>NC_088983.1:22085593-23474469 GCF_963932015.1 Anas acuta
GAAGAGGAGGAGGAGGAGCTGTAAATTACAGCTTTAAGGAATTACCTGTTAAAAAACATGTGTCCTTCTAATCAAAAAAGAAAAAGCTCCTCATATCTAATGGGTAGGGAGAAGGGATCCGAGACAATGATAAGATGCTGGTGTTTTATGAGAATGGTTTTGACTGATTTTTTTCATTTCACATATGGATTATGTGATTTCATTCCGACAAGTCAGCAGAAGAAAGAAAAGTTTAGCAGACAGGCTTTTGCAAGATAAATTCAGTCTGCCTAAATGACTTGAGCAATGTGTTAGCTTACTTCCTGTTAGGATGAAAAGGCTGATGCTGTAAGTCACCTACACTGCAGTTTTGTACACAGCGGGAGAGGCTGGGGGATTTGGGCCAATGCAAGGAAAAAAAACACCAGGGAGTGAGGAGAAGCCTTTATCTTAAGCATCAAGTGCTGGGCTTACAACAGTGCACATTCTGCAGTAGACATAAGAGATGGATATTCATAACTTTTTTTCCCCACAGCCATGAAGAAATCTGCTCTGAACGCCAGCACAACTCAAGCTGCTTGACTTCTTCATTTTAATTCCTATTTCAAGTCCAATAACTGTGTCTGAACTATAGTATTCCTTTTTTTTTTTTTAATCCTTTGGAGGGGGCGGGAAAGGGGATTTTTGACTGAAAATTGCCAGTGATGATGGCTTTCCCGCAACGTAGAAAACCATTCTATTATTACTTAATCCCCATTATTTAAAATGGGCAGGCTATTTCTAGTCTATATTTGTCAAGCTTAAACTTCCAGCCACATGATAATGTCATGCTTTTACTTCTAAGAATGTGAAAGCTCTCTGTTATTAAATTGCTGTTTACCATTGTAGGTAACTGTAGATTATGATCATCACCCCTCTACCTTCTCTTTTTTCAGGTGGATACCTTTCAACTTTCACTAAAGGGCAAATTTTCCAATCGTTTAACAGTTCCTGCATCTAATAATGAACGCCCTCTAATATAATAACAGCTGTAAGCTTAAGAAATGGATAGTAGTCACACTTACCAAAACTAGATCTATTAATTCCTACTCACTGCTCTCCCATTTACATAGCTAGGGAGTGATTTAGTCCTTTGGCCACGTTAACCTCAGAGCTCATATTCACCTGAGTAACAGTCATGGCCCCGGAGTCTTTTGCAAAAATCGCTGCTTCCTAAAATACTCTGTAAGGGTGCCCTACTTTCTTTGTTTTAATACCGATGCATTTCAACACAGTTTTTTTAACCATATCTTGCTCAACTGCACTCAATTTACAATACGGTGCAGTCTAACAGTAGTGTGTCTTCTCCGAATGTCTGGACTACTCTGAGCATCTCAATGCCAAGCAGTCTGTGAAAAGGACTCACAAGATACCATTTACCTATACACATACATATGCTTTTCTTCTCCAAACAGCTGCTTGAGGCATAAATGTACACCCTCATCCTTTCACAGGATGCTGCCATACAGCTAGCAGTGACATTGTGAAGAGGAGAGAAAATAAGCCAACTCTGCTGGATAAGGCATAAAGAAAGGTTCACGCTGGGAGACTGGCTCAGCATAACAGAGCTGGCATATGTGGCATAGGAGGGAAGCAGGGATGGCCCTTCTCCATGTTCCACATAACCCACCAGTAGGCCTGGGTGCCTCCCTACATCCTAAACACCAAAATCCAAGGCTGTCATTGCTATCCCAGGGTTGGCACTGAAGCTATGTGGCAAGTGAGTGTTGATGGGAAGAAATACATCAGACTGCTATGGAGGGAGAAGCAATGGGTCTAAATGGATTGTAGTTTTCCTGATAGGAATTTGATTTTTTTCGAAGAAAAAAATAAATTAACAACCAGTTCAACCTTGGGGTTTTGGCAACAAAAGTTATCAGATTTTTAAGAGGAAAAGTGGAAGCATTTTTCCTGCTAAAGAATATATCTTTCTCTTATGGGGAGCATAAAAGCTTCTATAGCCTCATCCGACCTGCCACACAGTGGTGCATGCCCCAGAACAGCACATGTTGGGAAGCTAGTAAAGGTAGTGAAAACCCTTGAAGGTGGAAAACAAAAAAGGACATTGAGTCCTTCCCCCTCCCTCTCAGCTGTCACAGTGCTGTGCTGCACCCATACAAGTCAGGAGCTGCTGAGGAAGTCTCAGCTCTGAGGAATCTCTTCTCCATCCTCTGGGAGTTGGAGACCCAGAGGAAATACTGTGGCAAGCACAATGGCAAGACTGGAAAGGGAAAAAAGTGTGTTTCTGGATTTACAGCCATTTGTTCTGAGCCAACCAACAGAATCCCAAGTGGGAGGGTGAAGAACACAGGAAGCAAAATTAGTCTGCATTTAAATAACAGACATGTGGGTTTGGATTCCCCCCCACCTCTCGCTCTGTTTAAACAGCCCAGCGCTGCCTGCAAACAAAGCCTAAGAAGATTATGCTCTGCAAGGATAATCTCAGCTTTCTAGTGCTGCCTTGGCTTCAGAAGTACAGCATTCCAGTTTTCTCCCAGGGTCATTTCAATTCCTTTCCCATCAGCTCCTATATGCTTTTCCACCTACTCCCTGATTTCTGAGGTGAAATGTTTTTAATGTTATAATTATCACGGTTTCTTGGATTTTCCTGCCATTCAGGCTTGAGAGGGATGGATTCCCCACCTGAAGGCATCAGGATTAGGCAGCAAGTAACTTGCTAGGCAATCCAGGTACCCCTAGAGCAGGGCTACAGTGGGGAGCCAGCAGCCCGGAGCACTCCGCTGCCCACCCAAACGCATTATCCCATCTCAGCAGTGAACTACGCAGAAAATACTTCAGTACCTCAAATACTGAGCAAGTGGTAATGATGTTGTCACTTTGGCAGAAGGTGCAAGTGTCAGTGCAGATGGACAGCATGTGCAAAGGAGACGAGCGAGAGGGAGGCCTGCTTTTATCTGCCCTGTGCAGCTCCAGTGCCAGCAGGGCGGCTTCACCCGCAGAAGGCTCTCTGCAGTCCGCAGGCCATGGGACAGATGCTGCTGCCCTCGCCCACCTTTTCCAACTCGCAGGCAGATTTGCTTTCCTCCCCAGCTACAGGAAAGAAGGGCAGTGCAGAACAGCCTGCCCAGCAGGCGTGTGCGCCGAATTGAAGCACGCTGAAGCCAGAAGAGAAGCATCTGTTTGTGCTGGGCTCAACTCTGGCTCGGCGCCTGCCAGAACACTTGAGAACATGCTGTGGAGGAGTTTGGCTGGCTTTTAGCAGGCTGGATCTATACGTACATTAACATCAGGGATATTTTACATGTCTGAATATACTGTGCACAATGTTCCTTGGCTACAGATATTATGTGTGCGTTTTTGGGTTCATGGTGCCTAATTTATACCTAAACGGTTGTGTACAGAGTGTAGTACAACTATCAAGAAAACTGATCAAAAAGTGGGAGAAACAACGGAGAAAGAAGGCAACACAAGGCTCAACAGCATAAAAATTGCTAAGAGTTGTAGCTCTGTCCTAAGACAAGGTCCAGGGTACCTGGGAGCCCACTGCACAGAACTGGTGCAAATCTCTTGACTTCCCTGTGACAAGACCATGGGATAGATCTTGTCCAACTCCCGCACACCATAACTACATCAAACAGCCTGTGAATACACCTCCTTCTTCCTCTGGTCCAACACCAGCTAGTCTATACTGTACTTGGTCTTTTTTGTGCTACTTTTAGTCTTTTACTTGGGATGTAAACATGGAAATTTGGCACAGACATGATAGCAACATGCCAAATACCCCACATCACATAAATATCCCAAATAACTGTAAGTGGTTTTTGTGGCACCAAGTCCTGCAGTGCTGACACCAAACAGCTGCCTTTGAGTTCTATGGATGTTTGGCCTGAATATGGAATGACTGAATCCGCCTCCATACCACAGGCTGTGGTGGAAGTAGAGTGATAGAGGAGCAAAATCAACATGCACAAACGTCAAGTTCACCCTCAGAATTCAGAAGGGTTGAGAACAGTGTGGAGGTGCTGCATCAAAAATTTCCCAGAGCCTTTCACATTAGAGCTCAGGGTGGGAAATCCCAATTCCCAGTAAGGCCAAACAAATGCCAAAACTAAAAGACTAAAAGAAACAAACGCTGCAATAAAACCACATATTCTAATGTAATTTCCTTTTCATTGACATGTTGCAAAGCACAACCAGCAGCACACCTCCTACAGGAGCATCCCAAGGGCATCGTGTACGATTCCCTCATTCCTGACAAAAACGGCCAAGAAATAATCTAGGTGTTAGGGTATCATTTCTTAAAACCTGTTGGAAAGCTGACGGATGGAATATAGTCTCACTAGTCAATAACTTTCAGCTCAAAGTACTCCATCAGGATATATGCACAGCACAACTGATCATAGCCTCCCTGAGGTGGCAGACAGCAGGTACACTCAGTACAAAGGAGTGAAAAGGAGACAAAATATTGACATGCTTCAGAAATGCTGTGTGAATACCTTATGCCCTTTCAGATCACATAATTGCCCTGGGTGTTAAAACATGGACACGGTAAATCCCCCAGGCCCAGCTCCTGCTGGTCAGGTGAGAAGCCAGCCAAACCACTCCTGTCCCAAGTTGCCCCATGGGTTAGAAGAGCAACTTTCCTGAGGCACAAGCTCCTGGTGGCAGTGATGCCTCCATCCTAGATAAGACCCCATTTGCAAGCCTTTTGTTCCTTTCCCACAGGAATCAGCCTCCAAAGCTTCATGCCAGATATTAGAAACAATATTTCAACAATGTGAAGTCTGGTGGCACTTGGTGATAAATGACATGAGCACGTGCGTATGTGCATGTAATTCTCTGTATGTGCATATGTACCCTCAGCTGCCTGTGTTTGCTGAGAGTCGTGTCTCCCCGAAACCCCACAGACGCAGCATCAAAGGAACACTGCCCCTGGCCAAGAAAGAAAAGAGGTACTAAAATGACAGCCACTTTGCATATTTTATGAGGTTTGTCTCCTACGTGTCTCTGTACATCCGCAAAGGCTTCTCACTGCTGCTTCAAAGACCATCTTGTTTCTCTCAGCTGATTAGGAAGTTTCATTCTTGTCTGTCTCCCCTCCTTCTTGTCTGTCCCTGTGCCCTTGGCATCACAGTGTCCTGAAAGTGGAGTCTCTTAGGCGCTTTTCTATTATATTGTCTTTCCCAAACACCTCTACCTCCACTAACTTCTTTGCACTGTCTGTTAACCACTAATATTTCTGCTCCTGCACCATCCTCTCCGGGCTGATAGGGAAGCCAGTCTTTGCCAGGCTCCCTGTTTCTCCCCATCCTGAGGGGAAGGCATATGCATTAGGCACTGGGAAGCTGCAATGCTCCCAAGTCCATCTTTGTACCCTAACTCTGTCCCACATCCAAACTAGGGCAAAAACAAGGTACATGTCAGTCCTCCCACTTGACACCCTAGTTTTCATGGATGGAAAGCCTGGAAAAATCAGATGGTGGGGAGGTGACACATGGTCTAATCCTGGCAAAAGATGTAGATGATTGGGAGACCAGAACTTCATGGGGCAACACAGTACATGTGTAGAGGTAAATTTAGCTAAAACCTGACGGTATTGGTTTCCTGCTTGTAAACACAGATAATAGCACTTCCTTAATTCATCACAAGTGTTGAGAATAAATATAAAAATTCTTGAAGCACATCTTACTGTAAGAACACAACTCACGGAGGCACAAAAGACCTACATAGGCCATGGCAAAGCTTTACTTAGCTTACAGAGGATGTGCTCATGGACGGCTGGTTGCTTCCCAAATGAAACAAAACCACCTTAAAGCTATAAAACCTGCAGAGTACCTCTAACACTACTGGACAACCCTTTCTTCCACAAGCTCTTTTGACCTCTCTTTCCTCAACCAGTCATCCTAACACAATGCAGCAGCTAAGGTTGAGTAAAGAGCATTTTATACTTTACTAATGCCAGTTCAACAAAGCCTTCATTTCACTGGACCTCCTCAAGGCATGCACAGCTCAGTCTTTTCACTTCATCCCAGAATCCAAGGTTTAGATGACCCTCTGTGGCCAACAAAGGTGAATGGCTTGACTACACATCAAACGTTTCCAGAGTAGAATAAATATTATGAACTATGAACTCTTCTTAGTCTTTTGGCCCCTTTGTTTTCCAAGACTTTGATGGCCCAGTAAATCATTAAGCCTTGCTGGTTCCTATGCCAAAATCTTTGTTCCAACAAAACAGTCCACGGGGTCAAAACAATGTTTGTGGTTGTTCTTCAGGAAGGACAAGTGAAGTCACACAGTCATTTTATTTAAATTCTGGTTATAAAGGGTTGGCAATGTTGTAGCAAATGATGGTTTCTAATCTATGTAGCACTGTAGCCTCACAGCAAAGGAAAAGTCTTAGTGAGCAAGTTGAATCCTTCTGGCAGGTTTATTCACTCATAAGGAATTCCTTTCATAATTTAGTACGAGTAAAGACCTACCTTTGTGAAAGGCTTCTGCTGCTCATGCTGCTCACATTTGTATCTGATAGCTGAACAGAGAGCTAGAGCCCTTTGCCAGTTCCATACCAGTGTGCAAGAGAGGTTCTTCTGTGAGATTGCTGATTTTTCAGAAGAACATTGGGTTTTCATACTGAATTGGACTGATGGTCCATCAAATCATGCCTCCTGCCTCTGAACTCCATTGAGGGAGAGAAAAGAGCTTGCAGCATGCTTGACTCATCCAGCAAACCCAGGCACCACAGGGAGATATGAGAGACCCCTTCCTGACCTCTACAGTGATTAGATAATGACTTGAAGCATGCAATTTGATTATCCCTCTGCTAGAGACAGAATATGCCTCTGAGACACTGTCCATGAGGGCACAGAGTGAACTGCGACTTCAAACAGGAACTCTGACTCTCTCTATTCTAATTCTACCTCAGGTTAAGAAGGGAGTATCTATGAGACTCTACATAAGCCTCCCCTCTGCCCACCCCTGCTCTCCTAGGAACAGACACTCTTACAGCAGCACAAGCCTGCCACCATGCTCACAGTCACCAAAAGGTTTGGAGTTAGGCTTCAAGAAAAAGAGGCAAGGGTTATGGCATCTCTCCTGCTTCTCTATGAAGAAGGTTGAACACAATTTAGTCTTATACCAGCAAGTGTTATTACTTCAAGAGAATGTATGAACTGGGCCCTACTGCACAGCGGCAATAGATAGTATCAGGATGTAGGCTTTATTCACAGAGCAAAATGATACTTCCTTCCACATCTCTGTTCTCTGTGTAACTGGCTGGCCCTTAGGTGCCATCTTATTGAACACTGAAAACTAGGTGCTGATTTGCTGCCTGATCCTTCAGTCCTTGCACTGACAGTTAAGTAGTCTAATTCATCTGCTCTCAAAGCTTTCAATATCTCCACCACTTACAAACTTCAACAGTCAGTGAGTGCATCTTTCTCCCCAGATTTTGCCAATGCCAGGAAATTCCAATGCAGCAGTGTGTGCTCTGATTATGTCCAAGCCAGAAACTGCAAGTGCAGAACTCACTAGGGGAAATCGCTGCGAAATAAACAGATGATTAAGATACTCAACATTTTACAGCTCTATAAAGAGCTGGGCTGGAACAGAGGGGGCAGGAACTGAAGGGCTGAGTGCCAGGCAGGATAGCTGAGGGGTCTGTTAATTTATTCCCCAAAGATTTCCTCCTCCCTTAGGTTGTATCTAATAACACAAACTCCTATCTAATGCTACTAATGCTATTATGCTGGAAAGCCCAAACCTGAGGATGGAAAAGGCAGTGTGTGGCAGCAGATGCCAGCAATCAGCCAAGATCAGAAGCAGAGCATGTCTCCTGGCTATACATATGAACTAAATGTTGACTTCATTTCCATCTGTATCACCCATACCCTGCCCCCCTGAACCCTCCCAGTGTTTCCTCTTCCAAAACTCTCCTCTATTCCTGTCACAATGATAATTGTTAATTTATTCCGCTTTTCTGGTTGCTGTGCTAACCCAGAGCTTGTGCTGCCTGGTGCCTAAGCAGCTTGTCCTGGGGATATGGTTAAACCTGCCTTTGATCAGCATTTAATCCTTCAAGGTGCTCAAGGGGCTGGAGTGTAGTTTCTATGTGGAAGCAATTAGAAAAGATGGAAAGGAAGGAAGAGGACTCTCACACTTTTTTTCCATCTCTCTATCCCTCCCTACCTCTGAAAGAAGGGAATGAGAAACATTTATCATGGACTGGGGTGGCTGTTACAGTGGAAAGTGAAGTCGAAAGCGAATCAGATCTGGACCAGATCTGATTAACCTGAGAAGTGGGAACCCTGGTCATCAGGAGCCTAATCTGCCCAAGTAGCCCAAAGATCTGGTTTATTTTTTTCTTCATCTAAATATAAGCTGCTCGTTAGGGAGAGAGGCTTATCCTCCCTTCCCTCAAGGCTCCACCAGGGAGGACAAGCAGAGGTAGCATTTTTAACAGATGGAAGCCAAGTTCTCTAAGGGAGTCTTTCAAAATAAATAAATAAAAATCAACTTGTAGTTCCTACACACAGCTAAATATGTCTGTCTAGATAAAGCCCTAACTGTGGGGTACAGCCATCTGCAAGGACACAGAAGCTGCAGATGGAAAAGAAGGGAAAGAGTTGGGGAAGAACTTGAGAAGGTAAAGCTAGACTGGATGAAAAAAGGTAACTAATGGCAAACATCCCCGAGAATGCTACTAAGAACAAGCCTCAGTTAATGCTCTGGGACAGCACCTTGTATTGGGTTTGCATGGCAAGGTTTTGTTAGGAGGGAGCTGCAGGGGTGGCCTCTGTGAGAAGAATCTAGAAGCTGCCCCATGTTAAATAGGGACCAGTTTCAGACAGCTCCAAAGGGACCCACCGCTGGCCAGAGCTGAGCCAGTAAGTGATGTTGTTTGTGCCTCTATTACAGCAGATTTAAGAAAGGGAAAAAAAAATCTGCTGCACAACAGCAGGTGGGGGAGCGAGGAGTGAGAACCAGCTCTGTAGGCACAAAGGTCAGTGCGGAAGGAGGGCAGGAGGTGCTCCAGGCACACAGCAGCAGTTCCCCTGCAGCCCATGGAGAGCCCCTGCAGGAGCAGGCCCGAGGCCGGAGCCGCAGCCCGTGGAGAGGAGCCCACGCAGGAGCAGTTCTGGGAGGACTGCATCCCATGGGAAGGGACCCACACTGGACACTAAAAAGCACTGTGGTGGAGCCCAGCTTCCCAGCTGAGGAAAAACACCACACATCTCTAGGAAAACTCCACACCTAAAATCACTGAAAATGGAAAGTGGTGCAAGGTCCACAACCAACGTACTGCCACTGCACAGGACTTTCTTTCCCCAAAGGAGGAAACGTCTCAGTCATTTTAGCAATTTACAAGAACTTTTCACCTTTCAAGGAAAGAGGACCACTGCTGCTCAGCTACCATAGGCCCACTTGCCCTACTTATTTTTGGTCTGAGACTTACAGTGTAGAGGCCACTGAATGGCCTTTCTTGAACTCTCTGTACTTGGAAGTTGTTTGTCACAGCGATTTGGCATACACTTCTTTGTTAGGAAGTTAGATCCTGTCAGCCAAGCTCTTGATGCTACAGAAATAAGATATAATTCAGCTTCTTTACCTAGCTATGCTATTTCTAGAGTGCTGATCAATGTAGCTATCTAGGAAACATAACATCAGAATACTGAAGATGATTATTGATTATTGGTCTTCAAGTGCTGTGGTGGCTTACTCGATTGGAGCTTAGAAGTATAAATCTAAAAATGTCCACAATCACAACATAGGAAGGAATTTGCCAACATTACTACTTACATATGGCTCAGTACAGCAAACCAGGGACATGCTACAGCTCCTGGATTCTGCTTGTTCTGCAACGGAACAGTTTTGTGCACCTGGATGAGATGCTTCTTTCCTCTAGGCCTCAGTGATCTTATGATACTTAGTTTCCTTATGAATCTCCACTTCCAGTGAAATGGAATTAATGACACCATCCCATCTTTAGTATGATAGTTTTAGATGGCTCTAGATATGTAAACAGCTGTGAAACTGCAAATAGTAAATTTATCTCATTTGCACTTCCTTACAGGTGTAAAAGTTGTAACGTTTTATAAGCTCTTACGTATGTCTGCTCTGTAACTGGAGACAGGAATTGGGATTTTAACCTGACACTAGTCACATAATAAAGTATGAGTCACTCACCTCTCGCATCTAGAGAAAAATTCTAGCAACCATAGGTAATTTCAAAATACCAAATAATCTTCACTGCTTGACCTCAGTCTCACAAATCTTCACGCCATGACACCATTCTAAAGGATTGTCAGTGGAATAAGTAGCAAAGTAATGAAAATCCCTTAGCAGTTAAATAAGTTACTTGTTCGAATACCAGGTAGGAGAAGCATTTTTTATCTGGTGTGGTAGAAATGAGAAACATCATCCCCATTTACACAGTCACTAAACCCTGTGAAACACACCTTTTATCACACTTAAGATGTGGGAAATATTGATGATACAGGGTTAAACTGGTCTCAGGCAGAACTAAAACAGATTGCAGGGGTGACCTCACAGACAGAAGCACCTCTGCTCTTGCACCTCCTGTTGTGCCCTGCTCCATGGCTCAGAGCTGCCCTGGAGCAGGCCAGGAGTCCCTTCCTTCCCTCTTCCCCTCCTCAGCTCACACAAGCCTCGCAGCCTTACAAGGGCTCTTGCTTTCTCATCTCTTGTGCTGTGCAGCTCTAAAGAAAACACTCCCCATGCCTTCCCTCCTCTGCAAATACACAGAGCATTAAATTTGCTGCACAAAAAAAAAATAATAAAAAAATCACTGCTACCCTAGGCATCCTAGCAGAAAAGTGAGAAACAGCTGAAAGAGTTAAATCAATTACAGAAGCATGTGTCCCCCTGTCCTCCCTCCCTTCTCCCTTACCTGAGCTTCAGTTTTCCTCACCCATTTTTCTCAGGCTTTTTTCAATATGGAAGAAAAATTGTGTAACGGAAAAAGAAAAAAAAAAAAGAAGCAGCCAGCTGGCTCAGCAGGAGCAACATGCTGATTAGGAAAGTTTTGCTTTGGGGGTTCAGGGTTGGGGGTGGGAGGAAATGAAGCAAATAAATGGTATTAATCCTTTAAAACCTGAGAGTTTTAGCTACTGCATTAAGGAGTTGGCAGTGGTATCTTCTAATCCCAAAGCCCAAGTGCAGCGTATTATCCAGCAGACTGCATTCCCACACTTGACACCTCCCTAAAAGCTTTCCTGCATGCGTGCCAGTTTTATCAGCTACCTGGAGGACTAAAAGAGAACTTAGTTACTAATTCCCAACATTAGAGCAATCCTGCTCTATTCCTTGAATAGCGGGGTGAATAGGGCACTATCTTTAGAAAACCTTTGCTTGTTCAGTTCTAGCACCCTGCTTTGCTGTTAGCCCTGAATAAAACCAGCATTACTTAGTAGTTGTATCAAACCGTTCAGTGGTGGTCTAATTCTGCCCTTAACCGCTTTGCTGCATGACAGTCTCTGCGATGGAGCCTGAAAGCAACTGAACAGTTCACAAAAGCAAGAGGAAACGGTGTAGGCCAGGAAATGATGAAAATATCAGTATCCAAGTAAGTTTGCAGGAAGAATTTAAAGAGTCAGGATAAAAATAACAGAACTGGGACAGCCAGAAATGAGGACTAACACCCCAGAATCTGGAGAAAAGCACTAGACAGCTTCAGGGGCAGTGATTGATGAGGATTTCCAGATACTTGTCTAATACTAAAAATGACTCTGCAAGTGGCAACCTGCTCCCTAGCACCAAGAACAGCAAGCTCAGTGCTTAAATGCCAGAACTGACATTTCAGATGAAATCTAGGTCAACGTAGACCAGTATGTGCCTATGACAGCAGCCATCTCTCAGTGAAAGGACACAGCAAAACCTGCCGTAAGAGATGACTGATATAGTTCAACAGAACTGATGTAGTTGGAGTAAGCAAACTTGATTTCAGCCAGATGTTAGAAAGCTAGCCTGTTATAGTCCAGTTACATTGGTTAATTTACTAACCTTGCTCCGGTATATGTTAAAACCATTACAGCCACAACAACACTATTAACTGCAATCTGTTCTAGTCAGATTTGGGAAAACGTGCTCCTGCACTTCCTAGGTCTCATCCTCATTTCTAGGGATAAGCCTTGAAGCGGCAGGCTTATTGCTAGCAGCGAAGACCTGTCATGCTGCCTTGTCAATGGTCCCTGCACAGCACCACCTCCCAAACATCATGCTGAGCCATCTTCTCAGTCCTAAGTCAGAGGGAATAAGGAAACACCCATTTAAAAGTAGAATTTGACAGATTTAGTATACTTAATATTGATGCTTAATGATTCCAGATCCCCTACTCCTTTGTGAGTTCATCCATAAATGCAAAATTTCTCCAGGTCTGCAAGGAACATTCTACCTGGCCTTTGATCTTCTTCTCTTTTGAGTTACAAAATAAGATTTCTTATTAAGATCTGGGGGAAGGGACAAACAGCGTAGCATTACAACGTACTGAATGTAATATTTTTTCCAAATCACAGCTTCCTTTGCATTCTGTCATGAAACGGCTGACACACCGGATGGACGAGGGAAGAAATTAGATCATATACAATCTGTTACTCTCTTTTTCTTTCTTTTTTTTTTTTTAAGACACCTGAAGCAGACAAAGAACAGAGAGAGAGCAGCATAGCTCTCACATAGTCAATGAATAGAATGAGTCAATATATTGATACCTACTGAGAAGTTATCCTGTGTATCTTAAAATACTAACAGCAGAGTCAACAAAAAGCAAAAGGGAAAGGGTTTTTTCACCCCACTCATTCAGATCTTCATCCTATTAAATATATAACCTCCCTACCATGCATATGTGCTAAAATGAGCCTGGCTGAGTCACAGAGGAACTGCGGCATCAGGCTGCCCCAGCTGGCCACCTTCCTCCTCCTGAGCACCCGCCTTCTGCCCTGGAGCAGTCCCTGCCCTGCGGCCACATTGCTGTCAGGCGGTAAGTTCCCTGCACCAGAAGAGGAAATGAAGATAATAGTCTAAGCAGGCTTCTAAAAATCTACCTGCGCTGCTTTTTATTTACAAGTAAAATGGTCCACGTTCCACTGCTACTGATATCAACATAAATCTGCAAGATCGCTGTTAAAAACAGCGGAATAGTTCAAATTTACATCAATATAACTAGGATTAGAACCACCACATTCCTGCTGTATCTGAATTGACAACATTTTGGGCTGTATTTAATGTGCTCTCTTGCTTTTTCTTGTGCACATTCCTTTTACTGTACTAGATCATGAATTTATTATTTAACCTTGAGAAACATCCCAACTTTTCCTCATTAATTACATTACCAACATTATGCTCTGTGAGGTCAGTCCACAGCTCTTCGATCAGACAGGAATATACAAAAATCAGACTTGGAGAAAACCACAGTAAGAGGAACTTTGCCTGGCTGTTAGATGGTGAGAAAAATCCAATGGGTATTTGTGCATACAACTAAGAAACAGAGCGTGCTGGGTGGCTGCAGAGGTACCTTATACAACTGCGTGTACAGCACTCTCTCTCCCAGCTGCAGGAACCAGTTATGGAGGCAATGTCCATGCTCTGAAAGGCTGGGGTTTGTTGCCTGGAAGTTGAAGAACAGTCCTCCTTAGATCCCAACACAAAGTACACAGAGGAGGCAGGACCTATGTGTTGCCCTCCCCTGTGGAGTGCAGCTTTCCAGCTGGGTCCATCAGACACCGTGTTTGGCCTCTGAAACTCTCCCCAGCACCAACAGGCATTTACAAACCTGACTGCAGAAACTTCAGGAATTATTGTCTGTGCCATACAACAAGTGAAATAATCCAACAGATTGGACTCTCCAGGAAATCTTTGGCATGTGCATGGCTATCCCTCAAAACAGAAGCGAACTGTAGTCAACAGCTGTTAGGGATTTACACTGCTTGGGGAAGTTTAATAACCAGCCATGCTGGGCAAAGGATTAAAATGCTTCCGTATTACAGAATCACAGAATCACAGAATTTTCTAGGTTGGAAGAGACCTCAAGATCATCGAGTCCAACCTCTGACCTAAAACTAACAGTCCCCACTAAACCATATCCCTAAGCTCTACATCTAAACGTCTTTTGAAGACTTCCAGGGATGGTGACTCCACCACCTCCCTGGGCAGCCCGTTCCAATGCCTCACAACCCTTTCAGTAAAGAAATTCTTCCTACAGGTCAGTCATAAACACAAGGTGATTCAACTCAATCCACTTAACGCTTTTGTGTTCCTCCCACACCTTCACATGCTACTGGCATCACCCAGGGAGATGACCTGCTTCTCTAGGATAAGCATTTTTCCTTCCAGGGGAGGATCCCCATGGTTAGATTTGAAGGAGCAGCCTGTTCCTCCTCCCCTCCCAGCCTCTGCTTCCTTTGGCAGCATTTTGGTGCAGATTTTTTTAGATAATACAGTTGCTTTAATGTCTTCAAACTAAAGGCTTCTTAAATTGAAAAAACAGTCTTTTAAAAACAGCAGTATTTTACGTTTCAACATTTTTAATTTTTGCAACATTTTAAATGCTAATTCCTTTATCAAAAATACTATTGGAACTGTTATCAGAATGGTTATAACTGTAGCAAAAACCCTTAGAACATGAAAAACATTCATTCTGAACCATGAGAAACAGCAAAAGCATCAAAACCTCTATACTGAAAGTTGAGAAGTGTTTTCCAGCCCAGTGCTGTAAGAAAGGCAAGCAGTTAACCCTCTCCTTGCTGTGCTCTCTCCCTTTCCTTTCTTCTCTGCAAAGGCAAGCACTGAAGTGAGGCTGGCATTCAATCCCTTTCAGTATGGACACAACAGAGACTGAACTTCCCACAGGCTACTAACACACCAGCATACCTACCTACAAACCTACCAGTCAGCATTTCTCAGAGGCTAGCTATTCATACGTTCATAATTTCATGTACAAATTATGAACTATACAGCTTCAGGACACTCTTAAGCTTCACTCAGACACACTTTGCAAGAAAACGTACAGAACACTAAGCGGTTCTTACCACATGAATCAGGATCCTACTTGCCTTTTACCTGTAACATGCCAGAACTACCGAACACCTGTATTGGAAATAACTACAGAAGGGGAGAAAATAAAACCTTTCTTGAAACATGAATTAAGATCTTTTTAAATGATGATGTAACGGTACATGGCTTTCATAAAGCCACTGCACTGTGTGATCCTTCCTCTCACTCTTGTTTAAATGCTCTCTGGGAGCACAGCCTCAGAGAGGTTCAGTGTAACAACTGAAAGGGTTGTCATGTTTAGAGGGGAGCCAATGATGGCTCTATCCTCTGTCAATCATTTGTGCTTGCCAGCATGGTAAAGCTGAGCAACCCAAATCTCCAGGACAGTAGTGTTAATGGAATAAGTAAAGAAGTCAAGTGAGATGCTATCTGAGCTTGCCTGATGAGATTGCAGTTTGCAGACAACCCTGGCTTATCTCAGATGATGAACTATCGGGGATAAGCAGAATGCATCAAGTCTATTTCCCCAAGACCTTGACTTGCTGTTGGTAGGGGAATATGAATAACATCTAGGCAGCTCAGCACAGATTAAATGTGGAACTGGATAAGATCAGGTTGTTAATGAATATACACTTTAAAAATACCCTCAAATACCTAGTCCAATAACCACACAATGCAGAGGATTAAGTTTCTGGTGTACGCTGTTTAAAGAAAGGCAAGCTAAGGGTAAAATCAAGGACTCTCTTCTAAATATAATGTGCATATGAAGACATATGACATACATCATTCTTTCTATGTGCATGCTTACAATAATACTTGACTTAGTCAAAAACTGCTATGCATCTCAAAAGGCTTTAAAAAGCTAGGTCACTATCACACTTCCCATACAAAGCAGAAAATTACTTGACTAAAAACAGAAAATGGAAGATCCAGATCCAGATTTCCAGACCCTGCTGTCAAGTACACAGCTATGCATTAATGATGCTAGTCAAGAAACAGTTTTCTAAGAAAAATATAGACAGAAATCTTGCAAAATGAAGGCTAAGTCATGTGCCACACGTCTGTGATCCCACTGAAATTATATATTCTATTCTATAACTGCTGCTGAGAAACAAGTTTTAAAACATCTAGGTTAGGTGTGCATATCCGTAGCGTGTAGATACATGCAAGGATTATTCATTTAAGCAAATGTGACTCATATTTGCCCAAATAAAGCATTGTAAAGTACCGCATTAACATATCATATTGTTTATCCTAAACAACATATTTCTTAAACAGTGACTTGTTTAAGCAATTAAATTATTATTATTTAATTATTAATTTAATTAAATTTAAAATTATTTATGATTAACCACTAAAATGTTATATGGTATGGCATCTAGCAGCAAAGGTGTGACTGACCCATGATTCAGGCTTGCTCCAGTAGCCGGTTACAGACTTGGATTTCTTGGTGCAGAATTAGTGCAGAAGTTCACAATAATATACTCTCATAACAGAATCAACAACACTTGAAGATGACCACAACCACA
Organism: Anas acuta; assembly: GCF_963932015.1. NCBI lineage: Eukaryota > Metazoa > Chordata > Aves > Anseriformes > Anatidae > Anas > Anas acuta. The sequence goes on from NC_088983.1 coordinate 22,102,105, forward strand.
GACTGGAAAAATCTAAAGTTTACTTCACAGCGATGGTAAAAAAAAAAAATATCACAAACACATTACTGATGTACAACATTGCTCCATGGCCTTTGAATGCTTTTTTTTTTTTTTTTTTAGAATTCCATTTATACCAATTTCAGTTTAAAAAATCTGCTTCAATAAAATCTCAACATCAGAGCCACTTTGCAATGCACATCCAGTTTTAAAGCTAAAAACTTGAGAACTATTTAGAATATTAGCTTGCAGAGCCCCAGTCACCTACAGCAAATATCCACAAATATTTCTCATTCTTTCCACTGTTCAAGCTACACTGTATCAAGTAAGGGAGAAATAACAGCAACTATTTTGGGAGCCTTCTAAATGGATTAATGTTCATGTAACCCAGGCTCTCAGAATGGTTCTAATGGCATAGATGTGCGTTTATACTTGCATTTGTGTCCAGATCTTTTTATGACCAGCATTGGCTAAGAATTTTCCACTGAAAGGTAATTCGTCAGAACTAAGCTATTTATAGGAATTGTTCTAAATTCAGTTTTTAAAAAAATTAGGCATTTAACAACAAGGTTTCAAGTTTCATTAAAAATATGTGTTGTTTAGAAAGCTTAATTAATAAATACTTAATGTTAGTTTAAAAATGTCAAAGATTGAAACTCTTGTAATGATGTTGTTATAAGCATGATGATCAAAGGATATAAATGAGCAAGGTTTGCCTTTAGTAGTCCAACTGGCATAGAGGGAGAAAATGCAAAACAGGAATCAGATCTAAAAGAGCAACAGAAGCATTCAAAGCTACATGTAGGTTTAGGTTAACAGCTCTGAATTGAACATGGTTATGTTAAGAAATGAGAGAACAGGTCACTGCTACCTGCAGATCCGTGGGGAGCGGTACTAGCAAAAGGACGGGTAATACGATCTGCCCCTCAGTTGGGCAGAGAGAGAACTAATTAATGTCTATGGGATATGAAGGAGTTCACAGGCAGCAGCATGTAAGAAGAAATATACTATAAATCAATATTGCTATACTGAGGCCTTGATTTTTAGAGTCTAACAGAGTTACAAATTTTAGTTTCTAAGATCTTTTGAAACTGTTTTGAAGTACTCCCTGGAGGATCAGGGCTGATAGGTTAGAGTGGTTATCTGTGAAAAATGTTCTCCTACTATTAACTGGATGTTTCTATTTACTGAAGCTCTGTGCAAGTTCACCAGGGTACAGGGCAGACTTCTGGTCCCATGCGCTTAGATTGCATGAGGGCCGTTGCAGCACTGGATGAAGTATGCCGTATCCTGGACTATCTGTTAAACCCACGGCTTTGGATGATTTTGCTGTGATGTTTTATTAGGGTAACTATATAAACCAGGCTGTCTGTGCCTTCATTTCATGGAATTAATTTTGTTTATGGTGATGATTTTAGTAAGGTTGTTGTGGAGGTAAACTGAGGGCTACAGACATTTTAGTGAAGGAATGAGTTCTGGGAAAACAACTTTTAATTACTCTTTTTTTCCTATCATTTTCTGTTAAATGTTCTGCATATTGTTTTAAGTCATGAACAAATGTATATATACAACGGTATATTTGTGTACAGGGGAAGAGTTGTATTACAGTAATTTTGTGAGATTCTTGGATGTCTCACATAAAGATATGTTCTATATATACTCTTTAAACAGTAGCTGTTGAAAGCAGAAAATTGGACCCACCTTCTCTAATTCCCTGGAATAGCCACCTCAACATTTTCAACATTTCAGAATTTTGTCCTATTTCATAGAATCATAGAACTTCCCGAGCTGGAAGGAACCCACAAGGATCCTCGAGTCCAACTCACAGCTCCACAAATGACCACCCAGAACATCAGACCATGTGTATGGGAGCACTGTCCAATTGCTTCTTGAACTCTGTCAGGCTCGGTGCCATGACCACTGCCCTGGGGAGTCTGCCCCAGTGCCCGACCACCCTCTGGGTCAGACCCTTTCCCCAGCCCCCAGCCTGACCATCCCCTGTCCCAGTTCCCTGCCGTCCCCTCGGGTCCTGTCGCTGTCCCCAGAGAGCAGAGCTCAGCGCCTGCCCCTCCGCTCCCCTCGTGAGGGAGCTGCAGGCCACCATGAGGCCTCCCCTCAGCCTGCTCTGCTCGGGGCTGAACAAACCAAGGGACCTTAGACACACCTCATATATCTTGCCTTCTATACTCTTTACTGTCTTTGTTGCCCTCCTTTAGACACCGTGGACACATTTCACTGAGTGAAAAGAAAAAGAAATCTTGAATATACTATATGGGACAGCCCTTCATTGTCTATACATTACCCTACTCACTTCACAGGTTACAAAAGAATGAAGTCCTTTATGCCCAGACCAGATGTTTCTTGGCATTCATTTTCTGCTGCTGAGTCTGCCAATAGCTAGATAAATACAAGAGATCAATATTTTCATCCGTGGTTAGCACCATCTACCTGAACGCTCTGCACACTGCTACAGTTGAGGCTGAAACTGGGAACTACAGATGACAGCTACTTCTTTGGCCATGCAGGTACAGACTGTGCCAACAAGGGCACCTCTAGCCTCCCAGCAACACAATGCCAATACAATACATTCTGTCTTGATGCCAAATGTTTTCTGGTTTGTAATAAAAATAATATTAATTAAAAAAAAAAAAAAAAAGAAAGAAAAAATAAGGTTGGGCTGGTTAGGGCTCCCAAACTTCTAGGAAATACACACGTATTCTATGATTCTATGATTTCATCTTGACACTACCACCTGTGAGCTTACAGCATGTAGAGGTGGAGCTCTGCTAGAGCTAGCACAGAAAGCATGGTCAAAGGAGGAGTCATATTCAGACATCACTTCTGCATAGACCACTCTGCCTCTGTAGGATATTCTTATCTGAAAGTTGCTCTTTGAGAGGCTTACATTAGTTTAGAAGAAAACAAGGAACAGAAAGGACTTATTTTTATGTGCCATAAATTGCAACTGATACATTGTGAGTACATGGCAGCTGCTGTTTGAAAATGGACACAACAGGCTTAACTTTATACAGTTTGGAGGCAGAAGAGAAAACATTTTTGGCAGCATTTAGCATGCCTGAAGTTTGTTGTTTTTTATTATTATTATTACACACAAATACAAACAAATCCAGCTTTTCTGCAGAGCAATGGGTATTCTTGCACTCTCACATGCAAATACCATGTATTTCCAGTCCTCTGAACTCACTGATGCAAGTTTCTATTGGAAAGAGGAAGAAGTATGGCTGCCATATGCAGATTTCCGCAAAGGCATCTTACACTTCTACCTGGAAATTCTGGCTGAGGAAGCTGGAGGGTTGTGTACCTGTGTCTGGCATTTCTGAACATCCAGTTTTCCTGTGCTCATTGTACAGCTCAGTGCTACAAGGCGTATGCAGTGAACCAAATTCTCCAAGAAGACCCAATACATTGCACCAAACACCTGCCCACAAACAATAATCACAAGTATCTGAGACACAATGGAGTCAAGGTTTATGCATGGATTAATCAAGTAGTACACAGGTGACAGTCAACACTTCTTGGCAGCATGACACTAATTATGCATGTGCCTTCTTTCCCTGTGCACTCATTTCTGCAAGGAAATCCTACACAGAAACATAGCCACACCACAAAGTTACTAGTGCTGGGTTCTGCTGTCTGGTTTGACTCTGCACGGCCACATTCAGATAGCCTAAAGTCTACTATCCACAAAAGCCTGTTGATTAGGTGCCCTGATGGCCTGAAGTCAAGTGACAAAAACCAGCAAACCCAGGGACTTCAGCAGAATTCAGGCTGTTTAAATGTGGCAACTGTTTCTGACTCAGCAAACCGCTTTCTTTCTCCATGCCCCATTTTCTCTTCTTAGAGCAAGAAATACAAAAACTGGTTGCTTGCCCTTTATCAATCCTGTGATGCTCTAAGAAGCTATATAAAATGCTTTCAGATAGCAATATAAAAATAGCTAAGCAAAAATTTATAATAAGAAATAGACTTAGTAATAAGAATGGCGAGTGAAATTATTATAACTAGGATAAAACTGCAGTAAGTCTTCTTCTCTGCTCTTTACAACATAAGGTGATAATCATTCGTGAGGTCAAGGAAAAAAAAAAAACACAACCCTCCCTTGGGATATACAATTAAACATATCAAAGAGGTTATTTGCGTCCATCTGTAGCATCTGGCACTGGCCACTGCCAGAGACAGAATACCAGACCAGATGGACCAATGTGTATGGCAATTCTTATCATCTTGTGTGATTAATTTCTTCCTTCAGGTTGGATATGTCTTTTCTAATTGCATATCAACATATAACCAGAATTGGTGCTGACATATCATTGATTGTACTGTGAGTTTATCTGCAGCTCAGCATTCTGGGACATTTTAGTTCCTTGCTTAGTTCAATCCTAATGCAGGATTTCTTTATCAGTAAATTTCTACACTTACTCATACATTTTCTAAATCTTGTCCTCAGAGATTACCAACAGAAAGCATGACTCAACTGTAATATAAACCAAAAATCTTTTTTAGTTCCTGAATCTCTGCTACTGAAAGACTATAACCTACAAGGCTGTAGACTGCAAGACTCCAAATGATCTTCTTACAGCTGCAGTCTTGTCTTTGAATTTTTAGAGCCTAGACCTGCATGGCTGGATCCTAAAAGCTTCCCACAAACTCTTTTGGAATGACTGCACAGTCCTAATCTTTCCTCAGCAAACTGCAGAGAATTCATCTTCCTTTCTTTAAGTATCTCAGAAAGAAACAGAGAAAAACAGAAATTTTATTTTTTTTACAAGAGCCATCAATTGCACTGCATTCTTTTTTTTTTATATGAGGATCATAAAAGTAATAATAACTATCCTATATTCTTAACAATTATTTTTTAAATAATTATAAACAGAAATCAGTAGCACTACACCATAAAATGATGATGATGCTTGTGGCATCACAGCAGGGACTCGCTTTCTATTGCCATATCTTAAACTTCTTGAGTAAATAGGACTTCTGTAAACACAGGCCAGTTCAGCTACATGAAGATGAGGGACTGAGGCAGCCTCTCTAGAAGCTGCCTTTGAATCCAACAGGAAATCTACAGAGGTTTTAGAAAAAGGGTTGCTGTAGGATGGTTACTCGAGAGGTGAAATGGGATAAAAGAAGAAACAAATTGCTCCTGCAGATATGACTGCTTTGTCTTAGCTCGGTATTCGGAGGAAATATTCTAGACACACAGCCCCTGGCCTTTTCTGGAATCTGTACACAGCTTCCCTATGGACATGAATTACGCATAATCCTAAACCTCAACAGAAACATAAAAACCAGACAGGGTTTCTGAAGTGAAGCAAGCTTCCCTGAGGAGAAATACTACAGATATCCCTACGTACATGTACTGAGGGGGGCAAAAAAAGAAAACGCCCACTTTTCAGACACTGCACTTGAACAGAACTGCTCTTGCCTGTACAAAGCAGGAGCACACGCAGGGCAAGCACAGCCCAGGCATCACAGCACACTGCAGCACAGCACAGCCCCTACCTGGGCCTATCCCAGAGACCCGCTCAGCAATACAGAAGAAGCATTTCGTGGCTGTTCCCGTGCCAAGCAAGAGCAGAAGCCGCCCCTTTTCTCTCCATAGAAAACACTTTTTTAGAAGTGCCTTGACTCTTTAGAAAAGTAGGTAATAGACAAAATGTATTAATGCCTCGTTCTAAATATTGGCAATAAGACTTATAAGAACACAGGCAATAGTAAAAAAAATAATAAGAATTAAGCTAAGTGGATGTTTCAATCATCATAGTAAGCTGGATTTGTAAAAACTAATGGAATACTGTCAAATTTAGATCCAAGGCAAAAAGAAAAACCATCACTGAAAGATGACTGTATGCTGAACATCAGCAGCACAGGGCTCCGGTGGGAAAGCTACAGACCCAAGAGCCTTCCGCAGAGCACCTTGAACATCCTCAGCTCAGACCAACAGGACTACCATGCTGCTGAGCTCTGATACTCCCCTTCCATTTCCTTTTTCTTTTCTTAATCTATTTTTCCTTAAGCTTCAAATGGTCCATGTCTTTTGTTGAGAACTATTTGGATCTTTAATGATTCTTCTGATAATCCTTACCTCCTTTACTTCTGATTAAAGAGAAAGAAAGAATGGGAATTGTACCCTTGACTGATTTACACTTCATCTCAATTTCCATCTTCCTCCCTCTTCTCTCCCTCCCCGTTCTCTCCCTTGCTAGCTGAAATCACCCAGATAATTTAGTTCACAATTTTTTCTTAAAATGAACTGATTGAACAGTTGGAGGCAAGACCTAACCAGTGATAGAAGAAAGAGCGTGAACAGGGTACACTGAAAGTAGAGGCTGGGGTGATGTGGACAGCTCTGTGGGTGTCTCCAAAAATTCTCCAAAGTTCTGGAACCAGTGAAGGAAAATACATGTCCACAATGCTCCTTGCAGCAGTAAATGAAACACTAACAGCTGAGAATCACTCACTCTCAGAAAGGAATAACTGAAACAAATTTAACCATGCAGTCCAGGCACTCCCCATTTTTCTGACACCGTATTTCTGTGTTGAAGTTTAATATTTCTTTGTAGAACTGTCTGCATGGGAAGTTACCTGTCCTCAGGTCACCACTAAGATGAGCTCCCAGGACTTCATGCAAAGATGAGGCTGTAACACTGCAACGTTCCCAAAATTCAAAGGACCAAATAGCATGGACGAAGTTTGAAAATACCCCTTCAAGTGTATCGCAAGAGCTAGGGAAAGCATCTGGGGGTTCCTGTCCCCAGTTCTCCCTACTGCTGCTGCCCAGGAGAAACCTCTTCAGCATTGCCCATTGCAAAGTGAGACTTGGCCTCACTGACATCAGTGGCAGAAGTTCTCATCAAGGAATCCCAAAGGGCTCATGATTCACCATTTCTGTAAATCAGCTATCGAGTATTAATCAGTCCAGTAGGGGAGGCGGCTCATTTTGCCAGCGTATATTTTCCTAATGAATGGCCAGGAAAAGTAGCCCGAGTCTATGGCTTGTTAAGTAGAAAACAACCTGTCTGGAATAACAATTGTCTGAAATGAAATAAGCTTATACATACACACCATTGGCATTCATCCGAGCAGAATTTGCTACCTGGATCTTACTTATATCCCTTTCTTCCTAAGCCAATAAACATCCACTCTGAAGGATGGGCACCCCCATTACCTTGCCCTGTTCCAGGCACCTGCAAGCCTGACTTGCTCGCAGTGCCTAGTGTCAGAAAAGCAAATCACCAGGTAAAGCGATGCTTGCAGGGCACAGACATTTTTCTCTGTGATCATCCATGAATATAGGGAAAAAAAAAAAGAAAATAGTAAGAATTTTATGCTCTGTTTCTCTTTTTCAAGCCCTTATAAGGTGCTGAATATGTTTCTCAAGGAAAATTAATTTCTTTGCCTTTTCCTTGCCTCTAATGAACTGCCTCTGAATGCATGAGGGCACAGGAAGGAGAGCAGACTGTGGTGAGATAATAAAAAGTGAAAAGGCATTCAAAGCCATCAGTATCTTGCAAACTTACACTGATGGAAACATGTTGGACTGCAGACGGGAGAAACATCAGGGAAACTAGGAATATCTTTGGCATTTGTTACCTAACTGCAGAGAAAAGATGACATTGGGGGAGCAACAGGTTACTCTGCAGTCCTGCAGAGAGATAAGGAGGCAGATGACTAGATATTGGCCACATAAACTTCAGATTTCTCTAGGTCCTGTTCAGGCCCCTGGCATTCCTTAGCACTGTACTCAGTGGAAATGAAGAGTTCACAAATTCTTCTGTGAAAGCCCAGGACATCATAATTATCAGCAGAATAATCAGAATGTGAGAGAAGTGTAAGATAGGCTACCATTAGATAAGTAAATCAATAAGAAGACACCTACTGTTTCCATTTTTACCTCACCAGGTATCAAAAGATCCAAAGCACTTGTAAGTCAGAAAATGTGTCTATATAGCTGCGAGCTCAGGGCAGTTCCAATAATCTTGGGAGCGAAAGTGCCTTCCCAACACTATTCAGAAAGTATTTATAATCAGCTGCTTTGCCCTTATACTATGGTAGGAAGCCTTCTCCAATGGTGGAGTGCATTTTTGCACTGAAACATCTGCTAGCTGAAACAGCAAACCTGCAGATCCAGGTAGATGGAAACGTTTCCAGACACATCATTCTGTACCGTCTCCACTGGCGGAGGTCATTAAGCAAACCAGATGGGGTGGGAGCAGAAGGCTGCTGTAACTGCAGGATCCAGCCACAACATGGAGTCCTGAACACTCTCACTAGGCGGTGCAGTGGGCGAGCAGGGAACCAAAGGGTTCGCCAAGCAGGTCCAGACAATTGGGGGATGTCATCCAGAAAGATGTTAAAACCCAGACTGTTAGGGAAAAAAACACAACACACACACCAAAAAACACAAACTTTTCCTCCTCTCCCCTTCTGGTCATTTGATCTGCTTGATGTAGGTATGCTGAACCCATTCTAAATTCAAAAAAAAACAAAAAACATGTTCCAAGGAGAGAGTAGAGACTGATTTGCTCTGCAGTTGTTACACGGACCCTGGCTTGAGGATAAGCAGGCAAGTCAGCCTGATAGTACTCTTTTCCTGAACTTTCCAGAAAACAAAGTCTTCCCTAATTCCTTGCTGTGCAGTATTTACAGAATAAGTGGAGGATCTTTTTTTAGCAGCATCTTACGTCTTTCTGATTCATTCACCTTGTCCCTTGAGCTTCTGCAACACATGGTCCTCTATAGCCTGTGAAATACTTCGTATCCTCCTCTTCTCCATCATCAAGAATGCAAACAGATGAAAGGTGCAAAAGTAGGAGATGTTAAATAAACCTTAGCACTGGATCAATTTAGTAATGTCCTTTATCAGCCTGCTATTCATGCTTAGCAACCACTATAGCTCACACCAACTTCATTTTCATTTTAATATACCATACAGAAAAGCAGCCTAAATATACATCCCCAGATATAAAGCGTATAATCTGTAAACTACAGGAACAGGCAGATCATTTCCATTAGTTTCTTATGTAGCAAAAACCACAATTTACACCCAAAGCATATAATTATATTCAAATTCTAAAAGACAGTGTCGGAAATACTTTAAATTCATAGTTTGGGGGAAAGTCACTCAGGGGTATACGTAGTTATGTTTTAATGTGCAAAAACAACACACACACATACAAAGAGAGTGCAAGAGAAGTAATTTGTGAGTGGTGAGGAAGCTGTGGTGAATTGCTGGCCCCTGGCTCAGGCAGCTGATTTCTTCAGAAACACTGACGGTGGCACCAGCGCTACAGCCCATCCAGGCTTTTGAGCCAAGGAGAAGACGTGACTGGGATCTACCTTCAGAACACGCAAGTGTCTTGCTTGTCCTTCAAGCTGACATCAGTGCATCTAAAGCACAAGGGGAGTATCGGGATTTCTGTGGCTCCCTGCCACAGATCTCAAAGCACACAGGTGCACCACAACTGCTCACCTCACCTAGGAGAGAAATGGTTTTGTCTTTGTCTCACGGATGAAGGAAACAAGCCAGAGGAAAGGCAGTGTTTCACCAAGGTCACGCAGTAAGCCTGAGCCACTGGCCAACAGTCTGTAGTCTTGTGTGTAGAGGTTACACAGAAAACAGGAAAACCACCTTTTTCTCTTTAGTGCAAGTAATCTTTCACAGTTACAAAAACCCTCCAGAACAACTGAAATGCAAAACCAAAGAATATCTGCCTAGCAGCACAGGTTTGTCATCCTGAGCAACTAGACAGGGTCCTCCTGAGTCACAGCACGTGGAAATGGAGAGAATAAAAACCCATTGCCTACCCTACTTCCCAAACAAAACTCACACTCTTTGCACTTGCAAACTCCAGTTCTTCATGCAGCCACCATCTGAGGGACACTGTGTAAGTGCCCCACCTCCAGCTGGAGACCATCCTGTCCTTTGGGGGATTCCCACCTGAGATTACCCAGGTGCTTCCTCCTGTTTCTAGTAAGACTTGAGTAAAGAATTGGAGGCTTCCAAGAACACAGTATGTAATATCCTGGTGACTATCATAACATTATACAAGCACGTATTTTCATGCTACAGCAAAAGCGGGGGAGGGTGGTGGAGAAAGGGAGAGAGAAAAGGAAAACTGACCGGTATGTTTAAGAATATTTTCTTACACTTTTTTTCCAACCCCAAGTGTGTGAATACTATTAAAAGTACCATTCTCATTCTGCAGTGTTCTGACTGTGGAGCTTGAGTCACATATCCCAATATTCTTTACAACTTCAATGTCTATACAGAGCATACAGCAGAATCCTTCATCTGTCTTTGAAATGCAGTCACCTCTGCAGCAGAGTGTGGCAGTTGCTTGACAAGTCAGGGCTATATTATCCAAAAGCAGAAATGATAAAGTGAAGAAGGAGCCAGGCTAACTTGCAAAAAAATAAATATAGGGAGGAAGAAAGCCCTGATCTAATTCTGACTCAGTACTAACATTCCCACTTTTGCAAAAATGTGCTATGAAATATTGAGTAAACACTTAAGTATCTATCAAAAAGGTTTTTTTGGAAAGATTTCTTAAGAAACAGTACCTTCAGCAGCACCGGTCTGAACATGTTTCAAAGGGCAGAGAGACATACATTAAATCAGTGTGACAGGATCCAACAGTAACATTAGGCTTCTCTCGTTTCACATTTCATAAAATCACTGGGATCTCACAGGATCAAGTACCAGGTGAACAGACTTAAGCTTTGATTTTACAGATCAACGCAAGCTGCTCCACGTCAGGAACAGCAAATTCTGAGCACTCCATAGGACAGCAGACTGAGAAGTCAAAGCACCCTATTAGAAACTGCCTTATGCTAATAGTGCACAAAATAATAGTAACCTCATTTTGAGGAAGCAGCCTCTGTGTATACCAGAATTTCCCTGTGTGCAACTACCAAATCCTGTGTTTTCTCAGAAGAGCTATGGAAACTCAACACAGGGGGAAGGGGAAGCTCAGCTGGAGACACTTTAGCAAAACTAAGAGGGACTAGTGAGTTTGGGTGCTTACATTTCTGGATAGCCAGCTTGAGACAACTTAAAGAAACCTCACCTTTCTTTAAAATTATTAGTTATTGTTAGTGGTTCTGAGGAAGGGGATCTGAACATCCAAGCATACAGAGTCACCGGTCTGCAGAAAATACAGGCTTCATTGTTGACAGAGACTAGCCACGGAAAGTAGAGAGACTTCTGGCTTTTCACTTGTGCAGAACTGAACTGCAACCCTAATTTAAGCTCTGAATGAAGTTAATTTTACTGGATCACTGACTGTTCTGTATAGGAAGACTTCTTCCCTTTTGTTAAAGGCACCAACCATTTCTCAAAGTAATCTCCTGGGTGAACAAGGAAGGTCCAGCTTGGTACTGGGGAATGGGCAGTGCCAGGGATGAGGAATTAGTTTTCTATTGTACAGAAGAGGCTGGATTGGAATAACAAAGGCACTTCAGACAAGGAAGAGGTCATGCTGGAGGAACAACAAGGAGTAGAGTGTGTGTATTGTACAGAGGGAGCAGGGGCACAGCTTGCCACAGTGTGCGGCAAGCTTTGACACGGGTTTGCAGAGTACCTGCCCGTTTCATGGAAACACTCCCTGATCTGTCCAAGCATTCGTTCTCATGTGCTAATTTCAAAAATGACACAAGAGATAGAAATGCTTCATATAAATGACAAGACTTCTGAGAATTGACGAAGACCTGACAGTTACACCTGCAAGATCTGGTGACTGACTGCTCGGTGCCAGTCCTTGTGACAAACCTCCACTTTTTGCTGGGGATTGTCCAACAGCCTGAGGGAGCCTAGCCCCTGCAAGGTGAAAACCAAAAGAGAAATGCTCCCCACAACCCCATTTCTCCCACAGCTGCCCCTGCTCAGCAGCACTGTGAGGGCTGGGGCAGCCTGCACAAGGCATCACACATCACCTCTGTGCACCCCTGAAACCCACCCATAAAGAAGGGCCAGAAAAATACAGCCAGAAAAGAAAAGGAGAAACCAAAGTAATTAATTCATCACAAAGACAAAACATACACAAATCTCTTCATTTTATCTGTTAACCTGATCAGGCATGCATTATTTAGCAGCTGAGGTGACGAAGATATGGAAAGAGGGGCTGTGAAGCCACTGCTGCGGGCTTGGTAAGGCAGCTGACCCAGCAGGGTGCTAAATAAGGGGGTGAAGAAGGATTCTGCACATGCGGATTTTCAGTAAACACAGTCCCGACTTTGTTCCATAGCTGGACATTTATCATCCCTCTGTCCCAGGAGCACTTAGTGAAACAAAGAGGAGTCGTGCCTTTCCCTTCCTGCTGTATGGGGAGCAAGATTGTGTCAGTCTAGAGAGGTCCTCACATGCAAAAAGGGTTTCTCCTTGCAGAACACCCCCGCTGGTGCAGGTCTCACCTGCTGACGGAGAGGTAAGCCTGTTACAAACAGTTTCTCCTTGAGACAACGTGCTGTGCCAAGCAGTACGTCTGCAGGTTGCAGCTTGACTACCGGCAAGCACCCGCCTGGTGTTTCAGGATTAACTCTCCTTACACCAGTGCTGTGAGGGCTGCACAACCCGTGCCTGGTCCTGCTGATGTTAAGCCACAAGGAAGGGTTTTGACTGATTTCAAAGGAGCGCAGAACAGAGGCTCCAAACAAGCGTTCATCGCTTGGGAGACGTTTACTTTTCCTCTGTTCTAGATACTAATAGACTACTTCAAACAGATTGAAATCTACTGGGATGTGTCAGAAAAAAAGCAAAACACAGTTAGATACAAAACTGAGCGCCGGCGGCCGGCACTGCGGGACTGGAAGGCGGCACGGCAGGGTGGTCAGGGCCCTGAACCCCCTTCCTCTTATGTCGGTGAGCACGGAGCAGGGCAGGAGTCAGACAGAATTTTTTATTTCCCTCCAGCAAAGAAAAAAATCAAAATCCCAACAAGCACAGGGAGCGTACGGCCTCCTAGGGATCTGAGTCCTCAACACTGTCACACATCCAAATTCCAAGGGCCTCTGTCATGCAACAGAGAAAGAAAACACAAAAATAAACCATGTGTGTGTTTACAAGACCAGCTGTCTTTGTGGTCTCTTTTTCATCTCTCTCTCTCACACTCTTCCTCTTACTCGTGGCCAAAGGGGGTGTCCATGCCAGCTTTGCTACATGGCATGAGTAAGAAAGGAAAAAAAATAATAAAATCTCATGCTGGCTTATGTGCTGGCCTGAGCTCCAAGAGCTCTCCATTTCCCTTGATTCCTTACTGCAATGAGGATACAGGAAAAAATGCCTGTCTCTCACTGAAGTTGATAACAGCTTTCACACAGGGCTCTTAAAGGAGGCTTTGCTGGGTTTTCAGGGCAGATGGAAAAGTCATCAAGGAGAAAAGAACTATCATTTCTTGACCAGGAAACAGTATGGACTCTCCCGCAGACTATCACCTGCATTTTATGTCAAGGCTAACCACTATCACATTTTGCAACATCCTTCTCTCCTTTCCTCACAAGTGACCTATGAGCCAGACTTCACTATCCCCCTTCCATCACAGGAGCACTCAGTTAGCTAAAAAGGCAAGCCTGCACAGGGGCAGAATAAGAAGAACCGGTGTCAGAAAGGAGGGAGAGGACAGGTTGGAAGGAGAGAAGAAGGGAGGGGAGAGCCCTGGGACGGTAGGTTGAAATGCCGCATGACATGGCTGCAGTAGGTGCTAGGAGGATGCGCTGGCAGAGCTGCGTAGGGGTTACAAGGACACTGAAACCAGCAGTGTCACGGGTAAGCCCTCAGATGAGCAGCAGAGCAGCATGAGGAGGTCAAATGGCACAGCAAGGGATGGCCATCCAGTTAAGTCTATAGGAACGTGGGCAGGGTTGTAGGAGCTCAGTACCACAGGTCTGAGACGAGGCACAGTGGCGAGGGAACGGGCTCAGGAAGAAAGCCAGGAGGCAGATGCTGCGGGTCACAAGCTAGCACCAGCAGAGCAGGGCTGCGATAGCAGGAGGTGCTTTGGCAGGGCTGCTGGAGGGTGCGGGAAGAGGGTGTCAGGGAGCACTGCAGGGCAGGTTGCAGGTGCTCAGGCGGTGTGGGAGGGGGCAGCCCGGGGTGCTGCAGAACAGCACCGTGCCGCAGAGACGAGGGCTTGGGACTGAAGCGGTGCTGGGCGAAGCAGGTCGAGCCAGAGGTGCGCAGCCACTTCTGCAGACAGACGTGGCGGCATCCCGTCAGCCTCACAATTTCCCACTTCCACTCCAAAGTTCACCTCCACCCCAAGGAGCAAGCAGAGCACATTCAGGCCCCACATGGGAAGGGAACCGGTGCCATGCCAGGCAGCGAGACCATCTGTTAAGTACCACCCATGTGAAACTCAGTTTTCGGTTATTAATCATCGACAGCAGGAGCCCTGGTGGCTGCAGCAGTGCTCAAGGACTGTGAGACAGTCCCGGTTGTGCTGAAGTGAGGAACCAGCCTGTCCCTGCCCCAGAGGAGCTCCAGCTGGAGTAGCCCCGGGAAAAGCAGGCTGGGAGGGAGGAGAAGCACAGCGCTGGGTGTGACAGCACACTTCAGTCACCTTTCCAGTCTGTCGCTCCCGCTGCCTTTGCCGTGCAAAGCGGCTGAGCAGGGCTGCTGCAGGATCCTCGCTCTGGCTGGACCTGCCCCTGACCTGCAGCCCTGCTGGGGAAGGCACAGGCCCGGCCTGCCTGCCTCTCCCGGCTATTGCGGCCGAAGGCAAGGGGCACAGGACAGGGGGACAGGGGAAGGGGGAAGTGAGGGGGAGCCCCCAGGTCGGCTGGGCCCAGGTGATCTCCTCTCAGGGCAGGCAGGCTCGGCAGAAGTGGGCAGGGGCACTGCTGGTCCCGCTGCCGGGTGCTGCTCAGCGTTTCAGAGGCTGGCGGGTCTCCCTTCCTCGGCATTCCTCACACCCCAATTCCCCTTGCTGCCGGGGCTGAAACCCACTCCCCCTATCTCCCACCGCCGGCTTTCAGGGGAAGCCACCGGCAGGCACCCAGCGGGGAGCCGGGGTAAGGAGAGTGGCGGGTCCCTCCGTGCGCCCCGAGTGGGAAGGATGCGAGCGGGCAGGGCAGGGCAGGGCAGGGCAGGGCAGGGCAAAGCTGGGCAGAGCCGGGCAAGGCAGGGTAAGAGCATCACGGTGGGCGCCTTCCCCAGATCCCCAGCAAGGCCCCGCGGCCACCGCGATTACGGCCGGGACCCCCCGGCCCCCTCCGCCCGCCGCTGCCGCCAGCCCAAGGGGACCCGACCCGGCCCCGGCGCCCACCCTCCCGGCCGGCTGGGAGCACCCAGCGGGGGCGGCTGGCCCTGGAAGCGGCCCGACCTCGGCACCCGGCTCGGCTCAGGGGGCCGGGGAGGGTCGATGGGCTGGGGGACCCTTGCCCCATCCCTCGGAGCCGTGGGCATCGTGCGCGGGGCGCTCCCGGCTCCCCCGCCGCCGCTCCGGCTGCTCCGCGGAAAGGTTAGAAAGAAACAAGAGGGGCACCCACCGTGTCCTCCTCGCAGGGAGACGGGGGAGCGGTAGATTGAGATAGGCACAGAGTGGTGCTTGCTGCCGTGGAAGTGATGCTCATACTGAGCCTGGGATACGGACGAGGAAGAGGAGGCAGAAGAAGCCACGTTAGAGGAACTCCACACAGAGCTGACGATACATCCCCAAAAGAGGGAGCACATCCACAGGGTCCAGGCGGGGCGGCGTCCCGGGCAGGTGCTGGGGTCTGTTCTCAGGTGCATGGTCAAGGCACGGGGCACCTACAGGCGGGCGGTCTGGATTCCAGCCGGGGAGAGAGGCCAAGGTTCATGATGCCAGGGGACCCATGCTAGCGGAGAGGACAGCCGCTTCCGAGGCTGCGGGGCGGGCGGGCGTGTGTGCAGGAGGCAAAGAGACGGCGTGTGGCTGGGCGAGAGAGCGTGTGCGGGGAGGGAAGGGGAGGGAGGGGGGAGGCTGGGAACCGCACACGCACCACGAGAAGGATGCGCCGCTTCCCGGGGCTGCAGCTACAGCGGCAGGAGCCCCGCGGCCGTTCCCAGCCTGCCGGGGAGCGGCGGGGACCCGCACATGGCAGCGGGGGCTCCGCTCCCCCGGCTCCGTCCTCCGGGACTCCGGGCTGCTCGGGGACTTGGCCCGGCCCGCACCGAGCTCGGAGGGGCTACTGAGCGCGGAAAAAAAAGAAGAAGAAGAAGAAAAAGCCAGAGACCCCAGGTAAATGTTGGATTTTTTTTTTTATCCCGGTTCCAGGGGGGTTCTGGTGCTTCTCCACTACACGCGTTGCGATGCAGAACTGCCGGGCGCACACACACGCGGCTCGGGCTCGTTATCCTCCGTCCTCCGGGTGCGGGCGGCCGAGGGCTGATGCCGGTTAACCCTGTGCAGCCGGGGGGGCAGCGCCAGCTCTTCGGGCCGGGAGCGGGGCCGGGGCTGTGCGAGCCGAGCCGAGCCGGGGGCGGGCAGCCGGCGGCCGGCGCGCCAAGTGCGGCCAACTCGGCGGCGCAGGTGAAGCGCAGCCGGGGAAGCGGCTCGGCCAATGGGCGAGCCGTATGCAAATGTCCCGGCCACGGCGAGCCAATGGGGGCGGCGGCTGCTCTCCGCAGAGGGACTGGCTGGCTCCGGGGGGAGGCGGCGCCGGGCGGGGATGGGCACGGCCGAGGAGCGGCGCCGCCCCCCGCAGCCGCCCCCGGCCCGGCCCGGCCCGGCCCCGGGGCCTGGCGCTGCCCGGGGGCTGCTCACGGGGCCCCGCAGCACCGGGCTGAACCCCCCCTGCACCTCCTGCAGGTCAGGGCACACAGCCTCAGAGCAGGAGGGAACGGAGCGGGCAGGGGGGCTCTCCGTTCTCCCTGGCACGTCCCGTTGGGGGACACACTGTGCGTGTTGTGGCGGACACTCGTTCAGCCCACCCGGGACCGCCCGGAGTTTTGCTGAGGAGCGGAGGCGCTGCCCTGCGTGCGGCAGGATGCGCAGGAGCACCGTGGCTTTGTCATGAAGCGTCCCCGTGCTCCTGACTTCACCATGAAACTCTAACTGGGGATAGGAGGGGGGCACAACCTGGCACAACACGCTGCTGACCCATCAGGACTGCCCATCCTTGGGCTCCCCACTCCCATTTACCACTGACAGCCCACATCCCCGCCTTACTTGGGAGTTACCGAGCTCCCAAGCAAGTCACTGCTCCTTCCCTCAGCTCTCCGCTCACCCATCCCTACACCGAGGTACTGCCCTCACCCGCTCTGCCACCAGCTCCTCCCCACGTACCGGGCACCAGTGCAGGAGCAGGGGGTGCACAAAGGAGACCAGCACCACTTCCAGCTGCCCTGGCCTAAGCCAGGAAACACCCGCTAGTCCCTGTACAGGACAAACAGGGAGCTGCTGGGTGTTGTCCCTGTGCTGGGGAGCCCTCCCGGCCGAGCTCTGCCTACCAGCCTTCCCTTGCTACAAACCACCGGGTAAACTGCCTCAGGCAAAAAGGAGGAAGGCCAAGAGAGCCAATCTGTACAACATAAAAAAAATAATATTAATAAAAAAAATAAAAAGGAAAAACTGTGAAGCTGGCTATAAATACATCACAGGGTTCTGGTGACACCATAAAGTACTGGAACTTCACTCTGCCTTGCTTTATGAGGTGCTGGTGGATGTATTTACTGCCCTGTAATTCACAAGTGACTCATTTATTTAGCAGCACCACTGCAGGAACAGGGCAGACTTCAACTTGATTTCCCCTCTTGGGTGGCACGGGGAAGTTTAGAGGCAGAAGTACAGTTTGAACAACATTATTCCCAATGGATTTACTTCAAAAAAGGCATTGTTATTTTCCTATTAGGTTCATCTGGGTAAAGATACAATCTAAGTGTGCTGGTGTCTTCAGACCTGAGATGGGTGCCTTCAAGGATAACCTTGCTCCCTACAGATATGAGAAAAGTAGTTTTATTTCTTATATATGTTTCTTTTACTGCAAGAGCAGGGGGCCAACATGTTCTGAGAAATGAGAAATAATAAACCAAATGTTTCTGGGTTTTTAAAATCCCAGAAAGAGACCAAGACAGCATCAAGCTCTGGAAAACTGTGTAGTCTACCTTACTCATGTTAGCAAGTCTAACTCTATATATCATTATTTCATATTAAATCTTTGTTGTTAACGAAACTATTGGAGTGTCCAGAGAAGAGCTACAAAGATAGCGAAAGGCCTAGAGGGGAAGACGTATGAGGAATGGCTGAGATCACTGGGCCTGTTCAGCCTGGAAAAGAGGAGGCTGAGGGGAGACCTCATCGCGACCTACAGCTTCCTCATGAGGGGGAGTGCAGAGGCAGTTGCCAATCTTTTCTCTTTAGTAGCAAGCGATAAGACCTGTGGGAATGGGGTCAAGCTGTGACAGGGGAGGTTCAGGCTGGATATCAGGAAAAGGTTTTTCACTGAGAGGGTTGTCGTGCACTGGAGCAGGCTACCCAATGACGTAGTCACAGCACCACACCTGTCAGAATTTAAGAAGCTCTTGGACTGTGCACTTAGTTCATATGGTCTGAGTTTCTGGGTGCACCTGTGTGGAGCCAGAAGTTGGACTCAGTGATCCTTATGGGCCCCTTCCAATTCAGGATATTCTATATTCTATTTTGCTGTATTCATAACTGAAAAAGCAGTCAGCTCTACTCTAAAAACACAGATTTCTAAAACCAGATCCAAAGGGGAATGTCCATTAGCTTTTAGCAATACAGGGTGACAGCCGCAGAGATGACAGTGCTGGCCCCACCCAGCAGAGGCTAACGCATTAGCCCGTGCAACGCTACGTGATAAGGTCAAGAGAGTAAAGTCAGCAAGGACAGGTTTTGACCCAAAAGCTTTTCCCTGACTCAAACTATTTCTCTAAAGGTTCAAAATAGTTTCATTCTTTGCTTCTTCTTTTTTTTTTCTTTTTTTTTTTTTTTTTTCCCCAAGAACAAGGAGGAGGGTGAAAGACGGTTCTGCTTACAATCCTAAAATAGTGGCTTAAATAAAATAAAATAAACCAGAGGAGATTGCCTGCTGTATAGAGCTTAGGACCGGCATACAAGAAACCTTTGTCTTTAGTGAGCTACTTCAAATACTGCTGAGGACAGCAGTGACCGGGATGCTGGTAGCTCCTCAGCAGCACTGGCAGAACAAACTGCTCTGAGAGCAGTCCCCAGCACCCCACTGCCCATGTCAGAGCCGCCTCTCTGGCAGTAAGAGCCAACAGCACCAAGGAATTATCAGCGTTTGCTCATCCAGAGGGAGAGGGGAGAGGTGTGCCAGAATGGGGCTGAAGACCACAGACACAGCTGCTGCTGTGCAGTACCTTTTCTGTGCATCCCCAACCAGCTGCAGTCCCCCTAGCTCTAATTTCTGTTCTCTATCTCTGAAAAAAGAGCAATCTGTTCTCAGGGCTTCTGTGCTTTCGTTCAGCATTCAGTTAAGTTACCTACCAAATCCGAGACATAAGCCTCGGTGTTACCAGTGACACAAGCAGGTCTAATTCTCTTTCCAGCTCAACCCCAAGGGATTGTGGTTTGCCCCCAGCAACTAATACAGAAACTCTGGAGCCTACATTTGCTCTCATTTATGTCAGGGTGAGTAAATTCAACAGAGACAGTGGACTGACATCAGTGAAGGGCAATCAGATGCTTGATACTCATTTGTGAGAGGAGAAATGCAAGCTGATTACAAGCAGTTAGCTTGGGCTAGCAGTAGGTTAGCCCAAAGCAAGAGTAACCACAGGGAGCTCTGACAGAAGATGAGGGGCACAAATTCAGTTCTGCCGACCATCCAGTTTAAGGGTCAGAAATCTTGCAAAGTTCAGCCTTTTCTGATATTTCACACCTACAGTCTTAGGTTAATGGAAACAAGCAAGAACAAGTGTGGGAGCAATAAATGCACCAATATATCACATTTTGGTAATCATTAATCAATTGTGATAGAGAAAGAAGCAATGTCAGAATTTGCTAACGCAAACTGACAATAACATGATAGAATTGGCCCTGTTCATTAGATTAATGTACAAAAGACAGTCCAGTGTACTCAGCGCTATGTAAACTTACAGAAGCAGAGTCCCTTTCCCAGAGAGTTTACAGACTTGCTTGGAAAGGCACGAGCCAACATATGTCAGGCCAGCTTAATGAGCAAACAGTTCTTTTTTGGCTTAAATCTGCTAGTCTGTGAACCTAAGAGAATGAAAAGGTTCAGATATTGGCAGTCGTGACTTTACAAAGGAGTGACTAGTGCAACTGCCTTGAGCGTGTTAATCTCCTTTCTGTCTTCTCTGAGTATGCCTCAGAGACACCTCAGCTGTCTACACGGCCCCACCAAGCCTCCCTTCTCCTAAAGCTGCCTCAAAATGATGACAAGATCCTGCTCACTCTCAGTACACGCTGGGTTCAGTGAGAACTCTCAAATCTCATCAGGCCAAGAAACAGAAGCTACTTTTACCTCTTGTACCATTTAAAGCAATGTGCCTTTTTATCAAAGGTTTTACAAGCTGAGAAAGACTATAGAACATAGAAGAATGGCCAAGTTTGAAGAAATCAGGGTTGCCCACTGCTCAACCTTAGATAGCTATTCAATCATCAGTGTAAAAAAAAGAGCCTGATGGATTTCATTTCCTGAACTTTCTGTCACAGAGTTCACATCTGCGTACCACTACTACCTATGTTTCGCTGAAGATACCAGAATAAAACGGCAGTGACCTGTAGCACACACTGAGAACTGCATTGTCTATCGTTCGTAACAGCCCCTCTGACAGGCAGGCAACTCTGCAATTAGCCAGGTTTTATGCTGAGCCAAATTAATCTCTAGCATAACTCCTAGCAACTGATACTATGGATGCAAGTAGTTATTGTGTCTGTGGAAACAAAAATATATGTGTACCTTGCTCTGCCCATGCCTGGAATCAGCATTGGCAAGTTTCAGGTGAAGGCTACCAGCCTGTTCCCAGCTGAGGTGTGAGCCCTGCCTTGGATAACACGCTGCTGCAATCAATCCCTTGCCACCAGTGAGCCTCACGGCAGCGAAAGGTTAGACACATAGCAGAGCATAGGGGAGGAAGTGTGACCTACCGTTGTCTTGGCACTATCTATTCCACAGATCTAGATTTAGGTGTCCAAGGTCTGCCAGCCCAGCACCTTACATGCTAGTGCTAAATATTAACGCTGCAGAATTAACATTTATGTCATGAATTTTTTAGGGTGGAAGAAAAGTGCAGGGAAATTATTTCTGAAGAGCTCTGAAATCTAAAACTCAAATGGTACCTGAAAGGCTGAATTAGAAAGAGACAGGGAATAGACGGAGTTAAAATAGCTGCTGTGATAGATAAGGAACTGTTTTAATTTTTACCCATGAGAGCAGGAGGGAGACTTTTCCTTTTACACTCAAAGAAATCTTGTCTGATGCAGAAAGCAAAAGCTGGGAAAAAAAACTGTTGCTTTTGCTCCTTTAAAGTGGCTTCTGTGCTAATGAAAGGCAAGCTCTCTAATAGACACTGCACAGGCTCCCCCCTCTGCTTCTCTTCTCCCTTCCACCTATCATCTTCCCTGGCTTTTGCCTGTAATCACCTGTTCATCTCACAGCAATAACTGCCAGGTGACTGGTGTTTGCGGTAGTCTCCCGAATGCCAAAAAAAAAAAAAAAAAAAAAAAAAAAAAAAGAATTAAAAGAAAAGCAAAGAGAGATGTAGGGGGAAAATCTTTCAATGACACAAGTGTCTCACCGCCAGCCAGACAAAGAGTGAAGCGTCTCCTGCGGCCAAGCCTGCTCGTGTGGGAGCTGCTGATAGGTGTAATTTCCTAAGATGTATACCTTGTCAGTGTGCAGAAGATGAAGAGAAAAAGAAGGTCAGAGCAGCCAAAGCTAAAAAATTGGAAGGACAAAAGGAGACACTGTGGGGAATGATTCTTCTGCTTTTAACCCTGAAAGAGCCCATGCTGCACAGTCTGTGGCAAACCGACCTCCTGACTAGGGCACAGCAATCAGTCAGCCCGTTAGATGAACACCTCCTCACCCGGAGGAAGCAGAAATTTCTACCTACCGTGCCTGCACCACACCACCTGCGTGGTGGTACACCACAACCCGAGCGTGGCACGCAGGATGTAGTCCAGCTGTTCTCAACCACGACAGAAAAGAAATTTTCTCTCCAAGTAACCAGGCTGGTAATAGACAAGGCAGGCAGGAAGCCTCAAGTCCACCTAGTCCATCTCTCTGCTCCAATGTGGAATAAATTTAACCTGTGACATTCCTGGTGATGTCTAACTTGCAGTGATGAAGAATCAATGTCTCTGGAAATTCTATAAACACCAGTGCTCAGCTTTCTTTATCACCAGCTTTTTTTTTTTTTTTTTATTTCTCAGAAAGCTGTTTTAGTTAAAGAAGTGGCTTTGACATCTATACATCAAAATGTTTTAATCAAACTATAATTAACACCAGCATTCCTTACGCCCAGAAGAAACTTCATAATAATATTATAACATTATATATTGCAATACTTCTATAGTATATATAAGCATTTCACTGAGAATGTGAGCAACGTGACCACCAAAGGGGAAAACAATATATTCATGTGTTCATAGGAGGCATCCAAGTAACAGAAAGTTGCAACGTGAAGGACAAGAGAAGCATACGGGATGTGAACAGGCAGGACATCCTGGTGAAGGCACAAAAAGAATGGCGGGTTGGGAGGGAGTGGAAAACAAGAGAAACACCACTCTTAGCAGTTGAGGATCCCACTTCTGAGAGGGTGAAAGTAACATTAAAACATTGGGCATGAAAAGAGAAGCTAGCAAAGAAGACAAACCACCACCACTTCCAGCCTCTCTCATCCTTCTCTTCACCTTCTGCAACTAGGACCATCCGGGGCAACAGCTCTCAGTTGCAGGGAATTGGCTCTACGGGACTGTGCAGTCACAGGTACCTGGGGCATAAGCATTAGAGTCTAACAGTTCTGTACATGAAGGAATAATTTATGGTAGTGGTTGATAATTAACCATTAGCATGAAGTATGCTGTTAATGAATGAGTTTAGCAAAGTTTTGTTTTAAAGCTTATACCTGTCCCTATTTATCAGTCTTCTAAGGTTTCCCATCCTGGCAAACTGTACTGCCCTTACGCACGCACACACAGTGTCACACTCACTTGCTTTTAATTGCAATATTACTTCTGTTATTTCTCTCACAGAAGAAAGATTATTTCCTTTCTCTTTACAGGTACCCTTTATATAGTTGAGGACTTCTGCTGTCTGTCTTCACTAGACAAAGGAATTTGTTTTACTCCTCCTTAGAGAACCAGGGTTGTTAGACTGTGATCGTTATTGCTAGTTTCTTAAAGACTTTTCCTAAATATCTCAATTTTTCTTGAAGTGCAGTGCCACGGACTGGGTGCAGTCCTCCAAATGAAGTCTCATTAGCACTGCATACAGAAGAACATTACCTCTATCATCTCACTGATGATAGCCCTGTTTACATTACTTGTATGATTTTTGTTCCTCTTGCATAGAAGAAGGACCCATATTCACACCCTGCCACCTACTTCTATTTTTATATTCTGTAACATGGAAAATACGGCTGAGCCCTCATACTAGGCCTTTTCCACTGAGATTTTTAATAGGTTTGGCATCTCAGAAAATGCAGCTTAGGTCACCGTAGCACTGCGCTGGGATGGGTGACAGTACAGTATCAGCCACCTGTTCCCCGCTGGTGCATTTAATGCTGCTGAGGACAAGGCCCGGCAGCAAGCCGGTGCCTCAAGGCATGCAACACACCCACACAGGCAAATCAAAGAGGTGGGAGCAAAATACAGTGCAGGTCCACTTGTGGCAACTGATGGGAGGATTTACTGGGACACCGGGTCTCCAGCAGAGAAGCTGAACAAAAGCACAATAGTGAGAATTAACGTAAGGAGTACAAACTGCTTTAAAAACACCTCTCTCCGTGTGAAGCACCTCACCCTCCTACCATTCCCCAGGGTCTCCAGCTCCACTCCACCCCCACAAGCTCCTCCAGCACTGCAGGTCTCCTGAGACACCAGCAGTTTCCTTGTCTTGTCAAATCCCCCATCCTGCCCGTGATTCAACGCGTGTGCTCTAGTCACAGGGATGCAAGAAGCCCGCTTTCTCAAACTGAACGCTTCCCTTCACCTGGCACCCTCGTCTCTGAGCAACATGAGGAGGAATTAGTGGTGGGGGGAGCAGGAGGAGGCACTCAGCAGCAATAAATCCCGACCCGAGCTGCAAAGGCTAGCAGCAGAGCAAGTGCAGGCATCAGGAATACACAGGCTTTAACCACCAAGCAACCGTGAAAATCGGGAAGAGGGAACAAAGAAGGGGGAAGGAGCAGCACACTCCCTGGTTGATAAGCTGTATACAACAGATAAGCATGCACTGCTCCAACACAGGTGTGCTATTTACTGGACTGGACAGACAGACATCTCCAGATACTCACTGTAACGTGTCAAGGGAAAAGCTACTGACAGGAATGCAGGGATTATGTTTAAACTAGTTGGATGCATACGTACACACGTGCATGCACACATTATTTCTGCCCCTCTCTCTCCTCTGTAGCCTCTTATCTCTTCCTCAGACTGCCAACCAGGGATAACTACAGAAGATCCCAGAAAAGGGCCAAAAATAAATAAATCCCTGTGGTGGAAGAGTCATGCTTATTTCCATTCCTTATGAACTTCTGGTTGGTCACAGAAAAGCCACCCACACCCTGGACAAATCCATCCCTTAAATCATCCCTTAAGGTTATGTCTGCCTAGTTCTAACTAGATGCCACATTTCATCACATGTTTGCTTGTTCTCTTTTTATCAGTCACCAAAAATGAGCATTCAGGAAGGCAACACGCAGCCTGTCACTGACTCCTTCAGGGTACTGGCAGAAGTGTGGTGGCTATCCTGAGGATGAAAGAAAACTGAGTGGTCTTCGGGATGACTAACTCTGAATCATGTTGTCGCTGTCTTCATCTCTGCTTTCTCATCTCCTCCTGCACAGAAATCAGCACATAGCTATTCTGTGACAGCCCAAGCTACCAAAAAAAAACCTACAAGAGACAGTCAGCAGTGTGTGATGAACAAAATAAACAGATATACAGGTGCTTGGTATAACACTTTTTTTTGCACTGACACTGAGATGCTTCTTGCCCACTACCAGCCCCTACACTACATGTAATCCTCAGAAACTTAGCGGTAGGCAGATAAAAAGAGGACATCTGATATTCCTGGCTACCCAAAAAGTTGTTCTACAGACATCAGAACTACAGAAATAACTGAGTAGGAAACTTGGCATCGTGTGCCCCCTTTATCAGACCCCCCCATACTCCCTGTAATAACCTCACCATACCACGCTCAGTTCCCCCCTCCTTCTCCCTCCCTCCTCTGACACGCTCAGATTTTTGTCATATTTCCTTATTTCCCCTTCCGCTTTCTCCTTGCTTCATGTCGTGTCCTGGCAGAGGAAGAGGCAGCCTGTGCTGTGCAGGTTCAGAGCCGTAAGCCTGCCAGCTGGTAGACCAGCCCTCAGCCTCAGCGGGGACGAGGAACAAATGCTGTAGGAATTCAGCGTCTCTGGGGCTTCTGCCCTTCTGTCAAACGTGGTGGTTGTTCGCCAGGCGACCAAAGAGGCAACGACCTTAGGGTGACTTCAGAAGTGTCATTTCCTTAGAAAACCAGACTAAAATAACACCGTGCTTCTGCTCGAGTACAGTATGGCCTCAAGTAGTGCGACTACTTAAGTTATAGTGTGTCAGCTTCTCACTACAGGCTATATTGAAAGAAACCTTTCTGTAAAGAGAGTACCAGAGCCAAACAATATACTATGAAAGACAGATAATTCAATGTCTTAGAGCTCTACTACATATATATGGTAATGAAGCACATTTTTGTTAAAGGACAACAGCAATAGCAGCAGCAGAAGGAAACCTTCAAAGGTGAGTAATTCTGTGCCACTTTGATCAAGCATTACTCTCCACTGGAAATAGAAGATTTCATCTAGTGCTGGCAACAAGACCTAGCCTGGCTAGGACACAAATGCAGGGAGACTGCCGCTCCTTCCCCCCACACAAACACTGCTGTGGTATCAGAGCCAGCCACTGAGCTGAAATTGCATGGGGAAAGAGAAATAAATTATCTAATGCAGTCTGAGGCAGCAGGAGAGTATTTCACAAATGTAAACTTCAAAACTAGTGTGACAGTGCATCTCCAACTTCGGTTGAGGAAATGGGCCCAAAGAAAGTGCCAGAAGTCTTGCTGCTGTAGGATTAAAGTAGGATTAAAAAAATAACTGTATGCAACAATCTTGCGCTGGTGGGTATGAGATGGGATTCAAGACAATTTTTGTGTTTGCAATATCACCGATCCCACAACCAATGTACCTCTCCATTGTTTCATCCTTAACGTTATTTATTTACTGATGATCAGTAGTAATAAGATGAAAACAGATTCTGTTTTTCAACAGCACATACAAATCAGCTAGGAAGGGAAAGAAACGCAGGGGCCATTATTTAGAGCAGTGGGAGCCAGAGATCCCCATCCTATTATCAGTTACATTTGATATTTGATTTTCAAAACAGAAACTAACAATTTTGAAAGGAGGCGTGCTTTTCATTGCCAAGAATCTTCGAAAAATCCAGCTTTCCTTTCTTACCTCTGACTCAAGTGAGGAATGTGTATTGTACACAGGGTAAGCAAAAAAGACAACTCCACTCCATTAAGAAAATTGAGATTTTGATAGTTATTTTCATTTGATGTCAAGCTAACTCAAAACTAATACCTTTCAAGGAAAATCATGAACAGTGAGAATGGCCAAAGCTAACCCCAGGGGACCCCCAGTGTTAGAGCCGACATATGGCATACAGGCACACAATCTGGATCCTCTCTCATTCGGGCATTTCCGAGTTCCCTGCTTTTCCAACAAAGCCCATAACCACCAGCTGAGTCACTCTTTCTAGTTTAAGCTCACCAACTGAACTCATTCCACATTGTTAGAGAACATTAAACTATATCTGAATCTGAAACTACATCTGAACTATACGTGGAGGAAGAAGAGATTGACTTGATAGGTCTGAAACAAGGGCGTTCACTGGGAACACATGCAGTGCAGGACCAGATCCCCTTCCTGGCAGGATTCAGCATTACAGCCCAGATCTGTGCACCTGAGGGAACTCCCCAATCCATCCTTGGACTTGTGGGTTCTACGAGACTCCTCGCTCCATTCCAGAAATACTGATGGGCTTAGAGAACTTCTTAGCATTTTTTTTTCTTTGGTCTAAAGAAATATGTTCCTGAAAAGCTTCTACTTCCAACAGAGAAAGGTCTAATTGTTTTGTTTTACTTTTTCACAGCAAGCTGTATTACAACAAATGGCTCTCATTATACGGCTTTCTTAGATTGTTAGTTACAGGCTGAAAATGATACACACCCAGATGTTGATACAGAGCCTAACCTGGCTTACATTACATCTGTCATGGTGAAAAAAAGCTTGAAGGGTTAAAATCAGACGAGACAAAGTACTAAGACTACTCCAGGCAAAATCCCACACCATCCATGAGACAGCTGGCATTTAGCAAGTATTTTTACCTCCAGCCATCTCCACTTTTCTCCCTCTCCGTCTCCCATTTTTGTAATTGCCCTTCCCATCCTGCACACGAACACACACAGGCTCACCCACTCACTCCCATTTCTCTTCTCGCCAAGAAGAGCATCCTGCGTGGGACTCAGTCATTTGTTGTCCACAGAACTTCTGGTGTGTGTCTCTCTAAATAGCTGACATCTGGAGGAGCTAGATGCTACTTATACCCTCCTTAGCACGATCAGATGCTGCTAAGGAATGTGAACAGAATGTCTCATTTTTAAAATATCTTACATTACCTTCTCTACTCCTTCCTAACAGAGATTTTGAACTATCCAGGTGATTGGGCTTTCAAAGCCATTGTTCTCGTGGATATAAATAGACCAAAATAAAAGCATACACCAGTAACAACCCATTGTTCCTGCTTTTCAGGACTCGCTTCTGCAACATATTCACTTGTTTCCAGGAAGAATATATCTCTAGAAACCTGCAGTAACAACAGGAGTACAACCCAGGTAGTCAAGGTGGAATTCAAGTCCTTTAATTATTAGATCCCCTCATTCCTCTTCATTATTCAACACACCCCTCGTATTTGTAGTGACTAAAGCAGGAGGTTCACAGACCACAGCATTTTTGTATTACACGAACGTGTTTCAAACAATGATTGTTACTGCCTCACAAAGAAATCAGGAGTCCCCAGTAACATGTAACTCCTGTAATTAAAGACTGAAAGGAATGTAGAAAGGGGAAGATGTAACATTTACTTGCAGCATGCCTCAACTTTGAATGCTTGATTTTGCAACAAAAAACAAAATCACTGAGAACAGGGCTGCCGGTGGCTTTTTTAATGTTCTCTCATTCTTATCTATCTATTTAAGTGCATGTATAATCTTTATTTCAGTGGAGTGTGCCTTCATTTAAAAAATACAGATTGGACATATATGCCTGAAGTCACCCGGGCAAAAGAAATCCAAACAGCCAGCAAAGTGATGGGTAGCACAGATGCACCTAAATTGATTAAATTGCTGTTGCTAGAACATGCACACTGCAATCTCTTTCCCTTTTGGTTTATCCAAGGTACCCTGTCATTCTTCTCCAATCCTTCCAAAGTGCTCTTGTTAGCGTGTTGAGAGAATTAAGTTAAGTTGACTCACCAATATTAATAGGTCTAATTCAATAGTGGCACGTTCATAGAATGCCACCTGCCTTCTCTTTAAGCAAAAACTGCTGAAACACAGCCAATACTTTGCCCAGCTGTTTCAAAAGCTAAAATTAGACACACCTGTCTTAACAGTTGTTTCGGCAGCTGGACACTGGGATGTGGATCAAAAAGATTTACTCACAGCTTTCTCTCCTCAGAGCCAACAGTGTGACTTCAGTGCCTCATCTTGCGCTGAGAGAAATTTGTGTTGCAGTGAATAGTGTGCATGAATCAAAAGAGGTCAGGATGTTCTCCTTCACCGCTGCTGTACCTTGCTAGAGTGCAAGAAAAATTGCTTATTCAGTGGACTAGGTGATCAAGGTATACTCGTCTCGATCTAGAAGTATATGGGGAGAAGATCTTGAACCACACATAAACCAATGCAGTGATAAGCCTGTAGGTATCATAAAACTACAGGCTTGTGAGGTCTGTACGCTTCCATTCACTCCAATGAGTTGTTAAGCCTGACAACTAAATCCAACAAGTCAAATCCTGCCAACTTTTCCGTTATTGGTCCTGGAGTAATCCAGATAACATGTAAAAATCCCACTTCCACAGCACCTACAGCTCAATGTTCGCACCAGCTGTCTCCAGGCTCAGTGTGCACCTTCACTGCAGAGATCTACCCCATGTTAGAAATGGTGAACACTGAGATGTTGTAAAAGAATTAATTGTAAAGGTAAAGACAAAATAAATGAAATCTTTGTGAGATTAGCTGGAGTTTCTATATCTGACCATGTTGCTGGAGAATCCCAAAACCTTGTCCTAAAGGAAGACCCCTTTTCCTAACATTGCTGTATTTCACAATCAAATTGTTTGTCCTTTTCCTAGAAGCAAATCACTTTATACAGAGCTATCCAGAGCCACTTGCTCCCAAGCCAGTGGCAACCACTCTGGTGTGACTGTGGGACCAAGTAGTAAATGGGATTGGTGAGATAATCTGTGTTAGGAACAAGTGTGCAAAACCAGGAGCTCCATGAATTTATGTTGTAACTGAGAAAAAGATACATGAGACAATCCTAAATTATAGCTCTCCCAGAAGTCTTAGAGAACTCCTATAATCAGAAGCCATAAATCTGTAGATATGAATGCACTGAGTGCACAAATTAACATGCACAATGTAAACACCTCCCAGAGTATGTGCTCATAACACACTCCCCTGGGATGTGCACCTGTGTGTTTTCACAGCAAAGACACAAGTACATTCATCCACATAAATGCAGATAGGTGCACACACATCTACAGAGATACCTGCACTGTACAAAAATGCACGTGAGCATACGACTGTGCCCACACAGCTCTAGAGCTACGGGAGCAGACGCCTCAGAAAAGACTCCACACCAGCCACTTCTCATCCAACACAACTCAGGTTTTCCCTTTCAAGCAGAAAGAGGCGGGGGGAGAGAGAGAGCACTTAGCTGTCAAACCCAGTTATAAATGCTTGTCAGGAGCATTTCTGATGGGATCTAAAGATCCTTAGAGAAGTGGGGCCATCGTGGTCAAACGGCACGAGTTGAACTCAAGAGCAGCGAAGACGGAGCGAGACAGTGACACAAAGACTTTTCCCCTCTGTCTTTCTGGGAAATAATGAACAAATCCTTCAGAGTGATTACTCTGTTACACCTGCTGGCCCCGCTCTCAAGTCTGTATTAGATGGAAGATGCTCCTATCTTCCTTTAGATTAAATGCACCTAGTAAAAAGCGATCAGAGATTGGCACGATAATTATCTTTCCTCATTAGAAAGAAAGCCCTGGTCCTGGCTGAATATGACTCTGCTGTCAAGGCCCTTTGTGGGCTGTAATAGTACTCAGCCAACATCAACGGGCACAACGCTTCATGTGAACAAAACAAAGCAACATATCAAGTAATCTTGTCTTTTTATTTGCTTTTTCTCTTCTAAGCCTGCTGAGTGAGGTGGGAAGGTGCCAAATTCCTTTTTAACTTGTATAAATGCATCTAAATGTCACAGAAGAGCCTTGTTAAGTGAAAAGCTTTCCAAATGTTTTTCTCTCCCATATCTAAAATGGATTGCTCTTTTTTTTTTTTTTTTTTTTTTCCCCTTTTAATTTAAAAATTGCCCTCTTTCTCAGACCACTGCCCTTGACCATTCCCGGGGCCAGCTGACTGCAGTGACCCACAGCACAGCTCATGGCATTCACCCGCAGCATCGTGCAGGATACAACTCTGCCCAGGGAAGCAGGAGGATGGGAAAACACACAGGGAAAGATGAGGCAGAAAATGTCTCCAGATAGGGCATGAGCAGACCTAAAGGGTCTTTCTCCCACAGAAAACTACTCCCTCTGTATTTTTTTTAATGCATTTGAGCCATATATTGCTTTATTATTATTATTAATTTTTAATTATTTTTACTTTTAGCATGAGCTTGAAGGCATTGACTAATCCCCTGGAGCTGTGACCCCAGAGCCTGCAGCACCTCCACAGACAAGGCAGTGCCGAGGCCTTTGCGAAACACCAGCCCTGCCGCAGACAGTGCAGCTGGGAAAACTTCACTTAAAAAGGGCGGAGTGGGAACAGCTCGGGCCTCCACGTTGGTGCTCATCCAGACATGGCTCTGGTAGCTGTGACGTGCTGAGAAAAACGGGTGGTGTAGTAAATTGTTATGAGAACTGCGCGATAACAGACGAGGGCAGGCAGCGCTGACTATTCTACAAACCAGAGAATTAGGGAGAGCTGCAGAGCCTGGCCGTGCTCGGTGGCTGCTCTGAATCACCTCCTTCCCTCTTAGTGCAACCAACCATGGTTCCTTCATCATCCCAAAGGTCACTCCTAGCTGCTTGCTCCAGCTCATTCCTCAGTGTTCTCAGATTTTGAAAAAATGGCTCTGGACAATATATTATATTTCTGATCTTACCAAAAACATGTCAGGAGGGGCATCCCATTTTGTTCTGTAGATAACTCTAGGGCTCAGAGAAATTATTGTACCCTATGTTCAAGATGTTCGTGAACGCATCCTATGTTCAACAAAACATGTTGCAAAATGGCATCACTGCACAGCAGCAGAAGCAGAACTGCATTAACGCATTTCCATATCCTGCACCACTGTCAAGTGAGACGTGCGGTCCCAAGTCAGACAAAACTTGTTCTTCAAGTCATTTTGTAAGCTTTGAAAACTTGAAAATTGAGAAGGGGAACCTCAGGATCACTGCAAAGCAGCCCTCTGCAAGAGGGTTTGCATGAGTCCACTGCAGCCTGGGCCACCCCTGGGTCTGCTCAGCCAGCCAGCTCAAGAGCGGCTTTCTACTCTGGAAAAACTAAGTCTCACAAAGGTCGTTTTCCTTGTTCACCACCTGCCACAGTTGGCCCACTCCCAAGCAGAAATGGGGGCCAACCCACTGCAGGCTGCAATCCAGGAGCCCAGGCTGCTAGATCTACCAGCCTCTAAGGTCCCAAACTGGGAATTGGCCCCCCAGTGCAAAAAGGGACGTACATAATAGCATTTGTTTCACTTGCCTTTTCCTTTTGGCTTTGAGGAAGGGTAGAGGGAAACTGGGGGTATTTTCATGCTTCTATCTGTAATAGCTAGAAAATTTATATTCAGAAGAATTAAATGAACAGATACACTGACACACCATGTGCCTGCAGGAGCTCAGATTTTAAGATACACATCAGACACCAGTGGCCTCAAAATTAAATTATGCACTAGCAATAAAAAGACATCTCACATTTAAGACCCAACTAGAATCCTTGATCAGTGAGCACTTCAAAATCTCTTTTTTGTGGAGGCACATCCAGGTGTTTGCTAGGCAGATGCAACAGAATGCTACTTCACTGGAGCAGTGTTTAAATGCTTTGATCATTTAAATATGCATTTATTTGCCTTTGGAGTGAGGGAATAAAAAGCTAAAATTGAGTTGTTTTGGTTCCCCACTGCTAGTTACTAGCCTTCTTGTCTAGTTAAAACTTAGCTAGGCAACAGCACTCTCCCCTGCATGGTGCCTTAGCTTTCCCAGAACTCGTCTTCCCCTTGAGAATCTGAGATATTTCCTCTGTCTCCCCTCTCTGTGACCACCTGTCTTCCCTTTTGTTTTTTTTCCGTCCTGTCTCCCTGTTCATGGGCTAGAGTAGGACAAGGAGCAAGGCTAGCACGTGCACAACCCCACCTCTTTACCTTGTGGCATGCAGCGTTTCTCACTTCCAGGGACTATTCCCTTCTCACTATTGCCAGCTGGCACCTTATTTGCATGAGTAAGAGCTATGCAGCCACATTACCCCTCCTGTTCTGCAATACTACAGCCTGCTGATGAGCCTGAGTAGTTTTAAATAGGGTTATGCTTTCTCTCGTGCCCTCTTGCAAGCTTGGTGCTCTGCCAGGCGGCTGCAGAACGGATGCACTGAATGCTGAATATTCCCCGCGTAGCAGGCCGGCAGCAGCTCCGAGGTGGAGGCACATCCAAGCTCCTGCAGCTAACGCCTGGCAAAAAGAATGAGCCTTCCCGCTGCCTTGAAAATGATGGATGCACACAGAGGCTTTTCACAGCCTACAGCCGTCTGATCCCCCACACTGTCCCCTGGAGCCCTGCACACAATACAAATTGCCACACAAAGAAACGTGCTCAATAGCACTGACCTTACTGGTACCTAGAACAAGAGGCAACGTAAAAGGCGACAGAACTCCACTGCACAGGATCAGCCTTTGCTTGTAGGGTGTGTTTAGACGTAGAGTCTACATATTCATGTATTAGATTCACTGCTGGCACATTCAAGGGGACAGCAGGAGATAACCTGTCTTGTTCCTTTTGGACAGGATTAAAAGCTTTCACGTTGGTTTAGGGCTTCTTGAGAAATGCAACTGTTTCTCCCACGGATCTCAAAAGACAGTATGTTCTTGTCTCGCTAGAAACGGTGAGAGCAGTCCTTTTGGTACTCCTGCTCTAAAAGGAATGCTGTAAAATTACACATATTTTCTCACCTTCTAGGAATTAACCAGATCAAAAATGTTTGACATTCTGATGAGAGAGAAGTGGCTTTTTGTTGTTGTTTTTGTTTTTTCCTCCTAACTGTCAAGTCTGAGACCTGAAAGCACAGCTGAGGTCACACCCAGCAGGAAAAGCTGCTTTACAAAGACTACAGAGTTCAACCTCAACAGCACCCGTGCAAAAGGAGCTGTAGGAACCCCTGGTCAGCGTGATCCCAGCAGACCGCACACATTTCACTTCTATGGTGTCCTCAAGCAAGGGGTGGGCATATACAGTGTCATGTGCTAAGTACAGCCTGTGGCTTGCTAGAGCTGAGGCGGCATGCTGCTAGCAAAGGTTAAGGAGCAGAACAGCTTCTTTGTACCAGTTGTGCAAACCAGGCTGGCAAGCCTCTGCTTTTTGTGGGGAAACTGCCTGACAAGATCATACAGTACCACAGACATCTTTTTTCTGTATGCTCGCTAATTTGGCCCATTAACAAATTTCATTACAGTCACCTTGGTGATATTCAGCCCAGCTTTCAAGTTTTGCAAATCATTCATCAATTAAAGAAAAAATAGAATTTGCATGTCAGATTCATACAAAACACCAAAATATGCAGTGGTAGCAGGAAGAGACCCCCGAATACCCCGCTCCAGAGCTAGCACCTTCTGCACAGCAGCAGGCGTGCTCAGGGCAGGTCTGAGTCTATTTGGTGCAGCAGCAGAACGCTCAGTTTTATTCTACAACGTATGTGCAATCCTGACAATATATATATATATAAAAAAAAAAAAAAAAAAAAGCAAGCTTCCAAAATAACATAGGTCATCAAACTTTTCCAAAGGAATTTAGTGCCACAGAGTACACAGAGAGCAATGCTAATCATCTCTGATTAATGGGAAGTAGGGCTGAAGCCCTGGGGGCAGAACAGGCTCTGAGAGGGGAGCAGGCTCTGCCCAGACCCCTGCCACTAGCCCAGATTCTCCTTGCCCAGCTGAGCCCACCAGTAGCAAGCACTATTATTTTTAACATAAATAGAGGTTGATCTGCAGGCACAAATTCCTGCATAACTCCAGCATAAAAGCAGTTCCCGGTTTTGGTGCGTGTATGTTTTGATACAGCCTGTAATTACGTGAGCACACAGTACTCGTTCTGCCATGACCTTTCCTTCACACAGCGCGCAGGAAGAATAACGCCTGTTGAACACGGAGTTATTTGATACCATGGTTTATCTTCATTGTTCAATTTGTGGCCCCTTCTCCCGCACACAAGTCTAATCCGGCTCTGAAGAGTAATTTATTTCCACGTGTGCTTTTCTGCGGTGCCACTCAGCGGAGCAGTGGACTGTTTTGCAAAAACTAATTACTTTGGACAGCACCTTCCTGAGGTGATAGGCTCACTTTACAAACGTAGAACTCAGGAACAGAGGAGTTAAGTCAAAATGCCCACTAGGATTGAATGTGCGATTTCAGATGGCAAATTCCGGTTACACAGAAAGCTTAGCACCTTATGGCACCTCGCACAGTGGAAGCACGCTTAGTGCTGACCTGACTGCTGCTTTCAGGCACAATAGTGTTCCCATCCAAGCTGTAGGATCTCCAGTCAAGGACCAGAACACAATGAACACATAATTAAGGGATGGCTTGGGAAAAAGTCCTGTTTTTTGTAACATATCCAGCATCATACCATGCCCATGGGGGAAAATGAGGGGCAGACAGAACAAGATGCCCCTTACTGCTTTTTTACTCAAAAGACCTCCCTCCCCGGTGAGAATCCCCCGCCCCATCCACTACACATGCTGCTTCAGCACAACTGAAGCAGGCATCCTACGCACAAGGCAGGCCTTTTTAGAGCAAATCTCCAGTTAATGCCAGAAGCTCATCCTTGCTGTGCACAGCATGGGGAGAAAGTCATAGGGGGGAAATAACAATTAAAGAAGTTCGCAACGATCACATCATAAAGCCTGTACCAAAGGAGCACGAGTGCGGTTCACCAACACTGATTTTAAACTGTTTGATGTTCAGTTCTCCCTGTTCCTTTCAGATTTGTTAAATATGGAACAGTTGTGAGTTCCAAAATATATATTTATGTACTAATAGATATATTCATAAATACATGCATACAAATGCATATGTGTACACACAAAACCACACAGCCTTCTGAAACTTACTTAAACTTCCAGTGAGTTCCTTTTGATTTAAAGAGATGCTACCACATCCACCAGCATTTCTGTTTTACATTTTTTATTGAACAAATCTAGAACTGAAAACTAGATTTCCTTCAAATTCCCCTACCTGCATGATGCAAGGAAATGAAAATGCCTGTCAGCAAAAGTAATGTGTTTAATACCATGCCAGCCCTAAACATCAGTAGAGATTTCTGTGTATTGCAGATAATTCTATCACCAAGCCATATTGCTCTGTGATGTGCTTTTATCTTTGCTGTAGGATAATATCAATATTTCAAGCATGAGCAAAAGAATGTTTTATGAGATTGATGTGGGAAAATACAGTGACAAGTACATAAAAAAGGGCAGAGAAAAATGCCAGGTAGTCATCATAAATGCCTTCCATTCCCACCGGAATTTGTCTAGTTTATCCAATTCTAATCAACAGGTTGAGGTCCACTGGGGTCCCAGTGACTTTGATTACATTTTCAGTGCTGAAGAAGAACAGCAAATGAAAGAGAGCACTGATAACAGTGGGGAGGCTGTCACCTACATCATAGGAGCCTGCACTACCTTTACAGGCCAGAAAGACATATTTCATTAAGCTTTTAAATTAAAATAAGTGAATTATAAAGGAAGAAAATAGAATGGGAAAGAATTGTATTAAGCCATTTGTCGTATTGCGTATATGCGCCCCGTAAGGGCAGGATCTCACAGGCTGCTGAGATACACATATGCTCACAGGAACGACCTCTGCAAATCCACAGTGATGCCCCAAGCAGGCAGCTATGTGGGCACCCAAACAAGAAGTTCTCCCTGTTTGGCTCTGGTTGGGTGAATTATTCACCTTGTCTACCTCTGCAAAGGACACAGCTCTTCTGAGGAAAACCTCTGTGTTACAGATGCTATTACACCGACAAATAAGGTGTTTTTCCCCAGTACAGCTATCTCTGCCCCACACTAGCAGAAGATATAAGCTTGTTGACATAAGCAGTGACTATAACTCTTCTGGCAAATTCTCTAACACAGACAATTTGTTATATTGTCTTTTTTTCTCTGGGGCTTGCAATTCCTCCCTGTTTGACAACAGAACTGATGACTATTACTTAACCCCTTTCCAGATTAACACTGCAGCTGTTCAGCCAGACTGATGTTTTATGGCATGCAGTATGGTGTTAGGTACCTCAATACTTGGGTGCTCAACTAGCAAACCCTTGCAGAAAGCTGAGCTTCAGGAGAAGAGTGATCAACATGTTCTGCAGTGAGCTTTTAAACCCCGTTTCCAATCATGAAAATCAAGGTAACCAAACCTGCTAGTCACTTCTGTAAATCTTGACTTGTTTTGATTGGAAGCAAAAGCTAATCTTGCAGCCCAACGTTTCCTAAAGTGCCCTCCAACTCTGCTGTCCCCTTATCTCCCCGACTCAACGTGCTGTCCCTGGGGACATTCTGATAGTTTTAGTCCATCTGGAACACGGCTCGTTTCAAAGCCAATTTAAATGAAATGCCTAAAAATCTCTTAGAAAATAACTCTCATAATAAGCACTGTACCTTTTATGATGTTACATTATTACCAAACAGTAAATTCATTTGTTTCCCCAAATCCCTTACCGACATCTTTTAAATACATAAATAAAAACAGGGAATTTCAGTAGATATTATTTCACAATGTGTGGATCTGAGACATTTTAATAAGAAATGCACCTCCAGGCTAAAAGGTATGAATCGTACACCAAAGGGAATGCTTTAATACACTGTTTAATGCTATCATCAAAACTGATGATAGGATGATGGCTTTTATACATTTTAACATTTCTTTAGAGCTAGGAAAAATGAGTGAGAACCAGATTTGCATATTTGCTAAGTGTCAGAAGTGACACTGCAGCAGACAGATGGCATGCAGCTCCTACAATGCTCCCTCTCACTGACCACAACATACTACCTGAACAGGGAGATCCAGGAATTTCCTCTAATGGCCCTCTGGAGATGACTCCTGCATCTCCTGGGTGCCCCACTAGGTCATGCACAATGACCCTCATATACCACTCCCTATCCAACCACATACAACATGTATTTTCAGAAGCTTTGCCCCATAGTCAAGGTAGACCTGTTACCAGCACTTGAAACAGGAGCTAGATGGACAGGATACTCCATCAACCAGGGATAAACCTGGAGCTGGTGGGAGCCCCACATACCCTTTGCTGGGCAGCAGGAGATGCTGGGCACATAGCACATGCTTGTTTACGGTATTCCTATGCACTCGGGTTGACCAGGTCACTTCTTAGTATTTGAGAAACTTGCTTTTTAGGAGTGCTTTTAGACTTGTGAAATGCCATGTAAAAATAAAGTTGGCCTTTCAGTGTTCTGTAGCAGGTCTGCTACCCAGTTTAGACCAACTGTGCAGGTCCTAGCAAAAAGTATTAGTCTGCACATAAATGTTTTATCTTGCTTTCTTATTCTTCCAATGAACAGGAAGTCCCTAGGGACCCGTTAACAGTGAATAATACAAACTATTTGCAGCTGTCAACAGAAAAAGGTTTTTACACCTAACAATAACGTATTAGAGCACTTCACAATGTGCATTTGTTCTTAGTTCTACACCCTTTAAGACGGACGCTAGCACTTTTACACATTCACTGGAGGTAAATGGGGAACATACAAAGACATCCTGTGCTTGTTTTCTGGAGAAGGGGACCTTGCTTATTCCACAGCAAACCATTATCTTTCTGAGAACCAAATAATCACTTTCAGACAATCAGGCAACATCTTCTGAGTTAGCGCTCAGATATATCAAGTATATAGGACAACTGCCTAATTTACTTTTTGTTGGATTCCTGTCAAAGCAGCAGTTCCCCTTCTCCTCCTGGTCAACACCCATGGTTTCACTTCCATGGCAGTGGAAATATTTCCAGGCTGGAGTGAGCCTTCTTTTCATAGCTTCACCTCTATTCACAGGTGAAGAGTCTTGAGCAATTTTTTTGGTAAAGATACGATTGGTGAAAAGGTCAGGAAAGCCCACTACCCCAAGATGTACTGATCAAGACAAAAGAATTTCTAGACAGTGGATTTTTCTTTAGAACACTAATTTCTAAAGTACGCATGCAGAGGGGAAGAATGTGAATAACACAGGTAATCAATCTGAATTTCAGCTGGCTATTCTCCCCTAGCTTCTCTCTCTATACAGCTAAGACCTTCCTCCAGTGTTCCTGGGAGTTCTTATGAACTTGGCTTCTCCCAGAATTGACTTGCATTCACTCAAACGCGTATGCTAACATGTGCAAATATACCTCAATGTAAAAGTCTTCACAAGCTTTGCAGAAATATGGTGGGGGCTTTTTGTTTTGTTTTGTTTTTCCTCAAATATAAAAGCACAGCACATTTAGGGTTCATTTATTCTTTACCTCAATAATAAATAGCTGGCATTTTGGCATGATCTGGTTTTCTGGTTTTAAGTCAGAAACAGTACACTATCAGGATCTAAAGCTGCTTCAGGAAATGAAGATCTCAGGCATAGAAATACTTCTATTTTTTCATACCTCTCATAGGTTTCCCATTCCAACTTTCTATAGCTTAAAAAAAAAAAGTCAATAACATACAATTATTCCTTACTAAGGCAATATGAGCACTGCATCAAAGTTGCCTAAACAGCTATAGCTAGGAAATTTCACAAGGCAAGATATTTTTTTTTTTTTGTTAAGAAACATAAGTTGATTTGGGTCTTAAAACTGTATCTATAATTAAGCACCACACTTGCGGATTCTCTTTGAGTGCTGAACAGGCAGAGCGCTTCTCCTCAGCTCTGCATTGCTGCTCTGCGATTATGTCACAACTGATCTTTAACTGTTCCATCTGTGGGTTATTCATTGCCTCTCCTCATGCTCGTCTGCTGGCTATTTATAAATTAAACTCCACTATCACAGCATTCACTAGCTTCCTTGAAAGAGAGTCTAAATTTGCAGAATAAAATGCTGAAGTTGCACAAAGACTCCCTACATTGGGGGAAAAAAATAAAAATCCCATCTCAGAAACAGCAGAGTTACTGTGGATAATTGAAAGTATTTCTACTTGGGTCTATTCTAAGTACCTCTATTTGATGCAACCATTTTGGAATTTCAGGAGGCATGAGGGCACAAACTAGCTTACAGAGAAACATTTGCACATACGATGATAAAGTCCTGGCTTGCAATATATTGGAAAAAGCAATCACCACCAGTAGGTGGTTTAGCTTCCCATAGCTTCAGAAAGATTCTGCATAAGTGACCAGAGGCTGAAAATCCCTAGGAATCTTATAGCCATACGTTTCCAGAAATAAGCCCTAGGAACCAGATCCTCAGGTATAAGTTGCACATTCCCATTGCTTTTGGGAAGTCTTCTTATTTACACCAGCTGAAGAAACAGCTTTTATATGTGTAGGCTCCACAATTCTCTTCCTGTGAATAAAATGAGAATGATAAAAGCTAAACATATATGAGGAGCTTGAAAATGAAGCAAGTTCTGCTTTGTCTCACACTAGTAAAATACTGAAAAACGCAGAGCTTGGAAGAGTCCCTTCAGATGAACAGAGCAAAACCTGGCCAAGGCAACCTGCAGAACTAGGAGCACACATCTTGGTCCATTTTCTTCTCTCTGCCAGACTTTTTCCCTGACCTTGGGTAAGTTGATTAACCTTTCTTTTCTAACTGTGGTATGACTCCATGCCTTCCGTAGAGGTTGTGGTGCTTAATTGGCCAATATCTCTAAAATACTTGAAGTACTTTGGATGAAATATGTTGTGCAAGAGAAATAATTGAAGTCAATGGAGCTGTGACAACTGACACTAGCTGAGGATCTTCCCCCTGGTGTTTAATAGGATCAGAAGGAGGCTCAGTTGAAACGACAGGAAGCTGGAGAGACATTTGGTGGTAATAAGATCATAAATGAGTCAAAGGGGTTACTATTTGCTGTGGTAATACTCAGCATTTTTCATCTTCCAGGCACTCTATCAGCATCCATTAATTCTCAGACCTCCCCTTAAAGAGAGGTCTGTAATATGTCCCCCATTATACAGATAAGAAAAATCAGGCAGACGGGTGATGTGACTTAGCCAACAGAACAAGATGCGAGAAATCAAATTCGAGCCCCTGGCTCCTAAGCCTATTCTCAGGACTCCCTTTTTCAGCACTCTTTTTTATTACACGTACATTTCCTTATCTTTCTCTTTCAATGATGAAAGCTCATCTATTGCTTCTTTTTCCGCAAGCATCCCTGCCTAATTCCCTGCCAGATACTGCTCAGATGCTCTCCCATAAAATTCTCAAAGCCCGCAGGCAGAAAACAAAGCTAAGGGGAGTACTGCTGGGCCGAGCAGCTCTCCTTGTCTCAACAGCCCCGTTCCTCAAGTACCAAGAAAGAATTAAGACTATTTGCCCTTGCAAATATTTTTTATTGCTCACTATCAATCCCACGCAGCACCTGGCTGCTCCCCTGCAACCTCCCGCCTCAGCAGCAGTTCTTCCTAGAACATGCCAGGACAGGGTCTGTCACTTCAAACTGCCTACTGCTCATCGCAGGAAGAGATTCGTGACCTGCTTAAGCCCGTAGGAACAATTTTTGTCGTGGCTTCAGCTCTTGCAGGCGCCTGCCGTGAGAGGACGTGAGGCTGAGGTTATGTAATTGTGCTGGCCAAATCCAGCTGTTTTCAGGGAGCCCGAGCACAGCTGCTCTGCTCTGCTCCCACCCCCATCTGCAATGGGTGCCAGGCTGGGCTTTTCCATTCAGATGCTCAGTCTGAATAATGGCCTTAAGGGGAGTCTCCACAGATTAGTTTCAATGTAGAGAGAATAAATGTATTCGAATCAGTACCCTACTTCAAAACACGAAAATACCACAGTGTGCCTAGATGCTGCTGTGCTAAAGTGCTGTGGCAGATGGAAGAGTAACATGAAATGGTACAAATTATTCAACTGTTATAATGTTATCAATCTGCAACAACCCCAAAGAATGCAGTTTACTTTTTATTATAAAGACTTCACTGCTGCTTACAACAAGGGTGCTACAGCAATATTTGGGGTAATTACTCTTGAATGCTAGAGATTTTTATTTTACTTTTTTTAAGCAGCATGCCCTAGATTTACACTTTGAGATTGGAAAGTGGAGCTCTGGCTACATTAACTTTATTTAAACAGTAGCCCAAAATGGGATGATGGAGAAAATGTAAAACACTATCCTATCAAACCTCAGCGCTTCCTTCTGAAAACACCACAATGAGCCACACTTGCACGTGTTATTTTCTATCATTCCTCTCCCTGCAGAGGGAAAGCATTTTTTTTCCCCATTTAAAAACAAACAAAAACATTTTAATTACAATAAAAGTGCAAATTTTGCTCCAAATTAAATTTGAGATAATAAGGAACTAAAATGAGTGTGTGATTAGATAATCATTTTTCTTAATTTTCTGCAGAACAGAAAAGTAAAGAAGGATGCATATTTGCACTTGTTGACAGTTCTGTGCTTTGATGATGATATAACACTTCAGGTACATCTGTATTGTATGTATTAGAGACAAAATGCCAGGCAAACTGTAAAGTTCTCTCTATTCAGATGATATGGCAATAACACTCAGCCAAAAACTTCTGTGAAGACATTATTACTGGTGGCTCCTTCAGTGTTTTTGCTTACTAAAATGTATCTTCATTACAGCAGATTTTGTCACATTTCAAAAATTGTGATTTGCATATTCTGTTCTCAACACATATCATCTGTTACAATCCAAGTGAACTCCATAATAAAAGTTTAACTCAGAGCTAACAGACAGGGTTCAGCCACAAGGGACTCTGACACTGATTCCCTGCATAACCTTGGGAAAATCTCTTATTTCTTGTCTTCCTCTACTGGGAGCTATTAGGCTTGATTCATTAACTTATATAAATGTGATTTAAGACCATCAAACAGAAGTCCTTAAAGAAAAAGCACCACCGTCATAGACTTACATTAAATTATCTTAACAAAGTGAATGCTATGTTATCTTTAATTACAAGGTAGGAAATGGAGGCAGGCAAATTCATACTATCTGATACCTAATGTGATAGGGAAATCTGTGACAAGTAGATGAACAGATTCACAACACCTAAAACATCAGAGCCTTTGTGCAAAACTACAGGTGAAAGCAATGGCATGTTTCATTTAGAGGCTTGCTCAGAGCACATCTCCTAATGCTGTTTGTCTGAAAAAACAGAAGAGAGAAGGTAGCAATTACCATTGGGGAAAACATAAAAGATGACTGCTGTGCGTGTGCCAGGCATTGGGGAAAATTACTACTTTGTCTTTAGCACAGAGATGAGATTCTCTCTGCAGACAAACAGAAACTCCACTGTAAATGCAAAGTCCAGCTCTGTTCAACAAGGCAAGGTGATGAATTCAGATGGATCAGACATGGAGCCACTTGCCACCTGTTTTGGGCAGAGGAGTTTTGCTAGCAGTCTGGACTGCATATCAGTTACCTAGAAGAGGTGGTGGTGCCATCCCTGCTTGGGGAGATGTAGCGGGTTACTGACGGGAATTACTCGGGATGACAATGGGAAGCTGAGTGCTCATGAGCACAAGAAAGGCAATTGCAGTTGGTAGTTGGCTTTTTGGATGGGCTTAGATGAAAGACAGCTCTGTGCTGGCAAATGGACCGAGTGTACTTTCAATTTTGGGAATAGATTCCGGGATTTTCCCTTCCCTTGGCAGCACTGATCTGGATTAGTGTGTAATGATATAGTGGGTATATCCCAAACACACTGATGAGGTACTAGGTATGTGAACTTTTCATACTTAGGCCTGTAGAGAACTACATGGCTGCTTGTTTAGAGAGAAGGACCTTGACAGCCTAAATAAATAAAAGAAAAAGAAACCCAACACAAAAGCCCAAGGGAAATGGCGCTAGACTGTAATGAGAAAAAGAATAAATAAATGGGAAGCAATGTGCAAGCGGCACTTAAGTCTGCGAGAGGTTAACACTAACCACTTACTCCAAGCTAAATAAATGCTGCCTGGGGATTGCGATTAGAGCAGGCAGCTCAGGGGAGGCAAGAGCTCCTCAGAGCCAGGAAGAAGCCCAGGGAGCTTGGCAGAGTAGCATGCGTTTCTGAGCAATACCTGCATCTGACCAAAGGAAAGATGATGATTGCAATACAGGTGTAAGCACTCCGCTCCCATACCACACCCCATCGAATACAGTGCCATCGTGCTGCCAGGCTGTGCAGAGATGTCATGTCATTGTCACATCACCGTCTGGGAGTCTCAGCACGACTGCAGCTGTCACGTGCCCTGCCCCAACTGACCACCCTGTGTAGACAACAGCTTGAAATGCCTCCTTATCACTTTACAGTCCCAGCTCAGAGACAAATGAAGAGGCAGTCAAATGCAGATCAAAATCCTCTTCTGAATACTCTGCCTCTTGTAATACCGCTGCTTTTTCAGAAGCAGGTATTGGGTAAGACTGCTCAGGCACAGCCCACA
Source organism: Anas acuta (assembly GCF_963932015.1). Lineage (NCBI taxonomy): Eukaryota > Metazoa > Chordata > Aves > Anseriformes > Anatidae > Anas > Anas acuta. Next base: position 22,146,436 of record NC_088983.1, read on the forward strand.
GACAGAAGCAGCAGCCAAATTATTCATTTACTTGTTCTGATTCTTATTACATTCTACCTCCAGGTACGTAATCAGGCTTTTATTCACCTAACTGCTTTATCCTCTAACAAGCTATTCATCTGAAGAGTTTGCGCTGCAGGATTTCCACTGTAAGGATCTTTCTTTGTTGTGTTAGAGGTGGAATTCACTGCTTCAGTGCCACGCTTCTGCTCATTAAAAATAATTTCCCAGTGAGTTTGGTTCCAGTAGCTCTTCAGTCATATTAAAGGCCCTGTTGCAGCATTAGCTCCAGAGAGCATGCTAAAGACCAGCAGGGAAAATGAACGGGAGAGGAGAAAACAAGAAGCTGGAAGGGCAAGACAGATTGCTGGCAAATGATAAGCAAGCCCAGACGTGCTGCTGCCCACTGGGGTAGCGATTCTAGCACCCTGGGAAATGTGTTTCACTGTACAATCAGACTGTGTCCTCACCAGAATGTCTCCCCAGCCCCCAAACACAGCTCTTTTTATTTTCGCTCCTGCCCTTCCCTCTTGCCTGTTCCCTTCTGCCTTACACCTTCCTTGGCTTTTCTCCTTTTTTACCACATCTTCCGTGCTCCTTACAGATGCTTTGGAGCTTGTTTTCCAAGCACAGATTCTTTTCAATCCTTGTGGAAATTCAGTACAAGGAAGGTCTGTGACTTATAGCAGCAAAATCACTAGCAGGAGCACACGAGCTGGCATGTGCAGCTGCCAGTCAGCTTACTTCAGTTCCTTTGCTTTTGGAGCAGGCAGCTCCCACATCAGGAAGTTTTGTATGTGTGGTGCAGAGCCCACTTGCAGCAGCCTTCTATTTGCTACAATATGCAACATAAATTGACAACTTTCAGTGTAGCTCCCTGTTTCCACATAAATAAGAGAGATGGCACAGTCTGGAGGTAAAGAAAAATTATTTCAAGATGCAAAGCATGTTAATCTTCCTCCTTTTGTGATTTAACCACAGGTACCAGTCAATGATCTATTGCTAATATACCATGTAAATAATGAGTCACATTATTCAATGAAGCATCAGCTCAGGCAAATACAGGAAGAAGAAATGTACAGCTTCTCACTGAGTGGGCCAATTTCACCTCCAGTGCAAGCCAAAAGCCTTCCTGAGGCTTTTCCTCAGCTGAATACAGATCTATTAAAAAAAAAATCACAGTAATTTAAGACTCCTTTAGCATAGAAGTGCTGATTGCTTCAGGGAACTCATGACAGTACAATGCCATCTACTTCTCTTCACCTAGTAGAACTGGAGATGTGGGGCAGCCTCTTGCGGCACTCCTGGACATAGAAAAAAAAATGTGACTGGCCACACAGTTCAGCCTAAGGGAATCTACTAAAAGATCTAAAAATAAACTGCTTTTCTTGCTTAGAGAGAGAATATTGCTCTAACCCTAAGTCAGTGTGCTGGAAACCTCAGTGCCTCAGGTGATACTAGAAGACTTAAAACCACTGGGCTTATACTGCAGGGAGAGGCTCTATGGACCTTCTCTATCTTTAATCTTATTGAAAAGAGCTGTCCCACTCTCAGCAACCATGTAATCTACTAGGTGGACAAGGGAATGTAAATTGGGGCCTCCAGGCTTGAGTGGCTCCTGTCAGTATTCACTACAATGTCCGCTTTGTTCCTCCACTGCACCACAAGAGTCCTTTGATTCACTTCTAGCTTCCTGCCATTCTAGCACTGCCAGGTGAGAAATGGCTCTTCTACCTATGTTTAAGCCCTCGGGAAATACTGCAGTCTGTTTCATCTCCAGTATTTGCTGAACTGGTATAATTTGGGTTGTTTCAGGATGAATGAAGCGGGACCTGAGAACTGGGTATCCAAAAGTGCTACTGAAATGAGAAAATGTAAACAAAATTTAAGACTTGAAGTTAAAGCCTTAGACACTCCCTCTCTTCCAAAATCTCAACTGTAACCTGTCAGCACAACAGCAGGTACGGCAATACAAAACGTACTGGGAGCATGCCTGTCCTCCTCACACTGGTCCAAGGGGCGGTGATGGTAAAGTTGGAGAGTATCTTTCTCCTGAAGGGGGAAGTAGTAGCTTTTCCATTCAACAAAAGATGGAATTAAAGCAAAGAGAATGTGAAATGATGAAGCCAGCATCAAAGAGCAAGCAGAGGCAGAGCTGAGAGCATAAACAGACCTTCTAGGTGCCCGGCCAGTACCCTCTCCCAGAAGGTGTGCTTTATAAAGCACTTAAAAGAAAAATCTGAATACTGTCAGATAGAACAGATATCCCCAGAGGACTGTGGAAAAAAATTTAGAGGGGACACACTGGAAACACTGCTTCCTAAACAATTAAGTAGTCCCAGCCCTTGTAAATGCATGAATGTATGAATACCTGTAAAGAAACAACCATGAACTGGTAGCACACATGTAAGAGAAAGCCTCACAAGCCACTTGGTACTCTTATCACTCCTACCTATTCTTTACTGGTTGCAATACGTGTCTTCTAGCTAGACTTGCCAAGAGCAGTCATCAGCACATGGGGGTGACCGCTGGTCACTGGCTGAGGTTTGGACTGCCTGATTTTGGACCTGAGGCAGCACAGTTACACCGCTGGCAGCACGGTTGGGACTCACCACAGGTAGGCCTCTACCCCCGGGCAAGTCAGACAGTTTCCTTCAGAGACAACGGAGGCGTTTCCTAGGCTGAATTGATCTGGTGTCTTTTAGATGTCTGGGTTAGAAAAAGGGTAGATACTAAGCCCACATGGCCCATAATGAAACGTAGGCTGGAAATCCAAATTTGAATGTGTCAGCAGATGGATACGTATACAGTGTAATGGAACTGTACCCCAGTCAACAGATGAGAACTGAGGATTTAGGTAGCTTCATCTGAAAATCAAGTTCTCAGAGCTAAAATGAAAGGTTACAAGAAGTGTCCTGTAGCTTAAAAATGGAAGCTCATGTGCCACAAAGACCAGCAATGGTACCATGCTCCTTCAAGTACATTCCCCTGTATCGCTGCGTGCTGCCGGGAGCCAAGTGGTACAGGATCCGTACCGTGCTCCGCACCAGGCTGTTTGCCACCAAATCTAGAGCACGCACTGGGAGCTATAGCAACTGGTCAACAGAGGCTGGTCATGACATTAAAAACTAAGACTGTAAACCCAGATGAAGTCCAACAAGAGAATACTACAACTTGAGGACCCAGATTTAAGCCAGTATAAGTGTAATTTGATTCAGAGTGCAGGGGTTAGTTTGGCAAACCCAGTTCTTTCTCATGAATTCAATGAAGGGAAGGTAGTTAGCAATGACTAATCAGAACAGTCTCTTAGGGAAATGTAGAGTTTAATTACCCTAGTGTACTATTCAGTGACTTCCCTAGACATACCACACACTGCAAGATACGTGACAACGTGGGTGCCGCAAAGTTTGTATCGTCACGAGCTCGGGACAGCCATGTTAGTCACGAGTTTGATTCCTGTCTCCCTCTTCCCCGAAGTGCATTAGCTGCTATGGAAACAGTGCCATTAGAATGGGCAGGGCATCCAAATGAAGGCCATACTTATGCTAAATGATGCATCCTCTATTCAGAGCTCTAGCTAGGTCTAATAACGGCGTATTAACTAGTCCAGGTCCATCACACATGGTTTGAGGTGCGTTTCCACATGGAGGAGGTAATTCAGAGGAACATTATGGTTCATTTCTTTACTCTTGACTCATGGTAGGTTTCTTATACACTGTAATGTGATGAAGACAACAAATTGCACAGCCCAAACAGCTGCAATGGTCAGCGATGTGGTATTTAGCTAAGGAAGGTTAAGAAATACCTCGCTGCTCCTAAAATGTAAGACTAGAATCCCTCTGATAAATTACAGCAGCGATTAAATTAATTATTATTATTATTTTTTAATATTTCTTGCAATTCTGCTTTTGAAAGGAGGATGCAATAGATGCTACTTCAGCTGGATCAAGAGATTCACAGAGAAGCTAGACTTTTACATCCTCTTGTGAAACACCACATATCCCCCCTCCCCCCCCCCCCAAAAAAAAAATTGAGATACAGATACAATCAAAATAAAACTTTAACAAAATAAGACAAGCAAAAGAAACAAGCAAACAAAACAAAATGCTCTCTAATTTAGGGGCCCATCAAATCCTATATTCTCGATGAAAACTTTTACAAAAAAAAAAAAACACACAATGAAACAAGAACTTCCTTGCTTGATCCAATCAATGGCTCAGCTGTTCCTGTATCTAAAAGTGACACAAGCCAAATGTATGCAGCAAGATGTAACCAATTCGCTTTCAGCTGCTGCTACTCACTTCAATCCCATTGCACTGTAACCTGCATTGCTAAACTCCTCCCGATCCCAGTTCCTGATCACAGACAGGACACTCTGTTTGGTACAGCTTAAAATGGCCTGAAATACTCACTAGATTTTAAAGAGCTTTGAAAACTATGAAATAATACTAAAAACAACAATTATAATACATAATGCTTTTCCAATAGGAATGTATTTGTAATCTATTTAACTTCCACAGTCTTTTCTGCTCTGCAGTTACTTAATAACTAAAGCATAAATTCTGAGCTATCACAAGGAAAGCAACAGTCTGGATCTCTCATGCTACCCCTGAAGCAACTGATATATCTTTTAAGAACCAGTCCTACACTGTTGTGAAGACCCAAAAGACTTGGGAAACCTCCGTGAAGCTTCTAAGACAAAAAAACTGTAAAACAACTTACCACCTTACGCAGTAATAACTATTGGTCATAACACGCAATTTCCAAAAAGTCATTTTGTCTCTTTTTGCAAGAAGCAGCAAATGCCATCAGTATTTCAATGAAGTATATGCAAACCTCAGTTTCCCAATCCGCTTTTAACAGAAACCTCCTGTGACTGAAGAAGCCTATTTCCTTTTTCTCTGAAATAGACCAATCAAATTAGATATTAGTAAATTGCTCATAGTAAATTTGACCTAACTAAAAATCTGCCACTCTGGGAACTGAATGGAGGAACATCGTATGAATATTAACTTTTATCAAACTGAAGCCAGAGAAGTCAAAATATATAACAACACCTGAGCTACAAATCACAACAAAGAAGCCAGTTGCGACTTGAAAAGATAAAGCCTTGGACTCCCCGTTGCAATAAATAGTCACAGTGCTCTGTGTTTGGAAAAAGGACACTAGCCAGAGGAAATGGGCATGTGTACATTTTGCTTTTTTCTTCTTTGATAGAAAACTTCAAATGCTGTCTCTGAAATTGCTAATAATCTGTCATGCTTTGACAAGGCTGTTCTGTCTGCTATTTGTTGTTAAACAGAACCAAAAAGAAGCATGTCTGTGATGGGGATCTTACGTATCTTCAGTCTTCCTGGAAGAACACCAGTAACAGATGGGCTGTGAAGCCAAATAGTTCTTCAAAGACCAGTGGAGCTGCACAGCTCTGCCTTGCACCCTAGTTGAACCTGATGGCTGAGTACAAAGAGTTAAAATCCCCCAAAGTCTGTATCAAGCCTAGAGGCAGAGCATTCCTGTGGAGCTATGACAGTCACTACAGCCTTACCAACACGTGCAGTTCTCAGTCACATCAGCAGATATTTTGTTTAACCTAGGACTTCCACAACTCAAAGGAAGCAATGACACATTCCTCAGGAGACTGGGTGATCTAATTATAATGCTTTTCAACCCTTCCAGTTTGTACACACTTAACATTTTTTCAGACCTCTTTTGTAGATCTCCGTGCAGTTATTTTAAGCCAAATGACAATAGGTTCACTTTTAATTAGTTTTTATATAGCTTAGATGTAGTCCACCCACCTCTAAGTCAAAAACTAAAGACATTCCAGCAAATCTTTTCCACACCTTACTACCAAATCCACAAACTTAAATTAAAAAGCCAGTTAACTAGTAAACTTCTGTAGCGCTGATCCCTATTTTGAAGATGCTTCCACGTTCTTTAATCTCCAATGGAGGAGCAATGTGCAATCACGTGGTAGTATTTGCATTGCACTCCGCATGACTAAGACACTATCTTGATGTCTGGATGCTGCAGGTTCACCTTTCAAGACAGATAATCCTGAGCACCCCTGCAGCCAACATAGCGTGAATGCATCTACTTCTGCCTGCATCTCTCTGTATGCTATTCCTATGTGGTGCTCACAGTTTTGAGAAGAAAGTCTGCAGAGATAATGACTGCAATTTGGAAGGGCTTCTCTTTTGTTTCCCTTTCCAAGCCGGCTTGCTGAGGCGGCACTAATTGCAGAACAAGGCTTCAGCTCAGGGGGCCTCATGAGCAAAGCTGCCTCCTCCTGAAGCTTAATTCCCTGATTCTTGACCTTGGAACAGCAGGGACAAGGGAGAAGAGGGAATGTATCCGACAGTTGTTGCAGTGAGGATGGCAGAGCGGCCTCAGGGTTTAGGACATGGATCTTGTCCTCAGCTCTATTTTCTGCTGCATGTCAGCTGTGGACATTTCACAAAACCTTTTATTGGACTTAAGTTTCTTTGTCTCTTAATGGGGATGATCAACTGCTTTGAGATATTTGGAAGACAGGAAATGTGAAGAATTCTTGCAGCATTTCATTATTAAATATAGGACTAGACAAACACCTCTGAAATTTGTTATTTTTCAGATAGATAAATATAGAGCTGGTTGCACTGAGTCCCTTCTGTGTTTTCCTTCTGTGAATATTATAGCAAGTGACATGCAATGTGGAATGAGAAAAAATGGAGAAAAAGGTATAGGGAACAATTTTAAACTTGTACGAGAAACTATTCACAGAAAATTAATTTTGACTGTGTTAGCTTATTTGCATTTGAGGCCTGACTTTAAGAGTTACATCTGTCTTAGAGAAAAAACACAGTGTAATTTTTCAGTAAAAATAATAAAAAAAAAATCTAAAGTCTGCTGAACTCTCCTATAGCCAAATCCCTGAGTAGCTTCTTCTTCTATGACATCTGAAGAACCTTTTTTCTCTTCGAGGAGTGAGTGTTCAGTGTAGCAATACAAAAATAAATCATATTGCACCATACTTCCACAGGAAACTAAAAATAGGGATTTGCACCAAACGCACAATTACTGGCCAGCAGCCACTGCTAAGCTGCAAACTGAGCAGGGTAGTCAAATCTCAAAAGCTTAAGGAACGCAGTATTATCAGGGGAGAGGAGAGGGACTAAATGTCCACAAGAAAGGTGAGAAGGCAACACCTCTCCATAAGGGTAAGTGAGGAGTGTTTCAGTTAGCCTTTCAGCTGCATAAACCCTGAAACATGGGGACAACAGAAGGGCTTCCTTCCTGCCATCAGTGCACCCCAAGGGTAGCTCCATCAGTTACACCAGGACCACTGAGAGACCCACACCCAAGACAGTCCTGCTGGGCAAAAAAAAAAGGCACCACCTCCAGACAAAACAGGGTCAAACTTCCAAGTGATATTATTTCAGTTTGGTCCCCTCAGCTTCATCTACGCTTCCTGCTTATGGCACACAGGTAACCGGATAAGCATGTGGCTAATTTTCGGAGACTCAAACTTACCCCCAAAGATAGCTGTGCATCTTGTGGGGGTATCTTTGCTTACTCTTCACTAATGACTTCAAAATTCCCCCACTAGGACTGATGGAAGATTTATACTTACTTCACTGCATGCAAAAGGTGAACCTACAAAGAAGTTCAAATCAAACTTCAAATCAGTGGAGGCAGATGGAGATGGACAGAGGAAGAAACTGAGATGAGAGGATACTATGCTGAAATAACACAGAAGTACTTCCCAGTCTTACCTCTTTTCTTTCAAACTGGTTATGAACCTTACAGATACTAAAATAATAGCAATAGAAATGCAGAGAAGAGCATAGAAGAAAAAGACCAGTGCAAAACACCATGTTGTACACAATAGCCAGACTATGACCAAGAGATCAGAAAAGAAAGCAGAACAAAGAAGGGCTCCTGATTTTTACTCCTGAATCTGCCACATCCAGTTCATCCTCAGTACATCACTTACATGCCTTTTGTACATGTAAGGGGACAAAGATACTTTAAGGTGCTATGAGTTCTTCAGAAAAGTTCTGCATGTGAGCAGGGTGTTGTAATTATTGTTATTCCATAGTGCTTACACTTAACAACAACAAAACCAAATCCATGAACAAATGTTTATTACAATGTACTTCTGAGAATAATCTCTGTACCACTTTTATCTTATATAGTCACCGATGTAGACAACCTTCACAGAAAGAAAAATGGTGTAGACAGCCTTTAACTTGCAATAAAGGTGCTCTAAGGGCATCTGCTAAAAGAGCCAGAACTGTGAATGCTCCTGAAATGATGGTTTGTTGGGTCGCACTGGCATCTCACAACATTTTGCAGTTTTATTCTTTACTGTATGTCACTTGATTAGAATGAGCCTTTGTAAACCCAAACAGAAGCAAGTTTATAGCAGTTAGTACTTCCAAATTAAACAAAACCCCTTCTCTCTTATTGACAAAGACACGTATATTTTTGTCTCCAAGTGTTTCCATTCTACAACTGTGACCGAGAAAAATCTGTAGCGTGACAATGCAGTCCTGGCAGCTGCTACTGAAAGAAGCCAATTTCTACCTGACATCCTCAATGACTACTGAAGGGCTCTTCCCAAGCATCTTTGAACATTTACATTATATGAAAATACATAACTATACATTATTCTATAGTAACATATAGTAGTTAACATACGGTAGTATATAGCAATATAACAATATACAATTATATTAGAAATAAAATTAATACTAGAAGTTACTAACTTCTAGTGTTACTAGAAGTTAGTAACTTCTAGTGCGGCATAAGAATCATTTGGAAATGTAGCATTATTGCAGAATATTTCAAGTCAGAGTATGTTTTGTAGTAACAGTTGGCTGTTAATACAGTGGAATGGCAAAGAAAAGCTCGGCACCAGAGCTGCTTCCCATGGATAGATGGGGCTTCATGTAGTTAGCTAGAAAAGAACATTCCATTTCTGTATCCTCTCACAGACATGTATTAGTAGTTGTGCTGGACAAGCATGGGCTTAACAAACTACTGCACTGCTCTGGCTACACCAACCGCATGCTCAGAGCTGCTAATATCAAACACATCAATCCTGTTTTGTACAACATAGATACTTCCTTCATCATTACAGCTGCGGAGCATGTGAAGTGAAATACTACTTCCTTCTTCTCCTGTGTCTCTTCTTAATGCAAGGATCTTTTTCAGATACTTGCTAATGTAGCAAGTTGCCGCAAACTAAGCACTCGTTATTCTCTCAGTTTCAGAAAGGCTGTAGTCACAGCATATTGTGTTGGTCAGAACCGTCACCTTTATCCATGCTGTCCCTGTCCATGGATCATCTCCACCCATCATCTCATCTTCTTTTTAAAATATAATCTCTGTGGGAAAGGGATTACCTCTTCATAACACATTTACCCAGTGACATAAGTAGCACAAGAAGTGACCCAGTAGCGTAAGACCACCTCAATACAAATAAACAGATTTCAAGAATGAACAGAAAGAATCACAGAGGGCTTCACTGGCCATAGCAGTGATCTTTAAAACCCAAAGACGCCTGACTTTGTATTGCACAGGGGGTTCCATTTCTCAATAACGAAGTTCACATTTCAGTCTGAAGAGTTTTGGAGCAAACATTACTGGCGTTTGTCCATCTAGGAGGTACCAGCCACCATATTATATAAGGACCAAAGATAAAATTAGACTGAGAACAATGTGTAGCATCTTCTAGAGCACAATGACTCACATTCACACATGAGACTGTCAAGCTGGAACACAGTCACAGGGAATGTAGAAACAAGAGTGCAGTTGAAAGTACATCTCTATATTCTTTTGTTGAAAATATGGAGAAAACTTCAGAGCTAGGAACATGCTGGTGCTCTCCAGCTTATCAGTTCTACAGGCCACAGATATTCAGAGACCATTAACAGACAAATATCATCACCACCTCCTTCCCTACAACCTGCAAATCACCAAACAAAATGATCTCTCAGGAAAAATGACATCAAAACACACATTAAACATCCCTAAGAGAAGTTTCAGGAGAACCTATTCAGAAGGTGAAGCCTTCTGTAATGACATAGCAGCTTGCACAAACACTCCCTGCTGCTTTGATCATATATCCTAGCTTAGCAGAAACTAGAAAATGTGGGGTTCTGTACAATTCTGCCACTCAGTAAAAGCATATTGTTCCCATTGTGGTACACGCAAAAGGAAAGAGGTGAGTAGATCTGTTTGTTTCCAACCACTCCTTCTCTTCCCTCACTTCAACCTCCCATGAAGTAAGCAATATTGTTGAACGTCATTTCAGCTCATTCTCTATCCCAATAATTGTTGCACAGCTTTGAACATCAACTAATGCAAACAGAGCAAGGAAAGACCACTTTTGCCTTCTAGTCTGATATTGTCAAGTTGAGTCCACAACCACTCATGTTTTATAACTCATCAGAAAATGGTCCTTCAAACAACTACTGGGTTCTGACTGATGTCAGTGCCTACAGCAAATATTTTCAGGAACCACCTTCCAAGCCCTGTCAACACCTCTCAGTGAAGGTGTTCAAAAGATGTCTCCCAACTCCTGTCAAGAGCTATCAAAAGATGTGGTCTGATGCCAGCAACCAATTGCTATCACCTCACAACAGGTAGTCAAAGACACCTTCTGACTGCTGTTGGCTCCAGCCAGCCAAATCACTTGTCTTTATTTGTCATACACTCGGGTTCCTTTTTTTTTTTTTTTTTTTTTTTTTTAACTTACGTAACAGCTAAATATATTATCTACAGATTCATCTCACAATTAGCAAACACGTTATTCTGTACCTTGGCCTAGGCAAGCGGGGAATTCCTTACAACACAAAAGAATCCTGGCAGTGCATACCAATGAACAAGAATTATCCGTCCATTATGTCCAAGCCTCAATAAACAACTACTAAACCCACCACCACTTATGCTTGGTGAATCTTACTGATGTGAGAGTTACCCTCTATCATATTCAGCTGAAGCTTCCTTTCTTAACATTTCTCTTTTCCCTTGTTGCACTTTTTTATTTATTTATTTTTTTTTGCTATGGTTCAATGTAAGCAACACTTCTAATTCCTTGATTTTCAATAATTATCTCATCCCTACTTAGTCACGAATTGACTCAAGTTGCACATATTTAGTTTGTTCACATAAATTCACATGCAACTGTTTGACTCCCTTAGGAGATGTGAAAAGCAAACCGTGCTTTTAGTTAAAGGAGAAAAACGACAGATTGTCCCTCAATGTGTGTGTGTATATATATACACACACATACACTGTATGTTCTGGCACATGGTAGGGTGTATTTACTGTATGAGGCCATATGCTTGAAGAATTAGAACAGAGGAAAAAAGCCAATTTCTGGATGTTGTATGTCTACTTTACATATTGTCAAATAGATTCTAAATATATGGGAAACAGAGTTCAAGAGATTCACAATATAATTCACACAGGACAGGCAAACATATATAAAGATCAGCAAGTGTTCAGGAGTCAGATTTACAAAGAAAGAAGGTGCAACACATATTTGTATGAAGATGTTATTACTGCTTCTGTCTTTTCTACTTGCCAAAACACCTCTCTCTCAAAACATTGAATGAGCTAAATGCAACAGAAGCATTAACATAATCCTTGCATTACGTGGATTTACTGGACTAACTTTCCAATCAGCTCAGTGATCTCTGCACCATACTACATCACATATACAAATATGTCCACAGTGAACATGTAGATGTGTTCAATGGATTGAAACAGTGGGAGTTAACAGGTTTTTCAACCTAACAGAAAACAACATAAGAAGAATTGGCTGGGAGCTGCAAACTGAAGCCAGATAAATTCTGATGAAAAACAGGGCTCAATATCTTCCAGCCAGGTTGAATAATAATTTGAATAAACAATCAAGGGAAGTGAAAGGTTTTCCAACCCTTAATATCTTGAAGTCCAGACCGGGTGTCCTGCAGGTTTCACCTTACCAACACAAGCTTCGACACGCAGTGTAGGGATCACTGGGAATAATTCCAGTGCCTGTTCTGTATAGGAAGGTCAAACCACTTCTGGTCTTAACATTTAAGAATCTTAAAGCAATAGTGAACTTTATGACTTAAAAAGAAGAGTGCCTGCCCATGGTTTCCCTTGACATTTTTTGCTTATTTTACTCACATATATCTGTTAAAAAAAATAAATAATTAATTAAAAAAAAATGCATAGACCCAGTTGCCACTTGAAGGAACCTAAATTAATGGAAAAAAAATAACTGATTAAGCATAAAAGTGAAACAATTAAAATTAATTGAAACAAAATACTGTGAAATACTAGGAAATACTGGGTACTGAGTGAACAAGACTTCTGTGAGTTAACTCTCTTAAACCCAATCTCAGATTCTCCTCAACACCAATAATATATTTATATGTATAATATCCATATTTTTTTTGTCACAATTCTTATGATCTGGCACCACAAAGGGCTTCTTTCAGTTTTAGAAAGTATAGATTATACTTGTAATCAAAAGAAATTTAAATATTCAGAAAGAATAATACACATGGTTGCTTTCATACCCTTTGTTGCCTGATTTTTTATTTATTTATTTTCGTTAGAGATTTCTTTTATTCCCTTCTATTATTAGGGGGGAGAAATAGCCATGTTTCCTCCATTCCAACAGTGTTTAAGTGGATAGAGAGGAGACTAGTTCTTCAACAACAGTAGTTAAAGGTAAGGGCCACACATAATACATTTGTGCCTATTTGTCTAAGTCAAATCTTGCCTTGTGAATTCATCATTAAAATAAGAGTTGGGACAAAGGTTGTTCTGCAGAAATTCTAGATGGAATTGGATATCTCTACTTAGGTGTGTAGATAATAAGACATACTCTTTTGAGCTTCCGCACCATCTTCTCTGAAACCTTCTAACTGGACTGCATAGTGCCATTGTGAAATGAGCAGCTCTCTGATTTCGTAAAGTTACTCAATTAAATTAACAGTTTTGAATAATTCAAATTACTAAAAGGTTTATGTTCCTTTCAGTCTAGCAAAGTGTGGCAATAAATGACTTCACTGTGCATCAAATCATCATCTCCTCTTCAAAAATGTACCAAAACTGCAGATGACTTAATAGGCCACCTTAAAAATTAGGTTCTTCACAAGTAACAGGTTAGAAACTCTGGTGCTTTCATGGAAAGCCATTCTAACACTGTGATGGCACTAGAGATAACATACACAATGTATTCCCTAATACTTTAGTTAGCTACTGCCTACAGCATACTTTGTCAGAGAGACCAGAGACCTTTGAGGCCTCTCTGGAGAGACCAGACCTAACTTCCAATTCCTGACCAGCCACTGATTCTTTATGAAATCTAAAGTCTCTTCCAATTCCAGTACCTTAGTTTCCCTTACTTTTAACAATGAGTGTAACAATGTTGTCGATTTCTATCTCAGAGGGCTTCTGAGAATTAATTCTCAGATGACTTGAAGTGCTTTGATATTCATGTAGAAACTACTGATGATTAGCAGATGTTATTACAATGACAACTTGTAACATTTAAAAATCTAACTTTTGTATGGAAGAAGAAAAAAACACCTCTTGGTTGAAGACTTTTACTTGATTTTAACCTTAAAGTTTCTTTTAAAACTTCATTGTGCAGGGAAAGAAGACTGAAAGCAAGGGCTGGAAAAGAATCAGAAATTCACACAAACTCTTCTCCGTGTTATTTATTAATAGCCACTTCAGACCTGCAGCACTGACCTCTATTAACCATTATTATAGTACTTTGCCCATTGGTAGAGGACCTTTTCTCCTACTGTGCAGGACAACTACAGTGTCCAGCCAGCCCATGCAGAAGTAGGACTCAACACAAAATGTGAAACAAACAGCAACAATGACAGGACAAAAGGGCTTTTGACAGGGGAAGATTGATGGTGGCAAACAGAGAAGTGTCACAATGCCAACCTCACGCTTGCCAAACTCCAAAGCCACATTTGTCATCTGTGGCACTTTCTCTCTGGTGCAGGCTGCTTGTCAAAGGGACTAGTTCGAGTGTTCAGCAGGCAACGAGATGTGGAGGTGAAGAAGTGAAGACATCATTCTTCATTACTCACTTCAGAAAGGGGGAAAGGAAAATAAGAAAGAGTCGACCACAGTACAGTCTTGATTAATTACCAGACTTGGCAGTGGCAGTGAAAGCAAGAGCTGGGCGAATTTTATTGCTATATACACTCAGCACAAACACAATTTCCCTGAAAACCATCAGCTAAATGAGGCAAGAATTAGCACCCAGCTAGGCCCAAAGGCTGAGAACACAGACCTGCAGAGACATGCAGCCCTTCTTGCCTCGGCACAGCTGCTCTGGGCCTTAGGCCTTTCCGACGGCAAATCTCACGGACTACCAGTAACGTTAGCCTTACGGTAAGCAAGATCTTGCATATGGAGTTGTCAATGAACAAGTTGCACAGAGAGACAGTGAGAATAATTCTGTTGAGTAAAAACAAAATGACTACAAAAAGGATTTAAAAACTTTCAAAGTGTTAATCACATACAACTCTTATGCTTTTTCTTCAGTTGATCTCTATCCTAAATTTGACAAAGACTTTGAAAAACCTATTCATATTGCCAAAGTTGCCAATAACTGGTCTCTCCTTAGATGTTATTTAAAGCAATTTAGAGTGCAATTATGCTAGGAAAGCAACTCAGTTAAAATGCCATTATGGGTCTCATATCATGTGCACTTAGTCTTCAAGAAAAAAAATTTTTTTTGTTGTTGTTGTTGTTTTTTTTTTCTTTTTCTGTTTTCTAATTGCCAACCTCGTAAACTCAGCTTGTGATCTGAAGTTTACACCTTTCCAGCTCATACATTATCTGAAATAAAGAATGCATTTTTGGACTTTTTAAACAATTATATAAAAATGCATAAATCATGAAGGAAGATGCATCTCTTTTCTCTCAAACTTGTGCTGACTTTAATGAGAGTGAAAAATATTTCAAATGCATCTTAATCTGTATATCTTTCAACTCCAAGTCTGCAGTCACAATGGATAACAAATTGTTTCTGTTATTATTTGAGCAAATGGGTTTGAGATCATATTCCACCTGGTTCCAATCACAGTGGCAGCTACTGGAAACTACTTGTTCCATGTTCTTGAATAGTAAAATTGCTTTCATCAGTGGAGTGAGGCTTAGACCAACTGATAATAAGCACAGTTAAATGACTGGTCACTTTCCCAGTACATACACAGCCCGAACATCTAGAGGCCTAGGGCTGATTAAGGGCTCTCCCCATTAACCACAGTAAAGGGCTCAGAGACAGAGGACCTGGACTGTGAGCAATACCTTTTCAGAGACCATGGAAGAAGGAAAATTTTCTAAATTCAATGGTCTGAATAGCTGGAGGGGTAGGGATGGGGAATGTCTAAAAAGCGTACCCACCAATAAGTTAGGCACAAGAGCATCCAAAAAGCTCGGGCAACATAAAACAATAAATACACAGGTATTCAATTCAGCTAAGTCAGCAACACTTCTGGGCATACACAGTAACACAGTAAGATGCATTTTGGTGAAAAAACAGAAAAAGTAGATATATATATGGTATCCCAAGTAGTTATGCTGCCTAAGCAGTTTTCACTACCACCTAAGATGAACTTTATACACACCAAAGTGCTTTTGTGGATCCTGCCCACAATCTTTTGGAACCCAACATATCCATCTGCCTGGCAGCAGCAGATTTCCCAACCTTCAGTGTACACATCTTCCCAAAACGTGAAAGAGGAAAGAGCTATTATCATCACTTTCACAGTTGGGCAACTGAGGCCTACAACACAGCCAGAAAGCAACGCAGCAGACGGAAGAGTATCCTTCAAAAAGACATGAACCAGCTGCAACTGAGTTACACCAGTCAGAAGCAGCACACCTGGAGAGCACATCAATTACCTTTGTTGAGAGGCAGAGACCCCCAGCTCTATATGGATACCACAACACTGCTGTGAGTATAGCACATCTCTCTGCCCTGACCCACTCTATACAGAGCGAGACCAACGCACCCTGCACCATGCCCCACTGCATGGCCAGAAAGGCCAGGCACTGCTCAGGATCACTTTTCACATTTGTGCCCAGCAGAATTTACGGCAAATGCACAAAACGTAAATTCCTTAAAACAGCATCATTTTCACCTCCCTGCTTGGCCCTCCATCCAGATTACGTTAAAAACTGTCCCATTTCTTCAATGCAGAAAGACTTCCAGCCTCCAAGTACACATGTTTTCTCAGGAAGAATGAGTCAGTTTCTGAGTAAAAGTAAACTTCCTTCCAAAGCTTTGTAAACCATTGCCCTCAGCACCATTTTCATGCAAAACCACAATACCTGTTTTATCAGAACTTCTCACAAAGCAAGATCTGAGTAGGTGTGAAATCCAGAGAAAGAAAACTGTAAAGTTTTGTGCATTTAAAAAAAAAAAAAAAAAAAAAAAAACAGTTTTAATTTCACCTGGTTCTAAATTTCAGCTTAAGGTGCAGAAAATACGTACAACATACTACCTGTCTTTTCCCTGACACACTTCATTCATTTGTCCTATGCAACGAAAGCCAGTTGTTGAAAGACTGCTCTTCTTTGCATCCATTTTTATTCTCGCTGGTTCACAGAGTGCCTCCCTACAGCTGAGGCCTCAGTATAGCTCTGAAGATCTGTGGCATCCCCTCCTCATGAATTCTACTCTGAAAGTGCCCAAAATCTGCTCTCCAAGAAGGAAAAAAATAATGAAAGAAGTACAAATACTGAATGTACCTCCAAATCCCCTTCACCCCACCCTGCAGGTTTCAGTAACATTGCCCTTTCCACATAAGTCTCCAAGTTATTGCCACCATCCTTCTTGCTGGCCTGCCAAGGAAGCCTGACAACACTTCCTCTTAATCACCTGAAGCCATCAGTCATTATGAGTGACATCCCGACTCACAGCTTGAACATATTACACCCACAGGAATCCCATCACTGTCTAGGCTATGCAGCGACAGCCTCTGACAAAGCACTCTAAAACCAGGCCTGGGCAAAAGATCTGAGCAGAATAACACAACAGATCTGCAGCCACAAGGTTGGCACCCTCCTGCATCCTGTGGCCATCTCAGAGCTCCACAGCAACAGCAGGAACGAGATTTAGACCCTAAAGTTGCTGAGGCAGAAACCATATATTTTGTTATGCACAAATTCAAAGCACCGTATGACACGTCTTTATCTTTATGCTTGAACTAACAGAGAATCACCATCCATGGAGATGGAGTTATGACACAGTTTGAGAGATCCTTACTCCAGCTGGTAGTAGCAGCTATATGCAAGTGCACAGTTCAGCAGACAGAGGAAGAACTTCCTACATCTTACCCTAAAACTCAAACTGAATGCTCTAGATATTGAAAAACATGCTGAGATTTTGAAAAACATTCTGAGAAGAATAAATACTCCATATTTATTCTTCCATATTTGCAGCTAACCAAAAAGGCATTCATGAAATTCAGAAACAAAAAATGCCCAAGAAACAAACAAAAAAAAGCGTATGGTTTCACTCATGAAACCAAGCATGAGCCAGAAATACTAGCACAGGTACAAGGAAACTCCTTCCACATCAGAAATAACATACATAAAGTTCTGCAAAAATGCTGAGTGGATCCTAGATATTACTTAGCCCATGCTCAAGCAGAACAATCTCTCCATACCACCCTACCCCATGGCTCCATCATGCGGAGCAGATGTAACTCTCACAGTTCTTTGCACGAGGTGTCAAACCCCAGGGCACACATGCTGAAAGAGAAATGCATCCCCTAGGTTCTATACCTGCAAAAGCAGCATCAGTCTTGTCATTTAATGTGTGTTGAGATGTTTATCCCCACTCTGCTTAGGCTGGTAAAAAGTATGGATCAGATGCTTAATGTTTTTAACAGCCACCTAACACTAGAATCGATACTGCCAAACACCATGGGCTGTCCCTCATTAATGCCCTTACATTAGTGGTGTCTCTGATTTAACATGCTTTCAATGGCTTCCAACGTCTGATCTATACACTTCACTTGCCTAAACAGTAAGAAACAAACATCTCTTGACACACTGTACAAAATGTGCACTGGCTGTGTAACTAGAGAAGAAGCAAAGTATGAACGCAGGGGTAGTGGCTGTAGGTCACTCATGCTCATCACTGGTCCTGGCTCTTTAATTAACAGATAAAATTTCAAGATTACAGCAGAAAAGTGGTAATGACAATTAGGAAATGTATATTGTTGCATACATTAGAAAAAGAGCAGGGAAAAGAGTAACTTTCATGTCACTTCTCAAGCTTAAGATGTACACACCTATACTGTGTGTGTGTGTGAATAGCTATATATACACACATGCATACAAGATAAACGATCTCTTATTAACATCCAGAAACTAATCACAGCTGTGACAAGCTGGGTCTTGTATCCTAATAAATTGCATAGCCAAAACCTACAAGTAATCTATAGAGATGCATCTCCGGATTCCTACACTTGTGGCCGCATCTCAGTGAAAAGCATCCTTCTCTAAAGGATGACAAACAGCATCCACTTGCTTTTTAGAGCTTTGCTATTATGACTGTATCCTAGCAGCTTATCATATGTTTCCATTCCTGGGGTCTCCAAGGAAATTCCTTTGCACCTGCTAACTGCTGGATTTTAGACTCCACAATGACAGAGACCAGCTTTACGTTTCCACAGGGGCTCTGCCTTCTGCCTTACCAGCCAGCACAGACCTTACTCTATGAAACGACTCCGGTGGGCAGACGACAAGGCATTGCTCCTCCATGCATCTTGGCCTACCTATCACCTCATCTTAACTCAAAAATTTTGTTCCAGCCTTATACTGCAGCTGCCTCCCCTGTAGATAAATCTTTCACCTTCCACCTTTTTGTCATGAGCTATTCTGAAAATGTAATATTCCCTGCCCTGCAGAAACCAGAGGACAGGAACCTGGGAGCCCCTTGGCCCTAAGAGAGTGGTGCATCACTCTCAGAAATGCACACAAGGACTTTTTCTAACTTATTATCATCTGTAACTCAGCTGGTACTTCTGTTCCATCTTTGCCTCTGTCAGCCTCACTTCTTTCCAGTACGCACAGCTGTGCACATCTCCCTCTCCCTCAAGAGACGAAGAATACAAGACAGGGCTGGTAGAGAGGAAGAGGAGGAAGACAGCCCATGCCGTCTGTTCAGTAATAGCAGGAGGAAGGTGTGCGGGGGATGGAGTAAGGCTAGAGCTATCATCCAATAATCACAGCTCAGGGAGAAAAGCTTGCACTGCAAAGCATGTGACATCTTTGGAATGTGTTTTTCACTTGATAACCAGATTTTCTTTTATATTCTCTTCCCTTCCCTCGTTTTCTCTCTCCAACCTGTAGCACATGGGAATATTTTACTTCTGTTATTAAAGTGGAGTTTTTTTCTCTCCTGTTCTTGACGAAAGAAAAAAAAAGTGCAAAAAACAGCACTCTCTTCAAATCCAGATAGAGTAGCTCAGGAAAGCAACTAAGTTGGATCAAATATAGGAGATATAGATAGAGGGCTTCTGGTCTCACAGTTCCCTTGGGGATTTGCTACGTGGTCACGTTCTGCAACAGAAGTCCTAGGGAGAGCTTTCAGACTGCTGCTCTCCAGGCTTTGGAAGTAAGAACCTGGAGTATCTCTACTGCCTACCTGTATAATCCCTCTCCCTCATTTTAACGTTTCAAAGCTGTTAGGACTCTATCATCAAATGCTGTGTGCAAGGAAACATGCTGCGGTAAAAACGGGTCTTAAATGGTTGGTACAGTGGGCAAGTGCTTTGAACCAGGACACAGAGGCAGCAGCCCATTGCCGTACTGTATAGAAGTTCATTCTCCACATCACCTAAGGGAGATGAAGGAAGAGGAAACCCTGGTACCATCCATAAGAATGGCAAACGTGGTCCAGTACCACAGGGTCTAGACTAGAGGTTAGGAGGTCTGGGCTTATTCCCAGCCACACTTCTGCTCCACAATGAAGTACTGATCACGTTACACCTCTTCTCCAAAGTTCAATTTCACCATCTGCAAAATGGGCACGTGTTGGCATTCTTCCACAAAAGCACAAGGATCCACAGATAAGTGTTAATTACTGTCAAAAGGATGCTTCCGTCCTAACTCCTTCAGACACAGTAGCAGCAGCTTAGCAAGTGAACAGCACAATCTCAGTAATGATGATCATCCCAACAGCAGTAGTATGTTTAGCTCTGTGTAAATCAGGCATGGCAGTTTGATGAGTTGCAAGGAAGGCGATATTACGTCTCAAGAGGAATGGACAAGTGCTGACAGCTCACCAAAACTCTCTGCTCAGACATTAAGAAGCTTTCTGCAAATGCTCCAACTCCCGCGAGAGAAAAGAACGGTGGGGAGGAAGGGAAAGGAAAACATTTTGTGAACTTTTTTCCTCAATTGTTTTGACTTCTGCTGCTGCTCCATCTCCCTCCCTAACTCTTTTTATTACAAATTAAATAATTACTGGGCTGTAGCCCAAAACACTGAAGATTTCACATCTTGCTTGGTCTAATTATATCAGTCGACCTGACAAAATGGTTTCATCAATGGAATTGCATTGCAAGAGCTCTGGCTAATCAATTGTTTGACACTTAATTAAGAACTCTGCTGGTCTGTGAGGATTCAGGGAAGAGGGGGGAGAAGTTGGGCAGCAGACTGTCTGGATATGCAATGTAAAGTGCAGGTTGTTAAAACTCCTGGCACAAATACACCTCCATTTCCCTCACTGCTCCTGCTCATCTTCCAGCTTAATATTACACCTCACACTTTACCCGTCTCTCTAACCACTTGGTTCTTTTTTTTTTTTTTTCCCCGTATTGCTTTAATCTCAGCCCTGCCACCAGTAATGGCTTCAAAACCCCTCTAGGGCCTTAGATCTACTTTCAGACAGATGTTTCCAAAGCAGGCTGCAGCAGAAAAACTTGAAGCACAACACTTCAACCAGAAAGTGCACTGGACCTCACACGCTAATCAGGCTGCAGTTCAGGCAGCATTTGGAGAGATGTCCACAGAAAAATCATGCCACCACAGTGAGAGGAACCCCAGTGAGGGCACTTGCAGTTCCCCTGTGTCAGCAGCCACCCTCCCAGTGAGCGCAGTGCTTGCAGATCCTTGCCAGCTGCGGAGGAAAGGCTCCCCTTTGAAAAACACTGCTGCAACCCACAAGATGCAGCAATCAGCCAGCAGAACAACCTGTGATCTAGGTGTGCTGCAAGCAGGTCATTACGTTTCTTTTCAATGACTAGTGGACATAATTCAGAGCTTAGGTTGGTTTTCATGGTTACAGTGGCTTTCAATTGGCTATGGGAGGATGGACGATACATATTCGAGCATGAAGTTGGAAGAAAACAAACCGGATCTAGCACAAATCTTGCAATTTGCTGCAAAGATAACCCAGTAACACTTTCTGAATAACTCTACAACAGCAACGTAAGTTTAATCTGTATCAGTGCACTGTATCATCTGGTGGCTGTGTGCTTTGATCTGGCCCCAGAGCAAAAAGTAAAACCTGTGATCTATTTAAAAAGTACCAGTTAAGAAAGTGGCATTTAAAAATAAATAAAACCAAATAATAAGAACCAACCTGCTTATCAGGGTCTAAAGGTGGTTTATCAGAGTTTAAGGAAAACACATGGGAGTTGCACCCAGTGACACTGCAGTTGCTAAAGCTGCATCACCAACCCACCTACACAGCCCTCGCTTGCTGCTCCTGTCAGGGGAGGTCAGAGGTTGGCAACACCAGATTAGGCAAGAGATGTGAAAGCGGATGACCTGACAAATGTGTCATCTGTTGCTTTCAAGTAAGAAGATGGGAAATCAGAGTCAGACCATTCCCATAATTGCAATGCCAACATCCAAGAAAAGTGGGAAAAAAAAAAATAAATACAGTTTTCAAGACTTACTGCTGCTGCACTGGGCAAAGCATGCTTCATGGAGCACAGTGCCATGCAGAAACAGCCAGGGAAAGGGAAGTGTAGCAGCACATAAGGAGGGCTCTTCTTCCCAGCAGAGGTTGCAGAGGACCATGTGAGCAGTTAATATCTTTCCATGAAGTATGCCCCTGAAATTTGCAGTGCAACTCAGAGGGCTTTGGATGAAAGACAAGCCTCAACAAGCCTTAACCTTTTGAAGTTTAGCATTCAGATTTGAGAACTGCCCTTCAGGTTCCAATAATCAGAAGGTTATTAGGAAAGGATTCAACCAACAAAGTAACAGGAAATGAGAAAGTACACGTTACCCACATTTTCTCTCAAACAGTAGCTTGTAAGCATAAATTCCTTTATTTGTTCAGTCCATTCCTGGAATGCAGAAGCCACAAGAGTCCAAACAGAATCAAAAGAATATCTACATTAAAAAATATAGATGTGTATATATATATCTCATTGTTAGGGGAAACATGTCTAACTTATCATTACTAGACAGCAGGACTGGTGCACGTTTAGGAGGCTTTCTGAATCCATGGTCACAAAAAGAAATGCAAATGGGTAACAGTGGCAGAGTCAATATATACATTTAATTTAAACCACTATTTAAACCACCCTACAAAAGCCAGCCATGGCTCAGAACCAATGCAGAACTGGAGGAAAGAAAGCATCTCACTGTGGTTCCCAGCTTCTAAGAGGGTTAAGTTTATCTAAGCAGCCTCAAGAACAGCAGGCCTAATTTTCTCTTTGTCAGCTTTTGTCATTGTCTTTCTCCCAACCTCACCACTGTCAGTAGGAGATATTTTCCTTTTGCACCTCATGCCATCAGGAAATGTTTTTTTTCTATTTTTCCTTCTCTCACTACTGTCAAGCTTTCAAGTTTTCAAGTTCTTCCTCCTCTCTCCCCCAAAGAAAGCATTAGACCCTGCACCTCTTCATTAGTTTTCCACTTCTCAGTGTTTTCACTGTCATCAGTGGAGGTGTGTAAATTTAGACAGCAGAAAACTTTCTTTATACTAGAAAATAAACAATACAAATGATGAAAAAAATAATGGAGAAGTTCTCTCATCCACTGTTAAAACAGATCTGAGCTTGTAGCTTGGAGCGAGTGGTGAGTTTAGAGAACAGGCTGAGTAGCTGGATCAGCTGCTAGCAAAAACCAGAACACGGTAGAGCAAACAGAACATGAAACTAGTGAAAATGGAAACTGGGAATTAATTAGGAACTGAATGATAAAGATTGAAAAACTGCTT
This sequence comes from Anas acuta, assembly GCF_963932015.1. Lineage (NCBI taxonomy): Eukaryota > Metazoa > Chordata > Aves > Anseriformes > Anatidae > Anas > Anas acuta. The sequence continues at coordinate 22,169,648 of NC_088983.1, forward strand.
TTATGAAGCTCCATGTTGACTCCAGTCTTTTGGTGTTGACTGCCTGTCAGGAAGTTAATACTTTGCTACAAGAAATGTGCAAATCTTTCATATTTGTAATTTTTTATTTTTGGTGGTGGGTAAAAAAAAAAAAAAAAAAAAAAAACATATGGAGAAAAAGGTCCATTTGCTTCTTCCCAGAGAAAATGATTTCAAATTTCAATTAAAATGAAATGAGCAGCGCGATTATCGCTATGGAGCAGGCGCCTGGTAGCAGCAATGGGCCTCTTTCAGTGCCATGGCAACCGGCCCTCATTGTCACGGCTACCTTGGCACCACGGGTAATTGTCGATGTGTGAGCCCGGCTGATAATATACAATCAATACCCCATAAGCAGCAAACATCATTTTCAGTCTGGAGGAAAGAAAAAAAAAAAAGAAAAAAGAAAAAAAAAGGAAAAGAAAAGAAAAAAGAATAAAAAAGTAACACTTGCAAAAGAGAAGGAAAGAAGGAAAGAGAAACAGGGAAAATGAGGAAAACAGAGAGACTGAGAGAGGGGAGGAAAGGGAGGCCTAACCCCAGAACACCTCCAGCAGTGAGGTTTTCTGCTTTCTTTCCATATAACGGATAGCTGGAGAAATCCCACCAGCACATTTGAACACCTGCTAAGCCCTTCTAATAATATATTAACTAATTGTTTACACCAACATCACTAAGGCATTATCAAAACACCACATCAACCAAGAGAATGCTTTTGTATGTAATCAACAGTAATTCCAATAGTGCCAAATTCTCAGCGAAGAGCTGGCACACTCCAGAGCTGGGAGCTGATTTTTCTGTATGGATCGTTGGGCTTGTGTCTCACTGAGTGTAAAAAAAAAAAAAAAAAAAAAAAAAAAGAGCCCTAGGAACAAAAAGATCATGCAAGAGGTAAAAGGGGAGCTTCCTCTTCAAACACAGAGGAGAAAGTGAACCACGATTTCAGAGTGGAGGCAGGTGCCAGAGAAGGATAAATGGAGTAATAAAAAGTCTGCTCAGCATTCATACCCTAATGCTTTTGGTCACCTCGTGTTCTTCCCTGAATGCTGTGTCCTTTTACCTAATGTTCACATGCTGTGCAGTGCAATCATGCCCCATTACTAGTGTAACACAAATGTGAGTGGGAACAGAGAGTAAGAAAGGGCGCACAAAAGAGTACACACTCCAAAGGGGAAGGAAAGAAATGAAAAGAACAGGGCAGAAAGGGGAAAAAAGTGAGGGAAAAAGTTTGACACTTTTTTTTTCACATGTAGGCCCAGACATACAGCTATGTATATATGTATATTTTAGGTATGACTGCCTTTTTTTTTTTTTTTTTTTTTTTTTTTTTTTTTTTAGGTATGACTACTTTACATACAGACACAGTGATCTCAAAAACTCCTTAATGAGATCTAAACACTGTGCCAGGAAAAGCTGCAGACTCATCCAACCATATGGAAGTGAGATGTTGGCATCTCAAACACCTGCACACCTCTGGCTGCTGTCAGGTGGTGCCAGTAGAGCTGAAGTGAGCTAAGAAAGATGTCTGTGTTCTGGTTCAGAACAGTACACAGAGGAAGTGGCCCATGTTCTTAAAACATCTTTCAGAGCATTTTATTTTCTTTAATAGTTTTACTTAATTCTATGAGAAACTCAAAAGATGTTTTACAGGTATAAAACAACAACTTTTGGGTTTCAGAGCAAAATGCAGGAGCAGCTGATGGCAGAACATGAAATCGATTAGCTTTGCATATTAATACTGAATGCACAATGGGAATGCCTTCCTAAATCCCATAAAAGAGAATAACCTGTAATAAATTAGCTACATCAGACACGGAGAAGAAAACTCTAGGTGGTTTGGATGAGCATGGGCAGATATGAAATCACCCCATTTTATGGTCTACCTTTTCTTAAACATCAGTACTGTATTCTGCTGAATCTGGGCATGTACATGTACTGGTGTGCTTCTGGTGTGCTTCTTGGAGCTATCACATATGGCAACATTAATTTATAAAGAACAACACACTCTGTATTCAAGTAAGCAAGAGAAGTAAGAACGTGTTCCTGAACAGGTCTGTTTAGATAGAATTCCCCCAACCAGCTATACGATGGAGTTGCTACTAAAAGTTAGCCTTCCTAAATAAACGACTCTTATAAATACTCTGCCAACTCCCAAATACAATATCAATCAATTCTTGCGTGAAGAATAAGTGTATCATATAGATATCCTGAGTCCCTGGAGAATCCTGAAGCGGTACTGTAGCAATATACATTGCATTTCCATAGAAAGAGACAGCCAAAGGGAAGTTACTTAAAGCAGCTTAAGCTCTTCCCTTTTTATTGCGAATCTAAAAGAAAAATAATGAAGGATGTGGATCTGACCACACCTTATCTAAAGACAACCATGGTTACATATCATACAGCCCTGAGTCTTTTATGTGCCTTCATACTCCCTTTGCTCTTCTGAAACCATATGATAGCATCTTTATAAAACACAGACACTCTCAGCAAAGATTAACTGTAACTTGCACCTTTATTTGTCGAATTCACACTGCCTAATAGATAGGATAATTGGGCCCCAGTTGTCTAACGTTTATGGAACAAACCTCTGATAACAACGGATTGACTGACAGCTCCAGTTGCAGAACACAAACAAAGTCTGTTGGATTGTAATGTTCTAACTGCTAATGCTAAAAGTAGAAGAGAAAAATTAAATAACAATAAAGGACATACCTGCAACAAATGCAATGTCGGAAATTTCCCCCCTGGGGTTTCAGTGAGGTCTAAAAGCATTATTCTAAAATAAAACTTGAAGACTCTATAACTTGCTGGTTTTACTAAGATTCCCTCAGGCTTGCCAAGGATGCCTCATATCATCTCCTACTATCTCAAAAAACACTTCCTAGATACTTAGAAAGCTTTCATTTTCTCTTCCCTTTAAGGACTTGCGCTCCATCTTACCTTCTACCTCTGCTCCTGACTGGTCCCACTCAATCACGCACTCTGAAAATGAATATAAACCCCCAGCAGACAAATCCAGCAATCTGTTCAGTTTTGGCTCTCTGTCAGATTATCTGATCTATTCTGACTTTCAAGTTCTGTTTGAGACAACGTGTCAGCAGAAGCAATCAAAACCATTTTTGTTTACTGTATTCTTTTTAATAATTGCAGCTTTTTATCATTTTTCTAAAGACAAATGATTAACCAAGTCTAATTTGTTCTATAATTAGCAGGAAGAAAGAAATTAAACAGACTCTCTTTTCCTCCAAAAGTAATTTTAGGAATATCTATCAAATATATTACATAAACTCAGAAGACATAGGTGATACATAATGTGACCTTGCAGCTACCAAGACCTGCAGATGCAGACGTCTCCCCTGAGAAGCTCACTGCAGGACTAAGGCCTGACATACTGGAGAACATTCTCTGTCCTGAGAAAAATATCTGTGTGCTGCTTTTGGTGCTTGATACTCATACTGAAATACACTGAAAAAACACAGAACTCCTATTTTGAAAATATTAGAAAAAATATGAAAAGAAAATTTGTAATAATCAAAAGCTAACATCACTCCTGAGCCCTGGTCCTGAGCACAGGCAGACGTCCCAGCCTGAGAGAAAAGGACACTGAGGGAACAGCAGTCTGACTGAAACACTAAAGCCTTTTCTGTGAAAAGAGTTTCTGTCCTGGAAGGAGACCCAGCCCCTAACTGGAATGGTCACAGCTACTTATTTGCTGATTGTGCTACATAAGGTAAGAAGTGCAATAGCCGCACAATGGAACCGTTAAGTTCCCTATAGGACAAAGAGAATGTTTTACCACTAATATTCACAGGCTAATAGCAAAGCTCCAGCAAATCTCAGAGGCCAACAAAAGCCCCAACAAATCTCATAAATCATTTTCTATTGCAAAGCCTACCTCTTCCAAAGTGATCTAGCAGGCAGTTCATCTAAACTGGCATGAGCAACACCCACTTGAACAAAAGGAATCGAAGACAGTGGGTGAACGAGTCTGGCCTCCTTGGGTATATAATCCCTCTTATGCCTCATAACATTGACCCTGTCCTTACAGCTTTGGGTAAATGACTCCGGCATCCAGTGCAGGTAGTGATTTTAAGTCAGTGTTACAGCTCAGGCTGCTTGTAGCTGAAGCTACAAGTGATTGCAGGGGATGTTTGACAAAACCTGCCTGATGGCTGGAAAGGCAAGCCTGCAGAAAACAGTCTGCTAAGGTAAATGTCTACCATGCTTTCAAAGGGCATGGAATGCAGAGACTAGTGAGGGAAGATAGAAGTTGTGGAAAGAAGCAATTCTAGTTGTGCAATTAGGAAGAAAAAGACACAAAAGAACACGAAGGAGGAACACTGAGATGCATTTCTCTTTGGCAGTGAATCCCCTGGAACAGCCTCCACAGAGTGAACGTGGAATTTGCATGACTTTAGTCATTTATAATTAGGCTGGATGTATCACTGGTGAAAATGATGTAACGAACAAGCCTGCAGTGAATGCCAAGGGAAGGACTGGATGGCACAGGTGTTTGCCATTTCTCATGGCGAAGGCATCTTTCACTTCATCCTTAAGTGCTTTCTAGTCTTTCTGTGTAAGCTTGTTAATCCCACTACCCTGGCAAAATTCCAAATTAGTAATTGGGTTCTGCCTACCTTAAATTTCTTCTCGTGGCTTTGATTTGTTAGAGCATTATCATATCTCCTCTTAACTGAAGTGTAATATTGTGCTGCCATGTTCCACTCCAGAAGTAGTTGCTAACACACACAGAAGGGGAATGTGGTGGCTGTTTAAAAGAGCTCAGCAAACATGAAAATGTATGACAGCAAGTGGAGGAGGAGATCGCAGCCAATACAAATCTGCTGCAGAAACTAAGCAGAAAATAGCTCCTCAAATTGGAACTAGACCAGAACCCTGGATTTAACATATCTGCAATTGTGAAAACTGACAGAAGATCTTTACAAACACCAACAGTCAGGAAATAGACCTATGTTTTATCCCAAAAGGGCAGTGGAATCAGTACCACTTTGAAGGGCAAAAGACCATCTACTGAAGTCATCACTATTACTTCCTGTAAAAACAAGCAAATAAACAAAAACACACCACGGTTTCTTGGCTTCTTGTTTTTGTTTGTTTGTTTTTGGAGATCTTCTCTCCAAGCCCTAAATAACTCTATGCGAAATCCAGTAAGGTCACAGCACAAGGTAGTGAGGCTGCAGGAAGTCAACTGATTTCTTTTGTACGCAATTCTCCTGTCCTGTTTTTTAGCACACATCAATATTGGCAATCTCTGAAACAATACAAAAACCCACAAGTCACGCACTTGAAAAACAACTGCAAACAAAAAATAAGATGTTGGGTTGTTTTCCTCTCTGCTTAATTACTCTGCAAAAATGTGGCAATTTCAGTTCCTAGTTGTTTTCTTTTTTCCCCTCTTCTTACTCATCCACTGTAAAAGCACACAAGATTGCTTACTTTTAAAATGCAAATGTTCAGGAAAAACACATAGCAGAAAGAGGATTATTTCTTGCCTTTGTTCTTCCCAATGAAATAATTTGCGTGTATACCACATGCAGAAGTAATCCCCCAGGAACTGCACACTAGGATCTCAGGAGACATGGGAGAAGAACTAGAGATAACAGTATTTTCTGACATCCATTACAATTATTGTTCACTTTTTTGGAGAGGAGCACTGATACTGATACTGAAGAAATATAAAAGCATTTTTTTTAACCGCAAAGCAAAAATAAATAAATAACTGCATTAGTTAAATCCATTCTCACATCTTGAGAGGTTATTTATTTTCTCTGAGGGCTGATAAAAGTTCCCAATGACATGCTTTCTAATTTTAAAATCGCTCTCACTTCACAGTTCTGAAAAAGCTGATGTCAGGGAGTGAGTGGGTGGGTCTGTTTTAAGTGTGATTCACACATTAGATTCTCTTATCAGCTCATGCATATTCACAAGTGCTATCCACAGGCCACAGGGTTCACGAGGAGTCCAAGCAGGAGAGGGTCATTTTGAAGGAGCTAATTAAGATAGGGAAAAGAAAGAGAGGAAAGTTGTTACACCATCTTTTTGTGTGTGCATGCCCGCATTGGGCATGCAAATGATACAAGCCCTATCTGTGCTGCACCAGAATACTTCCCTTTTGCAAAGCGTTCTCCGTGTCTTCAGCCCTGCTTCCCCCCAAAGTCTTTTGTGGCCTCACTTGTAAATGGAATCACGTTTTCAAACATGCCTGGACTGGAGCACAGTAACTATCTTCCAAGCCAAGGCTGATTTGCAGTGTAGCATTGGTGTAAGTCTTACGTTTATGTGGCAGCCTGAAATAACAGGATGCTCTACAGAGCAACTCTACTGTACGCATTTAACATACAATATGTTCCTAATGTGCATCTGAACAGGGTCTCACTTCCCCAAAGCAAATCCTTCTGTGAGGAAGAAAAGCCCTTCCTGAGACCTTAGTTACATCATGGGGAATAGGCACCACTGAAATATCTCAGTTGAAATAGAACTGGATGGTGATGTCAGCTGCCTAGATGAAACTCCAATGTCAGGTTATTGAACTCTTATAGCAACGTGGCCTGTCCCTCTGATCATCAGACTAGCTATAAGAACTACATCTTTCTTTCTCCAAAGTCATTTGTATGGTAGAAAAGAAAAGATTCATCCATGATAGCTATACAAGAAGATTCTGCTTGATGGCTGCTGGACACATATGTCCTGAGGAACTATCCAGCTCCCTCATTCCTTAACATAGCCCACAATGAACAGCCCCATCACAAAGTCTCTGCAAATCCTGCATTAGCCTAAGCAGCTGGAAAAGGTTCTGTTGTCTGCAACACGCACTCCTTGGTTTTCAGAAGCTAGTGAACACAGCCGAGGTGGGGGAGGTAGGAAGGAGGCTGGGTGGTAGGGAGGGAATGTATATGATACAGACACACACAACACTGTAATTAAGGGTAATTTCAGAAGCATTTACCTGTGTTTCAGTGTCTGACAACTTTTCACTTGTGAATGCTGCAAACGCTTCAGCTCTACAGACTGATCTTGTTTTTATGTTGCTGGGATGGGAGGAGCAGAAAAATGAGTTGTTCTCTGAATTAATTACCTCCTCTGATTTGAGCAACATGCTCGACTGAAATCCAGACAGTTTAACTCTTGCTCAAAAGGATTTAAGTGTGTACTTTGAAACAGAACTGAAATGGAGCCATGCCTGGTGTGTACATACACAGAGATTGTGGAAGTTCTCCTACCTGCAGAGCACAACCAAGCAGGAACGTTGCCATGTGGAAAACTCAGTGGTTTTGAGGGACTATCTTAAAACTCTAACCTCACCTGATACAACCTATAGCTAGCAAAGAAACCTCTCCTTTACTCAGTCACCACCCCAGAAGCCACTGCTTGACTTCCATCTCTTGCTGTAATTCTGAGGTCCACCATCCCTTTTGTTGCGAAGTACTATGAAGGGATGGAGCTGGAAGTCAGAGGGCTCAAGTTACATCCCTTGTTCTAAAACTGAGTCAGTGTGGGGCACGTTACATCATTTCTGTCCCTTCCTGATTCCTGCTTCTTAAAGCAGTAGCAGTATTTTTCATCTCTGTCAAGTGTTCTGAAAGCAAGAAATCAAAGGCACAATCTGAATAATGAGTACTTTGGAGGAGTCCAGGGTTAAAAAGTTGTCAGGACAGTGGCGTTTTAATAGAATCCTAAAGACCTGGAGACCTGGTCAAACAAGCAATACTCACTTTTTTTTTTTTTTTTTTTTACATTAGCTTAGCAATTAATCAGGGCCCCAGGTCCTGACCCGTGGTGTCAGTCGCTTTCGTGTCAAGGTATTTGACACATCAGACTATGTCATATTGCACATGATGCTGTATGACATAACAAAATACTCCATCCCAAGTCTGTGGTGATGTGACCATTAAAAAAAATCAAGTTGAAAATTTTCTCTTATTTAAAATAACACTGCAATTTGTCTATCTTTTTTTTCCCCTAATTATGAAGGTATTTCCAGAGCTTATAGCAGAGAATGACTGAAAACATCAGTAGAACTGCACAAACTTTGGAGAGGTAACAATTTATTTTCTCAAACACTTCCGTCCTGACCAACAGCTCCCCAGATAGCTGAGTACTGGGCTCTGCAGTAATACTGCCACCCTCTTCAAAACTCATCCCTTTTTTTTCCTTGAACCACAGCAATTGTGGCACAAGATACCTCAACCAACTCCACCAATGGAGCTCTACTGAACCTTTTCCAGTCTTCCAACAATTGCAAAAGACCCCTATGGGGCTGGAAGCTATAACAGAGGAGTCTGAGATCACTGGATTTACCTCATATTTACAGAGCTGAAATGCTTGCAATTCATTCATCTATGCTTACCGTTTTAATATAGTCGAAATCTCTTTTTCCAATTTGTTTTCTTTCTTGCTTTCATTGTGAAAAATGAGGATTTTTTGGGGGGAAGGCCAGAGGACACCTACTTCATGCCAGTGTAGCATGCAGATCACATGTACATACCATTTTTCTTACTTTACATATTTATCTTTTGAATGTAATTTCCACTCCTCATTATTTTTCCCCCCAGAGGAGTAGAGAACAGTACACAGCTGTACTAAACTCACTGTAGGTCACCCATGCTTTATGAGAACAAGCCTTAAAGTTATAACTACTGGTGATCCACCTGGGTAGGCCTGAAGACATTTATGACCCCCGTCTCTCTGTATTCATAAGCAGCAAAATCTTTCTGTACCAGAGCTAATCTTTCATTGGCAGCAGAAGGTACCACAACTGGCTCAGAAACCACCAAACAGATTCTGCTGAACTGCACGGCAGCAGCAATTAACTCTGGGTTATCATGTGTCTGCTTCTGAGAAACAGCGTGACTGTGCCCCACTCTATCAGAAGATCCTTCAGCATTTCACCTACATCAGCAACCCTGATTAGGTGGCTCCCCCTCACTCCCTCCATGGTGCTGTCCCTTCGGGATACAGGGTTGTGCATACTCCCATAACTTTGTCAATCCCAACAGTAAAGGAACAATTGTGGCAATGGGCAGAGCAGTACATAGAGGGAAATGTTGGGGGTCTGTGTGTGCTGGTGAACAGTAAGCAAAGAGAGTTTACTGTAAAGAGGATGCAAGATTCAGGATGGCCTCTCCTACTGAGCTGAAGCAAGCAATGACATAAGCTTGAACTAAACATACAAGAGAGAAGGAGGAAGTGGGAGGGGAAGTACAATTAGTCCTTTGCATTCACCTTCACTTCCATGGATTGACTTGACCACAGTTATGGACTGTGGTCCATAATATCATATCTTCTAATAGGAGCAGGTGCTGCTCCTTCACTGAAAAGTATTAATGACTGGAAAAATCCTTCCAAAGACTCTGGCAGAGTAAACCAAGTCCTGCAGAACTGATCTGTCATAATTCTGCTTATCTGTTTCAGAGTTAGGGGCTGAGCTCAGACATGCACTAGACTTCTTTCTCAGCTTCTGTCACAAATTAGAGACATAATTGACCCTAACTAACCAGAAGTGTTTGATAAAAGTGTCAGATCCTCAGATCTGGAAGCCACAGGACCAGCTAAACTTCTCCAAGCTCAAGTACGGTACTGCTAGGCAGGCAAAGCTCCTCAGCATATTGAAGAGGGGAGAAGCAGGAATTCCCACTGTGTTTATAGGACCTAGCAGCCCTCTTCGGAAGGCGATTCAGGATGAGAGCCTGATACCAGTGCTCTGAAGCTCTCTGAAGGATCTCATTTCTCTTCACAGACCGTACAGTGAGTCAAGGCAGTCTTGCCCTGCACTTCAGTTACTCAGAATTAGGTTGCATGAATACCCTCCAGCAGGCTCATGGATCAATCTCAGGCCCAACCTCCTCTGTGAGCAAAAGACCGCCAGTAAGAAAACAGTAAATTGTACTCATTCTTCCCGGACTGATAGTTAATAATCAGTCTCCACTAGCCCTCCTGCAGAGCCTTCTCCCTCCTTACAGGGATATCCCCGTAACAGCCCCATGAACCTACCAAACGTCTCCTTACTGGAACAGGCCGCTGTCCCCAAGATGCTGACTCTGCTCCACTGACTGCTCTGGCTCTACGGAGAGCTCTCACAAAGCAGCCCTTTGAGGACAGACATCTTATATAAAACCCCGGAGACAAACAAGCGGCGAATGCAAAGGCAGCAGCTGCTGAAATAGCTGGGTTTCTCTGATACCACGGCAAGTATCACAGCCTCTTGCTGCTCTCTGTTTGGAACCGAAACGACCATTTGTAAATCATTTTTAATTGTCATGTTAAAGAGCACAGAGTGCAGCAATCAGAGAAGTCGTGGTGTTGGAGGCCTGACACCGCCATCAGGCACGGATCAGCAGTCAGGATAATAGGAGGAAAAGCTGCAGGCTTACATAAGCAGGCGCAGGCAGGCAAGGAGAGAGCGGGAGAGGAGGGTGAGCGCGTGCCCTCTCCCCACTTCCTTCTGGAGAGCAATTCACGTACACTCCACGGCAATACAACTACTTATGCTGTGGATTAACCTGGTCCATTGCAAAGACACACCACTTGAAATCCCTGGGGGGATTTTTCACAGTGAAATGCCCATGTTACTCATAAATTTTCTGTTTTTAAGCAATGGGAAATGGCATCTCTGGTCCCCGATAGTTAATCTCTACCTTGCCAAGAAAGGAACAAGATAGGGGTTATAGCTAAGGTTCAGTGGGCTCTTGCTAGCTATTCACCTCAGTGGTATTGTGTCTTTTCACCAGCTCTTAATTGAAATAGTTCCTAGAAAATCTCACCAAGCCAGGCATCCTTTTCCTGGAAGGCAGGGTTCTCCAGGGAAAAAAAAAATAAAAAAAAAAACTATATAGACATATACACACACACACATATATATATCTATATAAAATCAGGCAGACCCACTCCCTCTGGAAGCATCTTTTTGTCCAGTCTTATATTACACGGAGGAAGAACTTCTGGTGATCCAGAAACACAGGTCCAGTCGTGTTCCATTAGCTTGTCTGCCCACGGGCATTAGTCAAACACGAAACATAGGCTTGGATCCTGTATATACAAAGCACTAATACATGATAACAGGTGTTCATTGACCTTCACAAGTTTCTCACAACTGTAACTTGCAACAAAAATCTCCATGGCACTTTAAATGGAGTTGAAACTAAATTCCAGATGCCAAATACCCTCAAACTCCTTGTTCACCCCTCTGGTCACTAGGTTATTGTGAGGTGTGGCAAAGCAAGAGCTGAAAGCAAAGATCCACCCTGCATTCCCCACAGAGTAGCCAAGCTACTATAATAAGTTGTCTTGGGTGCAGCATCCCAGTAGGTATAATCATTATGCGAAACAGCAGGTAGCAGGAGAAAGGCAGAGAAGAGGGTTCTGCTTCACTGAGGATTCTTATTACTGCTTAAACACAGAAGATTAGATTTTCTTTCATTATTGCACCCCAGGAGGCCATGGGCCTTGCAGCTCTAGGATGGCTTAGAAATCTGACATAAGGGACACCTGTTTGTCTCCAGCACATGGATTCTCTTGGCAAACACGCTCCAGTTCTGCTGCGAGCAGTAGAAGAGCTATGCTTAGCACAGTGTGAGGGTGGAAGGCAGAAATGGCTAACTGCTGCCCTTCAGTCTCCAAGAAGTTGCTTTGATTGCAGTTATCCTATTTATAGTTACACAAAGCTATTCTGGCAATCCGGAATATTAAAAAGTTGAGAACAGGCATAGCCATGTCTACCTCTTCTTCAGCAGCACATCCTTGTTGCATCATTTTTGCTAATCTGAAATTAGCATTATGACAACGGAATTTCACAATAAATAAAACCACTAGATACATACCAAAGTTACGTTAGGAAAGCAGCAGAAGGGAAAGGCTCCAGAATTTGGTTCATTACCTTAAAGAACAAGTCCAAAGCAAGGCTCACCACTAGAGAATCATGCTCCATCAGAATCTGTAGGGCAATCACAGCCAGTTCTTTATGTCCACACATGATTTTAGCAGCCTGGTGAAGGAAGCTCCTCTGTGTGTCAGGGAAACCCTTCCAGAAGCTTTGAGCACTTGGCTTTACCTTGTTCTCCACACTCTAAGTCCTTGGTTGCCCCTGTGCTCTCTCAACTAAAAAATCAACAAGCTGTCAAGAGACTGGAAAGTTGATCTGGACGAAAAAGGATTGGCTCTTACCTTAATTTTGAGCACAAACTGTTCTGGCTTTTTCTTTTTTTTTAAAGGATTTAAAAATATTTCAGGGGGTTTGGTTCTTTTCAGTGCCACGGCATTTCCCGACTCTACAGGTGGTAAATTGAGAAGGTAGAAATAATTAGGTAAAGTCACCAGAACTGTTAAGAAAATCTGTCCCAGTGGCAGAGCTGACAGAGCCCACAGAGATGGGTAAGGATGAGCAGGCTATGAGAGGTGTGGGTTGTCCCCACACAGTTCTGCAGAACATTGACACTGAAGTGTACAGGTGACAAGTTAAGTGTTAGCTTTGTGAATTATTTCACTTCTGATTGCATTAGCAGGAATATCTAATTGTTCTTAGACTTGAAGCAGAACCTGGGGATAACACCACCCACTTGCTATCCAACTTTGGCCCAAAGTTTCTGAAACATCACTCTGACAATATACCAAAACAAGAATAGCAGCAAATCTTAAACAAGAATCCGGAGGAACCTTCTCTCTTGCTGCAAGTTCCCGTTAAAAACAAACAAAACCAAACCAAAACACACATACAAAACCACAAGCAAACCAGCTGACAGCGCTGAGTAAGCCTTGGCAAATTCAACTGAAGCAGTTTAAGACACTACTTTAAATACTTGTCTATCCCACTACTTCACTGGAGAGAACTTCCTCCAAAATTAAATCAACAACATGGGAAGTTTGTTCATGCCTTACTTGTTCCTGCTCACAGGAGAAGCATCTAACCAGCACCTTACCACAATCCCATCTTCCCTGATGGTTCCACTGAGGTTGCACAACTGTGAATCCATCATGAAAATGCAGATACGCTGCATTCTGCCCTCTCAGTGATCATCTCATCAGACCAGGATGACAACCACATGCACTGGGATACAGTCCACCACTGAGAACTATAATGCTCATTACACCAATGTCTGCCAAAGCCCACCTGTGGATGTGCAAGGATGATTCAGGCTATTCTGCCTTCAGCACTGCACTCTATTCAATTCAAGGTCTTTCAGCAAAACTAGGGTGTGCAAATGTATTCACCTTTAAGCAACTCAAATGATATATAGTTTGTCTTCCTTCCTTTCTAAACTGCAATTCTTTTGAAATGAACTGCCTGTAAAGCCTTCTCATCCAACCAGTTCCCTCTGGAGCGGCTGAAGAAGTTTCCTCCTACTGATGCTGTCCTTTCACAAAGCAGCAACATTTCACCAAGAAGCTCAATATAAAAGCTACACCAATGGTTTTACTGTCAGCACAATCAGTTTTGTGACTGCTGCTCTACAGTGAACATAAAATAAATACAAAGAGGAGAAATCAAAAAAGAGGAGCACAAAACAACTCCCCATGGAAGGACTAACTACACAAGAAAATAAACAAACAAAGGGAGACTCAAGATCACTTCTTCAGATCACAATTTTTTAAAAACACAGTGAATCTATTTCTTGGCTACCTCGATTTTCTCTAGGAAGTTGGGGGTTGGAGGTAGTGAATCTATGCTTCAGGGAAAAGGGGAGTGTTACCCCTCCCATTTGCAGTTTTCTTCAGTTCATTAAATGAAAGAAATTGATTTGGCGAAGCTAATTTTGTAATTAAAAAGCTTATCATGACTTTCTCTAATGAGCTAAGCAAACAGACAGTAATTCAGTGACAATATTTACACAGTGCACACTGGGGGACGTTTGTTTAGAAAATTAAATAATAGAAGAAAATGGAAGGAGGAGAGATGAGAAAGTAAGCAAAGGAGAAGAGGTCAATCCTAGACACAAGTTCACCCCAGGATGCTGGTCCTCTGATGACTTGTCCTGTTCCCTCTGCATCACAGCAATAAAAGGAAGAGAAGATTGTTAGTGACCTATGCTATCCACCTTGTGCAAGTGGGCTTTTCACTGACTGAATTTACTATGCTCTCATCTCCAGCTGGGACCATAGCCAGCTCTCTATTCAGGACTCCAGGAAACAGCTTTATATGCATACACAAGTAAGAACCACCTTTCTAGGATACACTTCCTCCCTCTGTGGTGCCAGAGACTTCATGCTTGCTGGCTGAGGACAGAGCAAGGAAAGAGCAAACTCTTGAGAACTAGGGAAAAGCTTGATTCACTTCAAAAAGCTTTACTCTTACAGCAGGAATGGTACTCAGCACACAAAGTACTCCCTTTGCTATTTCAGAAAGCAAGAAAACATCATGAAGAACCTCTCCCAAGAAAGTTGTCTATTGCAGGGTGAAAAAGGAGACAGAGGAAACCCGGCAGTGCCCTAGAGGTTTCTCTGCTCTTGGTCTATGCTGTTACACAGAGGCACCTCATTCCCATCCCAGGGGAAAGCTTCCAAAGGAAGAAGAGGAAAATCTCTTCTCCCCTGTCTCTGCTCCCCCCATCCTCCAGAGTCCACTCTCCCACCATCTCTCCCTGTCCCATGTAGCCACATATGAAACCTCTGGCAGCTTAAGGGTGGAGGGGAGGTCAACTCTTAAAGAATCCTTTTTAGTCTTCTGAATATTGAATGTTTACAAAGCTGTTCCTTCTATTGTTTAAAAGGGAACTGGTTCTGATAATACAGCAATAGGCAACAGCACAAATCAAGAGAAAAAGATGAGTCCTAAAAAGGGCGAGCAGAAGATCAGCTAAATGCGAGGCAGCACAGAGACAGGAAAATGCTGCTAAGAAAAAGGTTAATAGTGGAAGTGAACTCACAAAGCTTAAAAGACCAGAGAGAAAGAACAAAATGGGAATTTCAGTGGACAGAGCAAAGGAACCCACGCATCTAAAAATTTGTCACATTTCACCTCAGAAATGGCTGTATTCCAATACCTAGCGTATAATTTTAGAGCCATCTTTACAGCTATACTGAAGAGCAGGAAACAACTCATACTAATGAAGATGAAAATAATTCAGGTGATTTGACTCTCAAACTTCCCTGATAAAGGACAAGAGGAAAACATCACTTATGTACCATCAGAGGACAGCACATCATTGCGGCTCATCAATGTATATGCAGGGGGGATAATGGTGAGATCTCCTTTCCTTAAGGATTACTCCAAAGTAAGTCAACCTTCATTTCCAAACTGAGTCCAGCAGGACCCATTAGTACAGACTGAAGGGTTGAGATGAATCAGCACATCTCCCAGCACCACCTGGGACTCTGAGACCAAAAGCTAAATTTCTGCATGCAACCTGATGAGCTAAGTTAACAGCTGACTTCAGTGGTGTAAAAGATACCAAAACTTGCACAGAGTTGCAAAAAAATCCTTGAGCTCAATCACAGTGCCAAACATACCTGGTGCTTCCCTACAGCAGTGAAGGAAGCTCCTTGTTTCTTCTTCCCTCAGAGGCACCCTTTGCACATCCTGCTTTCTCGCTGCCACGTGAAAGCAATGACATTACCTAAAGCATTCTGAGATCACAGAGCAGGCTCTGAAAACACGCAGGAACTGAAGTGGCTGCAGGAGCTGGATGTGGCCTACTCACATCCCTGAAAGCACTCTCTTATGATGGTGGCTTGGGCTAGAGCATATACTTTCAGACACAGGTGGCACAGACACAGGGCAAAGCAAGGCAGATGAAATCAGCAGTAATATCTGCGTGCAGCTAGAACAGAGCTGAGCATCTTTAATAATCCGTAATCCCTTACCCTGGAAAGAAGACTTAAGTCACTTCTCTCCTACGTCTTATTTGACAAGAGGGCATGATTGCACAATCATTAATAGCTGATATCCAGACTGCCTAACAGTACTAATTTGATGCAGATCAGGCAGCAGTCCACAGCAGCACCTCTGTTAAATTAGCCAGAGAATATGACAAAGCATTTAGGCCATCGTCATACTAGCTAGGGGTGAATATAGCTGATCCAGAGATATCAGAGATGTGCAAACAGATAGTCCAAGAGCCAGCACAAAGTCTACCAGTACACACCAAAATCCTTTGAACAAATCTGAAAGAACAGAATAAATTTATTGGTGCCACGTGGCCCGGTTATTCTGTTTTTATCTCAGATGTCCTAAAGCTCCATCAACTATGTCATTGAAACATTGCCATTATGTTCAACTATGTCATTGAAACATTGCCATTATGTTCAAGAGGCAGGGAGAGCCTCTTTGGGTACACAGGCGTGGAGACAAAACTTGTTAAGATAGAGCCCGAATTGCCCTGATTGCCGTGACTCACAGCCCACTGTGTCTAGGAGCTGCTGGTACTTAAGGTTTATGAACCTACTACCGTGGTGCTCAATCCCACAAGCTAACGAGCACCCCATGATTTAAAAGAGTTTGAGGGGTGCTCAGTTCACAACACTGAATAATTGGCTGCCAATGAAGTGAGTAATTGGTTGCCAGTGAGATTTCTCAGCAATCACTTTTTGCGTTATACTTTCCGGAATATAAATTATTTTCTTCTCCTTCATCCTTTCCCCCCCCTCATCCATATAACCCTTCCCTTCAGTGCTTCTGAGCCCAGGAGCATCCCCTTCAGGACAGGGAAGTTAGCCAGAGACAATTTGCTGACACAAAAGCAGACAAGAGCCCCAAACGCTGCCTAGTTCAGAGCACCGGGCAGAGCTGTGCCGCGTCACTCGCTGGATGGAAACGTGAAACTCCCCGCGGTGCTGCAGCAATGAATATGCGAGAAATGCTACCTTGGTACAGTACAGAAAAATCCGTGCAGGTTATACAGGTAGGTAACAATTCTGCTTTGTGCTCAGGTGAACAGACTAAATACAATTTGGCAGGGCTTTTCCATCTCTTACCTCTGTAATAGTCTCAGCAAAACAGCAACTACATTTCTCTTTTCTTCCTATTAAAACACACACACACACAGAGTAATTACTTTGCTCTTGGGAAACTGTGTTACTGCCTCTACGGCTGCTCCTCCAGGATGGAAGTGGAGCTGCTCCAGCAGGCAGCATAGCTCGTATACTTAAAGAATGGAAATATACAGCAAAGAGTCTCCTCCAGCTCCGCTGGTGACAGTCTGGGAGGTTTGGAAGAAATTCACCAGGCATGTCCAACACCACCATGCTATTTTTTTTTTTTTTTTGTAGACTAGCAACAGTTGGGAGCTCAACCTGGATTATTTTGGTTTTTGACCTGAAAAAAACTTGTACCTGTGGACTCGCTACACAGAGAAAATTATTAGATAATGACTTAAACATCTGAGGGCCGAGCTGAAGAGAAGAACAGCAGGAGAGCTATTGAAATTAGCAGAACTGAAAAATGATCCACACATCTCCCACCTTACTCTTGCAACTCACCGTGTCTTTTTTTTTTTTTTTTTTTTTTTTAAGACTGTGGGAAGTGAGGCTGTCGTGATGAAGCGAGAATGAGGTGGCTGTGAGGTTTCTCCAAGGAGTCTTTAACTACCCCGTGGGTATATTAGCGCCTGCCTGCAACACGTGAAACACTTGAGTATTAGCTTAGCTCTCTTTCTCCAGTTAAAAGCATTAAATTGCAGATGCCAAGTGTTTTCTTCCCCTCATTCTCTTTCAAATTCCTGAAAGCTAAAGTAATTTTGTCATGACTCACATTATAAAAAGAACAAGTGATGTGACTGCTCCCACTTATCATGCACATGTACAAAACAAATATTCTCTGTCCGCTCTACCTTGACTTGCTGGTGCCTGCAGTCCCATCATCATAGCCATCTGTTTAAGCATTAATGCCAAGCTCTGCTCCATGAAGTCATTTTTTTATTTTTTATTTTTTCTAGGGGGTGGAAATCTTTCCCCCCCCCCCCCCAGTTATTCTTATACCACTCCCACTAAATGCACAAGGCTTGATACACGAGAAGAATTTAGCAATAGCACAAGTAAAAATCCTGTGCGTTGACAGAAAATACTCGTTCTTGGATCACACAGATTGAACCCAAATCACAGTGCTGAAACGGGAGAAACTGAAAACAGGCACCTCCGTTTGTGGTTTATCCACAAGGACTTCTCTCCCAGAACATAGGACTGATGTCACCAGGCTTCTCCATGAATATCATTCATACAGCGACACGATCTGACTGCTGCTATACTTTTTGTCTTCAGCAAACTCATTAGTGGTGGAAACAATTACAATCATTAAATGTTTCTACATTAAAAATGCACTCTGAGACAACTGGTGAGGCTTTACATTAAGCTCACAAGGCAAAGTCATTTTCTCAACTAAGAGATTAGCTGTTTTTCTCCATACTGAGGAAAATTTAAGCTTCTGAAAAACAGTTTCCCTGTCAGTTTTCTTTTGGAAAAACATCCTTCCTCAGTTCCTTTCAGCTCCCATCTCACAAAGTTACCACTTCTGCAGTGACAAAGAACTATGTTCTGAACTAAGAACAATTTTGTGAACCCATATGAAAACACAGGCTGTTAATTTTCACTTGAGTTCACCTTTCAGAAGTTACAAAAATTAATGAAATTTAACCACGTAGAACAGGTATCATATTTGGGACAAATGCAGAGCACAGTTTTCTGAACTTAGTAAAACAAATTCCTTTAACAGGTTTACAAGGTGGGAAAACGTTCTCTAGTAAACCTCTTAAACACTACACGGATTTTGCAACCACATGTGTGAGTTCTGCTCCTTGTTATAGAATCACAGAATCATCCAGCTTAGAAGAGACCTCCAAGATCAACCGAGTCCAACCTCTGACCTAACACTAACAATAACTAAACCATATCACTAAGCTCTAAATCTAAACGTCTTTTAAAGACCTTCAGGGAAACCAGAAAGCGCTGTGAACGCAACTCTGAATATATACACAATAGGTGAAACCAGGAAGCAAAGGAAACTCGCTGGAGCAGATTCTGGTGACAAGCTTTCTTAGCGATACTGGTTCATGTGTGGTAATGATGAGCCTCTGAGCTTCTGAATCCCTACTACCAAATCCAAAGGGCTGGGAATCTATTCCTGTTGTCAATGTGTAAGCAGAAAGGCAAATGCTGCCGAATGCATCTATGCAGCTGTGTATTTATCATCACCAAATTTCAAACCCCAGCTGTCCCCGTATTTCTGAGAGAGGGATAAATGGTTAAAAACCCAGATCATAACTTCATAGCCCATCTCCGTTCTTGGAATACACACCTTGATGCAGCCAGAGTTTCCTCCTAAGACCACAAGGCTCTGATGCATGTGTGGAAACAAGCAACAGCACAACTCTGCCTTATCACTCACTTTTTCTTATGATTGGTTTTACACTCTACTGAAGGCATCATCTCTAACTTGCTTTTGTAAAGCCTTTTATTATCAGTACTATGTATAAAATATTAAATAATAATGGATACGGCTGGATAAATAATTCACTGCAAATAAAATTCAGTGCAGGTTTGGCCCTTTTTTATTCTTTGTGGACTGAACCAGATTTCTGTGAATGGATTTGTTATTCAGAAACAACCACCAAATAGTTCATCTGAGCACATTTCCGCCTCCAGAACATTTGCAAACTGCTCACTTCAATTATTCTCTATTCACAGTGCACAAGTGGTAGCATGGTATTGTTTCCAGTTCCTGACTAGAGGAATAAAACTTTTTAAATGGGGGAGTGATAAGTAGCAAATGTTAAATCACTGCTCATAAATAGCATTCTAAGTTAGATGACTGCATGATTACACACTCACATTAATGTCTATTAAACTTACAAAATAGAGAAATGTTTTTATAAATACCTACAAGAAAGGGATAATCTGACCCCACATATAGCAATAGTCACATCCAGTGTTTTAAGTTAAAAAGTATTTACAAATTGCTTATTGCATTAAGCAGCAAATTTTAATATCCAAGAATGAGCTTTTAATCTCTCTGGCAGTAATACCACGTTGAAGAATTGGTTATTGTTTTTCAAATGGAAAGAACAGCCAAACAATTCTATATCCAAGAAAACTTTTTGACTTTCAAAGCAGGTTCAACACCTTTGCTACTGGGTAATCAGCACTACTCTCTTTTCCTGGCTTGCATGCCATCTACATAGATGACTGCAATGAACACCTTCCTCTCAAAGCTGTGATGCTAACACCCTCTCCCTCCCCCATTTTCCCCGCTACCTGATAACTAATCACTGCAGAGATCTCTTTGATTACAGTGTGAGGCATAATCATAACCATGAAGGGAGATGGCCAAAAATTTGTTAGTGTCAACCTCAATAGCTAAAGGTTGGTTATGCTATTTCTGTGGCAGCAGAAGGAGAGGTGCTATGCTATATAATTTAGTGAGCGGATAACTGTGTGCTGCTGACATGGGTGAGTTGTAGTGTCACGATGTTTGCAGAGTGACATTTAGGTGGCTTGATCGATGGAGTGCTTTTGCAGCACTGAGTTGGATAGGGTGTGGCTGTGCTGTGACTTTGCCATAGGGACTTAGTTTGTTTAAGGCAAGGAACAGAGAAAGAAGCTGTCTGAGCTGGCAGAAGTCAGCAATGAGACAGATATAATAAGTACCACTCTAGCCATCTATAGTAACAGAATCTGTTCCTTCCGAGTCCTCTTTTCATTTTTATTTTGAACTTGCAGTAATAAATGTGAAAAATCTAATGCTGGAGTTAATGTCAGAAGAAATCAGCCAAAAATCAAGACAGTGAAAGGCAACAAACTTCCTACGTCTCTGCGAGCCTAGCTACCCTACCCACCTTGCTCCAAAAATCCTCCCTCTTGTTTGCCAATACAGGACTCGCCCCCTCATTCTTGTCATCAATAGACACTTTTTTAAAAAACAAAAACAAACCCAAAAACATTGAATAGCTGACTGTGAATTCCAGGCCTGATGGAAACTTTGATTCAATGCTAACTTGAAAGGGAATGTGCTAGGTGCTTATACCCAAATGACATGTCATCACTTCTCTTCCTGCACTCACTGTGCCCTGATGAATAATCACGGCAGCTTTTATAGAGACGCAAGGAATGCCGATCACAGTTTATCTCTGAGTCAGTTGACATTTTTATTTTATATATAAAGCAAATGAGGGTGGGAGACACAGACAGAGCAAGAGATGGGGCTATGTGCCAACCCTTTCAGATCTCATTTAGTCAATGCTACAAAGAAGCTAATCTTTACAATCATGGATGCTAATAAGGGGCACATATTCCTCCTCTGAGAAATTAAAAAATCTTGAGACAGCTTAGGGGAAGGACAAAAGAAAATTTACAGCCTTTAGTGTGGGCATCAGTGCCTCTGTAAATGTGATGCGATTATGAACTTGCAACACTGCTGAGAAGTGGGAACAGGGGGGAGAGGGGGCAGTTCTTTCCACAGGTTAGGAATCATTCTAATATCTAGTAGAAATAACCTGGTTATTGCACTAGATACAAATAGTGAGAATGATAATCAAGCTTCCCCTGTAGTAACTCTGCCACAGTGCTTGCAAAGCTCTGATATCCTTGTGATGGTCCCCACCATCCTTCCAATGCACTTGGGATGTGTCCTGCAGCACCCGCGGCCATTCAAATCTTGCATGAGAGCACTGCAACCTTCTTTTTCATGAATTCAGAATTTTGCCAGGACTTAAACCACTCGCTCAAAATAACAAGGTGAAAAAAATCTAATGGAAGAATCCCCACAGCAGTCACATTTTCCAAAATTAGTAATGAAGTGGTCAATTATTTCAGTGAAAAGTACCATAATTTTTCACATCAACTGCAGCAGAGAAGCATTAGTTAGTGTTGGGCTCACACACCATGCCATATTTTGTCTTCAGTTTCCTACCAATAGGTGTAAGAAATCAGAGCTCTGGAAAATGGCTTGGGTGTTCCCAAAAGAGGCCAGCTTCCAGTAAGTATCAGTTGGCCTGCTCTCCATAAGCACCTCCGGCTGGTTTGCACAGACACTTCATAAACTGGTATTGAAGTAATGGATAAACTGCTATCAGAACAGAAGCCAGTACTGCACAGCAGGACTGCCAGGAAATAGATTAGTTCATTTTATTTTCTTGTAGAAACAGAAACAAAGTCATGTTTTCATGCCTTTTCATAACTTTATGAAGATCTCCTTTTCTAAAAAAAGATGATTTTTGACCAAAGAATTTGGATTTAAGACAGTAATAGGGAGTGCTATGCAGCAGGCTGACAGGGAGGTCAGCTGGGGACGGCCAGGCCCTCCGGGAAGGTGCGATGTGCTACCACAGCGCCTGTGCATGAGGCACATCAGGGCCACGGACACACTGCTGGGACCTCGGAGTCCTCGGCCTGGCTGGGTGCCTGAGGATACTATGACCACCAGCACCAATGCCCCCTTGTGGGATGTCTGGTGCCAGAAGTGCTTAATGACAGGCTCATTTTTCATAATACAGTCAAGAAGAGGATGAAATCAAATGGCTGAGATACTTTCCACTGGGACATCCTCCCCTGTATAAACTCTACAAACCATGCATGCTCTCCTCCATCACTTCCATCTCCTATGGCTCTGCTCAACCTAACCGACACGGGGCCTCAAACAGAATAAAATCCAACAAAGTTTGATGGGAATAGAAATATTATTTTAGGAGAACAAACAGACCTCTGCCCCAGAGATTAATAGTCTAAATTTGATATAAAGCTATTCATCAAATAGGTCTACAGCAAGATACTTCTCTGCAAGTCCGAAGGAAAATCTTGCTGATACAAATCAAATTGGTCAAGCTGAAATTAAATCTTTAAGTGTTGGTCTAGCATATGTACAAAGTTCTTGTTGTTCAGCCTGCATCTATGAATGCATGAGGCAGGAAAGGTAAATGTAATGGTCTAAGAACTGAGACATCTCCCTCCTCAATTCCTAAAGCATCAATTTTAGTAGATTATAGCAGATCTCAATTTTAGTAGATTATAGCAGATCTGTCATCTCATCTGCATGGCAATTCCTGAGTAGAAAATGTCCACATGAAAGTAAAGCTGCGATGAGCAGTAACGGTGCAATTTGTGGGAGAGCTTTCCTCTCGTGCTTGATTTGGAAGGGATCAAACTCCAAAACAGTGTTGCTCCTGAACCTCAGGGAGACGTCTCCCTCCACCTCACTGAGAAATGAGCAGGAAGAAGCAGAGGCAATCCACTTGGCAGCTTGAAGCACGTACAAACCAAACTCATTTCCACATTTAGCTTTCCCCTCAAGAGCTTCACAAATGCTTCAAAAGAGTCGTAGTAAAGAAAAAACAAACAAACAAACAAACAAAAAAAAAACACAGATATTTCACAGGTGGCATAACCGAAGCACAACATATCAACAACAGAGAGACAAAAAGGACTCAGAAAAATCAGGCATGGCCTTTTGTCCATTCCCTGACACACCATTTGCTCTACTTTCACCTACGTCCAGGTCCCTTTGCTACCTGTATCTCAATCACTTTCCATACAACCTCTTGGGGAAGCAAAAGCCTATTATCCTACAACATTCCAGTGAAAAGCTAGGTCTCGATTGAGAGAGAGACCATCATCCACCACCAGAGAGACTGAGGATCCTTAGAGACACTACAGAACAGCCCAGAGGTTTCACGCTTTTGCCTGATACCGTCTGAGGTATGCTCTGTTAGAATAAATATATTTATTCTGTTAGAGAAAAGGACTTTTTCTTACTAATCAACCTGTGCCAGGCCCAAGTTTCATCACCACAATAGCTACCTGCAGCCTGACTAGCAATTTAGCACATGATTACCTATTGCCAGCAAATCCTCAATCTTCACAGTCCAGGCAGGCAGTGCTGAGAAATGTTAAAAATATCACTTACTGCACATAGTGAAGGAGGAAGGGAACAGGGGGAAGAAAGCGGGAGAATAAAAGAGCAATATATTGAAGAGGAAATAAAGGGTTAAAAAAAGTGGAAGAAATAGAGAAATGGAAGAAAAGGAGAACAAGAAAAAGTTGGAATGTGATTGAAGAAACACAAAGTAGCCTCCCACTTCCTAGCTACAGTCTAAGCCAGCCCGCCCAGGTGCTGCAAAATGTTTGGTGGTGGAAGCCTGCAGTCCAGATGATGGCACATGTGCCCCAACATTGGTCCTCCTACTTCCCAGTACAGGTAAGGCAGCAGCAGGGCTGCTCTCTGTGTTACCACGCTCAGTGGGCTTAGCTCATGAAGAAGCCGTCTCCTTGCACTGTCCTGGCTGCTGCTGCCAGAATATGTAGAAACCATCCCATGGTAAGCAACACTGGGGGTGTGAACTACAGCTTGGTCCTGGTATTCCTTCAGCCTCTGTTTGCCTCATGGATTCACTTTCCTGACTGTTCTTTCCCTTCAGTTTGCTTTTCTCCCAGCTTTTTCTTTCTGCTCTACTTTCTTTGCCTCCTTCCTCTGCAGTCACAAGTCTCTATTACTAGATTGTCTAAAAAGACTCCTATTTATTGCAATTATACTAAATGCCTTCTTTTACAGTCTCAGTTTTCTGAAAGTGAAATAGTTTGCACTAATACCGAACCCTAATTCCCTGTTCAGGAAGGAGACCTTATTTTTTTTTTTTTTTTTTTCCCTCCCTTGTAATCTCTCTTTATGGGATCCCTTTACTGCCCTGCAGATAAGTTTCTCTTATGTTATCTTAATTTTAAGCTGCACACAAACTTTAAACTGAATACGTTCAATGCTTTCATAACGTACCTCATTTTCCACATCTTAGGCTTCTTATTGCATTTACACGATGAGAAAGGAGTCAGTCTCAATTACATGTCACTGTGCAGCAGAGTCAGATTTCAGATGGGTTTTAAAGGTATGTGACAAGCATCTGCCCTACCCTCCTGGGTATGGTCCCTGATCCATCCATCAATATGATGTTAGGCATTTCTAACATGCCTCATTTTGAATTAGCTAGGTATTGGCATTCCAGTGTATAGCAGCAGTTCTTAGCTGAAGTACTTAAAGGTAATGCAAATCCTGTAGAAGGGTCATCACAGGACATAGACTGTAATCCAAATGATGCCTGCTATGATACTGCATGGATTAAATTTAGCCCCATCTATGCACACAAGGGATACCACATTTCGATGCTCAGTTCGCCGTCAAGATATGAGACCACAACTAAATTGCACTAGCAGCCCATCACTATCAAAAGCAAGGTTAGTAGCAATTAATAACCACAATTTTGGAACCACTTCACTGAATACACTAAAAGGCACAAACATTCATTACGTGGGTTCACCCCTTCAGAACTGGAATGACCATGTGAAAATTCAGATATCCAGGACAAACCTGCCTTAATATTCACTACTAACAGTTGTGAAATAAAACATAAAATGTATCCTTTCTCTTTTCCTAAGAAATTGAGAGATGCCCCTTAGCGAGATAAATGCTTTGAAATTCTGGTCATGCAAATTCACAGCAATAGTGATAAAACAGGGAAGCCAAAACCAAATCATGACTATCTTAGTCTGCTGATGGGCTCAGTACCATCTCCTGCAGTCTTGCGGCTCCTTAGACTTGCATGGAACATGCTGATGAGAGGCATTACAATTTTTGGTTCATTGCAGAAGTCATGGCCATTTCTTGCTTTTTACTGTAACACATAAGGTAAATTTTTGGAAAGTCATAATCCCATCCATGCCTTCAAAAAATGCATGCCTGCCATTGCCTGAAGCAAAATCTTCATTAACTGTTGGTAGTAATTCAGATCCTATAATGCACAGCTGAGCACAACAGGCTCTGTCAAGTTATGGTTGTAGGACCATGCACAGCAGTAAGATATTGTAAAACTCATGCCAAACTTCATAAGAATGCCACTCTGTTCTCTGAAACCAGATCACAATGTATTGAAGTATGCTGCTTGAGGAAATTTAAGATATCTCCTACTTCCATGCAAGATTGAAAAACAACTTTTTTTTTTTTTTTGGTGACATTTCAGCATTTCTGATCTCAGGACTGCATGCACCAGAAGAAAAAAATAATAAATGATGACTATACAGATTTTTGTACAATTAAGGAATTCCAGCTTTTTTTAGTCAAAATTTAATTCATTTTTTTTCCTACCGAGACCATGCATCTCCAAGAAATATTTGCTCAGTAGAGTTATATGTTTGCACATTCAGTCTATGACATGAATGAACATGAGCTAAAAGAGGTGAACTGATAATTCAACTGATTATTTTTCCCTTTGGTTAGATTATCAGTTTAAAAACGCCTTTGCAGGAACGGTTTCACTGGTTGACTATTCTATTGTTTATTTGCTTTAGACTGAATTAGAATACAGTCGTTTCATTCTTCCGTATTTTCTTTTGTTGCTCTAATTGAGTTAAACATATTCCAGAAGCACAATGCCACTTCAGTCTCTGACTGCAAAGCTGAGGCTGTAGCTCTATTTTGGCAGCTTAATAGTAAGAATACTGGGCAGAAACACTTATTTTGTTTCTCTCCTATCACTTGCTTGGCTTACTTGTTGGTGTAAAAGAAGTTGTGGGGATGGAAATGTGTTGGGAGATTTTCGAACATTTCAACAGAGAAAAGGTTCTCATTAATTTTACTTGGTTGTTATAAAATGCTTCCATTCCATTTGCCTGCCTGTGTTGGGGTCTGTACAAGATACAAATTCATCATCTTATTTTATAAAGCACTTAATAAGTAAACACAACTGATATGAAATTTTCATGTTATCTCTACATCTGTACTTAGTACACTTTATCCTACTCTCCCTTTTTCCCAATTTGTTGTATTCTTCTTGCTGTTTTCTTCTATTTGACTGTAAGTTCCTAAGGGTTTAAGTCATGTCATTATATACATTTACCCATGTACTACACTAGGATCTTGATGCTGAGAGAGGATTTGAAAGCCGACAACGACCAAAAAAAGAGATAACCATATAGTAGTTTAAATTAGAAATTCTTTGTCATTTCTTGCATTGACTTCTGTCCTCTGGGAGGCAGCTGTGCATGTTTCACTTCAATATGGTTGAAGCAGCAACCAGAATGTTTACCTGCAGATACCTACTCGGACCAAAAGGTCCCCAATAAAAACAGGCTTTCTCATCTGCTTGTTAATGATTTTGGCGTTGGAAGAGGAAAGACTTTTTTTCCTTCCTAATTTTCTAGGCAACTCATCATAGCTATCTACATCTGTGGTGATCCCAGAGTATCTGTTGGTTACTTTCCAGAAGAGTACTAGCACTGTACAAACATCCACACTGAGACAAAGAGGGGAAAAATATCAGATCTGATTTATAGATTTCCCTATTTCAACATACCTAAAAACATTTTCTGTTTCTTTACTTGGCCTCTAGCTTACTCAGCCCTCAATCTACTGTGGAGACCTTTATAACTTCAACCATGAATTTGTGACTGTTCCAAACATGGCTGGGTGAGGTACGCTCTAGAATTAAGGAAGGCAAAACCAAACCAAATTCACAAGGAGTAGAACTACTACTGAAAACAAAAATAATCCAGCTTCTCACCCCAAAATATAATAGGAGACAAGGGTATGAATACTGTTGTCAGGCGATCTGCAAATCTGGCAGGGATTATGTAGAAGAGTACATACATGTATATTTCCTTCCTAGTGCAATTTCACACTCCAAGCAAGACAGTTGCTCTGTTCCAAGTACATTCAGTGCTCAAGGTCATGGGTGAAATTGTTCTGCTTCTACTGTCACCTCTGCTTACGGTGAGTCCTGCCAGCATTTCTCCCTGATTTAATTTCAAGACACAAGAGGTTCAAAAACTCTCAAATACGGTGGCTTCCTCCTCCCGCACCCTCCCCCCCCCCTTTTTTTTTCTTTGCTGAAGCACAACACTATTTAAAGCACCATGGCACACTGAAAGGCTTGCCCTAGTGACCACCTTTCAAAGCAGGCTGAGCAGAGACCTGGGACAACGAGCAGCACCAAGTGGAGCAGGACATGCCCCAAGGAGGGCTCCCCTCTGCCGCAGCACAGTAACAGGAGTTTCCCGTGACCTTCAAGTTGCCACTTCAGCTCCCTCCAAAGAGACTTAAGCAGCCTCTCTGCTATTAAGATGTTCCTTCATTTGTCAACAGAAAAGCTGCTAAATTGCTACCCTGAGCAAATTTACATAGAAATTACCAATGATACTCTGCAAACAGTGAGGAGAATTACAGCAGAGCCACCCAGCAGAAACACTCCAGGACACACAGCCTACAGTCACTGCTCAGACAAAGAGAAGGAAAATGTTAGGGGAAATGAATGGGACTTGCATAGCTGTTCATACATGTGCATTCAGTGCTGTGAGCTGTTTGGGATCTGAGTGTACCAGAGCCTCAAGAACTTTGTCAGGGTAGGAGAAAGATGTCGCTAATGTTTCTTGCCTGCCTGTCAAGTATTTTGAAGTTCCCTTTGCCTATCTGTCCTATACAGCTGCACCTTTGTATAAAGCCTGCATAGAGGACAGAAGCCTGCAAGGCAGCAAATCGTTGCCCTATCCAATAGGGGATGCCTAGCTTTTCAGCCTGGCATTCAATCTTGCCTCTTGTCCCTGACCCCTTGCTGCCAGCCCTGCAAGCTCCTGGAGGAGAGCGCTCTCCCCAGCCACACTCCTCAGCCCCTCTGTGACCCCTGAGCCTTCCCAGGGCCCAGCCTTTGTCTCACCCCTGGGCACACACCCCTCTAGGTCACCTTACCTGCTCACACTGCGGGCAAAGGAGGTGCCTGATTTGCCTGAAATTGCCGTTTATTCATTTTGTAATTTCCTTTCTAGGGCTCTTGATGTGATCTCAAGGAGACTTTAGTGGCAAAATTGCAGAGACGTGCAATCGTTCCATAATTTTGTCACGGCCTAGCTGTGGTAGCACGCAGCCTCCAAAACCCCATATGAGGGCTCAAGCAATCACTGATAAACACCAATCTGCCCCAATTGCTAGCCCTGACCAGCAGCACAGCTGGGAACCCGGAGCATTTCTTTCACTGGCAGCATGTTTCCTGAGCTGCCCTGTGTCTTCTACAGCAACCAAAAGGCTTGGCACAGGGTCCTAGGCTTATAAATGTTCAGATAAAAGTCCTGTATACTTAAAAGTGATCATGCCTGAGGAAAAGTAACAGTACTGGGCCCTGTCTACCCAAAGAGGACCACTCTAGGAGCTAAACTACAGGATAACAAGGAGCAAATCTACATTTTTTTTCAGTCACGACACTCCAGTAGACACTGCTGGATCAGGGTTATGGACAAATACAGAGGAGGCCAGCAGCAATAAACTGTCTGGAAAACAGTTTCCCCTGTGTAGGTATACACATACATGCAGGTGCATTTGTGTGTGCACATGTAAGAGAAGAAAAAACAGCCGGGTATTCAGCAGGGCATGGGATACCTTATGCTTACGTGGTCCTGACATGAAATGACTGTAGTGAGTGGAAGAAAAATCCCATTTCAAATAATGATCAAAGCCATCACAGGGGAATGAGTGGCTTCCACTTCTTAAAGCAAACAGCCAGCTAATATTTATTCCATAATATAGACAAAACTCTGCCTTCTGTCAAGGGGAAGGGAATAAATTGTTTTCCCATAATGGTGTTTTCTTTTCAATCAATTTCCCTTCAAGCTTGATTTAAGAGGATGCCATGTCAGAACCTCAGGCGAATGGAAGGAATCTAAGACACTCCCCCCCACCAAAGGTGAAAATGATGATGCAGGCAAACTCACCGTGTTCAATCTGAACACCAGTGCTGCACA
Organism: Anas acuta; assembly: GCF_963932015.1. Taxonomy (NCBI): domain Eukaryota; kingdom Metazoa; phylum Chordata; class Aves; order Anseriformes; family Anatidae; genus Anas; species Anas acuta. Next base: position 22,199,369 of record NC_088983.1, read on the forward strand.
ACGGTGCAGTGGCACGTGCCTCTCCCTCCTCCTCAAGTAAAAGGTTTGCAGCAACAGGGACAGTGACAATGAAGATGAAGAAGTTCAGAGCACAGGAAGTAATAGGAACAGGTAGATGTTGGGGTGCTTAGGGATAGAGGTACAACATCCCAGAGAAACCATTCTTATGGGTCGTTTTGCTACACACACACCTACTTATATGCTGTGTGTATAAATATATTAAACTGAGAGCTCTGTAGGTACTATACCTTATTAATAGAGATGCACATAAGAAGAAGAGTTCTATTTGGAAGAACCCCTGGCATCTCAGAAAAGTTGTGGGGAGACAGAACGAAGAACAAGGCTGCTCCCGTGGCACTGCAGGCACTTAATTCACTAACTCTGCAAGTAGCTAAGGAACACCCTAGACTCCAAAATTATTTTGCCTTTTTAAAAACTGTATATTTTCTGGGGTTACAGACAGTCCCTTGTGTTGGAAAAAACACAGTATTTCCTATTTCAGAATGAAATTGATGTTGCAGAAACTTTGTCAGCTACTTCTTTTAAATGCAATCTGCTGGAAAGAGTGTTTCCAGGATGAAGGGAATTTGAAAAGAAAATACTTACTTTTAGATCTCACAAAGATTTTGACAATTTAACCCACATATGATATGAACATTCAGAACAGTTTTGATAGTATCTAAAACAAAACACAGTCTCAAAATATCCGTAAGGTTTTAAGAGGTGCAGATCTGAAAGACAGAGGAACCCTTATTTTCTCTCTCAAAGTTCATCCCAGGATACACTTGAGAAATGGAACACTTGAGATACTTAACACTTGAGGAAGGGGGGTTGAGATTTAAACGAGACAATTCCATCCTATTTTTTTTCTGACAGATTTCATTTGGACTGTTCCCGTCTCCAGACAGGAGCACTTTGAGTGTTCAAGTACAATGATTTCCTCATGGCAGTACAGTAAGTAAACAGCTAGCAAACGATTTGGGTGTTCAATGGACTTTGCAAGCAAAATTCTTAACAACAGTGTTAGTTAAGCAAAAGCTAATGAACGCTTACTACAATGACATTCCCATTTCCTGGCCCTAATTCTCTCATCAGTTATCTGCAGACACAACATACGCGCAACCAGCATTAGCATCGCACCCTTTCAGAACCAGAAGCACAAAGGATGCCGCGTTCACTAACAACAGCCCCAGAAATAGAACTGTTGACTAAATCGGGGAAAGAGGCTTCAAGGGAGGACCAAGCTAACAACCAGCACAGCCAGACTGGGACTAGCAGTGAGAACTCGCTCGTGGTGCCAAGTGCTTATGCATGCGCATGCATATCTGCATATGCACCTGCACCAGGAGAGCTTTGCGGGAATCTTTTCATGATTAAGATTTTCTCCACAAATGTAGGCCAAGACTTTCAAAAATAGATGTCCAAAGTTAGGCTTTCCAAAATCCATATTTAAGCATCCACAGAAGTGGCCTCATTCTCAGAATTGCTGAAATTGCCAAGAGCTGTACAATGTTCAGAACTTGAAAATCAGGCCACATCTTTAGGTGCTTGAAAACAGACTCAAGAGCCTAAGTTTAGGCATCCATATTCTTGACTGTAAAATATTATTACCCCCGCAAGAACTGCTATAATCCATCATAAATATATGACATTGTTAAAAAAAAAAAAAAAAAAAAAAAGTACTGTGCTAATTGTCTCAGATTTGCAGTTGCAGCTGAAAAATGCACTGCCCAGCTCAAAGCAGGATCAGAAAAGCTGCTACTGCCCTTCTTCACCAAATTCCTGGTGTTATTTTTGGCAGCAAATTACTAAGACTACCAAAAGAACCAGCAAACCACTGTGGCCGCTGGCCTGGCCTGTGTTCCCTTTATCTCCTCTCAGCCTCCAGAAGAGAAAGGATAGCATCAATTTAAGGTTGCACTAGTCAAAGTAAGAGCTCCCTCTCTACCAAAGTACTCCTCCATGACCGCCTATGTCAGAGTTTAAATCTATGTAACACAAGGGTAATAGGCTCCGTACTTTATCAATGCCAACCAGATTTACTAAACATGAGAAAAAGGTATATCTGTTTTCTTAAACATTACCAAGTAGAATTCAGTGAAGTCTTTTGAAATTCATGTAGGATCCTTCAGCTTAGGGAAGTTAAAGGGAAATGCATGCACACAACTGCTTTGCATGCTGGAGTCTCAGTAGGGAAACAGTTTCTCCCTTTGCTAGATATAGTAGAAGCAGAATAAAAGGATAGCCCAATATTTAAAGAGAAAAAAACATATCAAAGAAAGGTTCATCACTGAAACTGCAACATATAGAATGTATATTTTTTTATGGCATTGATAAAACTTCTCTGCTTCCTCTGTATTCAAAATCATGACGTTATCTCCATGACATGCTCTGTTACAAAATTCTTGGTATGAAACAGAGCCTTCAGGGGACTTCTCCTTTGCATTTTTCAGCAGCTTTTAAAAGTAATTGCTACATCCTGTAGCTTTGGCACTTACAAACCACTAAAGACAACACATTCTACACACTGCACCTGTACACAACTATACTATCCCACACAGCTGGAAAGCGCTCTCTGATGAATGGGCATACTAGAATCACATGAAATTATCCTGAATGCGAGGTCATTCATCATATCTGGCAACATCTTACTAAAACTGCAATGAAAGCAACCCCATCTCTATAGCTTCGTTCATCCAAATGGTTTTTCATGCTTTCCCAATGGTTAGCTTTTTAATATATGCTGTCAGCACACCTGCAAAGGGTCAGACTATTGGATGTCCCAAAATGGTGGTATTCCATTAATAATAGAGCAAGTTAACATTACTTTAAACAAGTAGAAGTCTGATCACAAATTCCTTTCCTTAAAAATAAATTATAACCGATTCCAGGACAGGTTCAACCACTGTTTAATGGCACACAAACAACACCATCCAAGTCTTTACAGCATGAAATAAAGAACATGTGCTTACAAAGACACAGAAAGGGTTAACAAACAAAGGAAACAAAACTGTCCAAGACATTTAAATGCACTTTCAACACTATCTCCAGGAGAACAATACACCTACCCGATCACCCACGAGCATAGCTTAGCTTCACGGAACATCCAGACACAACTGGGAGCCATACATGGACTGTAGTCAGTCTCTCTGTCTCACCAAACCTATCTGGTGAGTCCCTATTTCCTCTGGGAGCTACCCCCTTAAATCATTAGCGTTTCAACAAGGCTATGCCTGCTGCAGCATGTGGCAACATGCTTGAATCCAAAGAAGCTGAAGAGCTGCTAGGATGTTAGGATTATTTGTTCAAGCACAGGGCCAGATATATGGCTTCCAGACCACCTTCTTTACTCACCAATCTGGCCAAATGTAAAGCAATTATAAGACAGTTTGATGCAGATTTACCCTTAGGTAACAAGAGTCAAAAACACTGTAGTCCAAATGTAGCATCACTCAGCTCTTGAGAGCAAAAATTCTTTTCCATCTGCTACCTAGCCCAATGACTCATGAACTAGAAATAAATTCCCAAGGTATAATAAATGGCAAGCTAAACAGGCTCTAAACTCACTTTTTTGTCCAGTAAGTTCCCTCTTTGCATGTGTTGCTACAGTTCTCTTTTCCCAAATGATTTAATCAGGAAGAAGAGCAGATCGGAAGGATCCTGCCAGGAAATATCTGACTGAGCTGAAAGTGGTGTTATTAGACAGACACACACACACATACACACACACACAAAACAAACAAAAAATCAGGGCAAGGCACAGCATTAATGCTAACTATCCATTAAAGAGATAAGAGCAGAAGAATAAAAAAAGGGAAAAGTAAGATATTGGAGTCTGATAAAAGCTGGACAGGAATCACTGAAAGCACCTGGGCAGAAATGGAAGGAAGAAGGACTTCTACAGAACCTTGGCTGACAAGTGATTTGAGTGTGAAACACAAAATAACTGGCAGCTCAGAAAGAAATGTGAATAGAGCAAGATGGGCACAAAACCAGAAACAGTTGCAGGTTGCTACCTCAGCAGCCAGTTGAATGAACAGCACTCAAGGAAACCCAAAGCAAGATGGTCATGCAGTCCGTGCAAGAAAAAGCAAAAAGTGTGAACTAAGCTTTTAACTTTTTAGTTAGTTTAAAGCCAGATGTACCACTGGCTATGACAGAACAAGAACTGGATAAGTCACAGGTGCCCAGTTAAATTCTTCCTCTCATATGGAGCTCAGACCTAGTAAGGGGCCAAAGGAAAGAAAGCACATACAGCTACAGAGTCTGCTGCAGGTCTCCTACCCATCGCTGAAATAGGATTCACACACTATGGCTTGTAACATTGAAGAAAAAAGCTGCCTGTGAAGTTTGGTGGTTCTGAATGGCACAGGTTCCTAGGATGCAGCCCATTCAAACAGAAATGCCAGCTCCAGGTGTTTCATAGCAAGTGTGCACACTCAAAAACCTGGACCCAATTTGGCAGAGTTGGCAGAGTTCCACTTGGAAGAAACTCTTGTGAAAGCTGTATGGGAACCGCAAGCAAAGACTCCATGTCAGAAGCAGTAGGCACAACATGGACGACAGCAAACCATTAGGCTTAGATTCGTCTGCCATATATATTTCCACCTTTATATTTTAATAAACTGTTTTCCTCACTAGGAAATGCATTCTCAGGTCCCTAAGGACTACACCATCAGCTTTAAACCTCGTGTTTACAAAGCTCATTTTCGCCTTTCATTAGCTCTTATCTTTCCCTCAGTGCTGCTGTAGGTATCTCTGCTGCTAAGAGAGCCAGAGGCTTGCAGCGGTCTCAGTCACGGTGGATTTGCGCTCTTCACCACAACCCTGTTAATCACGATCCTGATAAACACTGCCCCTCCTGCTGCACCCTCACAGTGCTGACTCCCTCTTCACAAACAGTTACAGTAGAAATTTGTATTTTTTACTCCATTATTTAGTAATTATACTATTTAAAAAAAAAAAAAAAAAGATCAAAAGACCTTTTTGCTATTATCAGTTTCAGCAAATTCCATCAAAAAAGCACAGACAATTGTTAGCAGATCAATGATAGTGAGTATTGAAAACAAGTTGGAAATTTTGGTTAAGCTTTGGTTGGAACATGGTTCGCTAGCATCTGATGTTCAACTCTGCCTCCTGGCCCAAGCCACAGAGAAGGCACAGCTCCTGAGAAATATGCAGGAGAAAAGAATGAACAGATATTTTGGCCGCTAGCTGCATTACAAAGAATGTGCTTTGGAGTTGCTGGTAACAGATGCTTCAGTACAAGAATACTTTTAGTAGTTAGTTACTGAATATATGGCCTAAATACATATGTATTCCTTTCTTACATGATGGCTTGTTTATGTTCTAAATTCTATTATATTCCAGAGTTATTATTTCTTCTAATTTTTTTTTAACCACCTTTCATTATTGAGAGATTGCTTATTATGTACATACAGTGTTCCATACAGAAGTTCTAACAGAAGACTTTTAACCTCCACAACACTGCACAGCAGTAAGTTCCAGAGGCTGGTTATGTACAGATGAACAGATTTCCTTCGGTTTCAATATGCAGCTTCTTTGGAAATCTCCTGGAAATGTGCACTAATTTGCTGTATTGTAGTGGTGTGTTAGACAACATGCTGTCTTCTTGCATTTGTGAAAGACATGCAATTAATAATAAAAAAACACATGTTATGGAGGTAGTAGAAATAAGAGTAAATCCACTGGCTCTCAGAGAAGCCCAGAGCACCTTGCAGCTTGAAGCCAGTGCTGTGATTTCAGTATTCAATTAGAGAGAGCTGTGTTCAATAACAAAGTGTGTTTCACTCCAGATTAACATCACTTACTATTAAAAATCTCTTGCCTTCTTTAACTTAATCCCAGCTTGAAGGGCTAAAGATAAAACTTGGAGATGGGCTTTCATTGTTGGGTGTCTGAGCTCTCTAATTAGACGCCGCACTCCATAAAACATGCGCTGCAGAAAGGCAGCAGAGGGACTGGCAGATTGAGGTAGATTGAAAATGTCTTAATCCTTCTGACCTTTACCACAATTTTCTTTCCCCAACAGAATACACAGCTGACCTTTTCTACCCACTGACAGCACAGCTTATGGCACTTTTCCATTAACCAAAGTTCTTTAAGTTCATTGCAGCTACTGCTGGTAACCCAGCTCAGTTCTGCAAGGATATTATAAGACATAATTCGCTCAAACCTTAACTGCTAGCTGGTAACCATTCCAGGAATTCACAACGGCTATGCCTGCATAACTGCCAGCATTCCAGATGTGCACAGAGGCAAAATACCTGCAAGGCAGCCAAACATTACAGATGCACCCAGCAGAAACAGGACCAAAGTGTTGCGAGATGCACCAAACATATTCATCTAGGTCACAAACTCCACTGCGCTGAGGAATGCCTCAATAATTTGGCTCCATACCCAGCACACAGGAGACCTTCCACTGCCATGACACTGGGAAAGTCACTAGGCCCCCGGTGGCTCCACTCTTTACCTGTGAAATTAGGGTGGATTGCATTTCCTTACTCAGAGCGTTATGAAACCCTTGAAGACAGTGAATCATTTCCAGCTACTCTGGTAACAGGGTCCAGATGGAGAAATTTGCAGAATATTTTAGGTGCACAGTTTATCATTTAAATATGGTAAGACAACAAAATACGGTGGGATATGGTATAAAGGTTTTATTGGTATGCGTTGGATATGGGTATTATTCATGACTAGAAAAGCCCAGAGTGATTCATGCAGGTCATATCAACTGACTACTAGCAAAAGCTTTATACCCAACTGTGCCATCCTGGTCTCTGTAAATTTCACACTTTTATTAAGAAAACCAAATGTTTGTGATACTTTTATATTATTTTCTCCACATCTTTTTAATTGAACCTATTTTTATATAGCTCCAGCTGTAAAGCCAGACTCTCTCTCTAACCATGTGTCCAACTACAAAGCTCGCTGAGGGAGAGAAAACAAAAAATAAAGTAATATTTCTATTCCAAAAATAACCCCAACTCCTATGCTTGCTTTCTCTCTCTCTCTCTTTTTAAAATTAGATTCAATACAGACAGCTAAAGCCAAGAATCTTTTGAGTGCTTATCATATGTCTTGTTAGAGAGCACCAGAAATGGAGCAGTTGGATGCTTCAGATCTACATAGGTAGGTGTGCCTCTATGGTCAGCAAAGAAGATGTCAGGGTCTCCTAAGGAGTCAAGCGCTATAAGAATCTACAGTAAAAGAAAAGTTTTCTCCTAGAAATCCAGGCAGCAGTCACAGAGATGGCGGGGGAACAATACCTGCAATTTGGAAATACTTTCCCACTCAGACTTGGCTTGGGATTTCCTGGGGGGAAAAGGGCTCCAGACGGGAACCCCAGGGGATCCCACCTGCTATGGGTTTTTACAGGGAAGGGAGCACTCAGAGAAATGGAAAAATACCCAGACATGGAGGTGAAAAAGACAAGTACAGAGAAGGCAACAGGAATATTTAGAAGAACTGGAATGCAAACCAAGCTTTCTTAAATGCATGATCACTGAAGAAACTGTTTTGAAAGCAGAAGTGGAGCTAAGGAGATTTGAAGAGGGAACTTCAACCACCAGTAGAGACCTTCTTGAGGAATGACTTCAGAACAGCCAGCAGTCCTAAATGCAGCACTCAAAAGCAAATCACAATAAATAAATAAATAAATAATGTCCAATATACGTGATCTGGCATAAGTTCAGTGCAAGAATCGTGGTCTTGTCAAATCCTCACTGTGTAAAGTTGGTCTTTCTTTTGCTGTACTTTGCATTTGTATTTTGCTGCTTAGTGAAGCAGCCATAATGTTTTGTGCTGTGATGACAGAGAAAATACTGTTCATAAGATTTTGCAAGAGGCTTCCACAAAGAATAAAGCAAGTGCACTCACCAAGCATGGCACTGCAGCAAAGTGCTATTCCAGATTTTAAGGCAACCAGAACTACTACATATTTTATGTTCATTTAATTTAGTACTCTACTGAGCCTTTTAAATAGTTTATTCTTCATTTAAATGAATTTACAATATGGGTTATCATTAAAAATTTTCCATTGGTTCGGACAGAATGACTCACTGTGAATGAACAATGTGACTTACGATCAAAATACAAAACAAAATACTGTGTAAAATATATTACATATATGCTATAAACACAATTGTATGTTGCACCCAGAGAGCACTACTATATTTATTACTAATTTTTCCTTTTTATTTTTTTCTCCACTTATTGCTCATACAAAGAAGCTATTTGAAAGAAAATTCCTGTAGGTAGAATCCATAATTTTGTCAGAAAGGAGTAAGGTTTAGAAATCTTACACTAAAGCCTGATTTCTCCATAGAACTCCAAATTTATTTTTTCCTCAATATACAAAAGCTTGGGAAATCATCTAAAGGACTGATCATTTGTTTTTACTTAGCTAGTAGATTTTGCTCTTACACCTCCTCCTTGTTTTTCATCAGATTCCCTACCAAATACTGAAAGCCCTGTTGGACAATGTTAAGCAACAGTAGACACCAAGGAAATCTGTGATAATCTTTGATTTAGAACAAGAGTTTCAAATTTTAATATGAAGATCCTCTGTACAAATGCTAACTAAGAAGAGAAATAAAAATCAAAAAATAAGAGATGCATAGGAAAGAGGGAAAAGCCTAAGTAGAAAGATCAAATGCAAATTACAAGCAGGAAAAAATGTAATGAAGAGCATGCAAATCTTCCAGAAAGTGAGTAGATGCTATGGAGTTATTATTATTCCCTATAATATTTGTTATAGAAACTCAAGATAGGATCCCAAATACAAAGTAAGTCTAATTTCTCAGAGGGTAAGAATCACATCACTAAGGACACTTAAAAGAATGTAAAAAAGGAATTGAAAACAAACCTGTAGTGGGCCAACAGATACCCAGAGCAGCATAAAACAAGTTCTCAACTTCCAAAATCTGTAGTTACAGCAGAAGACTACACACGCATGGAGGAAAAAGGGCACTGCATTAGAGGGTCTTACATCTCTACAGAAGGTAGTATTATTGAGGTATGAACTTCCATTATGAAAGCATACATTCAGGAAGGTAAGATAAAGCTTACAAACACACTGCTGACAACAAACACACTGAAACATTGCCAGCAAATGCAGAGATGAGGTGACTTTGCTGAGCCAAGGTCACAGATTCAGGTTAAGATACATTTTGTTTTTCTTTGACAGTCATCTGAATATATTACCAAAATCTGAAGCATCACTAAATCATCTTCGCTGTTCTGCATTCTTTACCCATTTTTCCACTTTTCCACCGTTTCTGGAATACTCTTCAGTAACACAATGGCAAGATGCTCCCTCAGCCTCTCTCTCCAAGATTTTGTCTTCAACACCCAGCTCTGGATTTATCACAGTCAATTCTGTTATCTACTGGCAGAAACACTGACACTTTGGGCTCACTGCATCATGGACAGAAGGTCCTTTCCAGTGTCTCCTGTTGACAGGAATTGATAGAACACTTTGGGTTGGAACAGACCTTAAAGACCATCTAATTCCAACCCTTCTGCCATGGCAGGTAGAGCTCCCACTACATCAGGTTGCTCAAAGTGCCAACCAACCTTGTCTTAAACATCCCCAAGGATGGGGCATCCAAAGCTTCTCTGGGCAACCTATTCCAGTGCCTCACCACCTTCTGAATAAAGAATTTTTTCCTAATGTCCAACCTAAATCTACCCTCTTTCAGCCTAAAGCCACTGCCCCTTGTCCTATCACTACACACCCTTGTAAAAACCTGCTCCCCAGCTTTCTTGTAGGCTTCCTTTAGGGACTGGAAGGCAACTGTCAAGTCTTCCTGGTGCCTTCTCTCCTCCAAGCTGAACAACCCCAACTCCATCAGCCTGTCTTTATAGGAGAGGTGCTCTAGCTCTTTGATTATCTTTTTGTCCCTCCTCCGGACTTGTTCTAATAGTTCTATGTTCTTCTTGTGCTGGGGGCCCAGAGCTGAAGGCAGGGCTCCACATGGAGTCTCACCAGAGCAGAGTGAAGGGGGAGAATCACCTCTCTTGCCCTGATGGCCACTCTGCTTTTGATGCAGCCCAAGCATTTGGTGGCTTTCTGGGCTGCAAGTGCACATTGCCAGCTCATGTTGATCTTCTCATCAACCAATACACCCGGGTCCTTCTCCTCAAGGCTGCTCTCAATCCATTCTCTGCCCAACATCTGTGCTTGGGATTGCCCCAACCCAGATGCAGGACAATGCACTTGGCCTTGCTGAACCTCATGAGGTTCACACAGGCCCACCTCTCAATCCTGTCCAGGTCCCTCTGGATGGCATCCCTTCCTTCCAGAGTGCTGACTGCACCACACAGCTTGGGGTCACTGGCAAACTTGCTGAGGGTGCACTCAATCCCCTCTTCCAGTCAGTGGGAACTTCACTTGAGAACTCTTATTTCCCAGTGATCTTTCCTTAGCAGACATGAAATAATTGACCTTAACACCCCTCATTAGAGGTAAGAGAGATTGCCAGGTTAAGCACAACATTCTTTTCCCTGAAACCTCAGTGTCACTTCAGTGTCTGTCCTTGGGAGGAGTCTTAAAATAAAGTAAAGTTGCCACTGTGAGAAGCTGGACAACTATATATATATATATACACATATACATATATACATATATTTCCCAGAATATTTAGTTACAGATGACAGAAGTTTGCAAACATCTCCCACTTCCTCAGCAGTTTGGACATGCATCGAAGTCATGCTCTTAAAATAAAATCAAGAAAAAATATTATGATCTTTCCTTGGTTTTGCATCAAATGCCAACTTTACATCCCACAGAACTGTAACAACTGCAGCTTCCCCTATGCAGATGCTCAGAAAACAGACACTTCAGGTAACATCAAGCTGAGATATCTCCTCCATATTTCTCCTGCTCCTCCATCTTTTAAAGGGTTTGTTTGTACATGTTTGAGTGAAAAGAGAGCTAACAGGAAGGGAAGGTTCCCAAGAAAATGAGAGTTTTCAGCGCCACTGAGTGTCACCAAATACCTTGTTGCTTCTGTTAGCATTATGAAGAGCAATGCTTACACCCTTATCTGCCATATTTGCTTTGTAGGGTGTGCCACATACAGGCATTCCTTAGCCACAGGGTGGCACAGGAAATCTGGGGGTCTCTATTTGCAGAGCTAATGAGGGTAAAGATTCCTATTTCATTCCAGTATCTCTATCAAATGCTTGCACGTGCAGACACCAAAGCTCTTAATTGCCCTCATCTTTGCTCTGTATTTCTGTATTTCCATCCAACAGAGACAAACACTCAACACTCTAGGAAAAAAAAAAAAAACACACATGGGAAAATTGCTACTCAGACCAAGCTAAACATTAAAAATGGAGTGTTTTTTTTCTTTTCTTTTTTTTTTTTTTTCTTCTGTTTTCGCAGCATTAGTTAGAAATCATTCGGCTGCTTGTTTGGCATTCAGGGCCAAAGCTAAGCACCAATCTCTCTCTCGATTTATATTAGTCTTGAGAACACAAACAATAAGCAAGCTGGGGCTTAATTAGCCTGCATGTGGGGTCAGTCTGGTGGAACAAAACAGGATGGTCATTTTTGGAGCCATCCCAGTTTGAAAGAGGAACTACAGAGGGAGATTATGAGCAACAGAGAACTAGGGGCCTGCACAGACACCTCACTGAAAGCATTTCACAGATAGTGACTCCCTAGTGGCTTCTTTACTCCAGCTGATTGTAAGATACTACTGCCCAAGTACTGGCACTGAGCTGCTGCTCCCGACCAGCCTTTGGCAGAGCTGCAGTGGTGCATCTGGGCTGAGCACAAAAGCCTGGGCTTCCCATCCAGGAATGTACAAACGTCACTGCTCCTAGAGAGACTCACTTCAAATAAAATGTGTACTACACAACACAAAAAAGGAACTTACTCGAGACTGAAAAGCCACCTCCACAGCTCTAAACCCTTTCTGTAACTATTTTTGAACAACACATAGTATCTTCTGCTAAACCTGAAGTGTATGAAAAGACTTCACCATTACAGCTGAAAGTGAGCCTCCTTTAACTGTCTCCAGTATGTGGAAGTGAACAGTTGCAGATATGACAATACTCCACCAAACAGGGAGTCAAGAAGAAACACACGCTAGAGGAAACACAGTGCTGTGATATCTTCTTTATCCAGCCACACTTTTCCTTTCCTACCTCATACCACAGACATTCTGGGGCACATTTCATATTCTTTGTTAGTCAATATCTTAACAGCCTTCTTTCATTTCCCTGGCATCCACAGCACTGAAGAGCAGGAAAAATAACCCATTAACCTGAGAGATACTCGGATATAAAGGTGATAGGCTGATAGAAAATACTAAAGAAGGACTGGATTAGTGTCATATGTGTATCTTTGGGCCATTCGGAAGAGGAATATGCAATTATTCCAGGGAAATTTAATAAGCTTTTGAAAATTTTTACCTTGACTACCCATTCCCCAAGACACAAGACAATGAACAGAGACATCTGAACAGCAGACAAGCGAACAGTTAAAATCCTGCTTGTGATCTGCTGCAGGCACCTTCCCTGGGAATGTTTGAGCATAATAGTTCTGTGTAGGAAGAAGGGAACTGTTGATATTTTAGTCACCTCCATGTATTCCAATTTGTTGGTGTTTTTTTTTTTATTATATATTTTTTATTTTTATTATAACCATTAAAAATAATATTCACATATATTGTCATCATCTTCAGTGTCTCTCAGCACGTGTGGGGGTTGAAGATGAGCACCATGGCCAGTAGGCAGGGTCTTTTTTGGTACTGTTGGGGGTGTATATTAAAACTTTAGAAGTTATTCTGATTAATTCACATCAAGTCAGCTTCATTTTCCTAACTGCTTAATTATTCCAGCTGTTAAGATTCCCAAAAGGGAGTCAATTATGCTCTTGATCTTCAGGATTAGAGTAATGTCTTTTTTTTTTTTTTTTTTAAACTAGATTGAGAGCCACCAACATAAAATGTGGCCAGGTCTTCTTCACTACCTGGTTGTCGGAGCGATAATCAGAAAGGTAATTTCATAATAAGACTGTCTCTCACTTCCTGAGCAGCTCTTTCCTTTTAGGTTACATAATTTTCATTCTACCAATACGCAATCTAAGTTCTTTTGGGCACCTTCTAAATCCTCCAGCTTTGGATATAAGTATTGAAGAAATTCCTTCATAAAAGCTTTGTCCATTGGCATAACACCAGGGAGCAGGAGAAGTGGAAGACTTTTTCTTCCCAGTTAGTTTTATCTGGGATGTTCAAGGAAAATCTTCCTTTCTTACAGGCTCATTTTTTCTCACGAACTTCTGCCTAGGAAAGCAGCACCATGCTTTATGGAGCAGTCATGGCTCCTCCTTCGCAATTATCCTTCTCTAACTATACCATTCACTTCATTATTCTGCTAATGCTTTTAATTTTTCTAGGCTTTGCGTCCACTCTAAATGCAATAACCCAATTACGTTTCTTTCCTCCGGATGTTGAGAGGTGGTCATTTCAATCACTGCAAGAGTTTTCTGAACACATGGAAAATTAAAATAGGTCAGATATCTCTACATTTTCTACTCTACTATAAAGAACGAGTGTGTCCATTCACATAATAACCCTTAATATGAGTATACCACGTTTAATTGTATATTTCATTCACACAAAAATGCATATCCAATCTAATTGAAACTACTCCGAACAAGAATTACATTCAGAATACTCCAGCCAAAATAATGTTAAGTACAATCTGAAAAAGGTTACATGCATAGTGTTTCAAAAGACAGTCTTTACATGTTCATCTAGAAGTGAAACCCTCAATTTCAAGTTTGTCTAATTTTTAAGTTAGTAAAAGTAACAACTAAGTATTTCCTACACCACATATAGAAATACATCGAAGTATATTTTAATGATATAAGGGAAAGAAAATGAACAATGCTTGACTCCTTCCAACCATCTGTTTTCTACCAATAAATTATTTTTTTTTTTCAATTCCATCCTACATGTAACAATTAAAAAAGCTTTCCAGATTTCTACTCATCTACTGAATCATTACAGCTACACCCATTCCACTTAGCTGTACTACCTCTGATGCCTGAAATATCATTCTCCATCTACGTTTTGCTTTCAAATCTCTTGAAGTGCCAGTCCAATATTACTTACACCACTCAACTGACTGGGAACTGACAGAGAGGCAGCGTGAATTACTGGTGGTCATGCAGAAGGGTTTAAAACCCATCTCTGCTGACTTAAATCACGCTGCTATACACCTTCCTCTATTTATTATGCTAAAGTGTCACGTGGAAATGAATGTTCATACTATTGAGAATGCCAATATATTTATATATGGCTTACTCCTCAAGCAGAGCTCTGATCTGACTTTCAAAAACTGCTCTAACTGATCTGTAGTACCTTGGACCCATTCAGATATGGGACCTCACACAATCAGTCCTGTCAACATACCAGTAGCACTTGCTACTACTAAAGAAAAGTCTATTTTTTTCTAAATGAAAATTAGCATTCTGAACTATCACTGTGGTTTTATTAAGCACAGGATAGGCATTAGGCAGAAAGAGACCAACACATTCATTTTCTCCTATAATCAAGGGCTTAAGTGAACCTTGCTCTGCAGAGGTGAGAGGCTTCCAGACACTGAAATAATCCAGGATGGTAGCTTTTGTCAATTTAATTATTTTTTACTGAGATTGGCACTCACAAAAACATCTTAGATTGACAGCCCTAGAGATGATGTCCTGTGTTATCTATGGAACAGATAGAGTCCAAGCAGCAGCAGTGCTTTGTCTGATTTATTTTCATTTCAGTCTTAAGCATGTCCTTCAATTTTTAATTGACTATAGAGACATCTCTCCCCACTAGCACCATTTTCATTTTTCTCTAAAATATAACAAAGGTAGTTCTTTCAGCCATATAGATTTTAGTTCTAAACCTGAATAATTCTCCCTAAATACCAATTGTAGCTTCATAGATACTTTTTATTATTGTGATTGCCAAAAAAAAAATCTACAGTTTACTTAATCAGTAACCTAGCTTTTAAATATGAAAATTAACTTCCATTTATAGTAAATACAAACATCTTGCTAGTTATACTTCAGCAGCTTTTTAACTTGTGGAGAAGATCACTCACTGAAACCAAAAGTACAGAAAAACAATGTGAGATTCAAAACTCAAGAAAAGAGAAAAAACAGGAAAATGACCATTTTAAGATGTTAGTTGTCATATGCTATTTCACCTGTATATATACCACCAGCTCCACAAGTAATGAAGCCACTTCTGAGACAGGAAAATAAAGAAAAAAGATGTAATAAGAGTTAAAGAACATTTACAACCAACATCTGCAGGAGGCAAACGACAAGGAAGGAGAAAATGATCATCTAGTGAGTAGGCAACCAGCAATCTGCTCAAGCCTCAGGAGAGACGCACACATAGAGGCTGGCGTGCTGCAGCAGCCTGGGTCACGAAGCAATAGTTGACAAGCTCCAACCTCTGAGGCTGGGGACTAACATGCGGGGACTCCGCAGTAGGCAGCAATGAGGCAATCGTATCCTCACACAAAAGGTAACATCCTAATCTCTAAGTTAGATCTAAAGCATGAGGTTAGGTGCCCTTTCCAATTTTCCTGTTCCTGTTAACAAGAATATTCCAAGTTTCAGCAATTATTTACATAAAAGTCATCTGTCTGTACCTCAGTAAGCTCTTAGCCTTAATGACACGATGCATGATTTGCCAGAGAGTAAGACCTAAGTTCAAGTCCTTATATCACAGATTTCTTACACATTATATATATCAGTATATGTAAATCAGTATTATTTAATAAAATTTAAGCACATAACACATCTTTTCAAATATGTTGGATCCTGTTTTCATAAAAGAGATAACCACACCTTTCTATATCTTACTTATCTTTACAACATCTCTAAGTTGGAGACTGTAAAAGCCTTTACTACTTGAATAACGAGTACACAGGTGTGTAAGGGACTGTGTACTTGCCTATTTGGTCAGCTGTTGCATAACAGCTAGTGACTGGCTCCTTCAACTTGAAAGAATCGTTTTCTTAAGTCTGTTCTCTCATTCTTTGCCCATTTCAGTTATACATAAGTAAAATATCAACACTGCCTCAGAAATGACATACACTATGATTTTCTTCCTTACAGGGTCCCTCCATTTTTATTGATTGCAGCAAATCTTTCACCCTGCTGACTTGTAAAGAGAAGCAAGACACCATCATTATAGGACCATCACTACGACAGAGGATCCCTGAACTGCACAATGAGCTTTGCCTGGGACTAAACCTACAAAGCTGTCAAGAAAGCCCTCCAGGAAAAGATGTGGACACAGAACATCCACGGTGAGCTCCTTTCCTTACGCCTTAGCCCACTCCTTCCCCTTAGTTACTTATCACATTACCACTCCAGAGGCCTTTCCAGGTTCTACTTGGAAGGTTTATTCCCTGTTGTAGCTGCTCTGACGGAGACTTTCCCACGAAATATTTAAGTAATTTCTGTGCTTTAAAAACCCTGCATTATAAACATTAGGTAAAAACCATGAAATTTATATCATGCTTTATAGGAGTCAGTGTGACACCTGTTATTCTCATGTTAACGAGGTCCACTGAAGCCCTAATATCATCCCTGAGCACCTGCAGGAAGAACACTGGATGGATGAAGGTAAGGAAGAAAAAGATACCAAATAAGGGTTGCAAACTGCTCTCTCCCCCCTTTAGATTTTATTTGCCTGGTATTTTTGACAAAGAGGTCCTAAAACCCAATGACAGAGAGAAAGACTCAAGCTCAACATCCATTGAAAATACCACATTTTAAAATAGGGACAGAGAATGGCCTCATTTAAGATTCAAATTTAGCTCCCTCCTACTTGGACCCTTGTGTCATCTTGTGTGCTTCTTATGATAAATTATTTACATGAGAATTGCCAAGTCACCAAGAAAAGGGAGGAGAAATTGTTACTTATGTCAAAGGAACAAAGCCTGCTGCACATTGGTATTTTCTTTATTTTTTTCAACAAAGCATTCTGCAACATGAGTCAGATAATAATGAGTGGGAGGATCACACTCCAGCAGGCTGTGCTAGAGCAGGTGGAGCTGCAGAGACAGCCTAGGCTTATGTGGTGCATGTGTTCTCCCTTCATGGACCTGGAGAAACCAGTGCGACAAAAACTGCTTTTGCGAGGATATCTTGCTGCTAAAATGTGTACTTCAAAATCACTGTTTTTTCTGAGCTCTTTTCCTGCAGCTAGCAATTAATTTTTTTTTTTGATCAATTATTATTTTCCTTCTTTTTCCATGTAGGAATAAACTCTAAATATTTTCTTCACAGGCTAGTTGGAAAACTACTTTTGAGATCAGGTGGCACAATGGCATAATTTACAAATGGAAAATATGAAGTGCAAAACAGACAGTATTCCATAAAGGGGACTTAGTGTATGCAAGCTGGCTTATTCACCATGGGTCCTAACTACTGACTTCATTCTGACTCTTTTCTGCTATTATATTCCAGGTTAAAGTAGTATCTTGTGACAGGTATGAGCAGACTGACATGTAAACTCTAGACAACAGTTTCTACAAGGCTTTCTATTTTTCCACATACATCAGGAAGCTTTTTAATAGGGTGGAAAGTCCCCGGATTTAATCATCTGATTTATTCAATTTCTAGGATTACAGATAGCCTAAATCTGTTTGTCTGTCTTCTCAATTAGACTGGCATAAATAAACAATAATACCACTGATCTCAGATAAGTCACATCAGTGTGAAAGAAAACATCAGGTCCATGGTGAGGAGACCAGCACCTGCATTAATGTAGCCCCTTCACTGGATCAGCAAATAATTTAAAATAGATAAATAATAGAAACAAGAGAGAGCAAACCCCGGTTTGAATAATGAGATCTTTGGGTTTGCTGCTGTTTGGAATATTATTCATACAAACATTAGCCCCAGGTGCTTTCAAATAAGCCCTGCGTATTCCCTAAAGGTTTGTTAGCTGCCTGCTTGCCTGGGGGCCACTGGATCACAGTTCTGCTGCTGCTTGCTGCTGAAGAAACCCTTCCTCAGAATCTCAAATCTGGTAGCAAGCTAGACAGGATAACACCGTGGAGACCCCAGTGAGACATGTGTTTACTATGCCTAGCATGGGATGCCAGGCTTTTGGCAGCACAGATCACATCTTGTTTGTAACGTGCACCAAGGGCTTTTAATCAAGGTGGAGAGAAGAGTCTTCTCTTCTTCCATGGCAAAGAGCTGAGGCTAGGCACACAACACTGCGCAACTGTGGTACCAGGGGATGAGGGAAGATCCTCAAGGGGAAGAACAGTGATGGAATTGGCATGATTGCTAGTGGCTTCTTGAGGAGACGGAGCTAGCAATTCAGAAAAACAAGCTTGTTAGTGGGAAACAGGAATGGCACCAATCTGCTGTAACAAGTAGGCAGTGCCATGCTCCATTCTGGGTTTGCACCACACGCTCTAAGGCTGGATGTAAATGAACACAGCCTAATGATTGCTTTTCTCTCTTCAGTCTCCCCAGGCAAATATTACTTTACAAAGGGAACCACAAAAGACAAAAGCAATGCAGCAAATTGTGGGCAGCCTAGAACAAGCTTTCTATCAGCTCTGCCATACAGACTTTAATCTGTCAGGGGAAAGGAAATGAATGACTGGATGCTTTAACCAACTCTTTTGGTCTTGAGGTAAGGCAGTAACTCACATGGGACGGGGAGTTTCCAGTCACCTCCAGTCTATGCACATTTTTAAAAATCATCAGAACACCCCTGAGTATCATCTAGCTACGAAAACACTGTTCAGGGAGTAAGCCCTTGAGATGATGAAATATTCCTTTTACAAATCGGTACACAGAAGCACAGAGAGATTAAATAACTTTCCCAGTATTATAAAGTAAATCAGTGATAAAATATAGAAAAGAATCAGGTGTCCTGATGCAAACTTCTGTGTATAAATCACTAGACCATAATTTCTTCTGCAAGATCATCGTTTCCTCCTTTCACATGCTATCTTGCTGCCAGAGGAAGATTATTCTGCATGCCGCATGGAGTAACATTTTTCCAAGTCTAATTCAAAACCTGTCAAGCCATGGAGTTTCTATTTTATTCCCTTGGGAAATGATTCCAAAGCTTGACAGTTCAAAGACACATCTCTGTGACAGGAAGTTTTCCATAACACTTACCTTAAATTTTCCTATTCTCTACTTGTAGTCATCTAAATATCTTGTCTCCTTCTGTAGTATTTACAATCCTAAACCACTAGCAAAGTTGTATTTACTCTTCTTTCTCCCTGCTACCACTTAATCAAACAATATAAACCTAACTCCTCCGGTACTCCCCATAAAACAACTGTTTCAACTCCTAAAACATTTTTCTTTTGTTCCCCTGACCTTTGTTTTCTTTTTCAATATCAGACACTTATTTCAGTCTTTCCACTGTGTGTTCTTTGACCGTAACTTGTACTTCTGTCCTCTGCTGATGGGACAAACTGCAGGAAAACATAGGATGATGGAAGAGCTGGAGTGGGAAATCAAGACCTCTGGGGTTGCAAAGCCTCTAGGGCTGAGGAACTGCTGTCAAGTTTCTGGAGAAATGTTTATACCCATCCGCTGGAACTGGATCAAGTGGTAGATTCAGCATTAACGTTGGACAATTTAGTCAAAGGTGAAAGGCAGCACTTACTGTTTCGTCCCAAGTAATTTTA
Source organism: Anas acuta (assembly GCF_963932015.1). Lineage (NCBI taxonomy): Eukaryota > Metazoa > Chordata > Aves > Anseriformes > Anatidae > Anas > Anas acuta. Next base: position 22,219,091 of record NC_088983.1, read on the forward strand.
CAATTTCAGCACATGGAAGTCCGAAGAAACAGACCTTAAATCCCAATATTAAATAATAATAATAAAATGTCTTGTTTCACTGCCTGGCTAAATCGGACTAAAAGGGTAAGCACCAATACTGGAGACCCTTGCTGCTTCCTCTATGATCAGAATTAAGCTTCACAAAAATGGCTGTCTCAGCAGAAATATACAACCGAGGGACTGCCACATTAACATAAAGCACAGCAGGCAGAAATTACTGCTGCCTCTAATCTCCAAACACTCAGGAGCTGAAACTGCGTTCAGCAGAATGACCTGTCCTCCATGATGCATTAGTGTTTGCACTCACTCTAAGTCTCTCGTGCTTGCTCTCTTACACGCACACATAGCTGGTCCCTTTTGGAGCACAGAGATTTATGCTTCCTGAGGGAAAACAAAACAAACAAAACAACAACCACCACCAAAACCCCAAGCAGTATTTTAATCAGGCCTGCCTGGTCCCTTCCCTCCTCTCTAATAATATAATCAGCACTTGGCTTTTTGAGGACACCGGGACTTCTATTTTAGGGCAAAGACCAGGAAACAGAAAAACCCAACGCTTCAATACTGTTTTGCTATTACTACTCCAAAAGATTAAGTTTTCCTAATAGAAAGTGATGTGAAATAGTTAACAGCTTGAAAAAAAAAAAAGCTATAAAGATCCCACTTGTAAACGTGCTTAGAGAACACCACTTTAAGAAAATAACTACTAATGCCCTTTCCTTTGTGTTTATTACATCCCCCTCTCTGACCCATCCCCTCTATCCTGTTTCTTGCCCATCTATCTTACCTTTACTTCTTCAAAACATTACAGCTATGCCCATGAGCAAATCCATCTAAAATTAATCTAGGAGAAATCAATATCTAAAAGGTCTTACTTCTACCAAAGGTTGGCTTATTTTAATTTAATGACTACTTTTTTGTGTGTTCAAACCACTCTTGGTTGCTTTTCCATAAATTGATGAAAACCAGGTTTAAACCAAAATGAGTGCACTGGTTTAACTGGGCTCATTGGAAACACTTCTTTAACTGCTGCAACTGCTTTGGAAGTCGTGTGAGAGTGGAACACGTTCTCCATGTAGAGGCAGTGACAGAAACTCAGCTCAGGCTGAGCCGACCTGCAGCATAGTGTGGCTGTGGGACAAGGCTGCTGGGGAATGATGCCGTATCAAGAGAATTAGTGCTCTGGGTGGGGAAGGATTTTGATGTTTTATATTTTGTTGTTTGAGAACAGAGGACTTCATTTATAGACAAAAAAATTAATTGGATGGAGACAGATGTCTTTAATGATTATTTTTAGTTACCTTAAAGAAATGTATGAACTCCTACCCCCAAAATTTAGGCTAGCTGTTGTAATGAGAAGGAGCACAGTTTTTAATGTAAAGGTAGTAGCGATAAATAATCTAGCATCTATTACTGCAATAAGAGCATGCCACTGACAGTGACTGATGGTTACTACTCTGCAGTCATCCCACACAAGGGGACAGATGGAATCAGCTCTAGCTCTGTGCATAAGACCACCTCCTCCAGGCACTCGAATGCTATGGTCTAATCACTGGCAACAGCAATCAGAACCCCTGGTGAAGCCACCATGTTACCTACAAACTTCTTCACCTTCTCCTTACAGCTGCCAACACAGAAGAAATGTTAATATTAAGGACCATTACTACTACAAGTCTAACAGGTAAAATTTCTGGAAGTAAGTAGTTATTCCTCATTAATAATCATACTTAGCACATGTCATTGAGAAGTTAGCATTAGTCAAGTCCTGCAACAGCAAAACGAATTGGGTGTTAACAATTATTTCATTTGGACAGCAGAAGTTCCAGGGCCAGCAGAGGCCCAAAACAACAGGGGATGAATTCTGCAAAGGAAATTGATGACATTCAACTCTAACTCAGTGCAAACTTCTCACATAAAACTCACCACATGTTCCAACTAAAATAATTGGCTGTGAAAGAGTGAATTATGCTTACATTTAAAGTTAACATCATTAACAGCTTTGGAGCTGTACTCCCTTGAAATAAACAGACACACTCCTAACATCCCTCAGAGGTACTGCTTATAGGCTGTCCACAGCCTCACCCATCTGTTCAGCAAACATTTTAAAGGATCCATCCATCAGATACATTCCATTAAATCATGCCAGCAAGTATTTCAAGAACCACCCAGCTCAGCCCGTTTACACCACTCCTTCAATGCAACCAAACATGGCATTCTCAACCTTCAGGCCTTTTGGGTTATGTCAGAAATGTAACCACTGTCCTTGTGTCATCCATGTCAAAGATGTCCCTTTCCTCCTCCCTCTTCTTTCCCAGATCTAAGCCACTGAGCCTAGAAAGGTTGTCTACTTCTTTTATGCCTCAACTGAGAAATCGATAAATGCTCTCAGCCTTTCCAACTTTATGTTTTTATTTGACAACAGTATACAACAAGAACGATCTATGTGACATGGTTACAGCAGACTATTCTTAGGTGTACTATCACATTACTGCAATTGAACAAGACACCATAAAAGAGATTTAAGCTAAGTTTTACCCTGCCTTTGCAATGAAGAGTGTGGAAACAGTTAATTACAGCAATTCACCTAACACAATACAGGGTGATATAGTATCCAAATCCTTCACCAGTTGAACTTTAAGGCAGTACACTCGATGTAGTTTAAAAAAAAAAAAAAAAATCTAACTCAGGGTGTTATCCTAGCTGGCACAGCTACTTTATTACCATTATTCAAGAACATGTTCCATTTTTCAGCAAGTACACATTTACAGTCCCTCCCATCCTTCCTCCCAGACTTTTCTATGTACACTCTGCAGTGCACTGACCTCTAGAGTTCCTGCCACAAAAGCAGGTAAGTAGGAAGGCGGTGCTACATTTCTCCCCAATAATTTTTACCCACCATTAGACCTTAGGGCTGGGCTTAAACCCACAATACAGTTCACAGAAAGTACCAGACAACCATGAATACTTCTAGATAGTATTCACCAGGAACACTTCCAAACTGCAGTCCTCAGAGCTAAAGTGCCCCCGCCTTGCCACAAGCACATGGAAGTCAATGAGACTATCTTCTTTAAATGACTTTGTCTTGTTCATTTCCCCTTGCTTAAAGAAAATACTAAACCAAAACAAACAAAAAAAGCAAAAGCTTCAATAAATAAATACACAACAGAGATCATACAAACACCACTGAAAGGGAAAAGCCCGAGACTCCTGTAAGAAACATTAAAGAAGCAAAGCTAAGCCAATCTAGCTGTCTCAAACCCAGGTAGCTTGGGCTGCCCATTGGGTCTCCCTGTCCTGATAATTATGTATTTGGGCTGCATTGCCATAACGCTGGCTTATGGCAATCTCTTTTCTTAAAAAAGAAAAGAAAAATCAATCAAAGTGAGCTATGGCTCGACAGGTCTGCAGTAAAGCCCAGCCATGTAGAAAATAGAGCAGCAGCTGCACTACAGGATCAAAAAAAACAGGGTGAGCAAACTCCATCAGCCACAATCATCCCCATGAAGGAAAAAAAAAAAAAAACACACCCTCATCCCCCAGTGTCTAACCACAAGATTTGGGTTTCTGATGCATGATACCCACTAACTTCCTTACAGGTCTATTATTACCCTTGCTCTCTGCCCCCCAGACATTTGGCTCTTATCAGACTCGAGCATTTTCTGAAGGCAGGAGTGAAAAGCATACATAGCAGCAAGAACTCTAACCCTGGAGACTGTCCTTTGCTGCCACCTTCCATCCACAAGGTTCCTGGAGGGGTCTTCATGCCAAGTGTCAAGGCGTAACAACTCATGGTGAGCTAAGGGCAGGTAAGCACATCACAGCATCAGCAAACAGCATCTAAATAATCATATCACAGAAACAGGCCCCAAACAAATCTCCACAGACAACTACATTTTTAGTGTTTGGGAATTTCAAAATACACACAATACTTGTTCCTCCATTTCCAGTGCATCAGAATAATGTCTCCATTCAAAGAGGTTGCTAGTGTGCACATATACACTCTAATCAGTGGGCAAATCTTAGAGATTAAGTTCTCACTACAAGTATTTCTCTGAATGTAGTAAATTAGCCAATAGAAAACAATGTTTTCTACAATAACCTTACTAAATCTTTTGGAGAAAGAACTAATTCCGATGCCTGTATGATTTCTGACAGTGTTACCAGTCAATAATATGAAATTTAAATTTCTCATATACATTTAGATATTTTTTCTATCAGACCACCAAATTACATCATTTCATAGTTTCCCTAGGCCTTTTCTCACACCATGTCCTGCTCACTTTTTCTACTTGTTTCAATAGCCCCAAGCCTGAAATCACAGGCCTAGAAAATGTCAAACCCTGGTTTTACGGGACATGCCCACAAACTTTATGGCTGGAATGAATGCTGTACAGCACTTATCTGGTTATTCCTATATATTTATGACTTCTAAAAAAGCTTCTTCTATGCCTTAAGGAGCTACTTACAGGAGACAAGTTACGGGAAATCATGTTAGCTCAAGGTTTTTCTGTGCCTGAGCAGTGTAAATATACATACTGTAAGTGGCTATGAGACAAGACAACCATGGAAAGTGAACAGCAGTGCAGCGCTCTGGATTTCTGGGGCTCCACTGTATTCCGCTCTTCAACAAAAGGCTTTTCACTTGTCTCTAGTTCTTATGCACCTCTTTGGCCTTTTGGGATTGTCTGCATGCACAGGAAGGGGAAGAAAGAGCAACAAAGCCAACTATAAAGGATGAAGAAAACATCAGCACAACAGAAGAGCGGGCAGACACCCTTTGCTACAGCTCCACACAGCAGAGAAATCAGACCCACAGCAGCAGCAGGCAAGTGTGAGGAGCAATCCAAGCTGTAGGGGGTAGGCAACTATGGCTATAGCCTGCAGGAAGAGGGTCCTCTACTTAGGGACACTCAGTACAAGAACCTCAGTCACTTAAGGTGTTCACTGCCAGGTTTCCAGCCAAGAAGAGATACCATTGGATCTAGTATTGTTGGTGAGGTGATTACAGCATTAAAACAGTACAACCAAAATTTCTAGATGCAGCAAAAATAGGTGCTAGGTAAAGATTAATAAAAAATACAAGAAAAATTAAGTAATCTAAGAATTAACACAACTCAGTCACCTGTGACATTCTTATTTCAACATGCTGAAAGTATATTAGGATTGCAACACTTGAAAAACTGCTAACACTTCACCGAAACACTATCACAAACTGGACTCCAAAGACACCTCCGAATTTATAAACACCTCCAGATTTCACAGACAAAAAGACAGCGTTAGCTGGGCACTGCCCTGTTGTAGTAATGCCAAGAAAATAAGGAGTACCCTTTGGCGTCGTTCAGCCTTTTCCTTCACAGAACCCCATGGAAGGGGGTCAGCAGCTGCTGTGCTGACACGCACCGGCACTAACAAGTCCTGTGGAAGCGCTGGCAGACAGGCTGCATGGGGCCCGCAGGAAGCCAGCACTGTCCTCCTGTGGCCTCTCTTTCACACTCCAGTGCACTTCAACTGAAGCAAAAACCCATGTTAGCTGCACGTCAGCAAGCTGCGGACTCAACAAAGCAACAGGTACAGGGATAAATAATAGAAGCCAACACATCTGAGAGCAACTGGAAAGAGAAAAAGATTGGAGACAAAGCAAAGCAAACAGCAACATGATAAATAAAGTAGCTGAGCTGAATGCAAGTGTCACCCGTATGCACGAGGCCACTGCACACAAACATGGGACAACTGCGCACACTCGGTTTGAGCTGTCCTCTAGGGGTATGGTGACATGGCAAATTGTGAACTGCTTCTGGGAAAGCAATCCTCATAATTCCTCCTAAATACCAGGACATGGGAGTAGGTAAGAAATTTGTGGACATTTTATAGACATTTTTGTCTGAACAAAGTAGGTCTTTGTCATGGTGAACAACTGCAGCAGAGAACTGAGGGTGGTCTGTACTGCTTCATCATGTACCTTAATGCTCACCCTTGTAGTCAAGAATTTCTTTGGAATATCTCAACTAAATCTATACTCTTTTAGTTTAAAGCCACTGTCCTGTCACTGCACTTTACCCTGCGCTCATGCTTTTACTACACCTGTTTGTAGGAACCACATGGGTGTTGGTGTAACAGATTTTCCACATGAAAATCTACCACAGCCAGGAGCAAAGGCTTAATTCGCATTAACATTTAACACTACAGACAAGTTTTTTTTTAACCCTGATTTACCTCATCTCTACCTACAGGATGAAAAGAAATTTCAAGGTCACCACTTTCAATCAGCATAGCTGCACAAAAGCATTACTAGTAAGAACTGCAGATCAGAATCATGTTTTTACTGCTGTATCATCCAATTCCTATACTTCTCATCAGCATCCCATGTGATTTGGTTATTTTTGCAGCCTTTTTGCATTTGCAAATATTCTAGCAAATGGTATTAGAGGAATATTCCAGTCAATGTTGAAAAGATGCACATTTCAAATAGCAATTGCATAGATGATGCAAATTTAGACAGCCTCAATGAAATACAGAAAAGATGGGAAAGAACAGATTCACTAAGAAACATTTGCTAAGGAAGTTCCTGAAGAGCATGGAATAAAAAAAAAACACCCAGTTTGTATAGGAAAAAAAATGTAAAAAAAAAGGAAGGGAATTGGACAAATGCATTGTTTATTCTGAACCATTTTTAAACCTCAGCATTCACTTTATGACCTTGAAATCGAGATTGAACCCAATCGTAGTAAGTATCTGTGCACAGTCCTATTTGGTCTGCATTTGTTGTCATTTTGCTAACTATGGACAAAGTCTGCTTAGATATCCTTAAAATATCTATGACATTTAGAAAAAGGAATCCCACCCTCACAAACTAGCCAAACAGCTAAAAAACAGTATGAAGGGATCATCATATAAAAGACAACTCTTCACAGAGACACGTAGTGATTTAGCACCTACAAATTACCTGAAGCACATTCCCAAGCCAGCACCTTTGATGGCAAACCATAATACTCCCCGTCTGCATGCCATTTCCAAACCAGAGACGTCAAACTTTGACAATGCTAAATAAAACCTGTAAAAACCCTACAAAGTATAAAAGCATTAGTCTTTGTTTTTGCACTTTCATCAGGTTGACATTCTTAGAGGAATCTAAAAAATTATGAATTCAGTTCAGGAATTCTGACCCTTATACATGGACACTTTGATGACTATATCATGCTGCCTCTCAGCCGTCATCACTGTAGCAACACATCTGGTTTCATAGCTCCCAGTTCTAACTATTTTCCCAAGTTCTTCTCTGAATATCACACAGTTTGCTGTCAATCTAGCACTGAGAGAAATACAACAGAACCATTAATGCTACAGATAGCCCAGATAGCTTGGCATCTTGTCACAGTGTCAGTTAATGCTATCAGCTAATAGCTAGTTATTACTCAAACAAAAAGCTGGAGTCTAATCCTGTTCTCCTGAGTTTGCAAAAATTTTCTCCTGAATTATCTCTTGAGAATTCTCTCTTGGGAATTTCTTGCCCAGTGGAACTGACTAAAAGGTAGTAGATAAGCTCAGAATGCACCAGAGCACTTGACATTTTCTTCATGTAACGTTCTCACAAAGAGTAAGGGGAATATTATGCAGAACAATTGCTTATGCTGCAAACATCAGCCTGAAAGGGGAACTACTTCTTGGACTTGGAACACACTTGTATCTGCAACTAGCTAGAGGCAAGGTAAGGCAGAACAACTGGTAGACATCAGCCCAAGCTGCACATCACTGAAGAATGAAATGACCATGTTAACCAATACAAATTCCAAAATTTACACATGGAAAAATAAAAGATATGATTCAGGAGGCTTCCAGTCAAGTTCTTTCAGTGCTGAACCACCAGATACAATTTTACTCAACAAGGTGAGGAGCTAGCTAAAACTACCAGACAAGCTGCAGCTTCTGATGGGACACCCATTTGTATCCCTCTCCCCAGTCACATCACGAACAGCTCCCTATCACAAGAACCTTAGCAAAGGGTCCATGGCCTGTAAAGACTGAAAGAAATGAACTCTGTCATTTTAGAGGTGCATGGCCAGAGCAAGAAAAATGGGAGAACTGGCATTGCCAGTGGTTCACAAAGCACTTGCTTCGTGGATTATTGTAAGATGTTAGCCTCCAGGTGTCCCAGCCCAATTTCTTGCCTGGCAGTCTGCAGTAAAAAGGATAAAATAAATATAGAACAATTGGAAAAGCATCTGAGGATTCATCACATTCTGTAAACACCTCATTTGCAACATGGTGTTTGTATTTACCTTTACATCCACCCTGATGCGAGCTGATTTTGTGGTTCTCCACAGACTTAACACTAACCTCTCAGAGAAAACAAAACCACTTCAGAAAATACTCAGAAACCTGCAAATATAATGAAAGAATATTATTCCCAACCTTGATTTTAGTTTCAGAGGTAAAACGGAAAGTACATTAAGGCTGGTCTGCATAAAATTTCTCATGAAGCCAGATTTTGGTGTGAACTAGGAAAAAGACTGCTTGAACCCTTTATTGCTTGTATTTGCATTTTGAAACTGAAATTTCCCCTTGAAAGTCTCAATATGTTTCTGTTACCTTCAGGGAACAATAAGGGAGCCCTCCTGTGGATAATGCATCACATTTAAATTCCCATGACCAGCAAGTAAAGACTATGTAACCTAGGGGATAAAATGGCTCTATTTTAGAGCAAAGAGAGTGAGGTGGTAATCCACTGGAGGCTGTAGTTTAATTTAAATGGCTATTAACTTTGTTCCATTGGGGCAGTTATACTTTAACTCATATCACTTTTCTGAAGCAAAAGAAATCACAGCAAATAAAATATCCTAGGCTACAAAAATGTATCTTAACCAGACAAAAAAAAAAAAAAAGGCTTTTATCTATCCATATAAAATAATTGTTAAAAATATTTTAAAAAATTAATCACTTATGCTTCAAACTCTTGCATACCTGAGGTTTAACTTCAGGAAGAATATTCACGTGAGGGCAACCTTATTGTTCATATTAGTAAATTGAGGTACTTGTTCAAGATCGCTGCTCAGTCAGGACTCTTAGTGTTTCTTAGTACATCACTACTTTATGTAAGGCATAATAAATAACATAATACTGGAAGCTTAATACTGAAAAAAATAATCTAATTTCTACCCTAACCAACCACTACCAGAACAAATATACATTTGCTTTAAAAGTTTTGGGTGATTTTGCATCACGGGCTACAGGTGTTGAGTTAAATTATAACTAATTGAACTCAGAATTCCTCATCACTCTTCAGGATGGAACCCGTGCTCTCAAGTTCTTATCTGTTGAGTGTTTCCATTCTTCAGATTTATGCTTAGCAATCCTTTGAGCTCAATCCACTTACATCATGTGTTGGCACAATTCTACCAAAGAGAGTTTATTTCCAATATTTAATGCCAGCATATATTTCCAAAGGAGTGGGAGCTAGTGAAAACCATAAGCGAGATCCATTAATATGTCTCTGCAATGGGATGAAGCTAGGCAGTATTCTCAATCTATCTTCAAATATTTCCACTATTCCCTTAGAAATCTGTTCTTTAGAATCTGTTCTGTCCATTCAAGAGCTCATGTGACAGCACTCAAAGACGTCTCATGGTATACTTGGATACTTAACCTTTCACATTCCTTACGAGATGGTTTGAAAATAATTAGACACAGAAGCACATCTACAACACCTGCTGTAGAGCATCACATTCTCACTGATATAACTTGTAATACAGGTCTTTGTAATCTCTAACCACACTGTAATAGCCTTATCAGAGGCTATTAAATAATTTCCTAAGCAATGTAGATTCAGCACTGCTGATGGCACTGGATGAACCAGCAGTATAATCATTTACAACTAGCAGCATCAAAGGGCTGCAAATACAGCTTATGTAGATGGTCAGCTTCTTCAGGGACTATTAAAGCCACGATCCAGTACGTGATGTCCTGACTTCTGCTAGAATTCTGTGTCTCTCTGCTACAACCACTCAGGGAAGGCACAAACCTCCATGTTCTTCTTAGCATTTTAACATGTTTGTGACCTTGTGTTATCACTGCTAGGCACCAGCTGATCACATTCCCTCTAGTCTGATCAGCCAAAATCCCGCTCAAGTAACACCTTCTTTAAGGAGCACAGACTGCTAAATTAATCATAGAGGCACCGTTTAGACTGGAGAACAGGAGACAGACAAAGTCTTCCTACCGTACAGAACAGTGTAAAGACAGGCCACTGTACCAGTGGGAGAAACAGTTAAAAGCTCGTAGCAGGTTAGGGTTTATTTGTTTGCTTTACAAGCACTCTGGCAAGGAACTGAAGAATATCCAATGCAATTGAAACTGCAGGGAGAATGTAATTACTTGTAGTCTGATTTGGTCAGAACACAAACTCATGCTCTGGTCTAGCTGAACATCCTGTGCAGTTCTTGTTGACCACAACTAATCACGGTTTGGATTCTGCCTCCTGGTGAGGGAATTTTCTCAAGCTTTTATAAAACTAGAGGTATAATTCAGCAATCTTTGCTATTATAAGACTCTTCTACAAACTGATGGGCATATAACCTACTGATGTTTTTGCTTTTCAGCTGCTCTCAGAAAAACTGCACACGGTAGAGGATTTCTGCACCTCAGCAGACAAGCAAATAAGGAACAAAAGATAACGTGCCTTATTTCTCAGTTACCATAAAAGGTCCGATTTCCAAATTCATAGGTCTGAGTGGAAAGATTTCCATTTCATTTAAATAGCTTAGTATCAAATCCATAATACAAGACACAGACAAAATGGTTACAAACTCAATACATACCCAGAGGTCTCAGATTTTGGTTTGTACAAGGCCAAAGAAATAATGACATCAGAAATGCAATAGAAACATCAGTTTAAGCATAACACTTTTGAAAAATGCATTTTCAGGGATAAAACAGTCTCCTCTAATGAAGAGAAAGTTTTCACCAAAGTTAAGTGTATGATGAGACATCACTCACTGTCTAGATTAGTACATCTACATGGATCATGAGTCTGATCATTAGCAAGAAACAACTACATCCATCAAAAGAACAGTATCACGCATACGGCAAGAGAAGGAGCAATGGGCTTAACATTTCAGATTAGTAGTAACTCCTACACATCAGAAGAAATGTCTTCTGTCAGAATATCCTTTTGAAATCCTAATGCACACAGGTATGTGCAATATTGCCTGTACCAAAAGCCACAAGAAAGAAAGATGTAAATCAAGCTAAGTAGAAGGATGCTTGAAGAAGCACAGAAAGTACTTACAAGATAGGAGGAACAAGATAAAAGTGAAGAAAGAAAATATCCTCTTTCTGGGAGAGGAGCTCTGTTACAGTATTAGGAAAGCAAATCAGTGACAAATTATCTTAGAATCCACGTACACTGAACACCTGTATCCAGAAAATAAATGTCTCACAATGACAGGTCTCTCAAGAATTTCTAACAATTCCCCTACTTTATGGTCAGCCAAAAGTTACAAACACTTCCACCTTTCTTAACAGTTTTCTGGAAAAAAAAAAAAAAAAAAAAAAAAACAACTATCATGAAACAAACTTCTAAAACTTCACAAGTTCTTTTGATACTAAAAGCAAATAATTTCAAGTTTTGAGTTGAAATTTGAGCCTGGCCACATTGCAGCAACCGTGACTCATCAAAACTTACCCTAACACAGCATGAGACAGGAGAAAAGACAAGTAAAAAGGCACGATATCAAGTCAGTTTTCAAAGAGCTTTGTGACTGAAGGCAGATTTCAGTGACTAGCTTTCATGATACCTCCAGCTCCCACCCTTCACTGGAGTATGCACCAGGGTCACCACAGTGCTAGAGATAAGGAGAGAGCAACACACAAGATACAAAGGTGGGGGAAAACAAAATAACAAGAAGATTCATGGCTAAATTCAGAGTATTTGGAGGGTTTAATATATCTCCTTAGATATCTTAATTGCACATCAATCTTCCTCAGATAGAGAATGAGAGGTGAATGTGTGATCCTCCAGCTCAGCGCCGAGGGCAAACTGGAGTTAAAAGAGGAGAAAAGAAGGACATGCTCAATCCAAACTGGATTTTCTCCCCTCTCACCATGAAAAGAGAAGCTTTTCCTTAGTGCTTGCCAACACAGGGAAATTATTACAGAACAAATAACAATGTGACTTAACAGCATTCTGCCCATAATTCCCTTATTCTATACCCCGAGTTCTTTTTGGCAGTTAAGCTTAATCCACTTCTAACCCACACAAAGGCACGTTCAGTGCAGGGTGCCCACGCAAGGAATTAGTACAGAATAAGTATGCTAAGCTAACAAGACCTCAGCACAAAGTTCTTCATCAACCTTCACTGCCAATGTCATTCTTGTTATTCACAGAGACTTAAATTGCCAAGGTAGGAAAAAGAATTAGGTGAGAATATTTGCTCTCCAGTCCTATCTCTGGAAGACAGACAAGAATTCTCCACTGCTGGTACCAGGGCCGGCCACATCCAAGCTATCCAGTCACATTCCGAGTTGCACACCCAAGATAACCCAAGAAACGACTGAGGCCCAGCCTAGTCTATGTTTTGATGGGCCAGACACCAATCTCTTTAATAGCTTTATGATTTGCTTGATTTTCTTGGTTCCAAACAGTGTATCTACATTTCATACACATCTTACAGTATGAACAACTTATCTGTGCAAAGAAAACAAGAAAAATGTTGGTTTCAGTCCAGACTTACAGATACAGACTGGAGACTTATGTAATCACCAGACAGTTTATTACTACATATGACCTTGTCTGCGTTATCAAAATACTAAATTAGTAAAGTCACTGGAGTTGAGATGAATGTCCCATGCTCTAGTTCCCGTGTTACCCTACTCTCAGAGTCCACACTCTTAGGAAAACAGGAACACAGAAATGCCACGTAACATTATTCCCATCCATACTGACTACATGTTGTTTTAAGGACAGAATAACATCAAACATACATAGCACATACCTTTGCCTCCCCCAAGCAAACAAACAAGAACAAGTGAAGTGATAAGCATTCCCATTCTATAATGCACAAGAGTTGTGCTTTAAACTACGTGCTCTATAACACTGTAGGCTTATGTCTCCCTTAAGGTTCAGGGATATCTAAAACCATCACAGACTAAAATGGAGACTATCACGATTAAAATTATGGAGTACCCCTTGACAGGCATACAGTGATACACCTTCAGACCTTTTTAAACTGTCTTCCCCTAAATTACTCGTGAGAGACTATCAGAACACATTAGAAAAATCTAGTTTACCTTCCCCTGTTGGTGTTATTGATTTCAAGGTAAGAGACATGCACAAAGCAACAGATAAACTATGTGAATGCATTCCACTTCCTCCTTATGAACTACTCTTTCTTGCTTACTAACCCAGCTCTCTCACATCTGAATAACAAAAAAATGAGATGTCTCTCCTGTTTCCAAAAATAAGAGTGCTTGAGGTTTTTTTTGTTGTTTTTTTTTTTTTTTTTCCCTCTATAAATAAAAAAAAAAAGTAACGGAATCTGCAAGTTTTTTGGGGGACAGAGAAGTCTTGTCAATTTTTAAAACCAAACCCACATTTTGAATCTAAGCAGTACATTTCACATTCCAGGGTCTGGCATCTCTACCATAATGTAAAACCTGCACTAGCAAAAAGATTAAGAAGAAAAAGCACTTGTCTGCCCTGGAACTCTGCTGCCCTTAGGCATGAGCCAGAAATAATCCCAGAGGCAGGGTGCAAATGAAACGTCTCGTCAGCTCACAGGCCTTAATGCATTTTACCTTAAACATTTACATTAACAGATGGACCCCAGCAGTGTCATAAACTCGCTCCTGAGCTCATTTCCATGTCACTCCAGGCCCCACTCATCATTGGCCGAACAGCAGAATGTCACAAGGGGGCTGAGCCAGAACAGAGGAGAGAGACAAATGGCATGAAATGATTAGTGTCACCTACATACACGCATTTGACCTCCGTTAGAAAAGACAGCGATGGAGAAAAATTGAAGGTAATAGAAAAAGGAAAGAAGGAAGGAAGGTGATGATCAGATGACCCTGTACCACTAGGAGTACAAAAAAATAAAAATAAAATAAAAAAAAATGAACCAACACACTGCTGAGGATCCAATGCTACTTTTTTTTTTTTTTTTTTTAAGAGGGGGTGGGATGTGGTTGTGTGCTGCGAAAGTGGCCTAGGCTGGTTAATGCTTTTTAAGAGAAGGAGACTGAGTGGCTCTTTTAGTTGAGGAAGTGGCCTGGTACAGCCAGGCTGCTCGTACCGCACTGGCAAGAGATATAAAACTCTCAGATCAGTCCCGTGGTCATGTACATGACTTCACCTTTTGATGAATTCCTAAGACAATCTCTAAATTCTCATCTCTGTCACAAAGTGATATTGGTTTAACCAAGGGAAGAAAAGAAATCTGAGCCCCGTTCTGGTAGGTTGAAAGATAACAGCTCTTGAGTTCTTCTGTGGATGGGGTTCCCTATAGCAAGGAAATAAATTTTAATTTGTTTGTGTCATTTTTTCTTGGCCAAATGTCAGAAAGAAATTGTCAGAACAGAGATGCCTGCCAAAACAAAAATCTCAAGTGCAAGTGGAAAAACCACAAATCAATCTAGTTGAACTGAGTGAAGGATAAGAACACAAATGGATAAAAGCTGGCACAAGCTGATACTTCTTTATTCAGGGGCTGAAGGAGACGAGCAGAAGAGGTTGATCTATATTCTCACCAGGCTCTTCCTCAGAAACCATAGGTGCTCAAACTGTCCCAGACGTATAATACACTGACTCATCTAAGAACATTCCTCTGAAGTGGACAAATATCAGCTTCATTTTACAAGAAACTGAAGCACATCAGAATTGAAGAAAATTGCCACCCCACAAAGAATGTCTATAGTCAGAAAGAGAAGTGAACTGAGTCACTCAAATCTCAGGTTAGTGTCATTACCAGTCAGCAATGTCCTGGCCATGCAGCTCTCCCTCTTCCCAGTGCAAGCAGGAGGCAGGTACCGGGATGAACTAGCAACGTGGTGTACTTGGCCTTACTGTGATTGTAAGCCACAGCCAATCCACTCCATCTGAGAGATGGTGGCTTTGCTTATTAAAGGAAAAGCTTATTTAACTTCTCTGAAATGCTTCAGGGAATACAATAAACTGCACTTCACGTTGCTTCCAAGGATTTTATACCGTACATTTGGATACCAGACATACACTTTTAAATGAATGACAGTGCTCTACTGTAAAGCTTCATCTTCATAAGAAAATCCCATTGTGTCAGATTACAAAATGATAGTATTCCCTTTAAAGTAGAGTGAGTTTGGCTACTCCCACAATCTTCATACAGTTTTTCAGTCTGAGCCAAAATGTTAGACAACTGTGAAAGGTATTGTCTTCTACCCACAAGTAGTGCTACTATTTCACACAGGCTCTTCAGCAGCAGTTCAATATCACCCACTGACATCACAGGACTTGCACCAGCACATCCAGGTGTTTTGGAAAAACTTTTTCTTCAGCAAAATTTAAGATTACATTCATAAAATGCAACTTTTTAATGTACTGTACTTCAATAGCACCTGAAGACATGCACAAGTTTTCTGTGCTCCCTGTACTTTAGAGGCTAGTTAATAAAAAGCCAGGCTTCATAAAACACAGAAACAGAAAAGATGAATTCTTCAAAAGGTCTGATACTTGGGATTTATGACAGTCACACATTCCTTTCTATCTCTAGACTTCAACAGCATCTGCCTTGAGGAAAATCTCTGCTCCTAATATGAGTCAGCTGTATTCATGACAACCCATAATTTCAAATTTTCCCTTCATCTGTTTAGCTGAAAACCCTGCTGGTACCTACCTAGCAGTCAAGGCCGGTCACACTTAGGAACAGATACAAGAGAGCTGCTGGGCACCATGCTAGGAGAGAAGCCCTCACTCTCCCATCTTCAACCATTTTCAAGTATAATCAAGGGACTGCCTCGAGAGGGGAGGGACAGCCTTGTGGAAATGGCCAGTCAGATTACAGACAGCCATACTATTTGAATATTAATAGCAATAATAAACTGGTTACAAATTATACAAATCAGTTTGGCTGAACAAAACCCAGCCGTGACCTTTATCTTGAACATTTTCAACTTCAATTAATCAGTTAATTATTGGGGCTCTTTTCAGAAGTCTCTCTCATTTAGGCTTTGACCGGGGCAGAAGAATGTTTGATTTTACACTTTCAGGCAGTACATAATGAGGAAACACTGGGAATCCAGCAGTGAGACTGTTTCTTCAAACGTGATAACAAAGCACATTTGATCAATGGCAATAAGAGGCATGAGCCTATAATTTTGGGATGCCACCGCTTAGATATTGCACTGCAACAATATTCACTTTCAGCAGCTGAAATGCAAGACTGGATGTTGCTGCACTCCTCCCGCTCTAGACTCAGTCAACATCTCACAGGGGTGCCCTGGGCTGGCATTTGAGGCTCCACCTTACTCTGAGGGGTTACACCAGGTTTCCCCTTCCCTTCCCATGTCTCCTTACCCTCTCAAAACTAACAAGTTAGTGAAAGTACATGCCCTCGTAGCTGCAACACTAGGTAATTATTTTAATTACATTTCTGTTTTCTGCTCATTAAACACCACCAACAACCAAAAAAAACACAAGAGAATATATTCTATGAATTTTAGCAAGCTGCATTTCTTAAACACACATGCCAGTCATCTTTGAGCAGCCAGACTTTTCCAGTAATTACTAGCTAGGATAATATAGTCCTTTTCCATTAATTGTAGCCTGCACTTAGGATTGGTACAGGCATCGCTGTACGTGCTGCAGCACCTAGGGTACGGGCATTAGGCTTATGTCTGGGCTATTTGTATATGTTCACAAAACACACACCAGCACCAAACACTGCTTAAAAGAGCTTCTGTATTTCCTGAGAGAACATGGCTGACTGCTATGGCAGCAGCTGTCCTGATAACTCCTCTTGGAGCAAAGGGCTTCAGAACAGGGATCACGTCAGTTGTCCATATTCAAAGGCCCTTGTAATGGTGACTACTGCGTGCCCTCCATGCACTCCTCCCCTGAGCCATCCCCACGTGTTCCTGCTGTAGGAATTCAAGTCCCAGAAGAAAACAAACGTACGAGCACAGCTCTGTTCCCTGCAGGTTTGTGCAAGGTCTTGCTCTTGTTTTTACATAATTTTGACTCCACTGTAAATGAAAGAAAGCTACACCGTCTGCTACTGGATGAGATCACGGTACTGAGTATTTCACTGCCACTGGGGCAAACTTTTGCTCATGAATCTTTTCTGCTCCTTCAGTGAGCGGCGATTTAAGCACGTTACATTTATAGCACCGCTTCCACAGAGGGAGGGAGAGCGCTGTGAGCTAGGGCTGCAAGTGATGGGTCCCACGGGAGCTAAAACACAGATGTCATAAAAAGCCATTTCAGAAATTGTACACAAAGACACAGCTGTGCAGTGGGAAGGAAAACAGGTGGCACCGGCATCAGGGGCTGGCAGAGCATGGAGATAAACACACTGCCTCGCGCTACGCTACAACACTGTCACAAGGTATCTTCAAAAAGGACCCCTTAAAAAGAGGCCTCTTAGAAAAGCCCCCTTTGCTCATTGCTTTTGGAGAAGATGCAGAGGTCAAGCAGCCCTCTTCAGACAAAGCATCCCCAGAGCACAGAGTGCATTTGTCCATGATCTGGGAATTTACACAAGCTACCAAAGACTTGTGAAGTCAGCTGGAGTTAAGAGCCCCTCAGCAATATACTAAATCAGTCCCACTCTTACCCTGGAGTCCTCTACTTCGAAGCAGCTGCTTTTCTACTGCTTTTGTTCAGTTCTGCACCCTGAGGTTGAATAGGACAGTTATCCCCTCACTCAGAGGCAGAGAGTCAAGGTCAAGATACAGCAGCTGAAGCAGCACAGGAGCCAGGAGCCATCTCGCTGCCACTTTCCAGTCTGCTCACAAGAGCAAGCTGCTTCCTTAATCCCTAATCTGGTATTTTGCAGATGAATTCTCTGTACAACAGATTTTGAAGACTTGCACAGCTCTCTCCTCAGTGGCTAGACCAGGACAGCGTGATCCTATTAGGATGCGAGGTCATGCAATTTACTGCCATAAATCAGCCTCCTTGGTTCAGGTTTCGAAGGTCAGAGTGGCTCCATCAGAGCCATATCGCAGACACAGCAGGGAGCTCCCCAGTTCATTGACATCTGACACCCTGCAGGATTTTTAAAGTATGTTCTGAAAAGCAACACCACTAAAAATGACAGAGCAGAGCTCCCTATTTATTCATCCTGTGATTCCAGATCAAATGGTCTGAACAGGCACTCAAAAGCCTAATGTACCCATCTGCACCATACGTTGTCTCTTAGGTCACCAGCCAAACACTTTTCCTGTTTGGGGAGCACAGCTAGCAATACCAGTGCCTTCACAATAAACACACTGGAAGGGCTACTCTGCCCCTTATGCTTTGCAAAGGTACTAAACCTAATATTTTTCAGAACGATCCAAGCATCATCCAAATAGGTAAATTGGGACCAGGTCTGTGGCATCTGTGCTTGTTTTTGTACCAGCTTTTTTAATTCCTTCCATTCCAAAGAGCTGCAGAGTAATGGCATATGTTTATGTCTGACTGTCAGACTGCAGAAAAGGGAGATTTGTGTGCCCAAATGATTCCCAAAATCATTGAGAAAGAGGTCAGGCTGGTCATACTTGAGACACCAGTAAAATGCAGTGAATTTATCACCATTAAAGAAGCACGTTAAATATTTGTCTTTGTAATGAATAATGTCTTCCTCTGCATTGTTTCCAAGGGCTCTGAGAGGTAGCCTAGCACTACAAGGTGCAGCAGTGATCAGAGGCACCAAATTTCAACCCACAGCAATGCCACACAGACGCAATAGCATAGCTGGTGTGAAGAAATCAGACTTAGAATGAAGAGCATTCAGGACAACTATAAGTTGGGAAAAGTAATCTTGCGAAGAAAGCACGGACCCAAGAGAGTAACACAGTTTTATCTCTTTCACAGATTCTTCGAAACTTAGTCTTATTTACCTGCAAAGATGATTACGGGTTTGTAAAACATCAGTACATACAGAGTACAATTTGGATATCCCCAGTTTGCTTTCTGTGGGCAACAGTCCCATCCAGTCTATTTCAAGTTAAGCACCTCAGCAGATCTATTATGAAAGACACTGAGCACACAAATCCCTGTAGCATCAGTGGGAAGCCAGATTCCTCATAGTGACTGCACGGGTTTCAAGGCAGCTGGATCAAGCTCCTTACCTCAGTGCATGAATTCACGTTCCTCACACGTGAAAATCTTGTCCTTACATTTTGGAAGTGGGAGGGGGGGAAAATGTGAGTAAAAAAAAAAATAATAATAATAATGGGTAGTAGCTAATTCTACCTGGTCCACTGTGGCTTTGACTCAGCCCTGCTAAGAATGCTTTTCGCTCGCTTAGCCACCTGTGGCCATGGTCCCATCTGCATTCAAAGATGCCTGGCTCTGCTAATTTTTACATCTCAAAGCAGTCCATCTCAGAGCACCCAGCAGGCTAAGCTCTAACTATTGATTACTCCTTAGCAGAAACTGCTACAGCCCTGTTTGGCCACAGGCCAATGATATCAAATTTCCCCTGCCACCCCCTCATTCCTTCCCCAACTCCCCCCCCTTTTTTTTTTAAATCATAAATTAGTTAAGTGCCTGGCAGGGCCAAGGCCTTCCCCCTCCTACTCTCCCCACAACCTCCCCTTTGACTAACACACCAGAGCTCCAAAATGGCTCTTTGTAAATCTAATTGAAACAAATGCTATTGACCCAGACACATTTGCAAGTAAATCTGGTTGGACCTCAATCAGAGAGCATGTGTCTGACACCAAATTATGCTTAAGTGCTGCAGCAAGAAAAATGGGAATGCATGCTTTGGCAGATAGAGAGACAAAGGGAGGACTTAATTAAAGGACTGAAACATATGCCACCAAACCCAGTAAATGAGATTCAGAGCTGAGAGGAGAAATGTAGGGCTGCCTCTTATTATAGGAATCTAGCACTAAGAAGATTTGTTGCCCTCTAAGAATGCTTGGGCACAGAGAAAGATCCTACGCTGCTGTGAAAAGGGCAACAATCACCGACAGAGGCAAAGGGAAAGTTAACTACATTGCCGAAGACCTGAAAATGTCACCTTATTTTGTGATTAGGGATTTTCAAGTCCAAAATTGAAGATGAGGAACGCACAATCTGCAAACCCTGCTCCCAGGAGTTACCTTCAGAAAGGCCACAGCGCTGCTAAAGAAGTCAGTGCAGCTACCAGCCCTGTCCTCACCCATAGGATAATCTGCCATGTGTAACCGAACCATGAACTCCAGCAAAACCAAAAGCAGCAGACAGACAAATCTCCCATACGATAACCTCAGACAGCACAAGGGAAGATGTCCTGAGGGGAAGGTACAATGCCATGCCAGGACTCCCTGAACCACAGCACATAAAATCAGTGTTTGCTACAATTCAAAAGAAAGAAAAATATCATGATCTGCATCAACTTGGGGGCCAGAAGATGGTATGAGATGTTTGTTAAAATGACCCGGTCCATTCCCACTGCAAACAGGTCAAGGCAGCTCAAGGGTTTTATTTAGCTATGCTCACTTGTGTGTGAAATTTATGAAAATAACCATGCTAATATAAAGCTTAGATTGAACATCATTCTGCATGTTGGCACAGTAACAATGGCAAAGACAAGGGTCTCGGATCCTTTTCAAGAACTACTATGTGCTGCGTTGCTTTCTATCATGATGAAACTTCTTTGTTCATAATAAACAAATTAACTGAAAGTGAAAAAATGTTTCTAACACCTGCTAGAGTACACGAAAGACTAGCAAAATACCTTCTTCCTGAAGGGTTAAATAAACCTGAAGAATGCACAACCAAACTTCCTAGGCCGCTATGTGCCACTGAACTTTCCGAACCTAAATCCTCTGATCCAGCCCTCCAAGAAATCAGCACAGCCCCTGCTGCTGCCGGCTGGGCTCCCACTGAAGCGAGGCAGGCGGTCTCACAGATCAGTGGGCAAGTTGTGCCTCTGATGGGTCTGACTGTCACATAAACACAGCGAGCTATGCCAGCAGCGATGGTGAGGCGGGGGAGCGGGGGGATTCGATACAGTTCACAGCCTGCACTGCACAACATCCATCAGAGCAACAAACCCAGCACACAGCTCTCCCAGCCTGGCTTTCGCAGCAGGGGCCGGTGGCTGCCAGTGCTGTCCTCTGGCCTGCCTCTTCTGATTTTTCATCGAGCCCCGAATCCCCAGAGCAGGTAAGAGCAGCATCCCGTGGAAAGAGCAACAACCAAAACAACAAATAAACAAAAAGTGTTCTCAAGCACAGAATCACTCCACTGTCCCTGTGACCTACCAGAGCACATGGCTACAGCCTTCCCATACAATTCCTTTCTTCCTGAGCTTGCCAATTCTTTCAGAAAAGTCCTGACAGATACAGATCTTCCAGGACACTTTGAAAAGCATCTGAGATGCCCTACCTCTTTCTCAAGGGAAAAAATACCTACCATGCCTCTGAAAAGAGATAATGACACAGGCTACATTCAATGCCCTAAACTACTATTCATTAGTTCCAAATAGGAATCACAGTACCTGGCTCCTGGCCACAACTGTGGAAGGGAATGGATCTCGGATAAACATTTTCTTGGGTCTCATTTGCCTTTTTTGTTTTGGTTTGGTTTTTGTTTGTTTGCTTGTTTTGAAGTGGCACTAGAGCGCCAAGGAGAAGTCTGAGCTTAATCCCTTTGCTCACTGTTGTGAAAAACTCATAGGCATCAGTGGACTACTTGAAAGAGTGTGTGCGCCTATGTGACAACAACCTCCATCTGCCTACCATCTTCTCTTAGCATAACTGGTGCCTATTCAGAAAGAGCATATTTCAGCAAAAATATCACTATAATACACCAATCAATTAAAAAAATGCATACCAGGCAACTTTTCTCTCTCCTCTCATGGAAATGATGTACCTGTGACAAAACTGCAGTATTTAACTGCACGCTGATTTGTACAAAAGCGATAAAGAATTCCATAATCAAACTTAAAATAATAAAACTAAAATATCATTGTACAATTATAAATTTGGAAGGGCAAAAGATTGCTCTTGCCAAGAAATCTTCAGGAACTTTAAGCACCCCTGGAGACCGGAATCCCGGTTTCATGCTTGGTAGAAAGCTGCAGCACCCGCAACCCTTGGCTCGGCGCTGTCCTTGGGTGGGAGCTGCTGGGGAGCGGGGCACCACCTGCTGCGTCGCTCCCGCATTGTTTGGGGTGACACTGTGCGGTCACCCCAAACATCAGCCGAGATCACAACCCAGTGATTGCAGCCAGGGACTCGCAGTTAACAAGGGTGAAGATTAAGAAGGGTGAAGGAAACAAAAAGAAAAAAAAAATGAAAAGAGAAAGGAAATGAAGGTTGGCTACCTCAGCAGATACTGACAAAAATAGAAAAAAAATATGAAAAACACAGCAAATAGGGGCCAACGCGTACCGTGCAGACCTCATGTAGTGTCCACTCTCAGAGATGTCACAGCCCTGGTCAGCTTTGATGCTGCAATATTCTCCAGGAGAGGAGAGCTTTGCTGACACCCCGCCCGTCATCCCAACAACTGCTGACAACTTCAGGGAGAATACGAATGGGAAACTGATGCCTGCATTCAAAGGGTGCTGTCAAACCCAGATAATAAACCATGCTGCAAGGCAGCACTGCCTAACTGTGTGTAAACACCTACAGGATCCATACATACCCACACATTTACATATCCTCAGCTGTATCTGCTGTGATGAGGCTGCACGAATCAAGCCAGCCTGGGGTGGTATTGTAAGGCACAAAGCGAGCTTATCCACATGACAGCTGCACTAATCCCTTTGATCTGCAGTGACTGGGTTGCCTCATCGCTGTATTATATAATAATAGAAATTAAGATTAGCTACAGTAAACAGTAATACAGCATGAAATATAGTCAGGGCTTGTTCAGTGGACATTCGGCAGACAGACAGAAATAGCACAGCACCTGGAGAGAAAAAAGACCGCCCTGAGGTTTTAACATGGAATTACAAAGCCGGACCTACCTGATGCTGCTCACCCCTCACCCTTAAACTCTGATCATCTTGCACCAGTTTTGAACTGGCAGCAAAACCTGAGCCTCCACCATTCTTAACTCACCTCGAAGTTGGAGGATGCCAGCAATCCCTGGAGATTTGGCCCTAGTCAAAGCTGCAGTATCAGTTTCCCATCAGAATTAAAGCAAGGGGGCACTTGCTTATCTACCACTTCCTCCATGCAAGTAAACCCTAACCTTAAGGACAGAGCAAAAGTATTACTCCATATTCCCAAGGGTGATTTAACTAACTGCAGTAAGAAAACTCCAGCAAAGGGAAATGCAGTATGGCATTAAGGCATTTCAGTGTTTATATACATCAGTTTTAAGAAGTTTTCAGGAAAGATTGGCACTTGTGTAATTTCTTGGCAATATAACGCTACTGAATATGCTTCTTTACCACTTGTCAGTGAGGACGGGGGCTACTGACTTTGAAAGATACAGTTTGTTGTCACTGCAATATTGAAAGTACTTGTAAATTTTTAATTTCATCCAGTCTTCCTTTTTCTTCTTTTACTGAAGGAAAAGAAAAAGGATGAAAGACCTAAACCCTTTACAATCCAATCCAGAGATTAATGTTTTATGAAGAAATCCACAGTGTGTAAATTCATGGGTTTTGTTACTGTCTAGGGCATTACAGAAGCTGACAACCAAATTATCAATTTATGGGCTACACAGCGCTAACCCAGCTAAGCAGCAGCGTATTTCATAGAGGACAGAGCTAATTAAACATACAACACTTGGGCTGTAACTTGGTGAGGCAGTGGTTTACCAAATATGAAAATCAGACCTCCTCCCAGAAAAGTGTTTCTCAGAGGGCACATGGAGCAGTCACCTTCCCCACTACCAGCAGTCACCCGTTTTCTACATCACAAAGCCCAAATTGGAATTCCTAAAACAGAAGTCAGACTCCTC
Organism: Anas acuta; assembly: GCF_963932015.1. NCBI lineage: Eukaryota > Metazoa > Chordata > Aves > Anseriformes > Anatidae > Anas > Anas acuta. Next base: position 22,243,194 of record NC_088983.1, read on the forward strand.
CTACCAAGATAAAACAACAGTTTTTAATCCAAAGACAGTCACGTACTAAAATAAATCTCACTAAGAACACTGAAATCAGAAACTTCCCATTTAAGTCATTCCGACTGATGAATATGAGATGCTATCTCTGACTCAGTAAAGCCTTGGCAGTCTACACCATCACGTGGGCCTAGGCTTTAACTTCCCGGCTGAGTAGAAGACAAATCCTGAGTTACGTCTTGAGCAACATGCTGAGACAGCTGATGTCACAGCTAAACATAACTGGCTTTTGGAGGAGCAGAGCAAATGCACATCGCAAATTCATACATCAGCCAAACCACCTTGCTGAGATCACGGTGACTGACTGATGGCATTATGTCAACTCAAGAATACCTCTACTGAGATTAGCACAGTAAATTTGTTACATCAGAAATGGTATCGTATAAATATTCATCTAAACGACAATGCATAGGATCGCCATCCCTTGTTTTTCAGGGACTCCTAAAATATGTCTGATACATCTCTGTAAGAGAGCTGCCAGGGCTGTACACAGACACACGAAGCAGGTTACAGGATAGATGCAGGCTAAGTGGCTTTCTGGCAGTTTATTTTGCTGTCCCTATTGTTTTTAACAAAGCTGTTTTCTCTGGAGGAGGCTCTGAATGGCAGAGCAGTCCCTGCATCAAACTGGAGGAGAGGCAGCTATAAAGAGATCCAAGGAAGCCTGGCTAACTTCACAGCCACAACTGACCCTGTTCAGAGACAAAGTACAGAATCAAGAGCCTAAAAACTGAGACTTCACCATTTGTCTTAGAGAAATTGCTTGGGCTAGTATCCAGTAAGGGATGTGACAACACAGGCCAAATCATAGCTGGGAATGGAAATGAAAGAATCCGCAAAGCAGCTAGAGAGGGAACGTGAAGAAAGAAATGACAGGAGACCTCACTGCCTGGCCATGATAATGATGCTAATGGCTCTGACCCAACAAACCTCCAAGAACAAAACACAGCAACCCTCCAAAGGAAAACCAAAAGAGGAACTTTACCTTCAGGTGCATTGTGTTCAACAGACCCTGGCCCAGTGCTGCCTTCAGAAGAGCAAGCACTCCTCCCCTCAGCTCTGACAAGACTCCCCTTCATGTCCCACTGTCCAACCTATGCCTCAAGAATCACACAAAACATGGAAGGTATTACAGCTGCTACCAAAAAGCTGATGCCTCTCCACAAAGCACAGTCAGACTTCTTTGGAGCTGTCACCAAAGAGCTGACCCTGACCACTACTGCATGGAGGGGATCTCTGACTGTGTGGTCTAGCTGCGCTGCTAGGAAGAGGTATTACTGTCGTATCCATTTACCTTTGCTAGCTCCTGGCAGCACTGGTAGGCTGTCAGGAGAAAGAAATGAGTTGATGTTCACCAGCAGCCCCTTGCCCGCTGCAGCTTTGTGGACGTGACAAGCCCTGTCATTTCTCATATGCAAAAAATCAGAGTAATCGTGCCTCTCCCCTCCAGGATGATATAGCAGTGTCTGCAAAGATGGAGAAGAGCAGCAGTATCTCTGCTGTTCAGTAGAGACTTCAGAATAACAATATAAAAAATTAAAATAAGACCAGAACACTTTTTTTTTTTTTAATACCATCTTGAAGGAAGAAGGATGTCATTAGCATTAGGATGTCAAGAAAGATGGAAATTAGCTTACTGTGTTATTGAGAGAAAAAAAACCTTGAAGCTAGTCCCTCATTGTTGGTCCTTTCAATAGCTCTGCCTGCCCAACTCAGAACTCCCACTCTTGGCACCTCCTTGCTTTTTCTATCTTTGAAGCTGGAACAGGGAGCTGGTGCCCACAACGCCCATACCACAGATTTTTCCCTACTGCCAGAATTGCACAGACCACAGCCACAGAGAAAGAGAAGTGCTGCTTCTGCCACTCAGCACTGAGACTGGTGCTAAGCTGCTCTACCAGCTGGGGAAGCAGGGAACAATGGGGAAGGCTGGTACCCTAAAATCCTCCTGGCAAAAGGCTGATGTTTTTCTACTCCTCTCTACACTTTGCCACTTGAGATCTTTACACCCAAAGAGCCATTGCCAAGTTTCTGCCCTCTCATGATTCATATTCCAAGCCCTTACCCACGCTAGCATCTACGAGGAGTCAGACCTTTGGCAGGACAAGCCATACTTCTGCTCACAGAATAAAACCGCGGAAGGCCACCACCTCCTGCAGCCTGCATGCTCCCCATCTGTTAAGCCACTCCTGTCTTGACCAGATAAGACTCTTACGGATGTTGATGAACATAATCATCCAAGTAACAATAGCAAGAAGAGAAGCCCTTCAACAGCTGGCTGAAGAGGATGCAGGCAGCGCTTCGCAAAAATTATCCTAAATTCTTCTGGACTGCCCTTTGTCACTACTGATTACTGAGAATCTTGTTCTTTGCTAATTTGACTTGCTACAGTCTAGTGCACAGGTCATCTCAACCAGCCATGAAAAGGGGTACTGTGATGCAAAGAATAAATTGTGCAAAATCTCTGAATGGCTCTGACACATCCACAAAAACAACTGCACTAAGGGAGTTTCAGCTGAACCAGAACGCCTTTCTATACATACATACTTGTGTTTACACATTTATAACAAACGTTTGTGTACACACATTTGCAGAAAAATATATATACAGATCTAAACACTAGGACACAGCAACTGAGAACAAACAAGATGACCTCGTAGGCCTAGTTGTTGCAACCCAAGGCAGATGATGGACGTTTATCAACTGAAAATTCAATTCCTGTCTTGGTCAAGAATCCAGAGCAAGTGGAGAAAAAAAAAAAAAAGAAACATCCCAAACCCTAACACAATCTCTGTCCAGGTGAACATGAAGGAAATCTTTTTCCACCATCAATGCAACATGCCAAGATAATCCACATTAAAATTCACCTGTGTTGTCACCTCTCTCTCTGCCGTCCTTCTGTTCAAATACACTATACACAAATGATAGCCCTCAAGGGGGTGATTTCATTTTGTTCATTTAAGAATTAGCACCATCAATAGCTATTATCGCAAGGCCAATTTTCCCTGCAAGAATCCAAAAAAGCTGCAGTCTAGGAGCTGGGTTCTTAAATCTGCAACAGCACACAAAGGAGATATAGAGTAAATGAAGAGGGGAAAAAATAGGACAGAAGGACTGCTGGACACAAAGTGGTCAGCAGATGAGCATCAGCAGAATGGAGACGAAGAGAGGCAGGAAAAAAAGGAGGAGGTAGAGGGGGGGAGGAAGAATAAAAGTGCATTTTTATTGCAACATTACAAACCCTTTGATTGCTCTAATTACACCTAAAGGAAAACAAAACCCGTCTGCTGGTACCAAGTGCATGAATAATTAACTGGAAAGGAAGGAAGGCAGCAAAGCTACAAACCACCCAAACAATCTTAAGTTATGGTCATATTCTCAGGGAAGCAAGAAAGCACGTCATTTCTGGTGTGTGGTGGTATTTCTTCCATTTTTCTCTCTTCTTGTATCTCAAGTGGTCTCAAATACCTTTTCCTCTCCTCTTTCCCCACCATTTTTGACCTACATTAGGTCTACCTCAGATAATAACGCTTATACTTTCTGCTGCGCTGTAACATGTTCAGTGTTATCTGTCTCACTGCATAGAGTACTTTGGTAAGAGTGCCTCCTAGGAAAATCAAGTATGACTGACAGAAAACACACATTATTTTTCTTTGGAAAGAACAGCCACATAGCAGAAGAAGTCCTTCAGGTGTACAGTAAACTTCGAGGCTTCAGCAGCCATTAAAAATGTAGTTATGTTGGTCAAATGTAATGGTGTCCCCTCTCCCAGCTCCTCTAAACAGAGAAGGGTTTGGCCCCAATATTGTAATCTAACTCCAACCTTCATAAATCATTTATAGAGTACCATGAAGTATTATAGAAAGATGATAGCTTTTTTTTTTTTTTTTTTAAACCAGATTGTCCTTTTGTCCTTCAACTTCAGGGAAAAAAAATCAGTCCTCAGTAGTTTCCTTTTCTTGGAATATCAAGTGGAGCTAAAGTGTTAGGCTAAGGAATTTATTTAGCCCACCTAACTAGCCAATGATACAGGAAACACTATGGAATGGTTTCAAGATGTACAATAGCAGAGTGCACCACTACATAGCATAGATAACTGCGGATTCACTCTGCCATCTCTGGAATTATAAGAAGCAAATTAGCCAAAAAATGATTGACTAAAGATAAAATCTTGTCTTCAGTAAAGCTTTTATGTCCAATATTAACAAAATCAAACAAAGCCTTCTTTAAATGTATGCAGAAAGTTGCAAAGAAACTAGAGGGGATATGAGGTGGGTAGGTTCATTGAATTATTAACTAGTACAGAGAGAACTTCAGATGATGAAGTATTAATCATTATTTCATCTATTTTGCTGAACCATCAAAAAAGAAAAATCAATTCCAACAGAAAGGTACTAATAGGAACTAGCAAAGGTCCTACCTTTCCGACTTGAAGTGATGTCTTTGCTGATCCACAGGCATGAAAATATTTGCTTGCAATTAATCAAAGGATCAAGAAGAAATCTTGATTTTTATTTCCTGGCATGCCAGAATAATGCTGTTATCAGTCACTTGATGTCAGCAATGGGCTAAGGGCTAAATAAAGCAATTTTCAAATTATGGACATTTAACAAAATAAACAAACATATCTATTACACAGCTGGCAAGGAGAAGGAAAAAAAAAGACTGGGGAAGAGAGCTCCTTGCATCTATTTATTTATTTATTTCATCTCCAGAAATAAAAGCTTTTTGGAGTGCAGAAATGCAATTGCTACATGCACCATGATGGATTAGCTCTGGTAAGCTGAAATAAATAGCCATTCATCTTACCGCTCGCATCAGCACCAAGTGTACCGTGTACAGAACTAAGATGAAAAGCCTACAGACCTTAACCTGGGGCCACACACTAGGAACATTTACAAAACAATTTTGGTACCAGAGCTAACTCTGAATGGCCTTTTGGAGCCTCAAACCAGTTCTATTTCAATCAGCCACTCTACCTTTCTTCTCTCTCTGTACTGATAGTCATACAGAAAAATATGTGCACAGTCAAGGCATTTCAGGTGTGCCTTTGTCTACCGCTGAAATACAGCAGCTTCCATACTGCTACCATCAAATGCCGTGGCAGCATCTTGCTTACCTAGCTTGTAAAGTCTCCTAATAATGAACACAGCAACAAACTTCCTATAACAGCAAATTACAAGCATCTAAGTCTCCCCTCACATACTTAGGTTTTATACTGCCTTAGTTTTACTGATTGAGGATATATTACCAAAAAGAGAAACGGCACTTGAGCATTTATGGCAAAAGAACGAAGAGAAGTAATTAGTCTTGCTGGGATCTGAACTTCTGGTTGCATGATGATTTCCATTTTAATGCTTAGAGCCCTGAGCAACGTGCCCAGAGGTTCATTTTCATCCTCTCTTAGAGATGAAAAGGCTTGAGAAGGCCCAGACCTTCAGCAGCTTATTCCAAGGTCTTCTAAAAAAAAACATAAAATTCAAGGACAGCATCGTCACTAGCAGGGAAGAAGGTGCACAAAAGAAGGGATTCAGCGTAACAGAAAGCTGTGTATGGATACTGAGCAACTCAACTGTAGCAACACATTTTCTCTCCGGACCAGCCAGGAGCGAGGTGCTATTCACCAAGCCAGACTCTCACTCTCACTTCAGTGACCCCTGAGAAGCGCAGCAAACACCCACTCCTACCGTCGTCCTCAGCAGACATCATTAAACACCTTCAGGACAGAACCGGGTTTTTGTCAAAGCATCTTGTCCTCAATCTCACACTGGCTTTTTTATTGCTTAGCTGAAAGAAATTTAGTGATTTTTCAGCAGTGCAGTGATTATAATCTTGGTGGAGTCTCTACAGGCAGGAGGTTACTAACACCTGAGCAAATCTGATTCTAAACAGTATATCTCCATCCACCTGAAACAGATAAGAACTGCAATTGCCTAAGGGTATTGATTCTGTACTGTCTTGCATAGGTGGAAGAATATATTTCTCCTCCTCACCAGTAAGCATTTGTCAGAAATTTCTCTTTCCTAAAATCCCTGTCTGCAGCACCAATGGTACAGATGCAGCTTGTCCCATCCTCCTTTCCCCGGCCCTCTGCAACAAGGAGGTCAGACGCCACTTCCAAGGGCTGTGTAAAGGTATGGGGACTTCAGAAAGAGAAAACCTTCCTCCTTAAGTCTATAGAAGTACTACAAAAAGCTGCATAGGGAAGCAGTACAAGAGATCCTGTTTGACATGCAGAGCAATCAGAGAAAGGAGGGAGCTCTGCCTACAGAAAAAATTGGAGCTGCAAAATAGCAAACAGAGAAGGTTCCACACACCGTTTGCTCTTAAACACCAAGTCTAGAGCCACAGGTGCTTCAGCAGCACTCAGGAGAAGCCTCCAGCCCACACCCCACAACTCCAGCCTCCTGTCAATCAAAAATCCAACAACCCACAGGGATGAACTACTCCTAACACACATTATCCTAACATTCACCTGATAACCCCCCTCCTCTGAAAAGGGACTTTGCAGTCAGGGTGACCTGAATAAAATGTAGACACCTGTTTACACATAGAAACTCTGCTTAGGAGAGAGTTTCTGCTGAGCTTGATTAGTATTATTTTAACCTCCAGCTATCCATTTGCTCAGAGGGTCCTGCTGTATATCAGCCTCACTTTGCGTATTCACCTAGCTCTAATTCTGTTAGCACGTTTCCGTGTTGGAAGACAGCTCCGTCAGACACGCCTCAATACCTGTACCACACATGCTTACAAAGTGAACGAGCTCCCAGCCACCCGCAAGCTGAACGGTCTGTGTTAAAAGGCTCCAGCAGACAAATTTCTACAACTTATCAGCCTTCGAACAGAACGCATGCCCAGCTGCTGCACCCCTGCTAAGTGCTCCGAGCATGTAAGCTGCTGCTCAAAGGGGGCTCTGGGCTCCCCCCAGGAGCTAGGATGTGCTGAGCAAACCTTAGTGAAACTTTCAGAAAAGAAATAATTGAAAATGCCAAGAGACCATAAAATTAAATTTATCCTGTTTGTTCTTGGATTTTCTCTTCGGTTTAGATGCTCTTTTCAAAAGGAGGCATCAGCTATGGTTGGGGTGAATGATAATGATTTTCTGCAACTAAAACAACAGATCAGAGACCCTGATTTTGCCTCCAGGTGGATACACTACAGGAAGGCAATTTCCCAAAGAAAAGCCAGAGGCTCCCTCCGCTTCTGATCTCCCTTCCAAGAAGGCAATGAGCATCCATCAGGTCTTTTGGAAAGGCAAAGTTAATCCTCCCTCACACAGAAAAACCTGGCTACGTAACCCATAGATCTACCACTCAGAATACTTCAGCCATATCTTGCAGTCATTTTCTCTCCCCCATCCCTGAAACCTCCTATCTTAGCAACGTGTCGCTTTTAGCCTGGCAAAGGAAACACTCCTGGCTTCCATACGCTGAGTCCAGTTCTGACCTCACCCCTGATGGGTCTAGGCATGATTAACTGAAGGGAAGCTGAGCTACAAGCAGGATCCACCACGGTGCTTAGCAGGCAGAGATAGGATTTACTGTTACGGTAATATAACCACCTTCTGTATGCTAAATTTTCCCTAAAGTTTGAGTCTGCTGCATTTCAAAAACATTTTCACTGTATGTTTTATAACGACAATTTTTTCTTCTTTTGCTTATAACCTGTACCATTATAAATTGTTCCTTCTTCATAATTTCACCATATTATAGCATCTGCTGCCTACTTCTCAAAAAAAAAAAAAAAATTTCTGAAGCCTCTCTCCTTTGCCTTCTACCTATCTTTTGTCATTAAAGGAACAATTTACTTCTTCCACAGATTATTATTATTTTAATTAAAAATCAAAATTTCCATAATCTTGGAGATATACTCACCAGGACTTGGGTACTTTTCTCCATTTTGCAATGATTCCCCTAAGAGTGTGGTGAATGTCACCACACTGATATATTTAGATTCTAGAGAACAGGATGAAAAGTCAACAGCCAATACAAGTTTTAAAAAATTGTTTCGTTGTCAGGCTTACTATTTGAACATCAGCCTAAACTAACAGTATCTGATTCAGATCTGCTGCTCTGCATGTGCACTTGGCTATGCCATTCAAAATACAAAGTAAAATAATAAAAACAGCAGCAGCAGCTTCAAGATTTTCTACAAGTCTTCCACCCCTCCTTTCCTAATCTACAGGTTGATAGTTTAGGATCATATGGTACCCAGAAAAAAAAATAAAATCAGGGCTGGAGCTGCAGCAGGACGTCTGTCACAAATTATGTACCCGTGCTGCACTCATATACAACGTAATGGATAACTGACGGTGTCCACGTGGGCTAAAAAGAATCCCACAGCCAGAGTCTAGTCCTTCATATAACAATAAGCCTCTCATTCATCCAGTAGCTTTTAATAATTATCCAACATTCATTTTATGAAATACCCATGCAGCTTTGTTGTGCACTGTCACACATGTGTCTTGCTTCAACCCAGAGGCAGATACATTGCTTGGGTACAGCTCATAAATCGCTTCAGGCTTTCTTCCAGTAAAGGTGCTAGACAAATGAGAGCTGTTATTAGCATGGACAGTGCCAACCAGCAGCAGTTAAGGCTAGCACTTTTGCCTGTCAGAACAGGGTCCTCCCTCTCCCACACTAATACCCCATCCGTCTTAACATAGGAACAACACCTCAAGCCATCATGCTGCCAGAGAGAAGCCCAACGGGACGGCCATTCAATAAGTCCACAGATTTTCCTGGTGCCAGAAGTGCATCCACAAGCTACACTAAAGACACACAGGGCTACCTCATTACAAAAAGGATGATCTCAGAAATACCAAAGTGCCAAGTAAATGTTAGTGAACACAAATGGAAGGGTGGTCAGATTCTGCAAGCTGTCTATAAAGCATCTGCTTGAGGTACAGGACACAGCTTTAAGATGACAACCACTGGAAATAGCTAGCGTGGCCCTGCAGCCTGAAAAGATAATGCTTTCTGTGGAAGTGCCTTCAAGGGTACAGTTCAGCCTACTCAACAAATAAACAGTAATCTATAGGAGAAGCAGAGAGAAGCCTTCAAAGTCAAAGGACACAAGGGGAAGTCTACAAGAAGTACTGTTTACAAAATTTCTCTGCCACTAACCCCATGAAAACAACCTCTGCAGAACACCTATTAGTGTTACATCATACAGCTTTTCTTTAGGTTGGATTTCAAATAGGCTCATGTCTGGCCAAACTGCTTTTCGAGATTTGGAGCACTTATGTAGCACCACATAACCCTTCTCATCATAAGAGCTGTCGTGGACCATCATATTCCTTTCCCACACAAAGCACTTCAAAGAGCTTAGGGTAGTATTATTCTCATATTACAACTATGAAAAACTCAAGATCAGATTACTGGTCCAATTTTCAGGGGAGCTAAAAAGGTACATTGTTCAAGTGACATAGGCAGGACATTGAAATGCAAACCGTAAGGAGGAAAAATCCCTTCAACAAAAACACACAGTACTTTTATTGGACTTGTTCATCCATTGATTTCCAAGAAAATGACAAGAAAGGGAAAGCACCATTATTCTGTATAATGGATAACCAGAAAAAAAGTAAATTGTTATTCCAAGATCACATACAAAGTAAATGGAAGTGCTGATAATAAGTGATATGTTCCCTAAAATTTTGTCTTGGACTCTGAATGCACCGTGTTGCCCTGTTTTGACTTAAATACAGAAACTCTATTTCTTTTTCTTGGATCAAACCCAAATAAGAATGTGTACTTTGTATTTCAAGTAATAGTAGAGTAGATAAGACTTAAATCCGTGCTGTTGCAAACAAAATTGTTATTCAGAAATATATTACAAGCCAAAGTGGCTGCATTTGAAGTGCATGGTTCATGTCCATTCTGTGATAAACCAGGAAAATAAAGCTTCCATTTCTGACATCTCCTAAAAGAATTAATGTATTGTTTAGAAAGAGGCAAGCACAATAGAACCCTAACCCCTAACCAATGGAGGACATTTTACATGTTTTACTTCTTACTGTTACTTTTTAATACCATACTGCTCCATAACAAAGAATAGAGAACAACAAAGTAAAGGGGTGAGCCACGGAAACAGGGTGATGCCAGAACTGTGACTACTCCCTGGAACACATAATCTGAAAAGGAGACTTGGTGCCTCTGGACTCCTGGAAGCATTCAGGAGACAGCACTTCAACTCTGGAACACATCCAAGCAAGGCACACAAAAACAAAGCAGAAGAAGGGGGAGGTAAAATTCAGGCAATGTCCAACTTTGAGGTCTCCAGTGTTACTCATACAGTACTGTCTGCCAGGACATGATAAAACTAATAACTAAATGAAGTGACAGAAGCAAGGACAACCTAATATTCTTCATTAAAAACAAGAAAGAAAAAAAAAAAAGATGCAGAGAATACTGCTCTGTAAAGCTTTCAGAGAGAGGTTTTTCTGCATATGGAGAGCTTTCAAGTTCTGTACTGTTCACATGTGTGCAGCTTGCCTTCAGATTTGAGGCAGCCTCATTCAGAGAACACAGACATGGCATGACCTCCTCCAAATACAATTTTACTTTTATTCTACCTAGCTGTCATTACCCCTTAATCTTAAATTTAGGGTTAAGGAAGCAGTTGCACTCTACCACCTCACTCAAAAATGAAAGAGCGACATCTGGTAAACCAGAGCACTTCATGTAACCTCTAGCAGACTTACTCTACTTACTCTGCCATCTCTGCTGCCTCTGGTAGGGAAACAACAAATATAAGAACAAAATCCACTTTTTTTTTTTTTTTGGGGGGGGGGGGGGGGGTGGTGACTACTTCAAACTTTCTTCTTTGTAGCCTCATAAAGCCATTTATAGAGAAGCAAAATGAGGGTTGTAGTAGCTAAGATTCAAAGTTATCTGCTGTATTTAAGAGTTGCCCTCTGCTATAAATAAGGTAGCCTCTAATTTTTTACTTGATGCTGGGCAAGCAATAGGAACAAGGACAGCCAGCAGAGAACACCATTAAATTTATACTCTTTCAAAGTTACTCTGGACCTGCAGGAAACGCAATGGATGTTTTAGCCTCTCTATTGCTTCCCCACACTTTCTCATTTTCAGCTGTTAACAAAGTTCATATCCTTCCCTAAGCCAATGCTTTTAGCCCTTCAGGCCATTAGCACCTGAACTGGAGAATCTGCTACTGGAGAGACTCCATGCTAATGTACAAATGTCATCTTTCTGCAGAGAGTTCCTACATCAATGAGGAAAGTTGCACATAGGACCTCACAATAATTTAGGGAAAAAAGGGACCTCTGCAGATCATTATGTCCAACTCCCACACTAAAAGCAGGACCAACTCAAATCATGTCCAGTCAATTTCTGAATTCTTCTATGGATTGAAACTCCAGTCTCTCTAAACAGCTGGTTTCAGTATTTGACCATCCCCACTGTGAAAATGTTTTGTTATACCTAATTGGATTTTCCTGTGTTGCAGCTTGAGCCCATAGCCTAGCATCCTGGCACTAGGCACTCTGAGCACTGATTCCTTAGGAGCACCACTGTCCTATGCCCAAATACAGACACTTTCCTCTTCCATCTTATTGAAGAATTAGCTATGTGGGGAAGACCCACCAGTAATGGAGAGACTGATTTGCTGAGGAGGTGACCCTGAGCATACCTTTGCAGGGGGAAGAGCAGCACAGAACAGCTCCACTTATGTTTATTAGTTAGCAGACGCCAGTGTCAGTTGTCTCTGGCCACATACTCCTAAAAACCTAACAAAGCTTTTTCTGAAGAGGTAATGAGGAAATCTGGACTCTGACAAGAGCCATTAATTATAGAGTTAATAAAAAGCTCCTACATTATTTATTCCAAGCTCTGCAGCAGAAATGCCCCTTTCCCAATCAGCCTGAATAGGTTTCTCCTTAAAGTGAAGGCTTGCAGTCATAGTATATTTAATAATATCAATAGAGGCTTTGTGCTATTTTACATCTTTCAAAGATATTAAAATGTATTTTGAAACATCACCAATCAAATGTCAGTGTGACGTAGAGCAGTAGTGTTAATTGCAATTGTTGAAATTTTAGTATTTCTAGGGCTTGTATTGATACTTTAAATACAGTGTTCACACCCAAATAATTTTTATTACATTCTGATGACCATCCAATCCAGAAACATTAAAAATCTGTAATTTTATCTAATTAAAGCAGTTTATAACCAGATGAAAAATCCTCACACTAACTTCATTTGAACAAATGATGAAAACAAAGAATTAATCACAGACTGACTTGGTTAATTACTGCCCTGCCTGTGGACTGTTTATGCTGGGGAAGAAATTTCATCAAGCACAAGCTTGATCAGATTATAGACTGGAGGTCTGAAAAGAATACACAATCTTTAAAAGAAAATAGAGTTTGTCTAATCCGAGAACCCTGCACTTGGGACAGCGTTAGAGCTGGGCCACAGAATCAGGTCTCAACTCAGAATCAAGTCTGAGTTCAGAAGTCTCCCTACTGTGTATTAATCTAGTGTTTGGTGGACCAGCAATTTGGGCTCCATGATGTGTTTTTTGTACTGTATTCTTATTGCTCATGCATAGCAGGTGCTGTGGTTTTATTGTGTTATGCTTCTGCTCTCAGAAAAGCAGAAGCAATAAAACATGATTGATTGACATTGTGTCTCCATGCCACGACATCATGCCACCCGTCATGACTGCTGGCTACAGGAGACTGTTGAGCTCCTGAGCCCTGCACTAATGTTTCCTCCAATTATCCATGGCTCACTGGCCAAAGCCCTCTGCATTCTCAGTTCCACTAAGGAAAATCTCCTGCATAATTACACTAATGGGAAATGACAGATTAGGAGACCACAAGATTTTCCAGCCTGAGCTCTAGCAAGGAGCATGCTGAACTGTTCTCAAGATCTGCTCTGTGCTTCCCTCACTGAGCCCTAAAAGGGATCACAACCTGCACGCTGCAGGAGAGGACCACATTTTAAGACTTCTTTGGCTCATCTGAGTCCTCAGAGAAAGGCAGTGATCACAATCCTGACCCTCATTTAGAGATGGACATCGGTGAGAAAAGCTGTGTGAAGGAAGAAGCTAATAAGAAAGATTTCTGACTCAAAAGGGAAGGTTTGAGCAGATTTGCCTGTCAGGGCATTGAAAAACATGCATTTGCTAATATACTAGACACAGCAACAAAGAACTATGACCAGGAAGAACATGTGTCACGTGAGCTTTAGTGGGAAGGGAGATGGACAGACGTGGGGTGCCTGGCCTGCCTCTCAGTTACCTGGCTGGCGAGCATCCCTAAGTGTCACCACCTGCCCCATGCCTCAGCTTCCACAGCTACAATTATTGGAGCTCCAACATTCAGCCATTTTCCAATAGCATTAAGAAAGATACTGAGCTAAGCAGAGAAATGTCATCACGTTGAGCTCCCTTGCAGAAGAACCAGGAATAGCTTCAGACCTGGTGCCCTGTCACAACACCCAACATCACTCCAAGGAGGTCTATGTCCCACAGGCCCCTGCCCGAACAGGCTGTACAGGGACATGCTCTGGACAGAGGGCATTAGGTGTGCTGGCACAGAGCAGCTTGCTTTCTTCAAAGCCCGAAAGCAGCTAAAAGGCCTGATGGGCACCACAGAGCACCTAAAAAGAGTAAGAACCTCAATGAGCAGCTGGATACCAGCCACACACTAGACACAGCCTGCAGAGCCAGCAGCAGCAGGTCATCCTTCTGTGCTGTCCCTGTCCTCAGCCCGCCTCTCTCACAGACAGCACAGCTCGGGGGGAACTGCGGGCTCAGGCTCACTGGGGATGCAACAGCAATGGCAAAAAAGCAACACAAGGTATTCTGCTTCAGAAAAATGTAATTAAATTGTCCTCATCCTAACCACTTTTTCTTGAGCTCTGAATCCATTGTTCACTGACAAGAAAAAAATAATCTTAACACCATATTAAGTTTTATGTCCATAAAATTTTACCTGCAGAAAATAAACAGTTTGTCTGCTCTCTGCCTTTTCATAATGCATTTTTATGCCTCTAGGTCTCTGCCTGTTTAGACTCTAGAGGCCATAAAAAGTATTCTGAACACCGTTACCTGGATAAACACCCTATAAATTACAACTGATATTTATCAGCCTCGTGGCAATTTCACTACAATAGACTCAATACAAGACTGTATTTAGATAGGTAGGATATAGGTAATAGATTAGTATACGTAGATATCTAAAAAAAACAAACCCACATTCTGCTGTTCTAGACAGAATACATATATGTGACTTTAATTAACTTGTCCTGCATTTGGAATTCCACCAGGACACAAAGCAAGCAGGATCATTAAACCCTATCATATTTTCCGCCCGGCCTGATATTTCACTAGAGCCATTCAAATCAATTTACCCAACAGAGACATTTGTCCCTGGCCTGTCACCATAGCCCGTACTGAGCGTCCTGCACTTCTTTATCTTTTGGCAGGGCCATCATAAGCAAGCGACACCGAGGGTGATGTATGGCAACTCAAATAAGTCATAAATCCTCCATCCCTTCACCACCCATCAGCCTGAGTGAATTTACTCCAGCCAACACCAGCAAAGACTCCCCAGCTGCTCTCAGGAACAAGTCAGCTTTAAGACAACATGTTCTTCAAGGTAAAGTCCTTCTTTGTTTTTAGGAAAAGACAGCACTGCAATAGGAAGGAAACACCAAACCACACTTCCCTGAAAGGTACAGCGATTGACCTAAATACTAGTAAGCATCCTATGGATTCAGATGCTTCTCAAACATTTATAATACAGAAGAATCCCTCCCATTGAAAATTTAACAGAATACAGCTGTTTCATTTGCACAATTTTGTTTGAATAAACTTCCATCTTAAAACACCAAGGATGAAAAAAAAAAAAGAAAAAATGTCCGTTTGAACAGTGCACAACTGCCTTTGGTTCAGTGTGAATAGGAAAGACACTGTGATTTACATTACAAGCTTGGTGAAGGAGTGAAAGATATGCAGACTCTCCTTTCTTATAGCTGCTGCCTGAAGATTCTTATAGGATCACGTTGAACACCCTCTTAAGGATAGCTCTGGTGTACATTTCCTTTTCACACAGCAGAAAGGACAGCAGTTGAAGAGCTGAGTAGCCACACAGATGGCTAATGCAAGCATCTTTGAGTAGCACGGCACACAGCTGGTCAGCTGGTCAGGACTAGTAAAGCTGCTTCTTGGCTTAAAGCACTTCATATGCCAGCATCCTACGTTTAACATACACGCTAATGACATTCCTTCCTCCCTGTTTACTATAATCACTGGAGGATGTCTGCTGAAGGCAGCCACAAATAGGCCATCACTGCTGTGCTTCACTGTTTGACTGGCAGATATCACAACTGCTAGGCTCCTGGGCCTGGGCTGCTCATTTTCAGCAAGCAGCAACACGTACAGCAGAACTCAAGCACCATTCAAGCAGACAGCTAGAAAAGGGGGCTTTGCCACAGCAGGTCAGCCTCTGGAAATGAACAGCTACGTGCCTGCAACTACTACCTGTTCTGCAGTCTCCCTGTAGACAAACCTCTCCAGAGGTGTATACCAGTGAATCCAATAGCGCTGGCCCTTTCCATGGCACAGGGAAACATACACATACACTCTTCAGCTGACAGCTACCTTTATTGTCTGCAAATGTAGATTTGATATTCAAAATATTCTGTTCTCTGCTACATTTGTGATTTAAAAAAAAAAAAAAAAACAAACACATAGATATGGGTGGTGTCCGCACACTGTCATTTTCTTTACTTTAGGCACACAAGACTTTGGAGTGGTTATGATAGGAGGAGTAGTTTGATTCCAAGGCATGGCTGATCTGTAGCAGCCTGGACATCCATGCTATAAACATGACCCAGGATTTTCCAGTCATCAGCCCCACAGGAACAGCTTCCCAGACTTATTTTCCACACGCAGTTGCAGTTCAAAGCGCAAAACATCAGTGCAATATAACAAGCATTCCTCTTTGTTCAGATAACAACCAGACAAAGCTTTAGTCTTTTAAAGCCTAATTTCAGTTTGGAAAGAAGTTCAGGTCAGTATTTATGACCAAAGTCCCTTTCTCCTAACAAGTTCAGCTGTAAGGCTTTCAAACAGTTATCATTCACCCTGCTCTGCTCTGCTGCCTGCCTCCCTCCCCTGCATTCCCTCTCAAAAGCGCATGTCCAGACGCACACAGACACACGTACGCACTCATCTCAGTCACTTGATACCATCATAAAAGCAGCAGTCTCTTCTTTCCCGTGCACGCATCTCATTATCCATCCTTAGTATACATCTTGAGTAATGCAATTTACTTCAATGTCACCAAAAGAAAGACACTCCTCTGGGACTGTCATTACCATAAACCACAATCTGCTGCTAATTTATACGTCCTTATCCACCCCTTGTTTTAACTTCTTTATAAATGATGACAAAGTGTTTTGCACCCCTGGTCTCACTTCATTTTTACATCTTCCCGAAGTCCTCTCTTCGCCTTTCCTCTTCCCACCACACGCTTTACATTTTGTCACCCTCTACATCCCAATATCTTTCAATCCCCACATCAGAGCTGTTGCCCTATTGGTGCACAAAGCTACTTTCCTGGCCTGTTACAAATAAACTGACCCTCCTGGTGCACACTGAGCTCTCACCAGCATCTTTAGAGGGCCTCTTGCTGCTACCATTTGAAGCAGAAGAGACCATCAGAAAGAGCCGTCTGTGATCATAGCCGTCCTGTATGAGTAAGCCATCTCAAACCACGATCCTACAACAGCTCATCAGATGAATGGAGTTGAAGTTGTTCAGATTTTAAGATCCCTAAAGCATGGACTGCTTTTGCTATTTACTTGTACAGTCCTCTATCTCTTGAATAAATTAAGGTATCATAACAGGTAATGGGAAGAAGCATAAGTCTTGAAGAGAAGATCTGCAGAAACAGTCAATATTTATATTTTGCTAAAAAATAAAATAAAATAAAAACTGGTAAGAAGCTACTAGAGTGAAGTAGAGAGATCTTCAGCTGTAGTCTTAATAAGGCAGCTTCCAACCAAAGGTGCAGGAATCTAGACGTGGTCTCTGAGCAGTAGTTACGTATCTGGAAAGTGCCTATTAACTGATGTTAGTACACAACTATACCTCTAGGCTATACTGTCTATTGGGGATAACAATCTTATTTTAGGGGGAAGGGGAGGAACTTCAGAAAAAACTGCTTGAATAACAAGAACAGCAGCCCCTTATCAAAGTAGGCACTTCTGCATATAATAACAAATACATGGGGTTTCTAAATCCTAAGGAGACTTATCTAGACAGTAAATGAAGATGGTCAGAAAGGCTAGGAGGATTATTTCATGGAATACAAGGAAGCTTTTCCCTACTGTAGGTAAAGAAAAAAAACACCTTACTAGCTTATGAGAAACATAGCTGAGTTTATGTTAACTGAGACACTTACTTGATTTGATGATGTTACTTCAACTTCATAAGTTATAATCAGGTTTCTGTTTCACTAAGATTCCTACCCCTAGGTAATTTTGTGAAGATATTACTAAGGATCAGACTATCTTACAACCTCTAAAAAGAGGTGCTGAGAAGCAGTCTAGAAGCTACTTCTGTTGCTCAGTCAGGGAGCAGCCACATGCTCCAAATAAAGAACATTACCTCCAGGATGCTGTGAATGAACCCAAGCCAAGAGAGCAGCAGTCCAGGTGGTGCTAGTCAGAGCACTGAACTGATCACTGATGAGCCAGTACTGGAGATGCAGCACTCTATTACCATAACCACACTTCTGAACGATCTTGTTTGTGTGTTTCTGTCCTACACTATTCACAATGGTTTGTTGGTGGAAAGGCTTTTAAAACATATAATAAAAACAGCGTGACTCCTTGCAGAAAACCTTGCAGAACTTCTGGGAACAAACAAGAGAACATACCCAGTTCAAGGGTGACCAAATATATTTTGCTTTCTACATTTCTTCTGTTTTCAATAGGACAGTAGTGTTTTCTTTCATATGTTTCTTAAAATTGTGTGGACAGCAGTGCTACATGCTGTTGAAGAGCTGGCATATTCTATCCCAAACACGTGGAGAATTATCCTGATATGTACCTAGTCCAAAAAATACTTCACAATGAGAAGTGATACATAAGCACAACTATCAATTATCACATTTTACTGAAAGACTCATGGACTCTTTCCAATGCTTTGCTCCTTGTAGTCATTTTCATAGGTGTAAAATATATCTGCTGCATTTTCATTAAGTTTTCATGTCTATTATCTCCTGCACACACAAATGATATTGGAAGACCTTCAGGGTTACAGAATCAGGTCCTAGAGTGCATGCAACAATCCCACACTTTGGCTTGGCAACGGGACTTGGAAATCTCATTTCTTAAGGGCAGAAAACTGCACAATGAAAAAGGCACTGCAGAACAATAGCCTGGTCTGCTTACACCAACAGCTACCAGAGCAGAGACCCAGTGCTGATTACTAGCTCCCTTCGCACAGAAAGGCCAAAAACATCACATGGTTCTGACATCAGGATTCGTATCATCCAAGAACAGAATAACACCAAAGAGACTGCTAAAGGGGAAAAGCCGATGCTATAACTGTACTTGAAATGAGTCATTCTTTGTAGCAACTGATAAAATCACAATAGCATTAAAAATAAATCAGTGACTTTTTTGCTCACTGGCGACATTTGTCTGCATTTAACATTTCATTCAAATCGGGCTGAAAAACAAGAATGGTCCATTTTGCATCCTGGATCACATGTAACACGGCAGGGGAAAAGCCACACAGCTATAAACAGCTATGCAGCAAAGAAAAGGAACCCTATGAAGGTGGTACACTGCAGGCAAAGAGATCGTTTTGCTGCTTTGGGATTTCAGCAAGGCTGTGGGACAGTATACATATTAAAAAAACATTATTATTGACTTTTGCTAAGACGTATTGTTAGGTCTTTTCCTTTTTCTTGTACTTATTTCTTGTACTTCCTTATCACAGTATATAAAAACTAATCATGAGGTGTAAAAATGTTAGAATTACTTTATAAAGGGTTATACAGCTATATAGCCAATTCCACAAACAGCTCCTCAATTTCTCAAGAGCACTACACACAAGAAATGGCCTCCTGTTCTTTAGATTGAGATCACACTGCCTATATTTTGGCATAGGACAACACTATCTATTTCCTTGAAAGCTCTAAAACCCCAAATATCCTACGGACTTCACAACCTTTTTCCCTATCTAGAAGCCTAGTAATTCAGCAGATTTTCCCTACAAGGAAGGTATTATTTATACGCTTCAAAAAGGATATGCTTAGCATTTGATGGGATGTAGGAGCCCATGTACGATCAGTTTGGAAAAGATGGCATCCTGTGGGAGGGACCCCATGTAGAGCAGGGGCAGAGAGTGACCATGAAGGAGGGGCGGAGATGAAGTGTCAGGGACTAACTGCAGCCCCCTGTTCCCCTGTGCCATTTGGGGGGAGGGGGTGGAAGAAGGAGGATGTGGAAAAGGTGTTTTCAGTTTGTTGCTGTGTGTTTTCAGTTTGTTGTTGTTATTTCTCACAAAATAAATTTTATTACTCTCCCTGTGCTGAGTGTTTTACTTGTGACAATAATTGTTAAGTCATCTCCCTGTCCATATCTAAACCCTTGAGCCCTTTTGAGCCCTTTTCATTGTATTTTCTCTCCCTTTGCCTTTGAGGAGGAGCAGCTGTGGTGGAGCTCATCTGCCCAGCTAGGTAAAACCACCACCATCACTCCTCACATTCTACTCATCCACACCAACAAACAGCACATCAGCTACCAGACAGTTCCCGATCAGCCTTCCTTTTCATTAGGATCCACACTATCTGCTCAATAGATGAGGCTCCTGCAAGAGACTTCCCATCTAATGAAGTGGCTGAACAAGTAACCTTATTCTGTTTGCACTGAAATGGGGCACATCAGCGTATTTCCTGGCTTGTTATCCTTCATCCGTCTCTCCCCAATCACTTTAAAATAATTCATTTTGCTGTACTGCCGGGAAGAACTGGCTTGTATAACAGGCTGCTTCCATGGAATGAGTTCAGCATTACAGTAACTTTCTGAAGCACTCTCCTTGTGTCAGATGTCACTACATGTCCTTTCAGAGTAGAGACAAGAGCCTCTAGTATGCTGAATCCACTCAGTCTTGACGTGCTACCAAAATTGCTAAGAGAAGTGGTAATCACTTGATCAGTTGTAGAGCGGTACATGAAAACAATCAAAAGTGTTGGTGTACTGCATAGAAGCTGAAATCCTGCATTTCACCAGGATGCCAAAGGACAGTCTAGGACCACATCCATACTGGAACACCCCAATTCCTTCACCTGTTGCAGTCTCAGTTTGTTTTTTCCTTTGCTTTTTTTAAGACACACCCTCAGCTTCCAACAGAGAAAGACCAAATACTTTTAGTTGCTGACAAAGAACAGATATTCTCACAAGAACTCAATTCACACAGACTTTCATCCATTCTCTGCTTTTCCCCACCTCCCATACTTACACAATTTCCCAAACTCTGAATGGGCCTACTTTTCCTTACCACATATCCGAAAGGCATGTAATTATCTCCACTTTGCTAATGTGCATTAGGGAAAAAAGTACTAAGGTGGGTTTAATCAACTAACTCAACTCATCAACCTATTAATAAGTGTGTTCATAAGTTTAGTCCATAAGCAATAGACAGGAACGAGCTCTAAGACTTTAAGCTTAGTATTAGATGACTCAGGCCCTGGAGAATTCTCTTGTTCTTCTCATTGACCATAAAGGGAATTTGACTAGCTCAAATGTGCCTATACTGCAGATGGCTACGTATCTCCATTAAGACTAAGACTACAGCATAACCAAATCTGACAAGTTCCACCAAGGTTTGCTTAGCAGGAAACAGCTCCACCAGACCAGACAGGCACCACAGGACACAACTGTAAGAGATTAGCAGAAGCAGCCTGCACATTCTCACTGAAATACTGGGAGAAATATGACATACTCCATGACTTACAAACAAGACTTCATTTAGTCTTGTGCCAGTGCTGGATAGATATTACCACCATTATTTCCCCCTATTTCCCAAGCATTGAGAAAAGTAAAATATGCCAGGAAAGCCAGTAGCATAAACACGATAAGATGTACCCTTGCAGGCAACAATTTGAAAAACTACAGGAACTTCAAAAGTCATGGCTGTGCTTCTAAAGATGAAAAAATGCCAATGCACGTGCAAAACTGGTCAAGAAAAATGAACTGAAACAGATGCAGAGAAAGACTACCAGGGGACTGACAAGCCTATCTGATAAAAGAATATTAAAAGAGCTTGGCTTGTTTAGCCCAGCTAAATGAATGTTGAGAGGGGATACATTTGCTGTGCACAAATACCCGGGAGCAGCAATAGCTGAGGAGTAGAAATGGCTATTTAACTAAAGGACAATACTGGTATGAGAACAGATGGTTATAAACTGCCAAAGAATAAATTTAGGCCAAAAATTAGACAAAGGTTTCTAATCATCAGAGCAGTGAAGCTTTTAAACAGCCTTCACAGGGCACAGGGGCAAAAAGCTGCTTTAATTGAGGGATAAAGCTTCACATATTTCCGAAAGGTATTATAAAATACAATTCCCTATGAAAGAACAGTAGTGAAGGCAATGACTCCCAAGCTCCCTTGCAGACTTCTGCTTCTTGGCCTTTTACACTAAACTTCATTCAATAGCACTATCAACACATCAGAAGTGTGCTCATGGAATACCTTGATTGGCCAGAACAACTACGTAAAGAATCATTCTGGCTGGGCTCTGCTGAAGGGTGAAGCATAACAGCTTCTCATAGAGGGACCTGGACAGCAGGCAGGCCTGAGAAGGCTTGAGATTAATTTTTACATTACCTTATTAAGAAAGCCATGGAAAGGGGTCAAGTGTGGACAGTACATGTAATGTCTTTCAGAGCTCATAAAACAAAACTCTTGAACAATCTTAGGTTGTCCTGGGCTCAGGAAAACTTCTCATCACACCACTACATGCCAGAAAGCCCTCCTAATGACCAGCAGTCACTGCAAGATGATCTTTCCTCTTTTGGCCATATAATACCTGTATCAACAGACCAATCATCTCCCCTCTTTTTCCTAATTTTTGTCCATAAAATTCAAGGATGAAGCTCAAGATGAAGAGCATGGTTAAGAATATAATTAACAAACAATGTCTTCGTTCCCAATGAATAGAATCACAGAATGGTTTGGGTTGGAAGGGACCTTAAAGATCACATAGCTACAACCCCCCTGCCATGGGCAGAGACACCTCCCACCAGACCAGATTTCTCAAAGCCCCATCCAACTTGTCCTTGGACACTTCCAGGGATGGAGCATCCACAGCTTCTATGGGTAACCTGTTCAAGTATCTCACCACCCTCATAGTGAAGAATTGCCTCCCTCAAGCCACTGGCCATGCTCCTTTTGATGCAGCCCAGGATATGGTTGGCTTTCCAGGCTGCAAGTGCACATTGCCGGCTCATGTTGAGCTTCTCATCAACCAACAATAGGACACAGTAAAGTCACTTGTAAGCCCATATAAATTTGTATATGTTTGAACTTTCCAGTATATATGCGCACACCAAAAATGTTACTGCAGTAGGAAAAGTAATTTCCATTGACTCTGAGAAGTACCTGCCCCGTTTGCTTCATTTCTTAGAAATAACCCTAAACTGACTTCCTGTACAGTACACAGAGACCATATCCACTACTACTGTGCTTCCTTCCAGAGACAATGGTAAGACCACTCTCACTGTGACTGAATCTGCTGTTGATAAGAGATTTTCAACTGCATGCCTTATTAAATGCCACCTCCCAGAATTCTTGGATAACAGGAATTAAATTTTAATGCCCTTAATCTCGTTGATATTTTTTCATAAGTCCTTCCCCCCTCCCCTTTTCTTCCAAGTTATAAATGACCAATTACCTAATCTGAGGTAATGCAGGCTCTGGTCAAGGCTAATGAAGACACAGTGGGTGAGATCCTGTTTGCAGCACAGATTCCCATTAGGAAAGATTAATCACCTTCTAACTTACAATCCCACATTTTGGCTCCAAATAGTAAGAAGGCAGAGAAAGAGGCATCCATCACATTAAGCAAATAATACAGCAAATGCTTGGCAGTTGATCAGCAGTATGATGCTCTCCTGACAGGAAGTGCATGAACAAAGAGCAGCGGCTCTCCAAGACTGCTTGGAGACACAGATCCCCACAGAAGGAAGTGGGAAGGGAGCTACCCGCAGCTACGCTTCAGATTTATAGTTCAGAAAAGAGGTCTGCCTCAACCCTGAAAAGGAAGCCTATCACACTACGAGTGATATTACCCCGTCAAGGAAGTAGAAATACCAATGCAGCTTACCTAACCAGCTGAAGCAAACTGGAGAGTAAGTTTTAACCTATGTAGAATGAGATAAACCACCAGCTGCTTCCTGTTATTGCATAGTTGCAGAGCTTCAGGAACAGCTCAGGCAATTACATTGTATTATTGTGTCTCTACATTTACAAAATGTTCATCATTTGTCAATGCTCATCCACAGAATAACCTTTATCTCCAGGGAAGTTAGAACACACACACAGTATAGAGCCAAAGGGTCTATTTGCTGCATCAACAAGGCCTAACCCTGAGCAGCTACACCCAGATAGCTCTAGAACTAACCTTCATGACAGCAAATCACTCCCTTGCTAATTTCTTACTCAGAGATAGAATAACGAATTTCTTCTGTGAACTGAGGCAAAAAGGTGAATGGTGGCAGGAGAAGAGACATCCCTAGAACATCTGCCTTCTGATTAACTACAGACTAACACTGTGTAGTTAATAGAAGCTGAAGCACTAGACAGGATAAGGGAAGAATCTGCAATGCCTACGTACCCTCATCATCAGAAAGCAACATGCCATTACAAACACAGCAGACACACAGGTGCTTTTTTTTTTTTTTTTTTTTTTTTTAAGTGCGCGCGCTTTGGCTTGTTTTTTAATTGCTGAATTATCTAGGGGTTGTTTTAGAATTCCATTATTCCTTGCTATTGTCAATGACCTTTAAATTTCCTTAATTTGAACAGTGAAAATCCTTCATTCTCATCCCAGAAAACCAAGAAATACCTTAATAGTGGCATAGAAGGATTACTTCTTAACCCCCTATTTATACCCATGCCTCCATTAACTTTCTTGGCTGAATCTTCTCATCTTTCAAGGTCCTTTAGCATCCTTGCCCACATAAGAAGAATGGTATACACTTCTTTGTAACAAATAACTTAGAGTTAATTCATGAAAACAGGAGAAAGATCTTATGTCAGAGAGAAACTGAAATGGGATCTCCAGAAACAAGCAACACGTATGGTAAAAGACTGAAAACAAACATTTTCAATTGTAGTTAGACACGATTGAGTTTAGCCTCTTCACCGTGTTGGAACAAGCTGACATCGGTCATATTCATATGCAATCTGAACATAACTCCTTAAACAATTTAAAGCCATCTTAAAAAAGTTTCTCTCTAATTCTGATTGGTAAATATACAAATGAAACATTTTTAGGTTCACTTCTTCTAAAACAGGAAGGCAGAGAAGACCAGCAATAGAATCCTTGTCTTGGACTTTCTGGAGCAAAACCTCATATAGTGAACCTCTACAGCTGCCGTCTAGAGAAGAAAATGCCTGTTTGAACTGCCATCAACTCTAATAGCTAGGTAGCATATCGTGAAAAAAATACGGAAGGAAAATGATACAAGGAGCTGAAGTGGCTGACATTTAAAATTAAACTTGGCTGATCTCTTTCCAAATCTGAAGACTGTATGTAAAACTAACAATACATGGAGGAGAACCAAAAACACAATTCAGAAGTATGAAGTTGCTTTTTGAGAGTTTTGAAAACAAATTTTTAAGTCAGGCTTCAAAAACTCCTGTCCATCCCACAACTATTTTCAATTTTTTTTTTTTTTTTTTATAAATACTTCACTTTTTTTTTTTTAAACTAGAATAAACTTTTTTTTTCCTTATTTTTCTTAAACCCTTTCTCAAAGCCTAGTAGTAAGCATGGTGTCTAGATGAATTAACCAACAATGAGCATGACGTTCTAAGGACTGGTGATCGACTTGCACTGTATGCACATCTAACTTCCAATATGTGCTTTTGGGTTCTCAAGCTATGTCTATCCAGACAGTTCCTGACAGCATGTGAAAGTCTCACAAGGGCCCAACATTACACCTACTTCAGATTCAAACCAGTATAATTTAGCTGAGTCATGGACAGAGCAATGGACAACGCAAAGACTAACACATTAATTGCAGCAGCCGAGGACGAAGTCTCTACAACACCCCATGACTATTAACAAAGGAAAATCTTAGTCAGAACTTACTCCCTAAATGCTGCAGGAGACAGGGCTCTATAACTTCCATTCAGAAAAGGAGTTAAACGGGTGCCAACAGTAACATTGCACCCAGTTCATATAAAAAGAGAAAGCTGCTTTTTCCTCAGAGTCCACTAGAACTCTGGCAGGGAAGATTTCCTGGATCAAAAGGGAGCAGACGACTTTACTGCCCAGGTCAAGGCTTAGTAGGGTTGTGAGACTTGCTGTGCTCTACTTCTCCAGAGAAATGGATATTTGATAGGTTTTTCTTTTTCTTTGGTATGAAGAGGTCTCAGGTGGCATCAGAGCTATTCAGAAATGTCTTTGGGGATTACTGCATTGTACTGGTTATTGCCTGAAATCATAGGATTTCTGTTGCCAAGAACCTTCCAACTGCCGTTAGGAAGAGATACTTCCACTGTCAGGTTTACAAGTGTCATTCTGAGAACTTACAGTCTCAACTTGTTTTTTCTGAGGGGACCAGTATTATCAAAACAACAGCTGAGACTGCAAAGGGCAAATGCTAGAAGAGCATGACCAGCAGCAGCTCATTCAAAGCTTCCTGTTGGATTCCCAATAGAAAGAAATGACACTTTTCAGCATTCACTGAGTAACATTTACTTACCTGAGCAACATCAGAAGCAGCTTACTCAACTTTTGACCTCTCTACTGTGACCAGAAGCCCTAATTAGAGCCAGAACCAAGGGAAATTGTTATGTCAAAGCATTTCCTCAAGAACTCTTCAAGATGTCCCAATTTCCCAAAACACCCCCCAACATAAGCTACCTACTTGCCATCAAAGGATAATGGTTATTTTCTCACAGGCTGAGTCAGATTTGAACCAGAAGAAAGCACGTAACTAATTCTGAACTAACTAGTCCCTGCCATCTTCCATCTGCCTTTTGAAAAGGAAGTTCCCTGTGACACAAAACAGTCTCACTGTCTGCTATAGTTAGCAGCTCCCACATTGAAAAGATGTACTGTGCCACAACCAGCAAATGCCAAAGGGGACTCAGAGCCATTAAAAAAAAAAAAAAAAAAAGCAAATGACGACCAAGGGAAACTTTGCTCAGTGCTTAAGAGTTTAAAAACTCTGTCCCTGGAGAATTCAATTCCTTCTGCTCCGATGTGTCCTCCTGCTGTTTAACTGAGCTCTGTGGACTAACAGCTGCTGCTCTGTGCAGGCCCAGGACTGTCTCTAGAAGGAAGTACATGGATAAGACAAACACCTTATCCCCACTAAGAATAGCAAACCCTGAGTCAGAGTAAAGACAGCAACACAGAAGGAAAGTCAGAAGTCTGAATTATACCAGTGATGACAGGGTGAGTAAGAAGAAAGCTGTAGTTAGCTGATGCTGCTCTCATTAGATTGTGTTCTACCTTGCCCATGCCTCCCCACTTTCATATCCAAAATGCCTTCAAGTTCCTGACACATCATGATCCAGTCTGGACTTCAAAACTGTAACCTATATCAAGTAGATATGAGTCACTTAAGAAGAGTTCAGCTATTTGCTAACATCCATATTTTGAAGAGGGCAAGCGAAATGCCACACAGTAGCAGAAAAATTCCTCACATCTAAAAAGTCTTGATCTTACTTTCCAACATCCTATGCCTTGAACCTGTAATTACTACACTGACATAAGACATTCCCAGGCAGAGTTCTGGGGAGGACTTGGGGATGGGGGGGATAAACAAAAAATCAAGCAGTGCAGCCTTTTACTTCTTTGCTAGATTTCCATAGTTGCAGAGGTAGATTGACAAATGAAAAGAACAACCTCTGAGCTGAAAAATCTCTCGCTTTCTAGCATACATCTGATCACAAATCAGTAATGTTCTAGATTTTGAATGAGAGATCGGTGAAGAACTTTGAGAATTTGAACAATTAGTAGCAACTTCAAAAACTTTCTAGAGGCACACAGATAAAAAGCTTCTCTTGCCCTGAAGATGATGCATTATGTGGCATTTACATGCCTCTGCTCACGAGGTTTAATAGCTCTTGGCAGGAATTCCAGCTTACATCCACAAAGTGTCCTGAGCCAAGGAAGTAATACACAATCATTATACAACGATCTCATCAGTTCAGTTTAGACCTTAAAGTTGAGTGAAATGTAGCAGTTATGAAGAGTGTAAGATGTGCATTAGGAGTCCTGCTGAAAGGTATTTGGAAGAGAGAACTGTTAGCAACTTCTCCTGGAATTGTAGCTGTTCCCAATTAACCAGGGCCAGCTCTAAGGAGTTAAAAAGTAGGTGTGGAAAGTGATGGTGGTGAGGGAAATTTGGTCTTGGCCTCATTTAGGAACATCATCATTCTGTACTGCTTTTCTACCTGTCACCTCCCCACCACTTGTGGGGATTTGAGACTAGAAGGTATAAATCAGGAGTCCACTCAGTCAACAGAAAAATGGGAAAGTGCAAGTTCAAGTGGTTGGAAAATACTAAGAACAAAAGCAGGAGGACAAATGAGGACAGGCTGTTCTCTGCAGAACAAGGAGGCAATGAGAGGCAGAGCTGTGAAGACACTAAACGCGCACCTACAGCACACGAAGCTGAGCACTATAATCGGGAGGCAAGAATGGCAGCCTCCTCAACGGGTAGGGAAGCTGTTCACCCCAGGCACTGTTTCTGTGAAGAAGGAAGCTGTTATGCAGAACAAATAGAAGTTCTCTAACTATGACTTCCAAAATTGCTAATGAGCCATTTCCATCACTTTTAACGTTGACATTAAATGAATTTTGGCAACCTAAGGCAAGATAATACCCTGGCCAGCTTGTAAAAAAAATGATGTCTCCTCTTACTCCCTACGAGCCCCTCTCTACCTGTAGCAGCAGCACAGTACAATCTCCAGCAGCCAATGTTTGCTCCCTTCTGAGGCAGTAGCCCCAGATTGCTATTTTTCTACTCCAAATCTAAATGAAATCAGGAGAAATAAGACACAAGAGCTCCCAAAACCACAACTCCCACATCAGTAGGAAAGCACGCACTGGGAGAATTGCTAATGATTTTGTTTTAAGTAACATGATCAGATAATTGAAGTTTCCAGGGCTGAAGCAAAATATTTTCCACATGACCAAAATAAATAAATAAATGTAGAACTAGGCAGACTCCTGTAACACAGACATCTTCATCACTTCGCAGGCAGTGAGAGAGGAGTAACCACAGACAAGAAGATGCCGTCTCAGTTCCACTGTTTGCTGTTTAGTATGGCTGCTCCCAAACTACGATGTCCTGAAGTAATCCCCTGTGTATTTCATAAACCCTCCTAAGTCATGGCAAAGCCACAGTAAACAGCAAGGAAGACAGAAACTGCAGAGGGCTATACAAAGTCTTAGGCGATTTTGAAAAATCTCTTTTTGGGATTAATTTGGAGAGTAGAAAAAGGCAACTGGATAGAGAGATATCCTTTCAGGTTTTTGCATTCCAAACACCCACTGAGGGCCAGGGAAAAGCCAAGGAAAGCATGCCTGGGGTCTGGTGGGAACACAGCACCATCTCGTGGAGTGAAGAGAAGCAATGTAGGAAACAAGAAATAAGTATTTCAGCACTTGAGACATCTGCAGCTTGGCTTTTTGACAGCCTGCTCTTCTAGCAGGTTAACAAATCTCTCTATCGAATTTGTGCTTTAAAAAAAAGTTCACTGCAGATCTATAAAGAACAAATGAACAACAAACAACTCCCTATTTTTATCTCTCAAACTCATCACTGTTAACATAAACACTGAGGCCTCTTCATAAATAGAGACGTGTGGGCAGATAACCATCTGTACTGAATGCTATTTGCCAGCAGGCCGAGCGCAGCTGTGAGCACCCTTTTCTTACA
This sequence comes from Anas acuta, assembly GCF_963932015.1. Classification (NCBI taxonomy): domain Eukaryota; kingdom Metazoa; phylum Chordata; class Aves; order Anseriformes; family Anatidae; genus Anas; species Anas acuta. The sequence continues at coordinate 22,272,410 of NC_088983.1, forward strand.
AGGCTCCTGTGCTTAAGATGGACAAAGAAAACAGGTCTCCAAAAAACTAAACTTGCCAGGAGTTGAGACCTGTCCTTCCCATGCATTCTGTGCTGGGAAAGCAAAAAAGCTCTTTTCCATTTAGAAGAAAGGCTTGCAAGATACTCACAAAGGAATCTATTCCACTCTTTCCTCTGTTTGCTCCCAGACATGAAGGCATGCTTACACAGCATCTAGGAGTGACTGAAGTCACTCAGCTGGTTCACATCTTCAGCATCATAAGGAAGAATTTCCGGGCACCACTGAAGGTGATATGAAAGCCCAGATAGTTCCTCCTTCATTGGTTGAACTCAGACAAATTCATCTCCACAGCAGAAAGCTCCTGAGTGTCATGGCTTCTAAAGAAAGTAGGAAAATGCAGGGGTCTCTGTGCAAGTTTAAGTTGATCTTACATTGCTGCCTCCCAAGCATAGTGCTATACTTATCTCCAGGTTAGCAAATATTTCCCAGTTTATTCTTATTTCATCTTAGTCTTCAGCATGAAATTTGTTTAAAATACATGAAGCATTATGATAAACTGTTTATCCATTTTGAATAACTCATATGAGTTTACTACAGGTCTCTCAAGTGTGATATTTGGGCTGTGATCTCTGGTGGGCCTAATTTAAGTTTAAATGACTTGGTCTTATAAATCCTCCATGTGCACGAACCTTCAGTAGCAGTTCCACAGCATGCTGGGGACCTCTGTGAGGATGCTTCCCCTGAGACAAAGCATCAGTTAGTGTCCACTACCCATCAGAATCATCTGTTTCAGCTGGATAAGGTAAGGATCTTAAGCCTTCAGACTTTTCAAGCCAGAGTGAATGCTGATTAAATTCACTGCCAGTACTGAAGTGCAAAAATAGAGAAAATAGGCTATTAATGTCCTTTTTTTTTTTTCTTTTTTTTTTTTTTTTTAAACTTGCAGTACACACTGTTAGTCCCTAAGATTTATGCTTCAACAACAGGAAGCACAGACCAATCTGCCTCACCTCAGTCTCAGCATGCAAGCAACTGGAACTGGAACAAGATGAGTTCTCAAGATATTCTTCAAGCTACAGCACAATCTGCTGTACTTGTACATGGAGAAACCCAGGCTAATCCTGAATTTAAGGGCACAGGATTAACGTGGTGCCCTACCTGGTCTACAATACCATGCAAGTGTATGCCACCCAGCAGTGCTTCAGACAGGTATTTCAGGTATCTCTGTACAGCAACTCAACTGCCACACATTTACGCTGCACAGAGAAGAATACTGTTACTACAGATCAGCATCATGCCCCACTAGGTCACTTTGCACTTTTTCTGGAGTCAAACATTATGCCCACAGACTTCGCTCACATGCTGCAGACCAGATTTTTTCCTACCCCTTATCAAGTAGGTAGAGTGCCTACAACTGTTAGCCCGCAGCCAGATTCCCAATCACTGTTTCTGAGAACATATACTCAGCAACACTGACTGTGGGTTTGAAAGCCAGCTCTGTGCTGGTAACACAACTAATCCCATGTCACAAAAACAACGCAGAAAACTCAGTCTTTTACTGATGTCAGCAATGCCTTCTGTAATATGTAGTTGGCTTAGATCCCTAACTCAAACCCTGGAACACAGGCACCTCTTATGACAGTCTGCATTTCCAGGTGCAAGACACCTGACTGCTGAAGTCTCCAGTATTAGAACAAAATACCAGTATTAGACCTCTCTTAAGCTTCAGTCCTGGGAAGATCTGTGACAGATAAACTATTAAAGACACAGATGCTTCTATGGGACCTACAAACCGTATGATGGATGGCTTGTGATATTGCTATCTATCTTCATCATTTGCCTGAGATCAGCAGGGCAGAAATGTAACAGACAGAAGGTCATTTAGTGCAATCTGAGAAAGAAAAAAAAAGGAAAAGAAATATGACAGATAGTTATGGGAAGCCAGCAAAACTGACACCAGCTTTGCTGTGGCCAAGCACTGCAATTAGGTTTCAAAAAAGAGACAAGAGGAGAAATAGAGCTTCAACCACACTTCCTTCAAAATCAACATGCTAGAGTCTCTTTGAAAGAAAAAATTGCTTATATTTGGCAGGTGTATTATTAAATTCAGAGTCTAGTCAAGACACTCTGGTCTTGAGGTCAGTTATATTATCTGAGTCAGCTCCCCAGCAAACACAAGTACTACTGCTCTCAGGTTGAGGCTTGAGGCATTTGGACAGAAGCACACCACGAAGATCAAATGTCTCTCTGCTTTCCTATGGAAAGAGACATTTCCTGCTCTCCCTCCCACCCCACTCACAATTATACTCGAGTGCCGTTGGCAATGGAAATGTCCTGAAAGGCATCCCCCCAGACGAGGGAGGTCACCTGAAGCATGAGCCCCTGCTGCTCATCTCCAACACTGTGGTCTGGGAAGAGCCATAGGGATTCACACTGCAGCACAGTGATTAAATCATCCACCTCTACATAGGGGATGGTGATCTAACTTGGGTCAACACCTTGAAACTAAGACTGTCTTTCTTCTCAGGTATTTGAAGCTCCCTTGGATGACTTTCAAAACAAATTAATCATTTTGATGAAGCAATAAATCCTGAACTTCATTTTGAAAAGGATGAAATCAACCACATCTCTCCTTTTTATTCCTTCTTCATTTTTATCTGTTCAGATTTATCCTAAGAATTTCACTAATACATGAACAGCTAACTGGAATCTCAGTTAAACACTTCCCTCTAATAGAAGTCCTGTTATTTGATTTTTTTTACTTATTTTTATATTTTTTTTTATTCTAAAGGGCATTTCCTTCCACTGTCACAGAAGTTCGCTCATGGCCCCCAAATCCTAAAAACACAAGGTAACTGCAGTCAGCCCCATGCTCCACTCCCAGCATCACACAGGGCTCAAATGTCAGCATGCAGCGAAACACCTCCACAAAAACAGTCAAATCCACCAAAAAACTGTTCCCCCTCACACAGCTTGTTTCACAGGTACCCAAGCAGCCAGTTTCAATCTGCCCCTCAGGGATCATTATTAAGATAACTGTAATTAAGGTTTTGCATCTAATCCCCAATGTTCCACAGCTGAGATTATTATACCAGCTCCTGGGTAACAAGATTGCAATGTAACAAAGATATGTCCCCAAACACAGCTAAACTCCACTGGAGATCAATAGGTAGCCTTCCTCCAATGACAGGCAATAATTAGTACATTAGGCAGACAGGATAATGAACAAGAATACTCTTCAGGACCTCTCATTCCTCCGGCCTTTGTTTTTCTATCAATAATTTTCATCACAAAAAAATGGATAAGCATGCAAGATTTCTCTTTTTCCCCACTCACACCTGCCTCCTGCCTTGTAAGCTCTAAAGCCTACAAGAAGGGAAAAAAATCTATCACTGCTTGCATTCCTCTGCATGTTGGCTTTCTCTCAGCTGCTTATTCCCTGTAAATATTTTATGACATATATTTATCCATGCTAATGATTGTAATTTTAAAGGTAGCTTTCAGTCTGAAATATGAAACTCATGCATATATGCGTGTCTTTCTTAAAAGAAGTAGGCATATTTGATATGTGGACTCAGGGAATCCCAAGCCAGACATTTATCTCATCAGCAATACTGACGTAGACTTCAAGTTACCTCATTGAAGTCAAAATAACTATTTCATATTTATAGAAGCATTACTACAAAGAAAATTTAGTCCATAAAATGCAAAGACCACCTTCTGTCTCCATCTATCTGGAGACAGAATACCCATTAATGTAGGCTCCTCTTTGCAAACTGTTTTCCAGGTAGGCAGCCTGAGAAACAAACAAGAATCACCTAGAGGACCCCACAGGGATAAGGAGGAGTTACACTTTGTGCTGTAACAAAACTTCGTGCTGTCCAGGAAAGCAGTAAGTGAACCCCAACCCATTTCATTAACACCATTACGTCTCTTATCACACTTAGAGGAATGACTTAAAAGCACAGGCATCTAACTGGATTGGGTATTACACAGATGGGAGAGCACACAAAGCCCAAAAAGTGGGGCAGAAAATGGAGTAGCCTACTGCAAGCCCGAGCTTCCATAGATGAAATCAGGCCTAACTTGAAATTCAAATTCTCAGATGCTATAGCACTAGTCATGGCTGATTGATAGAGGAACAAAGAAGCAATGAAATAAAAGCCACCTGTGCTTTCACATGCTTTAGTGACTGGCATATACTGTTGCAGATAACAGCAGAACAGCTGCAGGAAGATTAACAGGCTTTTGCAACTGTGTGGTTTTCTCTGCACAAGTTCAGGTATCACCTGCTGCCCTGAAACTTGGTGATGCTGATGAAACTTAGTGTAAGATTGACCTGGAGTACTGGGCACTACAATTGAGTAGAAGTTTCACAGTGTTATATGGAAAAGAATACACTTAAAATAATGGTTGCTTTTGCCTACAAAAGCCAACATTACTTTTGCAATCAGCTTCCAAATTCAGTACTGTAACATCTTCTGTGAAAGAGCTGATTTAAGATGAGAGTCTTTGAAAAGTGAAGTTGATAGTTGAAGCCTATTCTGATGTTTTCCTCGAGTTTTTACCTGCTTCTTAAAGCAAATATGGACATATGATATTAAAAGTAAAAAGCTACATTTAAAATTCATCAAATCCTTGTTATATTCAATAGTTCAGAACACTTCACTTAGTAACTTACATTCAGCAGAAATATGTGCTTCGAATTATCATCAGCAAACGCAGGTTGGGGTGGGCTGACAGAACAGTCAGCCTCCTATTTTGTTGTACCACTTCTGTTACCACTGTCAGCTTACACCAGGGCTTTCTCAGAGATCATACCCTGCACCTGCCATTATTAAAGGAACAGTTTCTGAGACCAGCTCTTTCATGGGCCAAAATACCAAGTATCACTCAGTTACTTGTAACACAAAAAGTGGTAATTAGTGCCAGGACCACCAAGTATTATGTTAAAAAATAAAAGTCACCAGTGAGAGACATGACCAAAGAGGAGCTAAATTATGGCAAGATTCTTCTGTGACATACCTGTGAAAATGGCATAGCTGCTGAGCAATGTTAGAAGCGAATTAAGAAACTGCTTGAACTGCTCAGGGGTTGATACTGAAACTGTTAACACTGCCACCTGTAAAAAGTCTCCCTCCTGTCCTGTTGAAGTTTGCAGCATGGCTGGGCCATTGCTTATGTGCTGACAGCAGCCAGGTGTGCACAGATATCAATGACTGATTGCAGCTCTCATCCTAAATGCTCCTTCTGCCAAGCTGTTGAAGCAATTGTAATTAAATTGCTCACTGGAGACCTCACAGCATTTTGGGGATCACAAAAGGATAAAGTTGGCTAGCTTTCACATTCGAAAAAAATAAAAAAAGAAACACTGCTGTCAGGGCACCTTGAGGAGATGCTGAAAGGTGCAGAAGAAGCAATTCCAAAAAGCACCTGTCACTCAAATTCCCCTTTTCTCACCCAGAAGAGGCACACCCAGGTTCCTCCCTGAAGTTAACACTACCCTTCCTGGATGACTCCCAAAGGGCACACGGGGCAAGCTCCTGATCTGCAGCCTGATGTGATGCTTTACAGCTATTACTCAAAGGCATGAAAATGCCTTTAAGTACACAGAAAAGCACCAGGCAATCTTAAACCACCCAAATCTTAAAGCAATTACATAGTGGATTATTACCAAGCAACAGAGAAGTCCACTGTGCTTCAGTAAGAAGCATAGACAGATCTCTGCCCTGAAGACTTCACAGTTACTTTGAGTGGCAGTGCAAATGAAAATAAACAGTAGTAAGAAGGGTAAAAGCAGGGTTCACAATCCAAATCACAATAGCACAATTTACATCATATATTAAACTCCAAAGTTGCATTTCCCTCCTCTTTATTAGCTCTGAGGATAAGGTCATACAGAGACAGGGACAGAAGATGCCAAAGGCTTCGGGTAGGAACTGCAAATGAGCCTCCAGGCAGAAAATACTAGTTATAGTAGACGGTACATAAAAGTGCACTGAGTAAGCGAGGGCAAAGCACGAGGAGGGAAGAAGTAGGCAGGGTGCCTGACCTGCTGTAACGAAGTATGATTCACTCGAGATAAATCAGAGGTGACTCTTGCTTCACGTAGGGTGGATGTCTCTGTAGTATCAAAGGCAAATCCCTAAGTGTGCTGATATTTAAACAGTTGACTGATTTAGCCATGCATGACTAAAGAAGTCTATGCAGATTTATTTTCTACACACTAGCAACCTCTTGCTCTCTGACTCACTCAATGATAAGCTGGGCACATTACAAATGAACATGTGGTAATTAAACATGAACAATGAAAATGGCTTTTGCAAATAAATCAAGCTGAGTATGCTGACACAGACAAAAATTGTCCCAGATGGTGGCAAACAAATTATTGACAAGAGGGACCATCTCCCAACTGGGGGGTTAGAATTCCTCCCTAGAGAGAACTGTAACCACTTCGTGGCACAGGCAACACAAGAGGGGAGCATGAATGGCTCGCAAACACATCAGAATAAAGCTATCACCATGAAGTCATGGTTACTACTTCAGCCATTCTCCATGTTAACAGTCTCCTCTCATGACTATCTGCCGTGCTATTTAAACAGGGATGAAGAAAGCTGGTTCTGCCACTGCCTCTTTGGAACCTCACCTACAGAATATGCTCCACAAGCATCAATCCACTTGCACATTTATTCACTTACATGGGGGTGAAGGGAAGGACAGTAATGGAAGAGGGAAGGGTGTGCTCTAGCACCCCTGGCACCTCACCCAGAACACACACGTGGCAGTGAGGCCACTTTCAGTCTTCCTTATTCAATCCAAAATGCTCTATGCTTTCATCTCAAATATTGCTCTTAGATTTCATTTATTAATTTTTATATCCTTCCTTTAAAAATCAAGGAAAGAAAAGATTTTGGATACTAAGCCTCACTCACTATGGTTACAGAACTCAAGCTCACAAAAGCTCTTACCACGACAGTGCTAAGTCAATGAATAAAAGAGCAAAGTCACCATGACTTCCTTTTCCTCTGATCCTTACCTCCTTCAAATGTGATTCACCAACAGACAGTAGAAGTAGATAGCTTATGCATCACATGGAAAGGATTATTTGAAGAGAAATATAACTTACGCAAAAAGAACAACAGCCCTGAATATTGCCTCTCCCTCAGACAAAAAAAAAATAAACAAAACAAGCACTTCTTAGGAAAACAATCCCATTAAAAGGTTAGAAGATTGCTCTGTTTATCAACAGGCTCTTTGAAATGCATGCAGACTGGAAGCACGTGAAGATATATATACAAGATGATAAACTTGGGCTGCCTTTGCTTTTTACCAAACAAATTGAAAGCTTGTTTTTAAACTGGGTATATATTAACACCCAGAGTTTATAAATAAATGAAAAAATACCCCCCAAAAAGCCAAATCAAGAGCCAGCAGATGGACTTAACAACTGTTTCAACAATGATATAAAAAAAGCTGTTTGTAAAAGTGCTTTATACACTCCTTGCGCTTGTCCCTGCTGCAGGCTATTGATCTTTTACAGACAGCCTCCACTAATACATACTCGTGTTAGTCTGGCAATTTCTCCTGCAAAGCTTGACCCTTGGTGTTACCCATCTGCATGAGGCACTGAGTAACAAGCAGTATTTTCTATGATCTAGTTAGACATACATATACCATTCCCAGTAGCTAGACTGCTGAAGCGTTTTTAGTTTTCTATGCATTCTCTCTGTGCAAGGAAAAAAATATCATTGTTTGTCCAGACAAATGAGAACAAGAATAAGGTAAGGAATCTGTAAAGCTGTTTCTAGGCCAAGAGTTAAGCATATGCCATATCTCAGGTAAGAGTCTGTAACTACCATGTTTTCATCTGAGATCATGCTATAAACCCACTTCAATTAAATTAGTTAGGCAAAATGGAGTTGCCATCAGATGCAATGCATTTCATTAATATTGCAGGTTAACTTCCAACTCTGGTACCTTATCTGCTCGAAGTTACACATTTGAACAGTTTATACAATACACAATGCTCTGGAACATAAAAGTTATTCAATATCCATAAGTACCAACTGCAGTGTATTAATGCTGATTTCCTGCTTCTTTGAGTAACAAACAAATCATGAGAATAGGTTGAAAGCCCAGATTTATTTAATGTGTTGCTAGACTGCTTAAAACATCTGTAAAGAGTAAGAAATGAGGAATTGTTTCAAGAAAAAAAGGGAAGAACACATCTTATATGGCAAGCAGAAATGAGGAATTGCTTCAAAAAAGGAAGAACACATCTTAAATGGCAAGGAGAATGAAGCTAGCATTTCTCAAATACTTCCATTTCTTCTATTTATATCTTTCTTTATAGGTGTAAGTACTAGCCAGGACACAGGGCAGATGTTCAAATTCACTTTTTTGACCTTCTCAAACTGAGTTTTGTTTTTGTTTTAAACACAGGTGCAAAAAATTACCTAACTCGAAACACATTAAAAAGAGTATATTTATGCTCACAGCTTCTATTAATTTCTTATTCTGAGGACTCTGGATTCCTACAGTTTAAGGCACATCTAAAACAGAGCTACCCAACAGCTAGAAGTTAAGGTTGTATCGTCATTTCCACTGGGCATTTAAATCCTCCTCTTGTTAAATGACACCAACAAATGTGTATGGGCATCTATAGATGTACACCCTGTATCTCCACCACCCTAGTTTATCTGTGCTTCTCCTTCACTGCTCAGAAACAGCAGTCCCAAGCCAGGTACATCTAAATTGGGAATCTTAGTGGCCCAGTCCTGGAACCAGAATTAAAAAGCAAAGTGTCTCAACTAAGCTTCCTTGCCTATTGATAACATTGAGCGACTTTGCAAAGCTTAGGGTAGCAAATAACTTACAGTTGATAATTGGAGATGATCTGAAGAAATCATTAAGAATATTTTAAAAGAACACCACCTATGTCATTTATCTATCTCAGAGCCTCTAAAACATTCTGCAAACATGTGACAATGCTAATTTCCTGGTGTGGATCCATGAGCTAACAGAAATGAAGAGAGAAATACATTTACGCATAGTCTTTCTTTTGCTACCATTTTCATTGTGTAAATCTAGACCTGTTCTACTGACTTCAGTTACCTGACATATATTAGTGGAAATAATTTGTTTATTAAAAAAAAAAAAAAAGGAATTGCCATCCACCAAATTAATAGACTTTTTTTTTTAAAAAAAAAAAAACAGAAAACACAATTAACCAAAAAACACCAAGACAACAAACACCAAACAACAAGAAAACAAAAAAACATTCTACCAAATAGTCTGATGCATTTCTAAATAATAGCAAGGTATAGCATGGCTTCAAGTTACACAGAAGTTATCTCTCCCTGCCATCACTTACTATAAATCCAGTCTAAAGAATATGTAAATTAATTAACATACAAGTGCCTGCATTTCCATTAGACTTGGGGGGTATGCTAACAACAATATCTAATAGATAGGAACAGGAAGCAAGACTTCTCCCTCTCCACAGAAGCTTCATAAAATAATGAGGCAATCAGGAGCAGAAATCTCCCCTCCTGATACAAGGCAAAGACTACAAAAACATACACAAAGAGGTTATACGCACGTTTTGAAGATCTCAGTTGAAGTCCTGTTGTGTTCCAGGAATCCACATGACTTACCTTTCTGGACCGTTTTCAAACCCACAACCTCCTGTGAGCATTTTTAAAACAAAAGCCAGGCCTGACACTGGAAAGCTGGATACTACCTCATCTTAGTTACCCCCACTCAAATCAAGACATTGTCTCTGGTCTGCATGGTTTCCAGCCACTAGCTCTAAAAAGCAGCAAGGAATCCCCAATTACAGACACAGAAACCTGGCTTTTTGACTCTACAGAGCCTGCTCTAAGTCATTAGCAACAGTATATCAAGGGCACTGTGACTTTCTGGAGCTGTGAAGTCCAGCATATTAGAAACAAAGATGACAGTATCTATAACCTCTTCGGAGATTTCCATAGTATGTACTCAAATACAACCCAACAGGCTCCAAAGCAGCATTTCTTTTACACAGATGTTCTTATAATTCAGACTAAGCTGAATGACGGAACAAGAGGAGTGTGGGAATGGGGAATCGGGTGTCCAATACAGCTTCCAATTTCCCCTTCTTACATACCTCTTGTTTTAAAAAAATAAAACAAAGCAGAAAATCAGAGCCGCATCTGGTTGCCCTGACATGAAATGTTTCTTCTAGTCCCAGTGGAGTCATTTTGGATTCCAAATCAACTCAAAACCAGATCTGGCACTGAAGCCTCTAAATCTGTGCCCGTAGTACCCTTCATACCTGCAGTACGGCCAGTGCTGCAGAATAGAGGTTGGCCTTTGCAATGTCTGAGACAACTACACTGGGAGAAAGGGGGGAGCAGCTCAGGTAACACTGCACTTAGTGAATGACTCACAGAAAAACAGGCTTTGGGGCCCTTGGCAGGAACCAACTGTCACCATTTGTTAAGTAGTTTGTCATGTTTGCCATCAATTCAGCCACATCTCAAACTTCTATGGGAAGAGGTGTAGGTACGATGGTACTGTGGCACTAATACAACACACCTTGCTGTACCACCAACAAAGTCTCCCACAAAGACCCTTAATGAGAAGCAGCAGGCTTGTGAGATGCAGGCAGAGTGGACTGTAAGAATCTTCCAGCCTTAAAATTTCAGCACACAATGAACCAAATCATTGAAAACTACTCCTATACTTACTACAATGTTTATAATATATGCTTCTTTGTTCAACTCCTTGGAGTGGGAAGAGAAATGGGAACTAGCTGTCTGCTTAAATAACAGAAGTCAGGAGACAGCAGAGCTGAAGCGATTTGCTCCCTGATGACAGGAGCAAAAGCCTTATGAGGATGAGCAGAGGGAACATCTGAAGGCTCATCTCTCTCCCCAAAAGGATGACTCTGGGGTTTTGTTCAATTATTTTATCAAAGATCTTAATATTCATTGGCCAATAACATAATATTCAATATTTTGACAAGCAAATCAACATACCAGGGAACACAGCACCGGTGCTGTTTAATTCTCCATTATGTTTTAACTGAAAATTCTACCAACCAGTTCCCATTTTCTCTAGAACATATATTCTGATCTGGCTGAGTTAGCTTTAAAAAAGGGCAAAAACCAGCAACATCTCTGTCCCCTGAATACCTACGTACCAAGTATAGACTTCCATATTTTCATTTTAACAATGAGAGAAATAAACTTTCCAAGAAACAAAGCTTGGCTTTACCATTGGAAAGCTTTGTATTTCCACCAAGTAAAACTGTGTTTTCTCCATGCTCTTTCAGAACTCACAGCCCTCTCTAATCCATTGGAAAAGGCTACTTACGGTCATTGCACTGGCTTCCCGAATACGAAGTCATGGAGCAATCACAGGTGAAACCTTCCCACTGCTGATTACAGATGCCCTGATTTGCACAGGAATCTTCCTGGCAGGTAGTGCTTGGTCCTGGAGAAGGGATGGCAAGGAAAGAATGAAAGGAAGCTGAAAAATTATTTTAGTGACGCCCACGATAATTCCAAGTCATCATTACCATTACTATCAACATTCTCATGCAGAACAGAAAAAGCACTAACCACTTTTCCATTCTTGAACGTGCAACAAACTTGAGTAAAACAACACATAGACAATTGTACACTCCACAACAAAACAGCAAACTGTAACAGACAGGAAGGAGGAAGAGCAAACAGCAAGATATTCCCTCTTAGGCAGGCTCAACTTATACGTTTCAGCACTCATTCACAGAAATTTATGATAAAATATGGTGTGATGCAAGGGAAACTGAAACACTGCCAGTTCCATGTGCTTCCCCTGAAGTTTGATCCCCTTTGTTTTAGGGCTGCAGCCTAGAAAACAGGCCCACGAACAATATTTCATCCTACCTACAGAACCATTACATAGGTTCCTCTGGAAACACATCATTGAAGTGCAAAACCAAACAAACAAACAAAAAAAAAAAACCACGACATTACTCCATGACGCTTTACTTTCTACTCTGAACAGGTTTCCATAGCTTTTGGAGGAAGCAGCCATTACAAACACAACAGCCTTTCGCTGTCTCTTATTTGGAGCTAACTGTTGCTATCCTACCCAGATAACCTTGCAGAGACACAACCCAAAGAACAGGCAAAAGAGGGATCTTCACATCAGAGGAACTCCGAACAATAGTTACTATGTCATCCACAAGGAAGTAGCTGGATTCTGAATCAACTGAGAGCAGAACTGAAGCTTCAAGCCATATATTACAAACAAGATAAGTCTGGACATTACTTGCTAAAAAGTATTTTATCTTCAGTAATCCAAACAGGTATCCTGTTCCTATTGTGCAGTACTTCAAATGAAACATACAACTACAGTTGCCATATCTGCTATTCTGTATCCTGCACTTAGTGGAAAAGAAAAAAAAATGTGCAAGATAACAAGAAGAGTAGAAGGTAACAGGCTAGGCTGCCTTAGATCAATCTCAAACATTTTCGGTCTAACTTTAAGGACAACAGCATAAGGATAAAGCAAACAGTCATGCTACCCATTTCAGCAACATTCATTAGTCTGTTAGCAACAGCAGTTCCATTAGGCTCATCCCACACATCACCCTTATCTCTTCATTACATCAGAAGTACCACCTGTACTTTACAGATGAGATGGGAAGCAATAAAGTACAGATACTCTTTTCAAGTATTTTAACCCAAAACAAAAAACCTCAGCCTCCATCTACCAAGACCTACACTGGATCCTACAGTTGTATAGGATCTCTGATATTCAGATCGTCCATCTAGGCCCTTCCTTATTTACAAGCATTTGCAGATCTTGCATCTAACTGGAAGCTGCACATCATCCTGTAATCCTCCCAACAACTCAAAGACCAAGCCAGGAACAGACACTCAGTTTTAGTGCACATTTCCCCCTCTTCCTACCAGACCATTCTTCCCAACTGCAAGAACAGAATGGGTGAACTTGAGTCACTACTTAGGTACCTGGGCTTCTTTACACGGCAGTGTCAGTGAGGAGGAGGGAGCACATGAAGATCAGTATGCAGGGAGTTTAACTGAACATCAACAAAAACCTGAGTTTCTTCTATAATCTGTACACTATTCAAAAAATAAATAAATAAACAAAACCCTTCTAAAGAGAAGCCTAAGTGCACACAAGAAAAGCAGACAACAAAATCCCTGAAAGAAGATTCACCTATTGAAAAATGCAGCAGCCACCATATCAAAACAGCGTGTTTTTTCACAGTGAAAGAAAGCTGAGCAGCATTTTTCAACACTTTTCCCCTCCTCTCTTCCCCTTCCTCATCTTCAGCTGTATGAATCCTAGTGGTCTCACTGGCACAGTGTGAAATTAACAGATCACCTCTAGTTTTGTAGCAGCACTGACAGACCACAGGGTGTGAGCTGCTAGGTGTGTGCACAGACACTTCTTCCTTGCCTTTCCACGTACAGAAAGACATGGATATAACCAGAGACAACAGGCAGGCATCAGGCTGAGGTCTGACACTTCAGACTTATTCTGGCCCCAGAAAAGGAGGAATTACATTGAATATTAGTCTGGAATAGAATACTAGTTGTCGTCTTGCCTAAGACTTACAAGTTATCCAAGGAGAAGCACGGCTGAAGAAGCAAAGCAGAACAGCAATTTCAGTGACAGTGTTCCTGCTCTACCTGCACTTTTCTGAGAACACTTTCGTTACTCAGCAACTAGACTAGATAACGGGCATTACTGTGTTGGGGATAGCGTTTGTCTAGGATACTTACAGGAAGAAATACTAGAACTTAACTCTAGAAATAAGCTTGCGTGAGGCCTAGTAACTGGGGCTTGAGGTATTCTCAGCGGTGACAAGCCAGAGAGCCAAGGCGTTTGAATTATGCCCAGTATCATGGTTTCTGAATTGCATTTTACAACAAGCAACTGTGAAGATGGTAACAGTATTTTTAAAGCAGCAAGAGAACAAAGCATCACCCCAAGCACCATCTGACAAGAAATTCTGAAATGCTGACAATAAAAAGAAGCTTGAAGCCTGATCAGCTGTCTTTAGAGTCAGTTGTGACGGCACAGCATCGATTCTGGGTATTACGCTTTGCCTCACTCCTGAGTACTATGGGCCATTTGCATGGTAAAAGCATCTTTGTCTCCAAGAGTTCATCTATTCCCGCTGCTTACAGTCCTTGCCTGGTGTCATAATCCTCCATCTGTAGCAACAGAATTCTGTTCAGAGCAACTAACAGGGATGTCACAGGGGATTAGGATTTTAGATTAGGGAGCAAAGTGACAGAAGCACAGGAAGGCTTATAAAACGAAGACTGTGTTACCATGCACATGCCCCTTAGTGCTAAGGCACTAGGAAAGGAAGACAAACTGAAGTTATACAAAGAGCAGTAGAAATGGTTCTAAAATACCAATGCCATCAGGCTTCAGGTCTATTTTTAATGTCAGTCCTTTGGCAACACTTACAACATACCAGAATTATTTTTAAAGCAAAGTTTCAGATCAAGCCTTCACATAGTCTGAGATACATCTGGTAAGTCACTCTACACAGTTAATTAAAAAATACCCATTCTGACTTTAATGTTCTCTTTGAATCTGCAATATCCTGACAACACTTGCTATTTCCCTCGTGTGCATTTTTGTTCAAAGGTCTTGCTTTTGTTATCTGTTTGCAGCTGGGCCTGACACAGCTTCTTACCGTACTTTCTGCTGGGCATGTGACATGAGTGGGCAGTAGATAAAGAACGGAAGTGGAAAACTCCCCAGTACAGGAAAGCATCCCTGCTAGCAGAGGTGAGACTTGCTCTGTCACCTCCTGTCCAGACTAAGCCTACCAGTGGAGGAGACTCGCTGGGAATATGGGATGGCAAAGGAGAATTCCACAACCACATCATTTACTCTTTATTTCTACATCCCTAACTCTTCCCAAAATAGCTCACGATCTCACAACTTGCAAGATCTGAGACTTTCTTGGGAATAAGTCCAGTATTCAACTTCTCTTACAGATTACCTAGTTAGATATATGGTTTATGAGTTTTTACCACTAAACATTTGAAGAAAAACACACTAGAAGAGTACAGTAGCCCGATGTCTGCTACATAATACGTTTGGAAAAATTACTTTGTCTCTCTAACTCTTCCTTGAGGTTTCAGCCGTACGGTGGATTTCTCTGCCCTGAAACTGAAAAATTTGAGGTCTACTGCTGTGCATTGCTAAAACTGCCACGTCTCATCTGACAGGGGGGCTCTCTTGTTCAACAAGAGAAGTCATTCCTGCTGTGTTATTTGAAAGCACTTTGCAGTGAAAGGAACTTGAGAAACATGAGATACAGTATTGTATTTATCATTCTTCTGAGTTACATGAGGAATTCAGTTTCCTTTATAGCACAGCTGCAGGATTATAACACAAATGCTTCATGCTTTGATCATAACTAGCAGTAAGCTTTAAGCTAAAGAAAATAATTCTAGGACTTGTACATAACACCTTCTTCATACATTGAAAAATCATTCCTTTTGAAAGAACCCATTTGCATCGGTGTTATTTTCTCAGTAAGAAGGAGCTACAACAGGCAAGGTCCTTTGGTACTAAGGGCCCATTTTAACTCTCCGTCTCCCTAAGTGGGCTACTGCTCCCATCTTTCTTCCCTGCATCAAAGAGGTTCAGAAAAGATAAAATGACACATGCAAGACATCTTTACTGTCTTTGTAGAATAAAGTGCTTCTTTGTTCCTAACTTGCAAATGCCATAAAGAAGATAAACCTTGACCACTGCCAGTCAGGTATTATGATGGGCAATTTGTACCTATGATAAATCTGCAGACTACTGCTGCCAGCACCCTTCTTTCAGAACTGGTGACGTTCTGTTTTTCTGAATTCAGTATACAGGCCCAGTACAGCTCTGAGAGGCATCACAGCTCAGAAACCAGAAGCACTGGGCAGAATCCCATTCTGCTCTAGGACTCATTCCTAGTGCAGGTTAAGTAGGGAATAAAATGAATACAGGTAAGATTTCCAATTTATAAGTATATATAAAGATTTTTCTGAGTAAAAAGTGTGCAAAACTTAGACTGAACCCCATGGAACATCATTGGATGGACCATACCTCATATGCTTTAACTGCTAGATAGCCATGGGGGCGTTGCGAATCAAGGCTCAGCGAAAGACTTAAGAAGTCAGATCCTGTATTTTGAATCATGGGTGGTGGAAAGCAGGAATATCATAAAGGGACTTTAATTTAGCACATTAGAACCAAAAAAATCCAAGAGATTTTCAAGGGTGGCAAAGCCAGCTCTTTGAGCTCTCTGAGTTCCCGATTTTGTTAAGAACTCGTCATCCCTTTCATCACCTAAATAAGGTTAGGCATCTGGCAGGATCCATATTTAAAGTTACCCATTGTCAGAAATAACTTAAGAGCCAGCATTCTGCAGTCTGAAAATACAGCTATTCATCCCAGTGCCTCAGTCGAACCTGACTTCTCCATTCATTTGACGTCAGTTACAATGTCAGGTCCTCCTGTTCCAAATACACAACTGATCTAAAAATTTCAGGAACAAGGACTTAGTTAAGATAATGAATGTGTAAGTATCCCATGCAAAGCACATTTACCCCATGGTGACAGGAGAAGGGAATCAGCAGCAAAAATGGGAATCCACAGAGGATGGATCTACAAGATGAAATCTGTTATCTGCTTATCTCCCTCCCTCTTTGTCACCCTGCCTCTCCCCCTCTCTAAGCAACCTAGATCTTGAGAAAAGCACTCATACACATGCGGTTGAGGGAAGAAAAAAAAATAAAAAAAAACACAAATTCAACTGCATAAAAGGGAGTATGCCTGGATCTGAGATATGGCGGGGAACAAGGAGATGCAAATGAAGCAGAGGAAGTAAACAACAATCAAACATAGAAAATAAAAAGACAAAAGGAAAGACTGAAAGTGCTGTATGTGAAAAAGAAAAATACAGTCAATTGGAAAAACACCCTTCCCTACTGCAAATCACAGCAGTGGGAAAGTTGTGCTACCAGCCCTCATGGTCTGGTAGGTTTCATATTCTGAAACAGCAAGACTATTTAGCAAAGGTTGGTTTCCTGAAAAGCCAATAATCCACATAACATACTCAAGAGAAACATTTCTCCTTAGGTGTACATATGGCCAGGTGTCTCCATCTGAACTGTAAATATTCTTATAAGGTTCTATACCAATATGAACTTGAGCAAGAATGAATCTCAACAGCTGTGAAAAGCCTTTAGCTTATGAGGACTCCTGGAAAATGAAAACAACAAAAAAATCTGTTTGGCCACACCACCTCTTCTTCATGCTGCATCCATCTCACTGGACATCAAAAATTGAACACGAACTCCTAGCCGTGCGTTCTGAAGACTGATAGGCTGTCAAATTTGTTGTCTGTTGGGTAAGAGGATACCTCCTAATATGCTTCTGTCTATTAACACCTGCTACACTGACAAAGCAGTTATCTGTTAATATTTCCTTTGATTCCTCCAATTTTTTTCCCCTTTTCTGTTAAACCATAGAATGCCAACTACACCAAAAAATGCTGATGACATTCTGACACAAAGGTAATTGCTACCTGCCAATCCCTAGAATATGGAACAGGAATAGTTTAAATGGAAAAATCACACCTGGTGCATTAGATAAGGACAGCAACATCACAGCTGCTGAACTGAAAAAGGATTTCATGAAATTAAATTCAAAAAAAAAAAACAAACACAACCTTAATTCCAATGATATGTAAACCGTTGGGAAGTCTTGTTTCTATCTCAGACTGAAACAAGAATACTGTATTTTCTACCACAGCAAAACCTGAGACTAAACCCATGGCTTAGACACAAAATTTCAAGGCGATTAAGCTGATATCATAAGAGATATGACTTCTGGCTTCAGGACTATTGAACAGAGAGACAAGTGTGAAGTGCTTCTGTCTTCCTGTTATGTATAAGAGGGTTTACTCCTTTTCCCCTGAAAAAGAGGAACGTTTTCTTAAGCTTCCACAACATTCAGGAATAAATTAACTTATTTTGTATGCTGCAGTCTCTTCAGATGTTGGGAAATGTACTTTCACTACTAAGTTTAAAGGATAGACTTCTCAAAACCATGGAAAATCTTTCTCTAATAATGGTAGGATCGAAGATCTATTAATTTCTAATAAGCAGGTTTCCTTACTTACTTCCTGGGGATACAGACCATTTGTATGTAATTACACTACTAAGTTTTTCTTCAGAATGTGTCTCCTAAGACCTAGCTTTCATTAAACTGATTTTCTGTTATCAGTGTTTAACCCACCACTTCTCTGTAATTCAAGTGGCATATTCTCAATAACTATCTGGCCTCTCCTCTTTGAGTCATTTTCCTGGTTTCCTCGATTTTTCCTCCCTTTGCTACTGAAGTTATTCTCAGTCTCTTTAAAGATTTTCACTTGCATGGTTTCGATATTTTAACACCACCCGCATAGTCTTCAGCCTTTCAGCAGCCTCCAGCATTGCTGATTGCCCCCTCTTTACTTAGCAGGTAATAGTAATAAAAAAGATGTCAATAAGAATTTCATGTATGGATCAACATCACGAAAGAGCCCTGCCTGCTTTATAAAAATCAGAGATGATCCAGTAGAAATTTCTGAAAAAGACCTACAAGAGGTATAAAAATTAGCATCTATAAAAGTACCTGATAATCAGGCATGATCACTTCAGCCAGTACTCAAATTGGATCAATTTTGGCTTGTAAAATGCCTAACTACTAAGGCACTTTGTCGGGTTTGTTTTTGTTTTTGTTTTTTTTTAATTGAAATTCCAGAAAGACACTTCTGTTTTGTTGGTGGTTGTTGGTTTTTTTTTTTTTTTTTTCAAAGCCTAAGTTATAAAAACTAGTTTTCATCATCCAGCCTCACTCCTCAGTATTGATACTGAGGAATCAAAGTTGACTTTCCTGCCTTGTAAAGCTCTGAGGGTTTTCCATATCTCTACACAGAACTGCTATTTGCTTGAGAGATAATTAACCATTTCAGGAAATCAACCTGTGCTCTTACAGATGTCCACAGACTGATACAGTCAAACCTCTCGGGTCAACAAAAACACCTTCATGGTTCGCCATATCCTTCCTCAACCCAGACTTTCCCTCCAGAAGGACTGGGTTTTGTCTTTCTCCTCGATCCCAGAGGTGTGACTGCATCCAGTAAAAAGGCACCAAATGTTACATAAAGGCATCTTTCAGTCCAAAACAGTAATGGGAAGAAGAACCTTCTCTACCTTGCAGGTCAGCTTTGGTCAACTCAACTTTGTTAGCAAAACAAAAAAACAAAAACAAACAGAAAAAAGAAAAAGCAAAAACAATAAACAACAGGTTAGTATAAAGGCAGATAAACCAGGATCACAACACTTCAAATAAATAAAAAGCAGTTAGTATAACCATCACAGCCAATGTGCATAATAAACACATGCATGAAGGACAACACAGGGAACAAGGACACATGGGGACATGGCTACCTTAAACCATCACCACTATAACAAAACAAAACTTATCAATAACAAAACCATACGAGAGAGGAAATGTACTTCATTCACACACACAGGGTTACAATTTACAGAGTAGGAAGAGAAAAATACCACATTCTTAATGCCAATCCCTCAGCATTTACTGATAATTTGAGAGAGATTTTGTCTCATTTGAGAAATACTTAGAATCCATTTAAGTCAAAAATCTATTTGACTTTCAAATCATTAGTCAGGAATATTTTTATTTTGTTTCTACATGCAGACTCTGGAACTCAACATAAATCTCCTTTCACAAGAACACAGATTGCCTTGAATCTTTGTCCACAGTGGATTTACTGCCAGAAAGCCACAGGGGACTGACAATTCTGGAAGAAGATAACCTCTGTTCATTCCCAGAACTGAACCTGACACTGGATGGAAATTGACAGTAAAAAAATAATTCCCCCTCATGAGCTGATATCTGCTCATGAATTTCAACACACTCTTAAGAAAGCCTGCATCAGCAGGCAAAGAGATAGCTCCTCAGGCTTCAGACCCATGTAATCTTTGGCAATCTCATCAGAGCAATCAACAGAAATAACAGCAGTACAAGCTCATTCTTTCACTTAGGTGGGAATGATCTTGTTATTTGCATTCAAATCATAATCCACAAGGCAAAAAGAAAATCCTAAAAGGTCTGACTGACTGAAGACCAAAATGAACTTGGTTAAAATTAAAAAGTATAAAAAAGCAAAGCAAAACAAAACAATAGCACTAACGGTCTTCCATTTGGCACAGGTTTTTTTGTTTGTCTTTTGTAATCGGATAGTCCATTTTACAGTGAAGCCACATAGATTTTTGGTGTCTATACCTTGATTCTAAGTTTTCTTTTTCAGCATGGAAAAAACAGAGAACAAGGATGGGAGTACAGGCAAGAGCTCCCAAATCCCTTGCCAATGCAGATTACACATTTCTGTTATACAGCACAATGGGAACAACGAAACACCAAATCACTGACCTCATTGATCAAAAGATGGATATTTAAGAAGTGCATACTCACCTTTGTAATGTTCTGTTCTTAAAAGTTCTAATATTAATTGCTGATACTGAAGAGAGATTGGTAGCTCTCCCATTCTCTTATTTTCTTACTTTACGTTTACAACCCAATAAACCAGTACTGGCATTCCTGTGCTTCCTATGAAGTTTCACATTTTGAACCTTTGCTATTGTTTCACAGCCCATGAATGACTCAAGATGGCAATTACCTTCCCTCCTGAGCCAGACAGATTTTTCTTCCCACCTCTGGAGCTACTCCACTACACAGAGCCATAAAATCCAGAAGTTGTTTAAGTAAAATGCAAAAACAAACAAGCAAACAACAAAAAGGGGAAGGGGGGAACAAAATGTGGGAGAAGACAATTTATCCCATTTCTCCACGCATCTTCCTTGACACGTGTTCTAAGAAAGTAATTTGTATATAAACACTTTTCCCAACTGCTCAGTTCCTTGTCTTCTTTGTAGCTGAGCAAGAACATAGCTTACATTTCTTCCATAATTCGAGTAACACTGTGACGATGGAATACAAAATCATAAATAACAGGAGAGCTGTCAAACTATCATGGAGTAAATTAATGCTCCTCTCCTCAATGGACAAACTCTGATTCTACAGAGAAAAAGTGAAGTATCACCACATTGGAAGTTTCACTAATGAGTAGATGAAGGGTGAAATCCTTTTTGACACTATCCTGCTGTGAGATTTTAAGCGTGAGATTAGATTTTTTTTCCACACACTGCTTGGTATGCAAAATGTGTTTCAGATTATCCAGCCTGTGTCATTGATGCTTCTCACGCACTAGTGAATTCCAAAGGTTAACTATAATATTTCATGGAAAGTAGCACAAGATTATGATTTTAATGCAGGACCTGGAAGAAGATTAAATTTTGGAAAAAAAAAGTCCCCAAACATCTGGAACAAAGTCACCACTTAGTTAAGTAATAATCATTCTCCTTTGTGAGAAGTTATCAGAACAGTTGAGGAAAGGCAAGGAGAGGAAGAAGCCACATCTCTAAAGAACAAGAAGAACAACAACGAACATTTTCTTTAATCAGTGCTGTTAAGTGTGTTTGACTTTTTGTAGGAAGAAAGGTGGAAATTAGAGTATTTAAAAGGTGCACCTGAATTTCAGATAGCTCTAGTGCCTGTAGTAAGCTGCACAAGGCTGTCTATATAAAAGAAGGGAAACATAAATGAACAAGTAGGAAATTAGTAAAGAGGAGAAAACCCCAATTGCATTAAGTACTCACTAATATTTAACCACATTCAACCTTTTATGGCGTTTTCAAGATGTCTACATAGCTTCTTTCAGGATCAGTGAGGAAAAAGCAGTAAGTCACTGACTCTTGACTTTTGTAGATGGAATAAATTCAAATTCATCCATTCATTTAATAGGAAGAGTAGGAATGAGATGCTTAGCAAAACAAACTGATTTTAGGAATCTAGAATCAATGAGATGATCTGAAATTTCAATCGGTCTGCTTTCTTGGAAGAAAAGAAGGTCACTTGTAACAACTTCTTCCATCTTCCAACTTTCAGCAAACACAGTGCAGAAATCTTTTCTCTCAAGCTCTCCAGCATCATCCGTCATGTTTGTTTGACAGAAATGGAAATAGCTTGTATTACTCTAACTCAACAGCTGTATAAATATTGCCAACCACAGCCTATAGGCTGCAGAGCTAGAGACTGAGAGAAAGAGAACCAAGTAGTGACAAAGGATTTGTTCTCAAGTTGTAATGTTTAACTCACGTCTAGGAGATTCCACTCACAGCTTAAATGTGCTCCGCAAGGCACTGTTGAATTTCATACTTTCATAACATATAGATATCTCTGTTTCACAGGTGGGGGGAGCAGTGCCCAAAGAAGGTGAAGTACGTGCCTGCATTTTCTAGTAGAAGCAGTTCACCAACATGAAGTCAGACTACTTCTTTGTCCTTTCTGAGAATTGACTTGATCCCTTCAGAGTGCTCTGTAGCCTGAATTGCTCATTTGCTGTCCTAGAATAAACACTGAAGCCGGGATTATTTCAGTCTTAACTTCCCTACCTTTTCTGTCAGGCTCTCCCCACAACTTTTTTTTTTTTTTTGAGTGGTGACAGGGGAAAGGACCATCTTACACAAAAGGTGGTGGTTAAAGCTGCAAATAGCGTAAGAGCTAAAGATACTCCACATAAAATAAATTAATTAATTAATAAATGTGGTGGTCAAATGTCAACCCAGAACAGATTTTACACAATAGGCAGCAAGAAGGTTTTCTGGCTTTGCTGAATATCTTCCAGGGAAACACAAGCTGCCATCACAGACCTGACCAGACCTTCCCAAGAACAATGAAGAGCTGTCTGTTGTTCATGAGCAATCAGAAATCAAAAATCAGAAATGAAGCAATTGCAAAAGAGCTGTAAAAACAAAATCGAAGATGACCAGAAGACAAAAGGGTGGGGTAGGATAGGCTTTACCTCCATGGGCTCATTTGACATTTCAGACACCTTGGGATTTTTTTTTCCCCTTCCCTCCTCAGGTAATCACTCATGAAATCCATTCTTTGACAAAAAAAGGTGGCCCTATATGGCATGTCAAAAAACAAAATAACAAAAAACACACCACACAGACAGTGTGGCAGCTATCATGTTGTCCTTCATGAACAGGATAAAGAGGTCACTCAGTTGTGCTGCTGTAATCAAATTCCATCATAGATAACTTCTTACTGAAATTGCAAGAGTAAAACTGGTAGGTGACAGATAGAAAGTAATTATTTTCTTTAGGTCTGAACAACTTTGTTTGTTTGTTAAGCACTACTATACACTATTAAATACCAGACACTTTTAGTCTCCAGGATGCCTGCATTTCAGTTAATGACTCCTATACATTGCCTGACAATGCACTCGGATTCTCTAGATCCTAAAGAAATAACTCTCACATAAACATAATTTATCTTGAAAGTGCTTCCTGCTCCTGTTCAAATAAGAGCCCATCACTGGAACAGAGCAAACTGCAGAACTTGGTAGGCTTGTGCTTTGGCGCACAGCAAGGCTGAATTATCCTCCAGCACATAAGAATAATGTAGCCAAGAAAGGTCAATGGCCTGCTCAAAAGCGTGTAATGGGGATGGTGGTAGAACCAAGACAATAAACCACATTATTTTTCTGCAAGAATTTGGGAAATTTAATTGGAATTGGGTACACAAATACATGACTATAGAGATAACAAATGCAAACAGGATACAACTATGTCACCCATTTGTAGAGGAGTACTGGTCTTGGGCAGACAATGCTTTTCTCCTGACCTACATCTCACGTCCTAGCATTCCCTAGGTTTCTTTCCTATCCACATCATTTAATTCTGCCCTGAGATCAAACTGACAGCTTCAGAGAAGATGGCTGCCACCTTGCAATCTGCTCTGCTTCTGAAAGCAAAGCTGCAAAGACAAGCATTAGCAGAAATCTTTCTCATACCACGTCTGGAAGACAAGATTCATATGTGAGGATGGAAAGACATTCCTTTAAGCATGCAGTATTCCTCATGCATGTTTTCTCCCGCTGCCTTTCCTGATGAAGTAATGACATACCCTACAATTAACACAGCATAACTATTGCCCCAAAAGGCCTGCTGCTGCTTATTCCAAACGTGGTTAATCATGAGACAGCAGGAGCTGCTCAGGACTTCAGCACTTCAGGATGTTAAGACTACACCCAAGATCACTTCAGACAGAAATGAAATAATGAGACTTAAATAAGGATCCAATATGCTTAACGAGTTTTTCCTTCTTTAGAGGAAGGCGAGATAGATACACTTTTCAGGGGCAACTGTTAGAACAGTCAGTGGCAGGCAGTAGTCAAGAGGTGAAATGAAGCCACGGGGATTGCTGTGATTCAGAACTCAATTGAAACAGCTTTCTGGTGACCTATTTTTTATAATCCTAAATACGTTGGCAAAAAGAACGCCTTCCTCTTCAACATCTCATTGGCACTGAGCATGGACCTGTCAAGGAAATAGTATGGGCATTGCTTTGCAAGAAAAGTTCAAGCAAAGCAGAATGAAGGCTATCACTGACCTTCTCACCCACTTTTTGTATTTCTAGCTGCCTCCAACTTTGAATCTTGTTTCACGTGCTTTAGAAGAGAAGGGAAATTCACATTCTTGGCATTTTTAAGAGTGAACTGATCTCCATGTTCAGACAGCAGGCTCTGCAGGTACCAGATAGGTACACAGTCAAAATAACTGCCCCATTACGCATTCTTAGAGTGTCACTGATACTATGCAACCTGAATAATAGGACAGTAAAGCAAAGAACTGCACTGGGTACAAGAAGAAGGAAACCCAATAGCCCTAATAGCGGTGCCAAGTCTTCTGGGAAAACATCATCATTCTGTTCCAGAGGCACACACAGAACTACATGTTCATTTAATGAAATGTCCTCTGAAGGAAAAAGACTAGTAGAGATAATATGCAGGCTATGCTGCCAGATTATGCTAGTTTTAAATAGAAGAATTACCAGAAATCAGTAAGATTAAAGGAGAGCTTTCAGTGCACTGAAGGTAATCAGAAATGATTTTCAAAAACCCCAAATGGTGGTGGTGTTTTTTTTTCCCTGAACCTCATAAATAACTACACGGAAAAGATGCATTTCTTCTTTTAGCACTTCAGCTCAGCTACAAATGGGCAAAACCACAAGTTTTCTTCTACTATGCTGACTTCCACAAGGAACAGCGTGGTTCACACAAAAGCAGCAAAAAAAAGGCAGAGAAAAGAACAGCCTAAAGCTATGCAGAACTTACCAATACTGTGAAATTGAAGTTGATATTGAGTGGGTTCTTATGACAAAATTCTCACTAACCAAAGCATTGTTGTGGGAGAGCAGCAGTAGGGCTGAAACACAGGACTTTCCAGCCAACCAAAGGTCCCAGAGACAATGACTTAATTCGATTTAATTGAAGAGCCAATTTGATGTTTTATGAGTACTCAAAGATGGCTCAAAGATGACACTTTCAGTCCTTGGAAGGGACAGTCTTGACAAGTGTCGTCTATATTTCAAAGTGATGTAACCTGAAATCTTGACATGGTAAGGAAATAAGTAAATTCATTTCATGAAGTCCTGTCTGTAAGCACCAGTCAGGGACATATGTCTTAGCAAACATGCACACCACATACTTGTCCTGATAAAACTCTTCCTCTAATGACCAGTAGCAAACAAAGCAGATGGGCATTTAGTTGAAGTAGACATAATGGCCGTTTTCATTTAACCCAACCTACAGAATCTTGATTTTTTTTTTGATGCCTAGTATTCCTCATGCTATGGGAATTAATAAGCATATTCCTGAGTTACCGCAATGGATGTTGATATTCTTTTAAAAAAAATAAAATAAAATAAAATAAAATAACAGGAACTAAACAACTAAACAAGGACAGTAAATTATTTAAAGAAACATCAAGAAATCACTGCTATTTACATGCTTCAAGAAGCCACAAAGCACATCTGTTTCCATATCAGCTCGAAGAGAGAAACTATGGAAAAAATTAAAAAAAAAATTCCAGACAGTAGAGATAATACTGGAGGAATAGCCTCCAGTGCTTTCATTGAAAGCCCACTTCAACAAAAATGAACTTCAGTTATCATGGATCGAATCATGGAATATCCCGAGTTGGAAGGGATCCACAAGGATCATCGAGTCCAACTCCTGGCTCCACACATGGTCTGATCTTCAACTAGCAGTTACAGATTCCACCTTCCATTTCCCCTGCCTCTACTTGGTCTCAAAATACTTCTTTCTGCAAATGCCAGAAGGGCCCTCTGAAGCACTAGTGAATTGCAAACTCAGAACATCTTTCAAAGCATTTAAAAAGTATTATTAAGTTAATGAACAGCTCTGAGAAAAGCATATGTAAAGAGCTGTCCATCTCTGTACCACCCTTTCCACTAGTGGAGGTACCACTTCATGGGTGACTGAATAGGCAAGAGAAAAACCACTAATGATGAGGTGTACAGAGACAGAGGCTAGCTATACTCAGCTGCATTTGGGAGCACAGATTGCAGTGAAGGATGTCATGATGAAAGAAACAAACAAAATGGACAATAAAGTGGAGAAGTAGATGCATAGGGGGTAGTAGTGAAGTAAGAGTACAGAAGAGAGGAACTTCTCTGAAATCAGTTATACCTTCGCATCCACGCTCAATCTGCCCACTGCGGTGCAAAGCATCATTGATTAGATCAGGCAGACGCCCGTTCAAGTCCACAGATGCTAGACAGCCCTGAAATCCATCACGTGAGGCCACTAGCTTTGGGAGGTTGCTATACATGCCTTGAGCTAGGCCAGCAATGTAGAGATCACCTGGAGGAGAAAACGGTAAACATGGAAGAAGAAAGTTACATACAGTTTAAACAGGCTTTTCCTCTCTTCCAACATGAATACAGTGAGCTGAACATCTGTTTAGGAAAGGTTAAAAGCAAAGGAGGTTATTTTACAGGCCCAGAGGTCTCTTTACTGCTCAAAGATGATGTCTCACTGGTACCCTTAAACTACATCCAAGTACAACTGAAACTTAACCTAAAGCATCATTTCCTACTCTCATCCTCACAGAACTCTGAATGCAACATCACTTTAATGTAAAATAGTAGCAATTATGAACTTATTTCCCTTACAGGGTGCGCAAGTATTACTTAATCTGAACTTGATCTTGGCTTTAAACTAAAAGAGGGAAGATTTGGATTAGAGGTTAGAAGGACATTTTTCACTCAGGGTGGTGAGGCACTGCAACAGAGAGGTTGCCCAGAGAGGCTGTGGATGCCCCATCCCTGGAGGTGTTCAAGACCAGGTTAGATAAGGCCCTGAACAACCTGATCTAGCAGGTGGCATCCCTGCCTATGGCAGGGGGTTTGAAACTAGATAATCCTTGAGGTCCCTTCCAACCCAGGCCATTCTATGATTCTGAATCATATGTGGCCTGCTCATTGACTTTTCCAATGTGCTTTCCCATCAGCACTAGCACCCTGTATTTCACAGTCCTGGGCTTCCGACAGTTTTAACATCTGTAGACAGACACACACACTGCCAGTCATTGTAGCATCCTATTTCATCACCTATCACCCCTCAATGCAAGACACATGCTGTAAACGGCTGTGCTTCTCCAGGGTCTCCTCTGTTCCTAACAAACGGATAATTGTATCTTAACTAGAGAAAACTGTAGATTGACCAATTTGAAGAAAAAAAAAAAAACAGCAAAAACAAAATACGATGAGCTATTCTGCTACAGGAAGTTGCCAAACAGAAAAAGAGAAAAATGGAATTGAAAGTCAAAAATCAGCGAATTCCAGATTTACTGTTTGGAAAACCATGATTTCTATTATCTCTCTCATTTACTGGTTAAGACTTGCCAGAATAAAGAGGAGGAGAGGAAACATTCTTTTAGAATTTACCTTTAAGATCCAGATTTTTGGCACCATTGATGACCTGAGTGACCACTTTAGTATCCACTTTTAGGCTGTGTGTATTACTGTTATCTCTGGTGATGACAACATTGTGCCATTGGTTGTCATTGAGAGGACGGTCGCTGTTGCCTTTGATAACATTAGGTCCATTTCCAAGGTCAAATACATAATGTATGTACCTGTAAGCATAGTAAAAACAGTTAAAATTCTGTAGCAACTCTGGCACTACTGATGAGTGCTAGAGATGATGAAAATAACTTTAGCAAGCAACGAAGTTAAGTGTCTCTGCATTAGAAAGTTCTTGTCAGCCAAAGCTTAAATCACCAATTTGAAAAGGTACCGTTCTTCCTCGACAAAGTTTAAGAATTTGCATTTTGAGAAGATGACATTTGAAGTAATCCAATTCTAATAATAAAATATTCATCTTTTTCATAAAGTTCTTGCAGATCTACAAGAACTTCTGACTATACAACTAATTATTTTTAAAAACTGATAAGATCAATAGATGCAGTGAACAACAACACGAGATATGCTTATTTAGGGCATATATTCCCCAGATCCTGAGTTCTGAATAACCCCCTTAAAAAGTTAATTGGGAAATTCACTGAAAATATTGTACTAAAATTCACATGAGAGCATGGGCTTATTCAAACAGCTGCAAAACAATTAGTGCTTCTTTTGGCAAAATATAAAGACCCTAACAAAGACTGAAGTCATGAGAGTGTTACCCTGAATTATTTATATAGTTCAAACACAGAAATCCACCTGAGGACAGAGAGAAATACTCTTTTTAGAAAAGAAACAGCAAAATTAATTCCTCCACAGAGCCAGGAACTCATGACTATTTTTAAGTTGTTACTCAATGTCCCAGAAACATGTGCAAAGTTAAAAATGAAAAAAATGAAAGAAATTGAACGTTAATTCCTTAGTTACACTGAAATAAATACAACTAGTAAAGTTTATTTGTGGAATTCATGTTTACTGCATCTAGATGAGTACAAGATAAACATTCATTCAACTAACAAAGGTGTTTTTGTTTTTAAAGCCATTGACCTTGCCAAAAGAATACAGTTTTCAAAAGTAAATTGAGTTTGCTCTTTCTTGAGCATCACCAGAAGAAAAACAAGAAAAATTTGGAAGCCCAGAAGATTTTTTTCCCCTGTCAGTGGAGGTGGCAGAAATGCACCGGGTCTGCTGTATGGGAAGAAGAAACAAAGAAAGGAAAGGAGAAAAAAAAAAAAAAAAAAAAAAAAAAAAAGAAGAGATTCAGGGCCCTGGGCACATTTCCTCATCTGTGCTCTGCTCTGCAAGGTTAACAAGACAAAATGTTAGCATAACCAAATCTGAAGGACTTGAAAGTTTAATATTTCATGCTGTAAAAAGTGAATCTCCCTAAGTCACAGAGGGGAAGCCAATGGGGAGTCCCTTAAGCTACAGTGTTTATGTCCAGCTGCTTCATTTTAAACCTCAGCAAATAGAAAATGTATGAGATGAATTTGTCTTCATGCAAGTATTTTAAGCTTATCTTTAACACGGAACCCTGGTAGAAAGCAGCAGAATGCTTACTTACCCCTTGACTAGTTCAACTGCAATGAAGTCATTTCCATCACCACTGTTAAAGAGGATGAAACCATCAGCTGAAGTGGTCTTGAACTGAAAGAAGAGGTGCATGGATGTGTAAGCCTGCAAAGTGGCTAAGCTCAGGTAGCTGCTCTTGGTCTTGAATGTCACAGGGTCAGCTATAATATTGCGGAGACCAAAGCGTGCCTTCAGCTCACAATAGTCAATGTCACCATTCTTGCAGAGATCAATGTAAAGCATCCCATTGAACATGAGGCTTTGGAGGTGGCCAATGAAGCTGGAAGGGATGACAGAGATGTAACGTTTCTCCGTCATGATCCCTGTCTCGATGTTGTGGAACTCCAAACGGGTGTGATCACCAACCATTGTGCCTGACGAACAGAAACAAGAAACAGGCAGAAAGCCCAGAGATCAGTAACAGGTTATACAGAATCATAAATTCATTTTTGTTAGAAAAGACCTATAAGATCATCAAGTTCAACCATTAACATAAGGCTGACAGGTCTTCCACTTACCATATCCCTAAGCACCACATCTACATGTCTTTTGAATTCCTCCAATGATGGAGGCTCAACTACTTCCTTGAGCAGCCTTGTTCCAATGCTTCACAACTCTTTCAGTAAAGATTTTTTTCCAAATATCCAACCTAAAAATCCCTTGGCATAACTTCAAGTCATTTTCTTTGTCCTATCACTTATTCTATGGGAGAAGACACCAACCCCCACCTCACTACAATGCCCTTTCAGGTAGTTGTAGAGAGCAATAAGATCTGCCCTAAGCCTTCTTTCCTCTAGGCTAAATAACCTTAGTTCCTTCAGCTGCTCCCCGTAAGACCTGTTTTCTAGACCCTTCATCATCTTTGTTGCCCTTCTTTGGATGTGCTCCAGCACCTTGATGTCCTTTTTGTAGTGAGGGACCCAGAACTGAACACAGTAGTTGAGGTGCAGCCTCACCTGGGCCAAGTACGGGGGCACAATTGCTACCCTAGTGCTGCTGGCCATGACACTTGTGATAAAAGCAAGGATACCTTCTTGGTACCCTGAGTGCACTGCTAGGTCAAATTCAGCTGACTATTGACCCAGGCCCTTTTTCACCAGGCAACTTTCCAGCCACTCTTCTCCCAGCCTGTTGTGTTGCCCTCCAGCATCCAAACCAACGGCAGTACTAACTTAATCCTACATGAGAAAAATTGGACAGGAGCCCTGGCGGAGAGACTTGAGTGTACTAGCCACCAAAACCAGGCAGATGGGGTAAAACAGGATTGAAGGGACATGGATAGTCAGCCCAGTGTTTCTCCCTGTGCTACACGGGCTTCATTGCCTGCAAGGAAAACTAGATCTCTCCCTTAAAGCCTGAAGTGACCTACCCAATCCAATGGTGTATCTGTGAAACAATTCAGACCCTTTTGAAATAACCAATACAAGAGCATTGTCTGAAAACATTCAGTAAGCAAAATAAAGATCCAAAAAAGCAGAGTAAAAATAGTCAATAAACCCGATAATATGTATTCTGTTGTTCTCCTGAAACCTGATGTTATTTCTCCTTGTTCTAAAGTTCCCTGCCCAGCAGCACAGCAGGAAGGAAACATGCAAGATTGCAACAGGTAAAAAGCCCAATAAATACTTAAATCATCAATTTAGCACCTGGGTTATTCATCATATTGTGATGGATTTTAGCCTCTCGGTTAAAACATTTGAGATAGCTTAACAAAACATCTCAGAGTACCATTGAAGCATATTTAAATGCTTCAGTAAGCGTGCTAGGCATCAATACATACACAGAGCCCACACATAACAGATGAAGTACAAAGTATGCTAAAAGACTAGAGTACAAAGACAAGCTGGGTGACATCAGAATGAAAACCATGACAAACAACCTTATTTCAGTCCTCTGTATTTTTTCATTAAGGTAGTTTTAACTACTTGGTCACACAAACAAGTATCCTTTCTAAACAGACCTTGTGCCATTTAGTATACAACAGGAATGATATTCAAATCATCAACATTTACTCAACACTTAATTATTTTCTCCACATTCAGTGTATGTCCATTATTCAGACTGCTACAAAGCACAATTATTTTTTCCATGAGAGTTTCTGTGGTGTTGTCCTGGGTTTACACGTCCAGCTGTCAGCAGCAAGGTCAGGGCCCAAGGGGCAACTGCCGTGAGGAGAGGCCGGAGGCCCCAGGCCAGACACGGCCGGCTGCAGACAGCTACAACGAGCACCCCCACAGCACTCAGCTGAGCCAAGCTGGCAGCATCTCAGAGAAAAGATGCTTAAGAAAGGGCAAAATGCTGCATGCAAGTGAGGAGCAAAAAAATAAAAGATCAATAAACAGCCCTGAAAACACCAAAGTCCAGGAAGAAGGAAGGGGATAAGGTGGTGCAGGCGCTAGAGCAGATCGGCCTGTAGCCCATGGAGGGCCATGCCCGAACACAGGGCCACACAGCAGCCACAGGGACTCCACACAGCAGCAGGTGGAGGTGCTTAGGGGCAACCATGACCTGTGGAGAATCCACACTGGAACAGGTTTTCCTGACAGCTAGCAAGAGGACCCATGCTGGAGCAGCTCGTGAAGGACTGCAGCCTGTGGGAAAGACCCATGTGGGGAAAGACCCATGAGCAGGGAAAAGTGTGAGGAGGAGGGAGTGGAAGAGAGGAGCTGTTACGGACTGACACAACCCCCAGTTCCCAAGTCAAGAAGAAAGGAGTGAAGTTGAACCTAGGAAAAGGCAGAGGAAGGCGTTTGAGTTTTGTCTCTCTCTCACCAAGTCAATTTTTAATTGGCAATAAATTAATTTCCCCCAAGTTGAGTCTGTTCTGCCCATGACAGTAATTGCTGATTTCCCTCTCTTGAACTACTCTCAGCCTATTTTCTCCTGTCCTGTTGAGGAGGGGGAATGAGAGCATGGCTGGGTGGGCACCTGGCAGCTGGACACAGCCAGCCCACCACAGGTGTTGAGCAGTACAATGTACAACTTATACTCGAAAAATCGTCTTTGAAAACTCCTGCAAGATTCAGGGATGTTATTTTCAACTTTATATACACAAATCTGAGGAACAGAGAGATCATTATATAATTAGTTTTGATCTTGGGAAATCTGTGGCATCAAATTTGGTGGAATTCATAACAACCTCACAGCTCCCATTGGTTATGACAGTCACCACATCTAGAAATACTAACCAGAATCCCAAATGTTGAGTAACTTTTTGTAGCTTTCCATAGTAACTCTAAGGAAGACAAGTCAACTCCTCTGGGCAATATTCAGACAACGTGCATAGAGATCCCTGCCCTCTTTTTACCGTGCTCTCTCTTTCAACACAGACTTTTCAAAGTGGCTCTTAAAAACAAGCCTCTTTTTTACTACAATAGCCCTGCGTCAACCCTTTTGCTATACTGTACTTTTCAATATCCACAGGGAAGCAAAACTGGAAGAAGCACAGGAACAAGTATGAAATTAGGTACTGCCATAACACATACAAGCACAGATGCACATCCTTTTAGCATTTCCTTC
The DNA here is from genome assembly GCF_963932015.1 of Anas acuta. Classification (NCBI taxonomy): domain Eukaryota; kingdom Metazoa; phylum Chordata; class Aves; order Anseriformes; family Anatidae; genus Anas; species Anas acuta. Next base: position 22,305,479 of record NC_088983.1, read on the forward strand.
TTTTGCATGTTTATCTGAGTACAGTAGTAGAATGTTATAAGGTTAATTAGCAAAGAACTAGTAGCAAAGAACAGGTTTGAGACCGCCTGATGAAACTGAACACGTAAAAAGTCTAAGGGGACAGATGACATGCATCCCAGGGTCCTGAAGGAACTGGCTAATGTAGCTGCCAAGCTTCTCTCCATAATATTCAAGTCCTGGCAGTCAGGTGAAGTTCCTGGTGACTGGGAAAAGGGAAACATCACTCCCACTTTTAAAAAGTGTAGAAAGAAGAACCCAGCGAACTACCGACCTGTGAGCCTCACCTCTGTGCCTGGAAAAATCATCGAACAAATCCTCCTGGAAGCAATGTCAAGGCACGTGCCAGACAAGGAGGAGATCCGTGACAGCCATCATGGCTTCACCAAGGGTAAATCCTGTCAGACCCATCTGGTGGCCTTCTATGACAGAGTAACTGCATCAGCTGACAAGGGAAGACTGACCCACGTCATCTACCTGGATCTCTGCAAGGCCTTTGACATAGTCCCATGTGACATCCCAATCTACCAACTGGAGAGAGATGGATTTGAAAGGTGGACCATTCAGGAAAAAAGAAATCAGCTTGAAGGTCACACCCAGAGAGTGGTGGTCAATGACTCTCTGTCCAGGCAGAGGCCAGTGACAAGTGGTGTCTGCCAGAGAGCAGTACTGGTCCCAGGACAGACATCAATGACATAAACATCTTCATCAATGACATAGACAATGGGACCGAGCACACCCTCAGAAAGTTTGCAGATGACACTAAGCTGAGTGGTGCTGTTGATACAACAGAAAGAAGGGATGCCATCCAAAGGGATCTGAACAAATTTGAAAAGTGGACCCATGTGAACCTAGTGAGGTCCAAGTCCAAGCGAAAGGTGCTGCACCTGGGCCGGAACAATCCCAAACAGGAGTACAGACTGGGAGAAGAACTCACTTAGATCAGCCAGGCGAAGAAGCACTCAAAGGTTCTGGTGAATGAAAAGCTTGACATGAGTCAGCAATGTGTACTTGCAGCCCAGAAGGCCAACTACATCCCGGGCTGCATCAACAGAGGAGTCACAGGCAGGTTGAGAGAGGTGATTGTCTCCCTCACCATCTGGTGGGATGGAACAAGGTGATCTTTAAGGTCCCTTCCAACCAAAGCCATTCTATGGTATGATTCTGTTCTATGATTCTAATTACTGCACAGGTAACTTAATTTTAGAACGTTTTCCAAAGGACAAAAAGCTTAGGCAGCCACACTACCTGCTGGTGGACCTCCTCCTCCAACAACATCTTAGCACTCAGGTGTAGTTCCACCAGGTTTAAAGAAAAAAAAAACAAAACAGTTCGAAAATATATAAACACATCCTAGTTTTGTGAAAAACTAACACCCAGATAAAGACCTGAATTGATGATCCCAGTGGGCTACAGACGGGAAGAATTTATCAGTAATACCCTGCATGACTGCATCTACTGGTCAATTAGTGTATATACATAACTTGACCAGCCACAGTAGGAGGTGTATCTGAGTCACTGGGATTATACCTGAGTCTCACTTACCCCCATACCTCAGCTCTGGGAAATTATTATTATTATTTTTTTTTAATTTCCCCAAGACAGATCCACTGGGATTTAGAAGCTCTCTCACCTTCTCTACTATCTCCTGAAGTCTCCTGCTTTTTCTTACCTAAATAGTTCCCAGGCATCAAAAAGTAAAAAAAAAAAAAAAAAACAAAAAACTGTGACTTTTTCTGTCTGCAACATGCCTTTTTCCACTGAGGATAAAAGTAAAGCTGGAAATGTTTACAAGACACTTGGATGATCCTAAATCTTGGTATATAAAGAATCAGATGAAGTCAACTGATAGTCTTTCTTGCTTAGGCCCTCTTGAACATTACATACTTATTTCACCTGTCATGACCAAATACAAAGTGTATATATGCTTTACACTTTGCAAAAACTTGATCACATTTGGACAAAGGCAGCAAAAAACATTAGGAAAAACTGTTTAAGTATCTACTCCAAATATCAAGATAAAATACTACATAAAATTTATTTTTCACTTACAATTTTAGCAGTAGATCTAAATATACAATTTATATAGTGACCACTGACGTGGGAAGCAACAACCTAAGCACATAGTGCTGGACACATTTACAAGTAAATGAAATCAGCCACATATTCCTAATTATTCAGAAATTCAAATTGTAGTACCAATACAAATGTTTTTAAATCCTCAAACAGTTCTTTACCAGAGGTATTTTATTTTGAAAAATGTCAGTTCAAAGGAACTGAAACCGTGTATGAGAAAGCTTGTTTAGATGAACCGCCTGAAATCCACTACTGTGATGATTACAGATTGTTTCAGTTTTAGTGTAACCAAACGAAAATTTAGATTTTTTCCAAGACAAGAGAGAGGTATATTCTTTCTAAAAAAAAAAAAAATAAATCTTAAAAAATAAATAAATCCTACTTCTTTACTTCAAAAGGTTAGAAAACTAAAATGTAGAGATGGGTTGGGGGGAGTTAAAAGGGAGGGGTGTCAAACCTATGAAAGCTGGAGTACACACAGACACCCAGTACACCCAAACCAAAATATAGGGGACATGAGAAATGGAGTGAGGAAGGATGGAAAAGAAGAGCCCAGGCTTTTAAAGAAGGTAAAAAGTGACAATAGTGGGACTGGCTTAAAAAAATATAGGACTGCTGTGGTAGTACAGATAGAAGTTCAGTGAAAGGCTGAAAAGTGCATGATAACACAATATCAGAATCAGGACAGAGATGTCTTCTCCTAAAAAAACATGGTGTGAAATCCACTCCCTGTCAGCCCCACATGCAGAGTTCACCTCTCATTCCCCCACCCTGGTCCGTACAGAGTATCACAATCAGCAGCTTGTTGCTCAAGTGGTAGCAGACAGAAGAAATCCCAGCCTCCACTGTGGAATTTGGGTGCTTGTAACATGTTGTAGGGAGGAATAATATGCCTGCTGTACTTACGTCTCATTTATCAAAGATATTCTGAGGTTGGTTGTGGGGAGAAGGAGGGAAGGAATGTAGAAGGGTTTTATGATTAGGCGGCAAAATGCTGTCCAGAGAAACTAGATGCTGTCTCTGCCTTAGGTTTCCTGCGGGAAGATGCATAATTCACTTCATGACAAATTTTTCACAGGTGGTCATTAATTGTGTAGACCTAGTTCTCCAAGTAGCAGAGTTGAACTAATAGGATCCTATTTACAGGCACATTGAATATTTGTGCATGTAAATGACTAAAAATCATGTCAAATTTGTACCAAATACATCCAACTTTAATCTGGTGCACCATTTCCAAATGTCTAAAATGGGGGAAAAAAAACCCTACTCACTTCATGAAACAAGCACAGGAATAAATCCAATTACAACTTCTTAGTTCTATGTAAACATATTGATGAGTGGTGCACACACACAAAAAGAAATCGACAGCTCTATATTTAGAGCAAAATTTAGTTGGTGTTCATTATTCCAAACAAGCAATAAGAAAGTGGCAATCAAATAGGCTGTTTATTTTTACTGAGGGCTCAATTTAGACTTCTGATCTATGCCTAAAGGACAGCGTGAATCCAGTGGAAAAATCTATGTGACCACATCATTTAAGATCTACTCCAGGAAGTGGAATGCAGATTGAACAGAAAGTCTTAACTCTGGCTTTTCTGACTTTTGACTTCCCCACTATGGTATTCTTTAACAGATATTTTTAGCTGTAATGCATCTTTAATTATGTAATTCATATACATGTACATATGCACATCCTATTTTAGTATAGGATTGTATCATTATTATTTATAAACTCAGGTTCATGAAAAATAGACTTCAAAAACAGATGGCATTTCTGGGGACTGAGTTGGTAATGTAGAGAGTGCCACCTCATGGTGCCTGCTAAAAAATCGTATCCAGAAGATTTGTTCTCTTAAAATGCAAAAGTAAACAGGATGATGCATTTAGCAGCATATTTCACTAATCCAGAAGCTTCCCTCTTAAATAAATTTTCCCCTTTCCTCCAAGCTACTGTAGATTAAGTCTCTGCCAATTCCTACATGGAAAAGGCATTTTCTTTTTTCTTTCATGTTCTTCTGACTCTCTGTTGCAAATTCTCAGCCTAGAGCACAGAATATATTTACCTCAGAGGTAAAATGTACATCAGGATATTTTCCTGTATACCTGTATCTTTGGGCTTATTTCAAAATCCTGCTCGTAGCTTTCCAGATAATCTAATTAACACTTTACCTACAATTAACTGCATTCAATCAGTAGAAAAGAACTTTTTTTTTTCTTCCAGAGAGAGGCAGTGCCAGAATTGTATGTCCTACGGCAGCCATTCTTTCTCATTGCTTTTCAAGTAGAAGCTAGTAAAGAGGACCTGCAGCATCTGGCGAAACAGCATGGGTCACAACCAAATGAATATACTCAGATCAGTGCTGCCTCCAGAGTTACCATTCTTTGTGATTCTATTATCAGCTTTCAGACTGCTGGTGTTTTCCTCAAACACCCAGTTCCCACAGTTATACACAGCTATGAGAATTTTAAACCACCATTCAAAAAGACAAAGACGTTTATGGCTTTTGTAGCTGTGGGGAAATGGACCAAAAATATCACCTCTAAAAGCTCTGTAATGAAAACAGATCAGGATAAAGTACCTGGGTCATTTTAATGCAAATCTAACTTGAGACACACTGGTCTTTCTTAGTGGCTGATCTTTTCTTCCTCCTTTCAACTTCATCTCTCTACAAAAAGAATCATAAGCTCAGAAAACCCTTAGCAAACGCAAGAAAAAAAAAAAGTGAGACTGTCACATCCTGTATGTCAGAATAAGATATAGAATCATAGAATGCTTTGGGTTGGAAAGGACCTTAAAGACCATCTAATTCCAACCCCCCTGCTGCAGGCAGGGACACCTTTTCCACCAGACCCATCCAAAACTCTGGTGAGTTAGGGTCCTCCCTAACCTCTTAAGGAAAAATGCTCTATTTGCCTTTTCTTCTGGATGGCTCTGAGACACAAACATGGGTAATTGCAAATGAACAGCAGAGACTGAAATCTATATTCTCTAATATATCAAATGTGGTTTTACTGTTGAAGAAAAATTTGTACAGAGGGAAGGTTTAGAGACCTCTAGCTTTCATTCTATTGCACAGGAAATCACCACTTCTGCAGCTCAGGAATGGGTATACTCACAGCATCCTCCAAACAAAACCTGACAAAAGAGGATGTGATGCTCAGCACCTTTGCGCTCCTGGGTATGTGCGAGCTCCTCTATCCCATAATCGCATAATTCAGATATTATGATTGTCACAGAAGTTTCTGGAACAGGCTGGGCACAGTTAGTCTCACACAGCTGAACATTAGTTTCAACATAGCCCTTATAAGTACACAGGAAGTGACGGGGGCAGGGGGGGAAAAAGATACACGAGAACAGAGAAAATGTGTGTAAAGGCAGAGAAGAGACTGTGAACAGAGACATGAAGGCGATGACCAGAACTTCCATACATCGCACTCACCCTCAGCAACGTCATCATCCACCATCAGCTTCAGGCTCTTTCCACGCCGAACGACTCGAACGGTGTGCCACTCGTTGTCATTGAGTTTCTGCCCAGCATAAAGAGTTTCAGGTCCCTTGCCTGGGGATGGTGATATGCAAGACAGTTAAAGTCAGATCCCAAATTAAGTTTAGTATTTGCCCAACTGGAAAGGTCACTAAAATCAGCCTGGTATGATACAGGCTAGGAGACCATGTAAGTGTATTACAACCTGCAGTCAACCCTCAGGTACCTTCCCAGCTCTGAGGGGGTCAGGGTCATGCTTCCTCAAAGAAGCACCTTGGTCCTCAGAGCCCTGTGGTCACACACCTCTTTAAAGGGGCAGAAATCTATTTTATAGTATGGCACTCATTTCCCAACATAGCACTGTACCGGGCATTGCAATATTAGAAAAGAAAACTGGTGACAGAAATAACACTAGGGCAGAGCCAGCATTTTACACATTTTACATATTTTTTTTTTTTCCTAAGAGCCTTCATTTACAACAGCTGCAAGGTGCTTAGGATTCTTTTCAACTTTAATTACACTGGTCTCCTAACACTTAGGTATAAACACCAGGCTGGTTTCAGTCTTTCAGTCCCCAAAAATAAAAATTAAAAAAACACCCAAAGAAATGAACAATAATAATAAAGACAGAAAGGCTTCCAAACACCACTCACCACCTGGCTGATTCCTCTAAGGTTGTTTCACAAAGCATCCTGGCCATACCCACACAGGGTGCTTGCTGAGCCCCCTGAACTTCATGTCACCATAGGTAAAGAGGAGCCCTTTCCCCTCCAAAAAGTTAAGCCACAGTTGTCCTTGCAAGCAATGCTCCTAGGAGAACAGCAGTGGTGCTACCCGTATTTGTCCATTTTTGCTGCTTACCCATCACAGTTGACAGGTAATTACTTAAAACATTAATTGTTCAGATTACAGGACTGGAACACCTCGCTCCTGTCAAATGATAAGTGAAGAATGGTCTGTGCTAAATTAAAACTGTCTATGCTCATTTCTGTACAGTACTCAGCTTTTTTTTTTTTTTTTTTTTTTTTTTGACATAGATATATCAGAGAAGTATCAGAGAAATGAAGCAGGAATTGTTGCTCGTCAGGTCTGGGCCCATTGCCCAAAATGGCAAAAGAGGAAACCCAAAAAAGGAAAAGCTACACCGGAGAAATAGGACAGGGACAATACTAAGAGCCACTACAGCTCACTTTACTGCACTGGTAAAACCAGATATCAGATACACAGATTATTTCTCCACGTTTGTTCAACCAAAATCCATTTTTTATTCAGATACTTTGAGCTGGTTACCACACAGTTCACCTTCACTGAAAGAGTAAAAAGTACCCATCTCCAAGCAAAGCTCTGCACAAGGGAGATGTATCCACTCTGATCTGTGTTGTGGTGCTAACTAACAAGCATGTCCCAGAGCGAGACAGAATTGAGGAGGTAGAAATCATACCCAAGGACAGTAGGCAGCCCCCAGCGTGCATGCTGCCTAATTAGCAACATTTTTGTAACTGCACCTTACTAAGGGGGATGCAGGCAAAGAAAATGTCTCATTTAGCTAGGGTATAACATGGTAGGGAAACCTTACGGAATGAGATGACAGCAGAATGAATATTACATCTCTCAATAAGGGATCACACAGTTCATGTTAACAAAAAGGGAGCTCAATTCCCTTTCAAATAAAGCCAATTGCTAACCAATTTTACGACAGAGCAAGAGGAAAAAAACTCTTTGCGAACTGACCTGAAAAAAAAAAAGTCACCCATAGATTTAAGAGGATAGGGAGTCATATACTGTAATTACAGACAATACCTCCTTGATAGGAGTCCCATAACCTCTGCAGATTTCCCACCTGTGTGCTAAAGGCAGACTGCACCACAAATGCAAACCTGACAGCTAGGTCATAGCCACAAAGTTTAACTTGTCTATATCAACAGAACTTAAACTCCATTTAATGAAGTCCAAGAAAGTTATGCTAGATGTACATCAGTGGGAGCAGATACTGTCCCTGAGAGCATGTTCCAAGTGGATGCACCCGAACAGCCTGGAAAGGTAATGCCTATGTGAGAGCACACTGCAGCAGTTACTGTAGTTACACACAGCCGCTTCCTTGGCCTAAATGAACCCCCTACCTTTGTGTTTTTGTAACACTATCTGACTTCAGGAAAACTGCAGGCAAAACAAGAGCAGCAAATGGCTTCACAGTGCCCTTTTCCACAGGATGATTGTGGCTGCTAGGGCTAAACCAAGGGAAGCAGCCAGGTGGGCTGACTTGGCTGACCTGAAAACACAACGCTTTCTGCGCAGCAGCTCTGTGCTCACCATGGTTCAGCCACTCCAAGTGCTTGACCTTTTTGTTACCCCCTTTCAACTCCAGCCTCACAAATAGGAGTCAGACAAAAAGAGCTGCTTTGGCTTGCCATTACTAACTTGATGCCCACTGTAATGTTCTCAAATGAAAATTGTGACAGTAACAGAAGCTGTCTGACTAGATTCACAGAAAACGTACCTTAACCAATTCAGAAATAAATGAATATGAATTTCAAGGCCTTCCAACTTCTTTCCAAATGAATAAGGTTGTCTACAAATGAGATTCCTATTTAGAAGTGGTCAATAGTTTGTGCTAATAAATTTGAAAAGTAAGCACAGCAAAATAAATGATTCTACATTTACTAGTCTGTCTTGATCAATTTAATATTTAATCCATCAAGAAAATTTAAAATACTTTTGTTTATGCACAAGTCTTCATTTTGTATGGAATAACAGGCATGAGCTTCTTTTGGTAGGGTTACCCAAACAACGTGTACCAAAAAACATGTGTACATGGGACTGCTCAAGAGCATTCAGCAGATGTGAAATTCAGATGAGCACTTCCAAACAGTATTTTTACTCCAAACTGTTTTGTTTTCAAATGCTTTGAAGACACTTATGCAGCAGGTGGGTTGACCCAAAAAAAAAAAAAAAAAAAGCAAAATTGCTTTTTTGCAAATGAATTGCTGCTCCCTGAGTGAACTCCCACTGAACTCAAAGCAGTTCAGCAACTGAACTGGGGGATTGCTACCTCTGGGTGCCAAGTCTCATCTCACTGAGCAGGATGACTGCATGTGCTGCTACCATACAGTCATATGTGGTCAGCTTTTAAAAAGAGGACTTGAAGACTTCTGATCTAACACTTGTGGCTGCTGGGCAATAAAAAGAAATAGTCCAGGTGTAGTGGTGAGGATCAAGTGCTCTCCCTGAACATGCAGTAAGGCATTTGTATGGTCTTACAGCTAAACGCAGCAGCAAGTGTTTGGCCAAGGAAGACAGATTTTCCCCCTTCAAGCTGTCCTGCACCTCTCTCACCCTTCATCTATAATGCAGGTGGAGGAAGTGACAAAGCAAAGGTTAGCTGGACAGAGAAGAAAGTCAAAGATTTGAGTCTTCCCCTTGTGCAACAGTCTTTTATCATAAAAGACAAGGAACCAGAAAAAGAGGCAGCAGTGTTAGAAGTTGGGTGCCTGGCAACACTTTCTATTTATAATGCTTCTGATGAGATAGCAGCTGGGCATTAAGCAATTTTTGCATTTTATTTCATTTCTGAGTGAGAACAAGAAAGATGCAACATAACAGGAAAAAAAAATTGCTACTTTCACAATAAATTAACTATTAAGCTAACAGAGTCTTGCCCACCCTGAGAACACGTGTCTCTGGCCTTCTTGGTCATTCCACCCCCCTAACGACCTCTAATGAGTAGCATATCACTCAAGTGAGCACTACCTTCACGAAGCAGGCTAGTGTGTATTCCTTCAGTGTAGGGGCAAACACTACCTTATCAGAAATCCACCTGCAGTTCAGGCTTCCTGAGCAAAGATTACTTGACTCATCTGCCACAGCTCCTCCTTACCATCTCATAAATCATCTGAAATCTCATCAATAAGCATGCACGTTGAATTTATATCAAATAACTAGTATATGCTTTCAAACAGAGAAACTCATTCTGGTCAGCCAATGATGTCCAATTTTTTATTTCTCTAGCATAAGTACACTCTTGCTAATTAATAGCTTGGCCCCACTAGACTATGTAAGCAGCAAGAATAGGCATGTTGAAGTATAAACAAAAAGAAATTCATGCTCTCTGAAAAAAAAAGTTGCTTTCCATCTGGCCCCAAGAGCTTGCTCATTTAGAGCAAATAACCGGTCAGAGGGCTGCATTTAAAATCATAGCTCAGAAAGCATCAGCTGTTTTGGCTACCAGCACACAGAATTTTCCTACTCTGAAAGGCAAAGGAGAAAGAAGGTTAATCCTCTCACCATTTTCTCACAGGTGGATCAAAGAGCATGCCTTTACTCTCAGTGCAGGCTGTCATTATCTGATCCATTTATATGATTAAAACAGACTTCATGAAACAAGGCTATCTTCATTACTGCACATCTTATCGAACATTACAGAAGAGGTCAAACATATCAAAAGACAACCAGAAAGGACATTGTCAGACTGATGAGAATGAGAAAGGCTGTTCCTCATTACAGTTACAACAATAAATTCTACAGTGGTAAACAATACTTTGAGAGATGACCCACAGTAATAATAGAAGCTTTTATTTAAAAAATAATAATTTATTTAGAATGCTCAGCTGCTATCAAAGCTTTGTTCGTTGGAAGTAGACTTTTTTATGTCTGCTCAAAAATGCCATCAGCATCCCAAGGCAAGGATGAGGGTTTTTTTTTTTGTTTGTTTTTTCCTCTTGCTCTGCCTTCTAGGGAGGGACAGTAAGGTTGTTTTTACCCACGTGTTAACATAACATGATTCACTGTGAAAAACTTGTGCACAGGTCTGTGAAACATGAGAATGAATCATGAGACAAGCTGGACAGATTCCCTTGAAGCTTTCAGGAAAAAGGACCAAGCCCAGTTAGACCTTATTCAGCTATTCCTTAAATATTCAGATGTGGCTAGCAGAACTGCAGAGTGGTTGCCTTCATTGCAGCCCCAAGAGTATGACACTGAATGGTCATGTTACAAAGCCAAAGGAAAGAACTGGAAAATTTTTATGAGAATAATGAACATTAGGCAGCCAGTTACTGTAATATCACTTGAAGATGCTACAGCAAGATGTCTATATATATTTTCCAATACAAGAATTCCCAACCTGTTTTTCACCCCAAATGATATTAACGTTTTAAAGATATAGGCTTTATATATGCTGAATATATACAGCATATATATATATGAATATAGCAATGTACATGAAATAATTATGCAGAATGTTATGCAATATCTACCATACTGTCCTATAAAATATAAAACCTTTTTTTCATTATTTTTTCAAAAGATGGGCAAAAGAAACTTTAGGCCCAAAGATACTCAGCCACAATTTCTAGAGACAGTTTCAAATAAGGCAAAAAAGAATCACATGTGGGTGCAAAGACAAAGCAGCTGCCACATGTTCTCACCCCTTTATGACTTCACAAAATGTGAAGAGTTCCTAAAGAGGGCAGGGCAAACATCAAAATACAAGCAGGGCCGAAAAGGATATCTGGCAGCTGCCACGGAAACCTCCAATACATTTTGGTTTTGGATTAATGTAAGTAGTGTGAATTTTGTTGGTGTTTTCAGGTAGCAGTAGTATTGACAAGAAGTTTTTGACTGACATCTGCTGTCCAACTCAGGAGCATTGTTAATTGCTAGGAAACAACTGGTAACCCCAGACTCTCGGCATATTGCAGACATAAGTAGATAACTCAGTCAAATCAACACTTTCACATACATACACATTTGTTTTGCTCATATACAGGTTTTAGAATTCCCATTTTCAAGGCTGCTAACAAGGAATAAAGAGTTTCACTTCCCTGCAGTACCTCCAACCGGGCTACCTTACCTGCACCATGCTTTTCATTTCCTCAAGGAACATGATCATCTCCAAGTATTACAATAGGTTAAACAAAACATAACATACATTAAAAAAAACTACTTTTAGCAGGCTTTACAGAGAAGTTGTTTACACCTGCACAGAGCAGCTTCATTGGGAAATCAATATACTCGAACATGGTTTACACCAGTCTACCCAGAAACCACGTTTAATTACTTACATTTGTACAGCAATATAAAAGTGCATATACAAAAACCTTTAGATGTCCCCTGAATCAGTTATCCTCATAAGAGCAAATGAGAATCCCAACCCCAGCAGCCAAACTCATTAAGTGCATGAAATTTATTCAGCAAATAGATCAAAAGTAGCAAGACTATTCTACTCATTCTTTCAGAAACATACCTCTGGGTCCCTAGAAACTCCATGAAAAATAAGCTAGATTTAGTTCTTTGGATACCAAGTATTTTAAAAAGCCTTAAAAAAACAAAAACCTAATTAAATATATATGTATACATACATACACACAAGCACATACATATGTTCCTTGCGTTTTTTATAAATACTGGTAGCACCACTATGGATGACTATTGCTTTCTTTTATAGGCATCCTAGCCAGTAGCTGTATTAAGACTCAGATGGATGCAAGCAGCATTTAACATGAGAACAGCTTGCTCAGAAGGCTCTCACACAACACAGTGCAGAAATTATGTTGTGTGTCTTCCACTCAGTATGAATAAAGCTTGTGATTAAGAACGAAAAAAGTAGACAGTCAGGTCACATACACGGTACAGGTCACATACCTGGCACAGACTGTGCTTGTGCCATTTTTCCACCAAGGGCAGTGGGTCATTCCCCTTGTTTGCCTCAATTTCACTCCTGTTGTATTTAATGTTTCTAGAGACTATGTAACTACTGCATGTGTCTATCAAAGAATATTTTTTAAAAAGACACCAAGGAAACATTTGTGTTAATTATCATCGGGAAGGATCAGTTTTCGGATTAAATGGGAGACTAGAAATGAAAGAAGTTTTTAATTTTTTTTAAAAAACATATATATATATATATTAATTTTCTATTCAAGATACTAATTTTTAATGATAGCAGATGGCTTCCCATTCTTAGCAGAAAAGTTAGTTATTGGGGAGTTATTCCCACTTCGAAGGAAAGTGATTTATGTTTCTAACCAGTGAGGTCAAAAAAGGATGTGTAAGTACAAAAAAAGCATTAATGCTTTAAAAATTAAGATTTACAACAGTCTAATTAAATTAACTTCAAAGCAAGCTCAGTCAGACTGTCTTTACCTTCATCTTTCGTTAGGACTGTGGCACAAAGTACTCAAGCCACAACACAACATCCTTCTGCTCCCGATCGATGAGAACAACCGAAACATCAGGGTCGGTGCAAAGAACTCGGAAGATGCTACATCGTGACTGATCTGCAGTTTGCCGAAGGAAATACTTGTACGTGCCATACTGACAGAGCAAAGCTCAGGAGATGTGTCTGTGGATGCATGGCAGGCAGGGAGGCAGGCAGGGAGCAGCTTCCAGCGCAGCCACTGCAGAGCAGCCACCAGAGGGCAGCGCCCGGCCTCACGAGGTGGTAAGGCAGGACGGAACTGCTGCTGGAATAGTTACCTTACAATTACGCACACATTTTTGCAGACCACAACAGTAATAAAGAGGTGAAGAAATCCTGTTTTAAGCCAGCTTTACATTTGATTAGCTTTCTGCTGATGCAGTGCTAGTCAAAGCAAGCCTCAGGCATAATGAGCACAGAGAGTGAGTTCTTCTGTTTACTCCTGGGCAGAAATAATAGTATGGGTACCCAAACCATACAGCTTCTCACTTATCTCCTCAATTGGTTGCTCAGTTCATCTGTGTCTCAAACAGTAAGGTAATTACAGTTTCTCCTCATGTTTAGTTTCACATCTCCCCGCAAATGCTACAAAACAAGAATCAATGATAGCGAGAAAAAGATGCTGGAGGCGAGGCTGAGACAACTGGAGTGAGCCTCACCACATAGCTCACAGGCGTGCACATAATGGAACTCTGACTGCTTACTGCCTAGACAAGTTTCAAACTACTCCAAGGGAAAAACACATGAATGAAATGTATGAGCCTCCACAACAAGTATCCCCAAAAGCTCTTTGCTGCTGTTACATCAGTAAGGAACTCCATTACAAGAGGCTGCAGAAGCCCACGTCACCTCGTGTGGTGAGTCTTCTCATAATCTAATGGCTCTTACTACTTCATTGGAATGAATTATTTGAATTTTGGAATTATCTGATCATGGTCAGAGCTTTTGTGCTTTTCTGAGTGTGGTGATTATTTTTTTTTTCCCTAAGTATTATAGCAGCTACTTCTCATCTAAGTCTGAAAAGTGAGGAGATCAGAAAGCAAGGCAAAGCAGCTGAGATGAGGAAAAATACAGGAATAGCAGTACAGTGTCTCCCAGTAATGGTACCTGTGCGTTTCAGCAAGGGATCAGAGACCACTTTAACAGCAGGGTAGCATCTTTGTTCCCCTCTCCTAGAGCACAAAACAATGGCAAAGACAGGTGATCCTCTTCCCAAAGACATGGCTGAACAGACGGTTGAGTCAGAAGGATAAAAAAAAAAAAGTCTTTGGAGCTCCAGTCCCAAACATTACTTAAAGAAAGCTGTTTAGGGAAAACTGAGACCCTCATTAGTTGTGTAGTATCAGAGCAGAAGACACTCCTGCCACAGAGCACTTCATTATTCAAATACCAAGGGCAAAGACCAGAGGCACTGAACATACAGAGGACCTACATTTTTCATTTCAGGTGCCTCTGTAGCACCCAGATGCCTGAGGCATTACACGTCCATGTGAGTTCTCTCTGGTTGCTACGACTATTACATGACCTAGCTTCAGGCCCCTCCAACAGCATAACAGTCAGCATCATTAAAGTTATGTCCAGCTACAATTACAAAACCACCAGGATTCATGTCCAGGCAGTGGAAAGCCTTGCATGCGCTCCTGAGGTTTAGTTCCCTTTCCACAGTGCTGCCTCCTTACTGAAGTCCACCACTTATTTCAACCTATGGTGCCAACCAAACCCTTTTTAAATTCTCTGTTGGCTATTAGCCAGTATTTATGTCTGAGAACCCCAGACATACTGTGAGGTAGAACATCCTATGCATATAAATCACATTACCAACGAATGCAAATAACAACCCAAAATTGCAAGTGGAGACCTACCTTGCATTTTCAGATGTTAACACTAAACCACATGTTACTGATAGTTCACATCGGTCCCCTTTTCCTAACTGAGAAACTCTGGTGGAGAAGGATGGTAAGTGGCATTTCAACCTCCAGGCTAGAGACTCCTACTTTTGCTTAAGGAGCTATCAGGGAAAGATCACAATCGCTAGCTTCTGGAAAGCTGAGAGATCAGCAGTGCAAACTGAAGTGTTTAATGTGAAAGACATAAAGCCTATCTCAAAGAGTTATCTTCCACATGAAATGGAATAGAGCCCTTAGCTGCTGTTATCTTTTGAAGAGTCATTGACTATTTTCCTGGCCCTTAAGTAGAAATGGTTAGTACAAGATAGTAAGCACATGGCAATACATCTGATGCTATCCTACCTGAAATCATCTTGGTATTCCAGGTAGACAGAGCATTGCTATGTACTTTATTATTTAAGGGAAACAGTTTCAGTAACGACCATGTTTCCAGCTTATATACAAGATAACTATGACCCAATAAAAACACAATGGGAAGATTTTACTAAATTGTCCTATACAGAGATACAGAACAGTCTCTCCAAACATCCCCTTGTCCTTCCTCTTCTTGAGCTGCAAGCCAAACCCTTTTTTGGTTTGTTTTGCTGCTGTCCTCTAAGTCTTTCATTTACATTTTAATATTTATAGAGTTCCTCATTTCTTCAGGACACTACAATGTTAATGCATCCTTTACAAAACTGGGGGATACTGCTGACCATGTTTTATGAGGCAGAAAATGAGGCCAAGTTGTGGTGCCCAAAGTGTCACAGCACGAGCTTCGATCCTCTTGAATAAATATTCTCCTTTCCCTTTCACACATTTTGCAAAACTGTTATCAAACCTGATTGGAATTTGAAAGCCATATCTACACTTACTACTGACTTTAAGACTAAACATGTGCCAAGCACCCATGAGAGAAGCTGTTTGGAAATCTAGCGTCAAATAATACATTTCATGCTATTTAACCCTTTTGCTTCCAAAACCCTATCAGCAGGGGGTCACAATACATACTGCCAAAAGAATTGGGACCTTGCTAGCAGAAAGCCACCCACCCAAGTGACAGCAACAAGATATGTATCACCCATGGAAATCAGATACTTACAGACATCACCAATCTCCAGTCTCCACTGGAAGCATACACTTGTCCCCTTCACCTGAACTGAGAAACCCTGATGAGGAGACTGACAAGCAGTACTTAGACCTGCAGGCAAGAGGCTCTTGGTTTAGCTTACGAAGCTATCAAGGAAGGATCATATGCTTCTGGAAAGCTGAGGGATCAGCAGTGCAAACTGGAGGATAGTTGAGGATTTACAGATAAAGATGACATCTGAGGCAAGTATTGAGAAATCCTTTGAAATTCAGATTTTTAAGTCACAGCTTTCATGTCAGCTAAGGAGTGTGTAAAGGAAAAAATACCCTGGGGGAAGAAGGGAAATGGATGGTAAAGCTAAGCCTACGTGTCTTTAAACACATCCACACCTCTCTGCCCCCACAGCTCCCAATGACAGTTTCCAATACGCAAAGTGATGCTATCCTTCTTCTCAAATGTATCACCTGAGTTACTTAATTTCATGCGTATGCCCTCATACAAACCTTATATATTTCATACTACAGCCATTTGTAAGCCTGTTATCACTAGAATTAAATAGGATTGCACCAGACACTTAATTGGAAGGAAGCATCCTGAAACAGCTGAGGAAAGATGAGGCAGAAGCCAGCAGATCTCTTCCCACCAGGAAGTAGACTGTAACAGCACCGTTAGCATCTTGGGTCTCCTTTTCTTGCTCAGCACACAGACAAAATCATACTCATATTCATAAGAGAAGATCTTTTACAGAGAAAAAGAAAGATTCTTGTTTAATGCACAGACAAGGACACAAGCACAAGGAAAAAAAAGTGGTAAACTTCTTGAGATCAGCTGATACCTGGGTGTGTTAGTTAGCCTTTTCAATTACAAGGTTTATTAATTCTTACATACCACATTTAAAAGAGCAGTAGTACCCAGCATTGTAAAGAGACTGAAGGAAAAAAAAAAATCTAGTTGTGCTGGGATTACATATTAGTTCAAGCTGTTCCAGAGGCACTTAAGCAATAAGACTGTTTGACTATCAAGCAATAGAATACATTAGCCTCTGGCTAAGTTGTACAAAGAGGAGAATTTGATTAATGGCATAAGCTGGTCAAACATCTCTCTAGCACTTTCATTTCCCACTGAAAGCTTACTGACAAGTGTATTCAGTTTCCACTGTAAATTTGGAAAGACAGAATTTTAGTCTGTGAAAAAGGTTACTTCTCCATGTTGCATTTTAGAAGACACACAAAACACCACCACCAGCACAGCCTTGTTATTTCTTCATGCTGCTTGTTAGGGAAGGAGGTAGGGGTTATTACAGGGATGGGTACATTAGACACGCCTCTCCCCCATGTAGTTCTCCCCTTGATGTCTATTTCTAGCCAGTGAACAGCTGGTGTCCTGAATTGTTGAACAAACCATTATTTCTTAGTTCTGTCCTTCACAGGAGCACTGTGAAACCCATGCATTCATGAGCAAGCTTCATGAAATTGTATAAAACCTGATTGGAATGAACCGATGTTGTAACACCACTACCATTTACATAGGCCACACATTTAACAGACCCAAGCTTGGAGAATGAAGATCAGACTTCAGAAGGTTCCCGTTCCCAAATCTAGAAATGTACTTATTCTTCAGGAGTCAGGTTTTACAGAAGTAAAAACTGGCATCTGTAAGCATTACACTTGATCTCACCTAATTCTTCTGAAATCAAGTACTGTGTAATACTCTGCAGAACCATAGGCCAAACTTTTCTTTTCTTCTTCAATAGTATTGCTAATTAATGGTTTAGATCAATGGATCCTAAACTATTCTCTCCTAGTTCGTAAATTCGTACCAAGTGTAACATTCCCAGTTAGCAGTCTGATAACGAACTGGATGGCCTGTATGAAACTGATGGCCAAGAAATTTTCCCTACTCGACTGGGATTTATCACTTAATGGTTAAGGGAACCACAGAAGACTGCTTTGAAAATAATAATCCGAGTGCTCTACATCTGTGTGGTACTCTCACAGATTGAGTCTTAACATCCTATTCTCTATTTCAATTGCTGGTGACATATCCTAGCAAAGTACTTCAGCATCTGGAAGACAAATCACGATTTTAACGTCTTCCCATCATCTATTTGATCTACACCAAAAGAGGGAAGGGAAAGAAGGTAAAGAAAAGAAACAAGTTTGAAACCAACATCATCTAGCTGTTCTGTAAACAATAACAAAGAACCAAGCAAAAACCCCAAACCCCAAGCCAAGAAGAACACTTCTGACCGCTAAATAAAAGTATTTCAACATCACACACATTGCTTTATTATTTGTTAATGCACAGGTCTAACACCGATGCCTCACTGTTCGCCCTCCTCCCACCTTTTTGGAGAGGGAAGAAAAATGAAGTTCTGACCCATTTTCACTGCAAAGATTAACAATCTCACATTGAAAGCAGCTCCACTCTAATAAAATAAGCCTCAAAGTCAACGATTGCTGAATTTTCAGAGGTGCTGAATGGGAACAGTAAAGCACACTGCTCTTGAAAATTAGCAAAGTACATACATTTAAATCCTCAGTAAATGACAGAGCACTGCTATATTTCATCTCCAACTTTACAAGAAACAAATACTTACAGATACAGCTTTTACTCACTTTCAAGTCCAGTTTTAAAAGATAGCTAAGAATTTGTGTAATTAAGAGCATGCTTAAAACCAAATGGGTAAAAAGAAGTTTTACCTATAAAGCAAACCGTTTGTACAACCCTGCAGGCAACTGGGTCACTTTTAATGCTGCCATGGTAATTTCAATAAGGTAGAGTGTAAAAGAAGGGCCAGGAGCTACTGCAATGAGTTGGAAATAAAGGACTTCTAATTTCTCATTCAACTTCAGTCGCATTGCCAAGCAAAACAGCTTCTAGTTTTATACCAAAACTGACTTTCAATGATGTATCAAATGCAGGCACGTGGTTTCATGCAAAGAACAACAAAAAGCGTATTTGTATCAGTACACCAACACTGGACAACCATCTGGATCAGCAAATTTACTTCTATATTTATAGTCAACTTAGCAAGAGCCACATAGTCAAAAATGATGCACAAAACATCTGTTCTCCCATCCACACAAAGAAATATTCCCTCAGCATATACACAAATGGAATGTGAAAATGCACCTTCTCTGTGAATTTCCTCTTTGAGTCACATCTGATTAGCTACTGCAGAATGCTAGCTGACAGAAAAATAATGCTGTATGTATTTTTGATTATGACATTAAGGCGAATATGCAAACATATGCACAGAAGAGTTGGACCAGAGAGGTGCTGCCACAGCATAGATCACATTTGGCACTGAGGAACACAAAGAACAGGAGGCTGCTTTGCTTCGGTGAACAAATTGGAAACATCAGAGGAAGGAAAACAAAAATCACTTCAGGCCACTCTGAAAACGTCCTTGGTTTTTTTTGATCAAAACTTGCCCCCTCAAAAGACAACTTCAGAAACACTTCTGCTTGGAGTTTATAAAAGTCAAAACTGAAAAGGGCTGAAGCACTCAGTCACTGCCTTCTGTGCTGTGGTAGTTAGTGACAAGGTCTGCCCTCAGGCTTACAAAGTTCCCGACATACATAAATTCACAGGATCAGAGAGGTTGCATCCAAATGTACTATGGGATTCAGCTGCTGCCAATGCAAGAGCCCCTACTACCACCTTTGAAAGGTTGCAGTGACAGAAGAAGGTCCAAAGTGAACATTTCATTATTACTATTATTTTTAGGCTGGCCTTGGTTTGAGCCATGAGTTGGACTGGAGACTTCCAGATATCCCTTTCCAACCCAAATTGTTTTGTGAAAACATTTTGTTCCACTGGTAACCAAAAGTTGTATTTTCAATGACTGGGAAAAGAGATAATTTTAGAATAAATTTAATTTTGAGACATTGTTAAAAAATGAGAAGTCAACATATTTTTATATTAAATGTCATAATATTTATGTTTGCCATTTTCTTTTTCATAAGCACTTGCCAACTCCAAACTAAATTCACAAATAGATCCAGTCAACATAAATCTGCACTTTTCAACTAATAAAGTGTTCAAATGAAAACACTTCATCTAGTTCTACTTGGCAGCTTCTTTCAGCAGTACTACTGCTGAGAAAAATACAGAATATTTTTTGAGAAAAAATTCTATTCAGAGAATCTGCATATAAAGTTAACCACTTCAGGCAAAGCCTATGGACTAATGTCCTTATCTACCAGTATTTATTTAGCTAATCCACCAACACAAAAAAATGTACTTTTCAGACATCAAAACCAACCCCACAAGCCTGTATTACGATCCAAGATGACTGGTCCCATAAATTAAGGTCTATGAACTTCAGCTGACCAGTAGCCACCTTCTGTATCGAAATTTTTCTTTTGGAAAATATGCTTAAAAAGTATGGGGTCTTTACAGTGTAATATTGCATAGTGCAATCCCTACAGAAATAGGTTTTTAACTATAAACATCAGTAATCAGAGGGAGCTGACCCTTACCAAAATGACCTTGGATCTTCTGGACTTCCTACACAGAGACTTGTCCAAGTGCTACCCACACTCCCCATCCTCAGGGGAGGCCAAGTCCCCCCCCCAAACAAACAGTCCCACGAAGTTACCCACGTCCCCTCTGGGTGCCACTCACCACAGGATGATTCAATTCAAGTCTTGCTCAGTCACAGTTATTAGATGTGAATCCTGCAACACATGCAGGGGCTCTCACTGGAAGGAAGATTTAATGTCTCCATTTCTCCACCAGCCCACCTAAGGCGAAACAGGCTATATTGCCAATGCACCTGACCTGGCAAGTTTCCTCTAAAAGAGAAAGCACAAGGACACCTTTTCCCTACAGTCCCTTCATCCTGAGCAAATACTGCTAACTACACATTAAGCACACTTTGCAAGGCCATGCAGAGGCTGAACCTCCTTATGAAGACTTCGTCTGTACAAGTTCTCCATTTTCTTCTTCAAATTGTCAACACATTTATTAACACTACAAGATTTGGAAATGCAATCATAGCTAGAAATGAGGTATTTATTTTGTCATACCCAAACTTGACTTGCAGTCAAAGAATGAAACATTTTTCTGTCTGCCAGACTCACACCAATGCCACACAGTCACTTCCCTGGCTTTAGGCCAAAGACCTGCTATGCTGGTATCTTATATACTCTGTTAATAATCAGTTTCACAAAAAACAGAGTAGGTTACAGTCTGAGTAGGTCCAGTGCCTTTTGTCATTGGTATTTGGGGTGGAATTAGCATAAGGCTGGGTTTAGGCAGGCTTTCATTAATGCAAAGAAGGCTTTTGCTAGACACTACTCTGAAGCGAGTGAAGCATGTGCGCAGATGTTGGAAGGAATGGTGGGGAAATGCAAAGTAAAGAGATAAGGAACTTCCCAAACATGCTGATCCTGAAGTTTCACCACCACCCTTTCCTCCTTCTTTATTTGCTGTTTATCTACATCCAAATGGGCAACATGCTGGCTGTGCAACAGGCCAGAATATGGTGAACAGTCCAGTCCCACCATGCAGTCTGTCACTCATAAAATACCCTATGATTTTAGTTCTGAAGTCTAAAGACACAAGGGATAAAGCATCTCAGTAATGAGTACAGACTGGCAACACTCAGGCCTTGATTCCATTATAAACACAAAAACGGAACAAAATATACATGGGAGCAAAATATGTATTTATAATAATTTATTGATCTATGAAACTTAATCATAGCAAGTCTTTCCTGGAAGAAAATAGAAGAATTTCCTGGAAAGCAATGCAGACAAAAACTAGGGTAAAGGAATACCCTGGAAATATCATAGGACGATATCAGTGAAATGGAAGATGTTATATTTTCTTTCACGTCTAGGGACACGAAGACAACCCTACACAGGATATAAATCAGCTAGACATTACCCCCTTGAACAGCTTAGATAGCATCCTAACTGTAGGCTAGGTATATCAATGGAAAGGCACAACTTATGATCAATTATCTTCCAATTTAATAAGAAGCTATCAATTACCTTATGCCAGAATTCTTTCAGGATTCTCCCCACTCAGCTATCCCCCCAAAAGAATTCAATGAAATGAGATTTATTTTATTTTATTTTATTTTTTTAAAAAAAGGAGCATTTCTAAAGGCTTTGAGGGAAACCTCAACATTGCAGACAGGCTGCAAAGCCATTGGGAATTTGGACTTTAGAACACATGCAAAATTTATTCAAACTTGCAGAACTCAAACATACATGTAGAGTTAGTTCCAGCTGACGCATTGCGCTTCCCTGTCGCTACAAATACATAACAGATACAAGAAGTGACCTCAAAAAGCTTTGTATTTAAATAGTCACCAACTAAATCAGAGGCATTCCTCTTCTGCTTACAATGGTATTACAGAACAGAAAGAAAGAAACCTGTAGTCCCCACACTCAAGTTTCTCTGGATACATCAGGCAAAAGTGTTTTTTTTTTTAACCTGCATTACAGCAATATTTAGAAACTTCTTCCAAAATATTACGCCTCTCTCTTACGGGTGGTTAGCAAAGTTAAATGGTTATTTATCACTTAGAACATTAGTGGTTTACTTCTCTGGTGCTGACAGTGTTAGGTTTCCCTACAACAGATGATGGCTCCTAACCATGCCAAGGTATGGTTAGGAGCCAATAAAATTAGCATGACAAAGATTTAACATATAAATGTGCTGTGAGGTCCTGGTACATTCTTGAGAGTTGATTAACCTGAGTTTGTTCTCAGGTTCTCTAAATCCTTACAGTCATTGAGTAAAATGGGGAGCAATCTGTGTGTCCAAAATGCTTTCTCACATTAGCCCTGTGCATCTTTTATTTCAAGGAGTTACACCTCTGACTCTTTACTGATATCCAGGAGGAATCACCAGTTTGATCATGCCAGGAAAGCATGACCAAGAAAATCACTAATTGTAATGGTGCTACATTATCACCATTAGTTCAGTACACGGTCAACTCTTTGGAAAGAGACGCGCTTGTCACTGGAACTCT
Organism: Anas acuta; assembly: GCF_963932015.1. Classification (NCBI taxonomy): domain Eukaryota; kingdom Metazoa; phylum Chordata; class Aves; order Anseriformes; family Anatidae; genus Anas; species Anas acuta. Next base: position 22,328,223 of record NC_088983.1, read on the forward strand.
ATTAATTCCTATTAATTCCAGTTGTAATGTCTTTGTGACCCATGACTACCAATCAGGAAGCAATAGATTAGCTCAGGACCCTAAGAACACACTAAAAAAAGTTTTCCCAAAAGTGATTACAAGAATGGCCTACTCTGAAGCAACACAGGTGAACGGGTGACAAATATTAGCTGACATACCTGACACTCCCCAGTTTCCAAATCTTCTTGTTAAAATTTCTTCACACATTAACTAGAGTTGTAGTCAGGCAGCCAGTTACTGTCAGCCTCTATATAAAAAACAATCTCTTCCTGACAAATATTACAAGTAGTGACTCAGAAGTGAACGCATCACCAAGATTTTGTACACACAATTTAAAAGTTTATGACAATATAAACATGTATGATAGACTTGTATTTGAAATTCCTAATCAGCTAGAAAATTAAAAGCCTTCTGCTACCACACCTGATGCCTTTCACCTCCACCAGAAGACAGCTTGCATATAGAGAGTTATGCAAGATAGAACTTCTGTAAAACAAGCTCAGAAACGGATGGTATAACAAAGAGGAAGAACAGAATGACACCCCCATGTTAAGAAGTCCCTATGTCCCCAAATCCTTTGCATTCAAACCAAGAACTATAATCTTGAGCACCTCCACAAGGTCCTAAGGTAAAAAGTACTATCTTTAAGAGCCAGGATCTAACACCTTCAAATGTTTTAGGGATGTACACTCCGCCACACTTTGAAAGTAGATGGAAAAGCAGTTGTAATGGCATTTACGTGCAGTACGCTTTTTGTGAGAAAAAAAAAAAAATGAAGCATGTTAATTTTATCAAGTGGTATCACTACAAAGTTCATGCTGCACTTCCACAGAGATGAGGTTACCAGTTGAACTTGCCATGGGTGCGAGCTACAGTGACCCAAAGCAAACAGAAAGGCTTCCGCCTTTTGACTAAATGTTGGTGGTTTATTTTTATCACTACATGGATAGCCAGGAGGAATTGATAAGCTGCAAGCTGAAGAAACAGTTAGGAACAGCCAACTCCGCCCTTTAAGTGTTTTTTCTTCAGACAGTCAGCACAATTTACAAGGCTCAAGCAAATCTCTCTTGCTTAGCTCCCAGTTTTGCAGAACACAGGAACGAAAACCAATTCTGCACACTATACCAACATAAAGTCAAGGTCTAAATAAATCCTGGAGAGTGCGATTGAGATTCCTACACTAAACTGACCTAACTTGGATACTTTGCATAAAATGAGTTTTATCTGGAGAAATGTGTTCACATATAAATAAGTATATAAAATATATAAATATACAAATAAGTTTGCTAAAAGTGAGGCAAATGGCCATTACTGCTCATAATTCACATGGGATAAGTATCTGTATTATTTAGAGATTTAATAAAAGTGGTGATAAAGTAAAATGCTTAGGATTTGGGCAAGCCAACCCATCATTCCATGAGTACTTAGAGTAAAATTCACATTAAAAAAAAAAAGACTCAAGCTGCATATTCTTGCCAGAATTCAGTATCAGCATTCATAATGAACAAGGCATAAGTAAAGATAATATTTTCCCCTCTTTGATGGTTTGAATCATAGTCTTAATAAGCTTCTGATTTGCAGATCTGAAAAAGGCTGAAGCATGTACCTCCACTGAGAGAAATATCCGAAAACCAACATGTTTGATTTCCCTTTTGTTTCATGCCCTTTTCTCACTTTTGGTTTGTATGCCCTAACAAGACTGCATAATTTTAGAAAAGCAAAGCACACTTATGCTATGTTTAATCCAAGCGAACATGAGAGCAGTAACATGCTATTACCACAGACTTCCCCACAGAAGAGCCGAAGTGCATAGCTTCTAAAAGCTTTGGTTCTAGTAGCCTGTGATCATCAGTCCTTTCCAAGATATTCTCCTTGACAGTTCCTAGAAGCTTTTCATCATTTTTATATGGTCTTTGTATCCAGTTTTCTTAATTTCGTCATTTACTTCATTATGTTTTGTTTTGATTTTTTATTATTTTTAATAGTAGCAGCAAGATACTTGCATAACTATTGTGTAAGTGTGATGAGCTCTTTATGAGAAAGCAAAACTGAAATAGTTTTACTGGAGCATGTACTTGAGGGATGTGCTCTCAGCCGCTTGTCACTAAAACCACAGCAATCATCTGAATGCTGTGGAAGATTCCACTTTTGCAAGGCTCTGGCACTTCTTGCAAAGCTCTCTGCATGTAGTACACGATCTCCACACCACAGTGCCCAGTGGTAAGACTTTCAAGGCCTAAAGATCTTTTGTGTCAAATAAAGTGTCAAATAAGCATATGATGATATAGCAACAGAGGTGGAAGTCTCAAGATGTCAGTCAAATATTTAGCCGTATTCAAACTTCACTGGACAAGGCCCTGCAAACTGATCTAATGGAACTTCCTTTGCATGACATCCTGGACTGAATGGCTCAGGATATATCTTACAAGCTAAATTACTCACAATGCCCTTATCTTGTCGCCTGAAAGAGGTTAAGATCCCATACTTTCATTGTGCTTTATAAGAAGTCCAATAATGGAAATATTGTTACCTAACACTGTCCTATACAGAACCTTTGAAGAATACATGGCAATAAACATCCCTACTCCAGGCCAGAAGGCATTTCAGAGAAGAAAGGAGGAAGAATGAGATGGAGGAGTTAAGACCCAAGAAAAATCAAGCTGAAATGCCTTTCTCCCTGTCTGATTCCAGGACTTTCAAGTTCATTAGAACATCTGGAAGGCTGCTGAACATTTTCACCACAGGACCTAAACCTCCACTGATAAATTTAATAGGCAGGGAAAAAAAAAGTAACACACGGGGGATGATCTTAAAAAAAAAAAGAAAAAAAAAAGAAAAAATTGCAGTATCTCATAAGATGTACTATGAGTTCTGCCTGTAGTGGCCTGGTTAGCACACCTCCCAGCAGCAAAGTCTCTACACTGAAAAAATAACATACATAGTATGTGAAAGACAGATGAGAGGCTGCAAACCATGGCAGGCACTAGAAGTTGGCAGATGTGCAGGTAAAAGATGAGAAAATATACTGGCACAGGAAGTGGGGCAGGATGACATATTACAGAAGAACAAAGGAGAGCCCACAGAGAGAACAATTACTGTAGGAAAGAAAGAGTAAGGATAGGCTGTGAAGGAGGAAGAACAAGATACAGAACAGGTGACAGGAAAGACTACATCATTTGACAAGACCCTTGGGAACAAAGAAGCCAAAGGAATAACTAAAAATAAATGCTTTGCTAGATATATAGTGCAAACACGCTATTGGAAGACAAAAAACAGCAGTAGAAAATTGCTTTTTTAAAGAACAAAGCTGAGTAAGAACAACAAACTGCAGGCTTTCATGTTGAAATTAGCATTTGCAAGTGACCTGCTCTTCTTCAGAGGAAAATAACATTTTATACTGCAGAACAACAAAGAAAAGAATGGCAAGCAGCATCCTGGGCTTTTCTGGAAGCACAGCTGAATGTTAAATAAGCTATCAGCTGTCAGATTCAAATACAAGCCTGCCATACGTACAAGCCAGGTTACTGTAACCTTGTCACGTGTACAACAGCATCCCAGGAACAATCAAATAATCAAAAACGTGCACTATCATGAAGATGTATGCGTTTTTATCAGAGTACGGAATGAATGAGAAGGTTTTACTGAGAATAATTTGCAGTTATAACCCTATAGTAACTACTGAACTTATTTCATGCAGGGATTTATACACTTGGATATTTAATGTCCAAGTTGCACAAGGACATGTTATTTGTACTCATAGGTACACACTTACCATAAGTAAAGCAAGTGCAGTTGTAGTGGGGAGGTAACTCATTTGCCCTGCTGATAGAAAAATCAGTCTGAAAAAGTGCCAGATTAAAAAGTCAAAAACACCCCTACATTACCAAAAACATCTGTTACATTGCAGAAACAAACTAATAAAACAACCTAATAGAATTCTAGCACAGGTTCTGAAGTACAGAATCTGTAGTGTCCTGATTTATTTTTTCTAAAGCAAGTAAACACACCACTTTTTCTGCAAACTAGCCAGTAATGAATTTGTCGTGTGCATTCCACATGCGTAACGAGCTATTTTACTGAATCCTCCTGAAACACAGTATGCCTCTTCACAGCAGGCTAAGTGGAAATACCACACTGGAGCTGAAATCAGGCTCTGAGTAATTTTAGTGGAGTTGCATCCAGGATGAATTTGGCTCATTAGTTCTCTCCTAAAGACAATGATGAACTGGCACAACAACTCCTGTCACTACAGTGCAATGCCCTGGAGAAGCAAGCAGAAAATATCTTGCCCAGAAGTCCTCATCTGACCTGTTACTAGTGTCCATGGCTGACTCTATTGGCTTTTTTAAGGGAAAGGCAGATGTGCTGATTTCTTCAGCCACAATGATCTATGTAATAAGAATCATCTTGACAAAACAGCATAGACTGCCATAATTCACCACTGATGCTTTTTATGTTTGACACCTGGAAACCATACTGAATGAAGCTTCAGGGTGCATCCAACATGACACAGGTAAGTAAAATAAATTATGAGGAACAGAGAGCATGCTTGCTTGCTCCATTTCCCTCACTGGTAAATACTTCATTACAACAAAACATTCAGAGGCTTTCTTTAGAGTGTTGAGTTATACTTCGAGCTAAACTAATAATAATGTAAATTGGACTGTATATTAAGAGACAGAAATAAATAATAATCACTGCTGTGGGACCACTACAAAATTAACAGAAAGCCAACAATAATAACACTGAAATTAAACAGTGAACTGGTACTGCATTCTTGAAGAGGAGTTCCAATATCATGGGGTTGGAAATTTAATGAATAAGCTGATACTGATTCAGAAGAATTCAGAAGACTGTTCAGGGTCTGAAGTTTCTAAGTCAGGCAAATATCTTGGCAGTGCAACGATCAATGATTATTGCACCATTTAGTTCCTCTAAAAGGAGAGAAAAAAATCTAGCATCAAAAAAACGAAGTGTTGGCATTTAAGGTGGAATGAGTCTCCATCCTTCCTTCTGGTTTGTCAAATTCTAACCCAGTGCTGCTGCACGGTTTGGATCATACAACCACTGAATATTCCAGGTTGAAAGGGACCCACAAGGATCATCGAGTCCAACTTCTAAAAAACTCCTGGTTTTGCTGCCCCTTGTTAGAGACAACAGCCTTTCAACCACTTTGCGCTGAAGTTCATTCTCATGTAAAATAATTTTTACATCTTATAAAAGCAATAGCAAAATGCAAACATGCCTGGCTTATTGTGATGTAAACTAAAGCTCAACCACAGCAAGTGTTACAGGCTCCCTTGACGTCTGAAAACCATAGAATCATTTAGGTTGGAAAAGACTTCTAAGATCAAGTTCAACCATTAACCTAGCACTGCCAAGTCCACCAACTAAACATGTCCCTAAGCACCATGCCTACCATCTTTTAAATGTGTCTTTAATGCCAAAAGTGAAGGTAGAAACTAGGTTCAAATTAACTGTGGTGCTCGTGCTTCCTTGACATGAAATAGCTTGAAAAATAATAGATATTAGAAGAGTGTTCTCTAGTTTCTGAAAACTCAGGCCATTTTAAGATAACATAAAAGCTAAGATCTTACATCTTGAAATGCTAAGTAGCCTTCCTTTTAGCAGCCTGTCATCCTTAGCTATATACATTCTCATCCAACCAACAGGACTTGAAGCAAAATTTGATTGCAATAAAAATATTCCTTCAGAACTTGAGGTTTTTACCCTTGACATTCTGACCATGATCTTGATTTGACAGTTACTTTTGAAAAACTTAAATGCTTGTTAAAAAAAAAAGAAAAAGGAAGTGGTTGTCATTTGTTCCCTGCTGACAAGAGTGACTTAACTGAGGATCACATATGTGGTTGCAAGCAAATTCTACTGTATGTGTGACTGCACAATAATGACATCTATACCCCCAGAGTTTCTACTTCTGGAAAGCATTTCAAAATCGTAATTTACAAGGCTCACTTAGTGGGGGGAAAAAAAGGATTCTTGATCCAAAAGTAATGTTTTTGGGGGGAGAAAAGGGAAGAGATAAGAAGAAATCCAGAAGTCTACAGGTTCTATAGTAAATGAATTAGGTCCAACTTCTTTACCATTAACTTCTGGTGAAGAAAACTTTTGTTCAAAGTAATTTTGCTGGAAAATCTGGAGAAGGCTGTTTTGAAATGGCAAACGTACAAGACAACTACATTAAAAACAACCACTGGCACAAATCTCTATAACTACCAAATGTCTTATTCCTGGCCTCATCAGCAACTTTTGTGCTCTGCATATGCAGTTTAGGAATAGATGAAGTGGTGACATCTCTGTAAATCTTACATCAGAAACATTGTTGATTAAAGAAGATTTTCAGATTTTTTTTTCCTGCCAAACCAGTGCTTCCGGCACTACAACTGAAATTTAAGTAGTTCGTCTTTGAAAATTGTGTTGGAAATCGTCATGAAATTATTTGAAAATATTTATTCCTGTAGATGCTGAAAATGCAACTGTTCTTTCCTCTACTATTCTACCCACTCTATGGCAGAAGGTGGGGAGGACTCCTGCAAGACAAGACATGGCAGTTTGGGTTACCTCCCATACATCCTGCAACTGCAGGATGATCACACATGCCCCTCAACACTTCAGATCACCATGGGCAAGTTGTGAATAGCACTGCTCCCCAACTTCATTGAAGATTATAATTAGAACTATGAAAAAAGATCAAGAGAGTGAGGAAACTGACACCAAAATGTAACAGCACATGGGGAACCTGTATGTTGAGAGAGCAGACCTCAAGCTGGTCACTCTTTTCTCAAGACTGCTACAGACCCAGTCTGAGGATACAAATATCAATGGATTATTTTTGTCTGTAAAATTTATTCAACTCTTCCTAGGCAAAGTAAAAGCTGATTAAGGGCTCCCCATTTAGGTAAGTAAATACCAGATTAGATTATTTCTGTCTAGAAAGTGTGGATGAATCTATCAGTATTAATCTACTGTCCCAACTTCAAGTTTTGGAAAATTTGGTAAGGGAGAAGGAATTTGAGAGAAGATCATTCCCCAGTCCCTCTGAATACCCTTTGGCAAGATTATGCAGAACAAAGCTCTCTCTCTGATTCCAAAAAATCTAACACAAGAAGAGGAAAACGGTAGTTTCATCACTTCCAGAATTAAAAAAAAAAAAAAAAGCTTACTCATACTCTTAACTATATGCTATCATCTCCTTATCACCGTTCTCACTATTTATTAGATTCTCTGCACTCTCTTCTTAATGCTGAGGACATCTATAGAAGGTAGTTTGCACCACTGTCAGGGCAATGATTAAGTAACAGAGGGACATTACTTCTGTGCTCCCTTCCAAATCTAATTAAGTCCAGTCTTAAACAATTATAAACATCTATGCAACTGCTGTTCTACTAAGAATTCCAGAGCGTGTCCTTCAGTAGGACCCTGATCTCCAAAATAGCTCCCAATATCCTACAATAAATTTAAGTTTTCCAGTAGAGATCTTCTAATCTTTTATATCAATCTTTCCAGGCACCTGTTCAACATGGGCTCTTCTAGGTCTTGCACTTGGTCTTCCTGGTATAGCTTTACATCCAGAGTAGAATACAAGATTTTACTGCAGATGCTAAAATGATCAAGAAAACTACAGAGAGGAATTATCTCTTCCATACACTGCAACAACATTTTTATGCTGAGCAAATCCAAAAGGACAGCCACACTATAACAGAAACACAGACTTAGCACTTTTGACACTCACATGACAACACTTCTTTCAGAACTTGAGGGGAATTACCTCACTTCCCAAAGGGAAACTGTTAGTGGAAAAAGACATCACTGAAAGAGGGCCACTAGTGATTAACAAAGAAAAAAATCTTTACAGTAAGCAGAGCTACTTCATACTTACACCCTTGGACAAGGGATTTCTTCACTTCAAGTGCTTCATTACATGCGCTGCACCAGGAGTCAGAGTTGAAGAGCCTGAACAATACAAATCCCTGGGCTTTACACAACTCTCCACTCAACTCCCATGTTTGCTCTTTGAAAGCTCTTCAGCACTTCATCCTGTAAAACTCATTTACCTGTCAGCCTCGGCATCTCTGGAATTCTCCTGAGACTTCACTGATAAAAAGCAACACATTCAGCTGCACACTGAGCAACTCTCCAGTCCTTAAGGACTCTGAATACATACCAAGCTTTGTAATCAGATATCCGTTCCTCTCTCCAGGGTACCTAGTAACACTACATCTGTTGTACTGATGGCACCTTCGAGAAGAAAAGCAGCATGGTTTGAGCTAAACCAGTAGCACAAGACCCCTCAGAAAACAGTACTCATAGGAAACAGGTGTTCTTGGTTTATTGATGTCTGTTTGCATCAAACAGATGCCACAGAATGGATGGAAACCCACTTCCGGGCCCTCTCCCTGCTGTGGGAGGAAAATGTTGTTCTGAAAATGCACGATTGCCTTAGAAATACAGAAACAAGCAAGCAAGGTGCAGTTAGAATCATATTTGATAGTTTGGGGCTGTAGTTATCCACACTGACCAGTTCAAAGGATTGTTTGCAAGGTGAAGATCATTAAAAAGAAGACAATTCAGTGAAGCATTTATGGGAATACTGGTGAAGAGATAGTTCTAAGTGCCTTCCAAGCAGTCAGTGAATGTTATGTAGCAATTACTCTCAATTTTAAGAAATTGATAGCCTCAAATCACAGTGATTAGTTTTAAGAATATATGTAAGCAGAACTCTATCTCTAAAATTGAAGAGAAAATTAGATCTTTATACAATGCACCAATATGTATTCTCAGCATGTCATGTTGCAAAAGTTCCTTCAAGAATTGCAAGTAAGATTTAAAACCCTCAAACTTTTTTTGTATTACACTCCATTACCTGTAAATCTGCGCATCTTAGTCACACAACTCCATTTGCACAAGGCTTAAAAGGGACTATAAAACCTGCACTGAAAGTGACCTAAAAACATCACACTTTGAAAGGATAAAATCCCAAACTATTTGGGGGTTAAATTTAAAGAGTAAGAAGCCAGAGATGAGGTATTTCCTCCCCTGAAGGATAAAGCCCATATTCCTGACAATCTTGATGTTTGCTTGGTAACTACAGATTGGCAATTTAGTAACTGGAGACAGACATCTGGAATTTACACACAATCCCACCAATCCTTGGATGGTCCTCCTTTGAGAAATCTATTCCAACATTCACACAGCATACATAAACCCTTCAGCAAGAAAGAAGACAGGGAGATGTCAGTATGCTTCAGTTTGGGAAAGGCAGAATGGCAGAAGAGACAGAAATCCTTGAAGAAGCATGATCTAATTTTACATGACACTTCTCTGGGTGAATAACCAATAAGGTCTCCTTTGCTTGCCCATAAATTAGCTTAGTTCTAGGTGACCAAAGAGCTGCCCACATTATATTACAAGGACCATATTAATGGAGCAGAGCATGTAAACTGCTACATTAACTTCCCAACCCAGAACAATGAAGAGGGCATTAAAATAAGCCTCTTGCTGGTACACTGATCTCAGTACTGCCCCCATTACAGCCACATTAATGAAACTTCTCAGCTCAATTCCTGGATTGATTTTTAGCACCTCTTAATGGAAACTGCTGGGCATAGCTGGGAAATTAGAGGTGGCAATGGGACTGAAGGGATTAAAGTCCTCCTGCTCTGTGAGATCTGATTTGCTTCTGCAATTATAGTCTTTTACTACTTTACCTGGAGACCTACTGGAAAAACTCTTAGGTAATTTTTACTCCATTTCCTATGTATGTAAAAATAGTTTGTGAAAGGAAGCTATTAAGCTGCTCCCCACCCCCTATCTGTCCTCTTACTCTCTTTAAAGAAGACCCACAATCCCCAGTTCACACAGAGACTTTCCATGGTAATGAAAGGAACATTTCACACCCATCTCCCTTAACAGCAATGCTTTTACCCTATGCTTTAGTACGATATGCAAGAAGATAAATGCGGACAGACACTTTAAATATATTTTTCATATGAAACACACTGTAGTAGCATTAGAGCTAGGACGTGAATATTAAAAACTACAGCAAACAATTCTGAAGAACCTCCAGAAGGTTTACCCTGAGAGCACCAACAGTACTGTGCTTTGAACTGCTATCAGTGCCCACCTCTCACAGCAGTAAGCTCTGAGTGGCTGGAAAAATGAGATCCTAATAGCAACCAGTTGCACACAGGAGACTTAGAAACCTGCTGAAAAAAAAAAAAAAAGTACAAGGCATATAGTAGATGAAAGCAGAGATTGTTCAACCAGAGAAAACCCTTTGCACACTAAGCCACAACACACCTTAAACGAAGCCTAGCAGAATGCAAGACACATAGTAGACTGCACAACTCTGCAAAGCACTCCCCAACTGTGCGCCACCATTTCATCTAAAGTTTCGAAGTAGAAATCTAAGTTTCTAGAGGCATAGAAACTCTTATGCCTACTTATCTTCTCTGAGAGAACATACAACTTTGGTTGAGATTACTACAGTCTCTAGAAACAAGGTAATATCTGTGGTAAGAACAGGAAGCCTCCTAATGACACTAGTCAGTCCCATGCCATGGAAAGGAGACTGATTTTCTTTCAGTGACTTGTTAGTTTACTTGGAAGCGTCTCAGATGCCAGAGCAACTCCCCAGTTCAACACTGAGGCTGAGACACTGGAGAGGCTATTCACAAATAGTCTATCAGTATTTAATACCGGAATAGGCCAAGATAACCAGCATTATCATGTCTTTGATTAACTTCCTCTTGCTCATGGAATTGCAAAAATAATAAGAATACATTGTTATTAAAATGACTACAATGCTGCTTAGGGACCTGAAAGAAGTTAACCTCTATGCGTGTACCACAACTCAAAGGAGATAAGATTTGTAATTAATTTTATTTAAGCTGCAAAACGTAAGCAGAAGCAAAATTCAAAAAAAAAAAATACAAATTGTAATTTTTGGTCTCATACTTAAAAGTTATCATTTTTTGTTTCTCCTGTAAATACTAATTTATACTTAAAAATCCAGGTACTTTCAGTGTGTTTTGAACAAAATGAGAATTTAATCAGTATTTTATTCAAGTAGTAGAACTATTTTTCAAGTTCAAGTACAGTTATAACAACAATAATTGTTGACTTGCCTTGGTAACTCTATGCAATATAAAAATCAGTATTGGCAGTATTTTTCCTAATGGTAGCATGCCAACAGGATGTTGTTCTTTACAACATTCTCAACACATATTAGACGGTCAACATTTAAAGCTAAAGTCACAAGAGACTTGTGATCAACTTACTCTCTTATACTATTTAACTCTGTTTTATATGTCAGAAGTAGAACTTTCTCCCCATGGCAGTAAAAATTTGGAAAAAAACACATCCTGGATTAAGGAATTCACAAATAAGTGCACGAGAATATAACATTACGAGGAGATGAGGTAGACACGTTCTGGTAAGCAGCAGTTTGAATAAGTGGTGAAGTCTTACTTTTGCTTACTATCTTCAAAGTAACCTCAAAGGCTGACCAGCAAGCTTTGTAGGCAACAGTCGGCTGAAAGCAGACTGAAGTAAATCCGTACCAGTAAAATAAAAGCTATCTGCTTTTCCCTAAAAAGGTTCACTAATTTAACATGAACCTTATTTCAGAGACTGTATTGCTGCTGCCTGAAGACAAATCTCACATACATTTGTGAAGACAAGGACTATTGTCAATAAACCAGTTTCTCCTCTGCTGTAGAAGGGCATGCCTGGTATGGCTCTTTTCCAAGCTGCTTGCATCTGCAATGTCAAGTTACAAATCATTCTTTATCCATATCTAGGATTTATAGTCTACTTGAGACATACAAAATGCATTATCCTTTCAAGCTGTGGTCTTGAAGAATCATAATGGAAATGCTAGAAAACAATAAAACAAGAACAAAACACCAGTTTGTTACCATTATTAGAATGGGATGCTACTAGCATGCATGTAAGCATTACAGAAACACCAACCATTACAATACTTGATATCAAGTTTCCGTCCAAGAACTGAGGCTAAATGTTTTCCCTAAAATTGATTCAATTTACATTTGCGTACTCTTAAAAAAAAAAAAAAAAAGACAGAGCCCATAGCCAGCATCATCCTTCCACAGCTGTAGGAGAGTATCACGGAAACTTCATTTGGGCTCAAATACATTCACCATCACTCTGGGACAAAATTAAATAAGGCCTATCAATACAGATCTGCATGTTACTGTTGCAACCCGATATCAAACTACAGAACACTAATATCTTTTTCGAGTTGCCATTGCATTTGGAAACAACAGGGGGATAGAAGACAAGATGTAGGCTTCCTACAGCAAACATTCTTCACTAAGATATCAACAGATACTCCTAAAAAACATCCAGAAACACACCAGGTTAGATATAAAAAGGGTATGCTCAAAGTACATGTGGTATTAGGTTTCTAGCCTGGCATCTGACTGACTGGCTTCAGCTCAGCTGCTCAGCGTCACAGTCTTGCACATGATCTAGGATTATCTGGGACAACTGTGACATATCTGATACTTTGAGACAATAATATTGTATGATTTTCTTCCCAAAATTACCCTAGTAGAGTGCTACTACTACTTCTGCTTTGACAGCTCACGTTGATCAAATCAACATTTAAATGAATTTAAACAAAAAATTCAACTTCAGGCACATCAGTTTTGTGAAGTGACACTTGAAAAGGTTTCTTTGGGAAACCCGTATTTCTAGTATTTCCATCAAGCAGGTTAAACTTCAAGGTAGGGATCACTGAGACACAGCAAAAAATAGCCATGTGCAATTCTTTTCAGTATATTAATACGAATGACTTTTCAGACATAAAAAGTGAGAGAATTTGCTCCACAATTCATTCTAATAGTTAAGCAGTTAGATGGAGAAGAGGAGCTATAGACAGTTTTCACAAGCATCCACCACTCTGTGACTGCTTAAAGAATACAGAATCACTACTTTGCTTAACTCCTATCACTGAAAAAAAGTAATGACAGGAAAGAGGAAAAGCAACTTTTTTTTGTTCCCCACTTGCACTATGAACACATTGATAGTGTAAAATGAATAGATGGTCCAGTTTGATAGCCCAGTTGAACTTTTGGGTTGGTCATTATCCATTCATAATTAAGGTTTTATAACTTTCTTAATGAAAATTAGCTGACTAGTTTCTCATTCAAATCTGAAATTTAATAATGTAATAATATTGCCACTTGGTCATTTGGAACAAGCTAACAGACTTCTCAAGCCTTGCCTAATTCTCTTCAGAGAAGAACCATAAGGTCACTAAACCTTCTGTGCCACCTTTGGAAGATGGAGTCCTACTGCTTTTTTTCTTCCTATTACAAATACAGATTTCAGCTACATTTGACTAAGGTTATCTCACTGCTAGGAATGGAAACTCATCGCTATCCCAAGGCCTGCTTCAGTGCCACCTTTTTCCTACCTTGCCTGTGCTAGGTTCTGAGGTGGGATTCCAGGTCTCTGCATTGCCTGGTTTCCTGCAGCAGGGCCTGCAAGCAGCAAAGGCCAGGCACTTTATTCAAAAGCAACACAAGCATTATTTGGTGAGGGAATCATTGGAAAGAAAAAGAAAAATGAAAAACATGCAGGGAATCCAAAGAGGATAGTATCAGTGGACCTTATCACCAACAATCCAACACCGTGATACTTAAAAGCATTTGTAACCAAATGAGTGTAACCTCATGAGTAGCTGAAGTAACTGTCCCAGACCAGCTGTTGGTACATTGCAAGGATATTTTTTATTTTTTTAATTATTGCTTCAAGTATTACACAGTACCCTTATTTGCCTGTAAAGACATGGTTTCTTCAATATACATGAAAAGGACAGGTGAATTATCCCTATTACAATATAAAGATGCTAATGCCTACTTTGTGACCAAAACAGACCTAGATGTTTGTGCAGAAATACACAGCAGTCTTCCAAATGCAAGCTCTTTTGCAAAATATCAACACCCACCACTGTATCAACAGAAATCATGTAACTGCATAAACACACTGGAGCATCAGGTGAAAGGATGCCACAGTCACCTAGGAAAAAAAGTTTTTCTACTGGGAATAAAAAGTTTGTCTTAACTGCCCAAGAGCAACACTTCTTCTACCTGTCTATGCATAAACAATGCCAGGATCACAAGTCTCAACTGTTTGTTGGAAGTTTCACATTCATTTTAGACAATATATTCTACAGAGAAGTGCAGTAAGGACTATGTATACATACATGTAACTATCTTCTGAAGTCATGGCAAGTTCAAAAGACATCTTGGTATTCCCAACAGCATAATAGCGTCATTACTGCCAGCTTAAAAAAAAAAAAAAACACAACCCACCACCAACAAAAATCAGGGACCACTTCTCATTATTTGAGTAGTTCCAGAGAGGATCCACAAACACTTCAAAGACAAGAGACTTTATTTCTTCAGTTGTTCTATGGAACAGCATCTTACATCTACATGCAGACTTCTTAGGCATTAGTACCTTGTGCTGACAAAATGCATCTCAAGTTAGTCATCACAAGCTCTTACTCTAAGTTTCCAAGTTCCTTAAACACTTAGATTGGGGAACTAGATGTATACAGTACTGTTTTATCACCCACCACAGATGGATGACATTCTTCGCACTAGCATTTCTGCTACCCAATCAGAACATTTTCCTGCTGAGACATTTGTGCATATTTTAAAAAACATTTCGTAAGTAACATCAGTTTTTGTTAACTTCTGAGTTCTTTACATCACTTTACACTATTTCCTTAAGCTTCTAGAAGGATTTCTAACATTTTCTAGAAGCTACTGCTGCCTCAGGCACATCTGTTGAATTCTGTGACAAAAATACCTAGATGTCAACATATGGTGTATTTACTGTTTTATTGTTTCAATTGCCCAGAGAGATCTTCTATGAAAGTAAACACAACACACACCCACTGAGCCAAGTGCCATATGTAATACAAGGCACACGTGCACTGAGGGCTAGCTGTGTATTTCTACATACACCCATACCCATTCACACACACTTCACCTAGACGCAGTACTTCACTAGGCTGAAATAGGTACACATTCACTTATCAGTTACACAAAATACTAAAGAAAGGCAGAAGAGTTTTCTTCTTGCTTTTCTTTCAGCTTCAGCAATGAAATTACACTGAGTGGTTTCACAACCTGCTTCCCAGCAACTTGCCAGATACAGTGCACTTTAGAAGAACCCAGGAAAACAGAATATAACCAATCTAATATAATAAGGCACCAAAAAAAAAGCACTGTAGAGAAACTCAGCTTTATTACTGTCAGTATCAACTGATTTCAGTAGTTACAAGAGGAAATGGTTTCCTAACTCACCATCTGTGCCACTACTTTCTCTCTCACTGTAACACTACAAAGATGCATTTCATTACAGATAGCACCTAATCAATATTGTTACTTCTGCTCCCGCTTTTCAATTTTATTCTTCATGAGTATTTTACAAAAGCTCTGGCCCAAGTATTCACGACAGCTTTCTAAACGCCCCAACTGCCCAAACGTAGTTATTCTTTGCAAATAGCTAAGCAGTATGCAGAGAATATCTAAATTCAACCAAATATCTGAACACCACCAACACGACTGCTTAAGGTTAAGAAAATTATACCTGCTATATTTTAAATATCACATCAGATGAGTCCCTTAATACTGGTGATATATTTCATTGCTCTGAGCAAGTCATAACCCTTATACTACAGTTCAAATCAAATAAGGCAGAAAAAAAAAACACTCAAAGTACTGAATAAAAACATAATTTAATAGGGAAGGAAAAAAGGAGTAAACCAATGCCTCACCTGTCTCAAGCTACCAAGTGCAAGTAAAAAAACAAGGCATCACTTAACAGCACATACAACACAAAGCCAACTTTTTCTTTCCCCCCCCCCCCCCTCTACAAACCTATAAACTGTTTACATTTCCATATAGACTACAAAATATCTTTCCTGTAAGCCATCACCACTTACTGCATCTACTGCAAAGGAATGCAAAGGAATGTCATTACCTAGCACAGCATTTGGACAGTCTACATAAGTTGTTTGTGGTTTTTTTTTGGAGGGTGGGTTGCTTTGTCCAAAAAATTACATACACTTTTTGTTATTTAATTCAACCTAAGCATTTCCTTTCAATTAGCCCATGCAGACGGCACCAAAAGAGATACATTCATGAAAAGTGGTATACATGGAAAAAGAAATAACATAAACCCTTTATTATCATGCTTCTCTTAGAAGTGCCCCAATTATTGCATTCTGCAGTCATTTTGAATCCATTCTCATTATGTTTCATATTGGAAATTGACTTTGAACGGTCATAAAACATATACATAGAGGCAATTATTTTTTCCTATTCAGCCTTCCAAAGCAAATATTTGTTATTAAAAGCTGACTATTCATCCTCGTATAAAATGAGGCTCACAGGAGGCTAGGACAGTACTTGCAGTCCAACCTTTTTGTTTGCTTTTCCACAACCTGCATATGCAGCCTTCTTCAGGCTATTCAGATGGCAATACAACCACAGGACTTGTTGCATCTGCTTTTACCCTCAAGACACTTAGATATTCGTACATCTACGACACAAATTAACTTACTGAGACATGAAACTTGTAAAACATAGAAGTAAAAACAACAAAACAAACAGAACAGACCATGTCATATAAGTATTGAAATCTGTCTGCATTAGTAAAATTACAGTCAGACTTCTTTCAGGTATGAGAGAAACCTAAACAGTGAGTTTGAAGAGGTCTAAAAACAGATGCATAGTTCACAAAAATACCTAGCTGTTTCATACCTGAATTATTTATTTCCTTTCCCTCTGCCCAACCATTTACCAGACACACAAAAAGTAGCAGATGAACAATATGCAGCCAATGTAGTTTATTTTTAAGAATTGCTTGTGTTAGTGGATTATCACTCTGGACTTTTATTTTGTTTACATCACAATGATATACTGGCACCCAAGCTCAGATCGTAAAAGACACTGCAACCCCACAATTGCTTCCCATGCACAAAAGTGTTTCTCTCTCTTTCTCAAAGACCAACTTGTTTCATTTGGCAGAAGGTGCACTAGGGGGAGGAAGTAGGTGGCTCTGGGAGGCTTCCACACCTTAGTTTCTTAACAATATACTCCAAAGTTTTTCCTTTCCAAATTCAAAAAAAAAAAAAAAAAAGGGCTCGGGAAGAAACCCTGCATTAAACAAACCTTAAAAAGGTATTGATTGAGGATATTAACATATAAAAGGGAATGGCCCAAAACTACATAAGATTAAGTTTGGATAACAGAGAAAAATAGCTTCTTAAAATTAAATGTAATTTTGAAAAATGAATTGCTAATTGTAAGAAGTTATGAAATAACTTTTAGGAAATAGGAATACTGACAGTGAGATTAAATAATATTTCCTGTAAAGCAATAGCGGAAGAGTTCACAGCAGTTTCAGTGCAAATCTAGCCCCTACCAAACCCTCAGATTTATAGAGGAGGAATACAGAAGGAAAAGTGCTAGCATTGGAAAAAACATCAGTTAAACCATTAGCACCTGTTTCTGTGGTAGATCTCTACTCCAAATCACAGAGCCATTTAGGTTGGAAGGAACCTTTTGAGTTTATCTAATCCAACAGCTTTGCTCGAAGCAGGGTCAGCTTCTACAAATCAGTGTTGGCTTTCCTAACCCTATGCCCAAAACATCAGAGAGCATATTTATATTTCCCTGAGCTTACTAGTCCCTGAATCCAACCCTTTGACCTTTTTTTAAAAAAATAAAAAAATAAATAAAATACCTGAGATCACCTGTAAGGTCCCTGCTAAACTGTGTAATGCTCCTGTTTCTTGGGCTTGTCTTCCTGCTTCCTGGGTCAGGCCTACTTCCTAGGGTGATCCTTGAAAATCTACCAGCCATTTCAAACATGCCTCTTCTCTCCAGGGCTGTATCCCATGAGACTCTTCAAAGCCAATCTCTGAAGAGGTTGAAACCTAATCTCAAGTTCAAGGCTGTGCTCCCTCGTCCTAGGATCCTGAACTCTGTCATTTCATCGTCAGTGCAGCCATGATTGCCCCTGAGTTTTAACATCCACCAATTATTCCCTATTTCTAAGCATTAGGTCCAGCAGCGCTAATTCCTGTTGCTTCCTCAGTTACCTGTGACAGGAAATTGTCAACATGGCACTCAAATCCCCTTCAGTCCTGCTGAACTGTCCTTCCAGCAGATAGGGTTGCTACAAAGTGCCCCACAAGGGTCAGGGCCTATACATGTGAGGCTTCTTTTACTGCTTGAAGAAGGCCTCATCTACTTGTGGTCAGGAAGCTTGTAGCAGATATCCGCTCCGTGTTGGTGGGCCCACTGATCTTCAAACTCTTGATTGAGCCCTGACCTGTCCCAAGGCAGATCTGTGCACCTATCAGCCTCTCTCACATCTTGGGCAACTCTCTTTAGCCCTGTAACTGCACACAGCTTTTTAACTCCTTCTGCTCTCAAGAAAACGTGCTGCGTAACTGAAGCTCTTTCCCCCTTTCCAGAAGTAGCAAGACACTGTCCAACATAACGTATACCCTAGTCAAATATGAGGTGGAAAATAAAATACTTGTTTTATGCAAGAGACATGACAAGATGTTAAGACAATTTAAGCATTGTTCCTCCTTTAACAGATAATGAATTGTATAGAATTGGATAGGTGTTCACATGTGTCTCCTGTTATAAACAGTGACAGCAGAATGTGGCCTGAAAGGAGTTTCTGTTGCCCCTACACAACAGGGGATCTCTTTTTCCTCCAAAGAACACTGAAAACAACAGATTAAAAAGTATCAAAAATTGTAAACTTGAAAGGGAGAGTTGGAGCATTCTTTCACAACAGACGGTCCATGGGATATAGATACCCTCTCTTCTATGAAGAACTGTAATTAAAATAAAAGAGAGAGGAGGAAAGGAGCTGTCTCTAGTTGATGAAGTCTACAGAATTATTTAACTGTACCCTACTACTGTCCAATCTCTGATGTCAGCTCTATTCAGAAGGCCTAAGAAATGGTTGTTGTGCCGCATGACAGGCTGTACATCAGATGGCTTTTCTCAAAATAGAAAGTTTTGCTTTGCATATTTTAATTTCTCCCCTCTCAAGGTTATGTTTAGACTGCAGTTGCTGCTGTGATCATCACATCATGGCCAGAACTGTTGTCACAAGTATTGGCAATCATCTGGCATCTGCACAAGGGTGTTCAGTATAGACCAACTGCACACAAATGCCTGCCTCGCTTCTCAGTACCATTCTGAGCCTACTCTGCTGTCGTGGAAATATTCAGCCATACCCACCCATATTTGTATACTACCAATATCCAAACTAACCTGAAACAAGCTACTCTAAAAACAGCTTGGGAACCACAGGTCATGCATACGCACACAGGCTGAGAGGGTCTTTGCCTTTCAGCAGCTCTTGAGCTAAGTTATCCCTGGTGTTCTCATGGAAGCTGGTACAAAGAGAGCACCTTGGCAGTACAGCCCCACAGTTCTACCACTAACCTGCAAGGCATTTTCTATGCAGTTCATATGCTTGCTTAGATGGCCTTCAAACTTATGAGGTGGAGAAAGGCATCCTGCTGCAGCACAGCCTCCACAGCTTTCCTCTTGATCTCAGGCCAGAGTCTGAACATTCAGCACATGGAAAAAGACACAGATACCACAGTAAAAGGAGCAATGTTCTTGTATTAATGTAGTATTTGGCATGACTGACATGAAGAAGTGTTTCTCCAACCCAACCTGGTCTTCTGTATTCTTGCTAACAGGCACAATGAAGCCAGCACAAATTACTTTAAGGTAATAAACTTGCCTTTGTGTGAGCAGCTGCCAGCACAGACCTCACATTTCAGCACTGCAAGTAAAGGTTTCAGTTAAATGAGCTAAAAGATAGGCTCTATTAATTATGAATAATGTATATCCTAGGACTCACAGTGGAGTTACCTAAGACCAGCGTACACATGAAAGAGCCAGACCTCTCTGACATACACACTCTGGTTGCTTTTAGCCTGGCAGTAGCAAACACCCTGATTCCCTGCCAGTAAAGACCAATTTCAGTTTCTGTTGAAGATCACTACAGCTGTAATACAATAGGGAAAGACTGAAGTTGTTTTTGAAGTATCAAGTGATTATCAGTACTCATGAATTGATAAGAATTATTTTTATCTCAAAAAAACTTTAAGTGTTGGTAATCCATAAGAAAAAGTACATGTAAAGATATGACTAATGCCTTCACAGAGACAGTTCACTTTTGTTTACATTTCCTTCCCATGAAATGTCATAATGCTGCCCATTTAGGTGTATTTTAAAAACCCCAGCCAAGCAGAGACAAGACATGGATCACACTCGTCCCTTGCACAAGGAGAACACGCGAAGTTCTGTGTCACTAGATGGAGCTCATTACCTACCAAAGCCACAAAACATTACATGATTTCAAGAAAGGACGAGCTGAGCAACAATGCAAAGCAACCACATTTACATTCAGCCAAGCTATTTAGGTTGTTTGCTCTCTTGCTTCATTTTTTATAATGGTTCCATATGTTCTTAACAGCAAATCACAACAGATTGATAGGATACAGAGAGAGGAAATGGAGACATAAAGGTAAGCTTCCTTTCCTATGCTGATTTTAGTTTATTCATATAATCCTCGTAGCTGACTGATCCCCGTGCAAGGACTTTATGCCTTAAAAGCTTGTTTCTGGGAATAATCTTTCCCACTGGGGCAAATCTAAATTATACTTCTTACTTTACTAGATGAGAAAAATCTAGAAAGGTCGGGGCTAAACACACAGTATATACACAATACATTCAAGGTCAAACCTAGAATGACATAACATTCAGGTCCTACCAAAAAAAAAAAAAAAAAAAAAAATCAACCTTGGTAGGCCAAATCTCCAAAAAATTTTACACATTTCAAACAATTTAGTAGCAACCGGGTGTCTATAAGGTTAGAGATCTACACCTACATCACTCAAGTTTTACAGCTTTGCCAGTCTTTAGAATAAAACAAGATTTCTAGTCCTTGGCCTAAATCACAAGATGACTTCTTCTGAATACCGAGAATATTAAGTGGCTACCAAAATAATTCTTTTAGTCTTCCCAAATATAAGTCAACAGACCATGATGCAGTGGAAGCCAACGACTTGTCTCCCCTCAACGTGTTTTTATCAGAGAATGAGGGGAGAAAAACGCACAGCTGAAAAAGGGATTTCATACTATTTTAGACTGCAAAGAAATTGAAGTGCTGAGGGGAGAGAGGCTTCTATAAATAAGACAACTCTGCTTAACAAGTTGATGCTGTCAGAAAGGTTTGCAGAGAAGAGCATTTTGCTGTTAATGGACAACTTTCAAAATATTCACACGCCCTTGCTTGCAGTTTATACATACCAAGTGTCCAACAGTCACTTCGGTAAGAGAAGAAACAATATGCTGCAAGAAGTCAGGGATGTTTTCGTGCCCCACACACTGTTCCCACAGCAAGTAATTCCCCAAACTGCAGAAAGCATAACCAATGACACTTTTGAGGCATTGGTGAGCCCTTCCTAAATCTGGCATCTGGATCTGGGATTTCAGACAAATCTAGGTCTGAGTAGAGAGGGGAAAGGTGAACAAATCCCAAAATCATGCCATAGTCAACTCTGTCCATACAGTGGACAAAGCTTAGTACAAAAAATATGCTGGATTCTTACTTGATACATGATCCAGTAAAACTGTTCACAGCACCCTGTGCTTAAGAGCAGGAAATACAGAGTCCTGATGCAGGTACAAAGGAAGGTTGCTCTAAGCAATCACAGAGGAATCTTTATGTGAGAAATATCTTTCAAGCCCCTAGGATGGAAATGCTTGCATAAAAATTAATGAGTGCCAGTCTCATATCTCCCCTTTGTATATTCTATTCCATAAAAAGAAAATTATAACCTAATCCTAGATGCACTTTTATCCAGATGAATTTTCTATTAAACAGCTGCAGTTAAGCTTTTTGCCTTGATGCTATCTTGTGCTAATGAGTTTCACTGGTTAGTTATGAAACATGACAAAAGCATCTTATCAAATACAGTTGAATCTGCTGCCTTTCAGTTTAAGTTCTGTGTACTGGGTTTTTGTATTGCTTCAAGAGCAAAAGAGCACCATTCATTACTCAAGAAGCTTTGTCATTGTCTGCCACTCACACTCCATGCATTCTCAGTCTCTCCTAGTACGATGGCTTTGTTGCCAGCCTTTTACCATCACTCGCTTCTGAAAGAAAAAAATATACACTGTCAGAAGAAATTTTCCGATTGTTGCTAAATCTTACTTGAAAAGACAAATATATTTGTCCAAATACATATACCCAAAATATTAAATATGAAAAA
This sequence comes from Anas acuta, assembly GCF_963932015.1. Taxonomy (NCBI): domain Eukaryota; kingdom Metazoa; phylum Chordata; class Aves; order Anseriformes; family Anatidae; genus Anas; species Anas acuta. The sequence goes on from NC_088983.1 coordinate 22,350,631, forward strand.
GGAGGAATATTGGTTGCATCGAATGGAAACAGAAACACCTCACTGCAAAATATATGACCAGTGAGCAGCAAACTACAAATACTAAGCATGAAGAGAGTTTATGCCATATTTTTAGTCAACTTGCAGTTAAAAAAAACAAGCTCATCTGCTTAATCTAGAATCCTATTTTTGACTGGCCACTGAGAGCTATAGGAACCTCCATCAAGCAAGAGTGGCACATCTCCATTCTCTACATGTCTCTTTCCAACATTTCTGTTTTAGAAATTGACTATGAAATGTGAGGTATAATAATCCCCTCAAGCCTCCATGATAAACAGCAAATCAGAATCTAAACATCTACGTAGAAGACTGATGCTTTCAAACCTCAATCAGTTTTCAAACTGAATGATTATAACGGTCTAATTCAATTGTGTAAAGCATTCTTTTATCAATTACATATATTCTACATTTCAATTTTCACCAGGATTTTTAGATTTTTTTCTGTTTCATAAAGCTGTATTTTCAGTATCACTCATTATTTTAAATAATTTGGTCCTTTCTTAGTTTCTTCCCAAAGATGGTTCCAGTCTTCAAATTTAAAGAATGTTTTCACATCCTACCTTCACACTACTCCCCAGCATGGAATGTCAAAATGAAACTGCTAGAAATAATCTCAGATTTTCAGAAATCAAGAGCTACTTATTTGTAGAAGGCAGATTAAGTTCACAGAAACTACAAGTACTAAATAACACTGTAATTTGCCAGAACTGTCCGTTTTCTTTCCCCTTCTCGTGAAGTAAGGATTCCAAGCAGATGGAAGTTTGTTCTGCAACCAGCTATAGCAAGAACAAAAAAGTAGCCCTTAAAAAAAAAAAGGAATACGACACTTCTAAATATCTTGCATCTTCCAGACACTGACAGTTTTAACATCAAAGCCTGAATTGCTGTGCATATTTAAACTCTAATAACTAACTGGAGACTTGAAGTGGATTTGTCGCTGTATTTTCTCCTCCTATGTTTAAACTGAAACCTGCAATGCTTTTCCAAAGAACAATTTTGATTACTATGGCCTCCAATGGACTTTTTTTCCTTCTATTTCCTTTTCCTGAAGGCAGATAAAGGGCAGAGAATAAAGTGGCCTTTCTAATCCTTTATGTTTCAACTCAAAAGAAAAAAAAAAAAAACACACAGCATTAAAAAAAGGCCCTGGAGTGCTGTGAAATGGAAAGAAAAATAAATAAAACTGGAAGATAGGCAGTATAAAAGAAACAGGACCTAACTTTCCTCCCCACTCCCTCCTTTCTTTCTGCATTAACACTTCCAGGGAATAAGAAATTAAATCTAATTAATATTTGAATATTACTATATTTTAGCCTTACATCCAGTTCCAGTAGTCTTCTACCATAATTTAAGCCAGAGGCACCAAAGAATGACAGAATCGAAGGCGTTGGAAGGGACCTCAAAAGATCATCAGGTCCAACCCCCATGCCAAAGCAGGTTCCTTAGAGCAGGCTGACCAGGTAGGCGTCCAGATGGGCCTTAAATATCTCCAGAGGAGACTCCACAACCTCCCATGGCAGCCTGTTCCAGTGCTCCATCATCCTCACCGTGAATAAGTTCTTTCACATGTTGGTGTGGAACTTCCTGAGCTCCATCTTGTGACCATTACTCCTTGTCCTGTCCCCACAAACCACTGAGAAGAGGTTGGCCAAATCCCTCTGTCCCCCACACCTCAGGTATTTATACACATTGATGAGATCCTCCCTCAGTCTTCTCCAGGCTGAACAGACCCAGGTCTCTCAGCCTTTCCTTATAGGGAAGATGCTCCAGGCCCCGTATCATCTTTGTGGCCCTCCACTGGACTCTTTCCAGGAGATCCCTGCCTTTTTTGTAGAGGGGATCCCAGAACTGGACACAGTACTCCAGGTGAGGCCTGACCAGGACAGAGTAGAGCGGGAGGATCACCTCCCTTGACCTGCTGGCCACGCTCCTTTTAATACACGCCAGGATCCCATTGGCCTTCTTGGCCACGAGGGCACAGTGCTGGCTCATGGTCCACCTGTCGTCCACCAGGACCCCCAGGTTCTTCTCCTCACTCAGAGCTCCTCTCCAGCAGGTCGACCCCCAGCCTGTATTGATACACGTGGTTGTTCCTTCCCAGGTGCAGGACTCTACACTTGCTCTTATTAAACCTCATTTGGTTTCTTCCTACTCATCTCTCCAGACGGTCCAGGTCTGGCTGAATGGCAGCACAGCCTCCTGAAATGCAGCCACTCCTCCCAGCTTTGTGTCATCGGTGTACTTGCTGAGGGCAGACACTATTCCCTCATCAAGGTCGTTGATGAAGATGTTGAACAAGACCAGACCCCGCACCAACCCCTGGGGAACACCACTAGTCACAGGCCTCCAGCCAGACTCTGCGCTGCTAATCACCACCCTCTGAGCTTGGCCAGTCAGCCAGTTCTCAACCCACTTTACTGTCCACTCCTCTATCCCACACTTCCTTAGCTTTGCCATCAGGATATCATGGGAGACAGTATCAAAAGCCTGCTAAAGTCAAAGTAGATGACATTCATTGCTCTCCCCTCATCTACCCAGCTGGTGATGCCACCATAGAAGGCAACAAGGTTGGTCGAGCACGACTTCCCCTTGGCGTATCCATGCTGACATGGAGAAAATCCACTCCATAAATCAAAAGATGATTTCTAGACTAAGTTCTCAATCCTCAGCCTGCAACTGGGGCTGCGTTTGACCACCAGCCATTGCCGGCACGAAGATCTCTAGCAGCAGAGACTAGGGGGAGTATTCCTGACAAGTTCAACCTGCAGCAAGTCATTCTTGTTCCAGAAAAGGATCTATTTAGATAAGAGGGTCCCTCAATCATTTGCAAGCTAAGCCCCAAGTCTAGGTTCAAGCTTTGTTTCCAACTCCAAGACAGCTATATTCACCTGGAATAGTTATTGCTAGTCATCTAAATGAATTCCAGGGCACTCATAATTCATTTGTTAAATAAGCAAATCATTTTGCATACTACTGAACCACATTCATCTCCTATGTTAAGCATAACACAACATTACAGTATAATGTAACAAGTAGAGATTATCACATTAAGAGTAGCTGAAGAATAATAACTTGCTGCAATACCCCTCAGCATTGCCATCCTTGGCAAGCAGACAGGTTTGCCTCTCTCAGGCCATGCAGGTATATTGGATCAGCAGCATCACACAATGTATCAGCATCACAGCACTGCTGCTCTAAATATGCACAGTATCGAACAAGTCTCTTACACATGAGGAGGAAGACTAATTCTTGAAGCCCTGGGATCCTAGAATCAGAACAATACGTCTGTAACAACATCCAGACTAAGGCAGACAAGACATCAATTCAAGTTAGAGCTCCTCATTTACAGAACATGCTCTCCCAGGCTAAAATCCCAATAACCGCATGACAATACCTACTGTGGAAGCAGATGCTAACAAGAAACTATCTGTAATGATTTATTCATTAACACACCTTAGACTGAAATCTCAATGTAGAGTACACTGTCCAAATATTAATTTGGCTGCATTGTTTTCCTCTTGTTCTGATTCCAAATTAATAAATAGCTCTAGGGGCTTTAGTTCTGTTACCAACAATGAAAAAAATACAATATCTTTAAAGAAAATACAAACTGAAACTGAACACAAGAAAAGAGTTTTTTGACATGCACAAGTTTTTTGACATGCACTCTTTTTGCACAAAACAGTGCATGCCAAAATCTCTTTTACCATAACTGGAAGAATTTCAGATTTTGTCTAAATAACCAAACACTCCCTGAAAAAAAAAAAAAAAAAAAAAAAAAAAACTCTGAAAGAAAAAAAAATCATGGGCCACAGCAGTGCAGGGATATTGAAGATTTTTCTGGACAGGTCTACCTGTCCCAAAGCCATGCAGTGTACATATCCTAAATATCTCACCAACCAAGTTTGCACAAGAACACTGGAGAAAGTCACAGCCAGCGTCTGTAGCTCCCAAAATCGAGACACAATGACAGGGGACAGGACTTGGGTTCAACATGACCTCACATGTCTCTGCACCATTCTCCATTTAATAGCAAAAATATCCCTTCAAAAGCCTCTTCTTCACCTCTCCAAGTACAGATCTTGACCGAGGTAAAAGATATCCCACATAAAAGAATCCTTGGTAAAGGGAAGTATAATGTAAATTTCTGAGAACAGACTAAAAAAAGAAAAAATTTGATAAACTTTCTCATCATTATCTTTGTGAGGACACAGCAAAGCACTGGCCTTCATTTTGTGACTGTAAGGTACTGGTGATCCATTATTTCTATTCTAATTATATGGAAAAGAATGGCCATAAGGCAGTAGCTAGGGACACACATATCAGTCAGGCTCTTTCCTAAACTCTTCAGATTGCCTTTGAACTTCGATGTGTTCATTCCTAACCTCTTCACCGAGACAACAGTTTCTCTGTCATCAAATACTACAACACTAAACGTATGAAACATGGCAGAAATAAGTGTGTTAGACAGAAAAGTGTCAGAAACTAATGGCCAAACACACAACTGGAACAGAGACAGTCCCCATTTGTCAGGCATCACTCCAAGTGCTGCTCCACATACAGCTGGCCTCTGCGTGTTTTAGCAGGCTGAACAGAGCCTAAAGGCTGCTGCTAAATTTGCTTTTCCTTAGGCATAGCTCTGATTCCAATCTCAGATGACACCAGCATTGAACAGACAACAAAAATACAACTAGATAGATTTCATCTGTAGAGTCGCAGTGACCCATTGGGATTAGGGCCAAGAGTACAGTAAGCATATTCAACCTTTACCCTGTCCCCCGTGATCGATGCATCTAGAATAAATTTTGCCTAAGGCTTTTGCTATAAACATAACCAACAAGCACAAATTGTTTTCAATAGCCAAAAGGCATAAACATCTACTAGGAACAAAGGAAGGAGGCAGCCTGTTTGTGGGAAGCAGAGCAACAAAAGCACAAGAGGAGAAGCTTTGCTTCCAGACCACATATGCAACAGAAGAACTAAAACAGAAGTACTACTACTAGGCTTTAGCTATCTTTTTTTTTTTTTTTGATTGGATGTAACAGTATTTAAAAAAACTCAGCCCCTGTTCTACAGAAATTAACTCCAGAAATAAAGAGGTTGTAAGTCCTCTATATGCATCTCTATGTGACTCTAGGAAAAGAAATGCACAGGAAAGGGGTGAAATTACTTTGTAGTTAGGAAACTCAACGATTCTTCCTTTCTCTAAGAGATAACAGAATCGATTCTTCAGGCCCCTAGGTCATATACCAGGAACTACATTGAGATGTTCAGCACTCCTCATGTTAATCCATTTGCCATCTAAAATGAAATGAGGAAAAAAAATCAAGTTTTTCCATTTGTGACCCTATGAAAAATGACACTGAAGAAAGAAAGACAGAATACCATCTAAATGCCTCTTACCCATTGACAGGCATGGGGCATCAGCCACCTTGCGAGGAAGCCTGTACTGGTGTTTGACCATCCTTAAAATAAAGATTTTGTTTTCCTAACAGCTAGTTGGAACATAGCTTGACTTCTCATTTGAATAATATTTTTGGCATTACAGCCACTTTCTCAATTGTAACACAACAGAGAGAGGGGTAAAGACGACCGAGTCAGACTCTTCTCATTAGTGCCCAGAAACAAAAGAGCACAGAGGCACAAACCGGAATTCCATATGAATAGAAAAGAATGGGAAAAAAGTGTCTATTGTGAAGGTGTTCAAACATGGAAATACTTTGTCCAGAGGGGTTGTGGAGCCTCCATCCTTGAAGACGTTTATAACTCAACTGGACGTGGTCCTGGGCAAGTAGCTCTAGCTGACCCTGCCTGAGCAGTGGAATTCAAACAGATGATCTCTGGAGGTTCCTTGCAACCCCAACTACTTTGTGATCATGTCATTTATTTTTAGTTACCATAATTTACTGGGTATAGAAAACCAAGAAGGTGACTAAGCCAAGTATATTTTAATGAACTTCAGTGGAAATGAGGCATAAGAGAAGACTCTTCAGCACCAGCACATTTCTTCCTCTGAGATGTAGCTAAAGTATAATATCTTAAATGTCTCTTCAACCCACCCTCCCAGAAAAACAAAACAAAAAATTAATTACAAAACATGTTTTAAAGGTACCCTGTATGTGGGAGTAAAGGTTATTTTTTACAGCCTGTGGTTTAACAGCTACCTTGCTGCCCAGCACATCTGTAACTGTCAGTCATTTTCCTCCCCTGATTACGTTGTTCTTCAAATAACAAGACCACTCTTAACAAACATGCTGTTTTTTCTAATTATTCAGCTGCAGCCAGAACACCCCACATCCTCATCAATGCACCATCCAATGCACGCATACATAGAAACAGCTTTAAAAAAGGAAACATACACATTTTCAGTATTTTGTTTGTTGTTCTGTTTTAAATGTCTTCTAGATTGTACATGAAATGACAGTGACAAATGGGGTTAAAAGCATTCTGCTTTTCCTGTCTCTGAATAACTAGCAAGGAATGGCTGAAGCAGAGGTCAGTACTTTCTGAATGAAATGCATATAGAAAATGGCTTAAAAGCTTTACAGGATCCACCAAGCCCTTTTGAGGCTTCCACTCACCTATATGTGCTATAGGCATACAGGAGAATTACACTGGATGCACCCTACTTGGTTTCAGATGTTAATAATGAGCTCAGGGTGGGAGGTTAGGGATTTCACCTTACCTTTTCCAGAAGCACCATCTGCTGATGTTTTTTCAAAAGCACTTTATATGGAGTTATTTAATTCTTCACCTTGGAGTATTACTGAACACATACGTACTTTTGGTGCATACATCCGATTCCTGCATCACCTACCATGGATCAGCTTCAGGAATATAACAAGTGTAAGACTTCTAACCCAAGTAGAGAACGCATGGAAAAGGGAGAAGTTTGTTCCACAGGAATGGACAGAAACCAACATAAAAGGAGATGTTAAATGGAGAATGATGCCTATATACAGCCAGAGTGAGCCATCTTCCTCTGTATGGAGGCCTTCTGTCTCATCATTAGCTCGTAGTTTCTCCAAGCATGGCTTACCAAAACAACCACAGCTGCTTGGAGCCTTGCTTCTTTTTGGTGGTGGTGGTGGTCTTTTTTTTTATTTTATTTTGAAAGAAGTGAAAACAAAAGAAAACCATGCTACCCAGACATGCAAGATAAATTAATTCACAGCAGCACAAACTGTATTACTTAGTCAAAGGAATGTTCTAAACACCTGTTTATGAGCAAAACCAGTCATAAAAACAGCTGTAAGCAGCAAACAGGAGCGAACAACAACAATTTCCCATCCTTTTCCAGACACATAATGACATTTAAATCACATAGCACCACAGAAGAATTGTATAGAGCTGATCGTAATTGACGTAATTACTCGTATGCATTTCTCCACTACATAGTGTTGTGCTGTAAACCCAAGCGTGTTAAAAGTAAACAGAGCTTTTGAAATCTTAAAGCAATAGGAAGGCAGTCCCTGCTGGATCCTTTTAACCTGTAGATGGAAAGAAAATAACTACTTCAAAGTTCTAAGACTTGAAATACATAATTTAAACCTCAGGCAGAAACTGAAACAAAACTTTTCAAGTTCTTTTCAGTTAAGTGGGTTCAGATCAAAATGGAGATAAGAGACAAACATTTAATAAATGTTTATCTGATTCAAGATGACCAACAAAAAGAAACCAACAGGGAAAATATGCATAGCCATATAGATATATATATATTAAAGTAAAATTATTCACCTGCAGATATCTGACGGACCAGAGCAGGGAAAAAAATACATCAGTGAATCTGAGTCAGAAAACACTCCTCCCTTGGGTACAATATTAGCATTGGCAAAAACATAAGGGAAGCAGTAAGAACACAGCAAAGTGATTCTCTCAGAGTGGATGGCTGCTTATGAAGACTCAAAGACTCCTAACCGAAGACAACTTCTACTAAGGACCCTTTGAATGCTATTTATCTGCCACATACAGGCACCTCATACTTCTCTTTTGGGGTGGAAAGGGGAAATAACATCTCTGGTTTCATACAGATCTGCAGGTAAACTAACGTCATGGGAAAAAAACATATCCAGTTGAGTTTGGCCACAGCCATGCACAAATACAGTTAAAAAACATCTGCTGAAGAACTTAGGGGGGAAAAAGTCTTACGTAAATAATAGATAGACAACTCTAGATACTGAAGCTCAGTAAGTTATGCAGTAAGCCAACACAGAGGATTGTTATCATGTAATATCCTATATTAATCATGGACGATACATCAAGAGGGCACAGCCTTCTCCATTCCTCCATACAAAGAAAACAGGTTCCAAAGCTTTCTCTTCCTCCATGCAGTCAAACGCGCAATGCGCAAAATTGTTTTTACTCCCCATTTGAGAGGTTTTTGATTCAAAATAAGTTGCAGCAGCAAAAATCCTAATGGCCCAGAGTGCAATAAGAACCCCCCTCTAAAAATACACTCAAATTTAGCAGTCTTGACCAATACTCTACTGAAGCATGAAGGATGCAGGGACTGCTTTCAGGGCCATGATTGTTGAAAGATGGAAGGTATCTCACAAGTACTTTTTAAGGATTAAGACAACTGGGTATTTTATTGCTCTACTTACCTCAACTTGGGCTGCTTAACACATCTTACATCCTCTGAGTGATTAAACCTCCACCCTGACTCTCTGTTAGCAATTTATTGGGATGGCATGTAGGCTGAGATAACTTTGGTTTATCAGATGGAATTTAAACAGCTAAAAAAATAACATGTTTTCTGTGCATTTGTAAAATATCCTTTTGGCCCAGCACAACTAGTGATGTTAAAGATGTTCTAATGGGGCCCTGTTTTTTCTTCCCAGTCTTCAGATAGAAGGGAACCAGGCCACATGCCTCCAGAAGCCTTTGCAGGTTCTGCTCCCATGTCACAGACATATGGCCAGAAGAATGAACTGCAAGAAATCCTGAAAGACTAAGTCAATGCAGTATAATGAGGGATAAGGAGCAGGAGTGCAGCAGCAAGTAATTACACAGGGTGTAGACTTGACACTATGACTTCCACCAGAACTACTCAGAACAGCATATTTTCCTATAAAAGAGGGTCTTCTGACTCTGCTTCCTCAGATTATTTTTTTTTTTCTTCCAAGATAACCTTGTGCCCTACATTTTATCAACACCTTTAAAGTACCTTTAACTCCATGGTGTAAGGAGAGCTCCTGTTCCCCACTTCTGCTCAATCTAACATACACCTCAGACCTCTTCTTAGGTGCTTTAACAGTCAAAATTGAGTTTATCTACTCAGTAGTGGAATAGGTGAATCCCCAAAGTCCAATATATTTCCATCTGCCTTGGTCTTTACTTCCCATGGCAGCCATTATGTTAGTGAAATAAGCTAAGCTACATGCATTAGAGTCTTGGTTATCAAGTGGATATTTATAGTATAGAAGCTCTGCTTATTTTAACCCAGAGTTAGTTTGCACGCGCACTGCACATTCTGCTCAAGAAATTAGACAGATATACATCAACTCCTTCCAACATTCATCATTCTACAGTCAGAAAAAGTAATAAAAAGGTGAATTATCAGGCACTTTCTAATGCTTTGTCAAGTTTTTTATGACTTGGTTTTAAGGGGTTTGTCAGTGGCATTCCTGATTTTCAGTAGCATCAAGCACCCCATTACTTCACTGAAGCCCAGGTCTGCGGCAACTGCCAACACTGAGCGTACAAGATTTAGAACTGTGACATCCAAGGTCAGGGATAATTTTTCACTATTATAATCAAATTATTTGTCCATAATGCCTCCCAGCAAGCGACAGCAGAGTAAGATGAAGCTGAGAAGCTGTGGCTCATATTTACATATTCAGCAATTCTGAAGTAGAAGTACATAAAAATTTTAAAACCACAGTAGAACTAAATGTTACTTCTTCCTCAAGTATCCCAAAAACCCAAATACATACATACACAGGCCAAGATGTGCGCCATTTAGACTACAAATGGACTAATTGAAGCATCAGCCTTTTATTTCATGCTTTTTCCTCCCAAGTCAACCATAACATCACAAAGATAATCTCAAATCCCCAGGCTTTTCCTATGCAAAGCTGTCCTCACTCTCAAAGTTCCTATTTTACATTGGCCAGCTGCAGGCCAGATGTTCAAAGCTGTATCATCCCTCTCCTTTCTGCATGACACACCACCTCACTGAATTCCTTGAGCCTACAGAAGCCCTGGAGCTCTCTCTCCTAGGATCGGTGCATGATACTCTCCCACACCGTTGAGAAGGTAGTGTTGGACATCTCACACAATCAACTGAAAATCCAGCGTCAGAAGGAAACATCCCTACTGTCCCTACACAGACAGGTTGATCATTTGCATCGTCTGTCTTTTCAATAAGACGTTACGTTGCTCTAATGGCAGTCCAACCACAGAAATGCACAGCAGCATTCATCACAGTGTACATCAATCACGTATCAGTGAAACACTTCAGGGAGGGCTGCATAAAGGAAAATCAAAGTGCTTTGAAGAAAACTCTCCCCCACGCCATGAAATCTCACATCAGTAGCGTACACGTCAGCTTCAAAATTATAAATATGCTTAAAAGCAAAGATTGGTTTCAGTTAATTTCCTCTTTCACTTATTTACCAAGACTCAAAACATATCGACAATATTTTGTAATTCCATAAATCCTTCTCTAAGAGCAGTTCAAATAAATATTAATGAAGAATATAATCATTCCCATTTTACGGAACAGGAAAATGAGGGGTTCTAATACGCATGTAAATTCTAAAGTACTGTTTGAGCTAAAGAGAACTCAGCTTTCTTTTCTGACCTTTTGCTTCAACCATCAGACATGTTTCTTCCTCCCTTATAAGCCCATAACTCCGAGTTCTCCCAGAAGAGTGCTCTTCACAGAGCAACAGTTAGCAGAAATTAAGATTTTCCTGAGAAACAAGAGATTGTCTTCACACATCTAAGAAACAAGTTCACAGAGCAATAAGTGCTATTTGTGGATTATTTACCAACAAGAACTGGGAAATTACACGAATAATTAGAAGATGACTCATAGCATGAACTCAGTGGGAAAGTTGTGCTTCTCCTCTGGAAGCCATTCACACAACTGCATGAAGAGGAGACAGTGTACACCTCAGCACACTGAGCAAGATTCACAGCTCTTTAGAGGGACATACCTTGAAGAAAAGGCACTGAAAGAAACTGGATCTGTGGAAAAAAGACTGAATTAACAAGTATAAGAAGCTGTTTCCTGTTCCTTGGACTAGCATACAGTAATACATTCACTTGGACTAGTATAAAGAATAAGGCAAAAGGACAGAAATCTATCACTCAAAGCATCAGCTAGGATTCATTTCACAAGGTGTGGTGTGTGAGGACCCAGATGCAGCACTGCAGTAAAAGCTGCCACATGGTCTGCAGGACACAGGCAGGGGGTGGTGGTAAGACAAGAACGGCCTCTGTATAAGCCTGGGTTAACACTGCCCACCAGCTCAGCTCTCCACACATTCAGAAGTGCCAGATAGTGGTTGATAAGTATTGGGGGGAAAAAAATCTAAAGAAAAGAGGAATATAAGCACTGAAAAACTCATGAGCATTACTGAACATCAATCTGTATGACAGAGAAGTCCCCATGTGAATACCAAAGTCTCACTGCACGACACGTTGCCCCATTGGAGGAGAGTGGGAGAAAGAACAAGACAAACTGAAAAAGAACTAAAGAATAGACAATGAGGCCAGTTACCTTAAAACAACACAAACATCCAAATATATGCAGACCCCTTCAAGACTGATCTCCAGCCGCACTTGCTGAGGTCAATACCTTAAAAATACCCATTCCCACCGATAATAGTTACTTTCAAAAAGGAAGAGGAAATTTCAAGTATACCTGGTACCAGCTGTATCACTGCTTTACAGGACAGCAGTGAAATGGCATCAGGTTAGCCTTCATCTAAATCTCTCCATAAAGGCTGATTATTACAGAAGAGTAGAAGTATGAACGTACTGAAGTACAGTTTATAAGAGAAAAGTTGAAAACTTTTCCCCTCTAATACTTCTGCTTTTCCAGAGATGCAGATTCAGCATCTCTAAGATACTTGACAAGCCCACTTTGCTAAATTAAACATTTGGTGGGAGGGGGATGGCAGAACACTAAGACTCTTAGATCTTCCTAATAAAGAAAAACGATTTTTAAGTGCCAGATTAAATGTTAAGCAATTAAATGCAACAAGCCTTAAAAAAAAAAAAAAAAGAATATGCCCAGACTTCATATGAACCCATCCTACTCCTCAGCTTTTCTTTATCCTCCTGTTATCATAGTCATCCTTATTCAGCCATTCAAATCTCCTGCTAGAGGAGCATGTTTTAACATAAGAGCATCATTTGTATGGTGTCTGTTCAGTTTTGCACTGCCTACCAAATCCACAGAGCATGCATACCTCCATTCCACACTCCCCATCCTTACTCACATAGTTTGGTTAGGTAAATAACAGGCTCAGCTGGAACGCATCTCTGTATCCCCAGTCTGTGATACTGGGAGCCTGAAAGCTCTCATTCAGATTTCTGAGAAGCTCCTGGTATCAATAAGAAGAAACTGGTTGAGCAGACAAAAGCTTGGAAGAGGCAATTCCATACCCCAGAAAACAAAAGGGAAGGATGGGAAGATCTGTGGAGCACTTGCTAATAGCTTATTTAGCTTGTCTCTCAGCTGGAGCACCTCAGAAGAACAGAAGAGGTGTGTGCTACTTGCAAAACAGCCAAATGTTGACATGACAAAGAATTGTCCAGTTACTAAACATTAAGGTGCTGACAGTGGACAACTCCCATTTGGCTTAGATACAGCCCAGCTAAGGGGGGCTCGCGTTCTCATCACATTCTAAATGCTCACAGAGAAGAAAAAAAACAACACTGCAAATGTCAAAAGTTTAGCATAAAATAAAACTAATAAAAAAAAATCTTGACAGTGTTTTAGAGAATGGATAAGTTAGGCCTAAAAGCCAAAGCAAGAAAATGACTAGGTGTCAAAACATCCATCATTCTGACCTTTGTTTTCAGCAAGTCATGCTCTAAAAATAAAATCCTATATGCATCACCTCTAGCCAAATGTCCTAAGAAAAATATATTTTAACTTTCTCTTCACTCAGTTTGGCAGTAGCCATGTAGCTATGATGGATTCCTTCTATGCTGCATGAGAGGGGAGCGAGATATTAAAGTACCGTGAAGGTGTTGCCCTTCTGCAAATAGCTGACGCAGCTCTAGACAAGTCTAGCACAGTGGTATGAAAGACTCCTATCCCTGCTACACGCACACAAATTTCTATAAAAGCCAGCGCAATAGTAAGATCCAAACCTGGCAATCTGCACCTTCACCAAGCATCCTTTTATTTAAGGAAACTCATTTGAAGAAAAATGACGTTTAGGGCTGCAGAGCTAGATCTGAGAGAACTTGACAGTATCACAGCTGCATGCAGTAAGAGCGGCCACAGTTTCAAGCGGTAACTCCTGGACACTGGAGCCTTCCCTACTGAAGGGAGAAGTGCCAGTTCTGGAAAGGATTACAAAGGAGCCTAGATATTACCTCTGAAATGAAATTCAGGACTTAGAAAAGTACAAGAGCAGCACACAGACAGACTAATGATACATTTTCCTTCAATACAGAACACTGCGTTTCCAGTGCAGCTAATCCAGTTTTTGGCACAGGAGAGGCTGTTTTAATTTGTGTATGTAAATTGAACTATTTCTCAGCTGGGTGAAAAGCAGGTTTGTGCTCTGCATGATGTGCAGAGAAGCACAATGATTGCAGATATTAAAAGCCTGCTAAAAATCAAGCCACTGGGGTGTTTTTTGTTTTTTTTTCCCAACATTTATTTATTTGAACTACAGAATATAGAAAGTTACCAGCTAAAACCAACTACTATTTTCTATACCTGAAATACTGTTGATGAGCTGGACAAAGCTGGTGAGTTTTTTGCCAGCATCTTTAAACCCATCTCTGCCTTGCTAGAGCGATCTTGAACATTACACACTGACATAACCTGACTTACAGCACCTCCTGACAACTAGATTTGCTTCTTGCAAGACATGAGCAGTGGTCAAACACCAGAAGGGCACAGTACTCGTAACCGCGTGTTCTCTTATTCATTCACTATTGCTCTAAGATCATAAATTATAGTTTAATGCCATCACAGGGAGAATTACAACCTTCCCTTCTGACAGAAAACCCTGGACCCTGGCCGAATAAGTTTTCTTTCAAATGCTTACCACTACAGATATGCAGCTGAAGTGATAAGAAAGTTGTGACTGACTAAATAAGGAGACTTACGATGACTTGCTTTTTCAGCCTTGGCTGCAGACTTCTTCTTAGTGAACCCACAACAGTACTCATATGCACCATTCATGTCGCTAAACTGTAATTAGAGCTAGCAAGTAGGCAGGACAGAGAAAAGCACCAAATGCTGCCAGGCGTTCCCACCTCTCCCACAACCAGCCTGTGCTATAGGACAGCTAGGCAGTGGTGGACAGGGTCCCCACACACCATTTCCTATAGCTTCAGGGCACATGTACTGCCCTACCAGCAAACAGGTCATCATTTCTAGTTCCATATATTCTCCTGACAGCATTTCTGCAGCCTTCACAGCCTGATTTCTATTATTATTATTTTTAAAATTATCCAAGATGTTGTATCCTCAGGGAGGTAAATATCACTCATCCATTTACAGATAAAATCACCAAGTTTGAACCAGGTCAGTTCCAGATGAGCCAGGAACAGATTACTACATTTTTCAGGGCAGAATGAGTATTATGATCATATGCACTGACCTCCTGCATAACACAGGCCACAGCACTTCAACCAGTGATTTGTACCCTGAGTCCATAACTCCAGTTTGAGCTAGAGCTTATCTTTTAGAGAGATGTTCAGTCCTGATTTAGAGACTTCAGGTGATGGGAAATCCACTATCCAACTAGAAAAATTGTTCCAGTGATTAATCACCCACACCGTTAAAAAGATGGGTTCCTTATTTTAAGTCTCAATTTGCCTAGCTTCCACTTCCAGTCATCAATCCTCATTATACATTTTCTGCTCCCAAAAGATTAAGCAGCCTGCAATCAGAGATCTCTTCCCCAAATAAGTATCAATAGGCTGTCATCAAGTCCCCTCTTAACCTTCACTGCTATAAACTCTGTAGACAGAGTTTTCTTAGTGTCACTACGTAAGTTATGTTATGACATTCCCGAAGTACACATCCTCAGGTAGTAAGATCTCACATCATTTTTATGGCCTTGTTCTGAACCCTTTTCAATTTACAGAGAAGTGTTACTTCAGCTGCAAAGGAAAAAACAGAAATCCTTACTTGGCCGTCTCCAACACCACACGCAGGGTAATGCCTCTTCCTGGGCACTCCACTGTTTGTATTTCCCAGTTCTTTAAGCCACAAAATTAGAGGGAGCATGCGAGTCAACTGGCTAAACAAGTCCCAGATCCTTTTCACAACTTCTGCTTCCAAAGTAAGCAATACTTTTTGTTCCTCGAAGCATGAGTTTGCCACAGGCTGTATTAAGAACTCAATTACCCAGATGAGCCCACTTAACCTGTTATTCAAACAGATTTAGGTTGTTTGATCTTCCCACATTACTGTTTCTCTCCATCAGCTTTTTGGAGCAGCAATACATTTAAACAGCTGTGTCCTTTATTTGCTCTTAACACTACGTTACTGTTACATCTTTTGTGCTCTCGATCAAGTAACAAAATAGTGTGCACATACAACACACATCACTCCTGACATCTTCCCCCCTCCTCAGCAGTGGCAGTGCAAGAGCTGTTAACTGATACTCCAGTTTATTTTCAGTAGCCCAGATTTTACTAAAAGACAAACATTATGATTTGCAGATCAGAAGGCTTGAAAAATATATTAACATCAAACACATGGAAGTACTTTCTGATCATTGACACTGAATGAATTTGAGATCATCAGCTTGCACCTTTCTAGATACAGTAATATATTTGCTAATTACCTTTGTTTTGTTTACACTATAAGTGGTCACTTAAAATCTTCATCACTCACACTCCATTTCAAAATTTTCCTTTGATCTAGTTAACTAATTCCTTCTTCAAACTTGAAACTTATTCACCATTGTGACTTTTTTTTTCTTTTAAAGAACAAAAAACTATGCCTTCACTTATCATTTGCCTGCTTTTTATTTCCTCATCCTTTCCCCCAAAAGGCAGACTGCATTTCCTAACTCTAATGTAGCACAGTGCTGTCACACAAAAAGCCACCAAGACTTTCATAACCTACACCACTCATAGTTAATCTCAGCTAACTCGCATGTCACCATTATTGTATGTCTCAGCCACATAAACCAGAGGAAAATATAAACCATTCTTACAAGCCCATTCCTTTAATGCAATGGGGAATGCTCATGGTTTTATAACCACAGACCCCAGACTCATTCTCTTCAAATAACTCAGCCCTAGACATACACAATGCTTCCTGTTATCAAGTTTTCTCCAGAAAGGAGTCCCTTGGCCTCAAAGTCAGGAGGAGGAACACCAGCAGCCCAAATGCTTCACAGCTACCAGTGCACACATTAAATCTTCCCCTGTGGGATGTTCTCTTGGAATGCTGTCAAGTTTTAACTTTTTCTTGCCTATTGAACAAAAGCTTAATAAAGGTAACCAAAAAAGAGCCAGGTGTACAGACCCCGTTAGCAGCAGAACACCAGTCTCAGTACAGAAACTCGATGATTAGAAGTTATTGCCATCAATAAAACTTAAGAAAGCTACATAAAATGCTTCGGTATTCTCTTCTACATCCAAACCCGCTGTCACATTTTGCATCATTCCTGTGACATTTGCCTAGCCACAGTACATGAAGGAAATAAAGAGTCCTCGCTCCGAGATGGCAAGGAGCCAGTTCAGCTTTCAAGGAAGAACTCCCCTAACAGAAGCCAACAAACCACTGTTTGCAATTAACAGGACCTAGAACAGCAGCTAGTGCAGCAACAACAGTAAGGAGACAGTGAGGGTAAGCACGGCCCCCCTTAGCAGCAAGCACTGAGGTTTACATTGCAGTTCATCACATTTAAGATAGATTTTTGAACTTCAATACAGAAGAAAGACAAAAGTAAATGATTTTCCCCCTTCAATTCCAGCGCTTCTTTTTCTATTTCTCACTTTCAGAAATCTGAACTGATCCATTAATTTTGACCTTTTGTAGTTAATAATATTCTACATTGTTCACAGCTCACAAATTCCCTATTTCACAGGTCACAGAAGTCAGAATACAAAGAAGACACGTACAGAATAGGATTTCTTCCAGAGCACCAACCAGTGAGAAACTGTCCTAAAATCATAAATCAGGTTTCAAAACCCAGTTGCAGTTATTGTTACTACTCATATTAGAATCTACACTTTTTCCCACCGGTATTTATTTCCCCAATAAGCTCAGTATTTCTGCCAGTGAAGCCCACTAGCTACGTTTTTCTTGAAGTATTTTTCTTTACATCGGTAGAGAGCAAGATTGCTACACGTCTTCTGCCCCAGTACCTTCTTTTCTGGATTTTGGTCTCTATTTTCTGTGAGTTTTGCTTTTCTTTTGTTATACACAGCTTTACCTCTCTCTTGGTGAATAGGAAAGTTTTATATTCCCAATGACACAGCAGCTCCAGTGCTGCTAGTTTGCATCATCACCCACAAGGAATACAGAGGTCTGAGCGCAAGCCTCACTGACAAGGCCCCTTGTACTAACTCAGAGAAAAAACCCTCTGCTGAGCTCAACGCACACCAATGAGGCAACAGTGATGCAGGAAAGCAATAGGGACATAGAGAGCCTTGAACTCAGTGGGAAATCTTGATTAATTCAACTGAGAGCACTGGGAGAGTAGATTCGGTTATACTCAGGACAAGCAGCTACAAATACATCGCTAGAGGTTAATAGAAGTAGGCAGCATTAGACAATGGAAGCAAGCACCACACCTCATCCATCTGGCATACTAGACTACTAAAGGTTTCTTATAACTGTATCACAGGTAATATCAGCACAGGCTATAGCTCTGAGCACAGAATAGAGACTTTTAAGCCCCATCTCTGTTCTCGTCTTTAAAGAACTCCTCTCCTCCCTAATATTTGAAGGAAATCTGCCCCTGCCTTCCTAGAAGCTTACAACAGACAACAAGGTTTCCATTTGGGAAGAAAGACTTCATCTAAGACAACAGATAACCTATCTAAACTATAAAACAGCAACATACCATCCTCTCAGCAGTCCTCTCAGTTTAAATTCTTCAGAGAAAAAAAGGGGAAAGGACTGCACACAACAAAGAAAGTCACCCCCGAGTATCGTGTTCCCTGCAAGACAGAGCTGAGCCAGACACAAGCCCAAACTCACTGACCTATTCCTCTGCACGACCCAGCCACTCAGAGCTCTGCTGCTGGAGAGACAAACCCCAAGTCTAGGAAGAAGAGGCTGGTACCCCCAAAACCCCCTAGGCAGATGGCAGCCCCATTAGCACAACTCTCCTCAGCTGCTGCCCCCAGCACCCCCCTGCTCCTCCAATGCCCCAGCTCCAGCTGAACTTCAGGGCTTCACAAGCTGCAGCTGTTGATCCTGTCTACCTGTTAATTAACAAGAGACCTTTTAAGAGTAGAATTTGCTAGGGATTTTAAGAGCAGATGTACAGTGAGATGAGGATCAGAAAACCTCAGCCTGTAAAAACTTTAGCAATGCAACATGCTGGAATGGTGTAAGGTATTGCTCCTCTTTAAGACACAAGGAAAAAAAGCCAGAATATCACAAAGCAGAGAAAGGAAACAAAACAAGTGTGCCACAGCACTGGGGAAAGGCCTTCAGCCTAGCAGACGCAGGTGGATTGTGTCAGAATGACAATCCAGTTACTTTTCCAGCTGCAAGGGTAGCAACTGGTGCTGGGGTTACACCTAGACAGCTTCTGTGCCCTGCCGGTACCAAGCAGAGAAACTTTGTGGACGTCCTTTCCACACAAATGGTGCTAGGTCCTGCTCTGCCCCACTTCTACTTGATACCATTTCAGTAATACTACCAGAAGATCCAATAATGCCAACCAAGATGGAAAGGGCATAAGCCTTATTTTGATCACTGATTGATTGCTTTGATCAAAGATAGAAGACTTAAGAAACCTGGGCTTCATTTGTGGCTTTGCTGCCTATATTGGTTGTGTAACTGGTAAATGTCACTTATGATCTTAAGGGACTTACAAATGCTTAGCTTAGATACATATTTTAAGACAAATGTGCTGAAGTCAGTGAGGCATTCTAATATGATGTGTTTCTAAACAGATATTTCATAGCTCAGAGGGCAGTTATAAGCAGAAATGACTAAGTCTCATGTCAAACGGGAGGTCAGGCTAGATCGTAATTGTGTCTTCTAGCCTCAAAACATACAATGCAAGCAGATAATAATGCCTAAAGAGGTACCAGTAAAGTCAAACTCTTGAAAATAGACAACCTTAGGTAATTCAGTGCCTATGTGTTTTGCTCGAGATAGATGACTCCGTGGAAAACACGTTGTTTGTGAGCTGTCGGGCACTGAAGTGCATTGTATCATTTCTGTGGGCCACTGACTCAACAACTCCTAAGGCATCGCATTGCTCCAGTACCTGGTACTACACTGACCACTGTTACCATGATTTAAAAATATAACTAAAAAAACGCTTCAACCTACCATTTAAGACTAACTCCGAAGTATAACAACTGAATTAAAGTCTTGTTATTAGTCACACAGTCCCATCAGGGCAATGCTTTAGGAATTCAGCGTTAGCCAAGCATGTGAGTCATCGCTCTCGAATAACATTCTGTGAATAGCATTGCTAGAAAGAGGCCTTGCAGGTTGGGTATTGGATAAAAAAGTCAAGAATGCAGAAATAAAAAAGAAAGAATGCAGAAGTATCCTTCCTTCAGAAGATATTCAGCTTGCTCCAATCTCCCCACAGGCAAAGGCAAGATTTATTTTCCTCAAAATACTGAAGAATTTGGATACCACTCTCAATCTCACAAACGTGAGTCATCAGAGATTAATGCTACGAATTATTTTCATTTTTCTCCAAAAGGGGAGATCCAGTTGGGAAATAACAACTTTGCCCCTCCTTATTTTTGTCTCGATGTTTCTCTCAAGCCAAGAATTCTCGAGTGTTTCATGAACAGAGTCTCACGGTACATAGCACTAAACGGGACAATTGGCTACCTGCTGCTGATCAAAAGCCCACGAGCATCCCCTTCTCACTTGACAGATCTAATGCTGCTTTCTTCACTCATTATAATAGTTCACCTGGTGACAATTCCTGGCACTCTGTTGCTTGCTAAACACCAAACTGTGATGTCTGTCAGCATCTTCCCCTTTCTATGAATACTGAAAAAATAATCCGCAGGCTGAACTACTGCTGCTAAAAAATATTTATTCTCAGCAGGAATCTGGCTCTTTATTATGTACTGACACTAAATATTTAAATTACAACCTTCTAATCTTTCATTTACAGCATCTAGAGGATGTTGAATAAATTAAAAATAAAATGCCACAGCATTCTGCCCTGACAGGGGATCTGACAAAGAACCAACATTTTCAGAAATGTGGGTTTGGTTTTCCAGCATATGCAGCTCCCAACTTTGACAGATGTGCTGTGTTCAATAATTCTAAGGCCATACATGTCAAAAGCTAAATACCAGTTTTGAACATCTAAATCTGTCTGAAAAAGCACCTAGGACAGTCTGCTGTCTCACACTTGAGATTTGATTGAGTGCATCCATCCACTAGAAGAGCACACGGATTGCTCAAAAAGCCTGCCGGCCCTTAAAATTCCTCAGGAGCATTCCTGTAACAAAGTAGTGGCCAGATCCACGAGGCAGCAGGCATAGCCATGGTGCTGTTACTAGTCCAGGTCAGAAGTGCTCGAAAAGTAGAACTGTCTGTAAAGCATGGAGACACTGGCACCTCACAACACACAGGGTTCAGCTGGAGGCTGAGTGCAGGACCACTACAGTGGCATGCCAGCCTTATGCCTACCTGTAAAAGCAAGCAAAATTTTTGCTAGTTACTACTAAAGAGGGTAGGGTCCTTTAAACGACAGAAAGCAGAGACTTGGGGAAAGGGCCCTGGATACCAACAGTCCTGTACCAGATCATGCTGTTTCTGAGAGAGTACGCAGAACAGTAATAATCCTCAGTAGCTTAGCTAGTAGGATCACACATGTCCTTCTGTTCACCGTGACTCCAAACCAACTCATCTCTTCACGTGACTTGACATACCTCCTATGCCAGCACTGAGTTCCCTGCATCAGCAGCCCAAGTTTTGTCTCCAACAGAGGCAGAGCCTGAACTTCACTGACAATCTCGGTCTAGTTTGCACCTCTCCTTAAGCAAAGAGCTGCTGAAAACACAGAAGAAGCCAAGTGCCTGGGAGAAGGCAAAGTCCAATGAGCAGTTCTGGGCACAGATTTTAAAAGCTGGTGTTTGGGTTTAGGCTAATAAATACTTGCTCCTGATGAAAATTTCTAATGATTACTGCTGCATTATTTTTGCACAATCTACCTGCTAGTTAACACTTCCCTTTTTCTATAGCCTTTTCTAGGGAAAGCAATAATCCAACTTAAATCATTTAGAACAGTGTCTGTGAAACAAAATGCTTCTAAAATGACACTGTAAATTCAAGATGCTAATGCTTCTGCATTCCCATGAAACACATTGCAGCACTGGATCAGGCGAGCAGACAAGGAAAAGCAAAATCAACCTCAGCATGAAAGGGACTGAAACAAAACAAGCTCGGGCCCAGCCACGATGAGCAAAGCTTCTTCAAAAAACATTAATGGAAAAAAGTTTTTTTTTTTTTTAATGAACTTTAAAAAAAAATAATGGAAAAGAGTTCTTGGTTATTTAATAAGTTTCAATAAGCTCGTTTCATGGCAAAAAAAAGCTCCCATTCATCAACTCTCTTGTGTCTAGCACCCTTCCTGAGAATTCCTGACATATGCAAGGCCCCATGATCATAAAATCAAACAAACAAAAATCACTTCGGTTTTCTGGGCAACGCTTTCAAGTGGGAGCAGAAATACAGTCTTAATCCTGCTTTGAAAAACCAGGACATGTAAACTCAGCTGGCTTTTTCTGGCTGTTACCGAGTAGTTAAAAATGGTTTCTTTTTTTCCTCTACCCTTGGCATGAACAAATCAATAAAATCATAAAAAGATTAGACAGACTGAAAGGCCAAATGAATGACTGACTCACAAGATAGATAGATTTTGAAAAGACACAAAAACATGCAGAACCATTAAGGCCGATACACCAATTGATAGATGCACTCACTGTACTTGCACATGCTGCACAAAAGAGCGCTCAGCAATTGCAGCACAAAATTTCTAAAGACTGAATTTCTCCCAGGAGTCAGGAGGTAAAGAAAAATTGCTCCAATCTATACCAAAAATTACACACACACACACACGCTGTGTTTTTGAGTATGATTCCCTCTTTTATATTCCAAAGCTGCTGCCTTACCAACATGGCTTTGTATGTTCAGATCAAAGCAGCAGCTGCCAGAGCTCTGCTATTGTTTGGGGTTATTTACAGAGAGGCAGGGAACAATTATTCTCAAGGTACATGAGGGCTCCAAGACAAAAAGGTTGAGACCGAGCTGAGCAAATTTGGAAGCCAATTTGCCACGTGTTACATATTATACACACAGATCAGAAGTGCAAGTCTTCATTCTCTTTTCTAACTTGAGACTTATTAACTTTAAAAAAAAAAAAAAGTGTTTTGTTCTCACGACAAAATCACCCTCCACTCTCATATACCTCTGATACTTCCCAAGTCTTTTCAAGATCCAGTGAAAAACTGATTGCTCTCCACTTTTAGATATTTAAAATTGACCTCCTCAAAACTACAGCTTCTTTCTTTATTTTTAGACCTTCCTCCTTCACTTCTTATTTAAGACTGGCTTCTTTTCAATCTTCTTCTGTCTTCTCACACATAAATTATTCTCTTCTGATATAAGATATTTTTCCTCTGCACTGCCTCCATGCCTCTTCTACCTAGCTAAGATGCCCGTGTCTTTTCAAACCTCATCAAAGAACAAATTTCATTCCTTTATACAGGAGGCACCTTATGATTTTTTCCCTGATAAGAGATGACTTTGTTCTCCTGATTCAAATTCCAAAGTAATATTGCCTTTTTGTCCCAGGAAGAAAAGCAGGATCAGATTCCTATTACATGGGTGGCATTAGGCACTATACACACACACACGTCTGTACACGTAATGAAATGCCAGCAATGAGAAATAGTTAAAACCTGTGAAATTTGGAGCGTTTATACAGAATCATGTGCTCATTCATGTGCAACACACCATAGTACAAATAACAGGAAGAATACACTTCAGTGCCATCTAAAATTCCAGGGTGGGAACCTCACCAAAGCCATGAGGTTTAAAATTAATGGCGTTTCACTGACCTCATGCTGCTTGCCAAGGAAAACAAGAGGAACAGGTCTAGATGTTTCACTGAGTGTGAAGAAGAAAGCCACCTGAAATGGCAATCACAGCTCAAGTCACATTTCCCACTGTGTAGACCAAATGGAAACTACACAGATATAAAACTCAGCAGACCCTTTCACAGGGTAAGCAGATCATACTGTAGAATCCACTGCTGCTAGGGCATAATTAGCATCTCCACTTGGCTTTTATTTATAGATTTTATACAAGTAAATTTTAGCTTGTCATAGTATACTGCTAAGTATTTCTTCTTGCAGCAAGTAGTCCCACTGAAACTCTTCCAACCATAATTCAATCTCCCTTTTGCTCAAGTAACGTTCAAAACTGGGATCAGAATGATAACACACCCAAGAAACACCCCACATCTATTTACATTGATTTTGTTCTGTCACATATTGCCCACTTTCCCAGAAGTAAGGACAGCATTA
Source organism: Anas acuta (assembly GCF_963932015.1). Classification (NCBI taxonomy): domain Eukaryota; kingdom Metazoa; phylum Chordata; class Aves; order Anseriformes; family Anatidae; genus Anas; species Anas acuta. Next base: position 22,374,583 of record NC_088983.1, read on the forward strand.
TATAAAAGGAACATAGTAAAATAAGTATGAATGCCATGAAAATGTGCTGAGTGTTACTGACACATCCAAGAAAGCAAACTTCAGCTTTTGCAGACTCAAACAGCTTAAATTAAGTATTACTTCAGCAGCAAGAAGAAAGAAAAAAAAAACCTCAGTGCTGAAAAGATGCAACAGAGCAGGATCAGAGCTTGCCATGTACATAAGGAAGCTAACTCATTCTGACATGTAATAATGAAAGAAGCAAAACATACAGGGACAATATCACAAACCAAGTAACCTGTTACACAGTCTGCAGATTTTTCAGTCATCCAGAACAGTGAGACATATAATCGCGTGGAAAAGCAATATCATTTATTAATGACAACCACATTATTCTGCCCTAATTATTCTGTCATTTTTATGGAAATTACTACTGAATCTGAAGTACAGTGCATAAATCCCAAGCCTATAAAACTACATGCTAACCAGGCTTAGAGCAGTCCATTTGTTGGTGTAAGAGACTGAGCATTTGCTTCATTTTCATTTAAGAAGCAGAACCATCATTTCTTACTGTTCCTGATGACACAGTGGTGTAAGAAACACAGTTATCTTTTTCAATACAGAATTATGGAAACTATCTAGCAATGCAGGCAATTTGGAGGAGAGGAGAAGAGCAAACTGCTAATATTTTCACATATAATGGTGAGGTTTGATCATCTACGGACAGAACATTGCACAGTTACTTCATTCTTGTAAATATGTCTATTTCTTCCTGCTCATTTAAGTTCATTTTCTTTATTTCAGTTTAAGCTATCTATTCTTTTACTGTTTGGAAGTAAGGCATTTTATATTGAATTGATGGTACTGTATTTAAGTAACTACATAAAAAAATACATATAACCTATGGATATCGATATCTTTCAAAAAACTAATTGCCATAGTTATAAAAAGGAAAAAATTGCTTGCCGTGTTTCCACAGAATTGTATCAGTGGGACAATCTGGCCTTTAATATTTTGGAAATCATTGCATCTTACAGCAGTTTATTAGTGTAATGTGGTGGGTAATGAACAGAAATTCATTATTCTTTCATAAGTGCTAAATTTGTTTTCACAATACCTTTGAATTCGCAGTATCAAAGCCATTACACACAGTCATGAATGCAGATCCTGAAGCCTCCTGGCAAGCAGGTGAGTATCATTAGCTACACATTAATGGAAATCTGAGCTACAGGTAAAGAAATGACTTGCCCAAAGTCTTGCTACTGCTGAGTATTGTAGAGATTATTATTATCTGGAGGACCTTCTGGTGATGTCGATTTTAGAAGTCTGTCCATTACTCAATGAGAAATGTCATGGCAATGCTCATGATGATCAGCCAGGAGGTGCAGGTGGTTCTGAATTGCCCGCTGGAGGAGGCTGACTTAGCTCACAGCTCCAACCAGTACTCTAGGACAGCTCAGTCCTCTCCACTGACTGAAACACTAACTAAATTTAATCACTAGATTAAATGCAAAAGCCCCTACATTCCCCCTGTGCCTTTTATACTTGTATTCATTTGGAAAATGAAATATTCAGTGCAGATTCTGTCCCTAAGCTGTCCTGTAAAAATACATGTCTACTTGCACATGGATACCATTCTCATCACCAAGAACCGAAACTAGGACTTCCTGTATCCAGAACAGAAGCGAAAACAGAAAAAGTAATACCCTTTGCTCTGAGGGCACCGAGAAAATGTGTTTATCAAAGCCAGGCTAGGCTACATGCATGCTGTGTCAATGTATTGGTACTTCCTTGACGTAGGTAGTCAGGTAGTAATTGGTTTTCTGATGTGAATTGGTTCACCTACCCAAACTGCCTCACCCTTTCCTATAAGAAATACTACAGTCTCTCCTATCCATGACCATGTAAGAGCTGAGCATGACAATGCTATGGAAGCAAGGCAGGACTGGGGAGGGGTATCTAGGATGCTTGATGCATTCTCTATCCATTGTGGAGATCTTAGAAGCTATAAAGAGAATTCTTAAAGCTCGCAAAGATAAGTCTGATGTACGGGACTCTCAGTACCATTTCCATTTTGAGATTTTCTTCACCAAGACAGTAAAAACAGACTCAAATTTCCACACAATCTTTGAAGCCTAGGAAACAAGTTCCAGGTTTGTTTCTCCTCTGTATTTGTAGCTGTGGAAATCATATCCTAACAAATTTGTTAGTGCTTCAAATACTTTACTTCAGAAAAAGTTCATTTTAAGATTTGGTTTTAATGCCCTTGGGATATCTCTTCTTAGATTCTCTTTTCTTCTTCCCTCAGAAAAGTCTGTCCAGGTTTCACTCTAGACCTATTAAAGTTTCAGGACGTTCCTGGAAGCAAAAGACCAGGAACTATTGTCATCTAACGAAGAATTTGATGATTTTTTTTTTCCAGTACTGCTACAACTAACAGTGTTCACAGTTAATGAATATTGTTCTGTCCCAAACACTCCAATTTCAATTTTAATTGCAGTCTGAAGAGCAGCTAAGCATTTTGCTTTCAATCAGTATGCAGCCTGCAAATTTCCAAAAAGTGTATTGGAAATAAACTTACATGCAGAATCCTTTTACACAAGTGCAGGGTGGATCCCTCCATGTTCCAGCAGTGCAATAAGGTAACACAGTGAGTAAGAATGTGAGAATGTATAATCTTCTTCTGCACTCGTACTTCCATCTCTGCTAAAAATTGTAGAGTAGCACTGGAGCTGAACAGCTGCAACAAAGCTTCCCCTCAGTGTCAGAAGTGCTTAGATAATGGTGCTATGTAAGGGCAGGGCTGAAAGCCCATAATGTCGCTGCTACTGCTTCTGCATAAAATGACTTCACGCTCTGTCCTTCAGCAATTCCATGGGGATAGCACTGCCACAACCACTGCAGTCTTCTAAGGACTAAATCATCAGCATAAATGAATACTCCAAAGATCAAAATATGCTTAAGAATTCCTAAGAAAGGATTTTTAATTTCATCCCACAGTGAAACAGAAGCAAATACCCTATCTGTGCTGTGACAAAATAAGAATGCCAAAATGAAGCAATGCATTACCTTGCCCAACTGCAGATAAAGCTAATGTTCCTCCCAAAAATGAGAGGCAGATAAAATATTTCACTACATTCCTCTTTTAATTTACTGCAGTTCTCTCGGTCCTTCTTCTGCACTCCCAACAATATCAGGAAAAGGATGTTTGTTAAATTTCTGTCCTAATCAGAAAAAGCAAAAGCCAAAATCTCACCTGAAAACACGTTTGTATTTGGTCGTTGAATATAAATATGAAGCAGATCCCCAGAGATAAATGTTTGATAAGTTAAAATGCACTTCTTTTTTTTTTGATTCAGAGCAATGTAACTGAGCCTTCTCAAACTAATTAATTTTTCAGGTCATGGCAATTAAATCCCATGGGAAAACACGATCCATTAGGTATGTTGCATTCTGCTTCGGCAAAAACTTCTGCCCACCTGCCCACATGAAGGCACAATATGCCCCAGGGGACTCGCACTTGGCTCATTTACCTCACAATGGGAAAAAAATGACACAGTATATCTCTCACTTGTCATATTTTCAGTTCTGAATATTTCCCCTTAGTATTGGTCAGCAGACAAGGGCCTTAAGATTTGGTTTTTCACAAATGCTGAGCCCTCTAAAACCCTCTGAAAGTCAACGGGAGTTGACTATGCTCAGTACCTTTGCGAATTACATCTAAAGCAGGAAAAAACGTCTTAACTGCCTACTGGAGTTGAGTACTAAATAACATAGTTTCAGCAATCAAGAAGGCATAAAGCCTGCCTCAGAGTCACTGTGTGAGGCTGTGAAACAAACGGATTTCTCAGGTTTACCTTGACTCAACTCAGACAATGTCAAACAGGATTAATGATAAAGCAAAGCACAAGATCCTTCAGAGGTTTAAAAGTCATTTTTATAAAATGAATATTAGATGCAATTATATTAGCTTAAAATGGACTACATCTCTATTTGCTTAATTACTCCTACTCTTTATTTCTCGTGTTTCACCTGTTTCAATTGAGGGTTTGGGTTTAAAGTAACTTCATGTCTTCCAAGCACCACCCTCAGCTTTCAACAGCCTCTGTATTCACATATGGCTCCTACAGCCCATTACGGTCAAGGCTGGGTTAATGTGCTTTTAAGGATTTCACCTGAAACCAAGGCATTTCAGCACTTAACCACTGCAACCCTTGCTGAATTCTTGCCTAACCAGCTTGGAGTGACTGAGTGTTGGCTAAGCAAATATCACTTACATTTTTTCAATAGCTGGGTTTATTTAAATATTTTCCCTACCTTTCTAGCTTACCGATCTGTCAGCTGTCCCACCACCACTGTAGGCTGTTGCTATTGTGAGAGATTATGCATGCATTCATACAAATTATTAGAAAATATGCCAGTTATATATATATATATATATATATTCTGTGAAGCTTCTGAAATCAGAAGTTGTTATATTTTTCTATAGATATTCCACACGATACATTTTACTAAGGATGTTTTGTACACGCTTATACATGCATGCTTTACTTACTACTTCAAGCCTGACCTTAGCTTTATCACTAGGAATAGAGTAGTGAAGTTAAGACGGTCTGCTTTGCTGCAGCTGTCCACGACACAGTACTGTCAAGTTGCAAGCTGGCAGAGGCTGAGCAGTCCCCTCAGTCTCCTTTACTGGGCTGTTCTAGCACTTAAGCCCAAAACCTTCAGTTCTGCAGCATCAGCTGTTTTCATCTGAGAGGAAGAAGAGCAAGTAGAAGAAAGAGGAGTTTGCTGTTGCTGATGTTGTTGCTGTGCTGATTAGCACTGTCCTGTGATACAATCCACACTTTGAAAAAGTTTCTTGCTGCCTATAAAGCATATTTGATATAGTAGCCCTGTGCTACAGTCAGGAACCGATTTGCATTCAAGACCTTTTCACACAGCTCTGCTCATGTTATCTCTTCCTTGCTATTACCTTCCACAGAGCATCCTGAACATACCTCTGATACTTTCACAAATGGGAAAAAGCAACACAAAACAAATACGGAGTGATTTGCTCTTGCTTTGTAGGTATATTAGGCTGCTCAGCACATAAACAGAGACCAGAAAACCTCCAGCTGCACCACGAGGTGGTGCTCAGCTCCCTCTGTAACAGGCACAGCAGCGAGTGCCAGGAGAGAAGGAAAGCTTGCTTGGGCTGGGAACCAGCACAGTCAGCCTGGGCACACAGACATTTGGGGTCACAGATGATCCTCTCTACACAGCCCTGCTGAATACAGCATTCCCTGCAAAATACAGCTGGAGAAGTCACCACACAGCTGAGGAATTGTACCAAATACTACTCAGTGAATCTGCCAAGCTGGAAGCTTGAGATCCTACTGCAACTGGGGGAAAAAGCTTGAAGCCTAGATAAACTTCTCAGCTTTCAGGAAAACAAGCTGCATGAGAGCTATGCAAAATGAAAAATAAAAGAAAAAAGAAAACTTGTGCTTTCGCATAGTTTTCACACTGTTTTTGATGCATTTTAATATTTTTGAAATAACACAAAGTGTGACCATTGAGAATTTAAAAATTTTTGCTGCAACAAAAACTTGTCAATTTTATTGACATTGCTTACAATAGCAATGACGACTTAGGAAGCAATTTACTTATAAATATTCCCCTTCATCTAGAAATGTGCTAAGCAGAAAATTTAAAATACTAATTTAGAAACTTCCTTTCTTCTTCCTTTTTTTTTTTTTTCTTTTTGTATAAGAAAGCATGAAACTAAATGAGGCTAGTTTTCTGCCCACAGCAAACAAAGGGGCTGTGATACTGCCCAGACTTGTGGCATAAATATTTCAACAATCCCCAAGACTGACCATAGTCAGTATTTTCATGAGAGAGCACAATAATGTGGCAGAACATGCTGTAGTAGCAATGTAATTATGTTGTATGTGATCACTGTAGTTGTAACTACCAGTATACAGCTTGGCCAACTGCATAATGACCACCAAAAATCTCAGTTGTCTTCTACATATACACTTTTTCCGTTCCTTTCTTGTATTAAAGTTAAAATATCAAATACATGAGAATTTTCCTAAATTCAGCTGAGAAACGTTTACGGTTTTGCATGGAAAATAATACTGGCCCTCCTCAGGAAGCTATAGTGAAACTCCAAGAATTCATGAAGAACACTGTCCTAGACAGGAGACTGCAACTTTGCTTAAATGTTTTAGTACCATCAGAACATTTTTCACTAGAATGTCCCAAAGATGATAATAGCTTGGTGGAGATAGCAACATTCCTAAGTCTGAAAATAATCTAATCTAAACCAAAAGCAGTACCAGCCACGTCTTCTTTTCCCTATCAGTTTTAAATACTCAAACGAATAATTTCGAATGAGATTTCCCTAAAAAGAAAAAAAATATATTATTATTGAAACAAACTGCTAACAGTTACTTAATATAAAATTAAACCCTTACCTGAACCTACTTTTTTGTTAATTAGCATAATTACTTCTGTGGTTTTTTTTGTTAATCTTGCCAGGCATTCTCCACTTTACATTCACTAGCAAACCAAAATAGTAAGATACCCTTGGATAATTAAAACTGCAGCCACTGATTTGGCCTCCAGTTCATGATCAGGCCTGGATAATGTAAAAGCCACCATGAGGAAAAAGCTGTTTTGCCACAATGAAGTGTGCACACATAACTATTTAATACAGCAGCCACTGAAGTGACACAAGTCAGAAGAGTTTTAGCTGTGAAAATGACTTGAGAATTTCTCTCAGGCTTTCTTATTTTTCACATTAAGAACAAAAACATCCAACATATTCCATTTTTCACTAGCTAGAAAACGTTTTATGATGGTATAAAATACCTCAACCACTGTGTTTAACATCTGTGGCATCTTCACCAGGCTCCCTGTGGTATCAAAAGTCATGTTTTATATTTCCTTTGCACAGGAGAGGCAAGAAGTCCACAACTTCTTCCCTGGGCCTGAAACCTGAAGAATTAGCTTTTTGTAAAAGGACTAGAAGATAAGCAACTAGGAACGAAGATAGAGCTGCCAAAAGGTTTGCTAATGGCACGTTTTCAGAGAAGCGACAGCAATACAATTGTGCTAGAGGCATCATATACCTGTGTGCATCAGCTCTAACCCCTGGAGAAAGGTTCTTGTTCTCTGCCCCTCATTTAGTCCTGCACAAACAGTAAATATTTCTAAGGTGCTTCTTTCACAAACAAGCTGTAAACCTACAGCTCATCTTTTTGCCCAGCTCTTTTCAGGAAGGACAACAGTCAAACACAGAAGCACTGAAGGACAGTTTTAAGGTAAACTTACATCTTCCTCCCCAAGCATCTACGCTCCCTGACAGAAATTTTCTACCAGCAGTGCCTTTCGCTGGACAGTCTGGCAGTGCAAGACACAGGCAATGTGATGGGTTGTGGTAGCAGGCCAACAGCAGGCACTGCTTAAAGGGGCGTGTGGCATGGGGACTGTTAGGTGTGGAAAAGTTGGCTGTGGAGAGGCAGCTTCTGTCATTAGCAATCCTCTCACTACTCATTCACATAAACAGCATCCGGTAGGTAGGTCCCAATACAGTCATTGTTTGATTTTAAGATAGTCAACAGCTTGACATGTCTTAATCCTGGAAGCAACACATTTAGTACTGCCTACACAGCTCCTGGATATTGCCATGCACACAGCAAGTTTCCTCATACTCAGTGCCTCGAGTAGGAAAAGAAAAATCAATGGGAAAAAAAAATGGCCAAATGCTTGACGCGTGGAGACCATGGACGACACCTTTAGTCCTCTGTTCTAATTTACGGCAGCCAAAGCATTGCCTTTTCAGGCCCTATGGCTCGATATCCACGAACTCAGAGGGCTACAGCTGCATTCTGAGTGTACTGGATCTGGCTGGGAGGGAGTTCCTTTTCTTCATAGAGGCGTGTATGGTGCTGAGCTTTGGATTTGTGACCAAAAGGGCATTGATAACACACCAGTGTCTTTGCTGTTTGCTGAGCAGTGTTCACACAGTGTCAAGGCCTTCTCCATTTCTCTCTCTGCCCCACCCCGGTGAGGAGGCTAGCGTGCCCAAAAGTGCAGCGAGGACAGCTGACCAAGGGGATATTACATACCATGGTAACACACCATCATGCTCTCCTATAACCTTGTGGTGGTATGCCACAAGGTGCCAGGGACTGGTTACCAGTGCTCAGGGACTGTCTGGACATTGGTTGGCTGGTGGTGAAATGATTGCTTTTGCATCACTTGTTGGTCTTTGTTTTGTGGTTTTTGTTTGTTTTTTTTTTTTTTTTTTTTTTTTCCATTTTTCCTTTCTCACTAACTAAATTATCTTTATCTCAACCCATCAGTTTTCTCCCTTTTGCTCTTCCAGTTCCCTCCCCCATCCTGCTAGGGAAGAGAGAGTGAGTGAGCGCCTGTGTGGTGCTCAGCTGCCTACCAGGGTTAACCCACAGCACTGAGCAAAATTCAAGTGATGACAGCTACTCAGAAAGGAACATAAATCAGTTTACACAAATAAAGTAGCCAAAATAAACTGAGAAGTAGAGAAGTTTTTCTATCAAAGCCTTTCCCCGCCCCCCAACAGCCTGGCTGAGACACTGCAAATACTGCAACAAGAATGAAAGAAGTCTTCCTGCCTTCCCTGTGCAGACGTGACAAAGGGAGCTCCGAGTCTAACAAGTGGTGGAGAAGAATAAACAATGCTGACAAGCAACTAGCTAATGCATGCACTGTTAAAACAAAACCCAGCCACACAGGACTTCAAAACTTATCCTACACTCAGAAGTCTTCCAAGGTTACTCCAAAAATCGCTCAACACATCTTTCTCCCTTCAGCAAAAATACAAAATAAATAAATATTTTTTAAAAAATCTGACCAACCACTGCCTATTTCATAATATTTCTGTTACAGCACCCAGAATCCCAGTATGTTTCTGTAATTTCCAACATTATGCAAACAGTATCTAGCTTATTGACAGACAAGGTGATTTTTTTTAAATTTTTTCGATTTTTTTTTATTCTTCCCCCTATACAACAGTTCTCATTTTGAGCTGTAATCCCATTAAGGGGTCAGAGGCTACAGGAATTGAAAATTTTATGTATAAAAATGTACAACATGAAGACAACCTCAAGAAGCAGCAATGAGTCAAGAAAAGCTGCTGTGGTGGGAACGATAACCAGTGAATTGCCATAGCTGTTTCCCAAAATCTGGTTATTGATTCCTGACTGATGATTGCAGATTTTGCAAGGTTAGTTTTATTTCCCATTAGGTCCTACCATCACCACCTAATTAAAAATAACACAGAAAGCGTTACAGCAAGCACCACTCTAAACAGTGCCACCTCTTCAAATGGGTGACCTTCGAAGACTGGCTCAAGTCCCTCCCTGAGCACTAGAAGGGTAGCATCAGCCTAGAGCCTTTCAAAGGACATGACAGTATTATCTCCAAGATGAAGGTTGACTGCTGCTAACTAGGAGCTGGGGCTCACTGAAACCTGATAACCACGGGCTGCCTTGTATTTGTAGCCCAGATGTACAGCCTGTAAAATATTCTGGGATGCAGGGATTCTGCGATACAGCAAACGCAGTTTAGGGTTACAAAAATTAATTATGCCACAGCAAAACCTTGACCTTCATGGCACTGGCTGAAAGAGGATTAAAGACACAGCGAACACCCTTCTTTCCTTACACACAGTGTTCCGCACCCAATAACACAAATCACCAGAGCCTTTTTACCAGCCACTCCTTACCCAGCATCCACTGAATCTTAAGTCTCACGGAATTGCTTTAAAATGTACTGATAAGGTAGCACCCAAAATAGCAAGCAGCGTTTGTGCTGATTCATGTTTGCTTTTTTTTTTTTTTTTCCTTTTTAACTATTCAAATTCTCATTAGAAATGCTCTCTCTGGGTTGTTCTCAAGCAAAATAAATCACATATAAAAATCTCTCTTTCTCTCAGGTCCTAAAGCATGAGATTCCAGTTTCATGTCATTTTTTTTTTTTTTTTTTGTCATCCCCACTGCAATTAACTGCAGGGGCTCTCTTGGTACCATTTTAAAAGCAACTCAGGAGCACTGCTTCAATGTAGAGGAGTACTAAGCAACTCCTGTGCCGAGAGCTGAAGTCAAGAGTTTTTTTTTTTTTTTCTTCTGGTGACGTGGAGTGGATTTGCATCAAGCAAGTCTGAAACAAAATACTTTACTTTCTAGTAGCTGTCACAGGGAAGATAAATTTGTTAGCTTATGTGACAAAGCTCATCTATGTACCCACGAAGAGAAACACCCACATCAGAGAGATGCTGGCGTGAGGCGAGAACCCAAATTATACCCTGCCAGGCTAGATCCAGGCCCACCACAGGGGCCATCAGCCCATCGAAGTCCCATCTGCACAAGGCTGGAGGAGCCCAGGAGCACAACTGCAGGCAAGAACCTAAATTAAGGATGCCAAAAAGCAAACACCCTGTCCCAGCAGAGCCACCAGCATAAAATGAAACTCATCACTGCAAGTCACCAGAGCAGCTCTCCAGACCACCTTTCAGATTAAGGGGGTTGCTACCTAGGGATGAGTCATGTTACGGGATGCAGGGGAAAGCAGTTTGAGATTGCCCAGGACTTATTACAGCATGCTTAACCAGCAATCAATGGCAGGACAAAGAAGGAGTTCAGGTGATTTGGGGAGGAACAAGAATGGGAAAAGAGTGAGGGGATAAAAAGGGACGTTCAGTTGGCTGCTCAGCATGCTTGTTGGGCTGTGCTTTGCACCTCATCTGTCCTATCTGCTTATCAAATTATGTTCTAACTCTGTCCTGAGTGAGAGATCTCTATTCTGTGTGTATGAGGGTGAATGAGGGTGCAAGTGCAGCAGTTCAAGCCAGACAACAGCTTGGAGGGCACATGTGTCCGTGGTGCCATAGAATGGAGTGACCACAGGTGTGTGTGTGTGACCACTAGCAAAGATCCAGCCGGACTAGTTGGGGAACACGTGACAGCAGCAGCACTAGACCACACCGGCACCCTGAGTCTGAGACTTCCCAAAGGTGAGAAAATACCCGGCTAAGCTGTACAAATGCAACAAATCCAGGCTTGCTTTCACCACTACAATATGACATACTAATGGCTTGTCACTTTTCAGGCTGTATGAGCATTCATTTCTTCCTGATTACGTTTAAATGACATTAGTAGATACTGGAGTCACAAATACGATGTGTCTGTTTAATCACACCTCTTCACTTTCCAAATAATGTTTTCACATTAGAGTACTATTAAGCTTTTATTAAAATGACAGCAACATCCCTAAGAATTAGAGAAGTGCACTTGTTTTTATAACATTTTGATTAGATTAGAGTTAGCATGGCTTCCTATTCACTTAAGAGGATATGGAAAAAAGAAAACTTAAAATCTCTCCCAGAGTTACACATCATAGGTTCATATTTGCTGTTGTTACATAAGCACTTAAATGAAACACTAACACTGCACTGAATGAAGATGCTAAGTACAGCAAGCATGGCAACTGAAAAGGAAGAACCAATCTCATATTCCAGCTGTCTTCTTTCACTCTCTTCCATTTTTGCTTTTAGCAACAGGTAAGAAAAGAGGATCAGGATTTTCTGAGGCTTCACAAGGCACATGAAAATAGGTAACGGCTTGTATGGCATGCTTTACTGAGAAGAAGAGGCCTCATTATGAAATAACAAGCAATAAGATAGAAGTATTCACTGCCCCGAAGGCAGTGAAAGTGACCTTCGGAAGATCAAACCTCCCATAAGCATAGTGTCAAACTATGTGACTGTGACTAACGCCATGCCACATAAATGGTTTGGGAAAAGGAGAGGGAACTCAACCAAGAAAAAGAACACAAACATTATCCTAGAAACAACACAAACTGAAGACACTTTACAAGACACTGAATCTGCAGCACACACAGCCCTGTCCTCCATACTTATTATTTAGTAGATTGCTGAAAACTATCCCCTTTGGACTGATAAGAAGCAGGGGGGGGTCATCACTGAAAAGGTAATAAAGCAAGTTAAGAATATTTTCAGAAAGCTGAAAAAAATCAGAGCACCAGCCAGTATGGCACAAATTATAAAACTATCACAACAACCTTAACTTTCTTTAAGGTGAGCTATATATTTCAAGAACCAGTTTACAGGATGTGGGTCAAAGAGCTACATTCTTTGGTAAGCTCTATTAAAAAAAAAAAAAAAAGTATGTATGCAAAAATGTAAGGGCATTTAGTCTATGCATATTTTCCCCATAAATCCAGCAAGCAATACGTTGCTATCCATTATGTCTGCTTTATGTTGAAGAATCATTCAGTGCATCTCCACATTCTATTTCAGGCCCCTGATACTACTTTTGGTTGTGCTGATTTGACACTAAGAGGAAAATAGAGTTACTACTTAGTCAAATCTGTGTAAGCAACAGCACTGTTGGGTCCATCTAAATTCAAGCTCTGTCAGCATGCAGAAACAGATGAGATCAGTTTATGTAACTACAGGAGTGAGGCATGGGGATGAAAAGAGTAAAAAATACTCCTGTTGTAGGACATGATGTCAGTCTTCCATTCCAGAACTGTGGGATATGACTGATGAAAACTAAAGACGATAAGAAGAAATGATGCGAGGGAAAACAGCATTTTACAACAGAAACATGGCATCCCAAAGATATGCAAACAAAAACTTCTCACTCTATCCAATGAAAGCTAAGAGCAAGTGTATCGAAAACTAAATGCTTACCTCTGACAATACACTGGACTCCTCTCGGATAGCATGAGCTTCAGTGCTTGCTGTGATCTTGCTAGTAGGCTCTTTAACCTAACACATTCCATGAGATCCCCAAAGTACAGCTCTGTTTACCTTTAAAACCATGAACCAGGTCCTTACATTCAGTTAGCAGTGGTGACTGCTTGACCTGAAACTCTTCAGCCGACTGGGAATTCCATTTGTCAAGTTAATTTAAAACATTTCTACTGACTTTGACAGACCCTGGCAGACCCATCTGCATATTGATAACTCCCTCTGCACAAGTAAATGTCTTGTGCCTGCAAGAATAGCTACAATGTTATTTGGTTTGTTCTTGCCTAACCGTATTTTATTCATGCAAGGGTATATAGTTTTCCATCAATCAGTTCCCAGCAGGTTTTCTTCTAGAAAGCAGGACAGATGACCTGAGTCATTGCAACAGGCAGCAACGAAACAAGGCGTTGGAGGAACTAGGAGAGGTGTTCTTCATTTTAAGCAAGCATCATAAAAAAATAAATTAGGAAAATCCAAAGTTTCTTTTTAATAAATAAATATCAACCTTCAAAGGAAGACTGTATTTAAAAATGCAGCAACCTCAACAATTAAAAATGCATGGAAGCAAAATGACTCAAGATGTTTTGATGCTTATGGGAAAACTAACAAAACCACTCTGGGTTCAGACTGTCTTCCCACTGATCTGACCATAGGATTCTGTTTGTCTTTGTGTTTTGTTTTGTTTTAATGTTTCTTCCAGTTACTGCTAAATTTTATCTTGTATGACAACCACACCTTGCTACTAAAGCTGATTTCCCACCTGAAAATTCTTCCACAGATGAACCTCTAGTAGTCATCTGTCATCAGAAGTTGATATGGATGCTTAGATGACACACATCAACAAGAAGTATGGTGCAAGCATCTACATAGAGTTGTGGGTGGCTAAGTATCGAAAACATATGAACTGTTTGGAAACAGAAGATCCTATTTTTATGCAAATGCCCTCTGCTACTGCTGGGTGAAAACTGACAATCTCATCAGAGATTCAAGACAGTTTTCCTGATTGCCAGCTCTATCTTGAAATACAGTGTTCAAACTGAGATGAGCTAAAGGAATTCAACAAGAGCTGCCACATTTGAGTCACACAGGCCTAATCCCACACAGCCCTGCAATGGGGCAGGAGGAGGAAGCAATTCTCAAAGCTGTGAACTCACAATTAAGCTCCTGCAGCACTTCAGGGCTCACAACTGGAATAATCACACATCAGTCAATGCTTTAGCTTCTTTCTCTGAATGCAGACTCCTAGGGACCACCTCCCAAGACCAAGAAACTAATTGCTTCCGCTTTCCTGAAAAGCAGGATCTGAATCTGGCAGTGACCAGGAAGAAAGCTGATCTGTTACTAGGGGGGGAACACACGACACAGACACAACTGTCTGCTGTCTAACAATACAGACATAATCTTAGTCCAACATCACAGCACATATGTTAAGAAACTGCTTTGCAACAATGTCCTCTTGCTCTCTCAGTGCTACTAACAACTGTTTCTGTAATGTGTTGCTCTACTTTCACTTGAAAGCTCTGTTTTTAGGGTTGCAACACACTTCTTTCAATTTTCCTGCTAGCTTGGATGGGGCTCTTTGGTAAATAAAAAGACCACAGCCTCTAGAAAACGCGTAGACTCATAGAATCATCAAGGTTGGAGAAGACCTTCAAGACCAAGTCCAACCATCAACCTGACCTACCAAGTGCCATCATTAAATCTCATCCCTTAGTGCCACGTCCACACATCTCGTAAATACTTCCAGGGATGAGGACCCCACCACTTCCCTGGCCAGCTTCTTTCATGCTTCACTGCACTGCCCAAGAAGAAATTCTTCCTAATATCCAAGCAAAACCTCCCCTGGCACAACCTGAGACTGTTTCCTTGCATCCTATCACTTGTTACGTGAGAAAAAAAGACTTGACACCCACCTCACTACTACCTCCTTTCAGGTAGGTGTAAGAAAGGGATGCAATGTCCCCTCAACCTCCTCTTCTCCTGACTAAACAGCCCCAGTTCCCTCACTCACTCCTCATAAATCCTGTTTTCTAGTCCCTTCACTAAATTTTTTGCTCTTCTCTGCACGTGCTCGAGCAACTCAATACCTTTCTTATACTACGGGAACCAAAACTGAACACGGTGTTTGAGAGGCAGTCTCATCAGTGTTGCATACAAAGCGAAAATCCTTTCCCTAGCCCTGCTGGCCACGCTGTTTCAGATGCAGGCCAGAATGCCACCGCCTTCTTCACCACCTGGGCACACGGCTGGCTCCTGTTCAGCCAGCTGTCAACCAGCACCTCCAGGTCCTTTTCTTCTGGGCAGCTTTCTAGCCACTCTTCCCCAAGCCAACACCTTACATGGACCAACCTCGCCTCTTAATTCATTATAGCACTTCCAAATTGATGTTCAGTCTTCCATAAATCATCTAACACCCAGGATCTGTCAGTGCAGCAAGGAATCTGGTTTCAAGTAAGATACACCACCATACTTGAGATCTAAACAGCTCCGTTCTTTGGGAATAGTGTTTCAGTTTTAAGCCTACAGCAACTTCAAACAGCTCTTTGAAGTAAACAGAAAAGATTGTTTCCTCAATCACAGACTAAAATTAGATATGGTCTTTTAATATTATTTTTCATGCAAGGGTATACAGTTTTCCATCAGCCAGCATCTTTCTACAGCAACCATCCCTACCTTATAACAGACTGAAAGGGATCTTTAATGAACCAAGGATTCACGTGAACTTTATTGTGTAAATCTAAGAGAGTTAAATGCTATATAAAAGGCTCTCATATAACTCTGATAATATACTCAAAAAAATAAGATCTAATTTCATTTCTTCTATACTCCCTCCCCCCCAAAATGACTTTGAATAAATATCAGATTAAGTTGTCACCATTCTGAAACAAAGTGAAAAATTAAGATTTGATTTTTTGTGTGTGTTTAAATATGCATGCTTTTTTTTTTTTTTTTTTTGTAGTGGAGAAGTGCATACAGTACCTGTTGTTATTCTTATGTGGCTCTTTAAAAGTTTTCATAAAGACAACAGGTTACCAGTGAAATACAATATCAGCTCATCAGGTTCCTCAGGTGTTCTTCTGCAAAGCTATGAAATAACAGTTCATCTCCTCCTTGGAGAAACCTAACACAAAATTTTCACATACAATCACCTTAAGGTCTTTCCTCCTCCCCCCAGCTTCATATCCCACCCAGCCCTTCAATTTCAGAGGATTTTTTTAAAAAAAGAAACGAGAAAAATAAAATCAAAGAAAAAACAGCTTATAAAACAGCAAAGAAAATAAAGTTATTTTAATATATATAGAAAGAGAACAAAATGAAACTTGAGGGAAAACTTACTGGCGTTACAGTTTATCCTGATACAGTCTAGATGGGGAAAAATAAATGAAAGATGAAATTGCATCCTTCAAGGTAACAGCTGCAGACATCCAAAAACAATCAGTCCACCCTTCCGGGGACAGACACACGCAAAGAGATGTGGCCATTTTATATTTATATACAGTCTGTACAAGTTCAGGAGTGGGTGTATATGTACAGTATATTCTACGTAAATATCTGTTACATAAATATATATATACACACACAGATATATATACACATATGTATAGAGAGATATACCAATGTACATATATATCCACGTGTTGATACAGAAAGCTATTTCCTTTTTATAGAAGCCTATGCATCTAAGAGTATCTTCTACTCCACAACACGAACTGATGTGAATTACAAGAAAAAATTGTCAAATCAAGGCACAAAAAGATCTCCCTTGAAATGCAAGTCATACGCCACTGTAATTTCTCTTTTTAAAAACCTTTAGCAATTTCTCTGAGAAGCTTGAAATTTCAAGTCAACCTCTACACTTGGTTTCTTTTGAATTAATTCGTATTGTTATTGCATAAATACACCATCTGTCCAACACAGAATACCTGTAAAATCAGCCTATGAGGTTTGTTGGTGCAATATTTAACCCTTTCCAGCTCTCCCAAAGACAGACCCTCAACTCATTTCCCCTTGTGCCAGCCCAGAACAATTTTTAGTATGTGCACGGGCACATTTGACACTGTCCATTCAGGCGAGGAAGGGGTTAGTATACTGCCCCGTTGTGTCCTGTCATAAAATGGCCACTTGCAAACAGCTAACCGCACGAACGCCCAGCCCAGATTTCAGCTAGTTCCGGAGGTTGGGAATACTTTTTTGTTTTTTTTTTTTTGTTTGCTTTGCAGGGACTACAGGAATTTCTTTCAAAGGTCCCCAGCCCTGCCAGTTCCTCCAAGCCCAGTTTCGCCTTGCTGTCCGAACGCTAAGACTGAACGGGGTGCTCCTAACGTTCGGGGAGAAGATGAAATGGGCAGTGAAGTGGCAGGTCTGGGAACCTTTGCTGGCCCTGCTTCATTCAGGGTTGATGGACAAGGGAGGGAGGAGAAGGGGCAGATGGAAATAAAAATAGAGAGATGGCTGTGGAGTCTAATAAATAGGAACTGAGGAACTGCCCAAAAAAATGAGGTTGAGGTAGAGCAGTGCGAGCTAGAGGGCTTCTGAGCATTGCTTCTCTACTTTAACGCACTCGTACTCAGCTTATCTCAGGACATGACCCATAAGAAGATTTTACACTTATAAATGCCTTCTTAGAGCCTTGTGAATATCTGTTACTGTGGTGTCCGGTGTGGGTGAATGCTATTGTCAGTGCTATTACATATTTTGGGTTATGCTGACCCTCTCTTAGGATACCAAGGCCAGGAATAATAGCACCATGCTACTGGACACCCTTGCCTGGACACTCTGCCAGGTTACTAAGGCTGTGACCAGCAGAGATGGTCATATTTATTACAGAAATATGGCCCAACAGCAAAGATTACACAAAATGGCAGAAAAAGAAGTTTGCTGCTTAATTGGACTAATTTTGTATTTATTCAGGTAGATGTAGGAAAATTATTTCAGCAGCTGCAACCAAACGTTACTCTTAAAAATAAAAGGGGAAGAAAGGGGAAGAGTCTACAGATAAAAAGTCATAATGGGTAGGGGTATACCAATTGGGAGCAGCATGGCCAGAGAGAGCCTGTTTTCAAGCAGAACTTCTCTTGAGAAAATCTGGGTTTGGTTTTGTGCGATTAGGTTTGTCATGTGTCGTCAACCGCAACAGAAAAGTGGGAGCAAACAGCCCTGGAGCAATTGGTACGATCACCATACAGTGGTGGCTATATCCCTTACAGGAGTTGGGTGGGGTAAGGGGAGCTCTTGAGTACCAGCTACCTGTGGAGCCAGCTACCCTTGCCTCTACAGCCTGAAAGAGAGCGAGAGAGACTCCAGAGACTCACTGCAAACAGGTGAGATCAAGGGAGCTGATACAGCTAGAACAACATGGGAATGTTTTATGGGCTAAGCATTAAGTGTGCTGTAAAGGGAAACATGGCTGGTCCCCAGCAACATTCATCAAAATTAGAAACTAAAGCCATAGCTGTGTATTTTATCTCTGCAGAGAAGTT
This sequence comes from Anas acuta, assembly GCF_963932015.1. Classification (NCBI taxonomy): domain Eukaryota; kingdom Metazoa; phylum Chordata; class Aves; order Anseriformes; family Anatidae; genus Anas; species Anas acuta. Next base: position 22,392,850 of record NC_088983.1, read on the forward strand.
TTGTGTTTGTTTTTTTTTTTGTTTGGTTGTTTTTGCAGCAGTCCTGAAAGAACTACATGTCCCAGGACTTCTTCCCAGTCAATGACTGCTCCAGGTGAACGGATCAATGTTTAAACTGAAAACCAACATAGCCCTTATACTGACTGCAAGCATGAAGGCTGTTCAATGCCACACTATGGGGTGCCAGGCAGAAATGGCCAAAACTTCCTCCAGAAGAACCAGCTCCTGAGCCAGCCTAGGTCCAGTTTGGTCAGTAAGGACCCCACTTGGCCCTAAAGCTCTTGCATCTGCCCGTGGTGCTACGCCAGCACCACCACAGTGTCCTGCAGCTGGGCTAACACTACTGCACTCCGACACAAAGGTGCTCAGCCCACCACGCTGTCTCTACAGAGCACTTTGTTACACACGGCAGATGTACTCTAAGATCCTATGCCTCCTTTTCTCTTTTACAAATTAAAGATAGTTAAGGTGCTGTCTTCCAACACTACGGCAACTGCCAGAAGAGGAGAAACTAGAATGTTTAGGGAGCCATTTGGTTAACAGGCCTCCAAGATTTAGAAGTGTATTATAGAGAAAGACATTACAATCTCACAGCACCTGTGTCAGACAAGCTATGGAAGCTGCAGGTGCCCAGAAGCTCTGGGAAAATGAGTTAAAAGGAACCTCAAGTCAGTCACTGGAAAGAGAGGCATCCAAAGCCAGAGGTGCAACATTCAAAGAATGAGCACAGTGCTTTTGATTTCTGCAATCCTGAACCTTGCCCAAAACAAGTTGCAATCATTAATGCATGAAACTGTTTTCTCCCTGTTACATCAGCTTTTAGAAGGGAAGAAAAGTGTTTTCCTCTAAACTAGGATACAAGTCAGGAGCTGATGACGCTTTCCCTGGCAGTAAGTTGTGGGGTGCAAGTTTAGCCAGGTCTCTGTGCTCCAAACAGCAGCAGCTGGAGAATTCCGGAGTAATTAAGAAACTGCTTGGGAGTCCCCCATCAGTACAGTAAGACTTACAGTAATCCTCATCTAGGGCTCTCAGCACTGTTATCAGCTTCTACTGATGTGATTTGCTTTGTTTAGATATGGCTGCATTCCTGACTCACAAGAGGTTTCCCCTTGCTTTGAATTTCCAAGATGGGTGTGCCTCAACAGCTGTTCTGCTGCTGAATGAGGTATTTGGAGGACAGTAGTGAAGTGACTTCATGGTCCGTAACTACACTGGGAGCAGGATGAGCTGGAAAGACCCTCCTACAGTTACTTTCTCTCATTATTATTCCTAGTGTAAATCAGATGCTGCTTCCTTAGTGCTTGGAAGCAAGGTTTTCCAGAGCACATAAAAAGAGGGCCAAAGACCCTCACCTTCAGAAAGCTTAAACAGCTCTACTGCATCTTAACAGCATTAAGAATTCACTGTTTGAATGGAGATATCTTTAGTAGCAGACAGAATTCTCTGGGCATTAGGCCTGGGTTTCTTACCATTTGTATCTTTGTACCACAAAATGATGATGTTTGAGCTACCTGGCATTGCTAAGGCCTCAGCCCCTCTTCTTCCTTGAATTAGTTGAGAGAGCCACCTTTGCTGGGTTGGGACAAAGTGTTTGCTCCTTTTGACAAGCATCCACATATGGTTACAGAAGAGCACTCCAAAGCAAGACTGGCACATGAAAGATAATCAGGGCCTGACTGCTCCTGCTCACTCCAGGTTATTTCCTGGGGGGAAACCAGATGAGGCCCTATAAATGCTCTTACCCCATCTTACAGTGTAGCTCCTTGCCAGCTCCAACTTCTCAGACTGTGCACCCACCTGCAACTATTAGAGGGCATCTGACAAATATTTTTTCATGTCTTTTTTTAAAAAATATAAAAAAGGGTCACAAAATTTATTATTCAGAAGTTATTAATGAAAAAGTGTGAACATAAATACACCTGCACATGAGTGCATGATCTGCATGAAAGAAAATCTGGTGTAAAAGTTCACATGCTTTTAAGAAAGAAAAACAGAAAATATGTCTACTGTGTTTGTTTAAAGGAATTATTTATTTTAAAAAATATATTTTTTTAAAGACAAAGATGTCTTTGATAACCCTGAGGAGAAATCTTAAGAAAAGGTAGAAGAGCAGGATGGTTACACTTCCTTACAGGAGAACTGACTCAGATGAACAGGATGTAGGCAAAATTTGCTCTAGTCATAAGTGCCCTGAAGCTGAGCCTGGCCAGGATGAACCAAAACTGAAATATTCTTTAACAGAAGTCAGTGAAACCTAATCTTTCCCATGGGAGGAAAAGGGAAATCTTTCCCTTTTCTCACCCATGGAAGGAAATAAAAATGAATATGTATCTACCTATCGGACCAGCCATTTCTTTCCCTTTATGCAAATCTCAGCATCTGAAGTGATTCCCAAGCATGTTCCAAGCCATGACTGGCTTCATCTCTCTCTCTCTCTCTCTCTCTCTCTCTCTCTCCTCCTTCCACTCTAGACCCATTCCTTCAGAGTCCTTCTCAACAGAAGTGGGATCTGCGTCGCCTTTGGACTTCGTATCTTCACACAAAAAATACACAAACTACTGTGAGAACTGCTGTCAACATGCAGACCGCAGTGCCTCTGGCACTTGTATGGGAAAGGCCTGAAAAAACTTCTCTTAGAGAGTTACTCCTCACTGTTTGTCTTATCCCTCCCATCTCCTACAGTGAGCCCCCACCCACCCAAGCCCATCGAAACCTTCTGTACTATGTATATGCCCTGTTTGGCTGGGTCGGTGCGTGCTGAGGAGGCGGTGGGATAAGCCAGCCCCTGCAGGCTGCTCTGCACACTCTGTTCTCAGGGCTGTTTGCTGTGCGGGCCGCAGGCTTCAGGCCTTTGAAGGGTTGAATACCATCTTTTGATTTACTATGGCTGATGGGGTATGGGAAAGCTTTACAACTGAAATACACAGAAGAGTTAAAAAGAAAAAAAAAATAAAATAATAATAATAAAGAAATTAAAAAAATACAACACAGGAAATACCTTAATAACCACATAAATAATAATCAGTAATCAAATGTAACAGATCAAAGGAGAAGAAAGAGACAGCTCTTTGTAATAGTTTTAAATGACTTTTAAGAAAAGCACAATTATATAACTCACCACTCAGAACAGTCTTTGTTTAAACACATTTGTCATGGGCTAGATGCTCAGGGAGATGGTGACACAGATCAAGTCGTGCTCGGGTCTTCAGGTGGTGCTCATGACTGCTTCTCACCAATAAGGGCATTTTGTCAGGGTCTAGTGATGAAGACTCTGCTCTCATTTGTGACATTCTGGCTATGATCTGTCTCCTTAAAGATACAGATGTGACCTCCAGTAAACAGAAATTGAATGGCTCCCTTAAGGTCATTCCTCCTCAAACTCTCTTTCTTCAACAGCAAGGTAACCTTGTTGTTTTGAAAGCGGGAAAGCCCCAACTAAAGGAAAATTTCTTAGATTTGCAGGGTTTCTTTGGAGAATGGCCCAAAAGAATTGCTGTTCAGCATTCTTACAATCAAGAGCAGATATAGGCAGAGATCAGTATCAGAGTGCTGTTTTTGAGAAGTTGTCAAAGCTGAAGTCCAGCTATTCTCTCTGCACTCTACCTGCTGATAGTTCAGCAACAGCCCCTGTGCTAGGTGGACACTCATTAGTTCAACTAGAAAAGTGTAAAGTACTAAGGAAAACATATATATTCCAGACAGGAACCATGTCATATTGCCTTCTTTTTTTTTTTTTTTTTTTTTTTTTTTTAAGAATATGGAACATGTTTTTATACCCTGTAGCTGGAGACTATTTTTGACGTAAGAATTAGCTTAAATGCATTTTATTCTCCTCAATCTCTTTTCCTAAAAGCAGAGGTCATGGTCTGAATTCAAATTTAAAGCAAAAAAATAAAATAAAAATAGCTAGAAAACAGTTTTTAAATAAGCTGGTTGCTTGCTGGTCAACATATTTCTCAGGTGAGAATGCGGAACCTTAAAATCATCACTCAAGCTCATCTATGGTACACGAAGACTTTGATAAACCTCTCATATCCACCTAAAACAGGAGATGAAAACCAAGAGCCATTACTATAGGTATGGGTGAATAGCACTGATGCTCTCTACAAACAAAGCCACTACATGGTTTGCTCCTGATATCATCATAGCAGGGCTTTGAAGATGATGTTAGCTCAGAGGAAAAAAAAAAAAAAAAAAAGGTGAAAGCTTGCTCCTGTGGGGTTTGGAAATTTGAGAACTGACACAAGCTTCTGCAGACCACGCACAGATCTTCATATGAAGTACCCTAGACATTAGAAGAGGTTTAACATTTTCAATAATCATAATAGTTCTGGTTTGACTAAAAATCTCTTATCTCTTAGTTATATTGCTGGATTCACATGAAGCAATAAGGTGCATCAGTGTAAGTGAAAGAAAGCTTTGCCTCCTGCATTTATGTTCTCTAAAAAGAAGACTATTTGTCATTCAGTACAACATTTAGAGACTGGCAAGAAAATGGATACAGAAGACTGAATTTCCTCCCAACTTTTTCACTGTCATTATTGTTGGACTTTTTTCTAATGGTCTTTTATTATTTTCTAGGAAAGTGTAACTCTAAGGAGACAGAACACAACCTTCTGGGATGGGGGAATGCACTTTTATTACTGTTGCCTTTGTTTTAACACCACCATGATCAAAAGATCTGTTTGGTTTTGTTTTGTTTTTTGGTTGGTTGGTTGTTTTTACTAGACATAAAAAGCCCTAAAGGCTGAAAGATATACTAAATATGAAATAGAAATAATTAGCAAAATAGAATATCTAAGATCAAGTTGCATTAAACACTGTCCAATTCTTAAAAGGCTTGGGATTCACAGGGCTTCTGCTTGCCACCATATCCATTTGCTTAATTGCCATATTTGGCTTTGACTGTTTTGAGTGATGCTGGAAGAATGAGGGATGTAACCGATCAAAAGATGGACCAAGCAGCATGTCTCACACAGAGCTCACCAGTCCCAGACCAAGAAAGGAAACTTAAGAACTTAAAGACTTAAAAACCAACACTGTCCATAACGAAGAACTGACAGCAAATCTCCATGCAGCAATGCAGGAAAGAATTTATCTCCACAAGAGAATATCATTATGAAGGTCTCAGCGGCTATTTTAGAAATCAATCCAATCCAATCAAACCAACAGAAATTAAACAATTATTGTTTTTTAAAGGACACTAATCACAAGCCCAAACTAAGAGTGAAGGGGCAGTGGGAGGTTTTCATACGATACCTAAATTGACCATAAGTTTGACACGGCCTCCATCCAGCTCCAGGCGCAGAGTATCAGCAGAATCTCGTGAGGTGGTTGCCATCAACAGCCCATAGGCACGCTGTGACATGAAACGGAAGGACACATCTTCTGCTTCTGTATGCATGACCATAGGCATGATGATCTTCATGTACATGCTGCCATCGTAGCTCAAGATAGAGGCCTCTGCAAGGAATCAGTAAACAAATTCAAAAAATTAAAATAAGTTGCACTTCCGCACAATCTCCATTTCTCACATCTTCCAGAAAATGTGATCTCCATTAGTCCAGCCTTCTCCACCACTAGCTGGAACGACTAGTTCAAATAACGCCTACAGCTCTTCTCCTAGAGTACCTAGTCTTGTTTTGAAATGCCCAGAGTTTCTATTTCTGATACTCTTGAGAGCTGTTGCTTATTCAGTGAGGAATTTCCTTTAAAGGGAAAGAAAAACTGCAAACAATCATAGTCTGTGACACCACTGTCCCTGAACAACCCCTCTTAAAACCAAACCGTGTACAATAATAGCATCTACAAAGGTGTTCCTGGCCTAAAAAAGGCTGATTGGACAACAAGCATACAAAGGAAGCAAGACAGAACTAAGTCCTATTATTGTTTCTTTGTTTCTGGTGATTGAATTTCATCTATCAAATTAATTGGGCTAAGGCATTAAATGCGAATTGTCATTAATTTAGGACCTACAAAATTCTACAAAGCATACGATTTATTTTAGAGATCCAGAAAAACACAATCAGAAGTAGCAGAATGAAAATGAACAGACTAACATAAGAAAGGAAAAACATGTCTCCAAAGCTGAAGTTAGTTACACTTATAAGAGCTTCCAGGGGTACACATTATTCAGGAATAATGAAAAGTTGGCTGTACAAATCCTTGGAAAAAGACACAGGAAATATTATTTAAAATTGAGTTAATAGATCCACTCTACTTGTAATCATTTCATCTTTTTCAGAGCTGTGTTGTAATGAAAGGGATACTTCAGCAGACAAAATCTATGAGTATGAAGCAGGTTTCTTAACAGTTTTTTTCCCCACATCAGCTTTGTGCTGTTTTGTGTTTTGTTTTTTTTTTTTTTCCCCCCCTCCTTACTAACAGTTAATGTTCCTGGAGCTCTGCTGACACAACTGGTGGCACTGAAATACAAAAGAACAAATCAAAATCCATGTCAAGTTCAAGTGCCATTCAAACACAGGAAATGGCAGGAGATGGAGGCACAACAAAAGCCAAGAGTATGGAGGAAAAAAATAGAAAAATACAATTTATTTCCTTGCTATCTCCTCTGAGGCTGTCAATGAAATGGAGAGTTCAGCTGAGGAAAGGAGTTCTGGTACTTAACATTCCCTATTTGTTAGGGGGCTGCATGCAGGAACTGATGTTCTTCTCTAAGGGGGGCAGAATTAAAGTCTTGTGATAGAGCTGCAGCAACCAGCAACCATGGCAATTGCTGTTTCAGCCCATGAATACGCTCTAAAGCACTTTTATCAGCAAAATTTACAAATCTACATAAACGTTTTAAATACATGTATTAAACAGAGCATCCCATCTCCACAGAGCCAACTCCTACAGAAGACAGAGACGTAGACTGCTCCATGTAGGACTTCTACCACCAAAACATGTATAAAAAGATAAAAAGCCCAGAGGCAGAAAAAAGCTCCCTAGGCACATGGAAGGATTGCTCCGTAAAGCACTCTTACTTGGGATTCTCAACAGCACCCCCCCACACCACCGAAGGCTAACATCCCATCATTTGCAACAACGAGTATTTGGAATCTAGGCGTTCTTCTTAAATATTTCAGCCCATTTTCTGTATTTTCCAGCAGAGCCCTTTTTGCTGACATTACTGAAACTTCTAGAGGGAAACAGCAAGCTTAGCAGAGCCAACTGTTACTGTCCTCTCAAGGCCTAAATGTTAGCGTGGTAATAAATATGCAAAAGAAGTGGTAAATAAGGAACATGTATCAAACTGATATAGCAATAAAGAAGATGTGTATCTGGTGATGAAACCTGTGACAAATATCACTGTGGTGGTGCTGGTACAGCAACCCACCGCTACTAGATGGTATGCAGCACCTCTCCAGGCATGGGACATACAAAATACATCACAAAAAAAGCTTTTCTGTGAGCACCATTAAAACAAGATGGCCATGAGCAGCATCTCAACTCATCAGTTTTCTTAGCTGCACTCCTCCCACACGGTCATGGTCTGCACACAACGCGCTCCACACGCAGCACCCACTCAGCCATACATACTCCTTCTGGGGACCAGCTGTCAGCGCTGCCCCGGGGACTCGCATCTTCGCTTGGGCAAGAAACAGAGAAGGAAAGCGAGATCTTTTTTCAAGGTGGGGGAATGGCTTCTTCTTTTCTAAGTGCAATTCTCTTCCCCCTCACGTCTGCAACTCTTTCTTGCCACCCACAGCTGCAAGCTGGAACCAAATGTACTGTATATTATACATACACTCAAAGGCAGGGCGTATGTACACACCAACCATCCTTACCCTCCTCTCTCACTGCGGATTGTATTAGAAAATGCAGTCAAGCATGAAATGGCTCTTTTGACGCCTTCAGCTCAGATGTGCCTTGCATGAAACAGTTGCTTGCACTAGCACCTGAATAGCTGTGAGAAGGGGGCTGGAGAATATTAGGACTGTGAGTGGGAGTAGCTGTCACAAGCGGCCCAGCTCTGCTGCTTCCTTTCCCACAGAGCCATGCATTAGGTACTTTGGAAATTGGAGTTTTTCTGCAGACACTAGAAGACAACACACCAAGAGTGTTAATAAGGAGTCTCTTCCCTTCTAAAATAATTAATCTGTGTCCTTCAGCACCACTGATCCCATGGACAGAAAATTGTTATCCCTAGACAAGAAATGCCAACTGTCATCATTATACTTATGTAAGAAGAACGTAAAAAACACCCAGAATTGCTCAAGATAGCACAAAAATCTAGAAATATATTTTTGAATAGGATTTCAGAATCAAAATCTGAATTCCAAAAAGTCAGGAAAATAATCCTGATTCCTAAATTACCCCCAGATTCAAATGCTCTAAATATGGCTTGTATTTGGAATGAGTAACGCAGTAAGGAAGCCCCAAAGGGAAAGATAATGTTAGAGGCAAAAGATCTCATACTGAGCAAGATCTCTGTTTCCCACCTCCTGAACATCTTGCTTGTTTTTCCAAGTAAATACTGAAGCAAACCATAATGAGTTTGTGCACAGCAAAGCCTTTCCTAAGCTCTGCCCACAATCTGCTGTTTAGTGGATGCAAAGGGGACCCAGTTCTGTGTTGTTCCAGTCACCATACAACAGCCATTCCAATTTAGAATTAATCAAAAGAGACAAACCAGACAGAAGAAAACAGAAGCAAACGTCCAGTTGAAAGGGATGATCAAAATTAATCTGAAAATCAAGACAGTGTTTCACCTGATATCCAATAACAGCCTCATTCAGGCATTACTTCACAGTGTTTTTTACTGCCCCTTCTCTGGCCAGTCTACTACAAACAGAGCAATGAAACCTTGCAACAGCTCAGCAGATAAAATGAAATAGCCTGAAGTAGTTGAAACAGTCTCTGCTCAACCACAGGAGAAGGTAAGTTTCTGTCCTTGTATGTGCCCTATGCTGACCTGAGCCTGTCCCAGTTCAGACCACCTCTGCATCTTTTAAAAATAAGAAATTTCACTCTCACCTTACAAATCTTCACCACCTGAAGTATCTGGGAGCATTTTCAGCACATCTTCTTGTAAGCAGAGCTTTCCCTCTAACTACAAAAATAGTCCTTCGGAGGGGGGTATTGCTTAGTAGCAGTCACAGAAATAAATCCTATCTCCTTGTCCTGACAGTCAGTCCCTAAAACTCAAGGATTGCATGTTACTGCTGAGCAACACATACAGAAAATCTGTTCAGGGTTGAATGTAACCTGGCAACAACTAGGTGACCTCAGTCTCCTGTGCTGGCAACTTCTGCCTGAAAATAGGCATCCATTTGATTGTCCTCAGCCAAGTGCAGCAACAGGACTGTAATACTTCTTTACAGCACCATAAATACAGGCAGCAGCACGATTATTCAAGTTAAAATACACACATGCTCCTTCCAACCCTTCTACTACAGGGTAGCTATTATATTTGGATGTTTCACAGACACGTGCATAGGAGCAATGTGTAGCACATGAGGTTTCACCCATGTTGCTGAGATGTACAGATTTGCACAGACAAAAAGATCCAGAGCTGCATTTACTCATGAACCCAAAGCCAGAAGCTTCATTGCCATTAGCTTGGAGATGGGAGGAGGAAGAAACCAGGTGCTGATTCAAAATGGACCTGACATAATGCCAGAGATCTGTGAAAATCAATATGTTATTAGGAGCGATTAGCTTCCCAATCTTGTGCTCTGAGACCCTGCCAGCTTTAATTTTACACTTAGCATCCAAAGGAGCAATTCACTGCTGCTTCCCCACAAAGCTCTGCATAAACCTCCTGGGGAGATGGCAACAGGCGTATTCTTAGAATACAGAGACAGAAAAATATTCAAGCCCTCTTACGCTCTCTCTCGCTTTCTAACCTTTTCTCTGTATTAGTCTCCATTCTTAGCCCTTTTCCTTTCTTCTCCCTTTTAGCTTTCCTGTAGTCTCTGTCTCTCTTTTCCATCTCCCAGACTATATATAGCCTGAAGGTTCCAGAAAGAGGGCAGTGAAAGAAGAAGGAAAAAAATATCTCCTCTTCATGAAAAGTTCATGATTTCATCAATGACAATGGATCAGGGCATACTATGTATTCCCCATACAGTTACATTTGGGAGAGCTGGCCACCACCAGTGGTCCCCACTGAACAGAGCTTTCAGAGAAGAGCAGTACCAATTCGAGAGGCACAAGACACCTAGCGAAGAGCTAGTGTGGAAAAGAGCAGGCATACTAGTTCAAACCTACAGGAAATACAGAGCAAACATTTTACCTGATTGCAAAATTCTCCTATAGGCATACAGCATACCTCTTTCCATTCCCATGCAAACACGCCAACTTTTCTTGTAGTATATCCACTAGCAGACACATGGCCACACATAAAAACAGCCTTGATTGTTTGAAAACCAAAAGTACACTTCAAAACAAACAAAACCCACGCAAATTTTAAAAAGGCTCTCATGTTCCTCAGGAAGCTCCCTGCAGCCTGCCTGAGAAGAAGCTGTGACTTTTGGAAGTCAGTGGGTTAGGAAGCAGGATGCAGCTATAGCCACTCATAACCACTCATCTCCAACTGAGATTACAAAGCTGAAGAAAAACCTAGCCAAGATGCGCTCTTATTCGCCCAAAAACTTTTATTTTAAATCCCTTCAGGTCTCATCTGTGTCACCAGATGGAAAGCAAGGACCTCCAGAAGTGTCCCCACACACCCACAGGACACAGAGGAAGGCACAGAGGTACCCCGGGGGCCTGACCCAGCTCCCCAAACACCACACAAAGAACAGGACCAATTTTGAGTTAGTGTTAAAAAAAAAAAAAAAAAAAAAAAAAAAAAAAAAAAAAAAAAAAAACATTTTAAGTTGTATCTTTAAAAATTTAAGATACAACTTTAAAAATATAAACAGATGTTCCCATTCAGACAAAAGCATAATAAGCTACCATCATCCAAAACAACTGCCAACATGCACAAAAAGCCAGGCTTGATCCCTGTGAGGCTGGTTCCCTCAAAAACTAAGTGCAGGAACACGTTATAAGTATGCCACCTCAGTGCACAATAGTTGATGAAAGAAAATACAGCATTTTGCTTGCCTGTAAACAAAGGAAATTTGGGGAGTCAGAATCTAATTGTTCAGGCCAAAATCTGCCTATGTCCCAGGAGTCAATGCTCCTCTTTTTTGTGGAAAACAAATGTAACTGGATTTTTAAGTACTCCCAGGCAGTTATGACTTTGCACATCAGAGAGCGGCAAGTGCAGGGTTTCTCCCTGGTGGCCAGGAGCAGCAGGGGCATGGTGCGCCCACATGAGGCAGGACAGGCCTAGGTGGTGGCCAGGACCAACCAAGGCAGCATCACAGTGATGAGGAAGGTCCCAGGCCAGGCTGGGAAATCAGCTGGTGGATCAAGGCCAGCATTGGGTGCGCTGACCCCCAGGAAGGGCTGGGATTGGGGGGCCTGGGGTGGGCCCAGCTCTGTGGAGCCATGGCTGGGCACTGACAGGCCGCAGGGAGCTGGAGCCTGGCCCTGCTGAGGCCTCCCTGGGACAGAATAACTAGAAGGGATGTAAATGTAATTCACCAGCATTTGCAAAAACAGTAACAAAACAAAACTAAAAATCTTTAAATACCCACATAAAGAGAACCATTAGAAATAAGATGACGTTTTATTTGTCTAAAAAAATGCACTGCCAATAGTACCACTAATCAGCAAGTACAGGTTTATTGCACTAGCGCGAACAAAGTTGTTCTGCTTTAAAGACTTCAGCCCGCCAAGATATCAATAGCATTAGCTGCTGTGCACTGACAATTTATGAAGATACAACAGCGGAAATCTTAGAGAGACAACAGAATTTTAAGGAACCTGGGCTGTTTTTGCTGGTACGTAACTACCTCGCATATCCAAGTATTTTCGCAGCATTAATCCTAGTTTTTTGTTGCATCACATTAAGGTGACAGGTTGTTTCCCTACTCCCAGTGGATATACATCCACTCTACAAAAGGACTGAAGCTCAGCACACCAGTACCCCAACTCCTTTAACTCCTTTATTCTGTTCTAGAGTAACTAAATCCCACGTGTTCAACAACCTTAATTTTTATTTTCTGAAAGTTGCCAGTTCTGTTTCTCACCTCTGGCTTATCTCTGATTTGTATGCTACCTTCTTAAATTCAAATGCTCCAAATTTGAGTAGTGTACATCAGTTAAGACTAAATGAGCACTGAAAGTAGAGTAATTACATAAGACGCCCTTATCAGTACAACGTGTACAAAACATTTCTAAACGAGCAGCAAACGAGAGAGATAATAGAGCAAGCTTCAAGGCATTCATCACATTTTCAGGGATGCAGGAATGCTGGTGGAGCAGTAAGAATAATTGTCACATGTAACTGTCACATGTCACACTCATTTCTCTATAGACAAAAAACGCCAGCAGATGTTTTCATAGGTCAGATAACATCCAGATTAATATTTTTCATCAAATGTATATTTTAAAAATGTTGCAAAATTTAATGCATAGCATTATTTAAAACATTTCATGGCTTTCAACATACATTTAAGCCTGAAAATAGCCTAGAAATGGTGGTGGGTTCACATAAAATAAGTTCCTGAAGAACACCTGAAGTGCCAACCACACCTATGTATTTATCTAGAAAGTTAGAACAGAATAAATAACCTGTTCACCATTTCCCTTGCAACACCACCACCTCCTCCCTGTTCCAGTATGTTATATATTTCCTAACTGTTTCCTATGTTTTTGTTTTTTTTTCAAACATCAGTAGAAACATCAAATTACTGCAGGAAAAAATATTGCCTATGAATCAACAAAATGTAAGACATACAAAAATCTAAGCAGAAAAGGTAACAGAGGCCAATTAACAGCCTCAGGCAACAAATCTGTATGAAGGTGCAGGGTTCAGAAAAAGTACTATAATGCCCTTACTCAGAGAAAAATTTTAACTCGATTCATAAGGTTAAGACACTGAAATGTCTGCAACAGAAGCAATTCTGAATTTATTTCAGAACTACCCAAGAAGTTTTACATGAATCCAAGATGAACACCTCACTTTTCTAGTTCAGTAGTAAAATGAGTTTATGTAATACCCAAATCTAGTAAACTGGTCCTGGCAATGTTCAGCTCAAAGAGGGCAAAATCTCAAGAAATTAAGTAAATCTGTGAAGCAACCATTATAAATGAAAATCTTGTCAGATTGCTGATCATCGACAACAAAAAAAATCAATGGAGACATTCTAAACTCCAGAGAAGGTGCATTAGGATCCAGGATTATAAATCTCCCCGCATTAGTAGCCCTCACAAAGCTTTGCACTCTGGATTCCCACTTTTGTATTACTTCCATAAAGAGCCAACATAACTTCCAGCTCCTGAGGATAACTTGTGACTGCCCTTCAGAAAAGGATGCATCAGTTTCCATGCACATCAGGCTTGTTATACGCTTTGCCTCCTCCTGTCACCACCACCACACAGAAGAGGATAAGCTAATTAAGGGGCTGGGACACCGGTCACGTAGGGAGGTTAAAAAAAAATAAAAATTAATCCATGATGAAAGGTAAATGTTATCTGATTATCTGATAAACTTCATATCTCCCTTTTCAGGCTGTAACCAAAAAAGAAGTGGGCTAGGGAGGAGCTGTAACACCACTGAGCAGCATAGTGGAAATATTTGCAGACAGAGGAGACTGTAGCTTGTAAATGTTACTGCTAGCCCTGGGAGGTGAAGAGTGAGGTCGTACTGCTACACTGAAGCTTGGCAGAGACACGGGGGAACCAAGGAGGAGAACATGGGCTCTTCAACCTTAGTCCAAATGTCACTCTAACATTTACAGAGCTGCGTGCAACTATTTGGGAAGAAATCTCTGGCAAGAAGGTTAAGAACAGAAGAATTGCTCCTCAAAGCCTAGGAGTGAAATGGGAAAAGCATAGGGAAATCTACTGCTAAAATGACGGTCTGAGGGTTCACATTACACGTGTGTCGGGGTTTAGAGCTTTTGGAACTAAACAGAAGTCGCATCATTCTCTATGTCCTCTTTAATGATACTGTCAAGCTACATGAAGCATCTGATCTTTGTGTTTTCAGTAGTATGTTCACCAAGAAAAGGGGATTATAGGAGACATGGAGTTTGGCCCATCTCAGAGGTGTACAGTGCAAGAAAGAGGCAGCAGACAATTTACTGTGAGGGGAATTCCAAAAAATTAAAAAAAAATTACACGATGAGGGTGGTCAAACACTGAGGCAGACTGTGGAAACTCCACGTCTGGAAATTTTCAAAACCGAACTGGAGACCCAAACAACCTATTCAACTCTTGAGATTTGCCCCACTTCAAGCAGGCAGTTACAATACAGTTCCGGAGATCCCTTTCAATTAGGATTACTCTATGACAAGAGCCACAATGCACTGATCTCACTGGACACTGCACCAGTGGCAAGTTGCTACTCATCTGAAATGGAAAAGATTTTGCCTTGCGTGTGATCATATTAATGGTAGTGCTGCTTACTGCATGTTGTCATGACTGAAGACACAGGAGATTCGCTCTCTTTACAGAAACCGACTATGTCCTTGAGCAAAACTTTACTTCTACTGATTCATCTCATAACAATTACAGTTAGAAACATACTATGACATGGACTAATGACATCCACCTCGTGCCTTTGGTCCTTTTTGCCCACAGGCTGGTATGCTCTCATCAAACTGGTGCATTGCATGCTACCAACACCTCCCAGTGGCTGCTGAATCTCCGGTTAAATTTGAAAGACTGATTTTTTTCTATGATGGTTCTAATGGTGGATCTCAACACTAAAATTTGCTTGTTTCCCCAAATTACCAAGAGGTTGGGGCTCTGCTATAAAATCCACAGAACTGTGAAAGCTAATAAAAGGCAGTTATCATCAGCCTACCATCTTTGGGAAAGGAAATCTATACTATGAACTAAATTCATTACTTTGTGTAAAAGAACAGCCAACCTCCTCTCAGTTGTGTGTGTTGGTGGTTTTTTTGTTTGTTTTTTGTTTTTGTTTGTTTGTTTCCTTTTTGAATACTGTAAAGAAAACCAATAAGCCATATTTTGCTACTGGCTGTTGGTTTAAGGAAGGTGCACAGCATGGCCAAAACAACACTCCATTTCCTTTTTCTCATCTGAAGTCCTGGAAAGGGTGCTTTAATAGGATATGGAGCAGGGGGAAAAGATAGGTCTACAAGCAATAAAAGCTAAACTTGTCCACAAAAAATCTACATTGTAGTGTTTTTGAAAAAGTAAAGTTTTCAACCTAGGACATCTCTGATTTAGGAGGCACCAGAAGTGAGAGTTCAGAGACAGCCATGATGAAAATACATAGTCAGAGAGTCAGGGTAGCTACTTATAACTGATGTAAGGCAAAGAGCTTCATACATGTAGAAAGAGGAACATCGCAACACTCAGAAGGACTGGAAAATGTCTCCTCTGGAGGCAGCTCAGTACAATGGGGTAGGTAGCTCTATCAGGGCAGTAATGCCATGCTGCAGAAAAATGCAGGATAACATTTAATTTGGGATTTCCTACTACATCTTCCAAACCTAAAATATAAGATGAACTAAACAGCATTTACTAGGACCTGGGGGAAGGTCCTTTCAGAGCCTTTTCTTCTCCTATCACAGAGCTGCTGCTTTGCCTAAAAAACATTTGCAAAACCACCAGTCTAGAGGTGGTGCCTGAGGGTAACGCTCGGTCGGTGCAGCACAGACAGCGCAGAAATAATGACACTAATTTCCAGGGGTCCCACAGGCTCTGTCCATTCTCATTCCTAATGAAGTCATCAGCAGAGATGCAATAGCCAGGGCTGCTCACCCAGCTAATTACAACCACTGGCCAATTACTTCAACCATGATAAAGAGGAAAATAGAAGCAGAAACTAGTAGCTGGCACAGGATGGCAGTTAATATTGCCAAGATCATGAGGGCCAAAACAAGAGATGCATGTTCAAGCATGTAAATTTCACCAGCAGATCAAAGGAATTGAGTCCTACTTCCAATAAATAGGCACTGGTTTTTTTTTGTTTTTTAAATATGATTGTCCTGCAGACTGCATTCCACTGTATGACTCTGGTACCTGTAAACAAATATGTTTAAATAATAAGAATTTTAGATTTAAAAAAAAAAAAAAAAAAGATAAAAAGAATTGACATATGCACGTATGGTGCTTCTGTGCTACCGATAACCTGAACTACCCAGAATTTCCTCGTTTAGACAGTACAAGGAATGTCATCCCTGACTCCAAACGTGACCAAGTGCACTTTTCTCTTACAAAATCACTATTTCTTGGTGAAGTCAGTGTTAACCATTCATAATCCAAAAAATCCTGGCTATGTTATGCAAATTCATGTATTTATTCAACTGAGTACAATCTCGAATGCCCAAGGACGTGGTGCAGGGTCTTCTAAGTGTATGGACTAGCATTCAATGGATGGGACTACATAGAACAACAGCCAGCCCAAGCCCTCTGTCCAAAACTCTAGTATTTCTACTCATGGAGAAGAGTTTTCCATTAATATTGTTCTCATCTGAGCTCCTGGAGCCTCCAATGATTGTGAAAGATGATAAATTCTACTTCTTTGGGAAGCTGTGAAGGTTTAGTCAGTGTCTGCAAGTTCTTTGAGATCCTGTAGTCAAAAAGGACTTTTGATGCGTAAATTACAACAGTAGCTGTGACACTAAAACTCTCATCTTCACCCCTGTGCTGCCCGTTTTACTCACTTCTACGTTCAGGGCAGCTGTGAGAACACAATGAAGAGCGTCATGCTCCACAAGCACCAGCCTGACACCACAGTTAAGTGAAGCTGAATCTGCTTTAGCTGTTACTGTCAGTACACTGAGATAGTTCCTGAGGCCTGATGCTACTTGGACTCAAACCAACACCAAATGTAGAAATCACCAGGTATGGTGACTGAAATGGAGTCAAACTAGGGAATCATACAGTACAGTTGTTCCCACAAGATTCTCAAATTACCATCTTTGACTTTTGCTGAAACGCTTGGATCTCTCCTGCTCCTCTCTGAAATAGCAAACCAGTCAAAAATCCCCTCCATATCAAGACATTTGCATCCACTTACAGACAAGCTTTGGAAATGTGCCCACATCCTGTGTTCTTCTCTTTTACTCAGAGTTTTCTTAGTTTAAGAGAGTTTTGATGCTGAAGTACCTATTGTTTATCTTGTCTAGCGCACTTCTGTGCGCTGTAATACAGTCCAAAGGGACATTTACTCTCCAGATTGCTAGCAGCTAACCAGATGTGATGTATTTTGTTACAACATTTCTGACCCATTACATCAAATTATGCCAGATTAAATGCAGCCCATCAGGGAAAAGGGTTGCCACAGACCTGTAATTTGACTCAAACCAAAAATTCAGCATTTGCTTATCAGTCAGCACCTCCTGCATGACACTGCTTCATTTACCATGGTATTCTAAGGTTCTCTAGGTTCTTGAACAACTTCTCTACATGCTAAACCTAACCATCACACAAACTATTAGCAAGAATAATAGAATCATAAAGGTTGGAAAAGACCTCCAAGATCATCTGGTCCAACCACCCCATTACCACCAATGTCACCCACTAAACCCTGTCCTGAAGCACCAGGTCCAACCATTCCTTAAACACCCCCAGGGGCAGTGACTCCAACACTTCCCTGGACAACTCATTCTAATGCCTGACTAAAGGAAGAACTAGGTCTCCCACCCCATCTGCACTAACTCCCTCACTGTTCAGAAGAGCAGTAGTAGGGACAATATGGTCAATATCCTCATCCCAAGGGAGGTGCGATGAATTCAAGCAACATGCACTTACTCCTAAAGATCAGAGTTCAAAAATACCTTAGGCAAGTGGTGGAAGAACAAAGCTACTGATCATAACATGCTTGCTAATTTCAGTGGCAGATGGGAAGTTCAATCCATAAAAATAGATCCTCGATCCTAATAAAAATATATATATATTTTTTTAATAATAATAAAAAAATAGCTACTGACAGCCACTGTGTAGGATGGAAAAAACAGTTTGTCTTCACCTAAAATATCTCCTAAACTCTTATGTGCAGGAGATAGAGAACTAGGAGAGTAAATTGCAAAAAAAAAAAAAAAGTCCCATTTAGCTGAGTGGGATCACAGGGAAGGTCAAGACAGCTAATCACTATCTATTTACTGGAAATTACCCACAAAGGTAATTAGGTGCACAATTCTCCTATAGCAATTAGCTGTTGTTGATATGAAGTAGTTACCTAGTAAGACTAAACTCTGTAACAAGGTAGAAAGGAATTAATCAGAACAAGAACACTGAAAGATGGAAGGCAATGTAAGTTTGGGGGATGTACAGACAGTCACGTGCGTGTCTGGAGGACTGGAGAGCTGAAATGCTTTCACTCGGATTACTTGGCCAAACCTCTAAGAGGTATCAGAGAAAGTGAGATTATACGAACAGAGCCCAACACAATTTAACAAAGCATGGCAAAAGCAGATGAGAGCGTGGCTATCAGATTAACCTTGTATAAAGGCTGTGGCAAATCCATCATGACGTTTTTCCAGGGTCTGAGATAGCCTGACTAGAACCGGCCCTACCAGCAAATTGTGTTTACTTGAGAAATGAAAATTTTTATCTTCCTCATTATACAAGGCTGAAAAGGGGGCAGGGAGACAAACTCAGACATTTTCTACTGTCTTAAACATCATTGTTTCTATAGTGATAAAAACCATTAAACATTACCAATGAAAACTGAAGAAAAAAATAATTACAACATCCGAAGGCGAAAAGTGATCTTGCAGCAAGCAGCTTTATTTTACTACTTTCACTTTTCAACAGCTTGTTGCTCTAGTGATATCTAAACCCTTCTTTTGGGCTTTCTGAGGTCTACACCCCAGGAAAGGAATGGGAAAGGTGGGCTGTGGCTCTGGAGAGACAGCCTTCATCTGTGGGGAGCAGTGGTCAAGGATTGCTCAGGCAAACAGGCAGACCCAAGCTGCTTCACTCACACCTACCCGCACTTCGAAGGAGTCACAAAACCCAACGCAAGAGACACCAGGCAGAGAAAGCTCCATGCTGAGGACAGACAGAGCGGTGCAGGGAGCCCACAGCTGTTATTTGGAGCCTATCCACAAAACAGCAAAATTGGCCAGCAACTTGCACAAGATAAAAACCAGTATGTCAGAAAATTCCTTTCTGTTAAACAGAAATCAAACCTCATAATATTTTTCAAATCTCTTCTTCCAATTTCCAACCAACTCTGGAAAACAACAGAATAGGATTTGCACAGTGCTGCCAAACACGCAACATCATTACCTTGGATGGGAGTTAAGGGGCTGAGTTTGCCATAACAGCAATTTTACCATGTAAGAACAACATTCTGCATGCAATTACAGCAACAAGAGCTGCATCTAGTCACATTACACCCTTCCTCCTGGGAGGCACATGGCTACACCTGCAGCCACTTGCCCTTCCAGAGCTTATCACTTGCTCTGAGCACTATGTAAACACTCCTCTGGTGTCAGCTGGACTAAATTCCACCCTCATGAAGGGAGGAACACAAGAGATAAACATGCCAAAATGAAGAGGAGCAAAGCTCTCATTTTTTTCACATGGAAAGTCAAGTTCTGAGCAACTAGGAATGTGTCAGCCGTGGGGTTTGATCAACGGTACTAGTAACCAGGCAGAGTGAGATCTTTGCTATGCACCAGCAGGAGCTGTTCTACTATGAAAATCCTACAAAACGCAAACCTTTCCCATAGCTTCTCAGTCATGTGGCTTAGCTGTGGCTTGGAGATACTGTACTTTGAGGCTTTGTTCAGTCCTTAGCATCTTGGATGCCATGGGAGTACTCTTAAACCGATGCTGAGGAAAAAGCAGTCTCTCAATTCTGAGCCCTAAGTTCACAAAAAGAACTGCATGTAATATTCATTGAGAGTTCAACTCGCGAAAGTTTAAAGGATCAGTCTAAACATTCCCAGGGTGCAGTAACATTTTTTTTTTATTTCAAAGCATTGGGATTGCAGCCATTGCTTTTGACCTCTTTGCCTAGCTTTAAAACAAGGTCTTTATGATATGCTCTTTGAAATAGCACCTCAGAGCTGGATTTGTTTCAAAGTCTAGCTACCCTCAGCTCTAGCAGAAGACTTCAAAATTAAATTTGTTTGCAGATTCTACTCCTACACTTTAGTACCAGCTACAGAGGAAGCCCAGATGTTTATTAAGATTGCAATAAGGAGAGGGGACTTTGCAGCTGGACAAGTTATTCAAACCAAGAAAGGAGAATTATGAACTGATTTTCCCTCTGTCAGGAACTTGGGAATGTGCACATTTCTCAAAAGAAGTTATAAAAGGGCAGAGGTAAGGATTCAAATATTGAAGAGAGTCCCCATAATATCATGTAACTGATGGGTTCACACAGTTCTAAACTTCCACAGCATCACAGGTCATTCCTTTAATTACTAAATTGCATTATTTATTTAAGATGAAATATTGATTTCCGTATTTCTTGGGTTCTGACAGCAAGAAGCTACACTATACCACCCAGCATTATGCTGCTGATTTTCGCAGAGGTGCCTGTGGTGTGGAATCCAGAGGGAGTTAAGATTTCCTCAAGTTTGGAAGGAAAAGAGGCAATTCCTCAGAGTTCAGCACACTGAGAAAATCCAAGAGCAGGTGCAACTGCCACCTAATGGTGGAACTGTAGCTCGGAACCAGGATTAGTAGCCAGCACAAAAAGACACAGATGCTGCTTTGACCTACATGTATGTCTTCTACGTGGATAGACTTTTTTTTTTCTTCAGCAACATTTAATTATATTCTGCTTCCTACAACACTGGCTACTGGTGAAGCAAACATGTATGTTTGAAGTGACAGAATGTATCTTCATCAGGTATGTGATTATTTTCTCAAACTGACAGATTTGAGTCTAGGTTTTATACCACAGACGAAGAATATACTGAAGTCAAAGTTCAATCTTGGATTTTTTTGAGGACAGATAATGTCTTAATTTCTGATGAAAGCTACTAGCACTGGAAGAGTGTAGAAATGCTACTGAGCTAAACCAGCTAAATTACCCCCACTATACTGATACCAATTTTCTGGACATTTCATTCATGCCACAACCAAAGCATTCTCCTTTCAGCCCCTTACCATTTGCCCCGGGATGTGGTAGTACAGCTCCCAAATCCCTCTCCTCAGTGACTAATGTATGGGCATGATTTATAGCCTTGTTATGCACTAGAACTTAGTCCAAATGGGTCAGTATTCCCCTCCCTCCATTCCTCAGGCAATATTTAGTAGGACCTCCTTGCTGTGTTTGCACTGAGCCCCTAACAATGCTGGATCTGGCTTAATAGCTAAACACACTCAGACCAGGACTCTTAAGACCAATTCAACAAGTCGCATTACAATTTTCCTTTATTTGGTCTGAAAGTAGGAAAGAATATAAATTCTCTCTCTTAAAAAAAACTATTTTCAGGTACTTGCTTTAAAAATCATTATAAAAATAAAAACAATATATTGCATATTTGATATACAAAATAATATTCGATATGCAAATTAAAAATCAAAACAGATCAGGCAGAGATACATGTGGAATCCACTGCTGACAGACTGTCAGAGCCTTGCTGTACTGTCTATCACCAAACACAGCTCAATTTACTTACTCGCCTTTTAAATGTGAACGTAAGGGCCAGGGAAAGCTGTCAGGGACATGATGGAAGATGAGCACCTAGAATCCATACAGAAAAGCATGCTTCCTTCGCACAATTCTCTTCCCAACTTGCTATCATCTTAAACTAACAGAGTCATTCAAGAGTTGAAAGACCCACGGCTTCATGCATGATCCATCAATCCCTGTATGTCTAGAGAAAAGGGGCGTTAAGCTCTCCAGCCACAGGAGCAGACATGCCGCTTCCTGTGCACAAGAACCACTTCTGTTTTCACTATGAAATGACTCACCGGCTCCTACCCCAGGCTCACCCATGTGCCATACAGCACACGGTATTTGCAGGGCACAGCATGCCTGCTGCAGGCCTCCCCCTAAGCACCTGTGCAGGGGCTGCAGGGCTGCGAGGGATCCCTGAGGGGTGGCAAGGCTGGGTGCATGTAGGTGCATTCACACAACAATGCGCTTCAGGAAATATTGCACATCCATTTGAAATTAAGGAGTGTAAAGTTGTTCCCCCTGGGGGTGCCCGTAGGACTTTAACATGCCAAGCAGAGCGATGGGGCAGGAGGATGTGGGCCTGGGGCTGCAGCCCTTGCTGGGATGCTGAGGGGCAGTGGGGAGGCGGCGCTGCCTGAGGCCATCAGAGAGTGAAGGAGGCTGCAAATGACTCCCCACTTCTGCCAGTAGTGCTGGGAAGCTCTCACTACCAGTCTTCCAAGGGAGTTAGGGCAGCACTGTCTCCTCATGGCATGAAGGAAAAGGCAGAGACATGAAGCACATCCCAGTGGTCCTCCTGCACAGCCTCTCTGCCCTGCCAGCTGCTCGCCAGGCTGGGAACCAAGTTGCTACCTGCACCGGTGTGGGATGAGCAGGTATCAATTCAAGAAAATTTTTTCCTCATTTGCACCTGGAAAAGCTAAAGATCACACCACAGAGAACATCCTTTTTTCTAAAATAAGCAGCTGAAATACTCTGTGACAAACCAGGGAAAAGGGTAGGTCTACTAATGGGATGGGCTTCCTGCCCACAATTCCCGTTATATGAAATCTCCAGCACAATTTGAAAGCATTCAGGTACCCTCAAGAATGCTTTTTGAACCAGCTTTCTTTCACAGCAGAAGTGAGGAGAGAAATAGGAGCCAAGCTCCTCCAGTGCAGGAGCACAACCCAACGCTCTGAACTGTTCCACCAGCACCATGCCGCTCTTCCACACCTTTAGGATGCTCCTAGAGCTACCGAACCCCTCCTTGTCCCAGTCTTCATCAGACAGGCACTGAAAAATTGTCAGAATATCAAGCTGAACTCAAAATAATGAGGAGGTCGATAGTTCCCTTGGAAACTGGAAAATAATTCAAAACCCTAAAAAAAATAATATCAAAATCTGTAAGGGAAAAAGGACAGCTCTTGACATCACTTGAAACATAGATGGTAAGACTCTATAGATATAACACCTGTTTCTCTTTCAAATTCTGCAGATAAAGAGAGAATCAAAAGGGGAGGAACTGAGGCACAAGATGGTTTTTTAAGATTTCAATTAGCCTTTTATTTGGACTAGGACTTATTTACTGCAGAGTTAAGCATCTTTCATAGTTACAGATTCTCTATTTATATCTGCTAACTGTGCAAATTTCCCAGTTCCCTGATTCCAGACCAGCTGCTGGGCACAGCTGTGCTCCAACAAATGCACCAAAGCCAGCAGGGATTGCTGCAGGACTGCCATAACTCCAATTCCACCCGCATCTGGAAGAGGAAATCATAGCGCTTTTCTCGCTCAGTCCTGATACAGCTCAACAGAAAAATATCAATCATACATACATGCATATATATATACATATGTGAAATCCATATATACATATATATATAAAAGACCAGTCTGAGAAGGTCCCAAGATTTAACACCTTTCAAACATGGCACTAGCACATCCACCAGGAGGTACAAGGTTGCCAAGACCAAGGATACAGGATATAGGTGCACAGTCACTTGCAAAACCCTTGGACAAAGCAGAGGACATCCTGGGAGCAATTGGATGTGTGGACAGATCAAGACACAGAATTGCAAGCAGTTTACTATCCAGCACCAAAATAACTTTTAGTTTATTGGAAAGAAGCGGATGTAAAAACTGAGCAACTACCGAAGTGCCTCAACACACTGCAGCTGTAAATCTTGAAATAGGTTTCAGAGTGTAAATTTCATATTCGTGTGGGCATCAAATTCAAGGCTGCAGTGAGAGCAAAACTGCACCTGGGAGAGAGGACCTGCGCGCAGCCTCTACCTGACACACAATGCCTAGGATCCTGTCCCTGCTCGCCCCCAGCCACTGGCAGTGCAGTGGCTGTTGTGAGCATCATTCTCATCTTTAATGAACTTTTTGTTCTGTAGACATGTAACTTATTTTAAGGGGATTATACTCCAAGAGATTGTCCCCTAAACTCTACACAGGTCAGCTCTGACTTTTAAGGATTTCTTGCTTTTATGCATCAGAACTCAAATGTTTTGTTCAAGATCAAACAAAGCACATGACAGAGCCAGACTGTAATGCAAGTGAAGTAAATGGCAGACTACAGCCCTTAGAGCTTCCCAAAGTAGTCTCCCACATCCCGTCCTCCCCCTTTCTCTCTTCCTGATGAGCAATCTCTGGGAGGGCAGCTGGGCAGTCAGAAAAGCCTTCATCCTCTGCCTGCCACACAGTGAGCAGCAGCAACCTCACCTGCTCCTGCTCAGACACTGCCCACAGAGAATGACCCTTACTTCAGGCTCTCCTTTACCAGCACTTTACTCACAGACCCTGGGTATGCTACACTTCCCCATGTTTCCCTTCCTCATACCACTCTGCGTACCTCTTCTAATCGGGGTTTGAGTTTTTCTAACAGCTGCTTCTTACTCTGTATTTGGAAAGAAAAAAACCTTACTTAATAGCTTCCTTTTCTCCTGACAGCGTAACATGTTACATACTACTGTTTCCAATTTGCCCAATAGTAGAATTTGTTCCACAATTCTTTAATATGATATAGCAAAGAAACTGAGGTATCAAAAGGGTTTTTTGTTGTTGTTGTTGTTGTTTTTTTTGTTTTTTACATAATAAATTATTCTACCCTTCCTAATTCAGAATGAGTTATAATAAGTAATTTCATTAAGAATCAGACAAGCTATACTTTGGGAATCCGTGTCTTGCATATTTTATACATTTATTCACTTTCTCACTAATTGGGAAAGCGTATCAAGTTATTAGTGGTATTTAGAAACGAAAAAGATCTTTTGAAGTTGGAAGACGTTTCCAAGTTTTCATTATTCAGAGGAATACATTTCAAAAAACCATCCATGCTAGAAATAGAAGAGCCAGACAGATCAGTCAGCTCCCTTCCCTTCCTTCCATGCTACAAAGCACATTACGTTAAGGAATAAGCAACCTGGCCATACTGTGATCTTGTAGCCACTTGCATTTCCAGTGTTTAACTGATGTAATTTCCATCCTTTCCCTGGGGTTTCTGTTATAGCAAAGTAAAATAATATATATATATATAAAGCTTATTAACAGGGTGTTTACTATGATACTTTCCTTTTTTAATTTAAGCCAGTATTCCACAGTTCCTATGAGCTTTCTTAAGTAAGTCCCTTACTGGAGGAAGGTAGTCCTCCCATCGATGTGGATTAAATCACGCTCCCCTCAGGTTATCATTTAACCAAGTAATACACACTGAACTCTTCTAATCTTTCTCTGTAATTCCTCCCTTTGGTCTCCTGACTATATTTCAACTTTTTTTTTTTCCTTCACGTTTCCTTCACACTGGTGGATCTTAGTCTAAGGTACTTGACAGGAGACTCCTTACCCTTTCTTTTTCTTTAATAGGAAGCAGAATCTTGTTAGGGGAATATACTTTTTATACTCACATTTCTTGAAGATACATTTCTACCAGCAAAACCACAAACAATTCTCACTAGCATGCCTATAAGCTAAGTGTCCAACAGCACTTCATTAGTGCTGGTGAGCAGTTGATATTCAAGATTATTATCCTGACAAAGGTCAATGGGTAAAAGTATTTAAGGCTCCCTTCTTCTGTGCTCTGTAAATCTCGTATCACTACTGAGTTAAATATATTCAGCCAATCACTGACACACCATACAAAATCTCATCGTTTGTTTAGTGCTTCATAAAGGGCAATGAATAATTTTACCTTTTCAATGCCAAAGCAACTAGGAAGTTTTTCCCCTCGAGTGGCTCAAGTGCTACGACATTTGATCTACAAAAGGTTGTTTGTATACCTCCAAAAAAAACACCAGAACTGTGCCTGAAAAACTACACAAGGATTGCATTAGCACTGAAGGTATAGAAAAGTAGTACAAGATAGGAAGCCACTGCTGTTTTAAAAGAAAATCTCTATGACCTTTAAGGATTTTTAATAAATGCTGGTGGTCGGGGCAATATTGTCCCTTTGGGGATATAAACTCAAATTATTAATACACAAAACCAAAAACTGCACACATATCTGTACTGATGAGCAAAGCAAAATACTACACATCATCTAGCAATAATGAGTTAGATAACATGAAAATAGATGTCTATCACTAGGTAAGATTTTCTACCTGTTCCCATGCCAAGAGATGCATTAAGCTCAAGAAAAACTATGAAACCAAAATTCAAAGATTAACTAAAATCAGCATTTTGCTGGTGTTCAGCTTTTCCCATCCTAGTATCTGAAGCACTTAATGACTGGTGATTTTTTTCCCCTTGCAACCCTTCTATGACTTATGAAAGTCTCAAATATCTGCTTTTTGCAGCTGTGGAAGAAAAAGCACAGGAAAACATAACTCGTCTGATGGTGCTGGTAAGCCAGAAAGAGAATCAAAACGTGTGTCTATATTGGGCATCTTTGTGAAGGTCTGAACTAGTTACATCCCATATATGCCAAGGCTTGTTTTGCAAGAAGCCCTGACCAAACGTACTTACTATCCCAGCAGCGACATGGAATTTACAGGACACAACCACCCGAGCTCACAAAGCTCACCTCCAGGTACTGCCACAGGAGCAGCAGTCCTGCAGAGCATGCAGGACTGCACACACTGTAGAGGTGGGCTCTCCGTGCCAGGTGTACTGCGGCACACCTCCTGAACAGCACCTGTGAGGCAGCTTTGGAAAGACTTCACATGTAATAGCACAGTTGCAGTTTTACCCATGTCCTGGGGAAATCACTGTCTTTTCTCTCCCTGTCATGTAACATTCCCAGAAGTTCATTTATTCCTTAAGTTATAGTTTGTGCAACTTAAGTTTTGTCTTATAAGCATGTCTTTAATGACTTCCTACACATATTAGCTGTCCCTGAGTCTCCTGGATTTCGGCCAGGCACACAGGGAAGGACAGCTGAGTTAGTGCAATGCAGGATAAGAGAGAGGCTGGCCCATGGGGAGCTGCACAGTAATCAGCTTTTCATTACTGCTTGGCTGAAAGGCCTAAGTGATTCAGCAGTGCTCTTCTGAGCGGGAAAACAGACGAGGAGGAGATGAAGGAACTCAGGTTCTGATATGAATTATCTCCATCCTATCACAGTATAAAGGTATTTATCTCTAGGAACTGCTAATAAAATAAACAGAGACTACATCACCATTTCTGTAGAGGTCTGCAAGTATTATTTTAGGGACCTCAGACAGCTTTCTCAAGGTGGAAAATGTAGCTTAGTGACCTAGGAGTCTAATGACTAAATTATCTGATATCTTAGATTCAGACATATAAGTCCCAATGAAGTAAATTCAACCCCCTCAGCCTGAGTCTGTGGCTAATTACTTTTGTAATCTTGAGTAGGTACCTTAATTGTCTGTGTCTCAGTTTCCCAAAATGTAAAATGGCAATGATACCTATCTCTTTTTGAGAACACTCCGCTTATACGCTGTTATAACACTCCTTTGTACAGGATCTTCACTTTGCATCCTTATGAACAGTTTAATGTGGGTGACGCTTGTTTAGCTTATTCAGATAGCCCAAGGACAGGTAGAGAGGTCAGTAACTTCCCAGCCTTCTCTCACCTATGACTTTGCCTGTTCCCTGTAAGTTTAAAGGCTCTCCATGGGTTATTTGTATACAAGGGTATAAAAACTGATCTGTGCCCATCTCTGTCTTCCAGAGATAGAGGGATAGAGAGGACAGCACTGTGATTTGGCAAGCCCCACATTACTGTGGCAGAGAAGACCATAAAATCTGTCACCAGCGTGCAAACACAGCCTTCAGCATAAGTGTCACATGGGTTACATTTATCACTCGAACACTTCCACCTCACCTCAGTACCACTCATGTCTCAGTCCAAACACAAACAAGCCTAATGCCAGGCCCCCGTATCTTCCCTCCGAGTGGTATCAGGGTTGTTTCTCCTTCCTGCCCTGGAGTCCTCCTGGGTAGCCTTTACCAAGGACTTGCTCAAGTGTGTAACCCAGGAACAGTGGTTAAGCAGGAAAAAAAAAAAATAACATAGAGCCACTTGCAGGTGCCCAAATAGATGCTGAGCACCTGGCACGCAACATCTCTTCTGTGCCTAACGGCTTATTCCCTCGCAAGGGATCCACATCGGATAAGAGACCTATGGGTGTCACACAGCTTTAACAGGGTTTTATTGGTCAGTGCTTTGATGTGGAACATCTATTTGATAGATCTCTGCAGCCCCCAGGCCAGCACACCTCCCTAACCTGAGTGATGGGGTGCTTGGGAAGAGCTCGCTCACA
Source organism: Anas acuta (assembly GCF_963932015.1). NCBI lineage: Eukaryota > Metazoa > Chordata > Aves > Anseriformes > Anatidae > Anas > Anas acuta. The sequence continues at coordinate 22,421,185 of NC_088983.1, forward strand.
GCAGAAGGGATGTGGTGGCTGTTTCAGAACTCCTTCTGGAAAACTTACCGGCTGAGGCCTTGCTGGTGGTACAGACCAAGGAATGAACTATCGGCAATACACACACACAAAAGGGTAAACAATCAACTTTTAACTTTTATGGTTTCTCTCTGAATAAAACGGTATAAAAGACAATAGACTGGTTTAGCAAATAGTCACCAGCCAGCAGGAAAAGACAAAAGAAAAAGAAATCACAGTACTGTATATCAACCTGGGGAGAAATGACTAAATGAGGACACTGATTGCTAATCTACATTGTGTCACTCTGACTTTATAAGCAGGTTAGCTCAAGAGGCCATGTGTGAAAAAACAGCCCCATAAAAGCAGTGTCTTTCCTACTCTCATCTGTATTCACAGTGGACCAGGTTTTCATTTTATGGCTGGAATGTTCTTGTTTCTTCTGCAGGTCCATTAGCACTGTGCATGCTGCACAGTCAATACCAATTCCAGCCTACACTTTTCTGCCTTTTTTATTTGGACGCAAGTCCTTCTGTCTGCTGGATCCACTACTCTTTGACATGTCTGTTTGTGGTGTTCATTTTTAATTTTTTTTTTTGTGCTTGTTTTTGTTTTAAGCAACCCAAGTACCTTTGGCTTTAAGTAAAAATAAAAAATAAAAGCAAAACCCAAGTGAGCCATTTAAAATACAGCATGATAAAATATTTCTATTTCCCTTTACTATAATCCCCTTAACCTGAAAGGGAGGCAGGCTATAAAACAACACAAGAAAAAGATACCCAGCCTACACACAGAATTGTGATGCTCCTTCAGGAATAAGGAGGGTGACAGTCTGGGAGAGAAGTAAATCTCCCTGCTCAATCCTGGACAGTCTCCACCCCATTCACCAAGATGGCTAATGCCAGCTCCTCCACATCACAGAGGTTCTCCCTGCATCACACCAGGACTCCTGCAAAGTAGACCGCCACGTATTACCTGTGCCTTTAGCCACATCCTCAGTACACCGTGTTCAACAAGAAGAACAGCTGGAGTTATCAAAAACACAGCAATTACCTTGGCTGCAGTGCTAAATCATGCTCTAGGAATGCTTGACAGGAAAGGCAAAGCTAAAACTCTGCACTGGTCAGTCCACAGAGAGGATAGAACAAACATATGCAAATGCAGAATAAAGGCGATTTGCACGAATTGGACAAGAGGGCTGACCACAGAAAATCGAGCAACAGTGACTTTGGGGGCTTACATCAAAAAGACAAACCACAACAGAAGAGAACATCACTTTGGAGTTGGTAACGAAATGGTGAAAACCTGGTTGTGTCCCTAACCAGAAGCTTAATTGGAAGCCTTCCACGCCTAGGAACCAGATCTCCTACACTGAGGTTAGTGCAAGAACTCTACAGTTCTGTGAGATTGCTTTGTATCAGGAGAGTCTTCACATTCACCTCATTTTTCTCTTCAGTCACAAAGATTCATGCCAGAGATTGTGTGTTCTGTAGTTTTTTTTTTTTTTTTGCCTTTTTTTTTTTTTTAAAGTTATAAAATACTTGAGATGTTTTCTGTATTCCTGCATTTTTTCCACTATTTGGTAAGTACACTTTTTGCCAGTCACTGTTTCAGGGGTAAACCTTGTCCTAACACGGCAGGTGAGACATGCAGCACAAGCTCCTTTCCATTCAGCACAGCACGCCTTGCTCTGCTCCCTGGACTGGGTGCACAAAGGTACCTTAAGGCTCTGCCTTCAGCTTTCCTCTTGCAGTCACACAAGCAACAGAGGGGAAATCAGAGCTATAGAAGAGTTCTTCCTTTCACTACTCTACTTTGCAGCTCTACCAAAGACCCAGAAGGTCAGAAAGACTGACCTGCCTTCTAATCTTTAAAGCAAATACTCCTCTAAAAGAGGAATGAGGCCTATAAAGGATAGCTACTCTGCATATATTTCTCATTCTGCGCACAAGCATAGGACTCCCCAAGCTGTCAATCTAACATGCTTTTCAGCTGAGGGCTGAATTCTCATTTTCCATTTTTACTTACTTAATGAAAGGTACCAGATAAAAATTCACTATTTAAAATACCGTATTTTTCTTTTCTCAGCAGTTTGAAATGGGGCCTGTGGGTATTGGGGGTAGCCAGACTTAAAAGTCCAATTCCATGTGACTCCATCTGAATCCTAAACTCTGCTCCTTTGATACAACTTCCAAGGGTAATCCCCTCCAACCAGTCCTGTCCTTCTGCTCCCTTTAGCAATACTGCAACATAAAGGATTACGATTCTTCCTTGTTCAGGAATAGAAAAAACGTTAAGTTGCACAAAGGAACACAAGATTAGGATGGAAGGAAACCCGTACCCAGAGGGGTCTAGGCTGACCACAAGAAGACTTTGCCTTCCAGGCAGAACTTTACAAGTAAGTACCTGCAGGCCATAAAGAATGGAAGCATCATGAAACTAACAGGCCTTAGTATCAAGCTGCTCTTCTTGTATATTATCACCACTTCCTTGTCTGTTCAGTGAGATGACTTCTGCACTAATGTGATGGATATGTCCTGTGTTTTGGGTTTTACCTACTTACCACGTGCAGTCATCACAAAGTAGCTCTCAAACTCATATTGAGATTTCATTTATCAGGACACAGATTCCCTCTTCTGCACCTTACCTCACCTCCTAATTTTAACCTTCTTGCTCTTGACTGTGTACCAAAAAAAATGAGGATGCTGGTAAGGAAGCAAATAAAGGCAGCGAAAATCATCTTTCCTTTGTGTATTCTTAGGCCCTTTAGAACAGTGAGTGAGAGTGGTTTAGCTCAGGACTGTCATACCTTGAACTCTGGTACCTAGAGAGGGATTGACCAGAACCACCCTGTGACCTGTTCTGTTGATTAACTGCATATGAGGAAAGGCAAAGAAACCAAGCAGATCTGACTGAGCCAATATACACTACCAATACGACCTTTCCATGCTTGCAGTGATGAATATCCTTTCCATATCACATAATAGCCTAATCCAATCAATCAGTGTCCAAGGGGTGACTGCCTATCTCCACACAGAGATAGAGTCAATTAAGGGAGCATCATGAATTCCAAGTCCTTCCTCTCCTCCTGAGATGAATAAAGAAGAAATGAGAAAGAAAATGAGAGTGCTGTGCCAATGTCTGCCTTTCAGCTTGAAGGCTTCCACTGGGCAAAGCAGAGAGAGAGAGAGAAAGCTAATTTCACAGATAACATCTCCAAGGCCTATACAGTCAGTTTAAATACTGGAAATAATTTTTCATGACAAATGAATGTACTTCATCCTGGCCACTTCCATCAAGAAATGCCATTACTTGTAGGGACAACTGGTAGTCTCAGCAGAAACACAAACTGATCTGATGCAAGGGTATGAAAAGCAAAGGGGGTATGAAGCCACAGGGACTGAGACCAGGCACTGAGCAACAGAAGACTCAAAGATATCACACGGTCTGAAGCAACTCTTCCAGAAGATGTCATCAGTTTATCTCCAGCTACCTGACAGGTCACAGCAGATGTGGTACATACTCAAAACAAGCAAGCCCATTCTGGAACATGCATCTGACACGTACAACGTATGACTACCTGGGAGAGTTAGGATGAGAAGGTGAAATAGTATTTCCTTTCTGCATGGTGACTTATCACTCCAGATGGTCCAAGATTTCCTAAGTTACGTTCACTTCATACAGTCTGATTCAAGCAAAACACACCTGCTATAATAACCTCTCCTTTAACTTGAGAGTTATCTATCGTGCCTTGAGTTACAGATGTGGTGTAATTTGTGGATAGTATTAAGAAGCCATTGGTCTGAGCTGCCATTTATAAAACAACAGATAAACAAATATGCCACTACAGTATTAGTCCTGTAGAAGAGGCCTATACTAGCAAAAGTATAAGAAGCTAAAAAGCATTAACTAAATGTTCTTACTGATCCACCCATGTAACATCTGTTTTGTTGTTCAAGTGCCCTTTATAGGAGCTGACAGTGGCACAAAATCTAATAGTTTTGGATGATTATATTTCTTCATAGGAGGAGCCTGCAATAGCTACATTCAGCAATATACAGCCAGAAACATAGTTTAGAGAAAGACAGCAGAAATTATTTTCCTGTAGCATCAATTAACATATTAAGATGAAATAAAGAGCACCTGGCATACTAACAAATTCACATGCAGCAAGGAAGGCAGACGTGTCCTTAAATATCAAGAGCATACAATAATGGAGATCGGATGAAGACAAAGGCAAGATAAAAATTCATAACCGTATAATTGTAAAATATAGGAGAGAGAATCAGTTGATTTTTATATGGTCTCAGATTTCCCAACTGCTCAGCAGATGCTTTTAGATACTGTCATGTCAATAAGACTCTTCAAGGTTCAAGTTCAACAGCCTGAAGACCATGAAATAATCTTTTCCCAAAAAGATGTAATCACCCTGACCGCAGAATTAACTGCACGCTCTTCTGTACCAAGGATATCACAAAGGCATTACAAGGCCATCACTCGTCCTGGTGATATATAGTCAAAGTGGAGTGCAAAGGCTCACAATATGACACCACACAACTGGAAGATTGAAATAGTTCCTTCACATTGCTTCTCTTCCTTTACAAGGCCCACCTTGGCTGTGATGTCCTTACTGGTTCTAGAGCAACATCTCATGCATCTGTGGGAGCTGTTGAGATGTTAGAATAGAACTTACCCCATGGAAGGCAAGAAAAGGAAGCAAAGATGGAGACTACAAAATCTTTAGGTAGAAGCTGAGTTTACATAAAGGCTTGCCTGAGCTTAATATAGTTGGAAAAAAACAGCAGTTAGAACACCAAACAGTAATCTCTTACCCTGAAACAGCCAGTCATTATGGAGAGATAGAAGGTAAGTCCAAAAAATAAAAAAACAGGCCAGCATTTCTTGAGAAGAACTGTGGACAACCTATGCCACAGTAGTAGCTGCTTGGACCAGCCACTGAGGGAAACAGCCATGTATTACAAACAGATTGATGGTAAGTGAGAAAATGAACTTCCCGCACAAATGCCCTTAGCAAAGCTAACATGCCTCAGGTCATATTGAATAGAGACTTTACTATGAAATTAGTAAGGTGAAAATGCAAATGGGTGTGAAGGGATTACTTGAACTTTTTCCAATTTCAGATGGAATCTATTCTTCTGCTGTTTGGAGACATTCTGGCAAATTGTACAGCAGGGACCTACCTGGCACTAGTAAGTTAATGAAAAATGAGTTGCAGAATAGACCTTCTGATCTCTAAGATCTTTGATTTTATCTCATGAAATCATAAATATTATTCTGATATTTTGACTTTCCTGAAGTCTTTCAATATTTGAGATCCAGCTGGGATTAAAAGCACTAAAACACTGCAACAAAGGCTTTTCTCCTGACACGTCCAGCACCCCTGGGAACCCTCAGTCCTATAAGAAAATAAATTCTCTGCAGTTACACAGCATAACTCTGTAGACCTGGAAGGACTGGACTGTCTAAAAAGCATCAACATATTTGAGTGTTTTGTTTTTTTAAAACAAACCTTCAAATATGTAATCATCATCAAATATCTTCACTAAAACAAAAATGAAATCTATGCTGCTACCTGTGCTTGAGACATCAACGGATGCAGCACTTAAACCATGTAGTAAATGATTTTGTAGCATTTCTTATTACCAGTAATTTTACAGCATCCCAGTTTATTGCATACATAATGGGCAGATGTTTGCTGTCATTAAACTGTTCTTAGCAAACATTGCCATAAAGGTACTAGGCAGATAATAAAACTGAATGTGTAGCCCTATGCTCAACATCAACATTGCCAACAGCAGGTACGTTGTTGTTCACAAACAGTGTGATGCAAAACACAGAGAAAGCCTGGTTTGCTCAGGATTTAATCGCCCATCTGTGAGCAAACCCAAACAGGAAAGGACACTGGTTCCAGCCCCGGGGAGAACTGGAATGGAATATCTTTGTCTGCTGCAATAAACACTGGGTGCAGTTCAGCAAATGAAAAGAGTTGCAACAAGATTCTTCATTCTTACCTAGAAAGGACCCCAGGTATGCCAGTTCTGAGCAGTTAACCTGAAAGGCTTAAAATCTCAACTTCAGTGCCCTTTATTTCAGTCTTAAATGGCTGCCAGTCTCATATCAACTCGCAGTTTCTAATTGTATTAGTATACTCCTCATAATAAAAAGAAGTCCAACCGAGGCAATTAAGTAGGAGAAAGCATTAGGAAGTGAGTGATGAACAACATTGAATTTTCACTGGCCTAACGCTATCTGATTTTCAGTACTCTTTTTCTATATGACCTTGTTCCTGAGCTTCTGGCTTCTGCTAAGTTCAGGTGGAAGGAAAACATTGCAGAGAGCTTTCAGGATCAGCAGAAAAGATCCCAATCACCCTTTGGAGCTCATGGCATCTTCCCTGCAGCTACAGGAAATAGCTATGTGAATACAACATACATTCATCTCCTCCTGCTTGTTTAATGCCAGAGCCTTGGGGTTCTTTTCAGAAAAAAATATCTGTGGGTTGTGAGGAGGTACTCTGTTATTACAGCAAGGAAACACATCGCACTCCATGAGCCAGACCTCAACTTCCACCTCGAGTACTTCCATTTAGCGCAATTAACAGGGGGTTGCTGTGACCTGATGCCATGGCTGATGTCGAGTACTAACAAATTAGAAACTAAAGAGCACAGAAGACATTAAGTACCTTAAACCACTAAAGAACCCTCATGGCAGCTTAACCACTCCACCTCTTCCTGTTCTCCTCCCTGTCTGTATCAGCCCTCCAGCCCTTCCTGTGGACAGACTTGCAACGCACCCTAATTCCTGCTGGGTTCAATATGAGAAGGTATTTCACAAACAACAGGAGGAAACGTGCTACCCATTGCATTTGAGGATCCTTTCTGTCATCTCTCACAAAGTTTACCCCATGTCTGATTCCTTTATTCAAACCAACTAGCAATACAGCAGGCCTGATGGAACAAAGTGTTCTAGAATAGAGACTTCACTGCGCTGTTCTCTGATATTCCTATTCCTTCTAAAACCCGAGGATGCAAGAATGACTAAATACTATGAAGAGTACAGCTCCAAGCTTTTTTTTGTTTTCTAATGCCTGACACTTCACAACCCAAGGCCTAGCAAACTAAGTGCAATATATACTTGCAGTCATAATAACTTCAATCACATCCAATTCTCTGTGTCTGCCTTTTATTTCTGACAACCCCCCCCAAACAGCTGTCATTTTAGGAGTCTCTCGCATGACTAAATCTTCCTCTCCACCATGCATACTTTAACCAGGTGTAACAGGAGTATATCAGAGCTTGATGGGCAGGGTGAGGCAAGGAGATCATAGCCTTCTCAGATGCAGGCACAGTGCCATTCGAGGACAAACTGTTACTGGGAAGGCCAAGAGTCCTCACAAGAGGACATCTGGGCAAGGGTGGAAGAAGGAAGTTGTTCATGGGAGAAAAGATAGCAGGCATTTAGCAGGAATGGAGAACTCTAATATGAGCATTCACAGACTAGGAAGAGTAGACTACAAGGGACTCAAAGCATCGTTTAGAGGTGGGATCATGTCCTGTCTGTCAGCCTCTTTTCTCCACTCCAACAAGACATCATCTCTTTTCTCTATCTGGGAGCCTTGGCAGTTTGGTGCTGTCAGTTCCTTCCTAGCACCTTCTGGAGTGCAGCAGTAGTGAATATCAGACCAGGATCTCAACCCATGAAAGGAGACAAGGCAAATCAACAAAAGGAGGCAAGCAGATCACACAGTTGCTTTGGATTTCTCCTGAGAAGCAACTACCTCATTCCTCTGACTGCACAGGGAACTTAGCTATTTAGCACAAGTTACCATTGCCAGGTCTCTACTTGTTTTTAATCTTACAGTACTTATCAGAGTCATATAAAGAAAGAGATCAGAATACTTCTTTAATTGAGTTCATGCCACTTGCAAAGCCAGCAGTCATCCCACATCTTTTCCAACCCTGCACACAGCTACACCACCTTTCCCTTGATCTCTGACTTTTTGGAAACCTGTCCAAAGGCTGCAATGTTTGTAGTGGTTCCAAAAGGCTCTTCTCACACGATTCCCAAGACTGACACACTGATTGCGGCTGGGCAACAGAGAAGCATTACAGAATTACGATCAAGAATGGGAAGCTCACTTGCCACTGGCTACAGAGTCAGGCCAATATGATGCACAAGTCTGTGGTTGAGAAAACCTCTGATGTCTTCCAGAATCCTCTAATCCAATGCAGTCAGTAAGAGAGAACTGCTGAGCTGACATTGGCACAGCCAATGCACATGAATCTCATGACATGACGTTTTCACCCATGTCCCCACAGCACGGATAGCAGTGTTGACGCTTCAGCTGTTTTAAGGACCACTGGCAATTAACTGCAATTGCTGCTTAGGGCAGCATGCTGCAAATTGCTGGCTGTGAGAAGCCTTATGAATGATCACACATATTTTGCAGTAAAGCCTAAAAACCCTACCCAGTCTGTCGAAAGAATTCTAGTCATTAATAAAAAATTCCTGCAAAGTAGAAAATCGTCTGGAGAGCAAATGAATTACAGAATCTCACATCTGCCTCACATTTTGTGCATAGCACCTAACTCCCACAGTGTTTCTCTTGGGTCATACAGTACTGTGATCTAAGGTAAAAAAGGCATAGAGGGGAACACTGAGTGGAAAAGCAGCTTCTTACATATTTATGGCAGAGGCTTAAAAATATCCAAACTTCCAACTCTGAGACACATGCTATAACCATTATGCCATGGTGCCAAAAAGGTAATAGAAAGAATGTGTTGAAAGCCCTAAGATTAATAGGGCTGATAGTTTATAGTTATTTCTTGGGTGTACTGTAAGGGCAGCTCAGTCAGAAAGAAGTGTTAATGAGCAACTATTGAACAGAAAACTTGGTTTCAATACCAGAAAACACTCTACAGGAAGTATTTTATTCTTTAAGCGATCTTAGCACTGCATTTTTTTAACTGCTCATTCCAAGGGCGTCACCAGTACACTAAGGACAACAATTAATGGAATCACCTGGTGTTCAAGAGTATAGCTCAGACATCTTACATTACTGAATTCATTTCCATGTGGTCTAGAACACATACATTTGCCTGCCTGTACCAGCAATACCCTTGCCTCACATCTCCAATCAGATGTCTGTACAATAACATAATGATAAGGGGCACAGACTCTTCCACCATCTTCTACAGATCTGCTTTCAGAGGTGAACTTGGAGACATGTTGCTGTTAACACAACCCCATTAGGTAATTTCATAATTTCACCTATAAACAGCCATCAGGGAAATCCTACCATGTAAAAAAAGAGCAAGACTAGACAGAACTGGTGTACATCATCTGTTTTGTGCAAGAAATATCACAATAATTCAAATTTACACTTGATAATGTTTCCAGTAATATGCCTGAAACTTGTCATATGCAGCAGGATTGTCTGCCTTAGAAGGAAAACTGTACTCAGACGAACTGATCCTAGAACCTGAAGAAAATGACTTCAGAGTTAGGGAGCGAAGTGGCAGATGAAGAAGGTAAGCTCATGAAATGAAAGTGGGAAAAGACTGGAAAGAAACCATCTGAGATGAGAGCTTTCTTAGTGTGGGGACCAGAATTCAGCACCAGAAAGACCAACATCGGCAGGAGAAAGTATTATAGAACCATTGGATTTTGTTCTAGTACTCCTGCACAACTTCAGCTCTGCATAACCGAGGTCAGAAAACTCAACTTACCTCGCTCACAGGTTCTACCCCAATAGCCAGTGCCAGTGCAGTCACAGATGAAGCGGTTCCAGCCATCCTTGCAGACCGCATTATTCTTACAGGGGTAGCTGTCGCACTGCTTGGTGCTCAGGCGGGAGCAGGAGGACTTAACTCCTGCTGCGTTCTGCGCCTCTGCCAGCTGCCGGATGTTCTTGCTTCGTCCGTCGATGAACAAGTCTCGGATACAGCCGACGTAGCCATAGTTCAGCATTGCTGTCCAGAGCTCGGTGGGAAGGATGAGCCCTGCCCGGTTCTCTGGCAGCCCACCCAGGTACATGTCGCCTTCCAGATCTAGGATCTCGCTCTCCCCACTAGCGGTGAATGGGGTGCGTCTGCTGTTCACTGATATAGTACCTAAAAGAGGAGGATAAGGAGACATCAATCAATGCTTTCAGTTACAGCCTCAGTATAGTTCATTTCTTCCAATAATTGAGTGAGGTTTAAGGCTCAGTGGTAGAAAATAAAGATTCTTCCCTGCCCCAATACACTCCTAACAGAGACAGTGATTCTTACACAGCTCCCTCTCCTCTTTAACCCCAAGCTGTAAGTGTTTCCATACAGTGACTGGATCAGCATGTGTCTGTACACCACCTTGTAACATAACATCACAAGCTTAGCAATGCAATGGCTGAACAATAACATGTAAAAATTGAGCATTATTCAATGGTATTCATCCAGCAAAGCAAAGAAGTACTGAGAACGTATAGGAATCTGATGGTACCAGGACTGGACAGGAAAAGTAAGAAAAAGAATATTCGAAGTAGGTGAGATTTTCTCCCTCTGCTCAGCCCTGGTGAGGCTACACCTGGAATACAGTGTCCAGTTCTGGGATCCACAGTACAAGAGACACAAAGCTCCTGGAGAGAGTCCAGCAGAAGGCAATGAAGATAAGGGGACAGGAACGTCTCTCTCATGAGGAAAGGCTGAGAGAGCTGGGCTTGTCTAGCCTGGAGAAGAGAAGGCTGAGAGGGGATCTTATCAATGCGTATAAATATCTTAAGGGAGGGTGCCGAGACGATGGGGCCAGACTCTTTTCAGTGATGCTCAGTGATAGGTTAAGAAGCAATGGGCACAAACTGAAAAATGCCAATGCCATCTGAATATAAGGAAAAACTTCTTTACTGTGAGGGTGACCGAGCACTGGAACAGGTTGCCCAGAGAGGCTGTGGAGTCTCCTTCTCTGGAGATGATCAAAATCTGCCTGAATGTGCCACATTTTCTAGGTGACCCTGCCTGATCAGGGAGGTTGGACTAGATGACCTCCAGAAGTCCCCTCCAACCTCAACCATTCTGTGATTCTGCATTAATTCATATGACATAGCTGTCACAGTAAACGTTTCATCAAAGCTGGACCTGGATGATAGGACAAAATAGACCCTCATCAAGTCAGCAAATGACATTAAATTGGGGAGAAAGGCTGATGAAAGGACAGACAGAGCTACCAGTCAGAGAAACCTTTACAAGACAGAGAAAAGGGCTTATAAAAAATGTTTAATGTACAACTATAAATGCAAAGTCTTGCATCTGGAGAGGAATAACCCCACACATCAGTACAGGCTAGGGACCAGCTGGGTAGGGAGCAACTCTGCAGAAAAGGACATGCTGGACACCAACTTGAAAATGAGCCAGCAACATGCCCTTGGAGTGACAAGAGGCATTGATCATAGCTGCAGAAAGGGAAATTCCAACTCTCTGGAAAGGAACATTTTTCACTTCGAGGGCCATCAAACACTTGAAGCAGGAACCTCAGAAAGGTTGCGGAATCACCATCCTTGAAGGTATCCAAAACACAGCCAGACACAGCACTGAAGGAAACATGGATTTCAGCAGAGTTTAGGCTAAAAATCTCCAGAGGTTTGTTCCAAAATAAATTATTTTATGGTTTTAAAAAGAAAGTATTCTAAATTCCATTTTACATATAGGAAAATTTAAGTAGAGAAAGATAAAGGTTATTTCTGAAGAACAACTATTAAAAATGTAAAGGTATCCATATGTTCCAAGCAAGATGTGGACCTACTACACTGAGGCCATTCATAGATATTTCAAGAAATTGTCCCTGCACATAAATTAATCAGAACCTCTAATACACAGATGTGACCAGAACACATGGAACAAGTTCGTAGAAGCCAAGTGACTTGCTTAAGATCAGACGTCTAAGGAAAAGCAGGGCTCATAACACAGGTCTCTCTTGTCACAAAGCAGCATCCTCTTCAGAAGAGCACTCAGCAGCTTTTGTGATAGGGACATCTGCCCACAAGACTCTCAGCAAAAAATCAGCACTTCACTCTTCCTAGCAATAAATCATCACATCCAATTGCCTTGGCATTAAGATAGCCTGTCCTCAGAGGGGCCTATCCAAGCTTTAAGATTAATTCCACATCATTGCATTTTTATCATACACCCCTACGATAAGGTGGGAGAGTTTAGTTAATAGAGTTAGTTCTATTTTGTGTCTCTGTAAGAAAGCGCAGTCATGTACATATGCTCTTTTTTCTTCAGCTGGAATAGGTGTTATCTTGGAGAACAGCATGTATGACACAGAGACAAGGTATTTCATGTGTGTGATGTGTGAATAACTTAGGAATAATGTCAGAGGCAGCAAAGTGCCAGAAGCAATAGAGGCGTTACAAATTAAAGGCTCACAGAGAACCCGGGTTATTTGATGAATCATTTTGTAAAAACCAGCTGCAGCACTGCAGACATTTTCCCTTTTACATTTTAAGAAAAAAGAAGACGTGACAATACACCTACAGTTGTAACAGCAGCGTGTCACAGAGCCACAAGATCACAGTGACCTTTCTAGTGTCTGCACTGCCACTCCTCAAAAGTGTCACATCGAGTACACATTACCCGAAAGACTAGAACAAGCTGAAACACTGGAAGGACTAAGCTCCAGACAGCTGCTACTACAGAGAAAGCAAACACCTGCAAAAGCAACACCCCCTCCAAAAAAAAAAAAAAAAAAAAAAAAAAGAGAAGAAATACTGAATATCAAGGAGAAGCATAAAACCTGGAGAAAGAGAAGAAAATGAAAAAAGGAAACAGGCTAGACACCAGCCTAAACTTTCTGCCAGTGCTTTGTACCCTGCACCTAATTCCGTAAGGATGCGGTACTAGATCCAGTGCACAGGACTTTTAAGACTAAGCTGCTGGGATGGAAAAATTCTGAATTGACCCTATGAAGGAGGAGCTAGATGGGCTAATGTTATTGTTTCTTCTTCTTTCTCCAAATCCCTGGTATACAAAGCACTGCACTACACTGATGAAACTGTAGAAAGAACCTTCCAGGAAGATTTTTAGTCTCTCAGCAGGTGGGATATCGCGTGTTTTGTAGCCAAAGACCAACCAAAAACATTGTCTTGTGTAACATGCTCAGTGTTCTCCTGCTGGAAACTGTGACAGGTTTTGTAGGAGCATTCCCAAAGGACAGAAAGGTCACAGGACACAAGGTGTCCATGTCCAGCCTGTCAACTTCTGTCAGAGCACAGAGAAAAAACAGCTTTTGTTCCTCTGGCAGGCAGCACAGACCAAAGCATACACAAATCCTAAAGGGACTAGAGATGCCAGAGGTTATTTGAGCAAGACTGCTGTGCTTCCCCAGCATTAGTGAATATTTGGATGTTAGGCTATTTTATAGGCTCAGCAGAGCCCTAAGTTTTGGACTGTTCCTGAAATCGAAAGAAGTAAGGGAGCTGACACATAGCAAAGGACTGGCTGCTTTAGTAGCAAGAATCAGAACCTGTAGGTCACCAGCTCATTAAAACCAAATAGCTATTTTGTGGCCCACATTTGCTAAGTTCATTATTTCAGTTCAGTTTCTGTATCTGCAGGTATCTGCATTTAAAAAACAAAAACAACCAAACCAAACAACAATAAAACAAAACACCACCACCTCTAAGGTGCAGCCATTCTTTAATCTGCACGTGGAAGAAAAGCCAAGGACTAAACAAGAAGGGACGACCCTCACGCCTACCAAAGCATCACACGATAGATGTGGTTGATGCTTGCTAAAGGTACAGTGTGGAAAACTGAATGCTGGTATCCTGGTTATCCGGCAGAAACATCATCAGTCACTAGGGTCATTAACCCAGCACTCGTCATCAGCAAAAAAACACATTAAAAAAAAAAAAAGCAGAGAGAGGAGAGAATATGCAGACGTGTTCATTTTTGTTGAGCTTTTTGCTTTTAATTCATAATCTGTTATCTCTGATCAGTATTCAGACCATCACAAACCCTTCTGCTGAACAACCAGCCAGTCAGTCCTCCAGTCTCATCCATGAATCTCATGAAGTAGCAATCCTGTCAGTCATACCCTCCTAGATGAACATGGGTACTTCTCGTCCCTTGGGTTTTTACCAACTTCCTTAGCAGTGAGTTTAGTGCCATGTCTGTCTCTCCTCCTCCTGCAGCTGCCTCTTCAGGGACCAGACAGTCCCCAAGTGAGCAAGCAAAACTGAAGGCAGTACTGAATGCTAGTAATTGAGTTTATCCTTGGAAGTTAATTAAATTTTAGCAATTCTAAAGAAATCAAAGCTCAATTTATTTATTTATTTAGGGTTTCTTTTATAAAATGTTCCTATCGATGTCTTTCAGAGATAGCGATATATAACCACACATATTAAGCCCTAGTAGAGCGCGATGCAAAATACAAAAAAACTCCTTACATCATCAAAGGAAAAAACTAGCTTCAGGCAAAGACCTGTTCAAACAGCTAGGCTTTGCATACCATCTAAAAGTCAGCTCTTTTGAAAACTTAAGGCAAGCAAATTCTAGTGCTGTGCTCCTTTGTACCAAGGACATTCTGTGACTAGAAAAACAAACTTAGGGATCTACTACTATCATCTGGAGATCTCCAGACAAATCCCAAATCCACTTGCAAACGTAGGCAAAATTCCCTTTGAAGGGACACATGGCCTGGCTTTCAGATCCCACCAGTCCAGGAGGAATTCCAGTACAATTGCTCACATGTTCTCAAGATGAAGTTACATTATTTATTTAGTTTCCTTACACAATTTCAGAGTCACCAGGAGTATGCTAGCTTTATAAACAGCATTAGAAACTAACAAAATACCTCTCTGTAATCGCAAGATAAGTATATTATTTGAAGTAAACTAAAACACATTTTTGAGAATGAGAAGCTAAAAGGAAAAACATCCATTGAATGCTGACCCAGATACTTTAACTAGGATTGCTACAGGCTTGGTATCCAGGCTGAGAGTGAAGAAGAAACCTGACTGAAAATTCTGAGATGCTAAAGGAAACAATAGGATGAAAATGTTGATTTGTTACCACTTGTACACATTATTTTTATTTTCCTTATGAAAAATTCTCCCCCCTCCCCCATTCTTGAAAGATACAAGATCCAGAAGATAGTAATATCAGATCACAATAAAAAAGCTCATTTGATTTCTATCCAGTTCCTTTTTGAATAGAAATCCAAAATAAATCAGTGAGAATGTCTCAAAACAAGGACTATATAATAATGGTTCTGAAGGTTCTTAAACCGTACCACAGCCTTCAAAGGAGCCATCACTATAATTACATATGAAATTGCAAACATAGGTCCAGAGTATCAGAAAACTCAGAGTAAATTTTAATAAATTGCCTCTGTGATGTGCTATCTGAAGTTCACACTAGACATTTGATGACAACCTGGTCATTCACATCTTTGTTTTGCTGGATAAATGTCATGGAGTAAGACTAACTTTTTGTAAGAAGGTGACTTATACCTAGCAGGTTTTAAAGGCTTCTTAAGACTGATTTCTAACCCTAGGTCTAGATCTGAAAGATACATGTAAATCTGCTTAAGAAAAAGCCACCACTCTACCTGATCTTCCATCTCGTTGAATATCCACATGATACCATTCTCCATCATTGGCTTTCTTCTGGGTGGCCTTGACCTTAATGGTCCCAGAGCCCATGTCCAGCAACAAGTAGAGGTTCCCATCTAGAAGCTCAACTGCAAAGAAGTCTACCTTTGTATTTTTCTGGCTCCTGGAGTCTTTCCTCTCCTGAGGCTTGCCATGGGTGAAAAGTATCAGCCCATTGGGTTCAGTGGTTCGGAAATCAAACGAGATGGAGCCCATCCTTTTGGTATTCCATTTGGGCAGACTAATGTAGGCCTCAGGTGTCTCAAAGCTGATGGGATCCAGCGTAGCCACATTCTCACATACAAACTTCACTTCCCCATAGATCTTCATCTTAGTATCACCAATCCGTGCCAAGCGAGACAGCTCCAGACGAATATCGTTATTCTTATAAACAACCTGTCAGACACAAGGAAAAATATCATACATCAATCCTGCATACAGTACAAATACCCCAATTACTTCCATCCGTGGGAGATAAACTTCTCCCAAAAGGCAGTGGGGAGCAGAAGGGAGACCATGCAAGAATCTGACATGATGACAGAAGGAGAGAGCAGAACCAGGAGCATGTATAGGAATGACAGCAATGGGCACTCCGTGATGACTGTAGATCAGATAAGCAAGCAGAAGAGAACACTTACTGAAGGACAGGGAGAACAATTAACTCTATCACAGACCCACTCTGCTGTAAAAGCTTTTGTATCTAAAATACCATGTGTGGCTGGCATCACGCTGTTGTATTTGCATAAATCCCATACAAAATACATAACAAAGTTTAACCTCTGTGTCCATCTCTGCTAACCGCAGCAGGGAACTCTGTACTACCACTGTCATTTCTCTATTATTCTTATAAGCCCACTTTACTACTAGAAGAGAGATGTAAAATACTTAAACAAGTTGCTGCGAACTGTTGGTGATTGCCCTGTGGCTTCTAAGAAGCTACAAGAAAAAAAAATATATAAAAGACTTAAAATTTCTCTTACCAATATATCTTTAAACACAGTAGACACAAACCTGCAATGGATATACCTGTGTATCACACAAAAGCCTCTACATACTGAGTGCCTGGGCTCTTACACAACCTGGGCTGAGGACCTGAACTTTGAGCTCTGCACAGTGCTACAGGAATGGAAAGTAGCCAAGGGCAGAGGCCCAAACAGCCAGAGACTCCTGAGAGTGCCTGGCTCAGGTGAAAGTCCTGCTCTTCTCTTTCTCCCAGGTACAGAACTAAACTGCTACAAAAGAGCACTTGTCTCTGCCCCATGCCATTCTCCCAGAGGTAGGGGCTAGAGAAAGCACAGAGCTGAAGTATTTCTAAAGAGCACTTCCTTCTCAACAGCCTTCTGTGCTTCCTGAACCCAAAACTGGCACAAACAACAAGAAAAGCATTTCTGCAAATAGCATAATTTAAATTGAATTTCTGTTCTGTAACACTACTGGAAACTCTGATTTCTTCAAAGGACTCATTATTTTAAATTTCTTTGTGTCTACTACATACAGCATCATGCGCACACAGATTTGATTTCGTCTGCTTTCGAACTGCTAGCAGACCAGGTTGTCGGCAATTTACTATGAAAAGAGAAAGGAAAGGAGATACACACTGCTAATTCTACAAATATCACCTGCTCTGGTGTATGGACAGGCTTTAAAACATGCGGACATAATGTTTAGACACACACTTGCAATACTCAATCTGCAGGCCCAGGGGCACTTCATGACCAAACAGTTAATGCTTCTTCACTGATATTCTCTAGGCTGCAAACCTACCAGCAGACTGAGCATAAGTAGATCAGAGAAGAATTTTTGCAGAATCAGACAGAAGTTCATAACCCCAGTAGCAACTCACAGAAATAAAGTCTGGAACACCACGCTAGCTCACAGTCAGATAAATAAATCTGCAGTAAATATTAAAAGGCAAATAATAGGGAGGATGGGGGACAAGGTCTGAAGTAGATGCCCACAGGATGAAAAACAAATGAAATCACAATTCAACACAGCTGTAGCACGTGAAGAATGTCCAGCTTTTGTGAAGCATTAAAGGAGAATTTCCTCCGTGCAGCCAGTACAACATCAGATCTCCCTGTTCCAAAGGCAAAATGCCCTACATCAGAGTGAAATGGGAATCCAAGTGTTAATTCCCATTTGGAGTCACAGCACAGCACTGTAGTTCCTCCCAGCAGAGGACAGTATTGACCTGCAATAGCTTATTTTGCTTTAGTTCCCAGTAAAGCACTCTGCCCTTGCACAGGCTCCAAATACATCAAGCCTGTTAATATCTGCAACAGGAATAAAATGTATTTCCAATTTGTGGACCTGCAGTAGTTTCATTCTGTGGATTAACCATGTCAAATACTCCGGCTAGACAGACCGTACACCTCCTTCCAGTAACTCAGCAGGCCTGTGCATTGCAGCCTCCCCCTCTTGACAGACAAATGGATTCAACAGAGCCAGACAGCAGAGAGAAGCCACAGCTACAACTGAGATGTACTCCATGCACATATCCTCCTGGACTGCCCAAGACTTCTGCACATACTTTACGTGTGTGACAAGTCTGGTGCTTTCCTCAGACACTAGCTCTGAGCACTGCATGCAGTCCTGTCTCTGCATCTCAAGGAAGTGCTGGAGTTGAGGGTACAGAGGAAAATAAATAGAGCAATAAAGAGCATGGAGCAGCTGCTTTATGAGGACAAACTGAAAAGGCCAGGGCTGTCCTATTTAGAAAAGAATGAGAAAATTGAGAAAAGAATAACACCAAAACTTACAGGAGACGGTGGAAAAGCTGAATGTATGCTCTGCCAAATCCAGCAGTAACAGAACTAGAGGCACTCATTGAAACTTATAAGTTTATGTAAATAAATTTAAAACACAGTTTTAGATGTACTTATTTACACAGCAGTGACTTTTGGAACTTGCAACTGCAGGAATTTGCGGAGGCAGAGAAGAGAACATCAGCAGGTTCAAAAAAAGAACTGAAGATAAACGGACAGCAGGTCCACAAATTGATATTAAAGGAAAAAGGAAGGGATGGACCATCTGATAATCCTAACCAAATGATGGGATGTTGTGGGAGTGTAAGACAAATCCAATGCTGATAATAACCACGCTCATATGCTCTCCTTTAATAACACTTCTACTGTCACTGCTGGAGGCAGAACACTGGGGAAATAGACTGATGGTTCTTCTGTCCTACAAGGACTTTTCACATATTCTTCACGAATCTGTGTTTAGTAGATTGTTTGTAGTCCACCCTTTAACTCACTGAAAGGACAGCCTGGGAAAGAGGATAATCAGAAATAGGTTCCTGTGGACAGAGTCCTTCTTACCTATGGGATTTTCTGACTGTTGCCATTCTGGTGCAACTCTGCAGTGTTAGTTTCACCCTGCTACGGAGCTGCTTTGGTGAGCAAGAGCTGAATGTCTGAATGAACCATGTGTGACTTCAACCATCCCATCACAGGAAAACTGTTCTTATATTACAGTGCTATTGACTCTCCTCTAAAATCTATCATGGGAGAGGCTGAACCCAGCCCCTCCCTGTGCAAGGAGGAAAAACGTAACACAAAGTCTACGTTTTCCAGGAGGAAAAACGTAACACAAAGTCTACATATGAGGGCTGCTAGTTGGAATATGCTCACACACATATGCAGCTTCCAGCTCTCTCCCCTTTTCATGTATTTGATATTTGAGTAACAGCTCCCGCCTCCTTTGGGGAAAGGCAGAGAGTCCAGCCCTGGGTTTATCCAGGGCTTGCTGCAGACTGCCATGCATTTCATTAGTTATACCAGGACCACCACTGAAAATCCTCGATGTAGACAAATTTCAAAGAATCTAGACAAAACTACACAAGATTACTTGTAACCCACAAAGTCACCAGTTTGGAGAAAAGACCAAACAAGCAAAAGACGACTTACGGAAGAAATGTGAAATGCTATTGAACAGATACAAGTGTTCTGAATTCATTCTTTTCAAAGATCCACCCAGATCTGAATGTCTGTCATTGAAGCATTTTCTGTCTACTTCATTTTCTTTATATAAAAACAAAACAAAAGAAACTCACAACCCAAACCTACAACCTAGCCTGAGAAATTTTAGAAACACCCGTGCATAAGGAGAAAGTCCTAACCTAGTCACATGGCTGGCTTTAGGTATCACTGACAGCCACATTCGGACACCCAGATCTTGATGTATCATCAGGTACACCAGAACTTTCAGCACTGTAAACAAAAGACTAAGAATAATCCTTGAGTGTATTTGCCAAGTGAATCCTGACCAGGAATAAAGAGACACGAGTATATCTGGCTCGGGCAATGAAATGCTTAGGCAGCTTCAAATATCTGCAGTTTTATTGTTAAACCAAAGGTTCAAGAATGAGAAAAAGGAATGTAATTAAAGGACTGGAATGCATGTCCCATAGCAAAGAATATTCAAATTCAGTCCATTTAATAGGTAAAGGTTAAAGGGTGATCTGATCACAATCTACAAGTACCTATGCAGAAAATGGAATTTGGCAATAGAGGGCTCTTCAATCCATGTGACAAAGGAATAATAAGATCTGGGGGCTAGAAATTGAGGTTCGAGAAATTCACGTTTTAAAATATTATGACTTATTTTTACATGCGGGTAATTTGCTATTGAAATAAATTACTACAGGTTATGGCATGTTCTCAGCTACCGGCAAACTTTAAATTAAAATAGGATCTTGTTTTTTCTAAAAGACATAGTGAGATGGGAATTAATTATATAGCAAATCAGTCTAGATTATCATAATGTCTCTTTCTGGCCTCATAACCTAAGAATCTTTGTATTTTAATGAAATCAACAGATGCTTCACTGCCGTTTTCCAGGACAGTTGAAACACTTGCTTGCAGAATGTTAAAAGAGGCTGGTAAAGGCGAAGAGGCTTGTGTTGAGTCTGGTCCGACTTGCCACCAGTGCTTTCACTGAGTCTTTGTTACATGTTTGTGACTCCAGCTTGCAACCTATAATTAAAAGCGAAGGCAAGTAAAAAGTCTTAGGAATGAAATTCAATTCTGTAGTTCTAAAAATATGACCTCCAAGAGGTAGTTTGTTACAGTCACCTGCTGCAAGCCAGGGAGGACAGATGTTCACTGAGGAAGCTGTCAGCCAGCACTATAGCCTATCATCTCCAGAACACTTCCTGCCTCGTAGTTTGTTTTTACCTGAAGTCTCTGATCTAACCTGCAGCTCTTCAGGGTATTCCGAAATACTGACTGAAACCTGCAGCTCTTTAACTGCAGCTCAGGCCATGACTGACTCAGAGGGCTGTCCCTTGCTAGGACACAGCCTCCCAGTGCCATTCTGGGACGTGTGTTCCAAGGCAACTTAGAGGTAAGCACAGCAATGAACGCAGTGCCCATTAATTTGTCCATATTTATCAGATGGCTTTCTAAACAAAGCCAATCATG
Organism: Anas acuta; assembly: GCF_963932015.1. NCBI lineage: Eukaryota > Metazoa > Chordata > Aves > Anseriformes > Anatidae > Anas > Anas acuta. The sequence goes on from NC_088983.1 coordinate 22,442,254, forward strand.
TCTGCTTAAATAGAGAGCAGCCTGATTTTGTGCCATGTATCTGTATTAGAGAGGGTCAAGATGCCTATGAGTGAAGGAGATGATTCCTGGTGCAGATACACATCCTCTTTATAATTCTCCCTGGAAGTGAGGTTAAAAAAAGAAAAGAAAAAAAAAAAAAGAATAAGAACTGGCAAAAGCTACGTACAGGGAGTTTGAAAAGTAATCTTTATTATTCCAATCTCAAAAATCACCTTCTATTCTCAGAATGGAACTAGCTTTTTTTTTTTTTTTTTTTTTTTTTCCCTTTTCCATCAGGACTGGTTCTGAGTATGGTTTAACAGAAGAACAAGGGGATGGTTCTTCAATCTATCTTTGTTTTACGCATTGGACTAATATAAAAGGATGGTCAGGGATTGTAAGTACAGATACACAGTGTCTGATAATCAGCAGCAGGAGAATTCCATGATAACCAGACATTTGGCAGGATAAAGAGTAAAAGATATACAGTAAATTAGGTTTCCTTTAAATCTGCTGAGAAAGAGGAGTTTGTTTTAAGCTGAACTAAAACAAATTGGCAATCTGGTTTTGAGGTTTCTTAAAAATGGCAACTTCACAATCCTGAAGCATTCAAGGAACTTCTCCATCTAAACTTATGATAAGAAGCTTCACTCATGGGTTAATGAGAGCTCTAATCAGATGGCTTTTCACAATGATGAAAAGTGTCTCTCTGCAATCAAGTGAAGATGCAGATAGAGAGTGAGCAACAAAAGTGAGGAAAAATGATGTGCTAGGCTTGGCCAGTAGCCAATATTCATTTCCTCGTGCAGTTGGTGCTAGTAGGCAGGAAACAGGTTTTGGTGCAGGCTGGACACAGGCAGACAAAAAAGGGGGATGGCCACTGATGACCTTTTTGTCATGACAGTTTGTCATCCTCTACCTCACTAGGCCAACAACCTGAAGGCTACTTCAATTCAGGCAACTACGAAGACCACCTGGGAAGGTCAGCCACATTGTTTCCCTACTGCATCCTGTGTGTCATCACTTGCTTTTCTTCTGTCATGAGTTGCTCCCCTTCGTCAACTGCCTGCGTCACTTCTCAGAACGGTAACAGGGACATTCAGCCTTTCTAAGACGTCCTTAAAGGCACCTGCACCACAAACGTTCTTGCAGTTTCATAAATTACAGCCTATCAGCAGGTTCACCAGAACTACCTGTTTCCAGCCCGCTTCAAATGGCAAATAAAAGCCAACGCACCAGCTAATAAGGGCTTACTTTGTACTTGGGACAGACTGTGTGCGTGACGCTCCAAGGCTTCAGTGATGGGTAACTAAAGCTGATGCACTTACTTTAAGTGTATTTATTATCTAAATGCATTGTGCATACCTGGTCTAAACATATTTGATGGTTCAGTGGGATAACAACTGTATTCAGGTATTTATAGATAGTCATCACCATTTACCACAATGAAAGGAGTTCATTTGCCTGGCAAAAAAACAATGCATTGAACATTGAGAATAAATAACTGAAACCAAACAAAAGAGATTCTGATATAATTTGTGCTATGTTGGCTAAAGTAATGCAATCCTGCAACTCATGTGGAAATGCTTAACAAAGAACGTGCATTTACCTAGCTAAAAATAAGAATACGGTGATACGGTGATCAGAACGCTTAAACAATAAGGAAGGAATATTTCAAGGTTTCCTGATTTTTTTCTTCAACATTATAAATCCATTCTAGGTTCTGAATAATTTTAAATAGAAAATTGCAAAAAAAGGAAAAGAGAATATCTTGAGTTTCAAAAGAACTCTAGGAAGATACAGGGAAGCACTCCCTTTGGGAAGATACAAGATGTGTATTAAAAAAAAAAAAAAAGCTAAAGAAGTCAGGGGGAAATTCCTTCCATTGATCTAATGACAACACAGTAAAAATCATTCAGAAAGGCTTACACTGAAAAATAACAATTAACAGTTACTGAGAAAAGAGGAACCAGTACTTCACTGTGGTCTCCACCACCCTTAAAGCAAAAAAATAAGCCTCTGCATCTCATAAGACTCCAGGACGTTTGAGTGTCTTCCCAGTTATAGCAGAGTGAACACTAACCCAAATCATTCACATGATATCCCAGGGAAAGCTTAAACATTAGGGGAGTCCATCTTGCTGCCTTAACTTTCACCTCGGAATACATCAAGGTGAAGACCAAATACAACTAGATATGCTTTTCTGGAATAAAATCTAAGATATTTTGCCTTACAACCAAGTAACACAAAGAGAGATTCTAAACCAGTAATAAAAGGAAGAGAAGAGGAAAAAGGGGGAAAAATAAAAACAAGGGGAAAAAAAGCTACTCTGCAGTTATTTACTGACATTCTAATATCTGTTTTGAGCTGTACAATGATTTTGCATATACTCAGCCTGCCGCTTCTTGAGCTAACTACAAATATTGCTAAGAGAATAAAACTTCAAATGCTCTACAGCCTTACTTATTCTTGGTATTGCACTGCAGCATCTGAGCTACAGAAGAGCACTGTGTTGTGAAATGACCTACTTCTTGGATTCCTTCCTTTGAATAGGTAGCAACAAGGACAGGATTTATTTTATCACATGGGTAGATTTCTGCATCCTCCATACTGGGATATCCTGTCTGCTAAATCATTTGGTCTATTTTTGAAGAAAAACTTCATCTCAACGGGAGTAACAGACACTACAATTGCATCTTTGGACACAGATAATGGGAACATGAGAAATTATATATATGCACTTGGGAAAAAAAAAATGACACAGAACAGAGGGAGAAGCCTATGAAGTTGAATAGAAATGCTGCTGAAAGGTTCTGTATTAGTCCCAGAGACTAAAGTTTCCTCAGCTACTGAAAAGGGACAGCCTAGGCAGCAGCAAGATTAAGAAGAATTGGTTGTAGCACAGAATATGATGTGCAGATGAACGCTCTTTTGCAGTTGAAGTGTCAGGTATTGTTCCTTCCTTGATGGAGAAACTTCCAAGTTCTGGAATAAGTGAAAAAAAAAATAATGTATAGTTTCTGGATTTCTTAAAATTTCACCCTTCCACAGACTTCCTAGGGAACGGTGAGAAATCCAGTTAAACCCAGTTGTTTTCAAAATTATATTCCTCATAGCATGGTGGCTTACAGGGTCGTAGAATTGGTTTTGCAAAAATGCTCACTATGCAAAAGCTCTAAGTGAAAACAACAAGATTTTGTCTTGACTGCTAAGTGCTAACTGAAACCCTGAAAAATTTGACTAAGATTTCTCAGTCTGTTCCTCAAGACTAGCTGTCAATATTTAGTTGTACAAGTTAACTGACGTTTGACAGTAATAGAATCAACCTTTGTATCATGTCGAAGTATTTAAGGCATTTCACTGTGGACTCAGATGCATAAATCAGAACTTCCCTCCTGCTTCGTATTCTGTTCAAACCTCTATTTGGCCTAGTAAAGAATCAAAGCTGCAGGACATGGAAGCCCAGACAACCAGCTATAACACTCCTTGCTTCTGCCACAGGGCACAGACACAGGTGTACCTCCCGTTGGCCTGAAGAGCAAGTTCTACCTTGGACATGTATCTGGATATAGAAAGGGGATTGAGGAGGTACATCAGTGTTTTACCAATAGTTGGGAATATACAATAATGAGGAGATAGTTTCTACACCAAGCCTATACAGTGCAAAGGGAAAATAAGGAGAGAAGAAAGAAATGCACAATAGCTACCCACAGAAAATCATTCATTAGGTGGACTGAATGAAGCATCCTGGAATGTATGAAGAGTACAAGCCTGAGAAATGTGAGAGGAGACAGTGCTGTGCTCTGCTGAAAACCGTGCCCAGTTCAGAAAATTGTACCTCAAGAAAAGAGCGGACATATTAGACATAGTCCCAAGGAGAGCAATGACAATAACCAGAAATCTAGGAAATAAAAAAGATTGAAAGCACTGTTTGTTTTTTTTTTTTTTTTAACATATAGAAAAATGAAAAGAGACTTTATAACACCGTTCTAATATAAAAAGGCTGCTACAAAGAGGAAACGAACAATCTGTTTGTTGTATCCATGCTGAAAAGGACAAAAAATAATGGACAAAAATTACAGCAAGAAAGTGTTAGAATTGATGTTGGGAAAAGCTTTTTAAATTTAAGAACAGTGAAGCTCTGGAGGCGACTGCCTGAGAAGCAACCATCACTGGAGACCTTTAATTACAGGTTAAACAAATTGCTGTCAAGGCTCACATGGATGTCATTGATTTTGTCTTGGGACAGCAGAAGTGGAAAGGACTAAATAACCTCTCAAGGTCCCTTCCAGTCTTATTCTCTATGATTCTGTATTTTAGGAAACAAGAAAGGGCAAATTATGTAGTTAAAGACTATAATGGTGTTCAATGCACAGAAAGGATTAACCTTTTATTAACAAAATTCTGATATCTCACCGAACTGAAGGGCTCAAGTTTACAAGCGAACTACATGTACCTAGCTAATAAAGGTTTGACTGTCTTTTTTTTTTAAGGGTTGAAACAAAACAGAACATCGCAGAAAGTTATTTACAAGCATGCACTAGCTGATGTCAATTACATTCAGTCCTGTATTGAGCTTATAGAGATATTTGCTAGTTATACAATGCCCCGCTCTTTCCAAATTCATCCTGAAAACTCAGATTTGTCTAGCTAGCACAAGCTAAATCTGTCTAGCTTGGTTCAGTGATGAGTGTGTGAGGAAATGATTACTGTCAAGTACCTTAAGGATTTCATCTCAAAGGCAGAGAGGAAATATTTTAGGATGGCCCCATTGATCATTTAAGGCTTGAACCTTATTACACAAGACACTGAAAACTGCATCAGACAATGACTTAGCAAATAAACACTCTACTTACTGATTTTATTATATTTCAAATCCACCTAAGGTTCTGCAAATACAAAATACCTGTCTCAGGAAAATAGATCCGTTTAGTATAGCTGGGTGAATGTTTCCATTGGGATGGCTTTCTAACAGAATTGCATTTTCCTAATGGAGAATTAGCAATGAAATGTCTCACTTCAAGTTGTTGCAACCCAAAATGGCACATTTACTTTTGTCAAACTTAACAGAAAAGTTTTTATATGAACTTATAAAACTTTATTTTTCAGGCACTGCATTTACTTCTAACAGTGGTCCCCATTTTTTGTTTGCTTGTTTTATTTTTTAACCTCTGTCTGTACTCCCCAGGGAAGCACTTTCACATGACACAATAGCAGTGTCCCACTTGACATCACGAGATGCATGACTGCTTTTGCCACAAAGCAGCTTAACCAGAGATTCAGACCCCTGTGGTAGAACAAAACATGGATCCTGCAGTACAGCTACCATGTGGAACTTCTCTGGATAAGATGATAAAGCTCTTCTTGAACCAACTGGCAAGTATTTGGGGTCATCTCAATTAATATGAAATACTTGATTCTCAGAGTATCAGAATATTATATATTAATTCAATACTGAAAACTGGGGGGATTTACATTAAAAAACAGTAACAACAAAAATAAATGTAGGCTAGAAGAACTCCCTTTGGGACAGAAACTCTGTGTTTCATTTCAGCGATAAAGCATGCTGGAACTGAGAACACTGATGTTTAAAGTCTTTGAAAATACTGAATAGATATTGTTTGCTCATAGGCATGCAGTATTTCCCTGCTACCTATCTTCTCTAGCCTATATGCCTTGAGCCTGCTTTGCAAGAACATCCCTGGCAGGTATATTGAGAAGTCTCCACATGCCAATCAAGCATTATTCTCACTGCCCAGGTTTCCAATGTGTTGGGCATCTAGTGCCAACCACAGTGGCATTTTCTATGTTTTTGTCACTTGTCCAGCAACAAACAAATTGAAAACATTTGCTATTACATATGGGTGAGCACATGCTTAAAAGTGAGCACAGCTCAAATAATGATGCAATTAGGACAACAGATGAACTATTTGGTGGATTTAGTATTGTGTAGACTTAGTCCACAAACTTAAAATGATGTGTCACTATCTGTAGCAGAGTGGTGCCACTGTCCATAGCAGGGTGATAACAGCTGGGGATTCTGCATCCCAACATTCATCTCCCTCTATCGGCCTAATCACAAAGGGCACAGGAGCATTGGCATCTCCTCCTATCTGCAAAAGCAACCCAAGATAGAGGCATGTGTGCAGACAGACTCTCCTCCTGTGGTGGAACAAATACCCTTTGAGTCCAGTGCAGAGGCACCATCAGTGAGATGGCATTACCCTGTGGCTAACACTGTCAGCCAGGTTACCAGCACAGTGCACTACACAGGTTTAGATGGACTGAGGAGGAGGTCCTGCTTCCGTTCATCTAAACCAAAATACTATAGGGTTTCCACCTCTTTTCTTCCTTTTTGCTTGTTGTCCTTTCCAAAACCTACCAGCACTGGCACTTCAAGAACTCTTTGATCACTTCTGCAAAAATTCCAGGGCATGGAACAAAGTTAAAACCCCCTATAGGTAAGGCTCCCTGAACTTTCATCTGCACTGGGCTTAAGTTGTGTGAAAACAGGGAGGGAATGAGATAAATATTTGCTTGCATATTTGTTGGGGAGGGCAGGGAGTGTAATTAATTCTCTAACTACAAGTAGCATCAAAAGAAAAATACTTTTATCACCCCACCTCTAGAAAGAGAACTAGAACCTCTTCTACATCCTTCTCCTGCATGTATCTAAAAACTCACAGCTGAGAGAATCCAGTGCTTAAGAATGGAATACACAACAAATATCCCTTCTGCTAGGCACTGAATCCCAACTGCCATGATGGCAAGAAATTTCATCCATCTACACATTTAGAAACCACTCAGCTGCACTGGGCACAACATTAGCCCCCAGCACAAGTGTCCGAGACCAATAAAGGGAGGCTATGAACAGGGTGTACCCCTGAGCCGCCAACATGGTCTCAAGCCTTCCTGACAAAGCCATTTTCCCAGCCCCACTTTACAGGCTTCTCATGGAACAGCACTAAAATGGTGCAAGTGAAGAAGAGCCCGGTGGCCCTGCAGAGCATGCTTGGGCTGTCAGTGAAACTTCACCTTCCCGACTTGCTTTCACCTGGAAGATGTATATGCATGTATGGAGCATGAGTCCAGCTGCTGCCAGGGGACAACACAGGAAGGAAAAGCAGTCAGCTCTGCCAGCATGCTGCTGGTGCAATGAGAGAGCAGTAGGGAAAGCACACAAAGGAGAAAAAAACAGAAGCAAAGAAGGGTGACTTGTTCCAGCAGAAGCACTGAAATGGGAGACAGATTAGGGTCTAAGCACCCCGTTCAGCACTGAATTATACTTCCTGCTCAAAGCAGGTGGGGCGCTAAAATCAGGAGCTGAGAGAGCTCTTTGGTGAGGAGAGGGGTCAGGACTGGAGTCAGCACAGAGCTGCAGACAAAAAGGCAGCTGATGAGCTGCTTCCAGACACCCAGCACACTGGGCCTGATGCTGCAAAATGCAGAGAGCTCTCAATACCTTTTGGCCTCTGGAGTGGGCCCCAACAGTACGTGTTTTTTTTTCCTTTCTTAAAAGAAAAAAAAAAATGCATCTCCCCACACGGAGCTGGAAATGATAGATCTCTCCGTGGCAAAAAAGCTTTACATTAGAAATCCCACAATATAAATATGAAGTGAGAATAAACTTTTCCCTCAGTGTGTTTACTTTTCCTACAATGCCATTTTAAATGTGTCCAGGCACTAGGTTGCCATCTCCTCTGCACAGAGCTTGTTTTTACATCTAAGGCAGACTGCTCTCACATCTAAGAAAGCTTATTTGATGTAACCCTGATGTACAATGTTATCTTACATTTTCTGTTTTGCTCACTACTATCCTGGTGCATAATTTCTTAAGCAGATCTATAGCGTTTACATTGTTCTAACACTATGAGGCAGGAAACACAAGCTGCTGTAGACATTTGTTTGGCCAGAATTCTCCATTTAAATTTTTTCCCTCATTTCTGGTCAACTGGACTGCCCACCCAGTTCTGACTTTCAAGCCCCAACAACCTTTCCATACACTCACTGGGCACTGAGACACTACTGCAGCAGCAGCAAGCAGCCTCAAACCACGGTGAACTTCCCCCTCTGGGGACAACTTCTTGGGAGGAGGAGGTGGGAAGTGGGCTCTGTTTTGTTACCCGATGACAAGAAGGTATATGTGTTCACTTACAGATCTGAACGGTGCATTTCTGCATTTGTACCCATTGAAGGCATATTTTGGGGTTTATACGCATTTGGAAACAATAACAGCCATCCTTTTATCCTAAAAGTGGTTCAGAAAGCAGAACACCTTTTTTATTAATCTCTCTCCAAGAAGGATGGAGTTACCACTTCCTAGAGCATAGACTGGCTGAGGTGAGATTACAACAGGATCTTTGTGACTGCAAATTCAGCCTTCCCATATAGCTGCCCCGTTTCCTCCCTCAGCAGCACATTTACAAGCAAGATTTCAGTTTGGAAGATGAGACTAACTTTGCTGTGGACAGTGTGACAAATGGGACTTAGCTGGAGCGAAGCACGCTCCTTCACACATTTCTTTTCCTGTTATCCAGACATAGTCAAAGCTGAAAGGAAAACAGATGAGGGAGGAAGCAAAGAGGCAGCAGGGCCTTCGAAGCAGAGCATTTCTAACATGAACTATCCTGTGGAGGCCATGTTCTTGCCTGGAGTCCTTTCCCAAGCCCAAATAACCCAACACCAGCTCTGATAGTTCTATTATAAAGCAGACAAACAAGCAAAACAAAATACAGTGCCCAGAATAAAGAAGCAGGTGCTGAAAAGCACATTGCTAGAGAATGGATGTTGAACCCACAATGGGGCCCGGCATCACAGTTTTGCTGTTCCCAGGCAGGAATTGTTCTGCCTAGCTTATGTCCTTCATATGTAAGGCACTCAAAAGGAGTAGATTAGAGAAGATGACCAGCACATGCTGAAAGTGCTGTTTTTTTCTATATTGCACTACCCTTTTTTCCCTCTTCTTCCTTTCCCTAGAGCACAGTACTTTCAAGAGCTGCATTTTTCAGCTACCCCATGCTTCTCTATTTTTTATTGGGGACAATGTAAACAATAATAAAAACACAGAAATTATTTCCCTAACTCCCCAGTCACTCTGACAATAGGGTCTGCATGGTTTTTATAATGTAACCCCTTTACCCTTGAAAATACACATATCTCACACCGTCCTGGCATCTGCACGCCTAACTCCTTTCTCTGCAAACCCGTTCTTCTGCATGCGGGCGAACTGATACCTATTACTAACAGTAGGAACTATTTCCCAAGCACTTCCAAAAGGAAAGGCAGATTACAGAGATCTGTCCAAAATCCTGTTGGTCCCTGCAAAGCCACAGAAAGGCCAAAAGTTCTCACCTGCTGTTTCTACATTGTGATACCAACAAGTTATGTCCCACTTATGCTAACATATATCTTAAAAGCAGGGCAAAAGAATCCTAGAATACCCCAGGTTGGAGGCCTGAAAGATCCACCAAGTTTTCATGGGAAAACAGAGCCTAGATGAGATTACCTAGCCTTCTGAACGAACAGAAGGATTTGGATCGTCAGCTTCTTGCAACATTTCTCCTTGCTTGTACAGAAGTATATCCCAAAGGTTAAACACTTAAATTAGCTTGAAGCAAGAAAAGAAATAAAGCTGCTCCTGTTAATTGCGCCTGGTGAATTTGGCATACATATTCATCTTGGAGAGAAGATGTATATTCACTGCCTTCTAAAAACAAGCTTCATTTTCCCAATGTGAATGTACAATGGTTGTAACATTATTTCTATAACGTTGCTATTACACAATTTTTATTATTTTTACTATCATTACACATCAAAAGCACTGGAGTGGTCAGTGAAAAGAAGAGGAAGCAAGCAGCATTTGAAGGTATTTCTTTAGATACAGAGAGGCATGACGGCCAAGCTGCGCCACTTCTCAAAAGCTTGGGACTGTAGGTTCATCCCCATGGACACCTTGCAAGAAAAAGAAATAAGGACAGAAAGAGCAAATGTGCACACAGGAATATTTAGTTCTAACCCTTGCTGTTGACTGAATGGATGAAGTTTTATTCATCAAGCTTTCCCAAGGCCAGAGAGAGCGAGACCAAAGCAGCACATTGGGGAAAGGGCTGCAGCCCCAAGCTTCCATCCTAGCATGGCTAGCCAACTGAGTGACTTCCAGATGCTGGAAGACAGTCTTGACACCTAAGGTAGCCTGCAAAAGCACAAGAAGATACCTAAAGCACAAGAAGATACCTAAAATGCAGTTTGCTCATCACTTTGACGTACATATAATCATACAGACCCGGACACGTTCTCATTTCAGTACAGCCCAACACTCGATTACAGATTGAGGATCAAAGACTTTAAGTAGCTCTCACACAAAGGAAACCGTATCTAAGCCCTGTAAATAGTGACTATGAAAAGAGCGCATGTGTCTTGGTGCATAACCAATCAAACATGAAATGCCTTTGTAAAGCAGTTGCTAAGAAGGCTAATGTGATTCCTCTGTGTTTAAGTATAAAAATATCAAGAAATTACAGAGAAAAGATACTGACTGTATATAGTATTAGTGAAACCATTTAATAATACTGTGGTCAGTTACCTTGTCCAAGCTTTTAAAGAGATGTTAAAAAGTTTCAAAGAGCAAAGAGAATTGCTACAGTGGTTTCAAGTCTTTGAATCTTGTATTACATTAGGTATACTAATGAATTCCAACTATTTCACCAAAAGGCAGGTTCCAAGTTGGTCCAAACACGCTCCAGGAATCTGCATGGGGAGAAGATTTCTGACAGAAGATGTCACCTTTAATTTAGGAGACAAAAGCGTAATGAAGCGTAATCATATACAGTGGCTAGTCAAATTACAACTATTCAGTCTGGAAGTAAAGTGGAATGTTTCACAGTGAGCTAATTAACCAGTGAATTCTTTAAATCATGACAGGACGCATGAATAGCTTAAAATCAAAAAAGGTTATATCTTGATACAGAAGTCCATCAAAATCCCATCAACACAATGATTTATGTTAAAGGTTCAGCTATAAAATTTATGAAGTATTCAACGTTTTTGCTCTGACAGATATAAATACATGAAGAATCTAAGTGCTTGCATCACAAGAGGATGACAAAGTATTTTTGCAATCTACAAGAACAAAAGAGGATGTTGATCAGCTACCAGGAATAAACATGCTTTCTTCCTAATTTCACAGACCTGGGTCACTTGCTCCAAAGAAGTCTTAAAAGAGCTGAATGAGGAGATTTCTGATCCACTAAGGTTTATTTTTAATCTTGGAATAACAGAAAGCTAATAGATGAACAAAGGAACGTTATGTTGTGTTCATGTTTTAAAAAGCCAAACAGAGCAAGATGTATAACTGTAGAGGGTTTAGCCTACAGGAAACATCAACCCTGAAGGAAGTAAAACAAAAGCTTCAATCCAATGCGCTTAATAAAAATATTAAAGGATAAGACTACAATAGTGTCATTAGACCTTCCTTTGTGTAAAACGAGTTTCTGTCAAATAAACCTGTTATCATTTAAATGACAATGGCAATGTCATAGATGAAACGTTTTGAAAAACATTTGATGGAATATCACAAGACAGTCCTGCTTAAATTAACACTATACAAGAGCTAACCAGGACATGATAGTAGATAAGATGGTCTTCCACTGACAGTCTTGAAAAGTAGTTGTCAGGAGGGCATCATTATTGAAAAGAGGTATTTCTCATGCACCATACAGATCTATATTTGAAGCACAAATATTAAACATTTTATCAATTACTTAGACGTAAAAAAAGCAATATAAGCAATAATATAAAAAATATAAAAAAGTATAGAAAAAGCAATATAAGAAGCTGAAGCTAATACTTGAAGGGAAGACCAAGTCTGACAGAGTGCTAAATACATGAAAACACAGCAGTCACAGAGTCATCCATACAGCAGGGCAATCCCGGCCCTTCCGATCCAAACAAATTTTAAAACAGCTGAATAAGAAAGCATAGGAGCTTATTATACCAGTCCTGACTACAGAAACAGAAAAGAAGCTATGAGGGAGCTGCACTCTGCAAAGCAACAACTTTGAAAACAATTGAGGAAACATCAGAGGAGAAAGTGTGAGCTTCCACTAAGCACTATGACCAAAGGGCTCCACTCAGTCTCAGGATATAGGACAAGACTAAGCAATAGAAGGAATGGGATGTTACCTCTTCATGTGACATTGCTAAGATAAGCACTAGAACACAAGGTATAACCCTAAAATCTACATTTTCTTAAAGAAAGGACTCTAAAAAATCGCAAAGGATAGATCAAGTGGCTTCTACTTGATTTGAGAACTAGAATAAACTCCCTGAAGTCAGAGACAAATAAATCCACCCATTTGGTTTTTCAAAAGGCTTTTTTGTTTTGTTTTTCAAGAGATAAACTTTTCAAAGTTTATCTAAAGAAGTGACTTAACCATTGTGAGTAAGGGAAAAAAAAACACACATTTTCTGAAACATTTTTGTTCCAATAGAAAACTCCATCACAGGAACCAATGTTGTGTCAGAAATTCCAAATGCATATAAAGCCTGGAGTCTTTTAAAAGTAGGGGGCAATTAGACTTCACAGCAACTTATGTAAGAAAGCAACAGATTCTGTCTTTTAATGCCTTCGCATCAAGGCCGGTTAAACACAACTCTCAGAAAGAAGCCCCAAACTATTAGATTTAATGCAGGAGAAGCAGCAGAAATTAAGACTTGATATTTCTTGCTTACAAACACTAACACTCTGCGTAAGGTGAGGAAAATTATATATTGACTGAAGGTTGAGCTGGCAGAGCACAGTGGCTCTTTCAAAGCCTCTGACTTTCTGAAACCCTTACATGCCACAGATCACTCAAGCAACAACAGGACAGATGACTGCAGATTTACTTTGCGTAGTAGGTATTTGTTTACTGCTGAGAAACAGACCAGGAGTTACAACTCCTGGTTTCTATTCCTGATCCTGTCACTTGTCTGTTGGACATTTTTTCACTTTATTTCATGATCTCTTAGTTGAGGAATTCAGTAGTTAATAGAAATGATTTGTGCTTTTCCATGTGTGTGGGTTTTTTTTTTTGTTTTGTTTTTTTTGTTTTGTTTTGTTTTTTTATTAGTTAAGTCTCTAGTGTGAGGACAAGCCTTACTTGTCCTTAAAACATCTTTAGCAGCCCCAAATGGTGCATAGAAAAAGACAAGCACAGTGCCACAGAGACTAGCTCTTTGTAGAAACATTTTTGAGTTAATACAGCAAAGGGAACAATGGCTCTCCTGGCAGGAGAAGATGGACAAGGTGACCTAGTAGGTGTTTACTATTTCTAATATCTATGATTCTCTGGAGTTTGTCCCAGTAGGGTAGTCTCTTTTCCTCCCTTTTTTACACAGCACCAGTCCACCTCTTTGAGGCAGTAAAAAACACTCCTTGGTTTTTAAGTTTCCCTTAAAGGACAACCCCACGTAGATTCAGCACTCAGAAAAATGGCCCAGTTGGGCAGTAATAAACCTTCTTAGCAGTTACTTCCACAGTTAGAGCCACAGGGAAAGCAATACACATAATCACAAAATTCGTGCTGGATGGAGAGATTCCCAAGCCCAAGTTAAAGCCTGGGAGCCAGCTGTCTGCTGCGCCAACAGCCCATGCTGATTTGGAGACCTTTCCTTACTGTAAGTGAGTCTCCCTCCAAGCCTTTACACAATTCCTCATCCCATACAGGGAAAGATCACTTGGTAAGGAAGGGCAGCCACATTTACAACACAGCTCAGAGGCAGTTTTATATCTCCACTTGTTCATACCCTCTTTTGGGATCAATTGCTTTGGGGATCTTAGCAATTCCTAATGGCCAGAGGAGCCTGAACAACCTTACCTTCCATTTCTTCACTGTAACTCAATCTAGCCCTTCTCAACTGCTCATCTCAGTTAAATCAACTTCCTCAAATAAAGCCTGCTTCATTTCCCCAACCCTGCATGTCCTTATACCAAATTATCTCTCTGCTTCTCTGATAACCCTGCATTCAGATGCCTTCCTCAGCTGTGTGCAAGCCTGTACAAGGAACACTGCTGTGGTGTATCATGGCCACTGATGGCTGAGTATACTGCAGTTAGTGCAAGGCAAAGCAAATGCAGTATCTGTTTGAAAATACTACAGGGATCTTAGAAATGGAGAAGTGGTGTGGCTGCACCAGCAAGTATTTACACATAACAACTTCCATATTGAATACAACCAGCACCCTGTATCTGAAAATTGCCTCCTTAAACACTCAGGCAAATCCAACAGAACAGGTGTGTAGTGATACTCCCCTAAAACCGTTTCATATCCTCTACCAATTTGAGCCTAAGAGGTTTATATGCAGGAGGCAATATCTTCATATTTTACAAAATATCCAGGATTCCCCCCTCCCCTCCTTTTTTTCCCCCCTGCAATAACACCCCACAGCAAGGATTCACGTGACTTCATTGCATATCCTATTTGGTTTTGTTTGTTCTGAAGCTCACCCTGCCCTTTTCATTTGATGCCTCTATTTGATTTGAGAAGACATTGAACAACAGTTCCCTTTGATTTCTCTTCCATGCCATGCAGGACTTTCTGTCCTGCTAGCCTACCCTTTCTCAGTGAAGTCTGTTGTGAAGAGCTGTACACAGCCTGTTCAGTCATTCCGTGTACAGAAGTCTCTCCTGACCTTTGGTGATCCTTGTTGCCCTTCTCTTCAGTTTTACAGTGTATTTTTGAGATTAGAAGCACAAAATGACAGTGTCCAGCAGAAAGGTTTTATTTAATGACAATTATATTTTCTATATTGTTCTCTATTCCCTTCCTAATACTTCACAATGCTATTTGACCAATATTAACCACTGAACAATTTTTATTATTTTTTTAACTGAAACATCAGAATCAAACCAAAGTCCAACACCATGCATGGAAAGTCGTGATTACTTTCTCTCCCTTATACTATCCACCTCGTTTTGTATTTACATGTATTTAATTTCACCTACCACATTTGTCCAGTCATCCAGCGTAACTATGCCAATCTCTGCAGTTCTACAGACAATCCTCACCCAAATATTAGCAAAATCTGTGCTTTCTCCACCCACATTCCTATTTATTCTTCCACTAACAAACCTTCAGACCTCAGCATGGTTCCCAGAGTTCTCCCTAGTGAGGCCTTTCCATGGGAGAACTGTTCAGCCCTACATTCTGTTTCTTACCCTCCAACCAATTCCTCTGTGCAATGACCATCTTGTTTTGCCCACTTTTTTTTTTTTTTTTTTTTTTTACTTCTTGAAGAGCCTTTTGGCAAAAACAGCTCACCAGAACAGTTTTGAAAGGTAGAACAGAATATTCCAAGTTGGAAGAGATCCACAAGGACCACTAAGTCCAACTTCTGACTCCACATAGGACTACCTAAAAAATACACCATAGGTGTAAGAGGGTTTTCCAAACACTTCTTGAACTCTGGCAGGCTTGATGCCATGACAACTACCATGGGGGAACTATCCAGTGTCCAAAGGGTACATCCATCTCTAACTTGTAGGGTACATCTTCCCAAACTCTCCAGTCCACACACTTACTGATGGCTTCAGTAAATCCAAATAATTCCCTGATTGCCTCAGTTAAAATACAAAGCTGCAACTAGTCCTAAATTCTTGGCAACGTTACCAAAGATAATATGCTGCACTTCTTACCAAAAGGTGTCCTCATACAAACCAAGTCTTTCCATAAGCTCTAGTTGCAAAACCATGACCAAAAAGATGACTCTGAGGCAAAAGGAACACCAACACTTATTCGCCCTCCTCTGCAGGTGCACTGGCAAATCCAACATCTGGAAGGAATGGGGAAACAGAACTGGAACTGCATTTGAAAAAAAAAAAACCATAGAAACCAGCTGCAGTTTCCACAGACCCAAAATTCCTAAGAAGGGACAGAAGTGATTTAGAAAATACATTCAATGTCAAAGCTGTCATCTGAATTATTAACGTGTAATGTATAGACTTTATGTGAAGCTCACAGTTGAGATGAAAGTTATTAACCTAATAACTTACATGCATAATTAATTTTTCTTGTGATATATGATTTGTGAAGTTCTAACAAAAATGTGTCACAGAGGTTGTAAACAGGGAAACTAGCCTGAAGCCAGAAGAGCTAAGCATATGCTAATTAAGAGAACATGCTAGAAACACATACTTAGGGAAACAGTGCTACATTTCTACGTTATCCCTGATCACCTGGTAAGGAAGAATAGGAAGCATGCTCAGGCAAGGCAAGAGAAGCAGATGCACCAAGCTTGACTAGAAGAGAAAGAAGGCAGTTAGTGTTCTTGTCCACTCAGAAGAAGGCAACTTCAGGACAAACCAGCCCAGGAATACAAACTGAGAAAAGAGAGAAAGTGCTAAGCTGACAGCTTGCCTGGTTAGCTGTACAAAGCAGCAGAGGAAGAACACATTCTCCAGTAGGAAAACAACTTCTCAAGCTTTGCTTTACAACCAATTTCAATATTCCAGTTGTTTAACCATTACCTGGACAGAATAAATTAACTGCATACAGCTTCTACCTAAGAAAGCCGGAAAGACACAGCACTCTTGTCCTCTAGGAGCAACAAGTCACAAAGATGATGTCTCAACTAAACCTGCAAAAGCTTTCACCTGTGCTACAGGTGATTTTCTTCACAGTTCTTTACACCTTCAGAGATGGGTATGTGACCGTCCTTCCTTTGGGGGCTACAAACACATCCCGATGTCTAGAAGTGTCCCAGTATCAAATTTCTCAGGACTTGCAACACTTCCAAGGCAGCAGGTAACAACACGAGAGAAACCCATTGTTCCCCCATTTTGCTGCCCTCATCCTCTACGTGAGAATCTTCCCAGAAGCAGGGCAGCCCAATTTGGGGAAAAGGTTTTCCTTTCAGAGCCTGGATTGTTCCAGTGGTTTGCCCAATCCTGCTCATAGGCATGAAAACTTGTGCCCTGCCCTTGTAGCATTTCACAGCAGTGTTTTAGTCACCCCAAGCATTCTGAATTCCACTCCTGCATCTTCTCTCTGACAAAAGTTCAGAAATCAGCAGCGCACTTATCTTCACATCTGTTCAGGGCTTGAAATCCACTGGAGCACTTCACAACCAAAAACAAAATGAAAACGAATACTGGCAGGCAGCTGAGAAGCAGATCAGAATGGGGTGGACCTGATCAGCCTTCTAAAATCACTGGCTTCATTCCCTGTTGCTGCTACCGCCTGATGATGGCAAGTGCATGAAAAGCAGATTGTCTGCCTACCTCCTGCCCCAATCAAGGGAACATCTTGCCTCTGGCTGGCATCTCACTGCATTCAGCTGTAGAAAAACAGGGAAATCTCAAGGACAACCAATCCAGCCAGGATGTTCTGCCAAGGCTGCTGTTCTTAGCTGAGGAAATGGTCCTCTCCATTTTCCTCAGCTAGAAAGAGGGAGAGAATATTCCCCCCCCAACATCATCCTAAAGCCCGCAGGTGCCAGCAATCCAAATAAACGTAGAGCAATTAACAGAATTAACACAGCTTTAAATAGCTTGGCTCACCAGATGCAGACTCCTAGCAGGGTTCTATAAAATGTAAAGTTATTACAGATAAAACCATTAATCATCTGTTCAGAGACTTGTTCTAGATGCAAAACCCATTCCACTTAAAATGGCTAATAACCAGAAAGGCACAGATTTAACGGGAATGATTACGCCATTTCTAAACAGCATTTTTCATCTCTGCCACCTTTCCCAAACCTCTGTCTTTCTTCTCCTTGCTAACACTGCTACAGTAAGAAACCTTCTCTGCTGGTATCATCACAGCTGCCTCTCAGGGTGGTAAACCTGGACACAACCTCTCAGTCACCTCCAGCCTGGCCAGAGGAGCTGGGTGACTAGCACACCATGCACCACTGCTTTCCTGGATGCAGTTATTGTTCATTTGTGTGTCATCAACCCTGTGCAGCTCACAGATAATTATTGCTCTCCTTCCAGTGCTAAGCACTCAACTGCTAAGATCTGTGCTTATGAATCAGAAGCATGAGTTTTCTCCCTTATGTTGATGTGAAGTCACCAGTAGCCATGGTATGCTATACAGCAATCCTACTGACATCCTCCTAAGACCTAATAAAATGAACACATTCCTCTTTTTGTGGTACTACATCTATATCTTGCTAGCTACAAGGAGCAGGGGCAGGGGAGCTGACCTTAACTTATCTCTGAGCACTGAACTTACCATCTCTAGCACCTCCACTTACGGAACTTATGGCTCAAAGAGTACAAAAACTTGTGGCAAGCAATTCAGAGCTTAAATTGCATCTTTCCATAGATCTGCATTATGCTCACTGATTTGCTTAGGGACCTAGATACATCCACTGTTCATTCTGAGCTAAATCAATTCTGCTGGTACAGCTCGAAGGAGGAAGGAAGAACAATGCCAAACTACAGACATTCAGTGAAACAGACAACATCAATAGTAGAGCAGAGCCAGACAGCAGCAGTGACAAAGAATTAGAACAGAAAGAAAATCAGAGACAATACAAAATCTGGTTGTATCAGAAAAGAGCTCGCTGCCTTTCCCATGCAGTTCATGTAACAAATGCTGCCCAATTACTGCTGCCTACATCCTCCTGTCCTACTCACACTTGACAGCTAGCTGGCTCCCTGCTACAAAGGGAGTGGTGGACCTGGGAGGAGCCCAGCTCACCCACTCAGCATGCAAACCTCAGCAGCCTTGCTTGCCTGCCTTACTGGCAGCTGCAGCAGCTTGGCTTTTCAAGGTGGGCAGCAGCAGCTCAGTTTTTCCCTACTGCACACAATACACACACACACATACACAGACTTCAAAGCAATAGCACAGCCTTCAGCGTCAGGCAAGATTTGTTTAGCGGCTGCTGTTTCCAAAAACATAACACTTGTCAATTGAGAAATAAACTAATACAGCCAAAAAAGCCCACACACTAATTAAAACTCTAAAAATCAAAACCCAACTCTTGCATACCACAATTGAATGATTACAAACTACCTGAAAGCGCAGCTAGATCATAATATTCACCATTGGCCACCTCTGTATTTGAAGACTGCAATAAAATGAAGACTCCAACAGAACTAAAAATAATTACCAAGAAGGCTGAGGACTGGCTAAGAGTTCCAAAAGCATACTGACATGGGGTTAAGCTACAAGTTTTAGCCTTAAACCCAGTGGTACCTGGTCCTGCTGCTGCAGGCAGCAAATATTTTCAAAAGCAACATAACAGTTCCACGAAAAGCAACTGTGTGTGGGGATACAATTAGAAAAGGAGCAGAGTCCTTTTAACTCTTGAGCTTGGAGCAGCCACTCAAGTACAGAAAAAGTGTTTCTCCTATCACTATTACAGCTCTGTCAAGAGTCAGAGGCCTTATCACAGCACTAGAGGATGTACTGAGCTCTGTATGCTCCATGTCATTAACTCTCTGCCTGCTGAGTTTTCAAACCCTAAGTGCCAAAAGCGTAAGTGCATTCACTTTTCGCCTTCCTTGGTGGTGAACATCCCAGTCACTCCTAGGCAGACAGTGCCTGTTACATACATTTAATTAAACAATTTTGCAGCTGAAATTTTAATGTGAGTTTGGTTTACAAATACTAGTTTATGGTAGATCCTGCCTCTCCAAGCTCCCTGTCTGTATTCCTGTCTGACAGTATAAGATTCATCCTTAGCAATTTCTTTAATGCAACATAAAGGGTGACAAATAAAAGAGCGTCTCCTACTGTTTTTTCTGACTTGTCTCACCAGAGCCAAGAGTCCTTTAAGCTCAATGAACTACCAAGCCAAGCAGGGCAGGAGCAGCTCATTTTACTTTCATCCTGTGCTGAGAAATCAGGCTTTGGACAGCTGAAGTTAAGATCACAGCTGATAAGCACCACCATCAGCAAGGACGGGACCACATTTGGCTGATTTCCATAAGAAAAAGGCAGCCAGAAATCTTTTTCCACAGTAACCTCCATGACTATCACCACTGCTCTGCTGACCACTTTGGACTCAGCCATGTTTGTCCATCAAACAATTGTACCCTGTCTTAGTTGGCTAACTCCTGAATAGAAATGGATTAGCCCACATGGATTTATAAAGATTGTTGTTTTCACATCTCCATTCTGGGTTTCCAATTACCTTTATTATGTGCCCAAAGCACAGGCTATATTGCTCCGATCCTCATTACATTTTCTAAATTTGCCTATACGGATACAATTCTATACCTGGAAACACTCGTTTTCTGCAGAACAGCACATGGCGCATCCCCTGCAGGTACAGAAGCTCAGCAGGAGTTAAGTTCACTACGCAGGAAAGAAAAGCCTGCTCCTGATGGCCCTGCTGCAAAGCCAGCCCAGATGGCCCTAGCACCAGGACTGGGGATCACGTGTGGATGGCTCAGTCAGGACCCTCTAACTGCTGCTGGGGACCCTGCCCAGCACTGACACCAACCCTAGAGCCACCTGTAGAGAGTTAGACCTGGTTAGAGCACACAGTGTTCTAGCTCCATACATTAGCTTATGAGCTCTGTGGTAGGACATTCAAACAACTGTAAAAAGATGCCTCTTATGCCTTCTGCACAGAAAGTTCCAACATCTGTTGGCTTATCCATGCTTTCTTTAAAACGTATGCTCAATCTACATATGTACTTCATTAATCAGAATGTTTACAGAAGTAGTTAGTGGCCAAAAAGTAAGGTAACTTCAGGAAGTCAATGCCACTGAACTGCTGACATATTCTTTAAATTAATCCCCCAACATAATGTATGCACTGGGACCGACCTAGAATGCTGGGAAGCTGCTGTCTGCCTGCTGATAAGAGTTCCAGAGAGTAAGACATTATAATAAATGTGACCCTTAATAGAACCTGTATTTGTTTAATGTGGACAGAACCATCCTAAAACAAAACAGCTTGTATTTCTAAGCTCACTGTCACTAGATTCTGGAGTCTCTGCTATGAATTTCATTAAAGAAAAAATTCAGGAGCCAAGTGATTTTTTTCAGTACACGTGATAAAATCTCTCCTCTATCTCCTGTACCAAATTCAGTCAAAACTTCAGCTCCTTTCTTTACATCTCCCACATCTTACTAAGCACAAAACGATTCCATCACTTCATTTTTGTACTCAAATTCTTTCACTAAGGACTAATTTCATGAGGCAATTTCAATTGCTGTCCTGCTTAACAGTCCAGAGATAATCACTGAACCTTCATCTACCTTCTCTTTGTTTCCACTGTTGTTCTAGTACCAGCATCATCGTTGCTGCTCTGAACTGCCTGCCATTAGGGGAGAAACTGTCTCTGTAGGTCTTGCTGAGTCAGATTTTCTGTATCCCATCTCATTTACAACAAAATAAATACCAGCCTTGTCTTTACTTAATTGTTTCTCTTCCCCTCATTGCCCCTGATTTCTTCCCTCTGAGGTGCTGCTTGGTGTAAACGATATGAAGCACTCAAACAAGAGTGCACTTGTGGCTGAGTAAATACTTTCCATGGACATATGGGCAAGTCCTGAGCACACTATTATTCCACTTCATATGTGGTCTGAAAGATCTGATCAAAGTGTAGGCAAAAAAGTTGTCAGAAATAAACACACAGTTTGATAGCATCAGGTGAAGCATAAGACCTCACTAGGGGTTAGAGAGCCACCAGCTTATTGATGACTACACTCCAGTCAGTACAGGTAGCCCCAGTAACTGCATGAAGGGTTGCAAGGGACACACAGATGCTCAGGTTAGTGGTCCAGTCGAGGCTGAGCTCAGGGACATTTCTGCTTCAACTTACCTATGTTTTCTTGTTCACAGCAGATTATAACTATATCTCTATATATGTATATATCTCATACCTACAAGGTCGTACGTTGAACAATACAGTGCTGCAATACTTAGAAGCTAGGGCCACTGTGACCTGAGGATCATCATCTGGGTAGGCTGTTCACTTCATGAACTGGCACTAAATCACACAAAGAGCCATGTCCTTGACTCCCTGCCAATCTTTTGAGTCCTCCCCTTACAAACAGATTGAACAGTAAATGAGGATAGCTTGTCATTTTGCAACAAACCCTCATCCAATATCATTATTTCAGCAAAACACTTGCTGCAGATGCAAATAAGCCAAGCTGACAAAAGTTCTCTCCTGTGTCATGCATGATGCAAGGCAATAATGCTGGTAAAAGCCTTTCTTCTGTAACACAGGCAAGAGCTAAGCTATGCAAAGAAAAGAACCTTTGAATACTTCCCAGGCTAAAACAAATCTGCAGCACTGGCAGCACACTCATACACCTGACAAGACTAGTTCCTGTGGGCTGGGCCATTAATCCTTACTAAAAACATGTCATTAACCTCTGGAAAGCACATACTTGAATGAAGAGTCTCCCCAAATCTAACAGAAGTTTAAGTTTTAACTTGGTCCATAACTGGAAGGAGATCATTTCCATTTCTGGTCAGACACAGAAGTCTCCTAATATGCATCATGCTTGTGATGCATTTCCTTCGGAACAAAGCATTAGGCCTTGCTCAGGTTCAAAAAATAGCTGCAAAGTCCACTGTGCGGACTGATACTGATCAGAACTGATCTCTTTTCAACAGTCCCCAGCCTCAACACCTGTTGCTCTGATCACTTCGGAGTAGGATCTGCTCTGGATTTCTCCATCTCCTCACCTGAGCTGACCCTTAAGAGAAAGTGAAGGGAATTTCATTCCCATCAGCAGCAGTGCAGCTGGCTAGGTAAGATATAAGCACATTAAAGGAGGCTGTAGTGAAGTGGGAGTTGGTCTATTCTCCCACATGCCTGGTGACAGGACGAGGGGAAACAGGCTAAAGTTGCGCCAGGGGTGTTTTAGGTTGGATATTACGAAGAACTTTACTGAGAGGGTTGTGAGGCATTGGAATGGGCTGCCCAGGGAAGTGGTGGAGTCACCACCCCTGGAGGTCTTTAAAAGACATTTAGATGTTGAACTTAGCCATATGGTTTAGTGGAGGACTTGGTAGTGTTAGGTCAGAGGTTGGACTCGATGATCTTGAGGTCTCTTCCAACCTAGACAATTCTGTGACATACTTCTGCAGTAACCTGTATATGCCTTCTGCAAACTTCTCAAGTCTTTTCTTGTTGTTGTTTTTTTGTTTGTTTGTTTTTACACTCCTTCCTTTCACATTTCCATGGGAATGCACAAAGACATCAAAGATTAAACAAGAAGAAATTAAGTGTCACTGATAAAGATGAAAATTACCCACAGAACAAGGTTGCAGTAATTCCAGGAACATCCAGTATCCAGTAAAAACATCAGTCAGTTGTGACTGTCAGTTCACTGTGCTGAAGATATACTCTGTTCCTGCCAAGAAGGAAGTAAAGAGCAATGGAACAAAAAAAAAAAAAAATGGAACTACAGGTAGTATGTCCTTGGCTTATCCATGGCTTTCCACCAGTGACAAGATATATGATGTTGACCAAGTTGTATCACATCTGCGCATCAAGTTGTGGGCACAGATGGGCACTATGAGCTAATAATGTTAATCATCATCAATTACAATTTCAGTGCAAGTATTTACTATGTAAATGGACAGAGTGCATCGAACTCTGTACCACTGGATTTTCTATGTGGGATCTTTGCCATTCACAAGGATCACAGTTTAGAAAAAAAAAATAGCCCATTGGACACTAAGCAAATATACTCCAAAATCAAGCTATATGCTTTCTACATACTCTATCTGCATCACAAAAACTCACCTCTGACCTCTCATCTCCCACAGACACTATCTAGAAATCTGCATCCTCTCTCTTCTTTGCTCCCTGGCTCTCAGTATGGATGTAGGCTCTGTGTTGGAATGACTGCCTTGCCTTCATTTTACAGAGAACATGTTCCTCTTTTCTCTCATCCTTGCTCAATGATTCCCTAAAAAAGCCACTAGCAAAATTAACCAAATCAAATGCCTTCTCCAGAGAAGTTGACATTCATCACACTGTTAAATGTAGTTTGGGGACCATGAAACACAGAAGACGTTTATGCCTGGTTTGAGTGGTATTATCGATTTTTTCCTACACTTGTGTATGGGGTAAATTTTACTCTAGTAGTTATACCTGAAAAAAAAAAAAAAAAAAAAAAGAGGCCATCATGATCCTATCTTTTATGGTTACAGGATGCTGTGTGCATGTAAACATACAGTCAAGCAAAACAAGGGAGGCACAGTGCCACTCCTTCCTGGCAGCACAGAGGTCAGGCTGGGCAACACACATTCCTCTGGTATAACAAAAATGTGCATTTAAAAACAACCCTTCACAAACATTTTCTTTTTCAGTACTGCCAAAAAAAAAAATGAGGATAGATAGGCAATGAGCTTCAGCTCCCAGATGTCCAGTTCAGGGGCAATGAGCTTCAGCTCCCAGATGTCCAGTTCAGGGAGCATCTTGCCCACCTTGACTTCATGTCACGGCACACACTCATACCAGAAGCAGCAGGTATTCTTTACTGCACACCAAAGTCTTGCAGGATTCATGCCCAAGCATGCAATGTATGTTGGCAGCCATCAGGCAGCCTGGGAAATACCCTATTGCCCAAATAAACAACAATATAGCCTTCCTGACTCTGAGCTAATAAACAAATACTAAATGCAAACCACCCTTGGAATTAAGCTTAGAAATATTATTTTATGAGAAAACACGTTTATCTCCCCGCCCTCCCATTTGAGGCTATTCAGGACTCCCTCAGCTTCTTGCTTCCAAGTGCTTCCATTCCCACCTCTAAATTAAATCTTTCCAGCAATGTGCTTTTTCTTAATCCACTAGCAAATTACAGCAGCAATTGCTCAAAATGTTGAGCATCTGTTGCATCTCCCAAGCCACTGTGTTGTTGTATTTCTACAACAAGGGTACTCAAAAACATGGTGAAGGTCTCGTTGCACCAGATGCTTGATGGGTGCACAGGGAGACGCGATGCTTGATTCTCCACAGGCAAAGCCTAGAGGTCCAGCAGCACAGCAACCCACCACTGCAGGGGTAACGAGACTGGAAATTAAGAGTGAGGGGCACCTAAAAACTTCACAGGCCACTGGATCTGGATATTTAGGAATGAAGGCCATCATCATCAGGGCTGTTTGGGATGCCCTGGCCAGGAATAGTAACAGGAAATAAAGATTAAGTACAAGACTTATTCTGAGGAGATGAATCATTTTCAGCCTTTGGCTATGCTTTGTCTGCCTCTACACAGTTCCATTAGCCTCTCTCCCCCCGCTTTATTTTTTTTTTTTTTTTAATTACTAGAGTCCCAAATACAGATAAGAAACAGACTGGTCCCAGCACAATAGAGCAGCTGGAGCAACAATGCCAGACCAACACACGTGGGCAATTGCCATCCACATCATAACTGCCTCCGCAGCACAGCAGTGAAATCCCTCACGCTGGTATCTGCTGACTCACCACCTCCTTTTGTGCATTCCCGGGGCTCTGTTAAACTGCTGCTCTGAAATGGGATCTTGGGCACCCAGGTGCTTTTGGGCTATCTGGTCTCCCTCTTCAGGAAGGGCTCTTATAACCGAAACGTCCTCTGTCTGCCCTCTTTACACTCAGGCTGTTTCTCTCAGCCTCCATTTTTTCAGCCCTCTTTCTATGTGCACCTCCACCCTCCTCCCCAGGGTGACACTCCACACAGAAAAATCTGTCCCCTAAACAAAAATCGTACCATCATTAACGTTACTCATGCAAATAGGACTGAAAAAAAAGACCTGGCTGGTAGATAGCATCCGAGATGTATATGCAGCAACCAGGCACACTCGTGAACCATTTCAAAATCTGGCTCCTGGCAGTCAAATTGCAGACAGAAATGATCTGAGCTTTCACAGCTTTCTCCCATCACGGCCAGATGGTGCCTGACCCCTGCAATCATTTCTGCCATATTCCACCCATATGCAAACCTCACTGCTTCCATCAAGCTGTTAGTACCAATAAACATTTTTTAGAACTGAGATTTTAATAAAGCATTGATAGAAAAATGTGAGTATTTCATAAATTGTCTCACACATCCATCCTTTAGGGACCACCTTAGGCTCTTCTAAACCACTTCCATCTGTACTAAGCACTGCTCCCAGTAAATCAATCTGAATGGCTGGCTCCCTAATAGAGCCTTGGGAATATTCTGATTCTTTGCCTTCCCAAATGATCAGAGACTGAAATCCAGTTTTCCCTTTTTGCCTGCACAGTCAAACTTCTCACTCAGCCTCTCTCTTCATATCCAGCCCTGATTCTCAGAACCTCCTCCCTGAGGCTTTCTAGTACAAGCACAACATAGCTGTTGGCACTGTGTTTCTTTTTCTACCTCCGTCTGCCCATCCAGGAATGCTTAAATATTTCAGCATTCAGTCATTCGAGTTTACCCACTCATTGATTCTTAAAGCACTGTCACTCCTTCCCCGACACCCACTGAGAAAAAAGCTGCTGCCCATTTGGCTCAGGTATGCGCCTGTACCTGCTCCTACCCCATCTCTATAACTGGTTTCCTCCGTGACTGACAAAACATCAGATTCTCTCCAAAGTTCCTCTAGAGTGATTTATCTTAAGACTGATGGTCCAGGAAGCCTTAGATTTTGCAAATACGAGGCAATGCCCATGTTTGATGTCTATGTACTGCACTATTTGCATATTCTGCCTTTTAAGTTTAATGAAAAAAAGCTATTTTTTCCAGTCTTGCTCCCTCATTACAGTGCCAGGTACATTGCAACACTACCAGGATGGTTGCAGAGATCTGTAAACACAGTATACCATACGATAGGGAATAACTAATTCATATTAAAATGTTAAAAAAAAAAAAAAAAAACACTTCACATTCAGTACATGGATTTATGATTTGGGTATATTGCAAGATATACTCTGTGGTGAAAGGAGGATACATTGGCTCACAATTTGAGAAGAACACGGTCACCTTCACCAGGGCTTATCTGGATAGTGCAGCCAGGGAGCTCCGAGGAACCTCTGAGTGGCCTGGGTCCCCCTAGCCAGGGTTTTGACTCTGACCACGCAAAGCAACCACCCTGACAGAGATGCCCAGTCTTCTCCCACCAACCTTAGCTGACTGGAGAAGCCCTACCCAGCTACAAAGGGGTAGGGAGGGTCATTAGGCACTCTGCCCCATCGCAATTCAGTGCCTGGATGAAGTGGGAGGACAATGCTCCACTTGAGGAGTCCTTCGCCACCCCTGTGAACAGTTTGGTTGCTGTACTGGGTGGCTCACACAGCCTAGATGAAACGAGAGGCTACAGGGTGAGGACAGAAAGTTTCACCCCAAAGTCTGCATCAATTCTTTGCCTTCCTAGGAAAGCAAGATAACCCAGGAACAGTATTTGCTGTTACGGTCTATCCTACCAGCAGTACCAGTGCTAACTCATCCTGGGGCCTAAGGGCTCTGTAAGAACCATGGGCTGGCAATGCACAGCATCAATTACAAACATGGCTTTCATTACGTTTCTCCATTGATCCCATTTCCAAGTGTCTCCTCATCACAACCCTGCACTACACATTTATGTTAGGTGAATTATATACACTCGATGTCCTCAGAAGCCATTTTGCACACATTTTCACAGCAGCTGAAAGCACCAGTGGGCCACTACTAAGAACAGGTTGCTATTAAGCAGGCTGTAGCTCAGAACCAGCCAGCAACAGCCTGTCTGTAAGTCTAGACAGTTCCTCATATACATCTCCTGTCACTGCCTAGTCAAGTGAAGATTACAAAGCACATTCTGATTATCTGCTTTCTCCCTCTTCCTCCCATTCTTAAGTGGTTGCTTGGTTTTTCTTCACACAGAGTATTATAAGGCTGGGACGGCTATGTAAGCAGCTCTTAGCACATTGTGCAAGCTAATAGAATACAAATGATTATATAAATAATAAAGCTGCTGAAGATTTTCTTGTCACTGCTTTCTCTGCTCCATTGGCTTGACTTAAAGCACACATAAAATGGCCTCTGCTAAGTGTTATGTTCATAGCATCCATAAATAAAATTAAGATCCTGATTTAAAGAGACACTAAGAAGCTGTATCGCCTCTTGATTTCAATCTGGGATGCTCAGCGCCTATGAAAATCAGGCCCAAGGCTCTAAGGATGAAAACAGAAGGATTTGATGCCTGTATGACAGCTCGTGTTCAGCAGGGCAGTTCCATTTCCTAAGATGCTCACACACTCATTTCCAGCATACGTGCACCTCCTTCACTAATGCAGAGGTCAGGCAGGACAGCAGCTCCAGAGCGACAGCCATCGCTCACATCAGCGGACTGACACATGAGGTACAACCCCTGACACCACAAGTCAAGCATCTGTAGGATGGTAACTTGTCAGGCAGTTACAGCCCTGGAACAACATCTAGCTCAGCACGGCTGTTTCCATGACTCCTGCATGAAAACTCAGCTCAGCTTTCCCTCTGATAGTAAATGTTCACACCAAGAGATGTTATGGCATCCCTCCTGGCTGCATGTAAAATGAGACCCACCCTGCCACACCCTGTGAAAAACAGAATTACTATAAAATCACAACACAGGGACTTTCTCGCAGCAAACTCTTATTCCAAACTAGCTAGGAAGCTGACTGGCAGAAAACTTAAGCTGTTTTTTTCAGTTAGCTTTCTATAGTACATTTTGGGGATGTTGACGGATATCACCATTATTGACAGCGATCAGCACAAATTCTGATAGGAGAACTTGGAAAGATGACAAATGCTGACATCAGGCCACAGCACCTGCACACAGCATAACCCCAAACAACTGCACCAAGTTTCAGAATTCGGCTGTGGCTTCATCATTTATTTTCTTCTTGTTACTATTTTCAAGGAACACTAGTCTATTATTCTGGTTCCTGCTGCCAGCCAGGCACTCCAATCTCCGTTACCCACATGTGGATTTTCTCAAAGTTGTAGATTAGCTATGTGACGGGGCAGCCAGCCAGCATGAGACAACATGGCTTTGGAAGCCAGCTAACTATTCATGACCAATGCAGCAGCTCTCTGCTGCAGGGACTTACCAACACAGCACACTTCAAGTCCACAGGCCGCGTTACTGCTCTATCTGCATTATGCTCTCATGTTTCAACTCTTTTCACTTAATTTACATACACATTTTATATTATCTTCATCTTTCAGTTTTCCAGTTTATTCTACCTAGGCATCTTCCTGGAAAACTCACAACTGACTATATTCCTAGGTAAAATCCAGGAGCTTAAAAATGATCCCAAATGTACTGCTAATGATAATTTTCCACCACAAATCTGCTTTAAGCCATTTTTTTGTTATTATTTTTTTATTGTTCTTGTAATTTAAGCACCAGAATTTTGATTCTGACCATAAGCTCATGAATTTTGTGGCTGATGCCTTCTGTCCAGCTGAATGACAAGTTTATCCTTACAGTGACATTGCAGTATCAGCGTGAAATTTATCATGACAAAAAGACATTGAGTGTGCAATGACAGGAGGGAAAAAGTAATGATTTTGAGAAAGAAAAAGCACAGAAACAATAATTCATTTGAAATACTTACCTCTTTGAGGCAACCCATGAAGTTGTTGCTTACTGGAGAGCCAGGTAAGTCAGCAGTACTGGGGCTCCCTCCCACGTAGAAGAAGTCGTCTGAGCCCAGCATGGTGTAGTCCTCCTGGGTATAGCCCGTGGTGGTAAGGATGCCATCCACAGAGATGGTCACCTATTCAAGGGACACAATGGACAAAAAAATCCAAGCAATGACCTTACAATCCTGAACAGAACAAATCACCTCCCTTACATTTTTATGTTGGTTTTATTAAAGATTTTGTTGAGATTTGGCTTTTGTGTTTTTGATATTTTTTTTGTTGTTGTTGCTTTTGTTGTTAGTTCAACCAAGCTCCATTTTCTGGTCTGCTTCACCCACAATGGAAATGCTTCAGCATCTGCTTCCCTTTCTGGTATATCAGCACTTTCAGGCTGAGCCAGCAGTCTACCCATTGAGATGCTTGCAGTCTACTCAGGCCAGAAAATGGAACTGTCCTTGAAAAAGATTTCTCATATTAGTTGATTTTATGATTAATTAGTATTTATTTTAATGATTACAGTTAGTTATGGTTGTTAGTAAAAGAAAAGCACTAATGAAGACGAGGTTGGTATTTTTTATTTTTTATGTTTCTTTTGCTCACAGCACACTGACGGTCATGCATTCAGGGAGGGGTGGGGAGAGGATCTCACTTTCAATACATTATGGATGTGCATGCCATGTACCTAGAGACACACACACCCGCCACCCACCACAAAAATAAAATTAAAAGAAAAAAATTCTGTTTTACAAACTAACTCAACCAAAATACAAATACAAAAGAAATCAAAATAAAATAAAACAATAAAATAAATCAACTGCACACCAATGAGAGAGAAAGAGAAAGAAGCAGAGATGAGAAAAAAGAAAACACAATGCATGCACATACTGCGCTCTGATACGTCATGCTATTATATCTGGAGCCCAGAAAGATGAGAGGGAAAAAAAAAAAAAGATAGATAGCAGAGAGCGTGAGAGGAAAAACTATTTCACACTCGCATGCAATCAAAAATAAAAATACCAAACAAACCCCATAATAATCCAACAAACTCAAAAACAAACAGTAAAGTCCCCAAAACCTCTAACCCCAAACACATGGCGAGTGAAGGGGAACAGGAGGAGAGGGAGAGAGAGGAGCAAGTGAATTTGATGTGTTTTGCTTATATGTTGTTAGTGGTTTGAAGGGAAGATGGAGGAAAGTATATTGAGGCCAGTAGGAGACGGGCGAGTCACCAGACGTGGACATGCCATGCAGAGTGTGTACTGAAACAAACAACCGGCTGAGCTCCTTTCGGCCACGGCAGGTGGAAAGTCAGAAAGAGAGAAAGTGAGAGAGAGAAGCAGGAGGAGAGAGAGAGGAGGGAGGGAAGTGGGGGAAAGTGGGGAGAAAGAGGACAACTCCGGCCACTTTGCCTATAAGAGCCGTTGCCACAACAAAAGGATGAGAGAAAAAGAGAGCCTTCACCACCACGGACTAGAGGCCCTGCAATGGTTCTGATCCAGAAACCTTCAGAGTTACAAAAAAAAAAAAAATCAAAAGGGGAAAAAAAGAAAAAAGCAAAACTCAGAAAGCTAAACTCAAGACCAAAGGAGAAAAAAATACCACTGGAATACAAAAGATGAACTGAAAAGGGAGGTGAGGAAACCAATGGAAGAAATGTCCAAACCCCATTTCCAGAGTATTTGTGTTTATTGCTTGTCTTATTTTTTTTTTCCATTAAAAAAGAATAGTAAAGAAAAAGAAATGTGTTTTCAGTGAAATCAAAATAAAATTAAAGTACTAAGTATAAAGGAGGGGGGATAAAGGGGAGTAGGGGAAGGAAAAGGCAGGTAACACACGGCAAACCCAAAAAAAGAGACAATAAGAATGATATCTACCAGACAATGTAGTTTGTTTACCATAGCGTGTCCAATGCCTGAGTGCTTTGCGGAAAAGGGGGAAGAAAGGAAATTAAAAAATCGTGAACAGAACGATTGTTAATTAAAATAACTAAAAGCAAAGATGAGTCGTTAGGGTGTTAGTACATTAGTTGGTTAGTAAAAATGACACATTGCATGAATGGTCTAGTGTTAGTCTTTCAAAAAAAGGCGTGGGGCACCTGACACACACAAAGTGAGAAAGAGGACAATATGACCAGGACTCTATGGGGAACCATGCCATCTACTCTGTAAGGAAGAAGGGCGCTGCCCAGTCTTCCCACCCTGGTATTAGTCATTAACTTCAACTCTTAAATACATTATCCAGGACTAAAGCAAAATTAAAACAGTGCAATACTTACCTTGCAGATACCCATGAAGGTGCTTCCCCCAAGAAAGAACCTTTCCCTCACAGTTGCATACACCAGTTTTCCCCTCCAGCACAAATCCAACCATGACTCCCCCTTCTTCCACCCACCATCACCTCTATACTCGTTTGTCTTTCAGGCCTCACTATCCCCACGTGTCATAGAGAACCAGAGGCAGGCCAATATTTCTTTGGCTGGAGAATACAAATGAAGACAAGTCCAAGACTGAGTCTGTCCTTACAAATTTCTCAGTCAGCAGGTTTCTTTACAGCAGGTGATTTTGTGACATTTAGGAGAAGCATACAAAAACGTGTGCACTTGGGTGTTTGTGTCACCTGAGCACATAGGGGTTGAACCTCTCCTCTGTTAGGAAGAAATATGTTGAGAAATTGTGTAGGATGAATTCTGTCACTTGCATCAAGGTTGGAAAACAGAAGATGGATGGTATGTGTTGTGTCTCTTGTTTTACTGCATCTATATTACAGAGCAAGGAGAATTCATCAACTAGTGCTTTAGTTGAGTTTAGCACAGCTATGCGGATGCTTTGCCAAACCCTCCAAAGGTACATGGATGCCAACTGCTTGAACCTACACATTTTTTGCTTGCTTTTTAGCAGCTGAGGAACTCAAGATCTCCACAGCAGATTTTGCACGGTGACTAGCTTCAGTGCTAATATAGAAGTGCAGCCTATGAAGGCTCCGACTCCTTGCCACATTGCAGTCGGAGTTTGTAACAGTATTATACAAGGAAGATCTATGCTGCCTCACGTAAAATCCATCTTGCACATTTCAGAGGGTTGTGAATTGACGTTACTGTGTTAGGAATCCCACTTTTATAAAGAAAGAAGTTGGGCTTTGCCGTGGGGAGGGAAGAGCATGCTAAAAATGACACGGAGTGTCAGCAGCAGAGCTGAAGACTGGGTTGGGAAGTCTGACCTTCAGTCTCCTCTGCTCCTCCAAACCACATTGCCCCTCTGAAAGTCCTGGTAAAATACAGCCATGATCCTATTTCTAGTAAAGGTTTCACACGAAGCAGAAACAGGGCTTAGTTTTAACTGAAATAATAAGATAAATAAACAAGGAGATTTGCTTTGACATTAACAATCACTACTCAAGGGAATCTGTGGGTTCACACGGTTTGTCTCTAAGGAGATTAACTGCTGTGATAGTCATTTGATAAAAAAAAGAGGAAGCACTTAGTACTCTACTAGATTAACTACAAAACATTTAACAATTCTAAAATGTACTGGGCAAAAGTCCAGCTATTTAAAGTTCTGCTCTAATTCCAGGAACAGCCAAAAAATTATGCAAATCCTCCTCCCTTCTCTTGTCCCCAAAAAGAGCAGAGATGACTAGATGGCATCTTAATGCTTCCGATAATCCATTTACCTGGACTTGTTTTAGCTTTGGATCATATTCTTGGAATTTCTAATTTATTTTAAAGTTTATGCCTTAATATTCATGGGCAATTCTTTGCTGTTGGGTTTTTGTTTAGTCGTTTTCTTTGAGGAAACTTGGACATAGCTGAAAAGAAGACTTCCAAGTGACCTATATAATGTTGCAAGTTTACAGGTCAATTTGTGTCAGGAAAGATGCAGAGTAGATAATTTATTACATACAAAATTATATAGGATGTAATGAACGAAAAAGTATACAACTTTTTACCTTGTAAACAATCTATTTTGATGTTAATTACATCTTCTATATGATGAAATTACAGGACTTTACATAAATTAATAGATTAATGTTCATAGCCTTAAAAGGTCAAGATACACAATGACCATTCTCAGTTGCGTTCTGAAAAATGTCCATAGCTGATATTAACTAAATATCAGTCAAACTCATTTTCCAACTATATCCTAGAGATTGAATGGTTTTAAGACTTCTTCATCCCCAGTAATACCAATTAGCAGTACGAACGCACAGAACCTAACAGGAAGGCTAAAGCATTTAAGGCTTGTATTTATTGAAACCTGGTGTTTAAACTTACCAATATTTTTTAGATGACAGCTTTCTCGACTGCTTCTCCTTAAGGCCTCATCAGTTCCAATTTCTAGGTACTTTTAGATTCTGAGTAAATGTCATCATTTTGTGACCAAACTTAGGCAGAAGTTAAAACAAAAGTATACAGGGAAAACTCAAAAAAAAAAAAAAAATCCAGCCTTATTGACATTTTTGGGTTGAACTGCATTCTAACATACCTGTTGCTACAACTGGATCACAAATCATCTCTGCTATTTATTTTTATTTTATTAAGATTGCTCTTTCTTTGGAAATATTAAAACCATCTTATTGAAACATCATCTTTCTTGCCAAGACAAGTTGGACCCTTTAAGAATTCAGGATCACAGGAAAATATTCACAGTCAATAGAACAGGAGGATTAAGAATTTCCAGTGCTGCTTAACTGGCAGGAGGCTCACCAGGTTCCTTTTAATTGCCACAACGCTGTCCTGACCTAATCAAAGAGGCAGAGACATATTTCTGTTTAACCATGGACTCAAAAAATATGAAATCACTAGCTGAAAGATTAAGAAAGAGAGTTTCCCATCCACAGTTTCATCTAGAATCCTTCCCCACTTTCTACTTCTTCAAGATCCAAAGCAAACCTGTCATGAAGCAAGGATACATTTTGCTTCAGGCTCATTTTCCCACTGAAAACTAATTTCTATCAAAAACAAAAGGCACAATTAACTAAAATGACCAGTAAACTACACTGAGATATTCAGAGACCAGACATTCTGACACCATCTGAAAATAAGAAACACGTCAAACAAAGCAGTATTTTGGGCCCTTCCAGACTGACAGACCTCAACCAGTTGGTGCATCTCCCTCTACTAGACTGATGGGAGCATTTGCACAAAATAGGATCATTAAGTCCCATCCACTGCATTAGAAATTAAATCTGCATCTGCGTATAAACTAGTGAAAATAGGCTAATCCTGCCATCAGCAAGAATCCTGCAGTCTCATGAAAGTTTGGCAACAGATTTGTCATCAAACAACCAAACATCCTGAAAATGTAGAAATACAGGAATTCACATAGGAAAGACCTTTACCCTCAAACCCAAATATTTAACAAACAGATGTAAAATAGCCACAACAGAAATTACCCACTAACATCTGTTGGTAAAGACCGTTTCTGGTCCCTGGCACAGATACTCACAGATAGGCCTATACTCACAAATATTTTTTTTCACTACTGTAAAAAGTTACCATAAAAGCTGTTTTCTCAGCAAAAGATGTTATATGAACTTGAATAAAACTATTAATGGTTGTGTTAATATTCACATTAATGAGCAAATAGATCACTTTGTTGTCACAAATTGATTTTAAAATTTCAGTTTACAAGCTATTTCTGCTGCCTCTACCAATCAGCATGACACTAAATAACTCCTATCCACAGTGTAAGCCTCATTTATCATGTGGAGTGACTTGATATATTCACCAACTTTCAGAGCAAGGTTATTTAATTTTATCTTAGGTATTTATGTCTCAATTTATATTTCATGAGGAAGGCTCCTGGATTTTAAGGCTAGCCTACTACCAAATACGTCACCTGGTAGAGTTGTCTGCTTAGAAAGGCAGCATGGAAATGTGCAAAATTACAGTGGTAAAATCAGACAAAATTTTTCCAAAGTGGAATTGTAGCGTGTTGGATTGGTCTGGGTTTGCTTGGCTTTTTTGATCCTTCCACTTTTCCAGTCCTCACAGCCAACAGAAGAGTCTCAGACAGAGACACAAGAAACAAAGTAGAATCTCATTATAGAAAGAATGGGAAAAATAAACAAGAACAGAACAGAGAATCAAGAAGATTCAGAAAGACTCCGGCCAATTAATTCAAAAGCTATAAAGGTAAAATAATTACACACATACCCACCAGCCTGCATACCTGCACACTTGCATGCACACACAAAAGAAAAAAAAGTAAAGGAAAAATAATTCCAGAATTAGAATTATGACATCATGGCAATGGCTAGACAAATGAACAAAAATTAAAGAAATGGAGAGAGGTGTAGAGCGTTGACTGCTGGAAACAAGAGATTCCATTCCCACAGTAATTAAATGCAACAAGAATATTACTGATAAGATTGAATCATAATTAAGGAAATAATAAAATAAAAAATGTAGAACAAAGATAGAGAAAAGAAAAAGGGAGATGAAAGTAAAGTTATGGCACAAGATTTTATTAAATCAAACCAAGAAAAACAGAAAATTAATGAAGTGGAAATGAAGATACCGCAATGGGGATAAATTCCCACTAATTTTTTTTCATTGTCCTTTAGATATTGACATCCAAAGAAGAAACTCTAGCAATCCCACCGAACATCCCCATTACTCCCTCCACTTTGCCCCTGTCCAAATAAAACAGAACGTTTTCCCCAGCATTTTCTCCCCGTCACCATTACCTGCCGCAAGTTGCGCGTCACCTTAACGTCGTGCCACGCGTTGTCATTGAATTTGCCATTGACAGGCTCCACAATGGCCTCGAAGGCCCCAGACCCCAGGTTAATGACCAGCGAGACTGCACCGTCTTTCAGGGCCAGGTTGACATAATCAGCAGACTTGCCGGTGTGCAGAATGAGCCCGTTGCGTTGCCACGTCTTGAAGGACAGAGTGATCTCATCACTGCTGCTCTGGATGGGGTTTTGAGACAGGTCATAGCAAAGGTATTCGGAACCACGGAAAGTGGCCATGTTCTCATCTCGTGCTGGAAAAAAAAGGGAAACAGAAGGACTGTTTAGCAGCTAGCCAAGGAAAGATTGAAGGTAGCTATGAAATTTCTGAGAATTCCCACAGCACTGTTAATGTTCTGTACAGCCATATATCATGACATGCTAATGACTGCACGGCTCCTGTTGCAGTATGGCTATCAAGAGAATTAACAGCAGGGTCCTCAGTACCCATAAATTTCAGTGCTATGTTTTCAGTTTCACTGCAGCACTGCTACCGCAGGGACCATTGAGAAGTGTGCAACGGAGCCTAGACTAAGTATGTTGAAAGACACTGCTGTAAGACAGCGTACATCTTATCAGGAGAATGATGTAAAATACTGTGATTAACAACATGGCCATCACCTG
This sequence comes from Anas acuta, assembly GCF_963932015.1. Lineage (NCBI taxonomy): Eukaryota > Metazoa > Chordata > Aves > Anseriformes > Anatidae > Anas > Anas acuta. Next base: position 22,479,129 of record NC_088983.1, read on the forward strand.
CTGTTCCAAGAGGAACCAAAGTCCCCCAAATACTGATATTTAGATTCCTCGCTGAACTTAACACTCTGCTCTTAACCTATCTACTAGGCAATCTAAGATGGGCACCAAAATATAATCTCCATAGAATTTCCCCTTTTTTTCAACTTAATGAGAAAAGAAAGCCAAAGCATCCTGTAGTTCCTTCTTAGGAAGTATGAGGGAAGTCCACACAAAACACATTTGTCCACAGCTGCAAGAAGCGATATTGTTGGTAAACATGTCCCAGGACTTTGTCCGATCACCATATCCAGAGAATCTTTACTAGGCATGCTTTTAATATAGCAAAAATAAACATGGGCAAATTTTCATAGCATGTGACATCATTTCCTAATTTAAAAAAAAATGAATAAACAGATTTCATTTATGTACCGTAGGGGAAACCACTGAATCCATCTCTTAGCAACCAGAGGCAGCATTTGAACACCCCAAAATCATTTGCGTGAGCTGGAAATCTACCTCCTGCTACCTCGCATTCCAGGGCTGCTTAGAACGAGCTCCTCCACAATACTGCACTGGTGTGCCCCAAGCCAGCCAGGTACCCTTGCCTCGTGGGAGGAATAGAGGACTGTGATGGTAAAGCTTCCAGGACTATCTGTAGTCCCTTCCTACTCAAGAAATCTAGTGAAAAATTGTATATACGATGAAGTCTAGATAAATCTACACACCTGCCCACTCTGTATTTTGACTCCCAACCACAAAAGCAATTCTGAGCATGAACAACTATATGGTACAAGCAGTCAAACCATCATTGCTTACAATCCATGGCATAAGGCAACTACTGGTGGTATGGCCATTGACATTAGTTGTGTTTTTCTGCTTCATTTTGTCTCATTTAGTAATCCTAATATAGATTAGCCAGAATTTGTTAGTACAAGACTGAAGGGAAAATACTTGTCATAGCCTTTCTTGAAAAATAACTGCTTGGTGAAATCTGTGCCCTCGCAGCATGAAACAGTACTGACAAAACAGCAGCGTTGCAACAAGAACATATATCATCCTCAAGTGATAGGGCTGTTTTAAGCACACACTTCTGCCATCTCAATTGAGGGTATCACAGAATAAACTCATTAAAAATCTGGGCACTTTGAAAGTGGCAGTAGCGTGTGTTTGTGCTTATGCAAGTGTACTGTGTGTCTATACAGCCCTGTGAGCAAACAGTAAGACAAATTACTCTACACCAGTACAGGCTGGAAGCCACCTGGCTCAACAACAGCTTTAGGGAGAGAGACCTGGGGGTTCTAGAGGACAAGGCGAACACAGGTCAGCTGTGTGCCCTTTCAGCAAAGATGATCAAGCGTATCTTGGGCTGGATTAACAGCATGAAACCTGCAGGCCAGGGAGAGCAATTCTTCCTCTAAGGGACTTGTTAGATCCCATCAGGAGTCCTCTGCTCAGTATGGAGCTCCCCAGTATAAAAACAGCTTCAGTATACTGTGGTGCCTTCAGCAAAGAGCTACCACAATGCTTAAGGTGCTGGAGAAGGTGATAGGTGTGGAGAGGCTGGGAGAGCTGGGTTTGTAAAGCTTTAAGGAGAGGGCTCAGGGGAAACCTTGGTGCTCTCTACAACTACTTAATTGGGAAAGCAGAGAGAAGAAAGGGCCAAATTCATCTCAGAGGTGCACAGAAGGAGATCAAGAAGCAACTCACACAGCTGAAACATGAGAAATTCAGATGCTATATGAAGACAATGTTTCACCTTGAGGATGGCCCAACATTAGGAAACACCTAGAAAAGCTCTGAAATCTCCATCCTTGAGGACACCAAAAACTTGACTGCAAATGCTCCTGAGCTGCTGCTCTAATTGGACTTGCTCTAAGCAAGTGGCTGGACTACGTGGTCTTTGCAGGTCTCTTCTGAATTACTAGATTCAGTGGTTCTATTCTAAATATGCTCAACGACCACCAAGGAGTGCATATGCTTGTGTACAACCAGCCCAAACACAGGGCTAATATTGATTACAGTTCTGAAAGTCAGAGCCAAGAGCTTAACAACACTCTCTACAGTGTTAATTCCCCTGCCTAGTCACTTCTGATCCATTGGAAGGAAATGTGTTACAATCAAGTTGGACACATGCTCTATACACCTGCAGGTAATTCTGATCAAAGAGCTGGCATCTGAGGGCAGGAGTCAAACACGATGATTACGACTGAGCCATTTTCCCACAGTCACAGTTCTGCGAGGCACTGAACACACATCTGATGTCTTTGGGGCAGGGGGGCACGGGTGGTTGATTGTTCACTCACTACAAGACATATTAACGGGGCTCATTTACAGTTGCTCAACCACTTAGACAAAATCTCACTGGTCTACTCAGTACAAAGGAGGAGGCAAGGAGTAGATTAGAAATCTAAGTGGTAATTTAAGGCAACCACTGCAGACTCATCAAACCAAGGCAGAGAAAATTCAGAGACAACTCTTACATTCTTACTAGTGGTTTTAATGTCAGGTACTAACAACCCACCCCTGTGTGCAACTGCGTCACCTGCCTGTTTCTTCCAGTCACCTGTTGCTTACCACCCTCAGAAATGGGATCCCGCACCCGATCCATCTTTGCATCCTTATTTCCAGCAGGTACATCAAAGAGGTGTGGTGGAATGTAACCTACTTCTGCTCCATATATTGTCATAAGTTTCCTTCTTCGTCCCTGGGTTGCTCTGGATATTCAAGTTCGCGAATGACCACAACTCTCAAATCTCTCTGGGGCCCCCTGACCAGACTTCACTCCTGTCCCCCTCCATAAGTACAACTCCCAAGGTCGATATACCCTCTAAAACACATTCTCTGAACCACTAACTCCGTAACTGCTGTCTGTGGACCTAAGCACATGGCCACATTAAAGGCTTTAGTGAACAGATTAGGCTCCAAGCTCCAAAGAGACGGACTGCACATTCCTCCAAGCTTCAGCACAGCAGCAGCCTGACACAGCCGTCATGCCCTGGCACACAAAAGGCTTTTATCCAGCACACCCTTTCCATGCTGGCCTGCATGTTAGGATGCTCTGATGTATGCAATGCCTGTGACCAGAAGGCATGTGAGAACCACTGGAGAGCAAGTAATGGGAAAACAGATACAGGTTCTCTTCACAATGTATTATTTAGAAGAAAAAAGCCCTGAGTGGGCTGCAGATTTCAGAATACCTCCGCGTACTTTCAGGCACGTCCTAGTGCTATCTGTAAGACCAAAGAATTGTGAGCCATTTGTTAACCAGTGACCTTTGTGATGCACATTTCTGAAGGCTTTTTCCACAGACTTTCCACAAAAAGGAGATCAGATGCTAAGGGCTCAAAGAACTATATCAAATTGCCCTGTAGTGCGTATGGCTTTTATATTCTTTAAACAGTGGTACTGCACCAGAGTTTCTGCAGCACAGCAAACACCTGAACCGGAATAGCTAAATATAAGACCCAACTCCAAGTCAGCAGAAATCCCTGGTTTATGTTACATGAAACAGTAGAACAACCCCTGGTTTTGCTGGGATGTAACACTCTGCATATATAAATGACATTACCTTGAAGCAATGATCTAGTTGTTCAGCTGTGGTAATGCAGCTGTTTCCACTGCATCAAAAATAAAGTTTAGTTAAAACAACATTTAAAGTATGTCTGCAAACTCTTGATTTATGTATGATTCTCAAGATTTGATTTTTAACTCTCTTAATATTAGGTAGGAATACAAAAAAAAACACACATCTGAAAGTAGGTTACTTGGCAGATGTAAGCAATTAAATCTTCCATTTCACTTGTTAACGTTAATCTAACCCTATTATTTATTTTAAAACACATTCATGACTAAATTCTCTGCAACAGCTGGGATTTGCAGACCTCTGAGACATGTATGAAACTCCACATTCAGACTTAACCCTTGACACGTTCAAAGACTCACAGGAAGTGCCAGAGTAGAACTGAAACCCAGGATCTTCAAAATGATGGTCACAGACCTTTTCCTGGAATGAATGGAGTCATCCCTTGGCTTTGAGGAGAACAAGAACCTTTTCTGACTGATCACTAGGCACATTAAGCACTTACCACTACCACCCCATGGCAAGGCCTGTTTGCCAAGTCTCAGACCTATTCCTGTTCAAATACCCAGATCAGCTGTCGTTATGTACTACAGACTGACAGCAAGAGCAGAAACAAAGGCACAGCCAACAGCTACCTGAGCAAAGCTGCTGGCTCTTCTCATCCCTACAGGAACTCCAGAGTTTGCCACGTCTCAGCTCTCAGGACAGGTACAGGGATCTTCCCATGCTGTGTATGGCCGCATTGCCCACTCAAGAGAGCCAGCGGGTAGCTTTTAGATTCCTTGTTGTTCTGTTGTTGTTTGCTTTAACGAGAAAAGCTGTTGCCATGTGCTCTTGTCAAAACTCTTCTTACAAAGGATGACTCAAATATTCAAAATACACATCCCTAGAAGCTAAAGAAACCCTGATATTTTGACTCGTATACAGAAGGGAATGCACAGATTTTGACAGATTTACTCACAGCCAACAACAACAATCAGTAACAGAAGCAGTGTTTGAGTTCGGGACTGCCTAGCTCTCAGCCTTGGGCTCATTCCACAGGTTCTCACGTATTCACGGAAGAACAGCAAGCTCTCATTTTTCCCAGTACTCTCAGGAAGCCACCCCCACAAAGAGTGTGGAGCCTACAGAGTTTTGGAGGATGCCTGAAAATAAATGCACTCTCAAAGCAGGAAATAACAAGTCCAAGAAGCACTGATTCTGCCCAAGGGGAGCAAGTTTAATACTCAACAAAAGCAGCATTTTACATCGCAGTTAGGATTTCTGGCCACAGACAACTAGAAGATATTCAGAAAAATATAAAAAGGTAGAGTAACTTCATTGAAGTCTCCTGAAGAAAACCTGAAGCAGTTCTCTTAAAAACGGATGGCAACTGCTTATCTGCTCACCTCCTCTCAAAGCCCACTGTACTGCAGGTGTACTCCAAGGCAGTCCCTGTCTCGCTGGGCTTTGGTTTACAGCCAACATTGGAGCACATCTTTTGTCAGCGAGAACAGCAAACTCTCTGCACTGCTTCAGAATTAATAACCACTCCAGCGTTTGGTGGGATTTACCTTATCTGAGAGGTTTGCTGTGCTCTGCACTGAAAAGCTGGTGCTGTCTGATAATCTAGGGACAGTCTAACACTGCTAAGTGTCAGGCTTCTCTGCCAAAACCTAGCACATTATTGATGGAGGCAGCAGAACAGCTGGTTGCTCCTTTGACCTTCTGTCAAACAGGAGTCAATATGTAGAACAGGACTTACTGGGCCCTTTTCTCCCTGCCATTTAATGGTTCTCTGTGACTTGGGAAAATCCCAGAGGTACAAAACTTACCTTATGAAAAACCTGCTTCTCAAGTTGGCCACTGACAACAGAACTGTTACTGTTAAAATATGGCCATCCACCATGGCAGACTAAAAAAATCTTCCAGTTAAACCGACCAGGAATCCAGAACACAAGGAAAAATACCAATGTGCTCAAGTCAACCAAGTCCGCACAATAAGAATGTAACACAATGTTTTAAAATACAGCTATGTAGAAGGCCTAAGTATGAAGAATGTGAAGAAGGGAAAGGAAAAAAAAAAGTCAGCATCTCCTACTGATGGCATTAGTCCTGCTGCTTGCAGGATGGGCCTTCCTCACCTGTGGATACACCAGCAGCATCACTGGGGTACTATTGTCAACAATAGCCCTGAAGTTTTAAAATTCTAACTGAGCTGGAAGAAATATTTTGACCTGAGTCATACTGAAGTCAGGACAGAATAAATTCTAGCTACAAACAGTACGAAACAAGGGGAAAATAGACTTAGAAGCTGTTCTAGATGATGAGCCTTGAGAGTTCACAGTATCACCTCCTCGAGGATGGGGTGGAATCCCAGCCTGGGCAAAGCCCCGTGAAATCTGCTAAGAGGCAATTCTGTTCTGGGCAGAAGGGTTGCCCTGGGAGTCACCTATAATATCTACGATCCTCAAATACATCACAGAACAATGAAAGATTTATGCTCTCCAAGTCACTTTCACATGAATCTGATATTCCCTTAGAGGTTAGGGGAGGAGAAATTGTACATCAAATGTCACAAAAAATAAGTCAGCTAGCACCTCTGAAGGACAGAAAAGGTGAACTGTTTCCATCAACCCTCTGAAAGAGCTGTCCAGTGCCTGAATGCTGAAATCCTAATGAAAGCCCTCCCAAGCAAAGCTGCTCATTCACATTATTATAACATAGCTGGATTGTTTAATAATAATCAGACTGTTACTTTAAAGAGAGGGTGATAGACTCCAGGAACAGCTAAACAGGAGATTACTGCATCTTCCACTAAATTGTCCAGGGCCTTTTATTGCATTCCTCTTGTCTAGCCTTTGGGCAGGAAAAAATAAAATGCACCCGAATAGTTTTGGTTCTTTTTTTTTCTTTTTTTTTTTTTTTTCCCCTAGACTGATTGTGCTTCACACCACTCAGTCGAATCAGTGACACCACTTATCAAATCCTCTCAGAAGGTCCCGTGCTTGCTATCTCACACTTTTCTGCTCTCAGTAGTCAAAAGCAAATATTTGTTTGGAAAGTATTACAGAGCATATTTAATTATTCGTGTATGTCTATGAAAAATATTGAATCATTCGTATGTACAAAGCATCTTCTAAGCATCACCCACAGTGATGCTGATATCTGCAAGCTTTGAGTCACGTCATACACTGCATTTATATTCCAAACTGTAAAGTAAGACTATCTAAGTTATCTGAATGGCATAATGAGATGGTTAAACTGATTGAATTGGTAAAACCTTACTGAAAGAACATCACTTATAACTTCAAGGAAATTATCATGAATAAATTTTCAGAAGAAAAAGAATTTTTGCTGTTTGAAAATGTTGGCTGTAAAATCATAGAATTATGTTAAAATGGAGAAAACTAAGTGCTGAGCTGCACTGCCACAGCAAAAAGAGTAGTTTTCCAAAGGCTTACTAGGTTTAAACCATACTATATGATGTCTGATTTCCTGAAGTAGTGTTATTTATTGTCTCCTCAGTCCCCTCATTCTCACTTATTGTCTACACATAATTAGGAATTTGGAAGCGGAGAAGAATCACAGGAATGACATCAGACACTTTGTAGATAAGAATGAACAGAGGACACCTCTCCTCATGTTTAAGAGACGTGAAGAACAGCGTTATCCCAGGAGCCCAATGCAATGGTGAGAGGCACTCACGACCGGGCTCTCTGAGTGCTGATCTCCAATTTTGCACATGCTGTAGCAGCTCTGATCATACCCAAAAAGCACTTTCATCTCACCAGTAAGAGCAAAGGGAGGATTAACTGACACCAGAGACCGCCAGCTGCCCGGCCTGAGTCACGGCCTCTCCTCCACTATCAGCTGCTTCACACATCACCCCGCAAGTCTAGATGAGAATGCTTGTGAAAAGGTCCACAAACTGAAGCTCAGAAGAGATCAAGGAAACAACGATACAACGAATGCTCATCTTTTTGTCAAACCTGACTAATCTACTATTCCTCTGAACTCTAGAGCTCTGAATGAAAACGGAAATGCTTTCTCTGGAGATACTGTACTGCAGCTCCAGAGGCCCAGGCTCAATCTTTGTGTGCTGCTGGCCGGGTCACTGGACGATGCCCTTTGGGTTGGCTCCAACAAAGAGAGGACTCTGACTCCCTGCACTGCAAAAGCTGCCTAAGATTCCCACAGCCAGCCCCACAAAGTGATTTAACTCTCTTGGCCAGTTTTGCCACTGAGCAGCAGAGACTGAAAGCAAAGAGAAATGACAGTGACTGTATCTTTAACCCAAAGGAAACCCCTAGGCTTTTGATGAAAATGTATAAACAGTTGCCACATATCACGTTCTCATACCTATGGCACAGCTAACAGCCTTTTTAGAAGGAGGACAGCTTTAAATTTTTGGAGTATGCATCTATTAAAAGTATGGTTGTAGTTCACAGCCACCTAAACAAATCTGAATTCACACCAATAAAATGCTGTTTTGCTCCTCAATCCTGAAAAAACTCTTCTTTACTTAACAGTGTATTAGTTATTTCAATGAAACCTCATCTGATAGGAAAAACAGTATCAGATGTATCACAGGAAACCTCCTAGTTAGTCTACCAAACACGGAGACTATTTAAACCTAGACCCATCAGTAAGATGAGCCTCACATCCCCTGCTGACCCTGTAAGTTACCTTTTCTATCTGTTTCTGAAGCAAAGCAGAAGACAGAAGGGTCACAGAAGAATCCAAACCTGCGTGAATGAGCCACTTGCTAGAGAAATCAGCCATCAGCATCATTTGCTTCAATACCACACAAAATAAATGCAAAAACCTTTCATAAAGCCTTTTAGCTAACACGTTTTTAGAACAGAAGTATTAGTACTACAATAATGGAAATGAATAAATAAGATGGCATATGCCTACAAAAGATTACAGCATATGGTCGGTATCATCATCTTTTTCAGCCATCTTTTAAATTGCCCACCAAAATTGCTCTAAATGACAAACTACAGGTGTAGGAGTCAGGACCTGAGCATTTTATCCCCGACTTTGCCACTGATTTACTGTGCAACCTGAGGCACTTAATTAACCTCAACTGCCTCCATCTGTACTACAAAGATAACAAAAATATAGGTTAAGTCCTTGAGATCTATGGGAAACGAGTGCTCTGGAAGTTTAATAGAATTTGTCTTCAAAACAAGGAAATTTCCACTGCTGCGAGGAGAAGCTGTGTGTCCATTTAGAGTATTTGCAGTGCACAGAGTGTCCTGGGTATCCCTCTCTTCACGGATTCTCCATTGTCTGCTAAGTGTAGACAGCTCTACTGTTATCAATTTGCATTGCCTGTCATTTGCAAAGCTACAATAAACTTCAATTATCAGGCTAACTGTGGCACTAAGTGCCTAGAGCTGTACACATTGTTTATATTCCGATCAACTGGCCAAAGAAATGAAAAACAATCCTGTGACAATATCTTGCTTGACCCCAAACGAAATGTAACATTTTTGCTTTGCATTTCCTTAAATGTGTTTCTTCGAAAAATATGAACAAGTAGAGCTCCATTTCACACTAAAAGCACCAAACAGGCTTACTTTTAAATGTGATGCTCAATAAATCAATTAAAAAAATAATTTTCCTGAAACAATTTGATATATTCACATAAATTCTCAATTTCTTTTGGTTAAGTACACTTTTTTTCCCCTTTTCATTTCTCTGAACTATTTTGCTGCCCTCCCTCCCAGCTCCAGTACGTGCAAGAAAAGCAAGGCATTGCTACTGATTTTGTCAAGAGCTCACACCCCATGACTATGTGCTGAGCATAAGAACTTCCTTAGGTTCCTCACTGCTGAGCATGGGTGAGGACAATTCCCATTACTGCTGTGTTTACTTCTTCCTATGTTTTTATTTTGTTCTGCATTTCTTCCAGTTTACCCTCCTTCTAGTGCACCATTCTAGAACATAAGGCTGCAAATCTCTGAACGTAACACCCAAAAGAAACATATCCTCACAGCCTGAACATGCAGCAAAATGCAAACTGACCAGAGAGGAGAACATCACAGCACCATGAACACAAAACTCCAGATGTAACATATTCACCAGCCTTGCTCTTTGCACAGGTATCACTACAGCAGGGTTGTTGCACAGCCCCTCCACGCTCAAGTGTACAACACGCGTGGCAGCATAAGGGGTAGGAGTGTCAAAAGGGTACAGCTGAGCTGTTTACTCACCATCTTTTTATCTCACATACTTTATGGACTAAAAATGTAGTTTTGTTACATGGACCATGCTTTTTTTTTTTTAATAAAAAAAAAAATGGAGTTTTATGCCAACAAGCAACATTATGTTAACCAGCTCAGAGAGATTTGTTATTCTTCAACAGCAATCCCAGTTGCAATCTGAAGTTTCACACTACTGTTGCTCTTCTAGTCTATTAAAAATAAAAAAAAGTCAAACTGTCAAACTCTATAAACTTATCCTAATAGTAGGTATTTAGATCTGTTTCTTAATGGGTGTAGATGCAAGAGTATGAATATTCATCTAACAAAATAGGATGTATGTTTTGCATATTTGCTCATTACCATACTGAAGATAAGGTCTTCCCCAAACTTTCTGACCTTATAAAAGCCATAACATTAGAGAAAGAAATGTTAGAAACCATTAGTCCTCTTCCCTGAAGACAGCCTGAAGGAGCTGGGATTGTTCAGCCTGCAGAAGAGAAGGCTCTGGGGAGACCTTACTGTACCTAAAGGGAGCTACAGGAAAGCTGGGGAGGGACTCTTGTCAAGGTGTGGAGTGATAGGACAAGGAGGAATGGCTTTAAGCTAAGAAGAGAGGGAGATTAGATATTAGGAAGGAATTGTTCACTATGAGAGTGGTAAGACACTGGAACAGGTTGTCCAGAGCAGCTGTGGCTGCCCCATCCCTGGAGGTGCTCAAGGCCAGGTTGCTTTGAGCAACCTGGTCTGGTGGGAGGCGTTCCTGCCCATGGCAGGGAGTTGGAATTAGATGATCTTTATGGTCCCTTCCAACCCAAAGCATTCTGTGATTACCTATACGCAGCAGAATCAGTCCTGCTTGGGAAAGAACACAGGGACAGGACAGTTGGTGGAAGCCTTCCAAAACCGACTGCAGAAACAAACAACAAAAGATTGACAGAGAAAGAAAGATGAGAGGTGCATTCAGGTCTAAACTGGATCCAAGGAGCATGGTGGGAAGAGAAACTCCTGCCTCTGTGGAAGGGCACTATAATAGGAAACTACTGGAAGACCTTAAAGTAAGGTGCTGGAAAGCCAGGAGCTGCCAGGCATCAGTGCAAGTGGTGTGCAGGGGTAGGCACACGCGCTTGCGTTGGCTGCAGCCTTCCAGCAGGCGTCACGCTTGCTGCTGAGCAGGGAGCCCTGTGGGCATCCTTCCAGCACGAAGTGTGAATAGATAAATAGTTAAAGCTAATCACTGTAATAACACGATAATGATCCTCAAAATTATCCTTTTTCAATACCAGCGAGCAGTATTGAAAGCTGTGCCTGCAGGAAAGGGGAGATGAGAAGGAAGGTGAAAGCCAAGGTGAGGTGGGAGAAGACGCGGAGCTGGGCAGAGCGGCGCACACGACGGGCACCACGGGGGCTGCGGCACCACCAGCTCCTCAGGGCCTCAGCAGCACTGAGCAGCAGGCATGCCTTGAGCACCAGCACTGCCACGCCACCAAAATACACTGCCAAGCATCACCGCTGCCCTTCGTTTATGTTCGTCGTGAGAAATCGTTAAGAGCGTTTATGGAAGTAGCAGTCTCCAAACCCAATTCGAGGCACAATCGTTCTTCTCAAAACAAAGCCACAGGCAAGGGACTGTTAACAAGCTGGCAGAGCAGCTTTGGCCAGTAATTATTTAGGGGCAAAAATGTGTGCATTTATATGCAATGAGAAACACATTAGGCTTCTGCTACGTCTACACAGCCAGTAGATGTATATGCAGATAAAAGCAGTATGGCTGCGCTGCACATTTCTCCAGAAAAGCAGAAAAATGCAACTGAACAAATGTGATTATATATATACACACACGCAAAGAGGGAATTTGCCTTTTTTTACAGCATGAAAGGTAGCATGTATCAGTGGGAAGAGGTTTACAAGATTGAAACACACACAAAACCAGCTCAGAGCAGCCACACATGCACACATGTAAAACAGGGCAGAATGAACACCCTCATACACACACGGTGCACGTACGAGGGCAGGAACCACACCTCCCCACACAGCTTCAGGGAGCCCACACTTGAGCACTCACACACCTGCGCGTATGCAGAAAACAAGCACACCCTGAGCAGGTGTAACTGCAGGAGTGAACGCATGCAATGTCGGGGCACAAGCCCAGCATTCAGCACACATTTGGGGTGCGTGTGGGGATGGAGGTGGTGGAAGCGCACCGAGCTCCTGCAGCGTGTCGGTGGGCGAGGGGAGGCTGTGCCAGGGCATTCAGGCGCATGCTCCAGCTCCATCCTGGGCTTTTTCCCTTCCTGCTTGCCTTTTTTTTTTTTTCTCCTTGCAGCAGAGCAGACTCCATGTCTACAGGGAGGGTGCTTAATGAGTCAAATCCAATCTCTCCAACGCCTTATCAGTTGTGGACAGGCTTGTTTCTGACAGCTGACCTTTCCCACCGCATGCCGCTGAAAAACCCGTACCCCACAACAATTAACACGTGCTGAAAACATAATGCTGGAGGAAGGGAAGGCTAGACCATTGCTGACACCACTACAGGCAGAAGGGAAAGAGCGATGCACATAAAAGTAACAGAGTGCAGCTATACGGGGGTTTGATTCCACCTTATTTTGCCACGCACGCAATTTATTACCTCCCTTACAGCTTGGCTGTAGCAAAGCTGTGCGCAAAACCAAGGCTCACGTGAGACAAAAAAAGGAAAACGAAGAGGACAGAGAACACTTGTGAGGTATTTAATGGTATTAAGCTCAAGCACAAAGAAATAAATGTCTATATAAATACATGCAAAGCTGACAGAAACAGCAAGAAGCTTTACGAGAAAACAAAACTACACAGAGCAGAGAGAAAGACAAACACCTCTCTGCCATCCTATACCTCTGCTGTTGTGGGACTGGCTCCTACCAGCACACAGCTAATTACATTCATTAGAGGAATCAAACAGCATTCAGCTGAGTTAGGAACCTCAGCAATGATAAAACCTTTCAACAACTCTCCTCTAATGACAGGGAGGCTCATCCCATGAAGCGGGCAGCTCTGGTTCCAAGTAAGCAGGAGATGGCTTCTCCTGGGGCAGGAGCACCTGCACACGAAGTGGATGGCATAGGCAGTGCTCCAGAGGAAGGCACCCAGAAACCCTGCAGTGTTCTCGGCTCTGGGCGAGACAAGAGCAAACCATTTACTTTGCATTTTCTGAAGTCTTTTCATTAACATGACAAGTCTGTGATAGCTGCACGTCATTGACATGCTTGGAGATCCGACCAGCATATCACAAACTTCGAGAACAAATGCTAGGTACACAGAAACAACATACAAATCTGAAAATAAACACAACAATGTTTTTCATGATAGTCTCCTTGTATGCGCAAAAGACAGCATTGTCCACCATTATCAAATGCTCGGGGTTTTGCTATTACTGCACTGCAGTGACAGCCTGAGACTCTAAAAAGCCCGTCTGGCCATTTCAGTGGCTCCCTGGGAGCACAGAACTGGAGCCAGGTGACACTCAGGAAAGTTCACAGGATAGAAATTTGACAGAAGCTCCACAAAATTCATCTGGACACAGCACCCTATGCATCTAGGCACTTGCAGAAAACATAAGCATACTTCTGAAGATTTTACATGAAGTTGAGCCAAGACTGATAAACAGCAGTGGAGTAAAAGGTACAGAACTCAGAGAGAGGGAGAAGCTCAGCAGCAGGGCAGTAAATGCTCCAGTTTGGCAGTAACTATTTCAGTTTAGCATCTCTATCTGGTAGAGATGCTAATGAACAAAGGTGGCACTACTTAGGCAAAAAGCATCTTGGCTAATTACTACTAGAAACATACAGAGTCTTCTCTTCGAACCCCACCAAACCAAAAGAAACTTCGAAAATAAATGTCTCCTTTTTAGTTTGTTTTTGACTTTGTCTTCAACTGAGCCAGGTGTATCAAGATTGAAATTATTTCTTGGCTGTTTCTGTTGTGTATGTATATAGATACATGCATAATATACATGGCATATACATTGATACATAAACATTTATTTTAATACATTAAGAAGTCATGCTGTGTATATACTGTAAATCTCTTAGAATAGCTCTCAATTCACCCATTTTCATAAATTTCTGAAATGATCAACACTATTTAGAATAATAATCACAGCTATTAGCTCATTCAGAAGTTGCAGCTCCATATCATCAATGAAGTCTTTCGTCTTGAGATAACTTAGCAGCAAGAATAAGCCCAGCTGTTTTTTAGTTAAACCTACTGCAAAGAACAGTCTTATTAAGACCATCTATAGTTTCTGATACTGGATGTCAACTAAAAAATGAAAATCAGAGCTTCTCTTCAGTACTGGAAGCCAAATCCCGCTCCCACTGGCCTTAATAGAAATTCAGAATAATTTTACGGTAATCAGCAAAGGTATACCACTGGATGTAAGACAGCAAGCGTGCTGGTATCTGTGGCCATGTTATTTTCCTTAAGCCCATTGTTAGAAGGTCAGAACTGATGTAATTCTTACTCATACAAGCAATGCCCAGCTGTTGCAAAAATGACTTTTCAAATCTCCCTGCAGGAAGTGTGACACAGCCCTTGTGCTATAACTACTGTTGAAAAATGTGTGTTTCTGAGTCCAGAAAGGTGCTGCCATTATTTTCCTGGAGATGAGTTTGCCCTGAAGGAGCTCGATTTCTGTGGTGGTGATATATATATATATATATATATATATATTTAATAGCAAGGACTCCTATTTTAATCTAAACACCAGGGGGACTTGTATAGTTCATAAGTATTTTCTAACCCTATTTTAGCAAAGTGTTGTCCCTCTTCTCCCTGTTGCCACGTTTTAACAACTCCATTAACCCACTGCCACTGAGGTCTTGCCATTTTCAAGCTGAAAGCTGGCCAAGGGGTTGGGGAAGGAGGGAGGGCAGTTTTGGCCAAGACCCCCAGGTCAAACCCTTGCATAATCTTGTTTATAGCCAGGGTTAAGGACCATTTAAGCCCCTGCTGTGTGGAAAGGATCCCTATTTTTAAAATACAAGACAATTCTGAAAACTGACTTTGCCCAAGTAACCTCCCAAGCCTCCGGGTTAATTGTCTCTTGACAGCTATCTGATCAAATGTGCTCAGATACAACAAAATAAGTGTGTGGGTTGTTGTTTGTTGTGTCCCCCTGTCCATCCGTCCCCTCCACATAACTGCTAAGTCTGCCAGTACTTTATGGAGCCAAAGACAAGCCAGGACCTCTCTCTGCACACTATCTCTAGCAACAAAGACGTGGCAGACCAAGATCTACTCAGACCTTCCTAATGCTATCACCTCCTATGGGGCAACTGGAGGAGGACCGCTGCCAGAAGTGGCCTTGACATCACACTTTAAGAAGCTGTTCTGTTAATGCACATGTCAGAACAGAAGATAATTTTATTTCCCCAATAATTGTGTTGGTTCTGCAGAGCTAAGAAAAATAAGAGGGAAGAAAATTATATATAATTATATTCATTTATGTAAATGGTCTATACATGTACATATAGATGCAGTTTTATCCTTACACTCAGGCAATTAAACTACAAACCAGAAGGAAGTTCCATTAAATATATATTTTAATTTATTTATTTCAATTTTACACAACTTTTTCTGGCTTGTAACTGCTCTTTAATATAAGAAACCAAGGGAAACTGTGCAACTGTACTCCAAGAAGACAAAGGAGCAATGGAGCTCACTGCGAACAGTCGATACCAATACCAAAGCTTCATACACTTACCTGACCTGTTACACCATTAAGCTCCCTCACCTGCAGCACGTGGAGAACCACGGTTGTTCCTGCTGCTGCATATGCACATTTCTGGAAATTCACTTTCCTATTTTTGTGCAGCAGTTTGCTACCCAGATTACAAATTTCTACAGTAAGCTTAGCCTAACCATAGCGTGATGCAGCATTCTTTATTATTATTATTATATATTATATGCAGAGCTGCTGCCTTCCTCACCAGCCACGTCTCCTTGAATGGCCTCTGCAAGGAACTGTTGTGAAAAAGAAAAGGTCTCAAGTGGATACGATCAGCAAGCAAATACTTGTGCTGACCTAAAGATTTCATTGCATCCTGATACCACAAGCTCATTGGCCCCTAATGTTCTGTTTCTTCTCAGTGGAGGTGAATTAAGGACTCATTTCAAAGCTCTTAAGAGAATTGTAGCAACTTCCTTCAGTACCTCTAGTCCTGGGTGACTCGGGGTGTTTTCTATGAGCACAGCTCATGTCATTTCACAGAACTGAGGCTGACAGACTCCAAAATACTAAAGTGATCCTTGATGGGAATTTTAATCATGAAACAACTCTAATTTCTGACAGTTGTGCAAGTGCCCCTCAGAGCAGGCCGTATTGAAGGACACGGGCACTGTGGCCAGTTCTGCATATCCTTCAAGGCGTTACAGCCCTGCAGGCACCTCCAGACTTCACGTGTGCCTGCTTTTTCAGCATTATAAACAGAAGAAATTGCTAAAACCAAAGCATAAACACAGCTCTTTCTGGAACAGACTGTATCTTATGTGCATAGCACTGCATTAACATTGCATAACCAGTGAGGACAAAATGCAGTTGGGTACACGATCCTTCTTAGCTGCAAGGGGAGTTTAAAGGGGCAGAAGGAAATCAGAGCAATGGGAGACTTGGCTTTGCACGGTAAGCAGGCATGGCCAGAGTGATCACGAGAGGCTGGACACTCATGTTTTTGAGCAATAAGCATGGGTGTACAATACTGTGAAGCGTCTGATGTGGTCTTCCATAAGCATCATCTTACCCTTCAGTAAGCACAAGGCAGCTCATACTTCAATGGCAATATGCTAGATTAACTCACATTCACATCGTGTACGCAGAAGCATAGACATGGTTATTTTGAATAGGTAAACTCAGAGTCTGGCTTGCCTTAGAGTGATTTGTTAATATGGCAACAGTCTGAGTCAGCTACCTCCCTTCCAGCATCACCACCGTGATGTTATTTTTAATTCTTTCAGCATTCACATTTTTCACTAACACATTCTGGGACTCTTCCCAATCTCCCTGGGTGGTGCTAAAGATGAACTCGTGGTTTCCTCATTTTAACTTCAAATGTCAATTGCTCCAGCCCTCTTTCACCCCCTTGGTTGCATCTTCTATGAATCATTAACTCATAAACACAATCCATAACCTGTAACATCTGAGTTTATCAGTTATTTCCCTGCTGCTGCATCTGCTGTCCCGAGCTTCCACTGGGATCAGCATACACTTCTGATAAAGGGATGTTTGCTAACTGCTTCGATATTGATGTGTTTACAGTGAACACCAGCACAAAGGGAGGGGGAATAACAGATTAGGAACCAGTTCAAGAAGGTTATTTTTATAACACTTACAAAATGCATGTGGTTACAAACAGGCTTCATAGCGTTATTTCAACTAGAAGAACTACAACCAGCAGAATTTTTATTATATATATTTTTTACCATCTGGTATCACACCCCAGTAATCTGCTTTAAAGGCAGATACCAAAGAAATAATTCATTCTTCATGTTCCTGCTTGACTCTAAATAAAAGTCAAAATGCCCTTGCAGACTGACCAGCAGCAGCTCAGATTATGAAATCAACAGATGACCACAAGAAAGGAGGTTTAGTAAGTACTAGTTCATCATCCTCGATTCTAGTTTTACCAAGCAATTTTCTAGATGTCACTACCAGTCTGCTAAAGCTCTCTGACCTTGTCTTCTGCTCAGAGTTCACGTTGCCCACCCAGTGCAGTGGTCACCTCTGTGGAGCAATTGCACTTCTGCAGGGGAGATGAGCGCTGGAAGGGCCCGTAATACACAGCGTACACACAACAAACTTGCACACAAGAAAAGCAATGCAACACACTTGTCAATTGTTGTGGCAGAAGCCAGCAACTGACTGGCTTCCCACACATAAGCACGGGTGCATTCAGAGCCTCTGCTCTGGGGGAGCAAGGAGTGCCTCCCGGGCAGCTCCCGTTGCATCAGCACTACGGGCACACACAAACATGCAAGGAGCCTACACACACAGGGGAATGAGCCATCATTAAACTGCAAACGTTGGGTTTGGACCTGCACATTTTTGTGTGTGCAAATAGATACATACACGATGACATGCATGCTGGTTGTGGGAGTGCTTTTGTACATGTATGTGCAGGCAGGTGCCACGCATTTGCATGAGCTGGGCAAGGTTCCTTTCTCTGTATCTCTCTCTCTCTCTCTTCACTGAATGGGAAAAGGCTGTCAGCAATTTCCTTCTGTCAACAGCTGGGAGATGCTTTTCTGCAGTTAGCTGCAATTTGTTTCAATTATGTGTATTAATCATAGCCTGTTCCTGATGGTATTCTTCAAAAAAAAAAATCAGGGCTTTTCTTTTTAACAAGCCATTTCCTCTCTCACGATGGCACTTAATGACTGACTGCAGGTTTGTTGGGAGAGGAGAGGGGGGAAAAAAAAAAAAAAAAAAGAAAAACCCAGACGCTTCCATCTTCGCTTATTTCATTAATAAGCACCATGGCTCAAGAAGCCAGCAGGGAATGCAATTGGAGCAGGGGTCAGTGCACTGACATTTCAATTGTGGAGAGAAAGCTCTGAACAAGGTTTGTATCTAAAAATCTCCTAGCTTAGGAGAGGTGGATGGAATGACAATGACCAAGGATTTTTGAATTCCAACTTGCTTCAGAAGCAGAAAAATCAGTAAACCCCATGTAAATTAATTTCGCACTTGTTTTGATATTCTAAAACAGAAGTCAATTTTAAAGATGCTGTGGAAAATGTTGAAAGACCGGGTAACTCGGCTGCCCAGGAGTTACTCCCACAGTCTGTTGGAACATAACCTCCTCATCAGTGAGGATGAATGGGATTTTACCAGGCAACTGCACATTAAGCTGTGATGTTTCAAAATTTCCTGTTTTGTGTGTGACTTCTAACAAGTCTTCTAAGGAACACGCTCTTAAAAAAAAAAAAGGAAAGAAATCAGGTATGTGGGCTGTATGCTGACACTGTGGAAATATTCTAATTAAATAAGCTTTTTTAAAGAGAGGCACAAGTTAAAAGGACCCTTACTTCCTCCCTTTTACCTCATTTTCACTACTGTTTTTATCTTAACTGCTATTGTATTAAAGAGTCATCCCACTCACTTGTGATTAACCAAAGCAAAGGTCATCTAGCTCAGGAAACTTAATGATAGTACTGATCTTACTCAGAGGTGTGAATGTTTCTGGGAAACGGCTAAGATCCAAGCAATAGGTACTTACTGCCCAGCCCTGGAAATTTATAGAAGAAGTGATCCAAGTACCAAGAAGGCAGATGATTTCCAAGACAGGATCAATCTACTTTATCAGAGGTTGGGCTAAAGGAACCGCAGACCTGTACTGCTTAAAAGTGTACTGCATTTAGTCACTGCAAGAGTCACTTTCTAAGAATCTGCTTAGTAAGATTTGCTGACTCCATCATACTTATCGAAAAGATGAATGATCCTACTGTAGGTCCATATGGCACACTGCGTATAAATATATCACTTAGATAATTTAGGCCTACTCTTACCTTAAGATATAATGGCACAGATACTCCAGTTGGGTATACAAAATAAAAAGAGATCTCCTGTAATCATCATATTGACAATGAAAAAAGCTGGTGTACAGATCTTGTTATACTAGCAGAAAATGTAACTTTGCTGGTAATAGTTCCTTTTGATAAGGTATTTAAGGCATAAGCTACGCTAACAGCAGAATTCATAAGGAAAACCTATATTCAAAGGAGCTCTTTGCACGCTGTGTCTGCAGACCCCTCAGGCACAAGCCGGAGAGGTTCTGCATCACGCAGGTTTTCCAGGACCAACAGCACGCAGGGGTGAAGCGACACGATCCCTGACACAGCGACAATGTTAACTGCAGCACGAAGGGACTGGGCGGCTGCCAGAGCTCTGCCACATGGCGTGATCAGGACCGCATACCGTACAGATGGTGTACATTTAGTGGGAGGAGGAGATGCTACAGCTCCCTACTCTACAGCCATCAGATGCATGTCTGGACACAGACAAGCAGCAGAGGTCACTCGTACAGACGCAGCCATACCCACAGGACTGCAAATCCCTGAGGATTTCATGGGTCTTTGTATGGAGATGTGGAAATAAGCTGTACTGGAAAAAGTTATGTTTTTGCCCATGTAAACCACATCCACACTGACAGTCCCAGTCCCTTCCTAAAGCCACAACAGCTTTCTAATTAAAGCAATGAGTTTCACAGGCCCTGATACATGCCCTCTAAAATGCAGGTGCCTGAAAGTTCACAGCTCAGTTCACAGCCCCTGCACCTCACCCAGCCATCAGAGATGCCTTATATACACAGAGTTTCTGTCCTTCTCTTAAAAGACCCGAGAGGGACCATTTGCCATCAGTGCACCTCGCTCTATGGCATTCCAGATTCACAAAAGCAGGACTTTTAGAAAAATCACCCCATAGCAATCACAGAGTAAAATTAACTGCGGATAATTAAGATGCAAAAGCAAGACTGTTAGAAACAATTTGGAAACCATCATTATCCACAGCCCCGATACTAACTGCTCCACCTCTGGGCACTCTGTAGCCAGTAAATAACGCACACAAACTCAGGTGCCAGAAGTGCAGGAGAACATCTCTTCCATTAACTCCACCCTCCACGTTTCCATCATAAACGGTCCACAGAAACAGGTTGGCTGAAGACTTGTCAGGCAAAGTTCATCCTTACCAGATTCATGCTGACATGCACACAGATGTAGGTTTAAACTAGAAAGAATATGAGGAGCCTGAGAGGGGAAAAGAGCACGGAGCTTCACAGAGCTTTTGGGCTTCGGACACAGCATGGCTCCAGTGTTGGGAACAAGACACACAAAAGAGATGGAGAACATGACAGGGGATAGAAGAGAGCAGAGGTAGGGGAAAGAGAAAAGCAAGGACAGAGGGAAAGGAAGAAACAGCAGGAAGTGAAGGAAGAAGGGATGAGAGCAGAGATGGACAGAAACAGGAAAAGGAGAGGGAGAAAAAGAAGAGGGAATGACAGAAGTGATAGACAGAAGGAGAGAGAAATCTCTGCTGGTACAGTAACAAATAAATCCCTGCAGCATGACAAGCGTCTGCTGAAGCATTTCATTTCCCCGCAGCATAATGGTGTGTTATTGCCCATTATCTGTTCTGTCAGTGCCAGAGTCGATATTAAATGAGGGGCAGCTGCATTTAGCTGCCATTTTTCAGCTGTCTCGCCATCACCATGGAGACCCGGTTGTTTTTTTTGATGAACCTGGCTGCAAGCAGAGGGGTGCGTGCATGCGGGGGGAGCGGAGGACAGAAAGCAGCAGCAGAGGAAGGGGGGGGCAGCCCCTCACTGCCCTGCAGGCAGCACCCGGCCAGCACTGCCAGGGCCCCATTAATATGCAGGGGAGTTGGTGACCAGCATCTGCATGGGGCTGTGACTTTCACAGGTGCTGGTGATTGTTCCTTCATCCTTCTGCTCTTCTCATTACCCTACACCCTCCTTGCTGTAATGACAGCAATCCTCTGCCTCGCTCACAGCTCTGCAGCAGCACCTCCGAGGCTGTTGGAAGCTGTGACAAACCAAGCCTCTCCGAGAGCACGTAGCAGGGCCAGGAACTTCAGTATCCCTAAAATACTTACAGGGAACTGAGGCACAATGAGACAGGGTTTGACACCGTCTGAGCGTGCCAGCACCAGGAACCAGCGGGCCAGTTCTGACCCCAGTGTAAATATTTTTCAGTCTGCCCACACTCACTGCAAGATGCTTATCTCTTCTTGAGGGTCTCAGTTTTTTGTTTTTTTTTTTTTTTTTTTTTTTTTCTCCAGTTTAGGGTTTTGGAAGTCTACTGCAGAGACTATCACAGTTTAAAAAATTTTAGATTATATCTACCTTAAATTAAGTGGAGCCTGGGTGCATTCCTGGACTTTTAAACATGCAGCTTGTGATTTTAAGCAATCCAAACAGCCTAAAATATGCTTCTCCTCACTTTAACTAGCTCACTTCCCACTGATAGCTGAGCATAGCTCGTAGCTCACAATGTGCCAGTGACCACTCCCAAAACCCAGCTTGCTCATGGACACCTCGTTTTGCATGTCTGTGAGGACGGACACGGACCATCCTGCCCCAGTGCCAGGAAACATGCCCAGCCACGCTCAGCTGATCAGCAGAGACACCCAGGCAGTCCACCCAGGGGACAGCCACGACAGCAGTCCTGAACTGCAGTGACAAAGATCTTGCTGGCACTGCAATCTGAACTCCACCCATCCTAACTCTCCACCAAAGGCTCGATTTGCACAACTCTACTTATTGAACTGGATGCAGGAGGAGAACAAAGGCGCCATACCTTGCCCATAAGCCTGTGAATACTCATACCTTAGCCTGCTGAGATACATTCTCCTAAACAAACAAACAGGAAAACAAGATCAATAATTTCACTCAAGCTGACAAGGATAATGGGATGCCCAAGAAGAAAATCATAGCCTAAGGACAAGCACCAAGAGCACTTCCAGGGTCTCCCAATTTCCTAAGACTAGAGGTGGGGATATTTTAATCTGCTGCCTTTTAGCTTTGATAGCCCTCTGCTCTTCACCATTTTTCTTCTCCTTTCCACTCTCTCCACTTTCTCTGTGCTTTTCTTCATCTGACTGCTCATCTGTTCACATGCTGTCCAGCATCACACAGCAAATATATTTCACTATAGCCATAAACAGACACCTAGAAAAAATCCTGTAATTTCAGGAAATCAGTAGGGTGAAGTTCTATCTCACACTGCTCTCTTCACAGAGCTTTATCTTTAAAAGCCCCCTAAGAAAAACTTAAATCCAGGTCACTTCAACAAACGTGATTCTACTTGACATACAGAAGTATTCCTGAGCCTCTCAGTCAATGGCAAACACTGAAAGGAAGGCTACGGTTTGAAATTGGTTTTAAGCAAGTCTCCCAATTTATCCAGTTTCCAATATTTCTCAGAGAACTACTATTCCACAGCCAGAAAATCCACAAACAGCTGTTAAAAGAGGTTCTCTATCGAGTTCATCTTTCCTCCGTGTTCTTCTACACCAGAAATCTAACATCATCAACCAGATAATTTAGAGTCAAAGCTCTGCTGCTCCACAAATAAACCTAATGCACACCTTTGAGATAGTGCAATGCAATCAATGGACATAAAATTCTTGAATCCTACTGACCTGAAACAGTATACGAATTGAAACAGACAACACTTTGTGCTGCATTAAATATCAACAGCTGTGAAAAGTGCAGTCCCTTGCAATGACCCACTACTTTCTGTTCCAGTGACCAGCTAGTGCAATTAGAGCATCTAAGGAGAAGCTTTTTTTTTGTGATTTAAAAATCACTGCTGCTCAAGCCCTGCCTAACCCTCCCAAGCTCCATGTTAAGAGATGCAATAATACTAAATGATCAAAGTGCTAGATTGTATTAATAGTCAACTGAAGTCTGTGAATGTATCCATACCTTGGTATTTTCTCTTCAGACCCTCTTACTCTGTTATTTGCAGATGTAGCGTAACTAACATCACTACTTTGGGCCTTCTGAAACTTGACAAAACTTCCACAAGTAAATTCTAAAGAAACCTCGAGTGACACGTAATTGACAATACCATAGCTCTTCCCCGTGATTGCCATCTACTACCATTCCACATCCACACGATAG
Organism: Anas acuta; assembly: GCF_963932015.1. NCBI lineage: Eukaryota > Metazoa > Chordata > Aves > Anseriformes > Anatidae > Anas > Anas acuta. Next base: position 22,502,555 of record NC_088983.1, read on the forward strand.
TTCTCCAGCACAGCTCTTAAACGCATCTTTTCTTATCTTGCTGACTAGGGGTTTCTTCCAAATTTTAACTGTGCTGTGTTTAAAAGAATATTCTGCCTGAATTGCTTATATGCTAATCCTTCCTTTGGCTTCCCCCCGCCGTGACCTTTTGCTTTTGAATACAGAACTATCTTAAGCACCACGCTGGGCACCGAACTGCCATCCGGCTTTGCAGGATCCTGTTTTTCCTCTGGGGAGGCCTAAGTGCAGAGCATCTTCTTTATAGCGTAAGAGGATTTTGCAAACAGTTGTGGAAACAAACAGCTGATTTAGGTGATTGAAAATACGAATGCTGATGAATATTTTAGCCTGTTGGGCCAGTGATATTAGTGTTGGGTTCGGTAAGTCATAGAAGTCAAAGGAAAGGAAGAAATTTGCCGTAAGATTAAGGCAGAGATTGTTTTAATGTATTCTCTGGTCAGCAAATGATTATGACCAGAATACAGATGGAGCAGTCTTTGAGACAAATTGCAAAGGGAGAGAGAAATTATGCTGCAGTGATCTCATAATCAACTTCGTGGTCATTTCAAGGAGTTCCCAGCGCTGTGGAGCCTGTGGATGGACTTGGTTACAGGTACAAGTTAAGTTTGTTCTGGACCAGCTAAGTTGTTTCATTCGAGTTGTGAAAAACATTCAGAAAAACAATGGAATTTGATTAAGTTCTGGAACATTTCCCACACCCAACTCCATCAGCTACAAAACAGCGCAAGGCAACAAAGCCATAAAAACAACCTAATTGGTAGATGCTACAGACAGGTATTATGTATTCAGCAACAGTTCTTAAACTTAAGTATTGATTTGTAACACCCTAGGGGTGTTTTGTGGAAAGCTTCCTGGCAGATGAAACTAGTGCTTAAGTTTGGAAACTTAAGGAAAGAAAAAGACACCTACTTAAGTTTTTATTTCTTTGCATCTTCTTTTCTCCCACTCTCTCTTCCCCAAATCTACAATACATGTAGATATCATCATCCTTTCTACAGGCTCCTGCCTTGAGAAAAGTCAATGAAAACTAGGCACAGTGCATTTGGCTCCATTTAATCATTTGCACATCTACGGTACAAGGCAACATAGCTGAGGGCCAAATCAATGCTCCATAAGTCACCAAAGCCACTGGTATTTATCTGGAAGTGCCGATCAACTACAAAGAATTCATTAGAGTGACAACCATGACCACAACTATCAGCGTCCTTGGATACTAGTATTTTTAAACCACTATAACCACTATTTCTGGAAGGTGTCCCTGCCCATGGCAAAGGGGGTTGGAATTAGATGATCTTTAAGGACCCTTCCAACCCAAAGCCTTCTATGACTCTATACTACTTGACCCTGCTTATGTCTCATGCCTCCCCCATAACTCTTAGAATACCCTGAATGTTGATTAGGCAGCAGAACCAGGATCAAGTGTACTAACATGCTAATATGTTTTTTTTTTTCATTTTACATGAAATAATTTTGACACCTAAAAAAGCTAGTCCCTCATCCACAGAAACACACATTTGAAAGCACATAGGGAAGACTTCGTTTGTTCAATATAAGAGAGGTATCCAAATACCCAGAGGAAGAGCTGATAGATGCTGTACTCTCAACACATGACTTTGCAAAATGGCATTCCTTAAGCTACTACGTCTAACACACCAATGCAGTGTTAAGGAACAAACTCCCTTAACGTCATCCTCCTGTATGTTGTTGTTCAACAGCACTGCACAGAGCTGTCCCTTCAGCTCCCCTATCCCCACCAGGGGCTTCTGGTGATGATAATCCTAAATCTTACTGGTACTGCTGATAGTGGGATGGTGTGCATTGCTCTAAACAGGTTCGTTTTTCTGCACATCAAAAAAGGATCTAAGTTTGAATATTTCAAGTACTCAAAATACTCTGTGAAAGCATCAGAAAGCAGGTCCAAAGAAAAGACCTTTGAGCAAGTCAGATCCCCCTAACACATTCAGCTTTCTATAAAAACTTGACCTCAGTTTCCACTATTCAGGAACAGATTTCCAGGCCAGAATGACTCCAGCAATGAGCGTTTCTCATGCCTTGCCTGTTCAATAGTCATCAAGTAATTCTACAGCAGAACATGGAAAAGAAGGCAGGGTCCTCTAGATGCAAGCCTTTGGCACCAAAGCCTCTCACTTCCTATTTAAAAATGTCCTGGGAAAGGATATTATGTTTTTCAGAGCACTAAATGCAGTCACAAGAAAGCATAAGGAATGAAGTGCGCTTTCATGACACAAGACTTCATTAGCATAATTCCTAATTGGGACTGTTTAGAGGTCCCATAAGAGCAAGAATAATTATGTTTAACAGGCAGAGTGATAAAGACAGATTAGTCAACTCTCCACCCCCCTCTCAGACTGCTACATGATCTTTTCCTTTCCTTTAGCATTGAGGAGTCTTCTGTGATCAAGGGAACATATTCTACAGGGGAGGGGGGAAAAAAAAGTGCCCTTTTCTAGTGTCCTTAGGAATCCTCTGCTTGTGACTTCCTAAACTGAGTTGCCTAGAAAAGAACCTCATGAAAACCTCTAAAACTGCAAAAGCAAAAGGCAAAGTTTAGAACCTCACTAGAATACAGCCCATAAGAGAAAGCAAAATGCAACTGGGACAATGGGCAGGAAAACCTAGAAGTACATGTTCCTGAACCACACACACTGTGAAAGGAACCCTTTGTTTAGTTACAAATTGAAACACATTTTCCACTGTGTTCAGGAATAACACAGACTGAAACATAGTTTGTGCCTTCTCATGGACAATCTCTTTCCATCCTGCACCACTGACCTGACCTAAACAGCCAAACTGAGCCCTCTGGTGCAAAACTGGTCAGAAGGTGTTCCTGGGGTGCTGGACAGACTGGGGCACAAAGCGTTTCTTCTCTTTTGCTTACACAGCATAGGTATGCAATGAGAACTTGCTAATGACTCAATTATATGAAGGCTTAAGGACAGAGGGAGTTACTCTTTCTTGAACCTAATTCAGTTGCCCTGACACAGTGTAAGATCTTTAGGTGGTGGCTGGTACCATCCACTGCAAACAAAGAGCTGCTATCCAAAGAAGTGCAAAATGATGCAGCTATTCCAGCTAGCAGGCTTCAGAATACTATTTTAATATGCATTGGCCATTTTCACTGCAGTCTAGGGACAGCTGAACTAGTTCACCCCTCTTCTTACGTACTCTAAGTTCTCCAAATCTTTAAAAAAAAACATTTTTAGACTGACTTATTCATTAATTTCATCCACTCCCACATCCACCTGCAGTTCCACCTTCATACCAGGTCCAGAACTGTCACTACAACACAAGGAAAATGCTTCTCATAGTTTAAACTGCACTTTACATAATCAGGAGATTAAAGCAGCCAGAGACTCTGGGGTTTAATTCAAATTCAGACTCTCAGGTGTGGTTCTGTGTTGCTGCAGGTATTTCAATCTCCATTAGAGAGAGAAAAGGAACAAAAACTTATGTGGTTTCATATGCGTTTGTCTTGATTTTTATAGCTGGTGAAAAGAGCTATATTAATAGCACAGCAGGGGCTGAACTGAATCCAAAGACCTGGAAAATAAAATATTCTCAGTAACTATTATTTCAGTAATTGTGAATTCCAGCAAGATGAGGATTCTGTATGCTTATCACAGGAAAGGGGAAAAATGTGGATGGATTAAAACTCATAAATAAAAATATGTATTTACAGTAAATAAAGCAAATATATTTGCAAATTGCAAAGCTATAGCCCTTGGAGTCCTCAAAGCTTCTAATGTATTGGAACAAGAAGTAGTTATGCCCAATTTAAACACTCAAATAAAAACCGGACATTTTCAAGTTGATATGCAGCTGCTGAAGACAGATGAACCTAACACCTGGAGCTCTGAAGGCCCAACTCATGAATGCAGAACTCTGCAACTTGATTTTTCAGAAGATGTCTGTTCACAGTGAACCTCACGTATGAACACAGACCACTTCACCATCTCCTTGTGCACACAAGTATAAGGTATATATACCCTCCACAGATGTCTTGTAGCTAGAAAAAGTTTGGTTCCTGTACGAGCCAACCCAGGGATATCGAGGGCTAATCACACTGTACAACCATAATAAATATTATGCCTAGCTACAAGTACAGTTTTTCATAAGATTATGCTGCCGATTGACTGAGAAATCAGTCTGTTTCTCTGTCGAATGACTAGCCAGTGATACAAGACTGATTTACAGCACGAGATAAACCACACATTAACACTTCACTGTGATGCAGAAATCTAAATGGGAATAAACATGGCTGCAAGGCTCTCCTAATTTAAGACCATTTTGTGTTTTGTTACCAAAAATATTCCACCAAGAGCTAATAAATCTTGCAAAAAAAAAGTTTTAAAATTAAATATTAATTAAGACCAACTCAAATTGAACAGCTATCCAACAACAATGAGAATTAGCCTTTTAGAATAGCTCCTTTTCACCTCCAGGTAAATACAGCTCTGAACTGCTGTGGTCTCTTTGATTAAACAATTAAAGTCTCTGCTGTGAGAACAGAACCATTTTTCAACTTTTAAATTGCTTCTACACCAAGACATACCCAGGTCACTAACAGCAGTATAAATTCTGCAGATCTGTGCTGACCTGTCTACAAACTATACATAAACTAGGGCTTATTTGCTAAAGAGATTCATCAACAATTTCAAATCAACAGATTTCAACAGCATTACAATTAGTTTGCCAGCAGAAAAATGGAGCAGCAAAATACAACGAATCAGGCATCCAGCTCGCCCATTGCCTCTGCTCCAGCTGGAGTGGTATGGGTTGAAGCTAGTAGAGAGTTCTCCAAAATCAAGTAGTAATAGTTCCCTGGCGGGGTTTGTGAATCAGTCCCCTCTCCTCTAACCCCTGCCCTTCGTACCAATTACTGTCTTTGCCACAGACAAGTCATTTTAGCTTTTAATTCAGTCTCTTCTTTTCTAAAATGGGCCTAATAGTGCTCACTTATCTACTTCACTAGGATGCTTCAAGGATTAAAATTGATGTGTCCCTGCTGGAGTAATGCGCTATAATTACCTTGTTAATGTGCCCTCTCTTGGATAGAATGAAAATGGCTTAGCCCCGCGTCCCACGCCACGCACTGCCTCGGCTGCGGGGCCATCAGCCGGATGGAGGGTGCTCCCGTGGGGCAGGCACTCTGGCGAAGCCAAGGGAGCACAAAATGGCGGCCCTGCGCCAAGCGGTGCAGCAAGGGCTCTGCTTGATAAACCAGGCTCAAAGCCACCTAGGTTACTAACTGAAAGGCTATCTTCTACCTACAGTTGGGTGACAAAAATAAACACAGAAACCTGCCAAGATTGCCTTTTTCCTGGAACAACATCCCGCCCTGATGACAGCGGTCAGTCATTCCCTCCTTCAAACGTGCCAGCAGCACGCACAGCCCACGTGTGCTCTGACCGCTTCTTCCTTCCTGCAGAGCTCTTCCCACGTGTCCCTTCTGCCTCAGCTGCCCTAACTTGTAAAACTGAGGAGAAAAGTAAGAAATTATGCAACACTAACAAGGGAAGCCTACTATTTCTCTATTTCTGAGACACGTAGCTGAGAGAACCTCTAGTCCAGATCTACCCTTGGTACCTGCAAGTCCATCTCTGCTACCCAGATATTCACACAGCCCCGTCTGCTCTGTTTGTCCACAGAAACAAGCAAGCAGGGCTGGCAGGACATGTCCTCACCCTGCATCTCCCTGAGGGCTGCACAGCATTACCTCACCGGCAGCCAATCCAGCCCCTCCACACCTGGGCACCCTCCTCTCACCGACCCGACACCGGCCGGGGAGCTGCTTGCCATGGCGAGCACGGGGAGCAGGGAGGGCTGTACGTGGCCTGGGTCAGTGCTCGGGGACAGGCAGAGACACAGCACAGTTTGAGAAGGGGCAGGCAGGAGCGTGACAGCGGAATCTTCTGCCTCCTGAATGTGAGGAAACAGAGCGATGCTCGCACGTTGAATAGCAGCAAGTTCTCTCCTGACAAACAGGTTTTCCTGATTTCACAGCCCGGTTAGATAACCAGGCATATGGTGACCCCCCTGTCTCAGGAGCAGCATTCTGGGAGAGCAGCTATGAACTGCAACACACACAATGGTGTCTCAGACACCAGGCCAGGGGCTCTCAATTCACTACACAAGTGGACACACAAAACTAAGACAGCCAGACACAAATCACTCTCCCTTGCCCTTATTCAGCTTGGAAATCTCAGATACCCAGCCTCATGTAAGGGACTCCTTCCTAATCAATGCTATTTCAGAGATCCCTGTGTATTACCATGGCACAAGTCTCAGAGGGCCTGCATTCTATGTAGATGTAATCTTGCTTAAAAGGGTTTCTGCTCACGTATGGTGAGCACTGCTGCTGTGTTTCTTTAGAAAATAAGGAAGCCATTATAAGGCTTCATAAGGTATTCAGCACAAATACTGTGATCCTGTAGCAATGACTCCACATATTTGCAGTGTCCATGTATTGGTTGAAGCACTGCAGGCACTTAGGACTGGCTTTTCTGTTGTTTTTAAAGGTGGCCAGAAAGACCGCAGGCAATACTAATGAGATGAAAGGCGCAGGAGCGTGGCTCACTTGTCTGGAGACACGGCTGGGCTGGGAGCAAAGGAGGCCCTGAGACTGAGCCCTGCAAAGAGCTAAAACCAGCTCCAAAATGGCCAGAGGAAAGTTCAGCTGACAGAACTCTGACCTCCATCCATCACAAAATCTGTACTTTAACCATGCCATCATACAAGCTGCAAGCTCACTGCAGCTTCCTGCTGTTTGCACTGGTATCTTTGCAGTCTGCCTCAACACCAGCTGCCCTGACAAGCAGCCCATGCTGCAGGAGAGAACAAGGCTCATAAGGAGTTGCACATAGGGTTATAAATAAAATCTTCATAGTGATAAATATCCCCAAAAGTTAGAGCTGATTTTGTACTTGGAACTGATTCTTTACAGTCAAAAAACAAAACAAAATTTTTCATGCATAAAAAAAAATGCAGGATACTCATTATTTATATGAGTATCTTGTTGAATTTTACCAAGTTTTTCAGTTAAATTCTGCTGTGTAGCAAGTTCCAACCTCATTATGCATTGATTCACATATAGGTATACCTATAGTACATATATAATGATGTACCTATACATCATTTAGCATATATTTTATGTATGCTTTATTTTTAAGATCAAATGTTAATCTCAGAAAGTCTCAGTTGTGTTTTCATATACATTTTCATGGCTTCCTTTCAGTCTTTTCAAACTCTTTACAAATGAGATCTACATATGCAAATTAAGTTATATACTTTTATGCAAGTAGAGCAGGCCTTAAACAGTTAGGACTCCAGGTTACTGTTCCCATTGACTGAAGACAAGTAAGCAGGTCACTCATCTGTATCAGCACCAAAAAAATCTGTTAACAAGGTGGTTCTTGGTTTGAGATTTTGTACACTCCGGTTATGACTGAGGCTGACCACAATCATCCAGAAAAGCTTCTTTTATTTTAACATGTTTTGGTAGTACATTCAAGGGCCAAATGCAGCTGTGTGTTTTCAATAGTACATTCGGTAAGGCTGAGGCCAGCAGAAATACACGCCTCCTCTAGCAGAGGAGGACACAGACTTTTGGATGAGGCAGCCTGAATGACCAGAGCACTGAAGCAGGACTGCACATCTTGTCACACTGACTCAGGGAAGGGATGGTTAATGGAGTTTGTGAGAACAGTAGGAGGAAGATTTAAAAAAAAAAAAAAAAAAAGAGAGAAGAGAGAAAAAGACTGGGTGCTCTCAAAAAGAAGTCCCAGCAAAGCAGTCTCCAAGGTTTGGGCTGCATCTAACCAGTATCTCCAGTGTTCCAGCAAGAGGCATACACACAGATCTGAAACAGATGAGTCCCAGGAAGACTACATACAGAACAAATGGCTGGAGACAGAAGAGGAGCTTATCTCACCTCGTGGTAGACAGAAAGGATTCTTACCTGTGCCTTCGAACAGCACATCCTCAGCCACACCCATCAACAGAAAAAGCTTCTACTGATATCCACACTTGTATATAAATACATGTAATTTTTGCAAGTGTACATATGTACTGTGTATACAGCTACATCAGTTTAGTTCATGCTGTACCAAACACAGAAGCCAGTGACAATAGAGATGCGTTGTTATTGCCTTCTTCACCTCATGGACCATCCTCAAGATGCACAGCCTGTCATAGGCAGGCATTTATGCAGCCACTTCACAGGCATTCAGATTTTTCCTATTCCTTAGGCCACATAACCATCAGTGCCACTTCAGTTTTCCAAATTTAAGCTTTGTTATTTAACCAGAATAGTTCACCAGGTCATTCAACCTCTACCTGTAGGCCTGCAGCTTGTCCAAGGCCAAGCACATGCAGTAGGACCCTCCCAATCCCTACCACTTCTCTCACCTACAAAGCCTGGAGGGAGGCAGAACTTACTGCTACTCCCTTCCGAGCACTACTACCTGCCCAATTTCCTTCAGCTACCCATGGTTTGTGACAGCTCCTGCTGCCCAGTTCCCTGGGCTTCACTGGTGCATCACTCCAGGCAGATCGTGCTGCTTGGGACTGTGGCTGGATAGACCTGAGAGCCTGCTCCATCACACCATCTCATAGCCCAGGCATATCGCTGTCTGTGCTGTGACATATGGCTGCTCTTCTGCCTCCTCTAGCAAGTCTGGTACATTACAAAATTCCCTGTGTGCCAAGTGTTTAGCAAACACACATGTTGACTGCCAGAGTATTCCTGGAAAGGACATGTGTCTTGAGATGAAGCTGTGCCAACTGCCGCGCTGTGTCAGAGCATGGGAAGCACCCTGCTATCCGAGATCAGCAGTGCAGGCACTGAGAATGACAGTCATCCAAAAACACAGAGCTGGAAAAATGCCATGGAAAACAATCAAATATATATATATATATATATATATATATATACACACACACATATATATATTGAGCATCTCTCCTCCTGAGCTATCTTCTGCTCTCCTCTTATTTCACTTCAGAGATTTCCACTGACAGACGCCTTGGAAACGTTCAGCCCAAGGTCAAACAAAGCAAGGGGAATTAGGCAAAGTAAGCCAAGTCACTGGCATAAGAATACTGAACCGCTGCCCAAAAGCCAAAAATGCTGGTATCAGACCATAGTTCAGTGACCATCATAGCATCTGTATCTCAGTTATATAGAGAGCTTGTGGCAGCCTTTGAGTAGCTAAGAAGTAACGTCCAAGACAGCAGTAATGGCAATAAGTTCTTTGGTAATAGAAGTAGGGAGAAAAAAAAGACAATATTTACAAAAACTGACAAAGCTAATAAAGGAATATTTGGACTGCAAAGGGCATTCAGATATTAACCTAATGAGTATCACAGAAGTAAAATAAATCTCAATCTGTGAATCTGATTTTTCTGGACTCTTGTTTCAAGGATCTTGTATTCCCCTGTTAAGTTGACTTTCCTGGTATTTTGCAAATATTCTGAGAAGTGTATACAACAAGACTGCAACAGCTAACAATCTCATTATTGTCTTATCCTACACACTGTGATAATTTGAAGAAGAAGTGCAACTGTGAGGGCAAAAACAACATCCAGAGGTTTGAAAAGGGCAATTTTGTGACACTGCTTATGTAAAGGAAGCATCTCCCTAATAATCAGCCCAGTTGTGGTACACATGACTATTTGCAGCAACGAAATACAAGCATCAGCTAAAGCTTTGCAGCTTTATAACACAAATTATTGGTAATATATGTTTATTTAGGTAAACGGGGAAAGGAGGAAAGAGGCAGCTGTGTGCCTGGTTTTTGTTTTGCATAAGGCAAAGTGTGGCAGGCTACGTATAATTTTTTTTTTTAAAGGGTAGGAGATACCTTCTCTCCTTACATACATTTTGTTATTCTCTCCAGACACTTGCAGAGTTGAATTAAGTAGCTTATAACAAGCTAAACACCGCAACAAACATTTATCTGCGCTTTCTGCCTGCCATTAGCTGGGTGACTGACAGCTCCTGTTTCCTGGATTTCAGCACGCAGAAGCTGCTGAGTTTTAACTGAGGTATTTATTTTGAAAATCTGGGTGATAACTTCAAAAAGAACAAGGGAATGAGAGTTTTATGGGTGACAGGCAGAGTTTATCCAAACCATCTTTTTCTTGGGTAAACAGCCCCTTGTTGACTCGTGTCTCTCCAAAGGTTACAGCACAGCATTCCTCCTTCTCTGTGGCCCCATGCAGCAAACACCAGCCCTATTATCTCCCTCTCTGATCTCTCACGCTGTCCATTGCTAATTCTGTTATGACCACTGAGATTCTCTTAATTATAACTGCTGGAAGTTCTTGCCAAAGCTCTTTATGACGCCTGTGAAGTTACTACTATTAAGTCCTACTGGTATGACAGATTTCCAAGTTCCTTTATGAAGTTCCTAGGAACTCAGAAATCTGCCCTACCAAAGTATGTTTAGTTTGCCAGAAGCCCACACGTAATGTGTGCGCCTTTGTAACACAATTACAATTGCATTTCAGATTGAAACATTCATGCAAAACCCACCAGAATTATATTTCTCTAACAAAAGGAAGAAATTGCCTGATGGCTGAATTCACCACTAATACAAAAGCCTCCCGCTGGTATCATCTTCGCCCATTGCATCTTCAGATGCTGGTTCTTTTACCACCTAAATTGCACTCTGCATCTCCCCCCTAAATAAAGATCATTAAACCACACAAGAGAAATGCAGGTATTAATCATTTGTATTTTCCCATTCTTTTCACCATCTATGCAAGCTGATTTCTGCCGGCATTTCAATTGCAAGATCCATACTTTCAAATATTCCCCTAGAGCTAAAAGAACATTTCGAGCATGAAAACTCATAAAAAAAAAAAAAAAGGCGGCTAAAGCTTTTTCAGGAGCAGAGCAGCAGAAAAAGAGTAAACTACTTAACCTTGCACAACAGATTATGAGGAGTTGGCCAATAGTGAACCCACTTTTCTCTATGCTTTTCTACAGCACCTTCCAAGTGGAATAGTATATGCGCTTTAAAATATTCATTAATTTAGTTTCATACAATTTACACTACCCATGGATTATTGAACATCAATAAAAATATTTGCAAATGAAGCAAGAGAAAGATACAGAGAGTGATTTGCCCAAGTTCGTAAGTAGACACTTTTAGCCAGAAAAAAAAGCAAAATTTTCCATGCCCCAGAATTTGCCTTAACTGCAAGACAATCCTCAAATGCAGCTTGGTCCTTCACAGCAAAGATTAATCAAATAATATCGTATTTCCTATATTAAATGTGCTTCGCTGCAGTGAAACTTCATTGCATATACATCTGAAGGTAGAGGCAAGTTATAAATAGTTATTGTGATTACATACAATACTTATCAAGCCTGAAATAAATTATGTATGCCAGTCTCATACCACATCTGTTGGGATACTGTAATGTGATTTAGCAGATAGAGCATACTGTTTATTTTAAAGGGTTATCAAATTTTGAAGCTACGTTCAATTATACATCGAGGCATTGTGTTTGGGGGGTGTGCGCATATTGCTATAGTTTGTGTATCAATCAATCCTACGTGAAGCCCCTGCACTGGCACAACCACGAGTACTGGGCTGTGCAGGCAGGAGAAGCCTGAGGAAACGCACGCAGCCTGGGTTTCAGCACACTCTTCTAGGCTCATCCTCAGGATCAGGGCGGATCACCCCAGACATTTCCTGGGGAGAAATGCACAGCCCAGGAGCACATAACACACCAAGTCTGCGTAACTGCAATCTGAAATAGCAGCTGTGTGTGTGTACAGGCCTTCATCTTCCTGCGTCCTTCCCTTCTCTCCCATGGACTGACTACGTCCCCCCAGCAGATCAGGGCTTTGGCCTCCCTGACTGGGCTGAGCGGCTCCTCAGCTTGGGAGCCACGAAGCAATGGTCACTGAGGAAACAAGCATTTCAGATAACAATAACATGAACAGCACGGTGAGCACTTTCTCCCTGTGCTACCTATTTGTGGTATTTCTGATCCCTATCACACTTCGCTAGGCCACATGAAGGCTCCTCACACACAGTCCTGGCCATCCCCCATGGTCCTGACCTCCACTCCAGTGCTGTTCCCTCTAAGGCAAGGGCTAGGAGGAGAAATCTCAGAGATTTCCCAGTCTGTGCCAGCTGGGACCCAGCAACCTTTTATTTTTTGCTCATAAGTGAGATCTTCTGGATACCGGGGTCCTCTAACAAGAAAGCATCTAACTCTGTGACACTGCATCTTTCATGTTGCTGGGTGCATAAATGAATGTTGGATCAATTCACTCCGAGTCAGTACAGAACAACAAACACTTTCAGCCCGAGGAAGTGCTTAACACACTTCCTACAGGACAAGGGCCATATACAAAGCCAGTGGGACAGATGCCCACACAACCCAACCACAGTACCACGAACTGACAAGATTTTTCTTCACACTCACATTCAGCACCTGGTCATTCAATTTTAAAAGGCATCAGGATATTTAGGAGAAGGAGAAAATATATATGAGACAGGAGAGAATTTCCATACAGAAAATCTTCATTTTCTGTTGAAAATAAAGGCTAAGGTAAAGGCATGCAAAACAAAGAAGCATTTTGTAGCAGCCATTATTCACATCTCACATCGCAGGAGCAAGAAAACCAGGGTATTTTTACATCACTCCTAACAATGCAGGGAACTCACTGCCACCAAACCCACCAAGCACAGCCATACACAAAGTACAACAGGCATTTGGATACCAGCAACTGCTGCAGTCACAGCATGACCCCATTACATGATGCTCAACCATTTCTAAATACACAGAAACCCTCTGAAATACTTGCAGAGGTACTAAGTGAGAGAAGACAGCGGTTAATTGAGGTGTGGTAGCTGGAGTGAGATCTGCCATCTTCAGCTCCCTTTTATAAGGAAACGGTGGCATCGTTACCAGCATGCTGGTTTGATAGCCACCTGTCAGAAGCACCACATCCCATGGTCTTCATGCCAAATTGAAAACTGACATTTTTACTTCATGAACGTTACCTTTACTACTGACATTTATTGCACGTTCCTCCATGTGACAAATGAGAATGTCAGGTCAGCAGCAGCACAGCAGTTTTGGCTCCCCATTACTTACAGCCTTAAAGGATTGGCTCTCCTACTAATTACTATGCAAAGTGAGTTCACAAAAAGATAACAAGCAATGCAGAAATTGATATATTTAGCTTTTTTTTACAGCACTGGGAGGGTCTGGCAGTCTGGGTGGGGGCAGCAGAACTGCCGCTAACCGTTTCTGCCATTTTCACTACAGATTTCTCTCCCCCTTCCTGCAAGTGTCCTGCTGGTATCTCCATAGGTTTTCCTACAACATCATTACTTGCTCAGAAGGCAAATTCAAGCAGGTATTACCTACTCACTTCCTGACTGCTTATTTCACACTTAAAAAGGATGGTAGGATTTACAGATTAGGATGTCTACAATTTCACATGACCAACCTGCCTTCATCAGGGGGAGGGCTGCTCTCACCACTGCAGGACCTGGCAAGCAGAGAGGGTGACAGACCAGCTCTAGTTCTGCCACTGATCACTCCACCTCCCATTAAAAACATTTATACATGTGCAGAAATGCTCAGACCATTCTCTCCCTCATAATACAATTATTCCCAGCAGAAGTCCTGAAATCCCAATTACAGTTTTCTGTCTGATGTTTGTATGAACCTGATCTAACAACCAGCAGAGATCAGCACACTGAAAAAGCCACTCTAAGCAAAGGGACTGATTTGTCAGTGCCTTATTTAGTCAAAGATGAGTGTAAAATGTTTTTCCATTTTTTCTATCCCCTTCATAACCCGCAGCAACCATTTGGTTCTGTATCTCAGCAGGGATCAGATCTCTGCAAGGTTGGCCCAGCATAGCCATCTGTAGTCCTCTGTGCACCTACCTCCACAAAGCAGCACAAGGTACTGCTACAGACCACACTCACCAAGTCCCGAAGAACTACGTTCGTCAAGATTAATACTCCTAAACATTCCTGAAAAGCAATTTTCACATTCATTCAGTTGTGAATTATCTTCAGAGCTGCTAGATGGAGCTGGAGCAAATACAGGAGCAGAAATAGTAATGTAGATTTAGGGTAATACTTAATGGTGCACATAGATCCTGTCAAAAATAAAATTAAGCCAAAAAAAGACTTCTCAGTAAAAGTTATAATACTGACATATTTATATTACCAATTGCTGCTAGAGAAAATTGCTGGAAATCTGATCCTTAGAAACTCAATCTTAATGAAAGATCCCCAGAACGTGTATCTGATGATACAGCACAGCCTCTCCTCCAGGCCAGGCAGGGCGTGCACGGGGCCCCAGGGGAATGGCAGCCCGGCTGCCAGGCAGGGAGAACTAAGGCAGGAAGCGACTGAAAAGATGCACCTCTTGAGACACTGTCGTGGCATGTCCACACTGCAACAGCTGTATTACTAAACAAAATATATATTTATTTTTAAGGAATTAATTCAAAATGTCCATGAAAAATAGTTTTTGTACCTTTTTACAAAAAAATTACGTCAACAGTGAACGTTTCCACATTTTTACATTCTAAGTTTCTCTCTAAAATCTTGCTTGCCTGAAAATCTTTCTATTTATGGGGATACAACTGCTTTCTCCCGTATTTAAGTGAGAGAGAATCAGCTGCTAGGTGTGAGCTGCTGACAGGGGCTGATGGATCATTCTGGTGCAGAACCATCGCTGTGCTGCTCTTCAGTTTGTTTGTGGGTTTGTGCTTCACAGGAGGAAAACAGTTAATTCGGTGAAGTTAAGAAAGAGGAGTTCCTTTCAGGAGGTTCTGCGGGCTCATGGCATGAGGAATGAACTGAGCCTAAGGAACACAGACAACCCCAATGACTCTGCTTGGCGCACACCCATACCTCCTTGCTGCTTGTACTGCCTCGCCACTCGCATGCATGCTCCTTCCCACCCCTGCAGCACAGCCAGTCCTCCCATCTCTCTCGCAAGAGGCCCTGCAACGCCTCACACCAGACACTGACCCTCTTCCTTCCTAACTACAGGAAAGGACACGGATTTTCCATACCACCCAGGCCAGGCTTTCTGTCTCTTTTAAGAGCAAAGCTGCGTGCATCACTGAAGGTAGCCAAGCAAGGTCTGTACCTCGATGAAAGCAGGTCAACTACTGATAATTTGACCATCATACAAAATCAATCCCAAAAATTTGATTTTTTTCCCAATCTCAAGTAGGGTTGAGTGAGGTGGTTAGTGCCCTCAGTTCCTTCTGATAGTGTTTTTATACTAAACTCAAAACTAATTTCCTGTTTATTTGCAGTCATGGTATTTCAGTTTCTGCAGAGGTATGCACTAGAAATGAAGGGGTGTGAGCATCTCTGAGGATGTGTCTAGCTTCAGTCCTTTCAAGCTGCATAGGCAAGGATTGGGTGCCCCAATTCCTGTACCATGATGGACAAGCCTGGGGAGAACCAGCAAAATAATCAAATAAAATCCCACACAAAGAGTTAGTTTATGCAATCTTCTAAATAATAATCCAAAGAAATCTCTATCTGGTCAATAACCCAACCTTCAGAGCTTTGTTCAAAACCAAGCTGACTTTTCGGCAATGCTTGTTTTTAAACCTGGAGTGCAGCTCTTGTGCTTTTCTTTGTAGTTGAGTTGTACATTTTGTCCTACATCCTCTTTGCTGAAACATTGCCTACTATTACAGCAAAGCTATATAAGTTCCTGTGGGTCAGTTGTACAACACTGAAGGGCAGGAAGGGAGAAAAAGGCCCCAAGTCCTCTTGAAACCAAGGTAATTTCAAGAGTTAGGAAAGCTTTATTCAGTGCAGGGCACTGAACACTGCATTCCTCTGCAGCTTCTTGCGAAAGTAGGACTGCTACTGAAAATATTTAAGCACAAGCATATTGTGCCCCTTATCTAATCTTGAAATATTTTTGCACATAATCGCAATTTGTGATCAACAATTTCACTGAAGACAGAAAATGTTATTTTTGAAGCCCAGAAAGGGAGAAGAGCTTCCCTGCAGTAATCCTAGAGGTGAGTGGCAAAGCCTGAAGCATATCTTACTTTACCAAAGCCCTGCCAGAGAGAAAGCTTTATTTCAATTCCCAGTAAATGGCCAAGTTTTGCTTTGCTTACTAGTGGTAAAGCATTTGCTCTGAGACTGGAATCAGCACAGGATAAAGGCACAAAGTTCAACCAGTCCCACCAGGCAGTGCTCTGGCACTCCTTTGGCAGCCTGCAGAAGCACAAAGTGCACCAGGATCTACTCGGTTTGATAGACTGGGTGCAACCAGCATCTTTAAGAGCACAAGTAACACAGGCAGTGCCTCTTACCCGTACAAGAAGTTTCCAGCAGGAAACCAGAAAAGCAATGTGTAGATGTGAATAGCTACAGAATAAAGCAAAGCACCTTCACGGGAGCTTCACTGGTACAGCTCCATGCCAGGAGAAATAGCAGATATGAAGTGTAATTCCTTCCCCCAAAAAGAATTCAGTTCATGTTTTACAAACCAGGACTGACATTTGAACAAAGACTGAAAAAAAGCAGGCAGGAGCTAATAATGAGCGGTTCTGTTTTATCACCACCGCCTGTTTGGAAACCCAGCCTACAAGTAGCTGGAAAATGCAGGGGCTGCTAGACTGGGAGGCAGACCTGAGTTAACAGTGAGAGCAATAGCTAAGACACCCTGCCCAGACATTTCATGCTTATTTACAGCTTATATTTTTAAAAATATATATGTACCTGTCAATGGAAACAAATGACAATACCCCATTATCCGTGTTGTTCTGCAACCAAAGGCCTCATGGTATTTTACAGAAGAAAGCAGCACCATTAACTTCTTTTAACAAAGGAGGAACCCTAAAGCATAACAACTTGCCTCAGACCAGCAGTGGCAGAGTTCAGTTCTGCTGCTCTACCCCATGTCCATGCTATCTTTTTCTAATCTTTCTCCCTCTTCCAAGTACAAAAAAAGCCAATTATTTCTTCGAGGGTTCAGTAAAATTGACTAAGAGATGAAAGCAATTTAACCTAAAGATGGCAGAACATAGGGCTTAGGGAAGCCAAATTAGCCATCCACCTAGCCACTAAACCCTGAAGAAGTTTGTGGTAAAACACAATAAAAGCAAAATATTATTTCAAATATAATTCATTTAAATATCATGCACTGCATGCAGGATTCTTATGCAGGTGAGATAACCACAGCAGTCACAATGCTGGATTCCCATCTAACTTTAAAAAAACTATTTAACATTTCTAAGGAAGTGATAAAACAGTCTTTGTACAAACATGAATATCTCATTGAGAAAATTGTCACTGAGGCCTGCATAAAAACCAAACAAGGTATTACAGATGCCATCCCCAGCATTTGACCAGGGTGGTGAAAAGAAACCGCAGCTGGCACCAGCGTGCATATGCTGTGTTTCTGGAGAACACCAGCACAGATCACACAGGCCTGCCCTGTTTCCTCCCTCTCTCCTTGCCCGATTTGGACAGAAATAGCAAGTCTCAGTGTGTGGGAGGTGTTTTGGCAGCTCCCTGAGCTGCTATTATCATCCAAGTTTTCATCCAGCCCCCGGAGCTCGGCTTTAGCGTGCTGCAAATCACGAGCTCGCTGCTTACCTCCGTGAGCCCAGACAGCAGCTCAGGGAGGCAAAGGAATTACCAGCTCCCCAGGACTAAGGCTGCCCAATCCCTCATGCTGCGAGGACCTGCTTTCGGTCATTTCTCAGTTTGCCATTTCCTAGAGCCAAGCTATGCAAACGCTGCTTCACACGTTGTGCTGCTTTCTGTGAAGGAGCTCAAAGGGTTTCATGCTCTGGAACAACAACTTGAATTTAGCACAGCACGTGTACTCAGGATGCATCTTTTAGGTCAAGCTCTAGTATTAGAAGAAATACTTCAGTGAGCATTACAAGGATAATGCTATTAGCGTTCAGGAGCTGCGCTCTAGGATGAAACTCTTGCAGCCTTTCCTCTGGCAAAAGGAGTTAGTAAATATCTTCTGAGCGCAGAGAGAAAAATTAAGATAGCCCTTTGTGTAGACGGCTGCCAAAACGATGGTTCAGTTGCTGCCTGGAAGTCTGGCCATACATCTCCACATCCCTCCTCTGCACAGGAGCTAGCTCTTACAGGACTGCCATGAACTAATTAACCTCCAGATCCTGCTAAATGCAACATGAAATCCCACAGCGTTTCCAGTCCCATAGCTGGGATGCTTATTTGGTACAGAGAGGATTTATATCCATCCTTTCCCTAAATCAGACAGGACTCCGGTGCCCCGTGTGAGAGCCATTGCACCACGGGTCACTGTTTGGAGGTGTGCACCATCCGCCTGTCTCCTTGCTTTTCTTCAGCACGGGCAAGCAGGTCTGCTCATCTCCTGCTTGTCACAAAACATCTTATAAATTCTTCCTTTTACAATACTACTAAATGGGAACGTTTCTGAAATCTTAAACAAATTGAATGGAACAACAATCTTGCTTCCCACCTAGCTGTCAGCGGCACTGACAATGGAAAAGCTGGGGAAACAAATGTGGTATTTAAACAGCCAGATAAGTGAAAAACGGCAGAGACGAGGATGAAAATACATGGCAGATCATCTTGCTTTTGTGTACGTTGTTCTTGGTAGTAAGAGATAGGTGGAAGATACATACATTAAATGAAATTAGAAAAAAAAAAATCAAGAATGATGTCACAGCTTTCTTCCTGGTGCTTACAGCAGTGCTGTGCTGTGGGTGAGATGCCCAGAGCTACGTGTGTGCAGTTCTATGATGCCTACGGAGTCCACAGATCAGGAGGAGCCAGGCTCTTGACTAGCCACAGGCAGCCCTTCCTCGCACAGCTGCCCCACTCTGCTCATCCCAGACCCAGCTCCTCGCTCTTCAAGAAGCTGCTTCATGTCTCGCCCAGGGCACCCTGCCTCCAGAACAGGGTGAGCCCAAAGGCAGCTAATGAACCGGCACCTCGCTCACAGAGCCCTGGCACAAGGCAGCTCCTCCTGCTCCTGCAAGGGCTGCACTTCAGCTTTCCCCATCCAGACCCCAAAAGATCTTGGCTGTCCCCTTCAGAAGGGTAACATGGTTAGCACGGGCCCTGTTACAGGATTTACTACAGACACATCAGCCCAGCTAACTGCCAGCACCCATCTTTATGCCCTGGCCCCCTTGGTACCTGAAAATTCAGCAGCCCCATCTCTGCCCAGCCCTGTTTTCCCTGCCCCTTGTTTAAAAGGAGAGGTCTGTGTTTCTGAATCCAACTGGAGTTTGGTTCCATCTGTCTTGTCGACTTTATTGCCCAAGCAGCCTTTGTACAAGGTGGAGAAAACACACAGCAATATTCATGCTGCCACAAAAAACACAAGGTATTGGAGTGCTTCGATGAAGAGGTAGCCTTAATAGCTTTCAAAGCTGAATGGCAAAGCACAGGAGAAGAAAATCTCTTCATTAAAAACACTTAGCTGTCAGTGCTGGCCCCAGAATTCTCTCTCTCTCTCCTATTATTATTATTATTAATAATACAATTCTTATTAAGGGAGCAACTGCCATTCACTTGGTTTAGGAAAAAATTTACAAGAAAGCACAGAGTATTTAAAATGCTGCTGCAACAGTAAATATCACCTCTGGCATATTTGTCCTGGAAGAACAGAGCACAATTTGGAATACCTAATTGAAATGTGCTACAGGAGATAAGGCTGGCTACAGAGACTGACATTTAAAAGCAGGAGACACCAAACAAGACATGAAATATCACTGTCGCTGCCTCAAAGCAGAAAGCCACTTTCCCCAAACTGCAGCTTTCTCCTCGTCGCCCCTTCCCAGCTCCTAGAGGCACGGCGAGGAGTTAACCCCTTCCCTAATGCCAGCAGCAGCACCCCCCACAGAAGCATTTAGGGTCGCTACCACTTCAGGGAGCCAATCCCTCCTGCAAGTCATGCAGCCATGCATCAAGCAGCTTGTCCTCCTCTTCCCACTGCCACAGCACCGAGCCTCAGCTCCTTCCCTGCTGTGCGACCCCACTCACCGAGCTCCAGCATGGGAGGTGCTGGAATCCAGCAATCCTCCTGCCTAGCCTGGATGGCAGCACACACCCTGATCCGTGTCTGCCTGCTGGCCCCTGAGGAGAAGGAGTTTGGAAGCTCCTTCTCAATGGGAAGAGAGCCGAGGGACGGTGCCAGAACACCAGATCAGAGGAAGAAACCCTTGGCACACAAGTAGAATTAGGAAGTGTTTGGCTGCTCTGGGTTTTGCTGCCTTACTCAGAAGTAGCGCTGGCGCCTTTGAGCCATCTGAGCTGGTTTAGGGGGGGAGCAGGGAGGTCAATCCAGCAGATCCCATAAAGGCACGGGTTACACCAACTGCATTTCAAGCAGGGATATAACTAGGAAGTTACAGGAGCACCAATTAGTTATTTCAGCTACGTGTTTTTCTGTTCCAGGACAGCAGGACAAAGACCGGGGTGAGTATCAGAGCCAGCACCTTGTGCTGCTCCATGAAACATCCTGGTGTCTTTGAAAGAACAGCTCTGGTTTAAAGGCTGGTTTGGAAAAAGCTGTCAGGAACCATCCTCTGAAGTGGAGTCTAAGCCATGGGGCCGCCCATCTCAGCAGAGAGATCAGCAGATTGATTGAAATGGGAAACCCTAGCCCAAAGCAGGGAGATATTTCTAGATTTAAGATTTAATTTTAGGTTTCTAGTTGTCGACCAACACTTTCTGTACAGCTGTAGATGCTCTCTCTTTGCTCCCCCAAAGCAGGACAGACTAAATAGGAAGTTCCCTGCACTCCAGGAGAAGGCCCACAGCCCCAAGGGCCTGCAGGATAACCCTGGCCAGCCCTGCCTTCCTGAAGCCATCCTCATTGCTCCCAGGCAGGCAGGGCAGCACCGCACAGCACATCCTGCCATGTGGCAAGGTTCTGCTCGGCCTCTAATTATGAACATTAGACAGCTGTGACTACAGGAAGGCAACTAGGAGGTGGGTTTGTGGCATATATCCCACCCCCATCAACAACAGTCAGTTGCAGGATCAGAACAACTCCACGAAGGTTCGTCTGTCTGCTTTGTCTCTTTATACCATCACTGAAGCCCAAGCTCTTTGGGGTAAGCTCGTCACTGTTTTGCGTGCAGAGCACAGGGGATAGAGCTCATGACTGGAGCTAACAGGAACTAGGGCAATACAAATAAAGCACAGCATCAACAGCAACAAGTCTTGTAAACGTACGCTCAGAGAGATTTCAGATCCAACCTCATTGCTCTAACTTCAGAGGAACAGGGAGAAAAGGCAACCAAAAGCAAATAGACAGTTACCAGACAGCCAAGAAGAGAAGACCCCTGCCCCCCCCCCCCAAGATAATTGCCCCACCACCAGTGCTCATTCTGTGGTGAGTGATCAGAAACCAGGAGGGACCTGTTCTGGAGAAGGGGTGCAACAACAGCACCGCAAGCTGAGAATATTACCAGCAACTCAGAAAGAGGAACACCTGCTCAGTGAGCTGCTTACACGTGCAGTTGGAGGGATGGGACCATCGCTGCTGCTGCTATGCTCAGCTTAGAGAACAGTCAGACCACAGGCCCAGCTGGCCTAGTACTGCTGTTCCCACAGTGACCTATAAACGGGTGGCTAAGGAGGAATAAGAACAGGGTAAACAAAGATGATTGTTCCCAACCTCTGCTATTTCCAGCTTGTGGACTTGCTATGCAGGGTGCTATTCCCTTGCATTTTGAAACACATGATGTTGTTATTTCACTTCCATTAAAACCCTACAGCCCAATTCAGGCCATTAAACTGAATGCACAGCACTGGCGAACACTATGGACTTTGGGCTTGTGCTTCCAGGTGGAAAGCTGGGTACACAGCATCACTCAGAGCAGCAGCAATCAGAAGGCTCACTAACACTTGGGTCACAGCACTTCAAATTGCATGATAGAAATACTGCATCTCTCGCCTGATGAACCCTGGCCTCAAAATCAATAGTCTCACAAACCGAGAGAGGTTTGTCTCAAGCAGGGCTTCCCTGTATCCCACAGAGATACGCGGAGCAACTGCATGCAGTACAAATGGCTGCTGGCAGCATCGCACAACAAAGGGGCGCAATTCTTTGCACAAGTGGTCAAACAGCAACTTAACGATTTGTAACAGTGAAGGAGCGGCCAAGACTTACCTTTATTATTATTACCCTGTTCTTCAGAAATACAAGTCACAAGCTTCCAGCAGAAACTCACATCCAAAGCAGGTGGCCAGCTCCCCGTCCCTGAAGGCCAGCCCTGACTGAAGCATGGCTCCTCTCCTACCCCCTTCGCACCCCAAACCGAAACATTCCTGAACCACAAATTCAGACTCTGCTCTCTGGTTCACAGCCTTTGGATGTGCTGCCAGCAGGGTGCTATTTCAAAAACTGGGAAGGGTGATGGGACAGGGTATGTTCCACTTGTCCTAGTGCAATATTACAGCCTTTGAGATCTGTCAGGGGACAGAGACCTTGCCAGCGCGAGGCTCCTCCTTCAGCACTGATTGCTGCCAGCACAACTTGACAGTGCACAGAACCTGCTCCAGGACTGCAAAGCATCCTTCCGAGTATATTCAGCTCAAGATCCAAACGCAGTAATGACATCGATTACACAGGAGAACAGACACAGGACAGAAACAAAGTGAGTGAAGTGGCATCAGTCACGTCAGGACAGAACACTTCACAGCTAACGTTGAGCCATTTGCCTTGGCTGGCTCACCTGCAGTAGCACAAGTACTAGGAGGTTTGCTAGTGATCTTTCTCAGAGGATCAAGTGTAGTTACCGAACTGGAAGACAAAGGATGAGAATGGGGTCCAAATTCAGTGACAAAAAGCCTTAAAGTATCTCCAGGGTAGCAGTAGTACAGCAGGAACAAGACGTTAGCACAGCAGGGTACGTAGGAGCCCAGGAAATACTACGTGAGTTGAGAAAACAGTGTATGAATGTATGCCTGGACACAACAGCCTGTGTTTCCCCCCTCTATAGTTAATGTTACAAGCTATTCATTTCTTCAAGCACTGAACTCAGCCAATTTGAAGTTGAAAAGTCTCTAGTCCAACACTGGGACACCACTGAAAATGCTGCTTCAGCACTCCCGTCACAGCTCTCTGGGAAATCCTACAAACACAAATTTAATACAAAATGACTCCCTATTCTCCTCATTATCTTCTATTTATCCCTTTCCTTTGTTATTCTACTTTAACCAAACAGAAGCCCTCTTGCCAGAAAATACTTTTAATTTAGGAATGGCTTTGAAAGTTCCCACAAGGCAGGTGCTTGTACAGGGAGGTACAGTCACAAATGTTAGGTAGCAGCTTCAACTGTAACTTCATTTCTGCAGCCCCTGGTTCCACAGCTCCCAGGACCACTTCAAATTACGGTGGTCTCAGCAACTGTGCAGTGGGGCTGGTGAGAGAAATACCTCCCAGTTTTCATCTCCTTGCTATGTGTGTAAGGAAGGGTATGGGGTACAGTATGGTACAAACCTCTCCACCATATTTTTCAGCAACTTGCAGTTCAACTTCTCAGTTGCTGTGACCACTGATGAAGGTTACCCTGATGTATAGGGGTACTCACTTCTTCAATGGGATGAAGCTTCCTCTCCAGGAGGGCTGATTTCCTCAAAGCACTTAGGCTTCTGTTACACCTTGATTTCCCGTTCCCACATACCTGTGCTCCTCTCTGTTCCCCAATACCCTTACAGAGACTTCTCTTTCAGCACGCTTGACTAGTAGCAGCCCTTTCATCATCTTCACTTCACAGGACATTGGAGATTCTCCCAGCTGTGCAGAATCATTTTAGGACTATGCAAAGCACACCCCAGCAAATTAACGTTAAGTACATTCAGCAGATCACTATGGGAGATCAGTAACAGAAACTGCATCTGAGGAAGGAAGGGAACTAAGGAACCACCAGGCACCCGCTGTGCCTAAGAAGCGTGCAAGTCCCAAAGTATCAGACAGAAGGAACCAGGGGAAGCCCCAGTGAGACACCGCAAGAAACAACTGATAGCTTTGTTAAAAGGATACAGGCCAAGAATCAACCGGTCTATTTCTGAATGTATCAACCTCACTATTAGAAGGCACAGACTGTCCATCTCTTGGAGCCAGCAGCTCAACAGCCACCTGTAAGCACAGATCAGTAGCACCTTCAAGCTGTACCAAATCATTATTTTAAGGACTAAGAGGCAAGATTGGCTTTCCATTCTCTCCCACTGAGAGCTAAGAAGCATCAAAGAAAAAAAAAAACAGACCTGAGACGACCATGACATTAAGACTGTTCTGGCATGAGATGACCTTTCAGAAAAACACGTCGGAAACGCCGATACTCACTGAACACAAAATGCAATTACATGGTGCTGCCAGTCAGAATAAATAAGCGGGGGCACTGTACTGCAGCCGCCACTGCAGGTGAAGCAGAACATAGCCAGCCCAGGAGGCTGGGCATTAATCTCCTGCAGCTTCAGAGCTCATACCGTCACGCAGGCCCTCCTTCCACTCTGGATGGTTCAGGACAAGTTCGCTGATGTTGTAGGGATGTTCCTGTCCTCGCCTTTAGGCTGGACTTCTTTATCATATCTTCTTCTGCCCTAGACTATGCCTATGGGTTTGCTTTTGCACACTGACCTGTGCCTGTTAGCATGTTAATGCTCAGGAAGGCTTGGCTCCTTACTGGGAGGACGGAGCTCCTGCTGGCCCAGTTCTCACCTCCATCCACTCACTTTAATAGACAGCCATTGTCGTGCTGTCAGTGGCATCCATTTTGGCCTGGCCCTAAATGTCAAGCCGAGAGGAACCTGCCTTTTACCAGGAGACAGAGACAGCAGCAGCAGGTAAAACAATGAGGAAACCATTAGCTGAGGCACTCTCCTACATATTCCCACCCACAGGGACCTGCAAAGCAAACACCAGCTCACGCAGTCGTGACTACTGAGCCTAGCAGGATATTCCTCCTCCTCCTCCCTCAGCAGCCTCCTCCCCGACATCCTCCTGTCTACAGGAGGAAGATTTGCAAAGCAAGCGAAGCTTTTGCCACTCACTGTGCATCATTCCCTCTATACCACACAATTGCTCACCAAGTACTTGGCCAGACAGGGTCGTCCTGCCCTTGGCCTCTCATTACCTCTCCCCTTCTACCAGCTCCTGTTTCAGCTGCATACGGTCACTGCAACTTTTTCTGCTTTTTATAATCTTAGCAGAGCCTGTTAGTGAGCCAAAGCTCCCTGAAGTTAGGGAAATGTGATCAGTTCAACACCTTCAGAGATTCCTTAATGGGTGAGAGTTTCACGAAGTAAGGCACAGGACTGTCACAGCTGCAGTCCGGCAAGTAAGTTGTGTAATGGCCTTTAAAGCACAGGGCTGGGTGTTAGGAAACACTCATTCTATTCCTGGCTTGGCTGAAGACACGTACGACAACACACAAGCCATCTAACCTCTCCCTGTTTGCTTTTCCTGCCTGATTACTACTACAAAAACAAAAGCAATCAGCTGTGCCTTCATGACTCAGCTGTACCTAGAGGACCACTGGAGGTTTCCAGGAACAGTGGGTTCATAATGCCAGTGCCTGGGCTCCAAAATAGCAAAACCCCTATTATCTGAGGGAAATAAGAAACCTTATTGCCACAGACACCACAGAGATTCACACATCAGCCAGCTCATCGATAGAGGCCCTCCTCACGAGTCACTGACATCCTCACAGTGCTCCCAGCAGCCTCACACAGATGACAAATATGCTTCCAGTCTCATTTCCTACCCATAAATCTTCCTTAAGTCAAGAAAGACCCAATGAACACAGTCAAATTAAGCTGTTCTGGGTGAGCCACCAACAGTGCAACTCAACAGACAAGAGCTAACGGCTTCCAGTAACAGGCAACCTGGCCATCAGGGGACAGGGTCTCCAGTAAAAGTTAGGGACTTGAGAGAAATCCCAAGTGAAGGCTGAAGCCTGTCCCTGCGCTGTGTCATACAACAGCAGGCAGAGCTGCTAAGAAATGAGAGGTTTCTTCGGAGCCTCTTCTGGAGGCCCACACGCTTGTGCAGCAGTGTGAACACGCACGTCAGCGCTTCCCTCTGGGAAGGCAGCGCCGCGCTTTGTTGTGTTGTTTCAGGTTTTGCTGACTTGCCTGCCCGGAATAATAAACCAGATGGAAGCGCTGATTTTAGAGGACAAGAGCAGCGCGTGAAAGTGAACAGCGGAGGCAGAGAAGCGTGGCAGGGAGAGGGAGAACTCGCGGCATGACATTGGAGCAAAGACTCCAGGCTGAACGGGAGGAGAGGTGCCGGGACTTGCAGTACGTGCGGGGAGCTGACCAGAGTGAAGACAGGAAGGCATGGGAGCACAACAGCGAGGAACAGGGCAATGAAACCAAGTCTCCCTCACTGCCTTTCAGTGTCAAGCACTTCTGATCAGCAAGACCACTTCCACATCCACTCAAGCAGCTACACCTCTCCGGGGCTGGGCACGGCTTTACCCAAGGCTCAGGCCAGGTCCGGGTGGCCAGGCCAGACCCAGAGCGGGGCTCAGCAGGAAGCTGAGCAAGGACTTTGCAGGTCTCTCCTCTACAATTAGCATTAAGCGCTCTTCTAGCAAGAATCCCCGAACATCCTGAGTTGGAAAGGACCCATGGGGAACATTAAGTTCATCACCTGACTCCACATAAGAGTTAAACCCTGTATCTAAGAGCATTGCCCAGACTCTTCTGGAACACCAGCAGGCCTGCGGCCATGGCCCCTTCCCTAGGGAGCTTGCTCCAGTGCCCGACCACACTGTCAGGGAAGAAATTTTTCCTCAAATCTAATCTGAACCTCCTCAGTGCAGTTTTAAGCCATTCCCTTGCATCCTACACCAGTCTGCAGAGCAAAGAAATCAGCAAATCAGCAGAAAGCGATAGATAAACCTCCAACACTTTTTCATAATATTTGGGAGTAGGAAGGGTAACTAAAATGCCAGCCTTTCCTGTGAGCTGGATGTTATACACAGATATGACAATTAAATATCAACTCCTTGCAATTCTATTCAAAAAGATCGGAACACCTGTCAGTTAAGTCTCCATAATTATTGTATGGGGATTTTATAGAGACAGTAGTGTAACATAATGCTGCAGAAGAACAGGCACAGGGCAAACGTTTTTAGACTAGGTGCCCACACAGAAATCTGAACAATTCTCAAAGGTCATCAATAAGCAAAGCTCCAGATGCTCCTACACCCTGAAAATCCTACTGTAGTTGTTGCTGCCTACTTACAGGATGTGTAGCAATGCTGAAACAAAGAAAATTCTTAATACCTCCTTTTAGTCCCTTCCACTTCCTTTCCCAATAGTAAGGAACAGTGTGTCTACGGGACACATCTTCAAAGAGGCTGAGATAGCACATGGAGCTCATTTAGCCTATGTAGGAGGAGGAAAGAACTTACTTTCCAATTAAATGATAAGACAAACATTTCAAGGAATCAACTCTTTTTCCCTTAAATTATAGCCCTAATTCACTTATTACACATAATTATTAAATTTGCTCAGAGTGATTAGATAGGCTTTACTTATAAAAGAGAAATAAATGGGACTGCCAACACTTACATGCATCGCTATCATGAAGGCTCAGAAGTTGTACTTGGTGTGCGAGACGGGTTGCGGGTGCACGTTTCAATGCACCAAATGGCCACTGGCAGCTGCCAGCTACCTGCAGCCAGCAGCTTTTGGTGGGTGCTCTCCACAAGGACTGTCCTGGGCATGCAGCATGCATATTTCTGTTTAACTTAAAATAAGTACAAGGAAAATTTGGAGCAATATTTTTTCAGTAAGCAATATCAGCAATGCTACAAGTCATGCAACAGCACTGTGAAAGGCTCTGGATAGAACAGACAACAGGGAAATTTCCAGAATTGATCAAGGCTCTTTATCAGAAAAAAAAAAAAAAATAGATGGTGAAAATTTCTTTTTGAACTCTGCCACTAGGGCATATGCAGTAAGAAATATACTGCCCTTATTGCAAACTGTTTGCTTCACTAGTGGAAACTACTCACACACGTGAAAGGTCTCACCTAGAGCACAATGAAAATTCTGTTGACTAATTATCAGGAAAAATAAAACTTGCAAAATTCAATTGTCCCCTCTTTTATTCAATTTTCCCCTCTTTTACAAGAGCCATCAAACATGATGTACTTCAATAGTTTTTTTTTTTTCAATAGATAATGCAGCTGAAGAAGGATACTTGCTGTGAAACAGTGAGTTAGGCAGGTCTTGCAAAACCAACAGTTTCTTACATGTTCAGTAACACTTACCACAAGCATTGATAACTAAGAGAGCTGCACCTAGACACTCCTGAAGATCTCAAAGCCAGCACTGAACACTGCGTGGCCCTCCTGTACAGAAATGGCTCCTGTGCTTTCGGAGAGGCACGGGGAGGTTGAAGCCATGAAGTGGTACGCCAGCAGGGCTGGAGGCAGCGCCGTCCATCTGGCGGTCAGATGAGGCGCTGCCTGGCGTTTTGGGTCCCCAGCACCAGCATGCAGCGAGTCAGGCCAGCTATTCCCACACTGCAAAAACTGCAGAGGTTGCTGACAAGTGCGGGCAATAATCCTTGTTTATTCAGCAAGGCCACTTATCAGGAAGGGGCAACGCACCAAGGGCTTGCTGCAATTAATTGACGCGTTAATTGACGAACCACTGCCTCTGGCTTGCTCGGTGCCAGATGCTGATGGTCCTTGGGGACCCCTGGGCTACCTGCTGCCCATCAGCACAATGTCCCCATGTAGCTCACAGGCTGGCCTAGGGAGGCGAGCATTGTGCAGGAGGGCTCACCAGAGAAGCTGCTTGTGTGACTATTTGTTTCAGCCCGTTGGTCGTCGAACATCACATACAGCCCAGGACTGCAGGGGAAAAGCAGCCGGCTCCATTCGGAGCTGTGGGAAGGCAGTATGGAGGCCTGACTGCAGCCAGGGACCAAGGGAGAATATTAAACACTCCATGCCTAATCGAGCATCTTTTCAAATTAGCCTGCCTGCCTTATTTGCTCTATTCAGACAGAACAAAGAGCTGAAATACTACAAAGCATCTGCAGCACTCGAGCCCACCAAGCACCCCCTCTCGCTGAAGGCAGGAGGGCTCTGAGCACCCCCTGCACATCCCCTGACATGGGGTGACAGTCCCCTCCCCGCCACGCACCGGTGTCCAGCAGAGCCACCCCCACCACTACAGCCTTCTGTGGCTATGGCAAAGAGCCTTATTTATGAATAAGGCTCTTAATTCACAACAAATTAGGCTCCTCTTCTTTTTAATCGAGAATGAGCCAAGATTTTCCCACCAGACAACCCACCTGTAAACACAAGACACACAATCGTGATTTTCAAATTAAAATAGGAACAAATGTGTTAGATGCATAGGGGAAATTTGGCTCAGGGATAAGCCAGTGAAAATCAACATGTTGTGATATAGAGAAGTCAGGCTGGAACAATCTCAGCCCCTTGGGAGTCTGAAATCCATAATTTTGTCAAACACTTGTCTGACAATTTACCTCTCCAACCCACACTCCTCACCCCACCTCGTCACTGCCTGGCTGTCCTCAAAGCAAACCACAGGAGCTACCATTTGGAAACAAACAGAAAAGCTGCACTCCCCCGTCATCACCAGGCACATTGCTCCTTGCTCCAGCTGTTCCACCGAAATGCAGGTGCTGGGACCCAGGGTAACTCAGCACAAACCCAAGGTGGGGCTTTCTACAGAACAGCAGTACCAACTTCCCTGCAGACGAGGCAGCAAGTTGTGATGAGCTCAGAGCAAGCACTGTTAATAAGGGCAGGACAAGCCACTGCAGGTTATTCAGCACACCAATCCCTCCAGAAGAACCCTGCAGACCTGCGAGGATTTGGGCAGTCGTTTCAGCAGGGCAACATCATGCAACAAGAAAGGAGAAACTGAAGAAGTGTGTGTGTGGAAAGGCCCAAGCGTAGAAGGGATAAAAGACACTTTCCGGAATACTGAAACCAATGGGGTGAGGTAAGGGTAGTTTCCAAATCAGAGCAGCCCTTCTCCCCATCTAAATAAAACCCCAAAGCAGGTCATTAGCCTCTGCTAGTTCTCAACAAGATACATCCATGAGCTTCAGCAAGGAGGAAATATTAGCACTGCCCTTGACAATTGATCCATTAAAGGCTATTTAAACCCTAGTTTTGGTTCACCCCAAATCTGAAGAAACCCCTTTATGAAGAGTCACCAGTCAAGTAAGATGAACAAAATGGACACAAAGTGCAAGCCAAGGCACAACTCAGGTGTGGTTCTCCCTTACCCGGCCACCACACCACCAGCAAGCTCTGAATCTCCCTCTCCTCCTGACCACCCATCTTCCCAGAGCTGCTCTGGAAACCCAACTTGCTTTGTTGTTGTTGTTTATAGCTCATTTGAATAAAACATCTCTCATTCCTGCCCCAAAAAGAAGGCTAACAAAGGACTACAAACATCTATCAAGTTTACAAAAAAATGAACATGGGTTTATTTAGACTGTCTTAGGTGTCTGTGTGAGGCAGAGCTGTTCATTCACATCCCACACACCACTTGGTACCTAACCAAACAGCACCAAATCGCTGCCTACACCACAACAGCCTCAAGATCTCTGCTGTATCAAGCATTTGTCTTAAGGATTACCACACGCTTTCTCTAACAGTGGTATAATGATAATTTAAGAACTTAAATTAATCTTCTTGAGGCCTTTGCGCACTCACCTCAGAAAGGGCCTCAGCATAATGATTGCCACAGTTTAACTTGCAGCTAAAGCACTTTCTCCTTTAGAGTTTTCCTTTTCAAAAAAGAAAAAAAAAATCGAACAAGTATCTCATTCATGTAAAACAACCCTGATGAGGTAAACATTTAGATAGTTTCAGTGAGCGTTACTGGGAGCATCCAGAACAATTTGCTCCTTCAATTCCACACTTCAAAGTGTGCCTCATGAAGGAGCTGTGGCAAGGTGTCCTTTGAGAAAACCTTCAAACTAGGAATTTACTTAATCCTTTCCTCACCCACCATATAACCAAATATCTCCTTTTTGGGCAGTAAGTCTTCCCAAGAGAATAAGTTGAGAATTAAGTTGACTTTGTGAGTTTTCTGGGGTAGTTTTTCGTATGAAATGAGTATTTCAGCTTTAAGAAGAGACACACGAGACAACCCTGGGGGAGAACAAAGCGATGTTTTCAGAAGTAAATTAAGGCTTTGATAGTTTCACATCATGAAGTACATACTGAGGTGGACTCTCAATTCCCTACCAAGTTTACGTAAGGTAAGTGAGAATCATTTCCAGAGAAAAATCCCTGTTTGAGATAACACCCAGCACGCCAAGCTGACATTAAATCCCAGGAAATCTGATTTAATATGAAGTCATACACAGCTGCTGCTACACTGTACAATTTTGCATCTCAGACTGTTCTGTCACCTCAGTAAACAGAACAGCATTTGAAACAACGAATCTCATCCTTTTTTGTCTGTGGTCCCGTAAGCCTACCACTAACACATGGCTACAGCTCTTCCAGACCCTCTCACCTTCACCTGCGTCAAGGGAAGGCGGCCAGACACAGCAGAACATACAGCTTAAAAAGAAATCCCTGAAATAGTTTTGAATCCTCTGATATTCCTATCAACTTATCCCCTCATCAGTGAGGCAGCATTCAGTTCCCATGGATCTGACCTGTCCCCGTTCATGACAGGTAGCTCTCCACTGTCTGAGTAAGAGACCTACTAAACCTGATTTATCCTTTTATTGCCATCTGTTTGGTTAGTTATGATCCCATTTGGCCTGGTACAAGAAACACCTCAAGCTGCTTCCCCAATTCAAGCATGCACAAGGCTGTCAAAAGAGCCTGTGTTGTCAAACACTCAATACATTCGCTACAGAGCAGTCTCCGCAGACTTTGCTAGAACCAAGCTGCATAGCAAATCAAGGCTCATTCAGACTTCTCATAGGCCTCTCTGCGCTATCACTAGATGTAGATCTATCCATCAGTTCGAGCAGTCCTGATTTCCAAGCTGTAAGAAAGTTAAGAGATGGAGACTGAATTCACAAGGCAGAAAAAAAAACAGTTCTTCCTTAGTTCGTCAGCCTCCCCTATCATACTGAGGCACCCAGCTTAAAGAGCAGCCTCCTGAACTGAACCCCTGCCTCATTCACCACTCACCAGTTCCTGGTAAGCAGAGGGATGCCAGTATGCCCATTCCATGGACACGCAAGCCTGGGGACACTAGGTGACCTTCCAGACAGAAGGTGGCACACTTCCCTACAGAAATGAAGATTTATCTTCATTTATGTAGATCAATGGAAAGCAACATACAAAAATAAGCATAACTCCACATAGGAAAATATAGCTTCTGAACTGCCTATCGCAGCTTCGGAAGAGGTTTTCAGGCTACAACTGATAATCATTTATGAGAAATAATTCCACAACCCTGTTTAAATGCATAACCGGTAAGGGTTAAAAACAAGTGTTAAGAATTACTTAGAAACGGAATACAGCCGAGTCACCAACCATCTTTATGTCAGTGAGTAAAACCAGGGCCATTTCTCATCCAAATACTGCACACAGCTGTGATCTCTATCTTAAACTGGAGATGGGAGAAATGGAAGAAAATCAAAGAAGGACACCAAGAATGATCAAAAGTGTGCTAGGGCTTCTGGACAAATAAGCCAGGGTTTTTTTATGCTAGGGTTTCTAAGTTTGGAAAGAAGACAGCTTTGGAGGAATATGACAGTAGTAGGAAGAAACAGAGTGACTTTTAACCATCTCTACCAATGTAAAAGCTTGGGAGCCTCAAATAAAACCCATAAAGACAAGGGTTCAAACAGACGGAAGAGGTAGTTCCTCATACATTTAGCAGAGCAGCTTTCCCAAGATGGTGCAGTTCAGTCCACAGATGTTCAAGGAGAGTGCAGTTAAGACCATGGAAGAGAAATCCATGCAATTACTAAGGAGAAACATCTGGCTTGAGATGTCCCTAAGGAGAAAAAAGCTTGCTGGAGGATGAGAGAGTGCTGGACATGGAGTACCCTACATCCTGCCTTATTTCTCTAGTCTCCCAGAGACATCCATTTCTGGACGCTGTTGGAAATAGGATACTTGCTCTGAGCCAGGAAAAGGCCACTGTTAGGCTCATCTCACGATGGACAGCTGCCAGCAACTTCTCTGCTGTTTGAGGAAGGCTGATGCCATTCCCCACATAAAGCAGCGAGCACAAAAGGGAGCGCTGCAACTCCCCTCCTCCTGACCCAGGCCACCAAAATGACTCAAGCTGCAGGCTGATCCCGTCCTTCACAGTGAGCTGTGGCAGGAACATGACAACACCAGCTCCATAGTGCCTGGGGCTGAGAGCAGACGACAGCTTCAGTATTGGAGGAAAATTCAACCAATGTTTGGGATCTGTGACCGTTTTCAGTGCCAGTCCCCTTGCAGCGTGGGGCACCGCACCATTTGTCACGTTGAAGGGAACACAGCGCTGCTCTAACTGGGCACGCAGCGCATTCCTTCCCTTGGTCTCCAAGCACGGAGATCTTTGCTCTCCAGCTCTCTGCTTCCTGCCTCCATTAAGCAGCATTTTAAGCCGGGTGGTCTTGTCTAAGCCATTCTCATTAAGCTGTGTCAATGCTGGGCCTGGCCAACCACTGCTTAACGGCTGCACCAGCTGGCCACTAAAACCAACCTACAAAAGCAGCCCAAAAGGAACTCGCCTCTCTGTGCTGAAGTTTGAGCTTCGGGATAACAAAAATGCCAGAAAACAAATCCCTTTGTTTGCTGTGATAAGCGTGTGTACCTATGTGTACTGACAAACATCCTCCCACAAACGGCTCTGCACCCATGGAGAGTCATGCGAACGAGCCCATCCATCCACACACTGACAGCTTTACTCGTTTTGTGCAAAACTTGGCTTCCACATGGTATCACAAGCCCAAAGTCACACATTTACACAAGCAGTCATGCAGACATGATCTTAAATATCAATTCTGACACTTCCCTTTTTCTTCAACCAGACAGGCATGGGCACAACATTTCCATATGTTTCCCTAAAGATCTTTTGGGGCTACAGCCACTGTGCAAGCTTCAGACAGTTTGCGTATGTCCTAAAATGAACTATAAGGCGATGCCAAACTCAGAGAAAGCAACGAGCATGGCTGTTAAAAAGATATTCAAATACATGTATTCTTTCATAATCACAGCCATTCCTCATTAAACTGGAAAAGACAGGAATTGGCAGAAGAACCAAAGCTGAGTACGAACCTTGCTGAATCAGCAATGACAACCGATCTTGCAGGAGACCTCCTGGGTCCGAAGGAACACGAATAGTGCCCAGCATTCAGCTTTAAAGCACATCGCCTTCAAGTCTTACATAAATCTGACTAGGCGCAGGCAGCAGGAGCACGCTAAGTTTACTGACATTCAGGTAGGAGGTTCTGTTAATAC
The DNA here is from genome assembly GCF_963932015.1 of Anas acuta. Lineage (NCBI taxonomy): Eukaryota > Metazoa > Chordata > Aves > Anseriformes > Anatidae > Anas > Anas acuta. Next base: position 22,537,038 of record NC_088983.1, read on the forward strand.
AAATAAGGACCAGATTATTTTAAGGATGGGCTGTAACACCTTCAGGACACCCTGTAACGCTGTGCTGCTCTGACAGCAGCACACCACAGCCGGCTGCTTTCGGGATGCCCTGCGAGCAGCAGCATCAGCCCTCCAGACAAGCCTGGCAGGCTGCAGGCCCCTCTGCCATAGACACTAAAGCACTCCCTGGCCTTCAGCAAGGGTGCCTACTACTGGAGTATCTTCAGCCTCTCCCAGAAGCTGAAATTGACTGTTTCCATGGCAACTTCACCCCCAAACCTGTAGTTTAAGTGCCTTAAGAGCTGAACATGGAACTCCACTGAAGAAGAAGAACCAAAGGTCAGGCAAGTTCCCCTTCGCTATTTCCATGAGATCACATCACCACAGTGAAGCTGGGTGCCTTTTCTTCCCCTTGTTTTACATGCCTATAGATGAAAAGGCCTCTGATAGCAGACTGTAACCAAAAGCTTAAGATTACCCCCACACCCCCCCCAGCGCCTCCACAAGGCAGCTTTAACTTGTCATTCAGGCAGGAATTGCGTTTTTCTCTGTGAGCTCCTTCCTTGCACCCAACCCCAAAAGAAAACACTCTGAGTGCTGCCCAGCACCGGGTCCATCCCTCCTGCCCTGCACTAGGAGGTGGCACCATGCCCACCACCTCCAGGCCCCCAGGGAAACCCTGGGCCAAAACGCTGTGCACCACGAAGGGCAGCACAGCCCTGGGGAAGTCTCCCAGTTACACAGCCATGACCCCAAATCCTTAAAGCTTCCAAATACACCCCACCTCACTTCCATGCTGTCCCTAGGGAACAGAGAGGCCCACGAAATCAACCCTTGTGGAGCCAGCCCTGCCTGACCTGGTGTAGCAGGGCACCCAGGGGACAACCCAGCATCGAGGGAGCTGTGCACAGAGGTGTTAAGGTGTTATCTTTCTTCCTTACACACCAAACTCAACTCCCCTAAGCCCCAAGTGCCAGCACAAGGAGCCACTCTCACCACATTATCCATGAGGGAGCTCAGGCAGTGGTTCAATATGTGATTTCCTAGGACAAGAGGAAAAATGACAAGACACACAAGACAGCAACAGCCCCTTATCTCATCCTGGTCGCTCCTGCCAGTGCTTTGGCCACACAGCTCTCCAACACCATGTGTCAAACAGCAGCTCCCAATAATTTCTCTCGCCTGTATTTTTGCCCACATGGGACCTCCCCATTAGTATGTCCTTGTTTCTCAGCACCCTTCCTCTTCTGTGTCAGACGGGCCCCCTAACCTGTGCTGTGCCTCATCCGCAGAGCGCAGACACTGCCTGCTTCTCTGAGCAGCTCAGCTCTTAGCAGATCCCTGCTCATTCTCTATACAGTCCTGCCCCAGACCAATTCTCACCAGGAGCAGGATATAAAGGCAACAGAAAGGGAAGCGCCACCCCTGGAACCACTGAGGCTGTCCTCACTTTGTATCACGAGAAAGGAACTGAGAGAAAAGGGCTGGGTGGGTGGGGAGGCAAGGAGCAACTGTTCTTCCATTTGATTAAACTTCGGAGACAAGGATTTTTATTATTATTATTAATTCTTGTCTTTCTCAAATACACAGAGCAGAAAGGATAATCTGGAGCTGGGAGCTCTTTGAAAACCAAACGAGCTGCAAAAGAAATTAAAATGAGTTCAATATTTATACAGCGCAGTTCTAATTAAATTAAAAGGCCCACAGATGTACTGGAGACAGAGCAGCAACCTACCTCCTTCCCCTGAACCCTCATATTTTTTATCACTGCAATATTTTTTTGCTAGTTACTGACACAATCACAGCTTCATTTAAAAAGAAGGAAAACAGGAAAAAAATAAGTGGAAATCACAATGCCTTCCATCCTTCCTAATCTATGTGGCATCTGACAAGTATTTGAGAGCAGCATTCATCTTGACAAAAAAACTCAAGTTCCTATTCCCTTTAGGTCCTGCTCAAGTGGGACCACCATGCAGCCTCTGATAAACGGGGGAATTTCTTCAATTATGTTCGGTATCTGAAACCAAATCTCTTCTAACCATGCCCCCAAACAGTCAGGGCTATCCCAAGCAGGAGTGACAAATCTGGATCATTTCGTGTGGCAAACACTCACTACTCCTCAGCTCTTTGCCATAAGGTGGAAACAGCAACTCAGTGGCACTAAGCTTCCCAGGGATTTCCAGGACCTTTCCGTGTCACGACAGGATCTGCTGCGTATGGGTACTATTAGATTCCTCATCTTGAGGGGAAAAAAATTAAAAAACAACAGGGCCCTGAGTCCTGCCCAGTGGGTGTCCTGAACACTCAGCTGTAGAGCAACATTTACACTTGTAAGCATACTGCCTCTCGCTCTACCCTCAATCACCATAAATATTTATTTACATCAAGCAGAGAAGAGGCTTCAGCATCAGGCAGAGACTGTTACACCTTCCACTGCTACATTACCTGCTGGCTACAGCAGGCTGAGAAGTGCCATGTAACCAGTGGCTCCCACCAGCAGGACACGCACTGCACCCACCAGGATGCCAGACAGAAAGGGACGTTCCCATCGCTTCCATGTGCAGGCTGGCACTGCGCTCTGAGGAACAACATTAGCCTGCGTGCCAAGATCCCAGAAGACATGAGCTAGACACTGGTGCTGAGCAGCACTGTCAGAGAAATACCCCCGCACAGAGCTTCAGGCACTTTGGGAACTAAAAAACAGAATCCTAATAACAACCTTCAGCATCAGGCAGTAGTGGAAAAGACAGACTTGGAAGGTCTGGTGAGGACTTAAGCACCTGAGAGACAGTTGGATGGCACCAGAGCACATCAGTATCTTCTGTGGATGTAGCCCAAAGTCTTATTTGCTGGTATTTAGTATCAGCTCCCAAACCATTTTATGGAACTGCCTCAGTGGACATCTCCCCAGCACAGGGGTGTATGCTACACAAAAACTAACACAGTAATTCTTTCTAGGTGAGACACCTCTTACTCTAAAGCAATAAAATGTACAGCTTGTGTCAGTGTCCAGTGTGTTACACCTTCCCGTGTCCCACTTGCTCTCACCCTGGTGTTGCAAGAACAGGAATTATCCCTTGATAGAGCATTACAGGGAATTCCCAGAGTAGCACTTGGCGTAAGGCTAACCTACTCTCTGTCAGGTCTCTCCCCTTAACCCCATGTGAGATAACATGAAGCAATGTGCTCCAATTCATACAGACAGCTACAGGTGAAATCAGGAACACAACTGCCATCTTTTGAACCTATTCTGGCCATCAGAAGCACTCTCTTCTTGCATTTTCACTTTTTCTGACCCAAAATACTTATAAGCATCTTGAGTGCCAAAAATATCAGGGTCACCTCCTTGCTGAGAGACTGTGGTGCTGATGTGCCATGAGCAATATTGAGTTGTGCACAACATTTCTTAACGCCTACAGTTTTAATTCAAGCAAGTATAAACTACTTCGCAGGGAAAAAAGCAAACAAGGAAGCTTTGCAAATTTTGCTTACAACACAGATCTTCCACATCTATCCCAGACCTTCCCCTTTTAACTCCACCTCTAGAGCCCAAGGATATTTCCATATTTCCACAAACCTCTCTGTTGTGCACAAAAGGTTAAGAAGAATTTTCCCCTATACCACCATCATCAGAAAAGATTTAAAGTGCACAGGAAATACAACAGGAAAAAAAGACTTCAAATGCATGTAACAATGGAAAAATACTGGGGTGGCAAGATTTCAGAATAGGAACAAAGTTCAGCATTCCTCCCTTGTCCATCTACCACAGCAAACAACAAAAAAAAATTGCCTTTTGATCAGCTCCAAACTAAATTAGACACTCAAATCCCTCCCAAAATCGAAGTAGCACTTGTCAGCAAAGCCTTCCCACGCTGTCCATCAGGGAAGACCACAAATTACATGTAGAGACACCAAACAGCAAAAAGACAAGTAGAAAAATAAGGATCAAGAAAAGGAAGGAATCCAAGAGAAAAAATAAATAAAAACATTCAAAGCCATTAGAGGAACTTTACAATAGGCACAAATACGACAGAGGCTGCCTTTGCCTTGGTTAAAGGTTCCCAGCCCATTCCTTTGCTGATCTGTCCCTTTTTGCTTTGTCTTTTCTTTTGACCAAAGAGCTTGTTTTCCTTCTTGTCATCATCGTAGGCTTTTGTCCCCTTTCTCCCTCCGAGCAGCTGTCACATTTACTCAGGTCTCATGAACCACTGTGCTGCGTATGCGTGTGATTAATTACACCGTTAGCCTTCATTAAGCCAGCGGATTGGCACTTCGGCAGAGAGGCAGCGGGACCAGAAGGAGAAGCTATTGAGAGCCAGCAGGATTTGAGTCCTGCCGTTTGTGTATGTGTTGGGCATGTGGGGCTTTTGTCCTCAAAAATAGCAATATCTGAGTAGGTTTTGCGTTCTTTGGCAAGTCACAAAGCTTCTGCCTGATTGCACGCAATGCTCAGTTAAAACCAAAACAAAACGAAAGCCACACAAGGTCCTGGAACTTGTTACTACCCCCAAATATTTTGCTGTTGTAACCCATCTTGTTCAGAAAAGACAGAGTAAGGTCCGTGTGCTGACAAAGGCTTTGGTCCTCACACAACTCTGAGAGTTAAACAGTTCCCAGAAGGTGCTGACTGCTTTCCTCCAGGATTAACCACTGTCTAGTAAAGCATACAGTTAAAATGTTTCTTTCCTCCTTCATGGCAAGCATGCGTTCATTCTATCAACAACCCGGGCAAAGAGGCTGTATGGGAAGCATACACAGCAACTCAGTTTTGTTTGTGCCATAGATTTAGCCTCTCCCAGGCAAAAGCATGGGAGATGTTCTCTGATGCTCCAGAACCAAAAAGGCAGTTCTGTATATTCATTTAGGCTCTACATATTCTTCCCAGTCATTTCTACCTGATCTTTTTCTTCTGCAATTGAGACAGACCTGTTACCACCTCATAGGATATGGTAACCGAAGCCTCAAGTCTCCAGGAGTTTGCTCATTGGAATTTCTTTGTAGAGTTTTTAATACTGATGGTATTGTGTTTTGCTACTTATTGAAGATTTTCAAATATCTGAAAGATAATTCCAACATGGGGAATAGGGTAGATCGACCACTCAAGTTACATCATGGGGTTTAACAAACAGAGAAAGCCTATAACAAGCCGATTCACTCCAAAGCTATTACTTGAGTTTTAGTCACCACTAGAAGATAAAACCCCAAACAATTCAATCTTCACCCTCATTCCCCCCAGCTGAAAGTCACCAAAATCTGCTATAGCCCAAAATTAAGTTCGCATTTCAGTATCAGCTAGGAGTGGCACAGCTCCTAGTGTCAACACTGCACCAAGTCTAGGGGGCTAAGATGTGCCTTGGCTGTACCTCGAAATGGTTTCAGACTAGACACAAGGACTGCGGAATAAACAGTCCACTGACCCCATTTGGGCAAGAGGATACCAGGTAGCTCCCTAGAAAAGGGCCAAAAGTGACTCCGACATGGGAAGCTTAGCCAGATTGTTTGAGACAGAGAGATCAGATAAAAGTCCAATAGAGCAGATGCTGTAAGAGGATTAGAGCAAGCGGATTAGAAGCCTTGAGAATGCAAAGATCATCAGGCTCACAATTCCTCTTTAAACTTAATCAGGAACAACTATCCCAACTCTCCCTCCCCACTATCAGTACTCAATGTCCTTATTTCCTCTCTCCCTCACTTCTCTCTCCACCACTTTATGTTCTCTTAATTAATGTCATGTGATAAACCTACATGAAGGTAAGTAGGGATGTCTGCAGAAATGCAGTAGGTTCATCTCACCGAGTTACACGATATTATTGCTCATTCCCCAGCCTTGAATTCATCCAATTTGGGCTGTACTGCCCTTCTATTTCAAAAGCATTTATCCACAGAATTTCTCCGATGGTCTTCTAAGAGGGTTTACACCTCTATAAATGTTGGGAGAAGATCTTAATACAATCAGCACCAGCACCCAGAAGCTATCAGATGTTTCCACGATGTATGTTTGCCATTTGCTTACCCTGTCAGTACAAACCCACCGATCTGCAAGCTCTGCATAAAACATTTTGCTATTCATGGGGCCTAGTCACGCTATGGATAGCACACTCCAAGAGAATAACTGTAGTACACCCCCCTATAGACAGAAATGAACTCAAACATTGTATTTTCTCAACAACTATGATCTTTGTCTATTATGAGCTGATTTGTATGCCATTCGTCTGCTGTAAAAATGTCTGAATTCATCAGGTTATTTGAGACCCTATATAACAATCCACCCAAGTCCATTCAAAAGTAAATAATTCCCACATCAGTTTTACACAGCCCATGGAAAAAAGTCTAGAAGCTCTGGCACCTGAAGTTAACCAGAGAGTCAGCAGTGACTTTGTAACTGTAAATACACACGTACACACAGGCAGCACATCACCTCAAGGTAATTCCACAGGTGGCAGACCTCTGACATACTAAGCCATAAACCTTGGAGCAGGTTTCTATCTTCTAGAGAGCACTCGTGTTTAGACACACCATCCTCAGCTCTGTATATTGCCTCTGAACTTCTCGTCACCCCTCCTAATCCTTCCAAATTCATCTGCAGCTCAGGTCACGCAAGGTCCTCCTCCTGGCGTTCCTTCCAGGCCATTGTCTCTCCGTGTTCTCTCCTGAAGCCGGCTTTTTGTGCACTGTGTTTGAAAGCAAATCCAGGCCTATCTTCGTTTACATGCTGAGCAGAGGCTGCGGTATAGCTCAAGTCATAAATCACCACCAAACCTTTCTTCTGCGGACATAGCACTTGCAGCCAAGTACAGAAAGCAGCTTTGCCCAGGATCAGCAGTTACAGCCTCCGAAGTCCAGGACTGCCTGTAGCATCCATCTCCAGATTTAGTATCCCCAAATTGACACTGAGAACGTAATGATTAGTCCCAGTAAATGAAACCCAGGTGCTGCACTGCGAGCAGGGGAGGTAAAAAGGAAAGGGAAACTCTGCCTGACATAAATGATTCTATCAAGAACTTCAATTAAATTGATTGATACAAGTTTGCCAGCAATCGGGAAGAGTGCCATGTACCTTCCTCAGCCTTGTTTAGACTCCAAATAGCAAAGTAAACCAATAATGCAAGGGAAGCTATAAATCTCACTAGGGCCTGGTGACAGGCACTCTGCAAAGCTATTAGAAAGGAAAGAGATTAACTTTGGTATTCAATTCCTTAGTTTCTTGGTTCCTTCTCCTCTTCTCTTCCTGTTCCAAGGTCAGCACCTCAGTTACTCCCCGCACACAGTACTCTGCTCATCCTGTATTTAATAATGCCAGTGCTAGTGGTATGGAGTGAGGCTGCAGCACCCAATGGCCCTACAGAAGCTGGTCTGGAGGAAAGCACAGGACAGCCACTGCTGCTTCCCAGAGGAGCCTCTGCCCTGAGGATCCAGTTGCTTTGGGACTTTCTCACCTGCTCATTTCCAGGTTTCTCCGCAGACCTCATCTACGTAGGTCTGAGAAACTGAGGCTGGTTTTAGAGAAATGGGTTGTGATACATTTGCTTGCTTGCGGAGGCAAAACACACATCAGAAAGTCTCTGCAATCATCAGCAGGCTTGGTCCTGGCCCACTCCACAGAGGAGCACATTCAGCTGCTTACCACAATGACTTGAAACTTATCTGTATCACCTCAGCTCTGTACATAACCTCTGCCTATTCCTACAACTGCTGCTGCCCAGCCTTTCCCTGCAGAAAGAAAAATAACAAGGTGCTGCAGCCTTCCTCAATCAACCTTGTGGTCTGCTGGGATGCATTTTTGGTCCCCACAGCCACTGCTGTGTCACTGCAGGCCTGTGAACACTGGTTGGCCTTCCCCTCCAAGCCTTCAGGCCAGGCTGCAGTGGATTTGTTGTGACAGGCTGGACACCCAGCCATGGGAGCTGGAGAAATCCTGCCCACTGCAATTAGTGCTCCCAGCCAGACACAGCTTCTCCAACATGCTGCAAGAGGAGGGGAGAAGCCCCATCCCCTGTTACCAGTGTACGTGTCCCTTCGCCATGATGGCCTGGGTTTCCTCGCTGTCACCACACTGCCACACGCATCAAACCACAACAGCCTTTACCCCACGCCAGGGGCTGCAGCAGCGTTACCCATTGAAATCTGACCGAGGATGAGGAAGAGTCCTCTGCTCTAACGCTACAGCAGCTACCTTTAATACAAGTAACCACTGCAGCCTCATCCCTGTCCCTCCTTCTCACAGAAAGGGGGGTAGTGGGGAGAACAGGAAACAAAGACCACAGAAAATAAACTAGAAACAGATACAATAGCAAATGATTGCTGGATGCAGTGAAAGTCAACTCAGCTCTCTAAATTTGTCTGCACAAGAGTTCCTCCTGACTACCTGAGAAGTTACTCCTAATGGAAAAGTGTAAATTAGAAGCATCTTTCCTTTAAGGCTGAAATCTGTGCTAAAAGCAGAGGCAACAGCAGCATTTTACCAAGCAGGGATGCCACGATGCTCTCAATATAAAACTGCAATAGTCCATGTAAGCAGAATTTCTGAAGACTTGTCCTGGCAGGGCAGCTGATGGGGGACCAATTAGATAAAAGTAACTGAGATCAGCACTGCAAAAGGCCATTGCAGTTTGAACTTGGAACTCTGGAAACTGCTTTGCCAATGCACCCCTATTTGACCCACTCCCTGAGCCTCTGATAATTACACTCTCCCCTACACCCCTTAGTCCTGAACTTCACCATCCCTGCTGGGAGCGCAGGTCAGGTACCTGAGACCTGAGCATCCTCTGATTCCTGAGCTACAGAGCAATGCGCAGAACATCACAAGTGCAAACTTGCATTTAACAAACCGTCTGTGAAGCCCAGCACCTCAGAGACAAAGTACATTAGCTTATCAGTATCTTTGCTGAGAATATGCTTTATATTGTCCAGAGAGCTTTTTTATTTAAAAGACAAAGAAACAACGCATTTGACAGAGGGGTATGGTTTCTGAACTCCGCTAATGTAGAAGAGAAAACAAGACTGCAATTGGAAAACACAGGAAGGAGAACAGCCAGCCACTTTGATAATAAAAATGGTGTCTGCTTCTGTGACCTGCTATGATGAAAGGGAAATAAGTAGCCCTGCGACCCATCTGCACTCAGATGCTCTTAACTGTGGCAGGAGCTGTGCTGACAGACTCCCATCTGCTGGTAGATCAGATACCACAGAAGACAAATTGGGGAAAAAAAAAGTCCCCATTATTAGGTTATGTGTGTGTGTATGTGCACAGGCACCCCATGCCTAAGGAGGCAGGTAGGCAGGCATTTCCCAGGAAATCCTCGTCTGCCTCCACTGCTGCTCCTTGGCCATTGTCACATGGAGGGCTTATTTACAGCTGAAGGGCAGAACTTCAACAGATGAAAATAACCTAACAACCCAGAGGGTGGTCAGGCACTGGGACGGGGTCCCCTGGGCAGTGGTCACAGCACCAAGCTGCTGGAGCTCAGGAAGCTCACAGGACAGTGCTCCCATACACACGGTCTGATGTTTTGGGTGGTCCTTTGTGGAGCTGTGAGTTGGACTCAGTGATCCTCCTGGGTCCATTCCAACTCACAATATTCTGTGATTCTATGAATTTTTGTGTTGAGTTACTTGTATGGGAGTGAAATGCTTGCCACTTTATCAGCCCGTTGCTGAACTGCCCTTCCGTATGCAGTTCTTATCTACAGATCCTCTTCACCCTCAGTAGTTAAGTCCCTCAGTACCCTGCAGCCTTTGTTCCCATCAGTCAGGTTAATAAACCCCTTCAGAGGACAGCCCCAGGTCTGGTTTGATAGCTCCCTCTGAGGCATGATGCACATATAAACTCTAAAGATATTCCACAGGAGACCGTGATGGGAGATGGGCTTGCAGAGAGTGAGGGATTCTTTATTGGCCTGTTAAGGACAGAAATCTGCGGCTGTAATTTATCGAACAGTACAACACTCAAGAAATAAAATTTGGCCAAACACAACAAACAGCAAACAGCCCAACCTGAGCACCTATCAAGGGAAACTAAGACTTGAGCTCAACAGCTGTCATGCCAGGACAGGAGTTATTACTGCTGATGAAAAGCAACCAGATCTTAATAAAAGTACATCTTACATAGAGGGAATAGGGGAGAGAGAAGGACAGGAGAACCACATTAGGACAAGCACTCATCTGGTATGGGCAAAGAGACTGGCAACAGACAGGAAATTATAAGGTAATTTGGGTGCAGACAACAGGATCTGACAAACTAAAGCCTTTGACGAAATCCTAACCAAAACCCACAATTTATGTTCGTAATTGTCATTTTGCTCAGTAGTTTTTATTAAACTGAAGCATGGGGCACAGAGGGGATGAGAGCTTCCTGGGGCCATCCTGCAGCTCTGCGGGGAGACGTGGCTGGAGCAACCCCTCTCCTGTGCCTCGGTTTTACTGCCCAGAGCAAGCACACAGCACATTTTATGACGCTTTTTTTTTTTTTTAACTACAGGAAGCTACGTCTCTTTATCCTCAGAGAGTTAAGAATTATTAGCCCTCTACGTTTTCTTATCACACGGTACTGTTTGGGCCTTTTTATTACCTCGTCTCTGAGCAGCAGAAGCCGAATCAATGCAGCCAGTGCTCATCTTGCACAGAGAAAGATGCTTCCACTGCGCAGGAGCACAAATTAAAAAATTGCATTTCGTTAAAATCCCGCTTGATCACAGCGATGCGTCGTGCCCGGGGCCCCCAGGAGCGGGGGGCACAGCAGGGGCTGAGCTGCTGGGAGGAGCAGGAGGCGAGCCTGGGCGCAGCCGGGAGGGGGCAGTGGTACCACGCCGTACCCAGCCCCTGTGCTACCGACCGCCGGAGTGACAGAGATCGTGTTCAATGAAAATATGAACGCGGATTGCCTGGGCACAACGGTAATTGGGTGACTTGTAAGATTAAACGCTGCATTCTCCTAAGATGACACAGGTAAGGCCTCCGCGCCCTAAAAGATCCAAGGGCCGAGGATCTCCCTGCCGAGGGACCTGCAGCAGCTTGGGTGCTACCAGGGGCTGGTGCGAGGCCAGCAGCGAGCACACAACCCCAGGAGTTAGCTGAGGGGATCCTGGGTGCTGCCCACAAACTGCTCTAACAGCTGCCCCATAGGTTCCCTGCAAAAACACTGGCACACAGCGATGCAAAGCTTCTCTGGGCTGTCTCCTGTAGCCATGAAATGCCTGCACACTTCCACAGCTAAAACATTGGGAGGAAAAAATGGCCACAGCAAGTACATTCGCTTAGACCATCGTGAGCTTCCACCTTTTACACAGCCATACCTTAACGTGCTTCCCACTGAATGCACTCTGCCCAAACTCCTCCTTGGCTGCTCATCCCCTACAGCTGCTCTACCGGGGCTGTGACAGGCAAAGAAAGGCATCGGGCCCTGAGAACACCCACAGGGTAGATTACCAAGAGGTAATGGAACAAAAAGTTAGTGTTTGCAAAATCATGTCCTGGAGTTTGGGAGTACAGACTTGTACGTGCAAGCTGTGGTTTATCTCGGAGACCTTTCTAGGTTCAGCTTTCTAGGGAGCTGCTCCTCTGTCTCCTTTCTTTCATGGAAGCTCCAAGCCCCTCAGGCCAGAATCAGCTTGTCGCCTCCGCAACATGGACTGTAACATCGGGCTTTGGTCTGCAGGCAAAACTGGCTGATCCCAGCCCTGGATGTGTCTTTTGTTCAGATCCTGCACTAAGCTAGCAATGAGTTAAGAGCGATCATCCATGCAACAGCTCACGTTTAAGCTACATAAGCACAGCGTTAACTCTTCCAAGAGATTGAGACATCTCACCCAGAAGTCCCTGACGAGATCCGAAAAGCAAGGCTGCTGTAGACGATAACATTCAGGAGCCTCATCAGTTTGCACTGCTTTCGGCAGCTGTCATTTTTCAAACTTGGCCACCGAGGACCGGTTTCATTTGGAGTCTCTGACTCAGCCCACGCAGCCCCACTTGCCAAATCTCACTCCAAGCAGCGCTAAGTCACTCCCCTCACTGCACAAGAGCAATTCTACTCCCGAGAAATAAGTACAACTCCTCACGTAACCCAAACTGCCAACACTCATGGCTGGATAGCAGCAGACATGGAGCTGTTCGGGAGCTCACATCAGGATGCCCTGACCATTTGGTGCTTCTGTGAAAGGTGGGGACGGACGAGGCCCCAGACAGGAGTGAGGTGATGCTTCATCCTTCAGGCATGTCAGGCTGGACAGAGGTGGGCAGTTTTGATTTCATCCAGTAGAGGGCAATACTGACATAGGAAAGAAAAAGTAAATTGTAACATTCCATACCCTAAAAATAAATAAGCAAAGGAACTAAAGGCCCTGATCTTGCTGCTAAGCACAGAATTAAGCACTTTGCTGGCCCACAAGCTCACTCCACCAACAGCACTTCCCCAGCTTGGCCCCATTTAGCGGCAGGTTGCCCAGCACTAAGTTCTCATATGCTTGTTTCAGGTAAGATTTTTACTGAGCCCATTTAGGTAGGGAAGAGATGGTCTCTGATGGATTATATCAGAAACAAACAAGCCTTCCTGCTGTTGGTCATTAAGAACAAACAAACCCTTATACCCCACCCAGCTTTAGTCTGCTCATTTGGTAAGACCCAAAAGATCAGTGCTTCACCATTTTCCCCAGATCAGCCTATTTGATATTAACGAGTTCTTGAAGATAAAGTGATAAAATGCATCAACATACAAACCTAAATGCAATGGAAATGCCTCATGCTTGCTAGAACCTGAAATTAACTTGCCATGACCAAAGGTACCACATACACACAGTCACCACTGATCTCTAAAATTTGACAGTAACGTCACAAACAGTGCTCCAACAGCATCCTTCAGAAGTGAATTTCAGAGAGTAACTTGACATACTTGAGTATTTCTGTTTTATAAATAAAAGCCTCTAGTTCTGTAACCTTTGCACCCTATGGCTTCAAAATATTTTACAACATAATTGAGGAAGCCTCCCAGTAAAGCTTTGCTTAGGTACCACTCAAGCAGGCATCCATCTTTGGAGACTGGGAAGCTGAGGCACATGAAGCACTAGTGGGCTTCCCGAAGGTCAGACCAGATGTAAGCAACAAAATAAGATAAATTGTTCTCTAGCTCCAATCTCATGCCTTAACCACACATCCATCATATCATTTGTGTTTACTAGAACAAGATGCTTTCATTCCTTCTTTAAGTTCCCCCTTGTACTCAGAGATTATGGAGTTGGGAGATGGAGAGAAATTTCTTCTGATTCACTGTGTTCCACTATTATGTTTATTTTAGGATGCTTATAAACAAGACATTTTCTAACATTTTGTTCATTCTATTTATTTTTCCTTTCTCTAAACAAATATACCCAGGACTATCTTTCCAAATTTACTCTTTAAAAAGAGTAAATTTGTCAAATAATTTTCTCTATTTCTTCTTTTTGCTTAAGTACCAAGAGAAGTCCCGCCATAACTGATTTTACCATTAAAAAATAAAAGTGGAGTATTGCATAGCGTAGTGCTAGCAGAGAACAATCTACTGAAATCAATGTAGAAAGGGCTGTTCAAAAACAGAACAGAAACACTTTTGCACCTCGTAAAATGTCCTAGCAATTTTGTGGGTATTGGCCCAGATGTCTCCATAGACACAGACACCAAACTTTCATGGATGTCTTTCGGACTTGCGACACACGGTATGAGTAAGATGCTGGAGTTTCTTGGTGGCTCAGTTCTTCCTCCCCCGCCGCCATGCGGGATAGATCCCACACAACCGCATTACATGTATGAACCCCATCTCCTCTAACAGTGGTTCTTTAAGCTAGCTGTAAGCAAGGTTATGGTGATTTTCTCTTAAAGCAGACATGAGATGCCAGTTGGTCCACAGGGTTAAGTATAGTCCTACACCTGATGGACCACAGAGCCATGACTTAAAGCCTGTCATACAGAGCTATTGTGTCTCCCAGATATACATCAGCAGTGACAGCCTATTCACCACTCAGCCCAGGATCAAGACTGAAAGAACAATTTTGCCATCTGGTGCCATGGATGATTTTTAAGTTATTATCATGAGAGCACGAAAAAGGACACTGATGGCCTGGGAACAAGGAGGTCTGGTTTCCTTCCCACGTCTCTCCGTTATCCCCAATCCTTGCCATGTCACCTCAACTCCTCTCTCTCATTTAGAAAATGGGGAGAATGACATAACTTCCTTCCCCAGCAGTGACACTCAGACTTGTAAATACTCCAGTTTGTTACTGGTGACAACATCTTCTATCAGAGCACAGCAAGGACAGGATTTATAGCTGTTAGAGTCAGAAGGGACCAGTCAGGCTAGCTTCTTTTGAGGTCTGACATGAGCTACTTTATAGCATTACTACTTAAAACACTGGAAAATGTAGTGACCCCTATCCCAGCAGAGAACACTTTGACTCTAACAGATCGCTAGTGCAGAGATTTAGCAAATCATTGCTTGTCTGAGCATGACGAGTTCATTTATAATAAAATGGTATCTATTTAAATCAGGTATTTTTCTCCCATCACATAAGAAGAGGATCAACCCATAGTATCAACACATGAACTGCCAGGGAGTTGCAGACCCCATAAGCAAGGGGCAGCTGCACTGCCCTGAGCAAGGGAAGCTGTGGGACAGCAGCAGCACCTACACAGCTACAGGACAGCAAAGAGATAGGCTGGAGAGAGGGGGCGGGGGGGCAGCTTTGTGGCCAGTGCCACCCCGAGAGCCAGCGCCTGTGACTGCCCCTGTTGTCACCCTCCAGCAGCAGAAAGCTGTTACTGCTGGAGCAACAGCTCTAAGTTGGAAAGAGGCTCTGTGCACAGGGCCTGGAAGGTGTTCCATGCAGTGTATATAGGGGAGTTTCCCGACCTCTCACAAAAACAAGCAATCCTAGTGCTACATAAGGTGATTGCAGGGAACAAATGACCAAGCCCAGTTCCCAGTGCCGCCAGCCCAGCAGCCTGACCACCCTGCACCCTGTCTCCCAGTCCTTTCCCCCTAGTTCTCCCATCCCCAAATCATACCAATGTCTTTCCAACTTTATTTCCCCTTATTTAACCATTCCCAACTATGCACTAGTTCCAAGACTGCTTCCAACTTCATTGCTTCAAGACACATTGTGCGATTTTGTCCTATTTGTGTAAAATCTAATGCAAAAATTAGCATAATCAGACCCATATTGAGGAATTCCGGATGCAGAAGTTGCCAGGTGGCTGGGACTTTACCAGGGCTTCTTAATGCTCAATGTAAGTATTAGCTAGGAATCTTGTTCTGAGGTTAAAATGTAAAATACAACCAAATTGTGGCAGTAACTTGTTCTGTTCAGCCTCCACATTGAAGGAACAGCACTGAGAATGAGTTAAGGAAACAACTGTGTTGTATGCACCCCAGTTGTTTCCTTAACTCATACACGTATATACACGCAGGCAGAAATAACACAAGTGCAGGATATATTGCCTTACTATGCCGAGACAAAACAATATCTCGAACAGCTATAGAAAGCAGATCAACAACTGAATGAACCGGGAACAAAGGATAGCTGTCCATCACTAATGAAATACAAACCTTAAACGTTGTGAAAGGCTCTTTGGGTAGCTTTCGTATTTTAGTATTTTCCCTTTAAATGGTCTAAGGCTGAAAGGGACAACTGGCAGGGTGTATTTAAAAAACATGATATATCTCCTTTTTAATTTTTAATTTCCCAGTAAAATTGACAGTGTTATCTCTGGAAACTCACTCGCTCAGGGGCATTTTTATAGTCTCCAGCTTTGCATAAATCCTCCCCAGAGATGGCAAGGTCCCCTGACTCTCATATAAGCAACATCTTACTAAACTGCCTATTAGACAATAATGCCCTCGAGCAAGAGAAAGCATGGCTCTGTGCTCCTGCTTCACCCTCCTCAATCCCAAGCATGCTACAGACAAGGCTGCAAGAACAGCCTGGTTCAGGGGAAAAGAAATCAGTGGGTGAGGCACAACTCCACAGAGTTCAAGGTGGCTCAGTGGTGCAGGGGGAAGCCTGCCTGAACAGGAATTTCACAGCTGTTTCCTTACAGTTAAGCTGTTCTTTATTCCTCTCCAGCCAGCAGGGACAACGCAGACCACTGCAGGGTTAACCGTTTAGCTCCTGTAGCCCACGACGCACTCTACGAACTGTCAAATTCAACATCCTCTAAAAGACACTGAAGATGACACAGCAAGAAACAATGTCAAAGATGCCCCGAAAACGCAGAAACCAGTCCCGCATGCCTAGCATTAAATGTTTTCTGGCAAACACAGCCTCACAAAGAGGATCCCTGCTGGCCTCTCATCTGCCAGGGCTTGTGCATCAGCACAGGGACCCAGCAGGGAAGAGTCAGGAGGTCTCTCCCCATCTTTCATCCTTCTGCAAAAAACATTTCTCCAAAGGACCGAATGTTTTTGAGAGCAGCGAAAACCCTTGCAGAGACGAGGACAGCAGCACTGAATTTCACACAGAGCTGGTGCCTCAGTAGCTATGCTTGGGGATTTACCTGCTGGCAATTCCAGCACTTGCTTCCCAGATCACACTTACCATCGGCATTCCTGAGCAGCCTATTTTTCGGTGCATTTCCTCCCTGTGCAGCTACACACCTTCCTTCACCTTCCTGACGAGAAGAGCTCCCCCGAGAAGCTTCAACCAGGAGGCTTCCACACGCAGAATTATCTCTGCCCTACCTTGATGGAGACCATCCAGGATTTACACTTCTAGGCTGCGTTCTTCTCCCTAAAGTAACAGCAGCAAGGATAAAGGAGCAAGCACTGTAAAACAGAGCTCAGAATTGAGCCCCTGGCTTTCCCCGCCCTGGATCAGCCAGGGAGGTGAATGCTGCATGGAGAGCAGCTTTGCTCAAGGGAAAGAGAAGAGTGTGCTTCATGCAGCAGGAGCATCTCCAGCTGGTAATCTCCAAAACAAACAGTACTGGAGATGAAAGAACCATGCCCTCTATGCTCCTCACAGTGCACACTTGCTGTAATCTTCCCAATGCGGGCTTCAACAAGGCTCTGCTCAAAGAGAAGCACTTAAGACATTTCAAACTTACCAAAACAAAATGCATATGCATTATGGAGCAGCAGTGGGGGATTGAACTGGCAGTGAAATGGACTGACTGGATTGCTTAGAGTTATTTTATATCTGATTTCAATTATTCTGGTACGCACAGAGGTGAAGGTCACAGAAGAATTCAGTGGCAGGGCTGCGGATGGATCCCAGGTGACTGACAGCCAACCCCTCCTCCCCTCCAGCCCTTGCCTATCTCTTAACCACCCAGCAGCACAGGAGTCCCTTATCAGCAAGTGACAGATGCAAGTGGGCCTCCAGGATGGAAAATGGAGAAAAAGGGGGGTCCCTCAGGATCTGATGGGGATGAGAGGTTGCCAGAGACATCGCTTCTTTCACCATTTATTACTATTTTTCATAAGATTCCCTAGATTACACAGACCAGATATCATTGGCTATTAAGCAGAAAGACCCAAAAAGGACAAACTAATTCCTCATTTATGAGCAGCAAATGCAATAACCGTAAGGGGAAATCAGCATATTGCTCATGTACTAAAATGATCATTTCACAGACAAAACTGGGAATAAATCCAGGAATAAAGAATAAAAGCAGAAAGCCTGTGGTTGTAGTGGTGGGGGTCTGCTCCGCAAAGGAACGTCATGGAGGGCGCTCTTAATTCAGTCTCATGGAGGAGGTACTGATGAGCATCACTGCAAAACCAAGTGCTCAGACTCACCATGTAGCAGGGCTAACCCAGACCAAAGGTTTTCAGTCTCAGTATCAATGAGAAGGCCAGCACGCGGTATGGGTATGCGGACTAGGAACTGCTCAGATACAGCCTTTGAAGATCCACTGCCTAACACAGAAACCCAACATGAAAAACTAACTGCAGCCTTAGCGCATACTTATCACGTGGATAAAGTAATAAAGCAATGCATGACAGATGGGTGATAGAATATTAATAACCAATAAACAAGAACATGATAACTGCTCCGCTGTATACAGGGAAGGCAGTAACATAAAGCAGCACAGTAAAAGTAGAAAATGAGGCCCAGCTCGTGGACATATGAGCTGAAATCCTAAATGCACAGCTTGACACCAGTGTGTAAACAGTGCTGTGCGGTTATGTTTGCTGTTTGCCGTAACGCCTAATGAAAGACAGGAGGTGACACATCACATCTATGGTTAAAAGCAACTTTGATAAGACAGTACTCCTGGCTCACAAGTAATACACAGCCTCAAAGCAAAAAGCACACTGATGCATCTCAAATTATGTCTGTAGCACTTCTGATCCAGAAGCAAACTGCATAAAACATCAAGTATAGGGTGGCAACCCCACCAGCACAGACATATCTTCAGAGAAAGAAAGAATCCTGCGTTGTCTACCATCACAAGGACAAAAAAATATCTCCTACAAAAAGCAAAGCTGCTCCTTTAGGAAGGCAAATAAAACTCCATCTGGGTTGTGGGGAAAACACAGAACCATCTATGATCCATAACCAGAGTCATCTCAGAGAATCATCCTTTGTGTACTAATGGTTACGCACAAATTCTTCACCTAAAAGAAACCCCAAATAATACAGATGTGCAAACATCTTCCACAAATACGGTATCAAATGGTGGAAAGGAACACACAAATCCTAATGCAGTCATTCCCTGGTATCAATGCCGGGCATAGGCATTTTAGCCCTTCTGCCCAAAGATACCATACGGAAAGACACATTTCAGAAAATTTCTTCCTGCTTGAAGAAAGAATAAGAAGAGTACAATTTTATCACTATCAGCCTAGAAATTTCAGTAGCTTCTGTGGAGGTGGTGAACACCAGTTTTACTCCACTTTCATGGGAGGAAAGTGAATTCCAGGTTAAAGGGCTTGCCTGAGATCAGAGTGACCCTGTGGCAGAATCAGAGGCTGTGCCCAAGCCCTGTGCTTTAAACAGCGGTGCACGAATTCCTTTCCTGATCCAGAAATAGCAAACTGGGTGACCTGCTTCTCAATTCACTGCTTCAATCACTAAAAGGCTTTTTAAAATGAAACAGAAAAAAAGGCAATTAGAGATTGCACAAAACTCTGATTAACATCTCAGATGTGAAGATGTACAGTTGAGATAGCCCAGCAGGCAAGATCCATTTGGGCCACATTTGCAATGATCTCACTTGCTTCTCCCTCTCAGAAACCCATCAAAAAGTGAAGGAATAGAAAGCATCAAGGGAAATCCACCTGGGCATCAAACTCCATCTCTGCTCTCCTGTCTGGGTCCTCCCAATAGCCCTTAATCCCCAGCCCAGGCTCTGCAACCTGTCCTCAGACCACATCTCCAGCAGCGCCGAAGGCAATTACTGTAATTGATGTGCTGCTTTTGTTAAGACCATGGTATCAATAAACAGGAGTAAAACAAGCTGCTAAGGAAGATGCAGGAAATTTATTAGAATGGATGCATGCAGTGGCTGGCATAATAACTGTTGATGGCCAATTCATAAATCACAGCTGGATTCTTTGGGAGACTTGTAACTCCCAGGCGGCTTCCCTCATAAAACAGCAACAGCACGAGGAAACAAATGAAAGGCTGCTGTTAAACTCACTGCAAAGCCTCTGCTATGCCAGCCGAGGCCTCAAAAGCTAACAAGGATCCATTAGTCGAAGTGACCAGCCCCAGAAGCAGCTCAAGATGTGGCTGGAAGCATCACAGCAGCAGGTTCCCTCACCTTCTGTTCCAGGAGCCGCACCTCAGACACGCTCTGACCTCCCTGAAGACCTGCAGGCCTACAAAGTCACCCAGTACCTATCAACACGCAGGGTCTGTGAGCAGAAGGCAACCGGCTGCACAAAGGCCACCAAATGGAAGAAGAGGCAAACCAGGGCCTGGGTTTGTGCTGCTGCCTGCCCTGGCCTCTGGAGCCCGTACCTGTCCCACATCCCCTGCCACATCCATACCCGTGGTGTCTGCCCCACGTCTGTGGCAATGTGAGAGTAAGGAGGAAGAAAGAAGGGGAAGGATACAGATGACAAATGTTCCATGTAAATTTTTAATGGCAATAAACGCGTTTTTATGATGATTTATTAATGTAACTATAACAAATGTATAGACTGGCCCGAGGCATCAGCCCGTTGTATTAGAGGGTGTTGCTGTTTGCAGCTAGGGTGATAAATAAACCTCCTTTGCCAGAGACTCGGGAGACTTCTTGCTGTCCAAACCGTTTATCCTTCAGGGCACTACACCGTGTTAGGACCAGGACCATGTGCTGGGGCCCTGCAAGCTGGGAGCACCCACCACACCCACCCCCAAACCCACCTCCTCTCCTGAGAGCACCACCAGGGAGATCCGGGAGTCGTGCCACGGCCAGACCCCGTTACTCCACACTCACAGGCCAACCTCAGTCTTGAGCCCCCATCTCACTCCACCCAGCCTGCCCGCTGGCTCCGTCAGAGCCACACGACAGCTTGTAGCTGTGACACCATCAGCCTGTGACATGGCAGCGCACACAGCAAGGCAGACTCCGGGCAGCCTGCTTCTCCAGCAAGTGTGGCAACAACCCCACTGCCCACTCAGGAATTTCGAATCGCTTTTTAGCAGTATCATTACCCTCACTTTAGCCATTTTAGTAATAGTGAGACCTGAGTTCAGATTTGGCATTGAAAACAAGGAGTTCTCAACAGAAGCTCCAAATGTTGAGCTGCACACCTTACTCTGGTGCACAAAGACGTGTTTGTAATATGTTTGCAGTTCAGCTTTGAACTGGCAGGGGTTGGGGGAGTCCCAAGTTAATGGTCTACCTAGAAAGAAGTTTAGGAAAGCTATGAAAGAATGTGTTTTATCATCCAGGGGCCTCTCCCAAGCTTGAAATGTTTCCTGAGGAAGTCTACTCCAAGTTAGAGAACTGGCATGGAAGAAATTGGAGTCCTGACCAAGGCATGAAGAATCCAAGCCCCTATAAGCAGCGCTGAGGATTGGAACAACCCTGTGCTCTCCCAGAAGGTGGGCTTCCAAACCTTATATTCAAAACAAGTCCTTCACAGGAAGATGCCCAAGTCATCATATCCAGCTGTAAGGTTCCTCACAGGAAAAATATCAAGTTTGCCTGATTCTGAAAATCCTTTATAAGTGTCTGCATCCTCCCACAGCAGCCGTGCTTCACAGGGTTCGGATTCTACCCGGACTGGCCAGCTTCCCTGCTCCTGCAGAAGGATACAGTACTACTCAGCAGCACCACAGGGCTGGTTTTCAGTATTGTTCTTCCAAGAGCAGGGAAATTACTCATTTAAGTCCTAAAATATGCAAACCACAAAATGGCAATAGGAAGGAAAGGTTCTTCAGTTGCTCCACCATTTGGAGCTACAGGATTGTTCCTTAATATTCCTTGCAGCCCGTAAGAACTAACAAGGTGCATTCTCTGAAGATCTCACAGCACTTAAACATGACAAACCTAATCCAGATTTATAAACCGTTATTTATTACGCTGTGCCAAAGGGATGCCAATTAGCCTGGCTCTGGTCCTACAACCATTTAGTGGCAGAATCATTTAGTTCACAGACATCCCACAGAAGACGAGCTACGGCTCCGTTGCTCTTGCTGTTAAAGAGGTGAAACAGGTCAACAATAAAAAGCTCAGGAATAGACGCGAGCTGCCCTACTTCCTGTTCAACACACAGGCCACCAGATCATGCATCTCCTGGCACGTCTCTTACACATGAACCTTTTGTTACTATTTTTAATTATTTCTGTTTGGTCATAACAGATGTAACTGAGTTATCTATTTTACTGCTATACTTCAGCTTTACCAGAAAGAAGACGACCTTCTCACCACGTCAAGAACTTTCCACCGTTCATTAAAGCAAGAGCAATAGGAAGCCACGCCATCAGAAACAACACACCGAAGAGCGATGCAGCGATGCATGTGTACCGACAGGAGAAAAGCAGTGGTGGCCCAGCTCCCCCCAGGCAGCACTCACACCTTCAGTGCCTGCTGCACGCTCCGGACCTGCAGCATGTGGCTCCCACCCAAGAGCCGAGGCTCCGGAGGCAGCAACTGCAGCATCCAGCCCTGAACATGCAACGAGTGCCAGTCAATACTAAATAACTGTAATAGATTTGAGGGGCTTGGAAGTGCTAGCTTTTTAAAAGCATCCCAATTTAACTTGAACTCTAATCTTTTTTATTATTTTTTTTCTCTTCCACACTGCTGGCTTTGATGTCAAAAGCGAAGGAGTAAGGGTGGCCAGTACCACTGCCATCAAGGTAATAGATGTGATAGACTCAGGCTTACCACTGACTACCTTATTGATTAAAATTTGTCAGAAGATGCTTTGGAAAGGCTGCAAGAGGCTTCAAACAAACAAAAAAAAATGTAAAATGTATTTCACTCCCCGAAGTGTATTTCAAAAGACTGAAGGTCAATTATCCCAGCAATTTACAGCCGGTCTCAACAATTGGGATGGATTAGAGAGCATAATACAATAGGGGAGTTTCTCCTCCTCTCCCGCTCTCCCCACCCTCTCTTCTTTAGCACCAGGTTTGGACATTGGAGATGGCACAAAGTGCAGGGCGTCTGTACTGGTGAATAAGGCAGCAAACAAGCATCTGTCAGGAAACGTTAGCAAGTGGAGGCTTAGAGAGCACTCACCAACCTAGCACGCATTGCACGAGGGCTTAAAAGCCTGAAAAAACTGTGTTGGTGGCAAATCAGAGAGAGGAGATGGACGCTTTAATCACTGGGAAGGTCATTTGATTGGGGGGATTATCAGCTATTGGAGGAAGATGCACAGATTTGGTAGTTGGAAAGTGGATTTGTATGGGGAAATTGATAGTTTTGCACAGTCTGTTCATCCCCAACCACCTTCCTTTCCTTCATCACACGCTAACCTCCAGAGACACAAAGTGTGCAGCAGCCAGAAGGCACAGCCTTGCTCTTCTGCTCCTGGTGCGGGGCCACACACCAGCCTGACAGCCTCCTAGCCACCACCAAAACTGTTAATTTTTGCCCAGGAACAACAAATTAGTTGTTTTAACTGCTCACAAGGAGGGTATTTATTATGGATATCACAGCCTGGATGGGTAAAGCCAGGCTTGGTGCACAGCGAAGTTCTGAGAAGCTGTGTTATTCGTAGCCAAAGCCAGTGCCTTCCTGCTGCCCAGGCACAGCATCCTAATAACCTGTGCAGACCTCAAAGAGACCAAAACTTGTCTATGGTAAGGGACACGTCTACTTATTACTGCACAGTGACACACACACAATGCCTCCCCGATCAGTAAGGTTACAAACCCATTAGTTGTGCCTCCACCTGCCTGGGTGCTGAACAGGGTGTGAATATTTTCTGCACATTTCTTCCTTCCATAGGTTATCAGCTGCTCATTTCCTCTCTTCACAGCAGACAAGAGCAACAAAATCCCTCTGACCCAGAGCACAGTGATGTTCTATTTCATATTGTTTTAAACTTCCATTCCTCCAAACACACAAAGCTGCCCTGCCGGGGGAGCAGAAGGGGTTAAAAGCCACCCTCACGCTCCTTGATGGATGCCATCCAGCCATGACCCTGGCTGAGTGGCAAACACATAGGAAGTAGATTATCAATAACTCTTTTTTTCTGCCTTCTTTCACCCTCTCTCTATACAACATCAATGAGCTGGAAAATGAAAGGAATAATGCAGGTTTAAGAGGCCAATAATTAGGTCACAGCTGATCTCGGTTCAGATCAGCTGACAGCTGGTGCCCATCCTGCCCTGGTGAGCAGGGTGGCTTCCAGGACTCGTGTGTTGGAGCCAGCCAGCCCTTCTCCCTGCACTTTACCTCTTTGTTCTCGCACTCCCGAGAACCAAGATCAACAACCGTAACGCTGATCTGTTGGTTTCTGTCCAGAGGAGTTTACAGGGAGAAGTCACTTCGCTTTTCTCCTCAAACATCTCAACCCCCCCCTGCTGCCACGCCACCACCGCCGCACAGCCCGGCTACTGCTCCCACCCTGTCCCTGTCCTCCCCCAGCTCCAACCACCCACACCCCGAACATAATCTCAGTGTTTGCTTGTTTTAGCTTCCGTAATCCTGTTGTCTTGCAAATCTCCTCACCATAATCCTGCTTTTGTCTGTCAATACAATTTGTTTGCTGTGGGGAGGAAGGGAAGCGAACCAGGAGCTGGGAATGGAGGATGCCTTCGCTGCTGGTTTCCAAGGCTCTGCTCATTTCCACACACCCTGCGAGCGCCAGCACCACGGCCCAGTTCAGATCTGAGCGGGGTGCACAGCCTCCAAAACGAAGAGCTCCCGGCATCAAGCCAGGGGCTGCTGCAGGATCCACAGCGCAGTGGTGAGGATGTTGAAGATGTGCAGCAGCGCTCGCTCACACACACCAGAGGGAGATCAGGCAAGAACAAGCAAAGCAGAGGAAGAGAAGCTCCAGCCTCTCTCTGCGAAGAGCTTGGGGTCATTTTTACCTGTGCAAAGTAGGTGTAAGAGCAGAGGAGCCAGGCAGGGCTGCCAGCAGCAGCATACAGGGGAGGGAGGCAGGCCTGCAGCACTCGCACACTGACCCAGCGGTGACAGGCAGACAGGCGAACTGGTAATTGATCGGTAGGAGCTGTGGCAATTTGGTGTGTTTGCGTGAATAAAGAATCCGCTTAATCAGACTAATTCCTTCCAGTCAAAACACAACACAGGCTCCAGAACTCAAAGCAAAACCCTGCTGCAGCAGCCAAGCTGCACACCAGAACAAAGGGCTGCAAATTCCACGCAATTTGGATGCAAAACTGAGAGTCAGGCCAAGTGCCCAGAAAATACTTCTGAATTCAGACAGCAACTGGCTGCAAAAGGACCACAAATCACAAAACTAAGTGAAGATTACGTGATTTGGGGCTCGTCTGCAAACATTTCCGAAGAGGTACAGCACCTGAGCAAGCTGCTCCTTAGGTCTGCGGAAGCAGAGAGGTAAAAGAGGGAGCTGCACCGTTCTAGGAGTAAAAGAAAGCCAGAAGCAGAGCTTTCAAGAGATTATGAAGAGTAACATTAACACCCCTTTCCTCACGTCAGCTCTCCACCTCAGGTCTCCTGCTAGGAACGGGAGCATTAAAACGCTGCATTCAGGATCTTCCTACCCCTTGGGGAAGTCTGGCTCAAGCTCTATGCAGAGAAAAGGGATTTGGGGATTTACACTGAGCTCATCTTGAAGGCCCAAGTACTCAGGATGCGCAAAGCACGTTCAGATCAAGTTGCAGGCACTGGTCACTGCGCACTTCGCTTTGCGAGCCTCGCCCTGTAAATGTTTTCGTCTGTTTTTCCCAAAGCACATCACCTGAAAGAGCATTCTAGGAAGCACTATTCAAGTTAGTAGCTTTCACTACTATTTATGTAACACTTGGATTTTTCTATATATGGTTCGTTTAGAACACTGGGGGTTAAGTCAATTGACTAATTAATCTATTGGGCATTTCAAGGTAGAGCAAACATTCGGTACCCATAAATCAAATAGCCATCAAAGCCCAACAAGCATTACCAGAGTAACTTCTGCATCCTTCAAAACAACATATTTCCAGCCTAAAGGTCACAAATGCATATTCTAGGAAAGGCATTACATTTGATGAAGATGTTTATAAACTTACATGAACGCAGTACAACAAGGGTATATTTGTGTTATGGGAATCCACAGCCAAAGCCGATGGCTGCATGAGCACAGCTTTCAGCAAGGAGCTGGGACTTCGAGGAACAAACTGGGTACAGAGTTTGAACACAGCCATTCCTGTGCTGCAGGAGCAGCCCCTTCCAACACTCCTTTCAAGCAGATGGGGAACCCAGCACCCACCAGTTCATTCTAGAACAGGTTGTTTTTGCTTTCTCAAAGTGGCAGATCCCTTCCCTTGCCCCCAGTGCTGCCTTGCAGCTACAGATTAATATGTTCACTTGCATTCCTCTGATAACCTTGCCCACCAAGGCTTCCAGAGATAACACAGCTTTTATCGGCAACTTTATCCCACTTTCATCCACCTGTCCTCACCTACCCAGTGCTGAATTCCCAGCATTTATCATCTCTCCGAACTGTATCACACTCCATTTAATTTCTGAGCAGTCATCATCTAAAGATATGCGGCTCAGTGTTGTGTGTCTCCAATTGAATAGTCTATTTCCAGACAAGCTGTGATATTTTGCACTTATTTGCTCCCAAGTCCTGTAGATGTTCTCGCACCTCGGCTAGGTCAGCCGCTGTCACTGAGCCCATTGCACAGATGAGGGCTGGGCCACAGAGCTGGAAGCATCCCATCCTATACCCACAGCAGGGCTGGTAACCAGGCGATAAGGAACTAGGTGATCCTGGGCAGTAGTTTCTAGCAGCACCTGCAAGACTCAATATACAGTCTTTAAACTGTGTCACTGAGATCACCTGGAAGGAAATACCCAGAGGTAGCGGCACTTACATGACAAGCACATCTCCCCACACGAGGAGATGAGCACCGACACACCACAGGGTGCCACCCCGGGCAGGCAGAACAGCCTTGCCCTCTCCTCAAGAGAGTTGTATGTGCAGAGGCAGCGATCTTGTGAAAAACCACTTGCCAAAACAAAGGGCTCGCTGTACCAGATGGCACAAATCGTACTCCAAGGGACTGGGACACTGACTTTTTTTCCCTAAAAGGAGCAGCTCTTGGCCTAGTGTTTACTAAACATCTAGGTTCTTCATCCTGGCTTACTGAGGAGCATCCTAACCATCAAAGAGCTGTAAACACAGGCACCTTTCCCCAGCTCACACTTCACAATCTCATTCCCACCACCTGGGATTCCAAGACAAGAAATTTGGCCAGTTTTGAACAAGCTCAGCTTCTTCCCTCCACTTCTGCCCCCCCAAACACCCACACCCGCTTTGTATTTTCCCATTGAAGTTTGTTTCAGAGGTTCATAATTTCTCTCCATGGCAGAAAGCAAAGGCAAAGTCATAAGTCAGTCATTGTTTGAAGAACTTACCATTCCCTTCCTTCCACACAAAACTACCTTATGGCACAGGAAGAAAGGATCCTCCTGCAGCCACCTGATGAGGTGATGCTGCCTCTTTAGTCCTTAGAGCCCAGACACCCTCTACCAAACTCCAGATGTGCTGAATAACATGTTCTGCTCCACCTGACACAAACGCTGAGGAGAAATGATAATTTATTCTTCTTTAACTGCTTTTATTCTGGTGGATTCTGTGCTATTTTGAAAGTGATGTAAAGCTTCAATATCACTAAATACAACCTTTGCCACCTGCCATGAGACACAGCAGCTGCTTTGTGACATTGCACAAGGGTTTAGAGCACGTCAGAGAAGGCTCTGCGTCAAGTGGAGAACAAGGGCAGAAGGGCACAGAGAGGCAGGGCCA
The DNA here is from genome assembly GCF_963932015.1 of Anas acuta. NCBI lineage: Eukaryota > Metazoa > Chordata > Aves > Anseriformes > Anatidae > Anas > Anas acuta. The sequence goes on from NC_088983.1 coordinate 22,564,393, forward strand.
AGAGGTGCTTTTTTGGCTAGCATAGAAAAGTAAATAATTGACTTAAAAAGCATCACCACTTCAGTGGCAAAGAGCTTAGTTTTGTATTCAGGCTGAAAGCAAGTCATTGAAGACTTCCTGCTTCTGGTAAGACATACAACATCGTACGTGAAAACTGTTTTTGCCTTGTTTTTTGAGCAAGACCTTTTCCTAACACTCAGTAACAGTAAAGCCCTTGATTCTAGCATGTCAAAATTTATGATCTGAACAGGATCTGCTCTTAAATCCTCATGTACCCTTTGGATTTTGTGTGATCTCTCAACAACCCACGTACCAAAGTTTACTTGTGTAATTGTTTCAAACAACAGCTGACACCTGTGACTAAAATCATCTTCAGTGTATCAGCATGGCTCGGGACTCTCTAGTTCAGAAGACTTGATGCTGAAAGCCTGCACAGGCATCATCAGAAGCTGCTTCAGGTTCGCCACCGCATTAGACTGGCTATCATTTGCTCTGTAATCCACTTAACTGGGACACGCTTCCCCAAGGAAGCCTATTTACCTACTGGATTCCACAAGGACCCGATTTAAGCCAACAAAACTTAATAGCCATAACTACCACTTAACAGAGACATTAATTCTGCTCAGGGGGGCCAAAACACTTCTGCTGAGGGAACTTAGCTACGATCTGGCTATACATAACTACCTCAAGACCTCAGCAGGCTCACATTACATTAAGCATCTTTCTAATTGGGACAAACAGTTGCTCTGGGTGCAACAGTCAAGTCCTCAGTTGTGCCAGAACTATACAAAACTTGCATTGAAGTAGAGAAGGATTTAGGTGGCCCACAGCTGCCAAGTAGCTCTCATGAATGAACTCTAATAATCATTTATCCCATTAGATTGCATTCTACTTCCCTGAAATTAGTGGCAGCTCAGATACTTGCTCCAATAGGAGCGAGCTAAAGCTTTTATTGTCCCTTTTTTAACTCATGTTCCCTTTTGAGGCAGAAGAGATGCTGAGACTGTTTTAGCAAGTGTACATTACAATATCAATGCCATCGGCATTGCTGGGAATTTTTTTCTTTCTGCACAGCTGTGAAGCTGAACATTTACCCCAAATTCTCTTTCACGCCATTTATGTTTTGGGCACCTCTCACCCAGTTGGGAAACTGCCAGGGCAAATGGCACAGATGAACTGGATTGCAATGTCTATCCTTACCTTATCAATCCCAACAGCAGCAAAGTGAAAATGCAAGTGTAATTAGCAGACACCTAATTAAATGAGCACACCTCATCTCTATGCTGGGGCATGGTGGGACAGGGGACAGACACATTAGCAGTCCCAACACAGCCAGCTCTGATCCAAATAGTGGATCACTGTTTGCTTTTCCAGTTTCTTCTGCACTAATTCACAACCACTGTAACGTCAAGACAAGCTTCCATATGCTTCATTTACTGACAGTAATTAATTTCAGCCTCTCCCCACACACACACACGCTCATTTTATCTGACAAGCAAGTCATGAAAAAAAGTCCACTCTCACCAAGAATACAGGTCAGCTATCACAGGCTGCCTTCCTTCAGAGCAGAGAACATCTAATTGGTGCATCTGCTGGACCACAGCCAGCCTCTGCGCTCCCTGCACTTCAGCTGGCACCTTCTGCCCTCGCTCAGGTCTCTTCCTTCTCCCGAGCCTCCCCCCTTCACCAGAAAAATGTTTTTATTAAAAACACTTCCGTCCAGATGAAAAAGTAGTAACTGGCTTGAGAAATGCCCGGGCACCTATCTCCCTGCCCAAATAATGAATCCATTAATGACCACGAGGAAAGGAATAAATGCATTAAGAGGCTTAGAAGATCATTGAAAGGGAAGCACAGATTTTGCCCTCCTGCTCTTCCATGCTCAGTGACAGTTTAAACTACCGCAACAGTGCTAGGAAAGGAAAAAGGAAAGAAAAGAAAATACTAGGTAATTGATCCCACTTTACAATACTTCCTTTTATTAGAAAGGATATTTTTTTCTGTGAAATCCACTTTTTGCTTACTCGCTCCCTTGCCTCCTTCCAGCTGCTGCTGTAACTGTTATCATTCTATGTCTGTATTACTTATAACCTGCTCTCAAATGTCAGCATTCTTTTGACAAAATTTGCTAACTATATTTTTCATTCTCCAGTGTCTCAGTACTGAATTGGAAGAGAGAAGAAACCCAATTCACAATACCAGTGATTGCAACAGAAGGTCACACAACTAAGACAGTAGTTAAAATCCGCCAAGTGCTAGTAGGGAGCTGAAGTCACCATCACCCAGTTCAAGCTCTCCTTGGAAAAAAAAAGAAAAAAAAGACAGCTCAAGTGGAAGCTCCATAGCAGGCACATTTGACAAGAAACAAGACTAACAGTAAGGGATTTAAAAAAAAGTTAACCTATTTTTGCTACACTAACAGGCATTGGTGTTCCATTAGGATAATGCAGGTGGAAAGTTCAGATCTGAGAAATCCCAAGGAAAAGCTGTGAGTCCTTAATTCTCAGACTCGTCACCTACCTAAAAAATAACAAATACTTCAATTTGCAATCCTGACAGACAGGAAAACAGAACTCATACCTTCTGCTTCCATTCGCAAGGAGTCAGGAAAGAGACATGCACTTAGATGGTTTTAGGTCCTATATACACTGTGTTAAGGGGTTAAAGAGGAGAGAAGTCTATTCCCTACCTCCCATCAGGCACTAGTTTGCATGCGTCCCTTTCTCTTGGGGAAGTAATAAAGCCTTCATTTTGCTCCTTGAAGATCTTTCCCAGTCTGTCTTCTATCTTGTGAGGGTATGGCCTTCTCTCTCCTCAATGAGCCATGACCAGGTTTCTTCTCACACTAAACAATGCACCCAGTTGGAACAGCAACCAACTATATTTATCCCAACCTTTAACCGGTCTTCCTAAGATATCTAGAAAACACATCAGCTGAAGAGCCCTCTTACTGAATAGATGAAGAATTTCATTTTCCAGTGTAATGCTTATTTTAGATTCTTTGAATCATGAAATACAAGACAGCTGGGACTCCATTTTCACAGCACTCAAAAAAAAAGGAAAGAAAATTATGCATGAACCAAACATCAAGCCCAAACTAAATATCCAAAGTCACCAACTACTTCTGGTATGAGGTCCAAAAACAAGTCTGTGGAAAGACTAGGTAGAGTTGGAGAATACTAAAGTTTTCATTACTGGCTTATTTGTGAAGATCATCCAGTTTCTTGAGACACCTCCCATATCCTGCACCTGGCCCAACATTTTGATTTAACGCAACACTGTCTACATGATTTAAGCTGTGGAAATGGCATTTTAGGTATGAGCTTGTTTCTCCAACTCATATTTGACTATTTTATGAAGAAATAAAATTTGTCATTCTACAGTTTAAGATACAGTAATCCATCCTCAGAAGAGCAGCAGCAGGGATGTGAGAATCAGAACATAAGTAGCTACTCATCCAAAAAACGAATGCAGAAGTTAAATACGTCCAGCTGAGCCATGCACACAGAAATACAAAGCCAGCTGGGTAGCACATCATAGTCATGAATAAATTTCGGGTCCTTTTCCACCAGATGCAATAGCTGACCTATATGCATTCATCTGCCCCATTTCTGCTACTAGGGGCAAAGGAAAAACGTTCTTAGCTGATCAATCTCTTAGCTCCACGGTCCAGTTCTAAGGAAAACGTACTTGTCTGTAGAATAAATTGAGATAACCCAAGGACTAAAGATAGGAGTTGACCTTAGGACAGAACTTCCCGTTTCCTTCTGGAAAACACCCATCAAGAAAAGGCTGAACCATGATGACTTACGATTGCCATACTTTGCCCACTTCTTAAAGCACAGCATTAGTCTTTGACACTGGTAACTGAATCTTCTAATCATCATCAAGTTCTCTACTTACTGTAGACTTTCTACTTAATTTAGACTTTCTATTTTCTACTTCTACGTAATACCTGCTTCAGTTGTCATGGCCTTCTGTACTCCAGTAGCAGGCCTTGCTGGTAAGAGATCTTAAGGGGCTAACATGGATCTATTTCAAGTATGCAGGATCAAAATAGCATCTTTTGGGGAAGAGGATGTTGTGAAATGGCTGACAAGGGATTTACCCCAATAGGCAGTGAAAGAGCTCTTGAAAATTACTTTGCTCATTTCCCAAAAAGGAGCCCGTGCTCACTTTCATTCCTCTTTTCTTCAGCTTTTCTATGCCCTCCTGCCCTATCTGAATTTCACCTCCTTGCCTATTCTTCATTTTCTCATCCTGCCCCTTCTTATGACACCATTGCCCTCGTTTCTCTCCTTATTTACTCCCCAGCAAGCACACAGCAGCAGTTCCCACTCTGCAGGCTGTGACGACTCCTTTTCCTCACTTCATTTTCCCCTCAGCTCCGGCTTGGCGGTTCCACCTCAGCACTGCTCCCCGGAGACTCCCACAGCAAGGAGCAGCCTTGGCTTTCACCTCTGCAGCTTCCTTCAGGTAAGGAAGGGAAAGCCTGCGAGGGAGGCGCCTGGAGGGGAGGCAGCGCGCAGTACCTGCTGCCAGCAGCCATTTTGAAGGTCAGAGCCGAGAGGCCTTCCCCTCCGCCTGCCGACTGGGAGCTGTCACCAGCATCATGAAGTGAAAGCATCAGAGTGAGGGACTGATGTTCCCTGCAAGCCACCGTTTCCGATAAATAGGACCCAGAGAATGAATAAGCTCAGCAAGGAAAAAAGTGAAGTGAGAGGAATAGCCAGGCACTCGGCCAGCACCATGCTGACAGTGGGACACAGGAAGAGCAGACCAGCTATGCACTAAATTTCTCATTCAAGTGCCTCACATCACTAAAGAAACAACATGATCAAAACAAGGACCCTGTCAGGTCAGGTCCTTCCGCTCCCAGAGCCCACTGTGGAGACAACCCCTGTATGCTCCCATTGCAGAGGCCCGCACACACCTGGCGGTGGGGGCAGCAGCAGTGCTCGCTCAGCCACCGATGCCTGGGGCACAACCAGGGCCCACAGCCACAAGCCAGGCATCTCACAGTATACAAAGGTAGTCCCAGTGCCAAAGAACATGCAACGAAAACGTAAGGCAGGACACTTTAGAAAAATACAAATAGGAAAGAAAGTACATTACTGCATGATGCATTCTCTGTACAGTGGCTTATATTCTTGTCATTAATTCATCCTCATTATGAACAGCAATCAGCTGGAATAATCATATTGCCAGTGAGTTTTATTGTTATCTCCTTTACTCAGGTTTATTTTTAAAATGATCATCCCTTGCAAATGGCCCATGCAGCTCTTCCACTGAGGTGCGATACCTACTGCTGACATTTCCCTACTCGCTTAAGCAGGTTCTGACGCCTATTTGTTGTAGTCTATTTTGACTTCACTGAGAAGTGCTGCTGCTTGATATATCTTGGAAAAAAAGTATCAGCTTCAACTAGTCCTGAAGCTGAAGACTGAAAAGTGTGCCAAAAGACAATCAGTGCTTCTGGAAGCAGTACACAAAGTGACCCAACCAGAGCTCCCAACCAACAGCTGACACAGAGCTGGGATACACAAGATCAGCCTCAGCTGTATCTCTATCCATACCAACTCTGACATAACATAACAGGCTCTATATTCCAGTCGAACTCTAATCTCTTCATCGCTTTGTCAGCTTCAAAAGAACATTTTGGAGCCCACACTTATGAGTTCCCCCATGATCCAAACCTTTTTCACACAAAGCAGAGCGAGTCCAGAGTATTAACTCAGAAGTAGCACTGATCCCTAGCAAATTTCTGACATGAAGAAACTCAAACTGTTTTCCTGAATCACCATTTCCTATCCTGCTGCTGACCAGAATTGCATTGCTTCTCGCCATAAAGACCTGAAAAGACCCCCATGGCAAAGCACATAGTGGCTAAGCTCATACTCAGTATCAGCTTTAACTAGCTGAGCAGCAATCCTGACAAAACTTTGTCCCTCAAATGCAGGAGTCACCTTATCCTAAGAAAATTTAAACAGGAGAGAGATAAGCATGTAAGAGAAGGGAACAGAAAAAGGAACAGGGGGCAGCCCAAGCTTGCAATTTCTATGGAAAAAGGACAGTCTCAAACAAGGAGTAATTCAAGCGTGTCGAACACCTTTTCTCCTAATCAGACAAGAACACCCTTGTTGGCTGGGGAGAAGGCACTCAGCCAGCAGCGGCTCAGAGATAGCACAAGGTTAAAATACCAAAGCAGTTGAGACAGCTGCAGGTATTCAGGCGTCTTTGGCCAAGTTTGTCACATATTACAGAAAGGTGGCCTTCCTAGAGCTACAGATTCTCTCTTCATTATTTTGAAACGGTGAAATCCCTTCACACTTGTCACAAACTTGTCAAAACCCGAACTCACAAACTTCAGTCTCAAGCACTCTCCTTACATCCTTTCACAGTGGTTTGGTAAAAATTCCATCAATAGTGAACTCAAAGTTTTATTGTTAAGGTCAGTAGAACTAAGATTTTACCTTTAGCATCCTTATAAGTTTCTACTATCACCTCCCTAAGCTCTGTGAGGGCTGCCCCATCTTCTACTGTTACCTGGTTATAGCTGGCATCAACTCTTTCCCTCCCTCTAGCACAGCACTGCCAGGCATCAGCAGAGCTCTGTGTGCACCTCAGAGCAGAACAGGAATGCTTGGGGTTGTGTCGCACTGGCAGAAATGCACATCCCATTGAACTCAAAACATCAGAAGCACTTACAAATCAAGACTGACATATGTTGACAGAGATGCAAATAATTGGGTTTGCAGACACTGTACCTGGCCCACGGCAGATACTAGATGAATTTTCATGAAGAATTCACCAACTTTTGCTCGATGCCAAAAACTGCCAAATGGGGGAAACATTATTTATCAGACCTTTAAGCCCAGGAGGAAGATCACAGGCCTCTACCCTGTTGGGCTAGCCACCAGTCAAAGAATAGTAAGAAAACGACCTTTCACTCAAGGGAGTCAAATCTCTCAGTAACATTTCTGGGGACATACGGACTGCTCCTAAATACAGGCACAAAAAGACTGATTCATGTCACCACAACCCATGGAGAGTGGTACAAGAAACTAGCCTAAGGCCTCTTAGTGGTACAGAGAAAGAGTAAGTTGGAAGGAGTTCAACAGTTTATATCCCCAAGTGGGAGAGCAGAAGGAATGGATGTGGACACAGAGATGAGCCCTGCAAAGACTGGCCTGATCCTCTCACAGCTGCTATGAACAATGAAGCAGAGGCTGAAGAGCACAGGACAGCTCGCAAGGGCCCCCCCTCTTGCTGTCCCCACATGCTCCCAGTTTGCCCCAGCAGCAGCCAGCCTGGCTTTAAGTCTCTGCCACAGTGCCCCAGGCAGCTGTGCACCCCACACCCCAGGGCTCACACTGCCCAATGCTCGGTTCTACTCCGTGCCCACAAACAGGAGCTGCTCCACGCACAGGCACGAGTTTCACACTTGCACAACACAATCACCAAGAGTGTGCCAATTAGGTAATGTGATGTCAGAGTTCAGAGATGAGCAATGTGAAGGATGAACAGGCTGAAGGGACTGATTTATAGCAACATTAATCATGAGGTATTTTTATTGTTTCTTACTTAAATTTATCTGGAAAGTGGGATTACGTAAACCAATGGCAGTATTTTTGCAGGGTACAGCTCTAACTTTCGTGTCCAAAATTACAGACCCAAGTTTTCAGAATTGCTTGTGCAAAATTATTAAAGCTCTGCGTGCAAAAGACAGTTGAATAGCTTCGAAGTGATTTGTGCTGGCAATTACCATGACTGTTAGGAAGAACTACTTGCCCATGCACAACACGAAAAACTGAATATTGGCCTAAAAATACAGATCTCACTCCAAGACAACATCCCCACCCAATTATTTAGTTTCAAGTACCACCTTCATTAAGTGCTGAAAGGTATAACATTGGAATATATAATTGTGTTGTACACTCAGTCTCATTTATATTTACCTGCCCAGATACCGTTGACCAATTTGCATTTTTTTTCCAGTTTGTTTCCTAGGGTCTCCCCCAGATTTGAGACAGTTTAAGTAACAAAAACTAGGAAAAAATAAAACGGACAGAAGGGCAAATGGTTTTCTTCCATTCTCCATATCTTTAAATAAAGTTTCTTCAGAAATTGGTCAGGACCGGGAAGGGAGCTTTTTTGTTTCTCAAATTTGTTACTGATTTGAAGCAGCAGCAGAGATAATAGCATGTCAAACACTGCTTTAAACTTGCTGGGCAAAACCTTCATGTGTGAGAGAGTTGCATGAAATGAGCAGTGCTGATTTACACAGCGAAGTCTCTGGTCTGCAGGTTTGCTCATCAATAGTGGCTGTTCCTGTATGGCCATACAACAGAGAAAAGAGCCAGGCTGTTGTTAATCAAAGATCCTACAGAGATACAAAGCACCGACACTGCGTGGTTGCTTAAAACCAAGCCATTCAGCTGTGGCTGGTGCATTTTCTCCCTCACACTCTGCACCTGACATGATGCTAAATGGATCTATGAAACCAGGGCCTGTTCCATCCGCTCCTCACACCAAGGCGAGAAGTAAAACCAGGGGCATGGCTGGGGCTGCATGACTATAAACATGACTCAGGGGCCTCCCCCCTTCCTCCTTACATCATGAGGAATTGATCCAGGATGCAGGGCATCTGAAAATAAGCAGAAATACCTACTGACGATTTGTTTCAACCCAACAGCTGCTGGCAGATCCCCCACCTCCAGCGGCATGCAAGTGTCTCGAACACAAAAGGCAGGGAAACTGAAATTGAAAATTGATCTTGCTGCAGCCACATAGACTGGAAGAGTGATTTCCTAGCTGCAATTTTAAATAACTCTTTATTCTTTCCCCACCCACCCCCAATATAAATTCACATTTCTCCCCCCTTATTCTCCATCTTTTGTCAAAGAGGAACAAAGACTTCCACCATCTCTCTCTTTCCCCAGCCTTCTCATCAATATTCTATTACCAAACAGGGCTTTAGCTCCTTCTTTTTTTCCTTTAAATCAATAAGAAGCAAAGCAATGAAAGGGAAAAATTAAAAACTCTGGCAGATAAAGGAAAGGCTCTTTAAAAAAGCTAATCGCCGCTAAACACTGACAGCTTGCTGGACTGTCAAAGCTCCTGCTACAACCTATTTGGTCCCATATGGTCACGAAGGTAAGCTACCTGGGGCTGCCTGCCAACCACAACCAAGGCAGGAGAAAAAAATAAAGCTTTCAGAATTGGTCTTCACATGTGTTTGTCACCTGATGCAGCGATCCAGGAAGAGCAGAAGTTGGCAATGCCTGGCTTCTGGGTCAAGGTGGCACTGGGGAAACCCCACAAAGCCCTGTTGTTGGTACCCACCCGAACTCCCTGCTGGAGGCAGAGGCAGGCAAGCGTCTTGATAGCTTCACTGCTAAGGAAATGCTCCAGCACCTCTGCCCGGCCTAATTCCTCCCTGGCACATCCACACGCGAAGTGAGAGATGCAGCCAGTTACAGCAGTTTCAGTAGGAAGGCCCCTGACTTAAGGGAAGGGGCATAGACAGAGGCTGCTTTCACTCTTTCATCTTGCCACACTCTCCTTGTAAAGCAGTGAGGTTAAAAGGGAAGAAACATATGCTTTTATCTTTACTATTTTATTATTCCTTCAAGTAAACCAGTGCCATTAGCCAGTGCAGGAGCCAAGGAGAGAGAGATGAAGCGATGCAGGTGTCCCTGATGCAAGACTGATGACGAGGAACAGCATTTCTGTTAACAGCCATATCTGTTCTGTTATTGCTTATGTTTCTTTGCAATCAAAGGATCTTTGAGGAGACACAGCTGGAAAACCACATTGTATGGCAGTGGAACGAAATAGACAGCAGTTCTACCACAGTCAGCAGTGTATTTTATTCAGCAAGAGGATTTAAAACCAGAAAGTAGAATTAATTCAAAGATACATACAGCAAGGCAAATAGGAAACTCTTCGGGTTTACTCAATGCAATTTTTCATCTTGGGAGGAGAGCCTGTGCTGCTCCTCTTCTGCCTGCTGACAAGTTCCCATTACAGCTCGTACGTCGTGCACCTGCCCACGCAGAGCTGGTGCCTCTGTGCTGTGCCAGTGCCCCGCAGTACTGGAGAGCACCGGGCTGCCTGCTTTCTGTCAGAGGGAAGCAAAGAAACTCCATCTTCTAGGCCTTCGCTTGGTACCCAGCTTCCAAAGCAGCTCATGGGGGACTTGATGCATTCCTTTCCATCTGCACCTACCCCTGTTACACACGTCCCTTTTTCTTCAACACCTTTAACACAGTCCAAACATCCAGGACTCACAAAGCAGCGAGACAGAAGGTGCCACCACCACCTTGAGGCAGTGCCCGAGTGCTGTGATGGCACAGGAGATGGTCTTCCTGCCTGAACAGCAATGTAGCACCAAGTTCTCAAGCACGTCAAGCAAACAAAAGTTTCTTCTCCCTGCGTGCTGCTGCAGAGCAGTGTGTTCTTTCCACTCGGTGGTGGTACGGCCTGTCAGGTATGAAAGTACAACTCCTGCATAAATAACTTATTAAATACTTGGGAACTGCATGTACCATAGAAGAAATTATTACAGTCTTGAATTCTTGCTTTAAAAGATGCAGTGAATTTAATCTGTTTACCTGGGACAAAGAGATAACGGGCGCAAGAACGCTGAGGAAATGTGCACTTATTTCACCCTGTGTTTCGAAGTCAAATCACCAAAGCCAGAATGGCAATGAGTTTAAAGCCCCACCCCTGTAACAAATAAATACCTTATTTATTTCCTAATCCCGTTTTCCCCATAACTTCCCCACTACTTTTGATGCAAGTGTTCTGCTCTTCCTCCCAAGCTGTCCCCTTGTGCTGCATTCACACTCCCCTCTGCTTTCCCATATAACTAACACGAGGAAGGCAGGGGGAGAACACAAGTTCGAAAAAGATCTGGAGAAGTTCACCAATGGCTAGGGCTACAAAACAACCTCCTCAGCTGAGTCCCTGGGTCTGTCTCAGGATATTTCGGAGCTGTCTGTGCTGTGCAGCAGCCCCACCAACAGCCATAACCTTAGCACACGCCAGCTCCAGCCCAGGACTGCTGCCTTGCCAACAGGCTGTGGCCTTCCCAAAAGCTGCCCACAGCCATGCAGGTGCCTAGGAGGCTTGGGCAGACACCCCTGAGGTGTGTTCACAGAACTGCTTGCTGCAGAGCAAGCAACTTGGGTTTCAAGAGCATCTCTGAGCCCACCATAAGGAGACAGAGAAAGAATATCCTCAGAAGTGGGGCCCCCAAAATCACAGGTCAGAACAGCCAGGCACAGGCAGAAGCTATGAATTTCCAGTCTGCCAGGATTTGGCCTAGCATCTTTTGCCTTCTGGATCTACAGATGCAAACAAAGTGTCAAGTGGTTGAAATAGGCAGCCCCTCCAACACCTCTGGAAATAACCATGTGGGAGCAGTCTGCGGCTCAGCCTGCACAGGTCACTGGGCAGTGGGAATCCCAAGCTGGCAGGCCAGCAGAGCCCCAGGAGCAAGCCAACAGTGAGCCCTCAAAGCCTTTAAGTAACGCAACATGCAGAAAGTGAGCAACCTGACACATTCAGAAAGAAACGTGGCAGAGAACAGAAATTCACTTTCTTTCCCACCATCTGCTGTTAAGGAATTGTAAAGCTAACAGAGAAGGACCAGAATGAGTGAAACACCTTAAGAGGACCTTCATTTAAAAAAAAAACTCCCTTGGGAGGCCAAAATAAGCTCTGTCTGCTTATTCTCCTGAAAGAAAAGATTCAGATGCTGTTTCTGATTGAGCAAGAGCTGCTAATTGATGAGGCACTGTCTGTTTTCCCTCCTGAACAAGCATCCAGCAAACCAGTCAGACAAAAGGAAGCGTCCAAAGGGCCAGAAACTGAACACATGAAAATCAGAGGCCCAGAATTGGGCACACATCTCCCTGAGCCCCCAAACCTCATGGGAGCACAGGAGAAAAAAAGGGGCCAGTAACCCAGGTAACCACTCTCTGGTTAATCTGAAATAGGGAGGGGGAAAACGCCTCTCAAGATTAATAGCTAAAGTACTTGGGGATTAGGGATTAAGAGGAGAATCCTGTTTGCTAGGATTAAGAGGGCTGGGTTCACATGAAAACCTCAACCAGTGAATTGCCTCCAGCAACATAGTGGGGTTTATTATAATAATTATTTTATTCTCTTCCAATAAATGAAAAACATCAGCAGGAGGTCAGCAAAATCCATCAAAGGTTTAAAAAATAAAATCTCCCAGGGAAGGTTAAAGGAGCACACAGTCAAGATAGAAATCAGATATTAAAAACAAAAAAAATCAGCCCATGTTATTAATAACATGGCAGATTATAAAGAATGAGAGATTTTAAAAACACAATCAACTTCACTTCCCAGATTTCATGCTGTGGTCTTTATTTTTTTTTTTTTTTTTGCCCTTGGCTCAGCTAGGGGCAGGTGGGCTGCAAACATGGTCAAATTCACCCATTTTGCACATGATTTTGAGCACCTCATGGCTGGTACCTTCCCGAGTGCTCGCTCAGAGCTTCAGTCGGACATTCGCTCTTGGTCGCTTGTCATTTACGACTGAGGCACCTTCAGAAAGGGCAGAGAAGAGACCAGAAATGGAGAAAAGTGGACTACGGTGTTTTAGTGGGACTAATAGATTTCCAACATGTATCAAAGCAGACATTCAAGATTTTGGTTAAGCAGCTTGCCCAAGATAATTCTCAGCAGAGCCAGGAACGAACCCAGATCCACCACAGAGAAGTTGTCTGAACCAGGCCCTACCTCACTCAACAACATCCTTGTACAAGTAACAACATGCACACAGGAAGAGAGGATTGCTTTAAAAAAATGCCCACAGAGAAGGATTTTAGAAGAACAATTTATTATTCCTCCGTAATCAAACGAACAGAACAAAGTTACAGGCTGCAGTTCCATCAGGAAAAAGCCCAGAATCCGCCAAATCACTGTGCCGATTATGTAAGAGATCCTCCTGCCAGAAAAGCTTGCAGGTAACACAGGGCCATTTCCAGCAGAAGCTGTAGGGAGAGACAGGGCCATAACCACACAGACAATACTTAAACACCGACATTCTGACTTGAAAGACATTTCGCTGCAATACAGACCAGGACGGTCCTCAAGCTGCTTTAACAGGGAACTGCAAAACTTTCTGAACACCTGTGCCTTGAACTAGAGGCACAGAAAAACTGGCTCTGCCTTCCTCTGAGCAAGATCTCAGCGAGAAGCAGCTTTAGAACTTCTGTTACAGGTCACTTGGAAGTTTCTAACCTAGCTGTGTGAAGAAAAAAAAGCATAAACCCAACCCTTGCTTTGTCTGATGGCAGATGGCATCACACCCAGACCTGGGCACCACTGGCAAGGTTCTCCCAAGGGAGCAAAAGCTCAGGAGGCTGAGGCACCATCCAGGCCAAGAAACCTGTTTTCCATCATTTATTCCTCTGAAAGAACCCTGGTCCTTTGGGGCTCCCAACACTGGTACAGCAGCTGCAGGTAGAGAACAAGCTGATTCATAGGGGAAAAGGAGAGTGCAAGCACAGCGCAGGTGGACTGCATTTGTACTCGCAGCTAGAACTTCATTGACATCCTGGAAGCACCGCTGCCTCCTCCACCTCGCCTGCAGCTGTCTCTCTCCTTTTCCCCTGCTATTTTGGGAAACCAGATGACTCAACTTCCCCATGAAGTCGTGTTGGCTCCAAGCCCTGACCCTTTTCTGTACTGCAGCGGCTGGGAGCTGGGCTTTGCTTGAACCCTTTTCCTCTGCACTCCGGCAGGCCAGCAGCGTCTCCACAGGACAACAGCAAGGCTGCCTGCCCAGCACCAGCAGCACTTGTATGAGCAAGGAATGCTAATTGGAGACTCAAAAGGGCTGCGTGTCAGCTTCACAGCCTACCTGCTTGCTGCCCACTGAAGGAGGAACACTCAAGGTTAACAGAGGATCTAGGAGGGAGCAAGGTGAAGATGAAACTGTAGTGCAATGAAGCAGGAAGAAAAAGGCAACGTGTGATGGATATAGAAGCATCCACGTCATACAGGAATCCCTTCGGGTACTGATCAATGGTGACTCCCACCTCATATACTCTAATGCTCTGGGCACCGTAAGTGATGGGGAAAAAAGAAAGATACTGGGAAAGATCAGGGAACTGCAGGGATAAACTCATGTTAAAAAGAATCTTTAAAAGCAAACTAAAAACAAACAAAGAAGCCACTGAAGTTGGGATGGATGTGTACATTTGTAGGGAAAAGGAACGCTGCACCAGAGGTCCAAGCACATTCCTTGGCTCAAGTGCTCAAAGCTAGATACTGTAAAACTTCAGTTGTCCAACATAGCAGTAATCCTCCCAAATAACCCCACGTTCTCCTTTCTCTCAGCTTGCTGTCACGCTTATTTCTGTGCCAGTGCTACAAGCACAACCTCCCTGGTGCTACATGCTGCTACTGAGCCATGCCTGCTTTAACCCAGGCCCCCTTACCCCACATGAGGATACCATCCCCTCCTCCTTCCTTCACCCACTGTTGGAGACTAACGGCTTCGAAGATTAAGACACAGGAGCTACTGGCACTCGGTCTTCAACAGGGAATAAGAGGTTTCATATAAAGATGTTAGGGCTATGGAGAAAGTGTTCCACAAGCAGGTGGGACATCTCACAGCTTAGCAAGACGAAAACAAGAACATTGATGCTGTGCAGCGGTGTACATGGTGTTTACGCTCTCAGTTAACACAAGCACACTGCTATGATGCCACTGCTGGCATGGAGGCACTGATCACCACCAAAACCCGATGTGTTGCCACTGCCCCAGCAGAGCCGCGATAGACAACAGCACACACAGGGCACTGAGGCTACTCACGGGCAAAGGTAAAGTGGTCCCAATACAGACTTGTGCTATGAAAGCACACAGGTCTTACAGTGAATGGGGAGCTGCCCCGTCCCCCATAATCACAGAATTCAGCAAGAGCAGGGAAGGTAAGAGGATGAGAATCTGTTCCCGACAAGAATAAACAAAGCATAAAAAAATAATACTGAAAACCCTGCCTTCAATTGAAATAATCTAAAGAGAAGCAGCAGCAGACAGCAGAGCTCAATGTGTTTGGCTGAGGAAAGAGTTATTTACAGCGAGGTCTGGCCTCTCGCTGCCACCATGTAATTCCAGGCAATTGCACTTTCAAATAGATCTTTTTGGAGAAAATCAACAGTGGCTTTGCTTTCAATCTAGTGGAAAATGAAGTCCTGCAAACGCGTTACGTAAGCCCACAGCAGCAGGAGTGCCACACACACAGCAGCGAGCTGGCAGGCTGATGGCCTCAGGCTCCGGGCTGAACCCTGCCAGGGCCCTGCCCACATGGGCAGCCTCTCATCACACCCCGATGCTGCATCTGGTACTGCAGTGGTGAAAGCCTTCCTCAGGACAAGCCCCACCACCCACCCCAGTCCCATCTCCCCAGGTGAGTGTGCCACTACCAAGGCTCCAGGCCGTAGCCTCCTGAGCAAGGCCCTCACGCATGGACTGTACCAAGCCATGTGAGGTGGACCTACCCGTCCAAGGCTTGTTCCAAAAATCACCACTACGTCCCACAGGCACCTGCAGTCCACAGCAGCATGCACCCATGTGTCTACAAGGCAGGCTCCAAGCCCACAGCGGCCAGCACCACCCTGATCAGCGCATCTGCAGCTCTCTGCTGCTTGAGAAATTCTGTTCCACCGGTGCCTTGCTAAGCCACAGCTTCTGAATGTTTGATTTCATTGACAGCATGTAGAAAAATTGTAGGAAACTGTCCCGGAAATCATTAACCCAAACATTCAACCTCACGAGAGCTTTAGGATGGTGAGTACTGAAAACAGAAATATTAACTGTGTATTTGTGACTTCGTGGAGACAGGGCTATGGGATGCATCCCTGTCAGAAGTCAGCCCCGTGGGGGCTCCTGAAGTAGCCCAGCCCAACTCCAGCAACTCTTCCATTTCAACTCCAGCTTAGGCCACATCGTAGGCCACAGAAAGCTCCCAGAACCTTCCGGACATCACAGCCCAAACACTGCAGCCCACAACCAGAATATGCAGTAGCAGAAGGGACTGAGCACACCACCACCAGCCCAGCTCTCTCTTTAGCAGAGAATATGTTAAAGGAAGCATCTTACAATCTCATGAAACAAACTGTGCTCATTTCCATAGTGGAAGGCCATTAACAAAACAAAAGCCTGACAATCTGAACAGCAGAAATTGAATTTTCTCACCCCAAATCTGGTGACTGCTTTAATCCTGACATTGTGAACGAGATATGCAACCAGGCACTGGGGATAACGCAGTGACAATGGGAGCACCAACGTACCCAGCACAGCCTGCACACTATCTCTAGCTGAATCTAATCTGCAGCACTCCAGAGAAAGATAAAGAAATTAACAGCCCCAAATCTATTCACACAAAGGTAGGAAGAGTTCCCTGCCTCTCCTAGGCAACTGGACCAGGAAAGCTCCTTTATGGACTCAAACAACCCCACCAACCACAAAGCATTACAATCCTTTCCCATTCCCCCCCAGTGCTGACACAGGTCTCTGCAAACAGCCAAGCACCCACAGCCAGCAACACAGCCTGTTCCCTTGTTTTTGCTGGAGAGAAGAACACAGAATAATTCATTTCAGTGAAACAAACACAGGAGGAGTCTCAAGAGCCATCAAAACCAAAAGCCTCTGCTAAGGAAGTAAACATTAAAAGCAAAATAAACAATATCAGCAATTTCACAATGATTACAGGCCTGCCTGCCATCTCAGTGCCACGTAACATAGTCACTTAGGACTTCACAGGAACAGCAGAAAGGAAAATTCAGGATCTTCCCCAGGGTACATAGCCACTTCTGCCACCTACGCATCTAGGGAGGCACCACTACTTTTCATTTATGTATTTATTTTTAAGCTCTGTAAAGCTTAAGACTTGACATACATAACCTAGCCTTTCTGACAGCATCTGCTAGAGGACTTTCCTTTCCAGGAGCAATTAAATACACCATTAATCAGATTACAAAGCAGCACTGCTTTCAAAGGAGTCCATCTTCTCCCACCCTGAGCTTCCTACAGGTAGAAACAATACCAAACCCAACAGCAGCATACCCTACGCACACACCTGTCCTCCCTGAACACAGACAGCTTGCTTCATTAATTGGCACACAGCCTGCATTTTGGAAGATTTACCAAAAACACCAGCAGAACAACTGAGGGAGGCTGACGCTATAAAACGAATGAGATCAGAGCCCTTTCATTCAGGAGGGACAGCAGGGAAGCATGCCAAGCTCCCGGTAGACAGCTCTAACTCTCCCGGGTGTGTTTGTGCCCATTTCTGATCTGTTCCCCCTGCCCTACCCCCCACCAGAGCTGCAGGGGATCACAGCCATCCTGTAGTCCCAGGTCCTAAGGGAGCAGGTCGCAGCCTTATCTCCTGAGCCACACACCCTCCCAGGGCCTGTGCGCAGTGAGATAACATCCTCCCGGATCTGAGGGGTCCCCCTCCCAATCTTACGGCTTAATATCCTCAAAATCACTTTTCAGAGAAGGCATTTTAAGAGAAATGATACGACTGGCGGCCATGGATTGAAGTGCGACATCACGGGACACGCAGGGGAGCACAACTCTGTCCTAGTGCCTTGTTGGCCCCAAACAATGACACCGACCCTTCACAGGGTACCGTGCTCCTCAGCATGCCTCACGCGCTGCTTCCACAAGTAAAAGGAATAGTTAAGTAGTCACCCGACAGAGGACCAAGCTTCTGTCCTAGATAGTGATAAAGCCGTGAGATTTAGAGCAGTCACAAGATCCACATGATCAGTTTGTACGGCAAGCTGTGTGAGCCTGCAATAATGTAAAATGAAAATGAGCAAGAGCAGCAATGAACAGAACACTATTTTTAAGAAGTTTCTGCTAAGTGGATTCAAGAAGGCATAAATTAGAAGGCTAAAAATCAAATCACTATCCCTGCATCTCTCCCTCTGTAGCTCCCCCCTTCCCTAAACGAATGTCCAGAGATGCTGCCTGAATATATTTGCATTTTATTCAGTGTCCAGATTCAAGCCCCAGATAATCACCATACTTAGTGTTTTTACAGAAAGCTTTAAACCTTAATGGCCTGAATCATCAGAGCATTACTTCACTCTGATGCTAGCGTAACTCTAATACTTTTAGCAGTTACACTGGTGGAAAACCAGGGCAACGTGATACCAGACTGAATGGCCTAAGCGTCTTACACAGCTGTTATCTCTGGTGTAGGGAAAGAGATATAGAAAGAAGGATGCAGAAAAACTCAGCCACTGCTACCTGCTGACCCACATGGAGAGCAGTATTTTACCACCTCAGTACCAGCACTCACTTTCAATACCGATGATCCATTATCAGCCAAAAAAAGAAGCCATCAGAAATCCCCCTCAAGAACCACCTTGCACTAATGGTGCTGTGCTGCTAAGACAACAACCTGCATCTCACCCTTTGCTTCCATCTCTGTAACATACCTGGATACACATTACACTCTTGGGCACTCAACTTTACAACTAAACAAGGTCCAGACTCCCCATAAACTATTCTCATAGTCGTACGTGAGCAGCATTCCTGCTTGGGCTGACGACTTGCTTGTTTCTGGCTGGGCACATCCCTGAGCCTCAGCTGCAGCAGCAGGTCACGGTGCTAGCAACAATCTTTTTGTATCTTTTCTTCAGGACACAGGCTAGAAACTGTTTTATGTGATCCTTAAGTCTGTCAGTGCAGTGAACATAAGGAGGGGTTACTTCACTTGGCAAGAGCAGTTCCCAATCCTGTAAGTCTGCCAGGTAACAGTGACAGGAGGAAGGGACTTGAAAAAAGCATGTAGACCAAAAGATGCGGAAACAACCACAAAAACACTCACTTGGCTCCATTTGCCAAGCGTAAGACAACTCACAAGCATTTGCTACCCTGATGTTTCATCCAGGCTCATTTTAGAAAGCAATGGTGGTGGGATTTCTCTCTTCACTCAGTAAAGTTATCGAAGTTAAAAAAAATGGTGAAAGGAAGTTTTTCCACTTCAAATTCTGCTTAGCTTAATTTCACCTAAGAATGGATGCAAAACGCCTCTAAACCCTCTGAAGAAATGAAAAAACTGCTATTGTGGATAATCTTGTATTTTTCATATGATTATGGATCTCTAGGGAAAGCAATTGCTTTTGAGTAATCCCCCAACATTCCTTTGTGTGTGGATGGTTTTTGTTTGCTTTTAAGAATAAAATGAATGAAAATCTTTTGAGATTGTTTTTTAAATGCAAAAGTTAAGCGCACACAACTCAAAACCAGAATCGATGTACTTAAGAATATTTGCAAAATACACGCCACTACTGTATTCAGCCACTGCAGCATATTCGCATCAGGTTGTCTTGAGCTCCTGTTAACTTTGATAAGCGTGAAGCAAATCTTGCACTTTAAAAAAAACAGTAGTCCTATCACCACCTTCTCCTACTGTAAACTAGTACATTAATGAGGAGCAGTAGAGTCAGGAGCCCTTGGTATCCACACAACCAGAACTTTTTATTCCAAGTGAGAAACGTGCATCTTTGAAACATACCACCAAAATTTCCTCTAAGGTGAAATAAAAGGCAAAATGGGGCAAAAAGAGCCCCAGCACAATGTTAACTTCAACAAGGAAATAATTTCAAATAATGATTCTTCCTGCAACCACATCTTGATCTCCATGCTGTTAGTTTTTACAACATTGTTGTGTTTCTCTACTATATATCATCCTAGCCTCAATTTTTATCTTACATATATTTATTCCTTTGCAGAGCAAGTAACATTCTGGAAATAAAGCATGATGTTTCTTTATGGCTGAAATTACTGTCTGCCACGAGGAAAAGAATATTTGTCTCATGTATGGCAAAGTCTCAACAGCAAGGAGACCAGCCAGCCTCTTTCTCTGAGCAGCAAGAGGCTGGTAGCATTCCCTATCCTTGATAAATGCTTTCAGAATTTTCTTCAGAAATAAGCCTAAGCAATAATTGAAGGACTGCCCTCACTTGCTTTTGATATTCTCCTTATGATTCATTCCCCAGCTTGGGATCAGAAGCAAGGTTTTCCATGCCAAAGGTAATCTTAGATCATGGCCAGCAGGGATAGAGGCAGAGCAGATTGGATGTGTCCTGTACTTCTGACCATCTCCAAGATCATCCAAACTACAGCATTTCTTGATGCTTTAAGTTGCCCACCAATAAAACAAGGCCATTTTAGCTCCCCTTCATAACATTCCTCAGAATCAGATTAAAACAACTGTGCTCACAGAAGAGTTCATATTAATGAGCCCATTGCCTTTTTATAAAACCTTAAGTGTAACTCTGGTATTATAAACACATTTTAGTTCAAATAATAATGCTACAATAGATTTTTCCATAACATGTCAAGCGTATACATTCTTCCCTCTTTCATTTCATGTACTAAGCTCTATGAAATGAACCTGAAGCTAATACAGGCAAGTGATTACAGACTCCTCTGTACAGATTGTGAGGTGTGTTGAGTACTTTGAATAGGCGTGAGATGACCTGCAAGTTATTTGTTCATTAATACAACCATGATTTGCACCCTCCTGCTCCCAATGTTCTCTGAATGCTTTGCATTCTACTTCACACCTTGCAACATACTTGTTAAGTGCAGCATCTTGCTCTCACAAGCTGCACATCACATGCAGGACTCAAGTGACTTGCTCAAGACCACAGCCTCAGTCAGCATAAACTGCTTTGGCAACGGGAACTGCCTCTGTCAGTGTCCTCTGCTGGACTTAACCACATTTCTCCATGGATGCTGGTTTCATTAACAGTTCCACTATGTGCATCAGCAGGCAGATCAACCAAACGCTCGAGGTTTTACCTCGAGCTTATGAGGAAATGAAGCAGAATGACTTAGCTAGGGTCACAGGTTTGAAAGCAAAAATTCCCACTGAGGTCAGCGGGGATTTCACCTCTGATACAGAAAATCATGTGAACTATTTATCATTACATTTTATGCACCAAGTATGCACCATACGAAATAGCTGTGAATATAGATGGTTTACATTAGCACAAATTACCTTAATTGCTTGCTTCATCCTTCCTCATCATCTATTTCAGTTGCCTACATCCAGTTGAACCCTGTTGTTCATGGTAAGGCACAGGTGCACCGGCCTCCTTCACCTCTGTCCCTCTGCACTAAGTAGTGACATGGGAGCAGGTGACATAGGAGCAGCCTTTTTGATGTTTTCTGGCTGTTGGTGCCATACTGCTTCAGGTAGCTGCAGAACAAACGTGTTGAGACTGACTTCCACAAGTTGCACAGTTTTTTTACTTTCCACCTAGGACAAAGTTTCTTCCTATAAATAAAAATTATGTAGTCCAGTTAAGCTTGGTGCACATTCTTTACATGCTACATGAAGCAACCCACCTGTGGGAGGGCGTTGCGTGACCTGGATCTCACGGTTTTGCAGCCAAGTCTCACCAGTCAGCCAGCTGATGATGCCAGACCATTTGGGTCACATCACAGCTCAACAGTTGGCTTATTTTTCAATCCCAAGTACAAGCAACAAGACAGGACAGAAAGAATAAATTGAAAGGAAGACACAAACAAGGCAGAGAAGATACACACTCCCTGGATGCCAGGCAGTGGCATCTCTCCCCAGGCAAGCAACCATGAGGCTGTGCTTCTGAGAAACACTGACAACTTCATCAGCCGCAAGTAAGGGAGCCCTTGAGGTTAACCTTGAAAGCTCCCCATCGGAATCTGTATGTATGACACTGCTGCCTATTTGTTATTTCTTTGGAGAGCAAAATGTGTCTATGCAAAACCCATGTCTGTTGCCATTACAGATCGGATTTAAACAAGCCCTGTCAGTCTAAGGATGGAAGAAATCCCACAAAACTCCTGGCAGCTTGTTTGCTGTCTTTCCATATGTTAATATAATGTGGAAATCAGAGATTATTACATTTAAACATTTTAGAAAAAACAATTGGATCTCCAGCATGGCGAAACCGCCTAAAGAATGCCAGATTTTATTAGAAGAGGAATGAAACAGAACAGAGTGGAGGCCCCATCACAGGCAGGTACTGCTTTATAGGAGATTATCTGATGAGCTTCTGGTTGTGCGCTGCGGCAAGGTCTGACTGAATTACCCTGTGACTGGCAGAGATGTTTAGCACATCTGAAAATACAGCTGCGGTCACCAGCAAAGTTCAGAGCAGTGCGGTTCTGCAGAGCAAAATCTGAGAGTTGGTGATGAAGAATTTGTTCCTTCCTGCTTTCCTCCTTCTAAATACTAACCTGCAGGTATGCCAAATGCAGCAGACCACATGGTAGTAATCTGGAAGCCACTGCCAAGTGTGCTAGAGCAGATGTCAGAGGAACCTGAGAGGGCACTGGCTTCAAATACTGCCTCTCCTCCATGGGCCCAGAGATCAGTCAGTCTCCCCTGAAGCTTCAGCTGTAAATGTCAACATCACTTCAGTAGTTCCAAGTCATTAACAGATCTGTCCTCATAAACAATTAGCCAGTGGGAACCTTTGCCCTCTGAAGCCCCACTTCATCAGCTCTTTCTACTAACTCACCAGATTTATGTGCAACAGTGCCATTTCTTTTTGGCATTCCAGCTTTCCTTTTCGACTGGATTGAGACAGTATTTCTGCATAAATCATGTGGGAGACTTAAGTCTGAGCACCACGGGACTTAAGTGAACAATAGGATAAAACTTGTAAGACAATAGGAAAACAGCTTGTTTCACCCAATTCCCTTCAAAAGGACAACCATGGAAACACTGGCTACAGGTACATATGTTAACGTTCTTGCATGGTTAGCCTCCAGAGCTTACGTGTCTGCAGCATGAACCAAAAAAATCTGGACGCACTTCCTGTGGGCTTTCCCCACATCTTCTTTTAAACGTCTCAAGAACAAAGTTAGTTCAGATGTCCCCGCCACTTACCAACACCAGTAATTATCCCCTTTGAAGTTTCAATGAGATGGGGAATTTCTCTTCATTCCTGTCCTTAGCTGCATAAGTTGAATTACAGTGTGCTGTTAAGTGACAAAACATCAGCTGCGAGCAAATAAATCCTCCAGTCCTCACATTTCTGAAAGCACTTCGGGATCCTTCAAGATGAAGAACGCTTAAGAACAATTGTGGTATGTCCATTAAGGCATGGTTGCAACGAGTACTGCAGTCTTTTCATCTATTCAGTAATAAATTGATTTCTTCCCACAAGCTGATTTTTCCCCATGCCACGGCCCATCTCTGATTTCCTTTCTTGATGTAGCAGCAAAAGATGAAATTGCTCTCACTGCTCAGCTCCCAGGCACGTAAGTTCTCTAAGGGTGGGACTTGAACACGTTATCACTTGGTTCAACAGTGCCTTTTTTTTTAAAAAATAAATTTGTGCTTAACTGGCAGAGACCTGAGACTGTACTTCTCCAGTTCAGCTGTAGAAGTAACTTTTCTTTTTATTTTTTATTTAAATATATCAGGGGTCTATAGAGTAACTCTCAGGGCTCCGATGGTGAGCAGAGGTTAATCTAATAGCTATGATACAGCAATAACTTGTTAACCAACATATTGCAAAAGAAAATACCATTATCAACCTGCCTTATTTCAACAAATGAAAGAACTCTAAAGCACAGAGGAGATCCAAAACTGAAGGTTTTTTTTTCCTCCCCCCTCATCATTTAACCTGCACTACAGCAGGCTTCTCCCCTGCCCTTCCCTCAAAGCTTCAGAATATTGCTGCTTACTGAGACTTTCCTCCCTCCTGGTCCTTAACCTCTGCCTCCCACAAGCAGCCCTGTCCCTGGGGACACCTCAGGCTTTGGAGGCACCCTGCGGCAGCACGTGCCCTGCACAGGAGCCCTGGGGAGTCCTGCAGGGAGGCAGGCAGCTCTCCTTGCAGGCGTGGAAGCAGTCGCTGCAGAGTTGTAATCAGACACTTGTTCTCACCCATCCCACTGAATAAGTCACTGTTTTCCCTGGAAAGAGTCTTCTGTTCCTAAAACATTCACAAGAGACAGGGAAGCAGCTGGACAACTTGCATATAGAAGGAGGGCACAATATAACCCCCTGCTTTTGAACACACAGAACACGTCAACCCCACAGAAAGCAGCAGTGTCTCTGTACCTGTGTACCACCAGGCTGCAACAAGGTGACCAGAGCTAAGAACACACAGGGTAACACCCAATTAACATCCTCACCTAGTAAAATACTTCACACACGCACTAGAAGTGATTTAAAAGAGCTGCAGCATGCCTCACTTGTCCCAAGTTCAGATTAATTAAGCAACAGCATTTCCTCAGGGAATGAGCCCTTACTAAGGCAAAAGGTCTCATGGCTTGCAAAGGTGTTGTGCTTTTTTCCTTTTCTATTTAATATAGAAATGAAAATGAACATCACTGCACACAGCTTTGTATTATTACATCTCATTACATCCCTCCAAGCCTTCAGGAACTTCATCAAAACATTTTCTGCAGTATTTAGGATCTCCTTGAAGGTCTCCCAGCAAGTAGCACCCTTTTTTGCTGACGGCATCTATCAGCTGCACAAGCTGCAGTGATCCAGCCAAGGGAAACCAGTTCCTGGAGAGCAGCACATACCCCTTCCACTCATGCTCCCTCCCCAGAACAAGGAGATGGCTCACTTGTAAGGTCTGGGCTGAAATCCATTCAAAGACAGTCGAAATGGATTTCTCCTTCTGTTGTCACTACCAATAAGAAATTGGCAGTATCACAGAAAGGACTCAGAGGACTGAACTAACGAGGCTGTCTTCTTCCCAGAGACCATGCCAAAGGGAAAGACAGAAGAGAGAAAATGACAGCGCGTTCAGTCTCCAAGCCAGGTGATGACCCGATTCATCTCGCGAGCAGTTTGAATGAAACAAGTCTGGGGGCTAACAGGAGCTGTAGCCACAGAGACGAATGCTCCATCCCAAACCTCCACACCAGCTCTGTAAAACTCAAGCTCTGCCTGGCTGCATGGAGCTTTCACATCCTTGCTGCTCTCAGCGACGGCGGGGCAGAGGCAGGCTGAGGCTCCTCGGAGCAGTTGCCTCTTTGCATTAGCAGCATCACGTCTCGGTCCCTGCAGGAACGCGGCTTCCTCCCTCCCCACTGGGAGGATTAACACTTGTGTTCTCTACAAGCAACTGCTTGTCTTGCAACTCTAAAATAAGCACCTCGGAGGTGCCTACGGGATACACATTGCCTCTGGTTCCCTGCGCTCCTGTCAGGCGCTGGGGGTGATGCGAGTGCCAGCCACACGATCCCTGGCGGAGGAGGGAGCATCGTCAGTGCTCTCCACGGGGAGAGCAGGCTCCTGCAACTGCTTCTGAAGCCAATTCCAGCAGGCCTAGGGCAGAGACAGGCACATGTCCCTACACACTCACATAGAGCACACCTCATTCCTTTCAGCTTCTCCCGTGCAAGCTTACTGACCTCCTGCAGTATTAATGAATTCCTCCGTCACCTCCTTGCTCTGACATCTGCTCGGGAGAACGGGTGAGTAAGCAGGTAATGCAATTGGGCAGGAGCACAGCAGCGAGCCAGGTCTGCATTACCCCACTGCTCTTTGCCAATGCCTGTCCCTCCGGGCCCAAGACTCCCAAGAACAGCTTTGGGGCTTCCTGCCCTGAGGAGGACTTGAGACCTTCTCCCACCTCCAGCTTCTTACGCCCCAAATATAACGTGACTGACTCCCATGGTTTTCCAAGACCTCAACATTGAGACAGCAAAAACCAAGCCCTAATTTCCCATCATCTCCACCTCCCTTTTTTTAAAGCAAAATAATGACAATTTTTTGGCTTGGAGAAGGCAGACTAGATCAGAAAATTCCCAGACAACAAACACATCAGAGCCAAATGAAACCTTCAGTAAAATGAAATCTCAAGTACCCTTTAGAAAGCCAAAAGAGGCAGTAAGGACAGGAAGTGTCTGTGAAGTTATTCCAGTCCCTGCAAGGGCTGGGAGAGGATTGTTCCATGCACAGTGCTTTCTCTAGGCTTAATTTATAAGCATTGAATAATCAAACTTCTACATGCATCTTGGAAGGGAACTGGTAGATTCAGATCAGTCTAAGAACCAAGACCTTGCTCCTTGATATTCAGACAAGTTCTTCTTTGTCCTGACACTCGTTACCAATACTTCACTTTCAGTTGCACTGAAATCCCTTTCTCCCCCTATTCCTGCACTTGTCAGCATGCCTCTCTTTGCCTTCCCCAGTTGCACAGGCACTGGGTACAGCACACCATTGTAGGAAGGGCAGAGGCAATCTCCCCCCTCTCTGCCATCTCCCATTCGCACCCTACCACTAAAGGATCTGCCAAAAATGAAGCTTTGGGACTTTCAAGGAAAAAAGCGAGAATGCAGACAGCCTTTTTTGTTCACCATGGGAATGTGCTCATCTCTGCGTGGCTGAGAATAGTATCTGACAAGAGTGAATCACACAAGTTCTGAAAAACTCACAAGAAATAAGCTAAGAAATCTATAGCTGCCTCCCTCAATCTCATTCCCGCCTGCCTTCCTATTGACTTCTGCTGCCTGCATCGACAATTTGTAGCTACCTGTCTGCCTTCTCCTCCAGAAAGGTGGCTACCAAAATAAAAGAAAGGAGCAGAGACAAGGTGAAGCTGTGAATTATAGCAAGGACCTCCTGTGCCATTGCTTATGGGAGGGGCAAGGAGAGGTCAGTGTGGAAATACATGGCACAGAGCTCTCCCGCTTTCAGAGTGCTGCAGCTAACTCCTAGTAATAAAAAAATCAAGTAAAATAAACAGATTTTACCATAGTTATATATATGCTTACAACATCCCAAAAAACTTTATTAGCCCAGCCTTTTGGGAAATGGAAGAGGAGGAGGGGAACTTTAAAAAAAAAAGTTTGAAGTCCTGAAGCTGATGTCCTCCCTAATCCTGGGAGTAAAGACACAGCATCGCATTGCCTGCTTACCGAGGATAACAAAACCCCCAGGGTTTGGGTGGGGAAGGAAGAAAATAACACTTTTGAACAGATTATTAATCTCCGTTCTTCTGTTAAATTACATTTTCAATCACTTTGTCAGCTACTTTTTTTTTTTCCTCCAGTCTTCCCTCTCTTCCCCTGATGTGGGAATTACACCTACAGACAATTGTTAAGCACACAACCAAACAGACCAACCTGCAGCTCAGACACCAGTTGCATTTTTATGAACTGGGTGGAAGGGAGCGCACTTCAAAGGATTGAAACCAGCCCTTTGGAAAGGCTACACCTATTAATTCCGAGTGACAAAGGATTGGTTTGAACTTAGCTCCCATTTCTTTCCCCGTCAATGAGAAGAGAGATGTATGTTCCCAACAAACATTTGACATTTTTTC
Organism: Anas acuta; assembly: GCF_963932015.1. Taxonomy (NCBI): domain Eukaryota; kingdom Metazoa; phylum Chordata; class Aves; order Anseriformes; family Anatidae; genus Anas; species Anas acuta. Next base: position 22,591,746 of record NC_088983.1, read on the forward strand.
ACCTCATTCCTTTTCCCTTGCCCCTTTCTACATTCTGTTGCTTAAATAAATAAAATCCTTCTTTCTGGGGGATGCGATGATGCTGAAGAGCTGTACTTGATTTGAAAGGGAAAACCAAGAGAAAAGTATCAGCTTTTTTGTGTACAGATCCGCACATTTTTGTATGTAGTACATATATCTTTCTCTACACAAGTGTGGATAAGGAAAGCCACCACACTTGAGAACTAATCACAGAATAACTGTGTGTTTGTGTAGATAGACACTACGAATATATATGCACTCTCACACTCTTTTACATATAGATTTAGTATCGATTGTAATCAGAATTAAACAAAATTGCAGGAGGGAGCAGCAGGGCCAGCAGCCTTCTCAGCATCGCAGCTTTAGCCCTGCCTGAGCCCAGCAGCTTCTGATCAGCTTAAAGCAAACCCCAGGCAAGTGGGCTCCTGCTCCCCTGGCATCACGGTCAGCAAGCACCAGCGGTCACATCCCGACATGAATGCTGCAAAGTGCCTCCAGCTTCACAGCGTGAAAGCCCAGGAGGAGTAAGGGGGTGAGTGGGGAGGGTGGAATAAATAAATCAAAGCAAATGTTAGAAATTATTAGAAAAGGATCTCTGCCAAGAACCAAGAGCATCATTATGCCACTGGATTTATTTCTACAGCAGAAAGATGAAATGCAAACACTCTGAGCAGTAGTACTACAGAACTGTTTGATCATACAGATTTTAAATTCAGCCAATATATAGCTACAAAAGAAAAACAAACAGCTATAGTACTACTAAGCTAAATTTGCTCAGATTTCCCAAAAGACAGAAGGCAGGCTACAAGTAAGTCAAATTTCTTAGAGAGTATGCTTGGAACCCATTCAAGAAGTCTAAAGTTTTTCCAATTTAAAACACACAATAAATACCTCATGAAGGCTTAGGAAATATGCAGTTTGCTTCTCATTTAACAACTTACATTGCGGTTAATTCTCTTAGTTACATAGAGGATTTTTTGAAGTTATGTACATACTCCTTTACTTTAGTACTGTGCCAACTGTATCAGCTTTTTAGAACAGCAATGATGCTTTTTGATTTGGTTTTGTGACACAGATGAGTGAAGTCTTGCATGGTTCAAGCACCACAGCCTGTAGTTATCAAACATCCGCGCTCCCACCCAAAACAAGCAGCTCACCTTCAAAGCCAACACAAACAGGCTGCATCCCACTCTTCCATAGACATCATAGTACAGTTACAAAAGTCTGGAGTTTGCTGTGTCATGACGCTTTTCTACACACAAAAATCGAGAAGAGGACCTGAGCTTCAAAGTAAAGGTATCTCCGCTATAAAGAGACCTACTGAAGTAGAAAACCTTCCTGAAGAGAAGGGTTGAAATTCTGGCGCTTGGGTCACTTGAGACAGCACCAGAAAGTGCCATACGCAAGGTGGGTGTAGCTGGGAGAACGGCACGCTCAGCCTGAAGCATCTCCTGTTGCTCCTGTCTGCAGCAGCCTGAAGCATCTGTCTTTCCCTCAAGCACAGGGGAGGAAGAATCTTTTTTGCATAGAGATCCATCTTGAGGAACACTCTGTAGTCAAATTAAGGCATTGTGGTGTGACTCATCGACAGGAGAGCTCAGACACATCGTTACTTCTTCCTACTATGACCCTGATTCCATTCACGAGAGAGCAAATGTTCCTGGAAGAAGCTGAAAGCCCGGGTGCGTGGGAGGCAGAAGAAATAACCCACGCAGGCACTCAGTGGTACAGTACTCCAGCACACACAGTTACTCATCCAGTCCTCCAGAAGCCACCAGAGGGATTGCAGAAAGGCCAGGACAAGGCAGGCTCATCCCAAAGCACAACACCTCTGCCGCACAGCTCCAGCCCCAACTGTACACCCACAGCACCCACCGGGGGCACGATTTCAGCAGGCTGCTTTTAACTATCAGCAGCCACTGCTGAGATGGACAGAAACCTTAGCAGTAGGATCTTCTTGCCTGTTGGGAACTGGAAGGCTACTGTAAGTCTCTTTGGGGGAAAGGGGAAAACAGAGGCTCTTCAGTGTTTTTTGTGAGTGCAGTGGCCATCGGCCTGATCACACAGCTTTCACCAGCTGAGACCAGTGCCTCTGGGAACACCAGCAGCAGGATTCAGCAGCAGCCAAAGAAGTGGTCAAATCAGCAGGTAATAAACCAGTGAAGAGCTCGCTCATAAATCAGCCACTTGCCAGAACACAATTACAGGAAGATTCAATCGAAAGGTCTCAGAGTCACCTCACCCACATGATGGACGACCCAAAGACTCCCTTCTCCCAGTCCACCACTGCTCACTGGATGCCATTAACTCCCCTCCCCACAACCTCCCTAGGGCAGCACTGCTAGGCTGGTGTCTGCCAAATGTCTGCAAATGTCACCGCCTCGCCGAGGTGTCAGCACATGCTCGGATACCACAGGGGGAAAAAAAACAGCAAGGAGCTCAGGACAGTAGCCAGTAAATCAGAGTCCATTCGACACCCGCATGCTTTCATACACACACGATCCATTTCTGATCGGTCACAAGGCTTTAGATGATAACCACAGCGATGCTTTGGGCATTGTTTGAAGTTGGACTCTAACCCTTAGATCTTACAAACCATTCCACAACTCCTCACAGCCAACCACTTGCTTAAACATGGGTCAGACTTGACTATGCAATAGTACATATCCCCAGCACCCCCGTGAAATGAGCTGGATTGGAGTTGATGAAGTGCCCTGGAAGTGAAGGATCTTACAGTAACGAGATTTGTGAACAGAATGCAACCGGAACGCTTCCCTTTCGCTCCTTAAAGTGTTTTATACCAAACAGCACAATGTCATCCCTACCTTCTGTTCTTAATTTCTCTCCTACTTTGATCTAGGCAGGAGAGAATAGGATAATTATTCTATTAACTGGAGATGCACTAAATATCCATTTCCAGCATCAAAATGGAGCCTTTAAAGAAGGATGGATAATGGATAGAAAGCAAACGGAGGAAGACAGAGATGGTGGTCATTGCCCCACAGATCCACTCCTAGGACAGGATGTTTGATATTCCAAGTGGATCACTTTCCCTGAAAAATACTTCACCCTCCACCTCCCCTTATTTTTCTTCTTCTCTATTTCACTTTAGCAAGGGAAAGAAAGAGGGGGAAAAAATGAATTTTCAAGTTGGCTTCCAAAGTTACTCTGGATTATTACTACTCTTGTGCTCCCTCAGAAGATTAAAAGTATCTAGAAAGTATGCATGGAACTCAAATCCTGTAGGTCCTTTCTTAAATTCTACATCTTGAAATCCTCTGAAGATCTGAAGATGCCATTATGGGGCTGCATACTAACAAAGCAGGAGAAAAAATTAAAAAGAGCTGATATCAGAAATTGTTTTAAGGCACAAGGAACATTTGAGCAATGGAAGAAATTTGTTTCGGATAAAACAGATATCATTTGGCTTTTGCTCTCACTCAAGCAGTGACCAGATCATGGGAAGGCTTTGCAGCCACTATGCTACTTAGAGCAATAGGTGGAAATTTTTAAAACAAGGTCATGTAACCCCAAAATGCATTATTGAAGGAAGGAAAAGTTCACTGGGAAGTTGTTTGTCCATCCAAACATGTCTGACTGCTTCCTGTTGGGCCAGGAAGGGGAGCCCAAGCACAGCGACGTTCTGGGACGTGGCCTCCCAATGGCAGTGGGAAGGCCACTGCCACACGTGGGGCGTGCTGAGACTGGGGAGGAGGGCAGTGGTGTATAAGGAGACAGGAACCACACCAATGTAGGTGATATCCAGAAAAGGAAAGAACAAGCTGTGACAGTCAGACATTGTAACAAAGAGTGCAGCACCAGGGAGATGTGGACCAAGACGACAATAAAACAATGCCATGTATTAGTTATCTTCCTTTGCAAGCCAAATTAAATAAAATTTCAGACAATCATTTTACCCATAAACTTCAGAATAAAACTTAGTAGAACCTCTAGAAAACTTCAGAAAACACACATCATAAAGGATAAATCTAAATACCACTACAAAAACGTGATTTTATCACATCACAGCAAAGTTTTGAGAAGGAATTCCTCAAGAGACCAAACATACATGGGACACAGTGACTGCTCTGTGCTATTTGTTTTGGTATCAAGTCCATTCTTTGGTGCTGTCCAAGTATTCTCCAGGTGTCACAGATTTCTGAACTGACACTATACAACTCCATTGAAGAAATGGAGTGGGAGCAAACTATGCTTTGGTAACTGAGCAGGTAATAGCAGCATCTTCTGGCAGTAAGGAGTCAGGGAGGTAATTTCAGACTGTAGGATAAACTTCTTCAGAGCAGGCCTTTCTGCTGAGGTGGTCAGCAGTGGGAAAAGCAACACTGACCATTAAGGCCTCTTTTTTAGGTCAGGCACTGGCCACCTGAGCCAGGCAGTCACACTCTTCTGCAAATGACTCCCAGGCAGGCCACAGATGCAGGCAGGCATTCAAATCGGAATGAAAGCAAAAAACTCATGTTTAGGCAATCACCAATATTTTCTCCCCTGTTCATTCTGAGACAAGTCAGGAATATGAGATGTCCCCCTCTGGCAGACAGCCTCCGAAGTCTTACTTGTCTATGGGCAAAAGCATTACCAGCGTGACAAAGCCTCCATGCACTTTTCAGTGGGGCCATCTGAGCAGAGAGCACATACCCTCGATTTCCTGTGTTTTACATAAGCTGTGGGCTGCTAGAAAGCTAATAACTGTGTGTTTTCAGTTTTGTTTGCTTTTAATCCTGATGGAATTTTCTGGTTATGGCTCATAAAGTTCTTTAAATGCGTGTGCTGTAAAATATGCCACAGTCTCAGCATGTTGTTATGGCAACTGGAATATTCAAAGTCACCAGGAATTAAATATCCATTTGTTAACTGATGTTGCTATTATTTTCTTATTGGGATGTGGCTGCATTCTCTTCCTCCCAACTCACTTTTTTCCTTTTGATCCCAAAAGGGCCAATACAGGAGCAAAGAGGGTTGTCTGCACTCTTTATCACACCTGTATAAACTTCCATGCCCAAGAATGACTAAGGAAGGGTCGAAATAATGTTGTGGAAATACAAGGCCATCAGCAGCCCCAGTTCTGTTAGTCCCAAAACCTTCTCTCTTGGAAGAATGTGTGCAGATCCAAATACACACAGTAGCCAAGGTGAAGTAGGAGGAGCTGGACCTTATGTGCTCTGCTCCAAACTCTGAATTGATTGGTGACCTTAGGCAAGTTGCTGAGTCCAATATTTTAAATTCTTACTGCTTTCAAATGGCTTCATTTTGTCCTTCCAACTTGAACCACATTACCCCTGATGCTTAGAGGCATTAACCACCAGTAATCCAGCAGCTGCAGTGAGCTATGATTGCTAGGTCACTGCACAAAAATCTCCCAAAGCAGCTCCAGTGGTTGAGCTAAAGTGGAGATACAACTTCACAGATGTTTTTGACAGTTAGCTTTAATTTCTCCACACCTTGGATTCCCCCCTCCAGAAGGGCCACTGACACATGCAATCCCAGCTGTACTTAAATCACATTTCCTTCAAGGTGTGGGAGCCAGAAGCCTCTGTCCCATTCATACACTGAGCCGTAACCCAAGGCTAAGAATATCTACTAGTTGAGATCAGTTTCTACCTGACACAGCTAACTCCTAATGACCCTCAGTCACTCTTCAAATTAAAGTCAAACCAACCATCATATGCCATTGTGCCAACATTGAGCTTCCTAGTTAGTAGATGTGCAATTACTCCTGTGTAACTTGTATCCCCACTTCATTCCAACCTTTCCTGTCTGCAACATAGTATATCTTTGTGTTTGATGCAGTGTCTTCTCTCACCTTAGCACTTTATTTCCCTTTCCATCTATCAAGCTTTCTTCTTTCACTTCTGTATCTGTCCCTATCCACTTTTCCACCAAATCTCTCACCAAGTCTCCTCCTACTTGCTAATACCAGAGGCTCACTTTACCATCGCTCTCCACAACTTCATGCTTCACTCGAAGTCACTGAGAAATTTACCAAGACCTTCTAACTAGGAAGGTAAATTCCAATTCTATACTGTGATCAAAATGCAGGACCTGAGTAAAAAGGAAAGGGAAGATAGCTTTGGTGCCTACAAGACACTCTCCTGCAAGTCTGCCCAAGAACCTATCAAACATGCTTCTGAGAAGACTTCAAGTCCTATGAAGAATGCACTTATCATCAAGAGATCCCAAATGCTCTGAACTTCAGCCATGACTGGATTACAAGTGGCTGGAGGAAGGCAGATGCTCAGGAAAGTCTTCCCAGCTGTATAACTCCCTCATGCAATCCTACAGCTGCCACTAAGTTAAAACTTTTCACTGCTTGATTCCATTTTATTCAGAAATGAAACAACTGCACAAGCAAAACCAAACTTGAAATGCAAGCATATTTCAAAATACAATGAGTTTTGTTAATCTACAAACGTTAAACAACAAGCATTGTCCCAGCTCTGTAAGCTGCCAGTCTTGATTTTATCAAGCACAGCTCGCTTGTCTTTTTTATTTTTTTTTTAATTGAATACAGGCAGGTATCCCATTCCTTTCTCTTATCACTCCTATTCAGACAGTTCTGCAGAAGCTGAGGACTATCTCATTTTCAGATTCCCTGCACATTCTTTGTCCCACTTGCTCACTGTAATTCTTTAAAAACTGGATCACCAAATGAATAGTATTTATCTTGAGTGATCTTCCAAGAGGAAGCACAATGTAGGTTCCATCTGCGTTGACTATTGTGCTGTGTTGTTCTGCACCTTAAAAGGTAACCAAATCATTTTGCCCCTCTATGAAAAGGGAATTTCACTGCTGAATTTCAAATTCAGGCAACACACAGCCTGCTCACATAAGCCTTTTGGAGAGTCAATGTTCCTAAAGAAAATAATCATAATAATAAAAGTTAACCCCTTGTTTGCTTTCTATTCACTTTTTTATTGATTACCTATGACTACTAGACTTGGAATCCTTACCTACTACAAATTCCACTGAGCAAACAAGCAAGTCTTTCTGCTAAGGAGAATTGTCCAATTGTCCTTTCTCTTGTCCAAGAATATGATGAATCCCAGTTCTTGAAAGACCACGGGAGGGAAATCAGAAAGAGATACAAGACTAAGTACGGAAGAACAGAAACTGCTTATTAGCATAGAAACTGAGCTATGCTTTAACAATCTGGTCCAGAGATCTAGCTACACAATGGTCCTGTATGGACATGGCTTTGTTTTAACATGCTGGACACATGTATCTAACAGGAGCAAGTCACAGGTTGTAAAGTTACTGTGCTTGTAAATTAAGAAAGAAGGTAATAGTTGGGGTGAAAGAAACTGAAACAAACTAGGAAAACACTATATTCATTCAGAATGCAAGCTGTATCTAGACTTGCCTTTTTAGAGCTCATGTGGCACCAGGCAGCAACCTCAACAGTCTTTTCAATACAAGAAAGCCAACAGCTAAGCATAGGCAAGAGAATGGCACAAATGCAAAAAGTGCAGGGATCAGAGTGGGTACCACAGCTCGTTAATGCTAAGTCAGGAAAATTACTGGTACCAAGCCACTCCTACCTGAGCAGAAAGGTTCAGCACCAATGCACAGAGAATGTATTTAGAGATAAGCTTCCTGCAAGCTATCGCTTACAGAACTGAATTGCTCAGAATAGGGAGAGGCATTTCTACAAGAACAGCAGAAGAGCAGGACACTGGCAAACAATCCTTAATCCTCAGAAAGGCTCTTCACTGTGGACAAAGGGCTGCCACTGCAGCAATTACACAGCACAAGGCAGAGTAAATAGAAGCAGACAAAAACAGTGCCTCCAGTGGATCTCCCTTGTTAGGGGAGCTTCTTCTAATTAATCAGAGTGAACTGTTTAGTACCACTTTCCTTTAACATGGACACAAGACCAGTCTTCCAGTCCACATCCATGACCCACCTCCCTCTAACCAAGAGCCAGGAGGAAACAATGGGAGATGCCATTGGGAAAGGCTTGGGATTAGACCTCCCCCTTCTAGCTAGCCGTCTCGGACATTAGTGTACATAAAATGGCAGTAAAAAGACAGACAAAGTGGCTGCTGCCACCCATTAAGTGAGCAGCAAAGGTTGGTGATATGTTTGCTGTGCTCTGTATCTCTACTGCAGTGAGATCTTCTCAGCAGTTTCCATAGGAGACTGTATGTGTCCAGATGGACACTCAAGTCCAGGTAACAGCATGAGGGACAGCCAAACAGCTGGTAGCAGGGAGGAAAACACTGAAGCTGCTGTGGGTGAGCCAAGCGCAGCTCCATTCTCCTCCCACCCTTACTCTGTCCCACTCAGATTTCTATTCCAGGTAAGCTCAAACAATAAGACCAACACACAGATAAGTAGAAAATTCACACCTAGGACCATCCAATCCAGCAGCCATGTACTTACTTTTATGCTTTTTATCACAGTGACCAGCTCAAGTGTGGCCTACATCTAACACCGTAACAGTCTTTATGAAAAGAGCTGTTTTATTATAACCAGAACCTCAAAAAACAGGTCTCCATTGCAAGACACTGAGAATGTTATCAGCTCCTTGCTATTGCTGAACTTGGTTTGTGTGTTTCATGGTAGTTCTTAGAGCTGTCCATGGTAATCTCCATCTCATGGGGCACATGTGCAATATAAACACAAAGGACACCTACCATCCCTCTAGTTTGCTATCTAATGAGATAGAATTCACAGGAGTTAAAGATAAGCAACTTACTCAAGGTCATATAGCAAACTGATAGCAAAACAAAGCCTGTATTTCAATTCCCTAGTTGCTATATTGTTTCTTTGCTTAGCAGATGCCTTGAGCAGCAAGAGTTCAGGAGTCACGATACCTTTCTGAAGGTACACAAGTTTGAAAGCATGAATATAATTGACCTGTGGAGAGCTATACCACATATCACCAGCACAAGCATATTCCTCAGGTCTTTCTTACCCAAGTTTATGCTATTTCAACAGCCCTTTGACACTTCAAATGGCATACATGTATACAATATACAGTACACAATATATTCAGGTGTACACTGTCACACCTGAACCCAATAAAGCGAAGAGTAATTTTGATCATCTTTAGTATTACCACAGTAAAGTATTACCAAAGACCAAAGCAAATACCCAGAGATCAGCAGAAGTCAAGGATCCCAATAATCAGATACACACTTAAAAAGACAAAGAAAAAGCTCTCCTAGTAAAACTGAAAGAAGGATTTTCTTAAAGGAGATTATGTGGGGAAGAAGTTTAGCCTTATGTACACGTACTTCTTGAGGTCAGTTTTGTCACTTTGAAACACCCCAGGAGAATGTACTTTAAATTAAAAATTGCACAGGATGAGATAGTTCCTATCACTGAGATACCAAGTATTCACCAAATCCAGCTCATTTCATTTTAAATAGAAGATTGCATTAACCTTGTCCCTACAATAAGATCTTTATTAAGGGTCTTCAATAGCTCTTCATTTTTCTTAAGAAAACCATAAAGAATCACTTGAAAATCAGGGGGGCAAAAACAGCAGTTAAAGGATGCACATTTCATCCTGTCTTTCTGTACCCATTGTTCATCACTCTGTCAAATATCCTCTTACTATGCCCCAATACAGTTGCCCAAGAAGATGCAGGAGAACAGAAAACTACTGGGTGACAGAAAGGCTTTCTTCACATTTTCAGTTTTAGGACTCAACACAGTTCAGATGAGAGGGAAAAGGTTTTTTAGGGCTTAAGTCTAATTTCAGGCCAGGAAGCCATTCAAAATCCAGTGCTATTCCTGGCTGGAGGAGAACTTTGAACCTCAGCATTAGCTGAAGACTGCAACAGTTCAGAGTTAATTATAGCCACAGCTCATCAGCCCCAGTCTGACTAGCCTAACAATACTTCCTGTCCTCAAGATTAAAACTAGTCTGGTATCTAAACAAACAAATAAAAACTTTCAAAAATAAATAAAAAAAAATTAAAAAGCTCCCTCCCCAAACAAAACAGCAGCATAGCAAGTATCCTGGCTGTGCTCACTCACCTCTTCCAGAAGATTCTTTCTGGCATCCTAAGCTTAGAAATATCAGGAGAATCACTGCAAGAAATTGCTTTTACTCTGTGGAACATTTCATGCCAAAAATTTCAAGATATCCTACATGACACTTTGGAAAAGGTCCTCCAGAGCACTACTCTGGCTATTAGAGTAGTCCACAACAATACTTGTTGCTTCAAAAGCCTTACAGATTACCACCTTCAGCTGACCCACGAGAGCCCTGTAAATCTCAAACCTATACTGAACCTGCTATGAATCACAGCTCCAACCGAATCCCACAAAACGCTAAAGATGACAATTTTATAACATGAAATCCAAGACTCCTGTAGATTTTAACTCAGTGCCAGGGAGCACCAACAGCCAGCTGTTCCCTGGGGGACAGGAGCTGAGAGGAATACCCTGCCCAGCAGGACCGAGGCCTATCCCACAGTAACCAAGCACAAGAAAGACTAACCTGCAGATAGCCACAAGGTCCAGTTAGCAGTCCAGTTCCTCAGGTACTATCATGGCGATGAGGCATGACAGTTGAACTAGGAAGCCGACCCACCAGTCAGGGCTTGGACGCCAGCCAGCAATTACTGGTCACTGCCACAGGGACCAAGCTGGGCCAAAAACCACGCTGAGCAGTCAGTCTTCATGCAGAGATCTGGATCAAGGTGCTTCATGGCCAGGCACTGACAAAGCAATGCTTCTCCAACACAGCCCAAAGAAGCAATGAGGGCCCAGGGCGGAGCTTAAATAGAAACCCAGCCCCACAGGTGCATCAGGCTGATTGGGGTTCATCAGGGCATTGGACACACCTGCTCCTAACCCTTCGGTCTCAAGGGCAAAAACAAAATCCCGGCACCGAACTCCCAGTCCATCAGGCTCCAAATTTCATCCAGCCCAGGACAACCTTTTGAGTTTCAGTGCAGCCTTAGTCAAGAGATGTGTAAAACCCAACCCTCTCCTTGGCACAGGACAGTGCCTTTCCACAGCTCCAGCAGCCCCTTCCATGGTGTGTGCCCACTGCAGTCATTCTGGTCCACCAGTTGGCCTCAAGCCCTGGCTAGCAGCAGTCCTCAGCCCCAGCAGCACACAGCCAAGCTGTTTCACCATTTTTGCAGGGTGCTGAGACAAACCAACACAAACTGGGTCCCCTGGCATGCTTAACCAGACACACCACTATTTTTGACCCTCGATCGTGACCTACGATATTTTCTACTGTAAGTGAATTTTGGCAATCACTTACAGCACATACAGCAAGTACACAGGGAAGGCAAGAAAAGCCTTCAGCACAATTTTACAGTCTGGTATTTTCCATTTTCTCCAAAAACAAACAAGGCATATGAAACAAGTATTGGGTTTGGACACCAGCGTCTAGGTTCTAGGGCTGGAACTGGTGCTCCTTGAAGGAGGGACAGCATGCAACTGGCAGGGACAGAGCCCATGCTCCCGATCAGGTCTAGACAGGGGTACCAATCTGCACCCGGTTCAGGTAATCACACACCTTCTAGCAGTGCTTAATTCACATTATAATAAGAAAAGGATGAATTCCAAGGTCAAAATAATGATGGACAAACTATGGTGGTGAGAGTGAACATAAGCCTTTACAGAGACGTTACTGACTGCTGTATCAATACGCTAACAGCTCAGGCAGGGGGAAATCTTCCTAACTGTGAAAGCAGTGCTGTTTTATTCACCCAGAGTCACAAGTGAAAAAGTTATCATTGGATCTTAAAAATGGAACATCTCTCCTACCAGAAAACCAAGCCTTTTCCCAGTCCCCTGGAAGCTAGGTGTTAAGTGTTCCTCAGAATGCTGCCATTCACCTCAGAAATAAAGACCCCATCCAGGGAAATATGTGGGTTATGCATGGGAAAAATACATTAACATCTTTATTGGCTGTTCCATCCAACCGAGTCTTTCCCACAAAGAAAACAGTCCCCGTGACACTAATTTCCCCTCTCTGAGCTGAGTGTTTCATAAAAGTCTGTGGCTATCAAAGCTGCACTGAAATGGAGCCACAGATGTATGGAGCCAGGCTTGCTGCTGGCCACGCTGCCAGGACAGGCTGGTCCCTATGCCCAGCTCTCAAAACAAGAAAAACCTATCATCATTCCTATGCCCAAGGAAAGAATTGCAGCAGCCCCTGAGTCTATCGGTCACATTCTCATTGCCACTCTAGGGCAGAAGACAGCTCCTGGCTTCGTCACCTACATAGTATCTATCAAATGTGTCCTAAGCGGTGCCCTACTGCCAAACTTTGGAAACAGCTATCATTTAGGCCTTAGTGACAGAGCCAGGTCTGGCGCTTTCAGTTAACCTGTTTTAATTAAGAGGTGAATCATGATGGTCATTAAAACAATGCAGAGACTATCCAAGAATTGGCTTCACCAATTTCCCTTTTCTGAAACTAGACAGACATTTTTTAAGCAACAAAAGAGAAAAGAGAAGAAGTGGACATTTTTTCTGCTTATGTAGCTGAAATCCCCTGTACTGTGAAGAAATCAGGCTGGGAATTTCCTGAAAACAGTCCTGATTAAAACAGGGGAAATTCTCTGAACTTGCTATAGCAAGTCAATTAAAACATACTAATGAAAAGTCTTTTTGGCTAGGATCCACAGTGATAGCAGAAAAGCATTCACATTCTCTTTCAGCCTCAGGAAGAATCTGAGCTGCATTTCAAGCTAAAGTTTTGGTTTGGTTGTCTGGTGTTTTACTGTTGTGGGTTTTGTTTGTTTGTTAATACACCATATTAGCACACCATAATGTGTTAGTAGTGTCCTGCAGCACTTGTTCCATTACATGTGTCAGTGACACACACCTTGAGAATAAGGATTTTGTCTGGCAAGGTAAATTTACCAAATTGAGTTTTAACCTTTTTGGAGCTTAGGTAGGTTCTTCTGGTCTCTGGGACAAAGATAAAAATCTTCCTCGCTCTTCAGGTCCTTCATACTCCCTCTAGCCAACTGCCTAATACTGTTCCCATTAATGAAAACAAGATCACTAAAATATAACTACAGTCAAGCACTTATACTAAACAAGAAGGAAGCAGTAATTTCATTTTCTCCCTTATCAGGTAGCACTATTAGATTTAAGCCCACATCTTTGAGATTGATTTCTCTTATGCTGCAACTACTTGAGTTACTATTGATGATCCTATGGAATACATACTTCTCCATAAAGACAGAGTTATAAAAAGCAGCAGAGACAAGACTGGAAAATCCCCCAAACCCTAGGCAACACGCTGATCTGTGCAGTAGTACATTACTAGTTCTTTCCTCATCATCTTCTCTGAAACAGAGGAAGCCATGAAAGACTCATCAGAAGTGCAGGTATCATAGCAGGCATGTGAACAACACTTGGCAGCTCTGAAAATATGAACTTCAATCATTTTTTGGTGTGCTTCTCTCATGCTGTTAAAATGAGCCTCCCAGAGCAGATGTGGGGAGAATTGCATCCCAAGGTCTCAAAAAGCAACTACCTAACAGCTAACACTGGTTTCTGATACTGTAATAATCAGTGAAATACCTGAGCCTGTAAAGAAAGAAAGATCATAACCAGTGATCTCCCTTCCCTCTCATCTTTTAGATGGCTGAATATCTACTTGTCCCTGACACTTAAGGTTTCAACTTCCATGCTGAAGTTTCAGAAGGCCACGCACAGTAACATTCATCTACATCTACCTTTATCAGAAATCTTTTTAAGATGCAAGTGAGCTTCATTTCTAATTCTTTACGGGCCGAAGAGTCTGAAAAGCCAAAGGGCCCCTGCAGCTACATTCTCTCCCTGCTGGAATTCAGGTACAATCTTCTTCATGGGAGAAAGTTACTCACATTAACACCGACAGCAAACTGACATCAAGGAAACAGAGAGAGAAGTCTCTCCGATTTACTCCTAACAGCTCTCATTTAGCCACTTGGATTTCACCAAAAAAGTTAATAGAGACCAGTTTCTCCAGTCACCTTTAGGCTTTTCTTTTAGCCTGTGTTGATTATCTATATCTACATTTTCAAAAGTATTACCGAGCACAAAAGGGAAGAAAAGCACTCCCGTCAAATCCTTTGTGACCTTCACCATGCCTATTTGCTCATGAGCTTTACCTGGTACTTTCCAAGAAATGACTACACATCAGCAATAACAGAAATAACTGTGTGTCAGGAATGACAAACGTGCAAACTCAAGTATCCCATCCCTACATAAAGATTTTTGTGATGGCTCATCCTCTCTGCAATGGCTTCCACTTTTTTCCTTCTTTTTTTCATTTCCCATTAGACAAAAAAGAAAATAGTTTTGAAAGTGTATCAGTGCTTTCCTTGACTGGAAAACTGATATCAGCACTGATAAGACCTCAGGGTGAATCGAGACATCTACTCACCCAGCACTAGCCTCTTCTTCCTGGATTAATCAGTCAGCAAAAGAGACTGCTAAGTGTCAGCTAGCACGCTCCCATCACTCATACAAGGCAAACTCAGCTGTTCAAATCAATATTCGTTAGCAGGCAGAATGATCTACTTTTGAGAGTGTTCTAATTAGACAATAGAGATTATTACAAAACACCTGCAATGTTTGCAATCGTTTAAAATAATGAGAATCAATATTAGCTTCCAAAGGCACCATATGGTAAATGCTCATTCCAGGCAGGTGGTCCCTGATAGGATCTCAATGTCTCAAAAACGTTCATTAACTTTTTTTAATCTGAGTGAACTTGTTCTCGGTTAATGCATCGGCTGCTGGTTTGTCCTTCGCACGCTGACCGCACACAAAGCTGGGCTAATCGCAGCACCTCCTCATCGCGCGCTGCAGGGCCGGAGCTGGCATCTTTGGGAAGCGAGCCCATCAGGAGAGCAACCTCCCCTCATTGTAAGGCCTTTATTCAAGAGTCTCGGAGGCCTTTCAAACAATTTCCAGCTAAAAAAGGGTTTTCTAACTTAACACAGCAAATCTACAGCCATGCACACAATGCTGGACTTGCAAAAGATGCCCCACAGCAGTGGTGTCTCCAGGGATGACAGCCAGGGCCAGAGAGACGAGCCATGAAAGCCCTCTGGTCTCTGCATGAGCAGCTCTGGTTTTGCACATTGCTGGGGACAGTATTTGAGTCTTCCCCTCCCAAACCCATGCCTATTTCTTTATAAATAAAAAGAAATATTTTTTAAAAATAAGTTTTCTACACATACTGCTTAATCTCAATGAAAACAAAGTATCTTTCCCCTAAGTCATGTAAGATTTGTCTGAATGCAGTTTCAATGAGATGACAACTCTCTGAGACACCAAATTGTTTTTTTTTTTAATTGCAAGAAAAGTAGCTTGCACACCTGTAATATTGTAGATACAATATTATAATGACAAATATAAGTATTCCTATAAGGTTGCCTCTTTTGCAGAAGGGGAAACTGAGATACAATCCTTCTGTTCCAAGATATATGTTATTATTTAAAAGGCCATAATCTGAAGAAAAATCTTCTTATGTTGGTATGAATAAAAGCTTCAATTTCCCTGCTAGGAACACTTGGTGATTGTAGAAGAAAAATAGGAAAATAAAGAAGATATTTCCTTAGCTTCTCCCTTTAGACTGGGGGAGGGGGGGACGACTTCCAAATGAATCTAAATTTATCATTTTACAAACTAAATAAAGCAGCCATTAAAGGTTGTCATGTACACTCTTTGCAAACACAACAGCTTAGGATGCCAAAGAGAGAAACACGGATACAAGAAACCCAGGGAAACAGGCAGAAACAAGTCTAAACTTAGATAATCTTAATAAGGCTCTTGTTACCAAACAATAATTACACAGCACTACATTTACCTATCAACTTCAACACCAGGGATCTCCAAGCATTTTATTTACAAACTCTTAAATCACTGCTCCCATCACCGATGTGCAGCCACTTCTGCTACAGAGCAGAGGCTGCTTAAAAGCATGCTGCAGAATATTTAAGACGGGTGTAAAGACTGAATTGTAATCAATTGAAACAGTAGGGGAAAAGAAGAACAGCAATTGAATCACCTGAGTTAGAAATTAATTAAGACTCTGGGGGTAGAAAACTCCAAGACGTAGAAAAAATACCACTGGATTTTTCATGGTTTTAAGTGAAAATGTGTTCATTTGAAATATTTAGCCACCAGTTATATGGTACATTTAGCAGCAATGCTGAATGCTGGGCATTAGTTCTGAGTAAACCTGGAGAAGGAAAATGCCTAACAAATCACCAGGACAGATTCTGCCCTTGGTCTTGGGGCAGATTTGGGGGAAAAAAAAAAATAGTAATTTTTCTGGCCTTATTTTATTTATAATTTAAAAAAATATTAAAATTTCAGAGAAGTGTTTTGTTCACTGAAATATATCAGGTGGCTTTGCAGGTGGCTAATAGAAAAATGAAATTAAGCATTTAAATGTATACTGCTAATAGATATTTTTTTTCAGGTTCCACTGCCCCTGAGAGAAATTGATTTTCATTAAAGAATTTTTTCAAAAATATATTTTGCAGAATATTCTGATCACCTCTACTTTCTGTAGCCCCTCTATGAACTTCCTATTACACACAGAGGAAAAGGTGGGGAAAGGAGGCCTGGGGGACAGAAATGCTGCCCTTCTGCAGGCTGTAGTGTGTGATACGCCACAGAAGGGAGAGATGAAGAGACGGGACACGGCTCCTGGGTGGAACCACAGTTAGCAGGCCACCCGAAGAGCAGCTGCAAGTAGGCAGATCTAAGTTACACAAGAGCAGGCTGCACCTCTCATTGCATGAGATGTTCCAACAACTGGAGGCATGAAGTTGGTGTAAAGCCATAATGACACTGTCACGTACCGCTCGGTGCCTTTCCTGTTGTTCCTCCCGAAGATATGACACTGACCTGGACCAACATTTTGTCACTAAGCTTTTCCCCAAGGCTTTTGCCCCTGTGTTTTCAGCTTAGCTGGAAATTACAGACCACACCACAGCACAAGAAGGGATAACACCAGGAACTTCAGGTACTTTTGTTTCATGAGGCAGTAAAGCCATAGAACCTAGTAAGAAAACCCTGAGCAGATTTTATCACTAGGTTTGTTCACCAGTGAGCAAATTCTCAGGGTTTTACACACCATCTTCCTCATTCTTTTTATTTTGAATATATATGGATTATTGCTCTAAATTATTATGGTCGAACACTGCCTGCTGGAGAGGCTGTGATCAGAAACTCTCTGGGCACTGGCATTTGTCACCATGATTGTAATTCACAGCAACACACAAACTTCTTCAAGATAACTGCAGGGGGTTAATAAAGCTGCTTTCCAGTCCTCTACCTCCTTCCATTGATAACTTATTCATATTGTAATTGCTTGTAATGTGCACCCTATATCACATTACTGCTCATGCTACATGTACGCTCTGAGGCAATCAATCACCCGTACCTCGTGGTCCTTGTTCTTACCCGGTGATGGAGCCAGGGTACCATTAGCAAATGGGGTTTTGTGCCAAACAATAACTGATGCCCTCCAGCCCTGCCCGGCTCCCAGATTTATCATTTGGGATTTCTCTTATCTTCAAACCCAACTTCACTGCACAAAAATCTGCTCTTCAGCTGGCACTTCCAGCAGACCTAGAGATGTTTCATATGGAGAACAGCACTGCATACCATTTTGTCTGCCCTCAAAAACTCAGAGACCAAGCTTCCTCTCCTTCAAGAGCAATTCTATCAGCTCTACTCTGCATTTCACAGATGGAGGTATGGCAAACTGCCACCCTGACCTGGGAGCACAGAGAGAAGCACACTGCTTAAGGAGGTAGCGGTGTTCTTCCCTATCACCAGGTAAAGCACTAAGCAAATCTGCCCCTTACTAGTGATGTAAGGCACCTAAAATTGAAAGGTTAGTATCACAAAGGCAGATGAACTGGGTAAGCTTCCTTGACCCACACCACTATGCAGTAAACTTCTACACTTATTTGTAGCACATTTTTATCTCTGTCATTAATTTTATAGCATCCAAAGTTATGGTAGGTGGTTCCTGAACTATTTATGACTCTGAAGGCTTTCCAAAACAAATTCAAATGAGATAGACTACACTGACATCATGAAGAGGGGTGAGGAAAATCCAAGCCTGACTCAGACACATGGCAGAAGTCTGTGTGCTGCGTAAAGACAAAGCTCTGTTTCCTTGCAGTAAATAAAATGCTGAGCCTTTGTGGACATGGCATCTTTCTGCTCTGCTCTTGAGCTCCACGCTTATCTCTGCAGAGGCTCTGTGATCTGACCCGCAGCTTTCAGGGCTACTCCAGGCTTGGATATCACAACAGTATTTTGATGCATCTTAACTGTAGTATTTCACCTCCTGAATTTCTAGTGCTGGTTCTTCTTCGGGAGCAGGATGACAAGGAATGATAACACATATTATCATTTAAAACCAACAAGGTGCTTCAAAACACCAGGGTGTTTTGAAGTTTTGAAGCACCAACATGCTTCACCAGGGAAACAATTTGCTTACTATTCTTTTTATGTATAGATCTTCACAGCTTTGCATAGGGCTTTTTAGAAGCAAACTAATACTCAAAGCATCCCCAAGTGTATTTCTACTCCCATCTTACTGGCAAAAAAAAAAAAAAAGGGGGTGATTGAGACATACCCAAAGCTATATAAGAAGTAGAAATAACAGATCTGGCATTATGATAACTCAGAAATATCTGATTCTAAGACCTACAACCGAAAGACACCTTAGCTGTCTCTCAACCTATGGCCTCGCCAGGAGGGACAAAACCACTAGGAACTAAGGGCACATCCATCTGGCCAGCAGCAGGCAATTGTAAACTGCCTCTGTGCATGCTTAGAGCTGACTAGATGGAAGTTAGTTCTGGACAAAAAAAAAATAAAAAAAGAATAAAAGAAGTGTGGTCACCTTAATTCACATGTCGTGTGACACTACAAAGTCATATTCAACTATGCAACTCCTGAGCACCAAGTGTCAAGTCCTCTATCCTAAAACATTGGAGAAAATCTTCACATCCAGATGACTCAGATTAAGAAGGGAATGGCTGTACAGTACACCAGAACATACAGCTATACCTCAGAAAAAAAAAAAAATCCTGAAATACATGTACTCTCAAATCAGTTAGAATTCAGCAGAAGGTTTTTGGTGTTGGGTTTGTGTTTTTTTTTCAGTGGTCCACAGACAAAAGCTGATCAAGCAATGGGGATACACACTAGAACAGACCATTTGGACCTCCTTCCTTTTCTAGATCTCCTAATGACCTGTCTTTCTCCTCTTCCAAACTCTATTTGCTCTGTGGCTTTACAGTTTTTAGTTCAAGGATTGTTTCTTACTGAGCAGATGGCTAGTACCTAGCTTAACACGTAACCATTGGTAAAACATACATCACCATCATCATGCTGAATATTGTGCCACAACATCCCTCCTCTGCCAGTGACCTCTCACCAGTGTGGCACAACTGAGTACTATAATGTTATATTTGTTCTAAGAAACACTATACTGTTTTTTTCCACAGATATTCTCAGTTCTCTGAACACATACTGAGCCAGCAGAGGTCCAAGCTACAAGGAAAATGTGGTGGGTCTCAGTCTAAGCACTGTATTATTTTTAGCTCATGGCTGATTAATTTAATGCATGTAAAGGAAAGAGATAAGCATTTAATTGTTACTAGAAGTGGGGAAGCTGATCAAGGCTGAATTAGTAGAATCAGTGGCCTAATTTCATCATTGTTTTAATGTTCTAAAAACTCAGAGCCTGAACTCCTGCCAAGATGAGGTAGATTTCACTTCAGCCTGCCTTATGCAATTGATTGTACCTTCTTCTCTCTCTCAAACTTGGTGTTTCTTCCAAACGAAGGTACCCAGCCCACCAGCTTGTAATTACTTCTGTGCTACTCTAAGATACACTGCACGTTTCTTTTTGTTTTGTTTTGTTTTGTTTTTCTCCTCATGCCCTGCTTTTCATTAAAGATCAAATTCAGGCTCCACATTTTCTGATTCTGACATTGGTGTGACTGATGGCAGCTCCTACAATCACCCTAGAATATGTGCATACACAAAGTGCGTGCTTGGTACTGTGTGCTATATATTCATGTGACCTTACGGCCGTAGGCATTATCCTAAGGAGGTCTTCAGAAAAGTCAAGTTACAGGACCTTGGTACAAACCATGCAAGGCGTATGGCAAAATGCTCAGATGTTCTAGCAGAAACAAACCCAGACTTCCATTTCTTGAAAGAAATTTTGTTCTGCAGCCTAGCTCTAAGTTATACTGGGGGACTTGCATAACTTTAGGGTAGTACCAGTGCCTTTTACCGCAGAAAAAAAATGTATTACCACCTCTTTCCCTGCTTAATTTCACTTTGGAAGATCTAGCACTGCATGAGGCCAAAGGCAGGAACTTTTCTTCATCTTGCAAAAAATCTTTTTAGAGGGAATAAAAGGGGAAAGGAAGGGGGCAAGGGAGAACAATTTTGTCCTTGTTTCCTTTCCCTAGCCCACTTCCACAGGGGAAAGCCTGTTTGGAAAGCATTTTTTGCAGGGGTTTGTTCAGCAGGAGACCAAGCACTCCAAACCCTTTCTGACACCAGTGGAGCCGTGGGTGCTTATCTCCTCTCAGGATGAGGCCCTCGGTAAAAGAGCCTGAGTTATTATCCACCAGGGAAAGCAGTAACTGAAATTGGATCTCCCCCCACCTCCCATCACTTAAGACATCATTTATCTTCCTAGAGAGCATGAAGCATACCAAATTCCACAGACTGCCTCTCAAACAGGAGACTTAACCTTCCCAGGCAGGACTTCCTCAAAACGAGATCGTTTCCCTTTTGCAATTTACATTACCAGAGACTCTGTTATTAGCCTGATATTTTATCTCTGACACTGTGAGAAATATTGCTGCCATAAACCCTGCTGCCCTTAGTAAAAATGGAAGTACTTGGAAAAAGCTAATAAAATGAGGAACAATGTTGGCAATTGCCAGTGAATACTTAAGCACCAAATGAGCCAACTGCCAACCCGTGCACGCACACACACACACTCACACACACTCATTTCTTCTCCATACGATAACTATACCAATAGAAACGGCATTACAAGGAGAGTACTATTTTCACTTTATGCTGTACAAAGCAGAAGTGCAGTGGCAGGGAGATGGATGAGGCGCTTCCACAGATCTTTAACTCCTATGATTCACAGTTCTCTTTACAAACTTAGTTTTGTATCTAGCTTACTTATTAAATACTTCTGCTCTTTCCTGGATTCTTACCAAAGAGAACATAAAGAGGAGACGGTGTATAAGATTTTATCAATACAGCAAAACTTTCTGTTCTCTCTTTCATACCACCTCTACTCTGAAAAGTTTTGAGTAATAAAATAAAACAGGTAGAGTTAAATCATGGTGAAGGGGAACGGGAAATTGAACCACTTCAGGCTGTTTCAAGTCCAGGAGCTGGTCAAAAAATGCTTTTGTGCAAGCAGTTCCAGGACTGTCCAAAGAAGAGGAATGTCTGAGATCTATCAGCAGAAGAAACAAAGACTTAGGACTCACTAATTCAGCTGCAACATCACTCCCACTTCTTGTAGGGTCTGCCTGGCAGGGCTCAAACAGGGGTACTTTGGGACATCTGACTACAAGACATCTTTGCATTCCAGTTATTTTCCCAGTTGCTAAGCCTGCAGCTCTTTGGCACCAAACTCCATTTGCTGCTAGGAAAGGTGTTTAATATCACAACTACAGATTTTCTCCCATTTTTGGACCCTAAGGTACAGTAAGACAATAAACTCCTGTAACTGCTTCTATTCTCTTACAATACTTTTGTTGTCTGAAGGGCTGTGTGGCAGCACTGACACTCATGGGAAGCCTTTTTTCTCCAGACAGTAAATCAGGAAAGTCTCTCTTCTCTAGACAGCAATTTGGGAGCATTTTGTCACCGTTCTGAATTCTCCTCATTTCTCCCTGAAAAAGCCTTCTGATGATCAATCTCATTAAGAATGCTGCTAAGTTAACATCTCCACTGCCTTTGGCTGTACCACACTTAAAACGCTCTCAAGCCTCGTGTGACCCAGCTTTGGTCTGCGCTGTGAGAGACAGACCGATGCCTGCGTACAGATCAACATCCGAGTCCTACAGCAATTCCAGCCCTGTAGCACCTGTTCACATACATACACAAGTCATCGACAGATCCTTCTTCTTAATGCAATGTTCATTTTTTAAAGATTTCAGAGGAAAGGTTTGATGTGGTTTCTTCAAGCTGGAAGTTGCCTCTCTTTCATGGGCCAACCCTTGACTTCTCCAAGAGAGCTAAACAAAAGGAGAAATGGTCAACTATGTGGTTCTGGAGCTTCTCTGAAGTTATCACAAAGAACGAAGCAATGCCTTATGAGGAGGACACCCATTTCTTCTTGTTCACAGCAGGGCTAAAATTCACCACCTCCTTTTGCAGAGGTCACTAAAGAGCTGTTGGATGGAAAGCGCAATCAATGCCAGCCAGTAACTACAGTTGTAGTGATGGCCTACATGACAAAGGGTAAAGATCCCATTTCTGTTCCCTCGTCTAGCCAGATTCTTGTGTGTAAGCCTGCTGCCATAAAGAGATCAGACATTATTACGGTGATGAGGACAGTATAGGCAAGAATGTTGAGGCAGACAATTTCTCTATGGGCTCACAACCCTAAACTTAAGTACCAACCAGTTCATCAGTACTGATGGCCTTCCACACCGTGACCTTCCCACCCTCCCTGCACTACCTGCCCCTGCTCCATTCATCTGTCAAGCAGATTCTCCTTTGGCATGAATTAGCACAAGTCCCCTGAACTCCAAGAAAGTTGCCTCAACGCGCTCCACCACGGAGCACGGCCTCTGTGATTACGCACTGAGGTCCCAGTCAGCTCCTGTCCCAAGGCCTGAGATTTACACGCTGCCCAAGCTCCTCTCGGGGTGGCATTATCCGCTCTGCCAGTGGTCTGAGTCATTCCCTTTAGGACACCGTGGCCCCGAGGTGGCAATGACAGGCTGTGATGAAGAGGGGCTGAAGAAGGGGATGGATGCTCCCTTTATTCTGTCACTGCATTTACCCAAGCACAGCAAGGGAAATGTTACCAGGAAGCTGTTAAAGGGCAACTTTTTCTGGAGTCACTGATACATCTACATGCGACATTTACTCTGCTAGGAATGATTTATCCCTTCAGAAAGAAAGGGCTGACTCACAGCCCAGCAATAACAAGTAAATCACCTTCTGGAGGAAGATAATAGCTCTACCCATCACAGGGCTTTTTTCAACCTATTAGACCAAATTCTGCCCCATTCTTGATGAATAGTGAAATCTCAGAGTCTGCTTACAATTAATGCCCCCAAATAGGCAAGAGTGTCTGGGTTTCATTCCCTCCTGTGTTTCTAATTCCGTAAGGGACCCTTTTCATCCTCCTCCCCTTTGAAGACGAGGCACTAGTCATTCCCTAACCCACACAGCAATTGTGGGAACACAATCAATACTGGCAAAGAAATGTGACTCACAGAGGGGAGGTGCCACTGACAGAGCAAGGAGTTCTGGCCTCACACCTTCATACAATTTCAGCTCAAACACAATAGAAGGGACACACTTAGGAGAAAGAACTTATGTACTGAGAAAGCCTTCCTAGCACAAAACTCTTCCTAGCACAAGAGCCTGACAGATGAAGAACAAAAACACAGAAAAAAATGACGGAACATAAAAACAACAGTGTTAATAAATAACACTCGCCACTAGGATGCTCTTTAACACCTTTCCCTATGATTTATCAGGTTACAGCAACTTATATTGTGCCCCATGCTGCCTGCTGTTCACTGTAAGATTATTTTCCAGTGATGTATTCTCATTATTTAGCCTAATCCACTTTGAAGAGATTTGAGCTCCAGTTTCTTCACACATTTAACTTTGATCACGTTAGACTGGAATCCTCCAGATATACACAACATTTATGCAAGTACAAGGAAAAGACACTGAAGAAACACGGGGTCAGAGTTAAGCATGTACTGGCAAAGCTCCACTGTGTGACCTAGAAAGAATTACTGGAGAAAAGGGAAGAGAGATTTATACCTGCTTACAAATTCCTTTAACTAGGAGTAATTTTCCCTTATTCTAAAACACTAAAGTTTCCTGTAAGATTTACTTAAATAAAAGATGGAAAATGAGCCTTTGGCTGCAGCCACTTAAGCCTAGAAAATGATGACACGGAGTTAATGTCAGACGGGGTTAAAGGCAGAAGGGAAGTCCACCAGCTGTACCTCCACAGGGGAGCTCAGGTGAACAGAAAGTTTCTGGCGTTATTCAGTGTTGCAAAGAGCCAGAGTCACTGAAGACCAGCAGAGCCCGTGGTCAAATATCCTCACCTGCTGGGATGGCATGCAGGTGGTACATGCCGGCACGCACACACTGCTCTCAGTCAGAAGCCTCCTTGGAGTTATTATGGGACCCTGACGTGACCAGGGCTTAAAGGCTCACGCAGCAGTGAGCAGGACTACAGATGTTTTATACTCAGAACCAAGCTGTTTTAAAACTTGAATTAGGACTATTAAATTTTGGGGAATGGAGAAAATTAAAGCAATGACATGCAGCAGATTATTAAAAAGTTTCAAGCTACCTGCCTTGCCTTTGCTGGGCGGCTTCTCCTCTGCCCTGTTTCAACACACAGCTCAGCAATCTTCTGGCTGCAGCACACCCTGCACAGCTCTAACAGGGTTTCTGGGGAAAAGCCTATCCTTCCATCCCCTCCGTCCTGGCTCTTTGTTTGCTCCTGCCAGTAGTCTGCCATGGCCATGATGTGCTGCAGTCTGTTGGGCTACTGACGTCCCCTTCTGCCAGCCCCACCGCCCAGAGAAGGTCCTCTCCCTCCTGCCACTGCTCCAGCCCCCCCAGTGAAACACATTTTCCCTCATTCTGGAAGGTATTTTCTGAGATCATCCCTTGAAGGAGAGAACGGTGGGGCATAGAAAGCAGTACAACAGTCCCATCTGGCGCACAATCATTAAAAGTTCTGCTTAAATAAGAGCTAGTTGATGCAGCCCTGCGGTACGTGTCAGTATGGATGACTCCCTCCTTCTTCAGCAACAGCTGGACGCTAACTGCACTGGTCTGTGAAAAGCCATTCTTTCTTAACAGTGTCCCAAGGACTGCTAAAAGGTCAAGAATTAGAGGAAAGCACACCTTCTTAGTCTCAGCCAAAACACATAGCCTGCAGTCAGCCAGATAAAGCGTTCCTTGCCTACCCTGTGAGATTGGCCCATCTGCAAATGAGACTTCTTACTGCAGGGGAGCGGTGCCTTGAGAAAGCAATGAAAAGAACTGAGAGAAGAAAAGTCACTGCTTCTCAGCAAGTGATGCCACCCTGTCACTAGCTGCTAAAGCATAGATAGATCACAAAGGAGACACAAAACCTGTGTTGGGTAAGAAGGGAAAGAAGAGTACAAATGGGAAATATAATCAAATCCAAAAGAAGCCAGAAAAGAATATGCAAAGTGGACCATTTGCCTATCCACAAGTAGAGCCATCATGTCCCTCTGCTTGGTGTTTGCTTTCGTACATAACTGGGGAGCTTTTCTGGTCTTTTGGAAGACAGTAACAAAGTTGAAAAAATTTAAATCGATAAAGAATAATTCTTCAATGCTGAGACACTCTTCTTCCCCTCTTAAGAGACAAAATCTTTTGGGACATGCCTTTAGTTATTTTGACTGGGACAATCAGCTCCTTGAAGGACAATAAAGGAAGTCCTTTCACTTTCCTGATGAACATTTGTTCCAACATCACTAAACGGTTCAGAGGGCACACACAGGCAACTATGACAGATATCTCTGCAGCAGAAATCTGCATTCTCACTACTAGCGTTAGATGACACGACTCAGAAAGTTTATTTTGATATATGGTTTCACTCAGTCAATGAGATAGTATATATGCTTTCATTCCCTTCTAAACTGTAAGGCTGTAAGGATTAGTACTTTATGATAATGGGCTCCACCATTACTACAAAACTGTTTGAGAAGCTCTTCTGTGATATTTGCAACCTGAGCAGATGCAGATGCTGGCACTATTGGAGGTCTCAGAATGAACCCACTTGCTCTTTGTGCTTTTTTTTCATCATTGTTCACGTGAACATTTGAGGGTTTCTTTGCACTGATCCACCAAACTTTTCTCTCTTTGCCTTCTAACCCAAGCCCTTGGATGCTCCACAAATCCAATGTCCAGACTGTTTGCTCCATTGCACAGAAATGCCATCATGCTGAGAGTCATTTGGCAACACCTGCCAGTGATGACTGTGTTTTATAACAGTCCATTAGCGCAAGGTTCTTAATGAAAATGAAAGCTGGTAATGAAGCCAAAAGGCAGCAGCAGCCTCTAGTCTGGGGAGGGTAATTAAGCTAGAAGGGATGGGGAGACTGAAGAACAAAATTAACACATGGATAAAGAAAAAAGAGAACTGGTAGTGCATTAGAACTAATGCAGTTATGGCAAAGCATCCAGTTTCCTTTATGAAAACATTCTGTTTGCATTTGGTGGGCTATTTTTATATACAACAACAGTTTATTGCTCCCGCAGAGATACAGACATCAACAAGTGCAACACACACAGGATTTCACTGTGGAGCAGACAAAGATGCTCAGGAAAATGAAGGGTACATCTCTTTAGTATGGTACATTTGAGCTCTGAAGAAGGGAAAAAACTGAAGTAGTGCACCTGTAAATCGCTGTCTCATCCACTAGATGGGGAAGAGAAAGTCTGGCTCTCAAGAATAAGGACTTCAATTGTGGTTGTTGTTTTGTTGTTGTTGTTGTTTTGTTTTTTAATCTAATTGTCAAAAACTCAGTGGCTTCAATCTTTTCACTTGAAAAGTCGCTCTATAAGCTGAAGTTATAGTTCTCATTGTTAAAATCATTCTTGATACAGGACCTAAAACACCATTTTACAACTGAGTGGCTCCCCTTACAGTTAATTCTCCTGAGACAATACCGGGATACAGTTTTTCTTCTTTACATTTATGCTTTCTAGGTGCTCTAGGTGATGGCTTTCATTCATATCTTGCCACTTTCTCAGTGTTAAGTTTAGCTGTACATACTAGGTCTTTCACTGTTCCCTCATAATCAAGCCTCGTACGATTTTAATCATCAAGCCTTTCAAAATTCTTACAAACTGTTTGACATATCTCCACCCTACTGTATTTAAGGCCCTTAACAGTTTAGTCTAGGTACAGCTTATCAGATCTCTTTACAGATGAATTATCCACCTACTGCTTTATGAAGGATGTCACGGCACTTACACGACATTTATGCTGTTTTCTATCCACACTGATGATTGCAATTCTTCTCATTCTAGTCAAATCTACACATTTCATTAATATGTCATTTCTTCCTCCTTTTGTGATCACCAAGAAAAGCACCAGGCAGAAATGAGAGTAACTTCCAATTTGTCTAGCCTTCCCAGTTCATGAAAATGCTGTTGCATTTTGTATTGCTAATTTATTTTAGAAAACATTTCATATGAAAGCCAAATTTTAATTGTTTTTTCTTTTCCAAGCACAATTATATAGGGCTTTTTGTCAAATAACTCATTGAAGTCTAGATATATCACAACCACTGTCTTGCTTTCATCCATTAATTTTGTAACTCAGTCCAAAAGTAATCAAATGCCAGCTATGAATTTTGTTTATTAAATGCCGCTGATTATTGTTCATGGTTCTGTTACCCTGTATAGTTATAGATTCATTTTTCTTAATATTGCTTCCATTATTTTATTAGAGGCTGATAAGGCTTTTAAGAAATGGTTTGAAAGTTAATTCATGGAAGTGTTAGGGGAGGGATTACAATTTAGCTGTATTCAGAATCAAACTGTTTTAAAGCTGCCAGAGCTTTTTATTCTCCTCAGCATAATATGCAGAACCAGAAGAAACAAGAGCAGATGAGGACCAGAGGTTATGTTATAATGGTTACACTGTTGATAATATAGTTGAGGCATACAAACAAGCAATCACAACTATTAGACAAACCCAGAAAGGTCTGGCTGCCTCACAGAACAACAGACTGATGGGCCTGTGGATTTGGCTAATTTTTATATATTTCATTCTTGTATGTATGTCTATTTTTGCTATCATTTTGCAAGATTTTTTACCTAAATACCTAATCTATTTTATTGCTGCTCTTCACAAATGCCTCTATCTGTTATATTAATTTTTGGCATTGCAACTAACATTAACAGCATGAACTCTTCTGAGCAGGGGCTGTCCCTTCCCACATCATCCTATGCAGCACACATAGATCTTGGGGGCTTCAGGGTCTCACACACCAGAAAATATAATAGGAGAGGTGGAGTTATGCTTATGCAAGCTCATGCTTTGAAGTAATACCAGCAAGGTAGGCAAAAGAGGTTGGAAAGGGAGGAGTGTGAATACCTACGGTCCCGCAATAGAGCAAGAGGAATTGGTATTTTCCCTCCCTGAGCAGCCTGCAATGCCAACACCTGACAGTAAGGGGTATGCTGAATGGATTAAAAAGGAGACTCTGAATCTCTCTGCCCCATCCCCACTGTGCCAACTGTCCCCAGTCCCATTTGTTTTACCCCTGTTGAAAATTCATATTAATATTTCTAAATCTTTCTGTAAGCAGCAGTAATACCAGCAGCAGAGAGCTCTGTCAGCTGGCAGGACAGCTTGCTGCCTGCTTTGGCTCTGTCATTGTACCTGTGAAGCCTGGGGACCGACAACCTAACCTCTTTATGAGTGGATTGAATAACTGGCTCTATTTACAGCTGTTCATGTGGCATCCCAGAAGCCACCAGGTAAACACCCGAACCCAGGCAATCACTGGCCTGTAACTAGAGCCTTGCCATGTAATAAATAGGCAGCTCAGTAAAAGGACAGATAATCTTGTAATGAGAGACTCTTGAATCGGTCTTGTTCTTCCAGTGTTTCCTCCCTTTCTCTAAAGCAGTCTGTTAACAAAGTGAAACCTCCATGTACAATGAAAGTTAATATCCCCGTTCGTTGGCAAGCCAGTGTTTCATCTGCAGCAGGGACTTTTTAAATATAATTTGCCTGTAAAAGACTAAGAAAACGCTATACAAGAAAATTTTGCTTCGCTCTTCACTATCTTCTTCCATTAAGCGGGAAATACCTAATGCTCTGAGTGACTACACAGTACCTCCTATTCACAGCTTTACCAGTGTGTCTTGTTTCTAGCTTGGCTGTGCCACCAAGTTCTCGGTGCTGGAGGGAAGTGTGCCAGCCTAACTGTGAGGCCTGGCAGTGGAATGGCAACAGTGCCCTAGACTGGGGTGCAGAGGGACCCAGAGCTGTGTTACTGGTGATGGAAAGTCAAACATGTCAAACTCAAGGTGTGTGGTGGAGCTGTGAGGCAATCCACTCAAGCAGGGTAACGTAAGCAGACACTTTAAAAAGTGTTTGGCATAGATATTTGAGATGGAAAGCTACTGAGGGTTATTCTGATAAAAATATACTCAGAAGAAAATAGATTTTTGAATCACAGCTATCCATCAACACAAACAAGGAAAACAACCTGATGTACTAAGAATAAAATCAGAATCAAAAATAAAACAGCAAATAATGATCACCAGATGGAAAGAGAACAGAGGCTGAGGCAATCGTTATGGAACAGTAGTATAAGGATATTGAAATCCTCATGGAAAATTGTTATTTATAACTTCCACAATTCATATTATATATAGCCAAAGCTCTGGGGACTCTCTGCTTCCATCCCCAAGATGCCCAATCAGCCAAACACACTCCAATCAAAGCCAATAGACCCACACTATAAGAGGAAAAGATTTACAGTTAACTGATTTATGTGAAGGAGTAAGGAACAAATAGCAGAAGAGCTCCAAAAAGCATGTGGGAATGCTCATGCAATAACTCCATCCAAATTCATTGTGTGGACTCGATAGAGCACAATCCTGTGGACAGGGATCTGGGGGTTCTGGTCAGCAGCAGCTGCCCACGAGCCAGCAGTGTGCCCTGGCAGCCAGGAGGGCCAGCTGCACCCTGGGGTGCCTCAGGCCCAGCACTGGCACCCGGCGAGGGAAGGGATTGTGCCCCTCTGCTCTGCTGCGGCCTCACCTCCAGCACTGTGTGCAGTTTGGGGCACCACAGTATTAGAAAGATAAAGAGCTGTTAGATAGTGTCCAAAGGAGGACAACAAAGATGGTGAAGGGTCTGGAGAGATGTGTGAGGAGCGGCTGAGGTCCCTTGGTTTGTTCAGCCCCGAGCAGAGCAGGCTGAGGGGAGGCCTCATGGCGGCCTGCAGCTCCCTCACGAGGGGAGCGGAGGGGCAGGCGCTGAGCTCTGCTCTCTGGGGACAGCGACAGGACCCGAGGGAATGGCATGGAGCTGGGACAGGGGAGTGTCAGGCTGGGGGCTGGGGAAAGGGTCTGCACCCAGAGGGTGGTCGGGCACTGGGACAGGCTGCCCAGGGCAGTGGTCATGGCACCGAGCCTGCTGGAGTTCAAGAAGCAATTGGACAGTGCTCCCATACACATGGTCTGATGTTCTGGGTGGTCATTTGTGGAGCCGTGAGTTGGACTCGATCCTTGTGGGTCCCTTCCAACTTGGGATATTCTGTGATTCTAGGATTCTACCTGCTTTCTCTGCACTAAGCCACAACCTCTCACACTGCAAATTCAAGATATACTGGCGACAGGAAAGGTGAAGGCCAGGGCTGAAGGTGAATTACAGTCCCTGCCCAGGGATGCAGCCCCAAGTCCACGCTCCCACCAGAGTGACATCTGCCAGGCCCCGTACAAGCACAGGCCAGCCTGCAGATGAGGTACAGTACGGCCCAGCATACAAACTGTTGCTCCTCTGGAGTCTGGGACACTTGGCCTGCCTGTCCCAAGGAGCAGTTCCTTTTCTCACCCCAAAAGAGGACTGAGACCCCTGTTTGTACCAGCACGGTGCTTTTCCCACTTACTCCACAGCGATGGAATAGACAGACAGGAATAACCCACCACCAGCACCATCTGACACCACTGCTGAATGTGCACCTACAGCATGGGTCATGAGAATCACACCCTATTCTATTCTCTTGTACTTTCTACCCAAAACCCCAGCACACTTACACACTAATTAATTTGGTTTGACGCAACATAAAACAGGTAAGCATTGTTGCCTCCATTTCACATGTGGACAAGCTGAGCTTCACTGTGGGCAATCAAAACAGCCTGAAGCAAAACCAGAGCAACCAAAAATTGAACTGAGGACTCTAAATCTTGTGCCTTAACATTACCTTTCCTTTCTCAGCATGACCTCCTCCCAAGCTGAGATGCTACTTTTCCATATTCAGGGGTATTACTTTCTTCCCTAGAGAGACCTGAAGGCTGAGCTGGAGTCTCTCTTCTTTCTCTTTGCTCATAGAGAGAAAGAAAAAAAAGCACATCCACAAACACACTCCAAAGGCAGTCATATTTAATCCCAGTGTAATTCTCACTGCTCTTTCTTAATCCTTCCACCTGTGAGATAATTGCTAGCATTCTGGGAAGAACTCAATGCTAATCATAGACTTGCATACAAAGAGACAAAGAACCAGATAAAACAGCCTAAAGGAAATCATGGGGCCTGAATTAACCATGCACATACACATCTATTCCAGACACCCTGCTGAACTAGCCTCTTTCACTAACAGATGAAAGGTCCATTAATGGGACTGGAGGAGAAGGCAGAGAAAAGCCAAGCCAGTAAATCAAGGATTTAGTCTTCTCCTGTATGCATTGTGTAATAAGATGCTACAAAAATCAAAGACCCTAAATAAGCTGCCTATCTGCCTAAAATTCAGCAAACAATAAGGCATAGGACTATCTTCCCACCTCATCCGGTCCCGAAGACCGGTGTTCATGGCAGGTTCCTCTCCCACCGTGGACACTCCTCCCATCCCATCTCTTCTGGCTCTCTGGAGCAGGTGCTCATATGTTCCTCATGCCCTTTCCTCAGCAGGGGGATATCCGGATCATTCAATTTGTCCCTTCTTCCAACTGCAGATAGCATACCTCCTTTCTTCTTCCTCATAACCGAGGAAAAACATTTCCACTCCTTGTCTACTTAAAGTACCCTCTTTTTTTTCCACTTGTCCTTAAAATTCATGCCTTTGAGGAGAAACCCTCACTGCCTCTGTGCCCTCATATGTACTTTCCAGCACACCCTTTAAGCAGTACACTGATGGCACCTCTGCATCATGGCTTTTTTTAATCCTGTAGATTTTTGTCACGGAGAATATGTGTTGTTCCCCTTGTAAAAAATGATTGCTATTTATACGGTTGTGTACATGTTTATCAACAGATAAACACCGTTTTAATCTTCTTAGAGAACTGCTTTAACAAGTACAATCTAATTGGGACAGTCCTTGGTAGAACAAGCAAGTTATTCAGTGGTTTATAAGATACTCTGCTCCGGTGGTTACAGAAATGGGAATGGACAAGAGGACTCCGGCATTTATTGCCTGTTCTCCTCTAGCTCACTCCATCTCTCTGTGCTTCTGCTTATTCAACTGTAAAACAAGGAAAACAAATAATTAACCTTCTTACTGGATGGATATGAAGCTGAATGATAATGTTTGTACTCATTGTTTATTGTTTCCAGGGCACTTTGTAAGTGTCAATGCGGCAGCCTCCTTGAGCAGCAATGAAGGGCTTTTGTCCCCACTCCACCAGTGCAAGGCAGAGGCACAAAGGCCCCAACAATTCACAGGGGAATCCAGTTGGGAGAGAAGCACCCACCTCTCACTTCAGAGGCCTCTCCATTAAGCACGATGCTGTTTAGGAATGTACTCTAAGCACTTAGAGACACTTCTGAGGACAGTAGGTTGGGATGTCAAAGCGCAGCGCGTGCACTCCTGATGACAAAGAGTGAGCTCACAAGAAAGTATTTTTCAGGAGGATTACAGGCAGACATGGCTGGAAACAGCATAAGAGAGAAAACCAGCTGCTCAAAAAAGAGGCAGTGATAACTCAGCATCTCTTAAAACGAACTGCTGAGAAATGACCCACCGGAAATCCCAACAAATAGAGCTGTAACGAGCTCAGGGCCGGAAAGAAGGGAATCAGTGCCTATCCACTGAGCACATCAATAGGGAAACTTGTAAGGAGGTTTCAAGCTCCCAAATCAGTCAGATGGGAGAAGAGTCAGAGAGAAAGTGAGTCCTGAAATAAATTTCTTTTTGGTTATTTTTGGAAAAGGAGACAAAAAGGAGGGAGGTCGGTACATTGGAAAGCCGACAAAAATCATTATTCTCTATAAATTGCTTTGACATTGTATAGGCAGTGACCTTCACAGCGCTACCAGTTTAATGGCATTTACTTCAGCAGTAGCTGATTTCACTATTAAACAGGGATGCATAGCACACGATTACACAACTAAATCACTCTTGTAAATATTTAATATGATTGCCTTTCTTTTTTCCCTTTTAACAAATCACTATCAAAGGCAGAGCGCACAGTAGAAAACACATTTATTTATTCTATCCTGGAAAAAGCTTAGTGCTCATGCATTTTATCTATCTAGTTCTCCAAATGACTTTGACACTTGAAAGCCCTTGTGATCAAAACAGTCTGAAGGAAGGCAATTTTGCAACCATTTAAGAACTGATTTCATGCACTGATCAACATTTACCAAACTTGCCTGATGGAATAGCACAAAGTTTAACCCAGCAGACTGTTAGCAAACACCTGAAAGAGAAAATTAGTAAAAAAAAAAAAAATGCACTGCTTTAAATAGAAGTACCTTAAGAGACAAAGAGAAAGAAAATCAGATATTATCTACCCCACCACCACCAAAGGAAAAAAAAAAAATAAGTTTTTGGAAAGTAAAAGGGAACTGCCACTAATAGAAGTCATACTTCTGGCTGACAATACAATAAGTGCATCTACCACATAATGTATTCACTCTATTACGGACATACAGTGCAGCACAGCAGGAAATGAAGTGTCCGCAGATTTCTCTTAAAATACATCTGTATTAAAGATGGAGTCAATAGATAGAACAAATAAAGTATAAAAATGCACAAAAGAAAAATTACTAATGATGCCTCTGGTATCATATCTAGTAAGAAAAAAATTGAGAAATTGAAATGCTAAGTATGGAATGGAGTACCTTACGTGCTGCAAGTTGTTTTTAAAGAGAGCCTCACGATTTGTACTTTCTGATTTTTCCAACTTTAGGAAAAGAATTTTTTCACAGTCTGGCAAAAATGATCTGCCACATTTTGGTAAAAATGATATTCTGTTCAAACTGCAGATGATCAGTGCCAGCAAGTGCTCTTTATGAAAGTATTCCAGGAGTCTAGTAGCTAAAGGGATGAGTCTCTGCAGCAATTCGGCAACAGAGGGAAGGGAAGCTAATGGATATTTAGGAACTAAACAAATCCTGCGGGGAAAAAAAAGAAAAATTTCGTACCCTAAGACACACAAAAAAAGAGAGAGCAACATGCCTACAGACTTTATTGAGACTGTTTTTGGAGTAAGACTATATCCCGTGTAGCTGGAAATGGCCAGATAAATGTGTTATTTGGATGACGCAGTTGGTCAGTCCTGCAAGGCACTGGCACCCGGGACGTGTGTGCCCTTCGTCAGAGCTGGGAAACGCAAATGCACAGCGATGCAAGGTGCTGCCCTGGGTTTTATAAAAGCTGCAACATCTTTAATGCAGAGCTGAGCGAGAGAGCCTGTAATCCCTGTGCCATGATGCAGCAGCGTGCTCTCCCCTCGCAGGACAAGCCAACAGCTATGCAAGATCCTTTTATCAACATTCACAGGGCTAGAAAATAACTGTTCACAGTTTGATTCCCGACATTACCGGGCGAACCAAGAATTGCTCAGAACTGGCAGCTGAATACACACGTAAAAGACAAAGGTTCTTCAGTGATATTTATTCTAGCCAAGTTTTAATATTTCAAGGCTTATAGCAACTAACTCTTTACATAATCAGCTGTAATTGTCTGATCCCAGCTGGTGATCAGCACATTCATCATCAACCTGGTCATTATTAATACACCAGTAATTAGGGGCAATAAAGGTGTGTGCTTTATAACGCTAGCTTAATACAATTCTGCTGCACCTAATAAGACTACAGCTCCTTTTAAAATACAATTATTTTAACATTCAAATTATACATTTTTGTTACCACCACTAACAACTAACAATCACAGAGCTGTACGATTTTAGAACAAATACTGATATGTTTTTAGAGTCTTCAGTAAAAAGAATTTGATCAATTAAAAGGAGCCTTATTTTGCTTCAGAAATAATCTGACCCATAAGCAGCTCCCAAATCAAACTGTGATTTGAGAGAAAAGCTCTATTAAAATGCATGCAATTGACAGAATCGAATCGTAAACACTTACCTACATATACTACATATATTCTTCTTGCTCTACCGAAGGAGAGAAAGCGATATCTCAGGCACCACAGTGTGGTACTGCTTGGCAAATGCTGCTGACTTTTTTAATGGTGACAACTGTGTACACAAATTCTCAAAGTACCAGTTCTGCTTGAAGCCTTTCCCCACACAGCAGTGCTGGTAAAGGGCCATTTCTATTAAATGCTTTGCAGTCTTTGACTTTAACAAGAGCAAAAATAAGGCCATCATTTAGTGAGAATGATCCATAATCCCTCAGGTTATTGTCAGAACAGCCTCAGAGCCAGACTCTTCCCTGCACTATTGCTTTTACATCAGAGCAATTCCCCTGCTTCGATTATCAGTTATACCACAATAAAAGTCTTGCAGTGCAGTGAAGAATACGGCTCCTGATACCCTTACATCAAACCTCTGGGTATATAAAGCATATATAGGATGAGACCAGCATCTTGCAGAAAATCCTACTAACACAGAAACTGGGGATTTTGTCCTTGCATGTACACAACACATTCCTGGGTGCAAAACACCTTTAATGTCCATGGGGTTCACTGGCTGTTCAGGGAACACACTACCATAAGCAAATCACCTTGTAGGATAAGCTGTCTGTAGCATAAATTTCCAAACAAAATGGCTTTGAAAACAAATGAATACATTACAACCTGCAAGTGCTGGATTCTTTGGTCTCTGTGGTGGCATTTTCTATTATCTTCCCTTATTTCATAGCCTATCTGTACCGATCTCTATTTGGATGCGTACACTTGGAATTACCAAGGCTTTTGAAACAAATGCGGCAATGAAAGCCAGCATGAGAAGGAGCTCTAGCTCCATGCAAGAGGTGAACATGGCCAAACAAACAAGAGGTGCTGGATGTCACAGATGCATCAGCACTTGGCAATCGTGCAACGGAGTCAAAAACAGAATACCAATTGGTGTTGTTGTTTGTTAGATGTGGCGGAAATCACACACCATTAGACATGACTTAATAACTGAGACAGAAGATAACTGTGTGAGTTATATCAGACGGTTTGAGAAAGCATGACATTCTTCACAGTAATAGTTTTACAACCGTTTGTATGGCGTGTTATCCACTAATCTCTAGTCAAAATATTTACTATCTAGTAATGCACTGCAAATAACACTGCTATTTCTAAGCGCTTACTTCTAATATATAAGACCCTGCTTACATGGCACATATTTTCTAAACTGTTCAATACCATAATGTTATCACTGTAGTGCACAAAAGGCCAGGATGAGCCTTAAAATGGGAAATTCCCCTCTTCCAGTGGGTTTCCTATTTTTGCAGGGACACCTGATGTGTGTGACAGGGGTCTATTTCTGCTCCCGATGACATTATCACCATTTTGCTGCATTACCATAAAGCCCAGGAAATAAGCTATTACCTACCATCACTCCTCCCAAATGTTATCACAGAGAATCATGCATTCACAAAACAGCATTAACTGTGAGAATTAGAGTCCATTTAAACTGCAGCTGTTCCTTTATTCCTAAATAGGTTCTTAGATCAAAACTTCTCCCTGACTGGCCTCATTATCAAATGTCCCTTTCAACTGGAAGAAGAAAAAGATCATTTAAAAAAAAAAAATACATGTTTTACAGATAAACTCCTTCCCTGAATTATGACAACCAGGTAAGTAACATTAAAACAAATATTATTTTCTAAAATTCAGCGGACTATTTATCTTTTAGAATTATGTGTTTAAATTTTGCCTTCAAATCATCTCTGGCAACAGAAATGAGCCTGTAAGTTTTATTTTCTATTTCTAGTTTATTTCATTTTCAGAATATCAGGTCTCATTTATTTGAGGAAAAGACCTTCCTTTTTATTTTAATTTTAATGATAATACTAACTCTGAAGCAATGACTTTCTTTTAAATACAAAATCTAAACCCTGGATCTGATACACATGCTGGTGTCCCTTTCAGTTCTAAACCCGTACCCTGGAAAACCCCACAAACCTACATTCTGCTCTTATCAAAGAAAACTGCTTATTATGTTCCATTTCCCTCTCTCCTTCTTTGCCTCTTTGTTACTGCCCGCTGGAAGGACTCCAGTCTGCAGGGAAAAGCCACTCTCCCACTGCAAAAGCGAAACGCCAGGAAAAGGCACAATGTCTCTTTAAGAGTCAACAGTAAATTAACTTGCCCATAAGAGTGCAATAATTAGCAGTTAGTAGCTTATTAAAAGGATGGCAAAGGCCAAGCTGCCATCTGGGATCTCCAGTTTCTTGTGATTGTTATTATGTCAAGATGTGCAACTTGCATTAGCTTTCTTGTCACTGTGCTTGCCCTTACTTTACATGTAAATTTTAATGAAAGATACAGCACTTTAAAAATCAGATGTCCATCAAAAGCACTATTAGTCTGGCTTTTACCGAGCACATGGCCTGTTTCGCTGCCTCTGCATCTCTACACACCGCTGAATGCCTCTAATTTTAAAAAGAGGGGGGGAGAGAGAAGAAAAAAAGCCTTTCAATGATATCAATTAAATAGCCTCTTGGGGCAGAGTGAAACCTGAGCCCCATCAAAAAGAGAAGACCGCACGAGAGGACAATATTTTAGCTCCTGTTTACACACAACACAGCCACAATGCCTTTAACTCCCCCAGGAATCATTCTTCTTCATAAAAATGAAAGCCAATCAAGAATCAGCTGTTTATTCACACGTTAGAAAGACACAGGCTTGAAATAAGGCAGCGAGAAAGCCTGTAAGAAAAAATAAATTACCTATAAACTACAGAATACTTAACACTTTATTAAATATTTTATGCATACACATTGTTTGTAAACACAAATTTGCCCATATGCCCGAACAAAAAATAATTTACCAGAAATGTCCTATTTACTGTCACATTTGTCTGCCTTCATAAATCTAGTATGGAGAAGTGTAAAAAAAAATAAAAAGAATGTCTATGAGACATCTATCTATTCCTTTCTGCTAGCTAGTATTCAATATTTTAGTGATTTTGTTCACCGAAGTCCTGAATTGTCATCAGTCCTGGAATACAACAAAGTAGGATGAATGTCCTGTTAAAGCATCCCCCTTTATGAAATTCATCAACTATTAATCATCTATAATTACACCTAGAAGAATTGCTTTGAAATAGTTGCGTTTTTTTCCTAAGTAAAATATGAAACCAGTAGTAAATGTTTGCTAACAAAAAATGATTCCAGATGAATGAAGTCTACATTTAAGAGGCCTTCATTCTGTCAGAGAGGTTTTATGGATTGGGTATTGGCTAACCACAAAATAAAATGCTTTATTTCTTAAACAGTGATTAAAAGGGAAATCATAACTGAAAGCAGCCATCCTTATTGGAATGCAGAAATTTTTATTTTGAAGAGACAAACAAACCCAAAATCACCCACTTTGAAAGTATTAAAGAAAGGACTATAAGTATAGAAACTGAAAAGATACAACAAATTTAAAACCCAAACATTAAGATATTTTAAAGGGCAAACCAGAACTTAAGAACCACTGCCAAGGCTGGCAAGATGAATGTAGTGTTGTTTTTCCCATTGTATAATTAGATATTTAGAGAGCACAAATGATTTAATTTGTTACTGATGTTTCTCCTGAACATTTGCATAAGCCCTTGGCCACTCGGATGAACTTAATCACATGGCTCTGAAATCCTAATGGTATTACTTGCAAAGAAGAATTTGAAAGTATTTTCCAGATCAGTAAAGTCCAGTCCTTTCCTTCTATCCAAGTCCACAAATGTGATTTTGCTTTTTCTGTGCCATTACCTCCTGGTCAATATTATCGAACAATTCAAAGAAAAAAGCAACCTCACACAGCTCACTGAGAGCAATGCTGAACATTACAAGACTTGAAAGACTTACTTGGGTTAAGAGTAGTTAGGGCCAAGAGAGATAATCTGATCTTGCAATGCTGAGAACTACACCAGGAATTTGCCATTAACCTCTGGTCTACACATCATGCCTCAAAAAAATGTCCCGTCCATGAAATAGGTGAGTACTTTTTCATTTCCCTCTGAGAGTGGAGAAAAAAAGGGTGTAAAAAACTGCTTCATGTTGAAAATCAGTGTGCAGCTGTGCAGTTATTCATCCTGAGGACAGTTACTGATGGTGGGAAGGACCTGGTGCCTTAGGGGTGAACCTGCAAGCTGAACCAACGCTATGGAGGTATGCGGTGCACACACAGAAACCAGCTATGCTTCACTGTCATTCTTCGTGTCAGAAGGGACATGGGGGACTTTTGAGATTTTGGGTGAATGTTGGCCCTCTATCTAAATTTAATGGAAATGTTGCTATTGCCTTTGAGAAGACTCAGGACTTCACTGATTACGTGAAATTCATTCCTGAGCGAACGCCAGTGAAAAGAGGAGGGTCCTATCAGGAACATGGCCAATTTCTTTTGGAGGCACCATCCTCAGTAGAAGCAAGATCCAAGAGTGGTGATAAAACAAAACCCACTACATATATAGAGAATGGTGAAGGGTAGCAAAAATGCAAATTATCATTTCCTTAACAAAAGCTGTCAAGAGAACAAATGATACGGAAGAACATGACTACACATTACTTCCAGTTCAGTAGCAAAAGAGAGTTGGATATTTATAATCTCCTTTGGTATCATTGTCTTGTTGGGGAGTGTTAGGGAAATAAGCTCAATATAATTGTTCCTTAATTGTCAGTTCCTCTCCAGCAGAGAAG
The DNA here is from genome assembly GCF_963932015.1 of Anas acuta. NCBI lineage: Eukaryota > Metazoa > Chordata > Aves > Anseriformes > Anatidae > Anas > Anas acuta. The sequence goes on from NC_088983.1 coordinate 22,631,797, forward strand.
CAGCATTCAGCAGTTCATGCCAAACAAAATAAAAGTCCTTCCTGATCATCATACCTTTACCTCATCCCTGTAACCAGTTTTGTACACCTAATAAAAACACTAACAGCATGTATATATTTAGTTCAGGTTAAAATAAAAGTGGTGCATTGATGCATTTCTCCTATCTGACTGCTCCAGCCATTACCCCACTATACCTGCACTTCATCTTCCTCAGCTTTCCAGGAACTTATATAAATAAATAAATAAATAAATAAGTATTTTAAAAGAACAGATGCAGAAGAAACCTATTCACTATGGTGGAAGCAATTAATGAAAGACTTGTTCCAATTGATGAATGCAAGGTCACAGACTGCTATACCTTGTGAAGAGGTTTTATGAAATCACATACATCGTATCCTTTGGCTACATACATGGCATGAGACAGAGTGGCTGACAGTTTTTGCTAAAAACTACAAGAATGCCCCAAAAATATGAATCTTCTAGGTACAATCACTACGGTATCTGGTACCACCTTTTTTTTCGAGCTGAAAGCCACATGTGGGTTCAAAATTACACAGCTTGAGTCCTCTGAAGGTAATACCATTTCTCACAAAGAGTGATGGTTCTCTGATGAAGTCCCTTGTTATAACTAGAGCTAAAAATTACACATAGCTGGGAACTGAAACAATATTTTCACTTAATGACACAATAAATTGTTTCTGTGCATATAAATTAATTGTAGCCTATATGTTATAATCCTCATTTGTACAGGCTCAAATGGGAGTTTTCCATCAAAAAGACTTTCTGCTTAGTCCTGCAGCATAAATGCCACCTGAGAAAAGAAGGGAGCAACATGAGCTAACATCATGCCGTACAAGACTTGCCCTGATCTACGCTGACCCTTAAATCACACTAAGGCATACATCAGCCAACTCAATTATTGGCATCTGTGTTGAGTCACCGTAAGATTTTGTATGGTGTGCTTACAGCGTTAGGTTCTCAATTTTTTTATGGTGTGTATATGTGATTATTAAGTCCATGATCACTGCTTGCTAAGAAGATCACAGAATCACATGGCTCTGAGTACAACTTACACTTTATTCTCTGCCCCACAGCTCTGGATAGAGTAGAAAAGCTGTGAAATAAATTAGTGGACTATTTTTTCAACTTCAAAACACAACAAACAATATTAATTACATGATGCACCCCATCACAGAGAATTCAGCAATACAAACTTGTTAGAAGAAGGCAAGGCCTCACACAAAAATAAGGTGTTTAACATGGCATCGTGCTCCCCAGAATTCAGGTATGAAGGAACCAGCAATCACTGGGCAGAGCTTGCTTGTGTGTCAAAAGAAAGCTAAAATGAAAAAAATCCTCTAAACTATCATATTCTCCCAAATTCATAGTAGGGCAATTAGTCATGTCATCCCCTAATGTCTTATTGGCATGGACACAACCAACATCCTCCAATGTGTTCAAATCCTGTTGATTGATAGATCAGATTCTTCAGCAGTGTATTTGCTGAAGATGAGTAAGCCTCGGCATAATGAAACCTTTTAATCTCTCTATCTCATTGGAAAGTAGGACAAAGAAATGGATTTTACTCAAGCAGTGCTTATAATTTATCAATTAATCTTTTCCCTTTCCTCCACTCCAAGCGGAGACCCACAGCAGGTTTGCAGCATTTTGCCTTTTTGACAGCTTTGATTAGGGATGGATGACTGCTCTCTGCATGCTAAAGATAGGTGTGAAATGCTGAAAAGCAAGCCGGAGCCCCACAGCAGCCTTTCCACTTCATGCTCTGTGCTGTACTGAGCTGCAAAGAGAATGGTCCCTCTGTTTAGCAATGCTGATCATTCTGGTTTCCTCTGCAGCTCTTTGCAACTCAATTCCTCCTTGAAAAGCACCTTTTTGCTAACAGGGAGACGGAACAAAGCAGAGAGGGAGAAACAACTGCTGAAGAGACCTCCATGGTTGAGAAGTGTTGGGCAAGCCCAGGTCCTGCTTCCACCAACACCGGTGTCAAACTTCCCAGCAGTGGCAGGGCTCCCGTGCAGGAGCCACCAGTACCAGCTGAGGCCTCCGGCCTCTGGCTCTGTCCTTGACTGAAGTGACCGTCACTCTGCAGCCCAGTGTCACCAGCCAGACTGTCAGAGGGCCTGGCAGTGCGTGGCCCACACTTCAGTATGAATAGGGAGGAAATACCATCTGTTAAGCAACCCTCAAAGCATCCATTTTAAGAATTATTTCTTCCACAAAACAAAGCAAAAGATGTTTAAAAGCAATGGCATTAAATTCCGATATAAGCCGCGTTCATAAAAACACGATGTGTCCACTGACAAACATTTTACAAGCAATGAAGTCTTAGAAAGAACACAGTGTCTACCTTTACTTCTACCTACAGACCAGAAGGTGTGCGTCCAGGCAAGAGGAGGAACAAGAGGGGTGTCCGTCACGGAGGAGGCAGAAGAGAAGAAAGGAAGAAGCATGAAAAACAGAAAATGGTGTCACTGGCCATACTTAGAAAAGCAAGAAAATGAACACATTCATATAGCAACCAAAGCCACCAAAACACAGTATCAAGAGAAAAACAAGAGTCACACCAGAAGTAAAGCACAAAGCAAGGCTTAAACAACTGATGGCACAACCAGCAACTGCCTTTTTGCTTCAATTTGATTTTCCACTGAGAAATGCAAACCTTTCATGCAATAGCACGGCAGTGATATGCCTCATTCCACGTCAAATTCAAAACAGCAAAGGAAACAACAGAGTAGGACAGACAAAAATAAATCTCAAGATAATATATTTGCTAAACACATTTCACCTACCAAAGCTAATGTGTTTGTATATAACATTGACATTGCTTATTTACATACATATATACATTTACATATTTTATATCCATCGTATTTTTATACAGAGTAAATATTTATCAAAAAGGTGCATCTCTGAGTTGGCTGGCAAGAAAAGAGAGACCACAGTTCCCTGATGTGTCATGGATAAATAAGGGTGGGTAAAGGTGCCAGAAACCAATAGTTTTCACATTTTCTGCCAGACAAGAGAGTATAGAAAGACCTGATGGCAATCACATAGTCTAGAATAGGTCGTGCAAGTCTTTGTGAGCCAGCTGGGTTGCAACTTGTAATTTAAATGGCCAAGTCCATCTGTTTAGACAATCCAGTGCTAACTCTAAAGACATGTTCAGTGTTACTGAGATTGAAAGTAGCCGTGCGAGTTCACTGTCCTGATCACTCCCAACATGCCACCACCCTTCTGCCAGCAGCTTGCCATATTCAGCTGCATCCTCAGCAACTAGGACATGCTGGAGGGACTTTTCTGCTGGATGCTCCTTCACTGAGCACGATCACTGAGCCAGGAGCCCAGCTGAACAACAAGCAGGGACAGAGAAGTATCTCAGTGCTTCCCAGAGCTCAGCCAGATGCTTCACGTGCCAACACCATGGTCTTGATGTGCAGTCCTAAGAAGCTGACTTGCCTGCCCCATGGGGATGCCAACTCCCTCAGCAGTGTGCCCCAGCTTCACTTCTGCTTCCCAAGCTGTCATGAACTCATAGCAGATACCTGCCTTGAACTACAGAATAAAAACTGCTTTATGTCCTAAGTGTCTGTACATTTCATTGAAATATTATGTCCTTTCTATTCAAATACCTAATTTTGCCTCTACGTGCGCTACATTCTTTGGGGTCACTTAATGGCAGGAATACAATTCTGTGTATCTAGTCTAGGAAGGCCTCACCAGGCTTTAGAGGCAACGCTCACATCTCTTCCCCATGGGCAAGCTGCTGGCCTGCTCTTTCTAGTGTTCTGGGATCAGGTCACTTGCCCTGCTCACACATCTCTCTCCTAACACACCTTGCCTAAGACTTCATCGATTTGACAGCGTTATTCACAAGATCAGTGCGCCACCAGTGCTGCCAGCTCCTCCCTGTGCACTGTGTCAGTGAGACGCTGATGCTGTCTGAGGCAAACAGCATCACCCCTCTCCTCGCCTCGCTTCTGCTCGTCAGCTTCTTGCTCCACACCCCCATACTGCAAAATGGGACTAATGATCCCGTAATGTCACAACCAATAGATGAACACCACAATCCAGGCTGAGATATTAAAACGCATACAGGCACAGACCCCATTTGTAGCCCAGCCTGAGGTTAGCCCTGGTCTTTTTCTAAACCATTTTGCTCTTCGCATATTTGAATATTTTAAATTGCAGGCACAGGACTTACAGGCCATTATAGGCAATTTTCCTCGGGATTCGTAATTAGTTAGGATCGTGCCACAAGGGCTATTAACATATTTTTTGTAATAATTGCACTCTTAAAGACCAACATTGAGCTTTACATTTACCAAGAAGGAGTGGGAGTCATTACAGCTGGCACAAGAAAGAAATGGGAATGCAGGTGGACTGCATGGAGGGGGAAAACATCCCTCCTTACCTCCAGAGGATCACTTTATGCTCCCTAGACTCTCCCTCCTGGGTCCAGGCTGACAAGTAGCCACATTGGGACCCAGAGTGGCAAAAATGCAAATGGTTTGACTGGCATCAGTAAGCCCAGTTCCAGGCACCTCATGCAAAGCCCAGCCCAGAGAAGAAACACAAAGCTCTTTCCATGATCAGTGATTGAAACAAAGAGGAAGGTGAAGGACTTACCTTGTTCACCCATCATCAGGTGTGAGAGGCCTTTGAAAGAGAGAGAGAAAGAGAGGAAGTAAGAAGCAAAGAACAACCGAGAAGAGGCAGCAATTTACATGCACGCTGATTGCTGTCCAATACCCCTGGGGATTGGAGCTCACATACTTGAGCTAGATCAAGTATGGGTGTAGCACACAGGGCACACACGAATGCTGAGAGGAAAAGCTTCTGTCACAGGTAGGAAAACCTGCTGTTTGTTGCCTCAAACTGCATTTGAGACTCATCGCGTTCCCTGAGGAGTGACTTGGAGGCACTGCACACCAGTACAGCTAATGGACGAGAAAAGCCCAGAGCTGCAATGGGGCTCCACAGGGAACACGGGCTCCTGTGGAGAGCTATAGAAATAGCTTCTCCCCTGCTACAGCTCCAAAATTCAAAGGTGTGATGGTCAGTGGAAGGGAGGCCATGATTCAACCGTATCTGCTTCAGAGGAAGCTTCTGGGCTAAATGCATTTAAACACACACACAAAGCTGTCCTCACACATGAATGTGGAGGCTTCAGCATGGATTGTTAGGGCTTGATCAACACTCCTCTCACACATCAAATCTGGCAAGGACTAAAAGAAGTAAATCTAACCTGTTTTTAATACTAATCTATTTCCTTTCTGGTAAGAACTGGAAATTCAAATTCTGAGGACAATTTGTTACTTCACAGCTCCATAGCTAAAGCCACTCTTGGGTTTCATAATTTCAGATACAAAGCGAGGAAGCAGCACAGCTCCTTTCAGCAGTGACAGCCACCGCCAACCCTGCAGAGGGGACTGTGGTGGTCTCCAGGCCTGCTGCAGTCTCTGTCCAGCAACTCTTCCTGGAATAAACCTTTTTGTGTCCCAATTACCATCTGTTTCCAGCCCCAGTTTTCAAATATGTTTACCATACAGCCGTATTCATACAAATATCCTTTAGATGTTTTAAAAAATATATTTTTGCCAAATCCATAAAACATCAGCTGACCCATCAGTTAATTTGGTGACACCTACATCACAGAAGTAACATACGTCAAACCCAAGCCCTACCCACTTGAACCATGAGTGAGCCCTTCCATACTTCGTTCCCTGACCTTCTTCTCCTTAGTCTGTTCCTTTTCCACATCTCCTGCCTCACACAGCATTTATATGGCAGGGATTTTGGTACTTACATACACACACACACACACACACACACACACACACACCCCTATCTCAACTCAGTTTATTGATCAAACAAAGCTGTGATTTTTTTTAATTTCACGGAGACTGAGAGGTCAAATGAATGTTTTAGAATGAGATTTTTCAACAAGCAGCATGCTGAGTTTGAATTTGTTTATTTATCTCTCTTTTATATTTTTTCCTTCGCGTCTGCTGGAGAAATCTAAACCCCAGATCATCCCAAGAATATGTTCACCCACAGAGAACTCCAAGCCAGATAAGGGGATTAATAATTGTATGGTCTAAGGAACGCAAATATCTTAATGTTCTTGAAGATTATTGTGGATTTAGAAAAGTAATCAGAAACACAACATAGGTTTAGATGGTTTTTAGTTTAGTTTTAGCTATAAATAAACATAACAGATTTGATATTGTAGGACATATTTCTGGTCTACATCACAAGATATAATTTCACTGAATAGAATTTCTCTGCTAAGAGAGTGGGTTGAAATTGTGTCTGTATTTATAGCCACTGAGCCCATCCTTCTTGATAGGCAAATCTCAGGTCTATCCAACTGGGCACCTGAAAGTCACTGGAAAAGGCACTGGAAAAGGCCAGGAGAAGACAAAAGTGTAATTGTTAGGACCTATAAAGCAGAGAGGCCCAGCAGTAACAGTGAAAAAGGAGAAATGGTGAGAAGGTGGCAGTATGACATGAAGGTGAAGCCATCCCAGCATGGAGCTAACATCAGACCCCGAGCAGAGACAGGGCTCCCAGCCCCTCAGCCCCCCGTACCAGGGGGAAGAAGAACCTGGCTACAAGGCACAGCACCGACAGGCCCAGCTGCCGGGGATGGCAGGAGCCTTGTGCGCTTGGGGACAAGTGACACTGACAAAGAGGAACCTCCAGAGAGGATTCACAGCAGAAGCCTGCATTAAACACTCTGAATCACACCCTAAGTAACACTTCTTTCTCTCTCAACAAGCCACAGAGGAGCTATAATGATCCCAAATATCGGGAATTTTGCCCTTATCCCAGAAGGCCAGCGCTGTGTGCCCTATCTGTCAGGGTGAGCACCTCTGAGGTACAGCCACCCTTCTGGCCCCCGCCTTGGCCCTGGTTCAAACACCAGCAGGATGAAATCTCCCTGAGAAGTCTTTTGACTCCCCTGCTTCTCATCAGGTTTGAAATACAGAAGCTGTGGTATTGAGTGTTTCTCTTGATATTCTAGTCCCAGCTGGGCAACAGAAGTGACAAGATTAAAGAAAAATAATGTCCCCCCAAATGCAACTTTTTCCTTTTTAAATCGGGAAGGAAAAGGGGGGTGGACTTGGAGATAGAGCAAGAAAACCCACAGTATTAGCTCTCATTTCATCCATTGATGCAGATCCTTATTTTAACTAACAGATCACCAACAGAATTCAAGATCCATTATTAGATATAATGATAATTTAATAATGAAATAACACATCAATTTTCCTCATCTGAAAACTTTTTCCCCTTGCAATTTAAAATAGGATTGAAAATGAGTGAATTTATCTCCAACAAAATGTCATTAACAACCAAAACCTTCAACTTCAGAGATCTAAAGTCTGTGACATTTGCAGCATGTGTAACGAAGGCCTCAAATTCGTCACAGTAAAAATCAACACAGAAAATGTGAACTGGCATCATTGTTTCACCTTTACATCAGTTTCAAGATATGACAAGAAACTAAAACAATTTTCAAATCATAAAAGTCAAAGTCATCTCAAGGTGGCATGGGGTAGCACTTGCTATTGGACTGTGAGGGCATCCAATAAACTAATGCAAGAGGTTTGAGAGGCGTGCAGACCTGAAAACTAGACCGGCTTTTGCCAGAACAGAGGGGACATCTGTCACCGTGCTATTTGGGCTTCTACTAAAAAGGCCAGAAAACCTTTCAGCTGACTTGGGACGCCAAATGAACTCATCAGGCCCCAAAGCCTGTACATTTACATGTACAACCATTGCTTGTGTCAATAGGCATCACATTCTGGAGGAAATTCAATAGGAAAATCTGAATTTACGCCTCAATTCAGTTGAAATGTGCACTGTTTCAGCTTTCCCTTTTAATCCTAGATTTTTTTTTTTTTTTTCAACAAAAAGTCCCGATTGAAGCCTCAGGGCTGCGATCCCAGACAGCACAGATCTGGGAAGAGGTTGACACAAACCTGCATGAACCACCATGGTCAAGGTGCTGTATAGTTTTTCTAAGCAGATCTCATCATTCCTACAATAATCTACTGGCTGGGCACAACTACCACCAAAAATGGTGGGTAGCTTTGGAAAAGGTTCAGGAAAAGTACTGAGCAAACAGCTTATCTGCTGCAAAGAAACTCCACGTCAAAGCCAGGAAGCCGGTGACTTGCTGTTACTGCACCCCAAATGTGAGGACAAGCACATGGCTTTGGAGGGAGGCTCTCAACACGTTTCTTAGATAATGATGGGCATCTGCTCGTGCTCAGCCTCTGGAGCACCAGCTTCTCCAGACTTTCAGCAGTAATGTGAAGAGAAAGTGGCCTGGTTCCTCAGAACACAGGTTTGTTATTAAGATAATATCTCCATTGCTGAGCGCAGACAGACATCAACTCTGCTCTCTGGCCATGATCTACGCCTGCCACAAATGACTTTTCCTATTTAGGCTTTGGAGGATTTTTTTGGTATTTCTTTAACATGCTACCAAATCAATATTATTTTCTTAAAGGTTAATATTAATCTTCCTTGATCTCAAAGTAATATTTAAAAGAACTACATTAAAAAAAATACACTGTGAACTATCTGATTTCCATATCAAAATAGTAGAATTAAGTGGCTCTAATTGTACAAAGTATCAAGGGCCAGTGCTGAATTCTTATGAAGCCAAAAGGACACTTTTAAAAGTAACTTCAGAGTACAATACGAAAGAGCAATGTAATCAAGCAGCCGACCTCAGCTTTAAGAATGTACTAGGGGCAATTTGCGGGGTGGAGGAGGAAACGAAGAAAACCTTGGAGTCAGTTTGAAGCTTACCTCCCTCTCCTCCAGCACGGCATTTGGGTACTTAACATTTCAAATGGAGAAATAAAACCACAAAACCTAAGAAAGCCGGGAGAGCACAGAACACAGCTGACAGTAACAACTGACTGCAGCCACAAAGGAAGATGGACTCCTTCGTCTAGTTAATTATAGCCTCTCCCATGTTTCTGGGCCCATGCTCTGGGGGTGTGCATGTGTGCGTGGGTGTGCGTGCACTGCTGAACTGCTCTGTTCAGGTGGGCGGCCTCGATATTTCCCTTTTAATGACACTGTCACAAGAATAGCCCAGAAGCTCTTTGGAAGGGAAAAGAGATTCTGCCAGGCAGCAGCAGCAGACCAGCTCTCTGCAGGGGCAGGCTTGCCCCCAAGGATCCTTTCCTGGGTATCAGGCTCCACGACCCATTCAGACAATAACAGGGCCAGCTGCAATATGTGTCTGAGCCAAGGCTTCGTGCCCTCTGGTTCAGGACACACATGCAAATCCCTTATGGTGGAGCTGAAGAAAGAAATCATGCAAACCAGGGGTTCTTCCAAAAATAAAATGACACCTACCATAAAGGAGAGCTCTCTGATGAGTGATGTGATCTGTTCTTTACATTTCCTATCCTATTTTCCTAGACCTAGTACTTCCTTAAGAAATAGGCTTCTTTCCTCTCTGAGCCTCCAACCCCAGCTCCTTCAGCTGCTCCCTCTTCTAGTTAAGGAGGAGAGCTAACAAGTTCCTCTTCTCTCACATATTATTTAAGATAAAATAGGTATCTTGAGGTTTTCTAAAACTCAGAGAGCAAGGAAACATCCCTAATAGGCCCCACATACCAAAACAAGGATATTCCCAGTAAGGCCAAAGGATGTGACTCAAGCAAAACCCTTGTCTGGGGGGATTTGAAGAGACAGCTGCAAAGGAAAAATCATTCTGAGATCTAGTTCAAATCTTTCACCTGCTAGACAGGTCAGCTCTGCCAAGAGGATGACCTGATTTCTTGGCTGCTGGCACTTGTGGCACTCATTTTTTATACCTGGGCAAAGCAGTAGCACAGGCTGGGCAGCGGTCACTTCTGTTTGATTCACCCATGCCATGCACAACAGCCACGGGGCTCCTCGCAGGCCCCAGCAGTGAGGCCAGCCGGGAGTGCAGTTCTGTTATTGTAGCCGGAGGCCCACTTCCAATCCAATTACACACAGCAGCTGTGCTAGCTCCTCTTTTCCACCCCCTCTGCTTCCTCTGCTATGTGATTCCAGGAGGGATTTTGTCATTATCGGGGGCAGTAAGTCAGGGTGAGTGGCACCTAGTCTGGGTGATCAAAGGAAAAATAGCATGGGATGGGAGCCAAAGAGAAAGTATTTTATCCCAACATCAATGGGCAGAGAGAGATCAAACCATACAGTCTCCTTTCTCCCGTGGCACAAACAGCACTCAGACATTGTACATGGCACATGCCTAGTGCAATGTTCACATGGGGAGGGTTAGGAGGATGATGGTGTTTGAAGCGTGAAAATACACATGCAAGTGTTTGCAAAGATGACTGCATGCACAAGAGAACATGTGCAGATGGGAAGAGCTGGGGGTGAATGCATTTTATGCCTGGCAGATAAGAAGATGCGTATCAGTGCAAATCAGAGCACCTGACCAAGTAGGTGCACAAGTGGGGAAGGGTTAAGCATAGAACAGGACTTCTCAGCTTGGAACAGAGATGTCTGACAATATATATGATAGAGTTAAAATCCTAAATAATACAGAGCAGGTGAACAGGGATTTTTTTTTTCCGCATTTGTCAGAACACCAAGAGGAGGAGTCACTGAATGGTATTTTCAACTAACACTTGTAAAAACAATTGAAATAAAATACTTTCCACAGTTACATAATTAAAAACAGGATATCACAGGATACTGTGGAGGAAAAATATTTAAGTGGATTAAGAAAAAAAAAAAAAAAAGGACATGACCAAAGAAAACAGGTTCATCCATGACTGTAAAACACCAGGCTCAATGTCATCAGGTAAGAAAGTCCCTAAAGCAGTGACAACCAGAAATCACAAAAAGAAAGACCAATGCTAACTTTGTTTCTTAAACTTGTTCCAAAGCACCTACTTTCATAAAAAGGATGTTTCTGGGCCTGGAATTCTTGCTCTGACCTCAGCCATCACTACTGCCATGTTCATGTAAATGGCTGTGCATGGAGCTGAAAAGCATTAACTTTTCAGTGCAGGAGAATCCCATTTGTAGACAGTGCCTGTAGAAAGGGCATGAGAACAACTGTGGCACCTATGAAGAACGTATATACACAGAGGTTTCAACCACCTGTGTGAAGATACCTTGAAGATATGGCATGGGTGGCTTATGCTATCAGTTTTACCTAGTAGCTTCTGCAAATCAGAAGCTTCAAACAGGCTGCAAGGCAATTCACACACACTCATGCCCAAAAAGCAGAATTCAGCTTCAAGGAAGCAGAACTCAGCATACAAGTACTGCTTAAATGACCCTATGACATGGAGTTAGGAAGATGGACTAAAATATCAGCCCTGAGATGAAGAAGGAAAAGGAGTATTAAGAGATAGAGGCTGAAAGATTAAAGACCCAAACCAAAAAAAAAAAAAAAAAAAAAAAGTGCTAGTATGCTTGTGCCTTCAAGAACCTCTGTATCCTTATGAAAGACTTGCTCAGGCAAATGGGGACTGATTTTTCCTCAGGGCCCCAGCTAACTAGGTCATTTCTACAGGGTTGTGCCCATTCATTTACATACAAGCTCTAGTCAGCAGTAAAATCATGACAGTAAAATGACCAGAACTTCATCTCTGAGCCTTCTCCTCCAGAACATCTGAAGATCTCTCCCAAAAAGGAGACAAACGTGGCATGGACATGCGAAGAACTCCTTCAGGTTTGACACCCACCGGGTGGGTATCAGTGCCAGTCACCATAATATTAAGGACCCATATTTAGTCCTTTCTCCTTCACATATTCTTCCAATGGAAAATAAATAAATAAATAAATAAGATGGGAGCACGTCACTAGCTCCTTGGTCAACTGGTCTTTCCCCAGCAATTTGCCTTTCAGCACCTAGACCCCTGGCAAAGAGTAGAGGGTGCAAAGAAAGGGGCAGGTATTGTGCAGAGGTGACGGAGGCATCCATTCCAGCCATGCTCCCCAGCTAAGGAACTTGACCTCTGTAAAAAGACACTTAACTTCCATAACATTCAGCCTAAGATCTCTAAGCCTGTTGTGAAGATGAGATAAGGCTGTAGCTATAACCCCAGAGGGAAAACTGAAGTACTGAAAGAAGTTATTTCTCTCCTAAACAACACAGCGAGTCAGTGATCCAACTGAGCACAGATAGCCCCAGCTCCAGGGCCCTGCTCTAAACACTCGATTTTGTTCCTGACAATGTGGTGTTATTTTGTGACCGGGACAAAACATCTATAGGGCAGCTGGGCTAACACATGACCAACTTCTTTCATTTGTGAAATAAACCAGATGGGATCTTCAGCTGGCTCTTGAAAGGAGTGTAACACACCAAGCCCTGCTGCCAGAGCGCCCCTTCTTCACAAGCAGAGACCTTGCGGCCGAGGAAGGCTCACACTACACATTTCCATTTACTTTGAACAAGACCAACATCTCTGCACCTTGCAGGAACTGCACCCAGCAGAGCCCCATGCCTTGGTCCAGCCCCAGCCCATTCCCAGCTACCTTCTCTTAAGGGGACTTAGTTCCAACCACTCTATTTGACAAGAAAAATTATTCAGTTAATCAATGGCCTCCTTACTACCCTTTGCTGCCTGTGGGGAAATACCTACCAGTAGCTCATAAAATCCTTGATTTATCTTGCAAACAGTGAGCAGTTAAAGCAACCATCTAGGCAGGGGCCCGGGGCTCCGCTCTCACCACGCGGGTGTCTGGATGGCCGGAGAGGGGGAGAGCCTCGGCTCAGCTGGGCAGAGGGCAGGCGTGCACCCAAACCCCCCGGTCCACATCGCAGCCCAGGCACGCAGCAGTGTCAGTGTGCTCCCCGGGGGGCTGAGCAGAGGGGTTGGGTGTCTAGGGGCAATCAGGTGCAGAGCCCCGTAATGAGGGGAGGGAACTGTCAGAGTGAAAACACACAGAGATGGGTGCGACAGCACATGGAAAAGAGCATCCGGGTGTGACTAGAAATCCATGTGAGAAAGTACACAAGCAGTCCTGAGAATGAAAACTTACGTATGTGAGCAATAGGGAGAACAACAATGCACGTCCAGGCTTATAAATAAGAAGAATAAGAAGGCAGTGGGGCAAAAGAGCTGTTCACTGCTGTGTGAGGCAGTACTTGTTCATGGCACATTGCAGAAATAAAATATCCAGGTATTGGTTGGGCATAGCAAGGCCGCGCCTTCCCAGTTCGGCCATGCTCCTCTGCCACAGACACCAACAGCTTTAGGAGTTGGTGGAGAGACCTGTGACCACAAGCCCTTGGTGTGTGCCCTGTCAGATCCTGCCTGGTGATAGGAGACGGGAGCTCCTGGACACCTCAGCCCGGGGCAGAGAAGGTACATGTTCAGCCCTGCAGGTTATGTTGTACAGAGGCTTTCTTTCCAAGGCATGCCAAGAAACATCTGCCATTTGGCCACTTTCATCCCCACTGCTGCCAGCTGAGATGCAGACAGAATGCAAGGGATCTCAGCAGAACAAAAAGGGGACTGATGAGAGCAGCCAAAAGGGCTAAATATGCAAGGAAATTACTCGAGCCGCTGGCCCTCACTGCATTTCTCTGAAGTATTTCACAAAACCTGATTGTCCAACTGTAGAAAAGAAGCAAATTGAATGGAGAACTCATTCCAGGTCCAGGTCGGGTTTAGCCGAAGTTATGCACAAAGACGAGAAGAAAAAAGCCTTGACTCCCTTCATCCCACCCCCAGCCATGGCAATGCCAGCTGCTTCCCTGGGCCCTCATTTCCATTTCACATAATGATAAACCAGGTGGAGGGCTGCCTGAGCGTGAGGTAAAAATTGGTTTCTTAAGCTTCAGTGGCAATAGGATGAGGACGGCAGAATAAGGTGGTCTAGTCCGATTAACTCTTGCAGCTGAAGCTGGGGGGATTGGATCCTTTCAGCAATGAGAAAGCAACTCAGGGAGGGAGGCTTGGAGTTCTCTGTGGTAAAATGCTTCCTCCAGGAAGAACTCCCCAAATAATCGATGCATATAAAACCACTTTTTTCTTTTTCTTTATTTTTTTTAATTTTGAATAAATCTTTACTGTACTGTGGGGCATGAAAGTCTTGAGACCTAAATAAGATCATATATTCACATTCATCCAGAAACATACACGCTGTTTGTTTTAAAAAACTAACATAAAACAAGAACAATAAAATCCTTTGTTAGTGGAGATGAACCTGAGGATGTTATCAGTGGGACTAGACAACAGTGAAGATCACATTAGACCACACTAGATCCACACTACACTGGGATTAGGAAAATGACAAAACTAGATCTGTATGTCTACACATAGCCATGTAAGAAATAAGCTGTATATTTTGCAATGTTCAATGGCAGCTTATTAGCAATACAAACAGCCATTTTAAATGCAATTTTCATTCAGAAAACATCCCTTTAACTGACCATCACATCTTCATCTCTGAAAAGTTTGTGACCTTTGCTATTATGAAATTCCCCTTTTATCAAAGACCTTGCAATCCAGACCCCATGGTGCCCAGTATAGGCAGGATGTGATTTCTGCCCCTGGTAGCTGCCCACCACCACTCCTTACAGAGCAGCCCTTCAGCTCAGCAAAGGTAACACTTACCTGGAATATGATTGACATCTGTCGAGGTGTTTTCATGGCAAGCAGAAGGGAGAAAAGGAAAAGAGAGAGAGAGAGAGAAGAGAGAAAAGCCATTAGAGATTCACACAGAAACTCAGCATCCTTGCATGGAAATCAATTTCATGCAAAACCAGAAGTAATTAGGTTTGTTTGAAGGCCACCCATCTGCAGCCAAGCACCCAGCCATGCAAGGGAGGAGGCTTTGTCTCCCACTCCACTGTGCATGTAAAAGTAAATCCACCATCCTATCTGTCCGGAGAGAGTTCCTGGAATCAGATAGATCCACGCCACGTCAGTTCCTGTAAGAATATTGGTTAAAATATTCTACTGTTTTCCACACGCAAATGCAAGAGAAAGAACCAAAACCTACCTTCAGGTTACTACTGCACATAAATTCAAGCAAGTTTTCCGAAAAAAAGAAAAGAACCTGCTCCCCTTTTACAAGGGGCTATGTGAATTTATGACCAGGTGCAAGACACTCAGTCCCAAAGTCCAAAGGAGAGCCCATTCCTTATCATTCCTCCTGCCCATCATTCTCAAAAAAAAAAACATCCTTCATTGCAGACAGCAGAGGGGGTGGAGGAGAAGGAGTGCCCCAGGTTGGCACATCCCACGTGTTGTCTCTTCACAAGATGTGGAATTCAGACCAAATTTCAACCAGTATTTTTTCAGCCATGACATAAGACTACTTTAGGAATCAATCACATAAATCCCAGAATAAATTAGTCCTTTAAAAAACAGAGGAGCAAGGTTACGTAAGTGATGATATCGATCACAGAAAAGGTGTACCTTTGAATGTAGTATATGTTTTGGGCAGAGTCCATCAACCCCAGGGAATGTGCTTTTAAGAAATGCCTCTCACATCTTTTTAGCGTCGCCAAGTTTAGTCTTGCTCTGAATAGCCCCATTTATCATAACACCATGAGGGAAGAACCTCTGAAATCTCATGGGGTTAGACTAGATCGATACCTTCTTTGCCAGGCAGTCCTCCAAAGAGGAACATGAACTTGCTTATGGAAACAGTGGGGCCAAGTCCCAGTGCAGCAATCTTCCTGTACCTTGCTTATGAGCTATGCTGCTGCATATAGTATCCCTCAGGTAAGGCTTCAAAGCAATATATTATCCCCTCGTGTTTCTACAGGTCCTAGAGCTTTTCTGCCATGAGTCCAGGAGCATGACACGCTGGGTGCTTTGGCTACACACTGAGGTTAAGAACGTATTCTCCTCCCCTGAACGTATTCTCTTCCTCCCATTTCCATCACCACTCTCCCTTCCCATCCAAACCAGCGCCACTTCTCTTCCCAAGACACTTGCATTTCAGCGGGGAGTGACTGATTCCTGTGCATGCTGCTTTCTGTTTTTCACTTTCTGTTGCATTTTGTTTATCACTTTGTTATGGTTCCAGAATCATTTGAGGAGAAGTCCCTGTGGTACATCACACATCTATCAAGCCATCCTTCGCTAAGGAAGTAATAACCCAAATAAAACAATGCACAAACAGGGGAGGGACTGCTGCACCAACTCATTTAATTTCCGTAGCTTCCACTAAATATGTATGTCAGATCTGATGAGTGTTATTTGTTGCCTTTCCTTTTTTAGCACATAATGGTATCTAAGATCTGGTGTCTTTGCATGTGAACCTGGAAGGACACCTAGCACTGAAAGTTTGCCTCGGAGTAATTATTTTCAGGCAGGAAAAGAAAGCAAGTGTCAGGCAGCAACGCACACACTGATGATAGAAGGTGAGAGCAGGGGCAGAAGGAAAGAGCAGACCCTTCACGGCCACTGCAGAATGTGAACACGATGCCAGAGAAACGAGTCCACAACAGGACTTGAACTGAGGTGTTTGGGGGGAAATCTGAGTCACAGTCAGAAAGATGATCACATGTCAGCAGTAAAAGAGGAAGGAGGGAGCAGTGTAAGACACCACATGTGCTACTGATAATCCTGCAGTTCCCCCAGTGCCCGTTCCAAACAGGTACAAAGCTCCAGCCCTTTGCGTCCTCTCACCTCGCTGCCCGTGGGAGCAGGCACAGCCACAACAGCCCAGGTTACCTGGGGCCTCAGCAGGGTGTCTGTGCTCCAGAAGGGAATCAGTGGTCTGTCTGGGGAATAGGAGGATCACCAGACAGACAGGGCAAAGAAAAGAGGGAACCAACAGTGAGCAAAGGATAAATGCATTAAGCAAATAAGAGGAGAGGCAGGCAGTAGGCTGTAACTGATCTACTGCGTTAAATAATACTTATTTAACTGTGCATGAATTAAACAGGTTGTGAAGTTGTTAAAAAGGGAAACAATTAAGTGTTAAAAGCTACAGAGCATCTCCAAAACACAGTTTTTCATTGGCAAGTAAGAGGGCAGCCAGGAAAGGGATTTCCATTTACCCATATGTTTTGTTCAGATGTCCCTAGGAGCAAGCATCCCTGAGCACGACTGGTTTCACTCTTAGCTTTCCTTTCCCTCTGTCGTTTGGGAATGTCTCCACCCAACACAACTTCTATATACGCTACTTGCCTCAGAAAAGACACTGTTCACATTTCTGTGAACTTCTGCAGTATTTACCTGTTTGGCAGCCAAAGTCATCAGTGCCACTTCCCTCCTATACTACACACTCCATTTCTTGTATTGCAGACACCCCCCCATGTGGTACCTGCTAGCAAATGCTGATTTTCAAATGGTGAAACTACTTGGGTTTTATTTTAAAACACACACAAGAAAGCACTGCTTTCTTTGTTAAGACAAAAATTGCACGTAGCCAGTCAGTCCTTGCAGAAGACCCTACAATAAATACCACTGTGCCTTACAGCTGAACTTGCCGTGCCAGTCCTCTCACAGGAAACCCCATAACACCTCTGTGGTGCAGGGTGTCGCTCAACTCTAGCGTGCAATTAAAAATGTGGTTGCATATCCTGCAAAAGGAACCCTTAATCAAGTAAGCTCTGATGCTGTAGCTCATACATGACTGGTGCTTCCACAATTAGAAAAAGGGCTCCAGAACAGAGATGGCAAATGGCCACAGTGACCGGATCTGGGGACCTGGCTTGACTCTCCTGGAGTCCCTGCCATCTGAGGCATTCTCTCCAATTCTCTTTATGTTTTTCTGGTTTGTTTTTAAAATGAATTTTTAAGACATATTTCCCCTTTCTTCCCCTTCCATAAGCCCTACTCTCATCCCACGACAGGGATCTACCTACGTAGGGACTGAGGAGGCAGAGCATTCCCCCATGAAACAGGGAGCAGGCAGAACTCATGGCTAACTCGTGGTCCCAGTGACCATGGGACCTACTGCCACGTAGAGGAAGGTTTCTCCACTTTCCCCATCTCAGAGCACTTCAAACACAGAAAGTCCTGCCTCTTAACAAAACACAAGGCAGGGTTTGCTTTATCCTATACACAAGAGTCCATTTATTGTGCCTTTGTAAAGGGCTGAGCCACAAGCCGGTGCTGTTTGCTTTTGTTCTTTGATGCTAATAGCTAGGTTGAAAGAGGGATCAGCGGGTTGCTGCCTTTGTCTGGTGCAGCCCCAGCCAGCTGGGGGGGTGAAGGGGGAAGGAGGAGGATGAATGCAATTGGGAGCAACAAAACAAATATTATTATAGATAAAATCTCTGGTGACTCTAACAGAAACATTTGAGCTATTTTTTTATTCTAACATTTTTTAATAAGAAGTTTATCAATAATGGAAGGCAACATGAAGTGCACTTTTCTCTCTACCTGGAGGACAGGGACAGCACAGATCGTCTGTGCACACAAGCCCTATCGATACACATCACCTTGACCTGAAGAGACCTGCTGTAGTTCCCATCCTTGTAGTCTATTCAGTCTTGTCCCCCTTTGATGGGCTGTTGACACCTGTCTTCTGTCAGCCAAACTGATAGCTACCGACTGAATCCTCTTGTCATAAAACAGCCATCAGACAGGAGCACCCTAGGCTAACTGGAAATAATGGCCTAGAAAAGAACGGCTCTGTCCTGCAGTGCCAGTCCCCCAGGCCCTGGGCATCCCCTCCAGTGCTCTCCAGTTACCCTCTCTCTGAATACCAGTGTGTGGAGGGCACTAGGGAGCCAGTAGAAACTGGGCAGCGAAGGAAGGCAAAAGTTATAAAACTTAGAGGTATCTTTGTGTTACAGGACACAACCTCCCAGATAAAAGGAGATCCTGCCTTTAGACAAAAAAAAATGACCTTTTTCTGAAGTTAACTCTGTTGCTAACACCTGAAAAAGCCTTTCTGAAGCAGCTTTGGCACTCACCGTGCTGCACATACAATAGATACTGGTACAATTTCATTGGCAGGAGTATAGTTTGTTGGGAATTCTCAGTCACTTACTCTGACTTACTGATATATATGAAAGCAGTTCAGAGACGGATGCATTTATGGCAACCTTTGAAAATATTCAAAAGATATGTGAGTAGTCCAGTCTGGACTACTGTGGTGTGGTAGGAAGAGATGCTGGTGACTCAGAACCAGGTGATTTCCTCCTAACTGAGCTCTGACGCAACATTTTAATAATTGGATGAAGAATTGCATTTTGGCTGAGGTAGAAAACCCTCAAATTGCAATAAGCAAAGTCTTCATTAATTTGATACTTCATCAAACAAAGTGTTTATTACAGATGCTGATTTGTTGAGTAGTCTCATGCCATCCTAATCTGCTATTTTAAAGGTAAATATACGGTCTTCCTTCTCTTCCTATATCAAACTGTTGGGCACCATTGTTGGTACAAAAACATTCAGATTCCTTCTCTTTTTCTTCAGGAAACACTGGTTCAAAGCCAGCTGGGAGACAGAAATAACACCTGCCTTGTATAATGAGCTGCAAACAACACTTTGCTTGGGTGAAGATGTTCTCTGTAATGAGACCAATTGCAAGACCACCATCCTTGTAGCGCCTGTGCTTCCACAGGGGATAGGCACCTTGTATACTGTTGTATGTATGGCTAATGAAATTAAAATCTTGGCTCCATTAAATTTATAAAAGAGTTGACATTTACTGTGACAGTGTCATGATTTCATTCCTTATATTTACTTAACATCCTTTTTCTTACCCTGGGAAGTAGGCTCCATCCTTGACATCTTTCTACCAATTTTTACAGAATTGCAACACAGATAAACGTAACCAATTCTATTTATTTTGTTGAACATTTATGATACTGAGACAAATCCAAGACCACTTGAGCCTATAATGTCTGTTACTGAGCAGCATGCTGGGATCACAAAGAACTTCACAGTACTAGCAGGTGTAGACCTTATTGTCTCACTCCAGAGGAACAGGACCCTGTAATTTGTGTTAATGGAGTGTTGAACACTTCTGATTTTATTCAGTAGAGACAAGTGGTGACACATACACAAACAAGTTCATTACAATCAATTACATTTCTCTGTGTCCTTTGTCCTATGGGATCTCTTAGGCTTCAGTCTCTTGGGAATAGTACTCTCTTGATATGTTGCACAGAATTGCATACATTTATGGTACTGTGTAAAGAGTGAATACTTGGGATCCCAAAGCACTTATTAGCTGTGAATATAAGAATCATTCATCTAGTACTGAAGTGCAGCCAGCTCTGAAGTGAAAGAGACAGATGTTTAACAGCTTATAGGAAGGCCAGCAGTTTAGCCTGTCAGAGTTAGAACAACAAGAACTACTAAAAAGGCAGCATGAAACCTTACTCTAACTTGGCTGATTTTACTAGAAGTACCATATCATTTTAAACCACTTTTGATTTTAATTAGGTGGAGGGATTGGATTTCAAATCTTATCTGAATGATCAATATTGGTCTGATGCCTCCATGCTGTTCTGCACACTCTGTATACTTCCACCTTTACGAATGCCATGAGCACTCCACAGGGTCAAATGTGAGGTTGGCTGACATGTGCCTGAGTATGTCACCCTCTAAAGCATAAAAATCCTAAGTATATTCTGTACCTACTAAAAAAAAAAAAAAAAAATCCTTATTTCAAGGGGCCAAGCTTTCTCCTCAAGTATATCCAACTAGAAGTGAGATACTCAGTGCCGCCCAAACAATCTGTTGATCTTCACTTAAGCTGCCTAGCTGCATTGCCTGATCACTCCAGGATGAAGCTTTTGGTGTTTCATCCTAGAGGCCTGGACACAAAAGGAAAAATAGGATTTTCTCACTGTTATTTTTCACAGCACCTCCATACAGCTCTGTTCAGCCACCTATGCCCACAGACCTCTGTTGCACACAAAGACACATACCTGTAAAATTTCCAAAGGGCAGAAGGAAGCAGACAAAAACACTGTGCACTCCAAATTCACCACAGGCAGAATGAAAAGAAACTTACAGTGTTAGCAAGTGAAGTTTAGGTTTAACGTTAGAAAAACACGGTAGCAATAGGGTAGTGAGACCTTGGAATAGTGTGGCTACTGGGAGTTAGGTACCAGCACTGGAGACTATTAAGAAAAGACTACAGAAGTATTTCTCATTAATTTTGCAGGTACACCTGATCTTGTCTTTAAAAGACTAGCTGGCCCTTGAGACCACTTCCAATCCCATTTCTTACAATTTTATTATTCTAATTTAAAACACAGTCTCCCCATGCAATCCCATCAGTAGCTGCTGATGCCTGGCAGCTTCTAAGAGCTTCAGTAATGGAGCAGGGCAAACATCACAGCGAGGCTGAGCCTCTGACAGCAGCCAAGCACAGGTACTCAGGGAGGAGTCAAAGGAACTGAGAAAATTCACAGTAACCTTATTTGCAGCTTCCAGCAATGAGAGACTGCATCAAGATCAAAATGTTTAATAGTCCTTAATGGACTTTTCCCTCTTTGAATTTGTCTGGTCTCTTCCAGAACTAGCATCGATGTGGTGTGAAACTATTTTCATTTGTTCATTTAAAACCTGCAGCTGAATATATCACCTTGGGCATCCCCTACCTGTTGCTTTCTAAAAGATTATGGATAATCATTCAGCAGTCAGAACCACTGCAGCATACTCATTATTACAATCTACCTCATCTCCAGTTTTAGTCACTTCTTTTCTAAACTGCAGAGTGCCAGTCCATCAGACCCTCTGCATATGGCTGCCATTCTGTGCCTGCAGTGAAAGGCATCGAAGTTACCTACAGTAGGACCAATTTTGAGTTTTACCCTGGGGTCAGTTGTGCTGGGCAGTACATTCACCTAGTAGCACAGATCTAAATCCATCAGAAGCCTGTCTGTACCTGAGGGGCATATAGTACTACTCCATCAGGCCAAAAAAACAATGAGAGCCAGGTAGTTTTTTGTCAGAAACAGAGGCTGACAAGTTTATGAATAAGAAATACAGACTGTGTTCAAACAAATCAGCCTAAGAACACTCCACTTCTCTGCAGACCCTCGTTCCTCACTAGGGACTGGTGCAGATCCACACCCCCCTTACCTTTCTGTTTACCAGTACTGCACTCTGAGCCCTACAAAGAGTAGTCTGCTGCCCTAAAATTCACTTGCAACACTGACACCAAGAAAAAGCTATAGCTCCTGAGAAGGAGGGCTAGAATCAGAGGACAAACAAATCATGTCAGAAAAACATGAATACTCTAATAGAGTGAAGCGCACATGCAATCTTCTTCACAGACTACGATCTGTCACCATTAAATGTTCTGTGCAAACAGCAAAAGCCACCATATGGTTCATCATGTTACATACTAGAAGTGCCAAAGCTTTTTCCACCTAAGTGGCCTTTCAGGGAAGAAAAAAAAAAAAAAAAAGACTAAATGACTTTCCTGCCGTTAGTTACAATGGTTGGAACCACTACTTATAAACCATTCGTATATTACGAGCAGTCACAGGGTTACAAAGAAAGTGGTGGTTTTTTGTTGTTGTTGTTCTTGTTGTTTTGCATTTTAATAGATCATCTTCAGTGGTAAGAAGAGGAAGATGATTTCTCTTTCCCTCTCAACAAGTTCCAGCTTGGATGAAACTAGAGTATAAGACCCTCTAAAATCACACATTACTTATACTTCTACCTGTTTTATCACTCTTCTGTAGCCTTACCTAGACATCTCTGTACCTGCTTTCATGCAGATACTTATGGCCAGACACTCCTACCATCTTTCAAAAATCCCTTCAAGGAAGGAGAGCCTTAGACTTCACAAAGTCTTTCAAAACTTACTTGAAAGGTAGTGACATTTTTATGGACAGTTTCTCATGAGCTTCCTCATGTTCTAACTACAGTTGAAAATATCTTCCCATTATAAGCCTAATTTTCTCTCCAATCTGGATTTTAACGTGTACTAAATCAAACAATGTGACACTTTAGTGGCTGCAGCACATCATAGAGATGTTCTTGTAAGCTGGACGTGACTCACACAACAGACCTTAGGGATACAAAGGCCAGTTTCTCTTATGACCTTCCTATTTTAATTGACTTGAGCAGCAGGAAGGGATGTGAATTGGATGAATCTCCCTGTATTAAATGCCCTCCCCACAGGGAAGGCCCTCTCTGCATTCACCAACATAGCTACCTCTTCTAAGATCTAGCGAAAGCAATAACGTTAGGAGTTTATCAGGACATAAAGATGACAAGGAGCTTGCTGCTGATGGTGTGCAACAGCGACCATCCCCATGCTCAACACCACAAAAATAACCTATTTTTTGAGCAGTTAGACTGAAGTGAACCAGACAAACCAAGAACCAACACAAGAAGCTAAAAGCAGTTTCACCGCAGGCACTCTGCTATTTGCTCAAAGCACTGAAATCGGGCCCACAGTATTTCACCCTTGTCTGCATCGCCTGCAAGACAGGCACAGAGACTGGAAACCAAGGCATAACCAACGTATGCAATGGAAAGAGGGCACCTTCCGTCCTGCTGAGCAAGACCCTGCACACATGCTGAATATTTCCAGCTTTGTCTTGTTCTCAGAACATCACCTTGACAGCTACCAAAGGCATTTACTGCCCTCAAATCCATCACAGATTGCGCCATCTCCATTCCTCTCTTATAATCCAAAAAATGACGGACAGAAATGAACTTTGGGAATATCCCTTGTGACATACACAGTACTGAGGACATTAAATAAATAGTAACACCAAGAACAACAACAAAGATATACAGGAAGAATTGGGAAGAAGAAAAAAAAAAGGTATAACTAAGCACAGAAAAGGGTTGTTAAGCCTACGAAGTGGTCCAAGCTATAATCTATTTGCCATACCCAGTCTTGGAATTAATAAAACAAATCCTCCGATAAATCTGACAGAGTTATTAGAGGTTGCTAATATTCCCCCCAAAGCAATCTGAAGCAGCAGAGCTGGAGCCACAGAAGGCTGTGCCTAGCCTAGTCAGCAAGGGTGGAGGGTCAGGAAGAGGGGACCCTTTTCCTAAGGTCTAGGTATCATTGCTGTCATTATACCACTGAATCCAGCTCACACTGGAAATAAAACTCCATCTTGCTTTCTCAGCATTGATTATAACTAATACTGAATTAAATCTAGATTTGTTACAAGATTCAGCCTGGATGAATACGTAACTCTGTGTTTTATTGGGAGCCTTGCAGAAGACGCTGTATTCAAGTGGCTGGCAACCTTGACCAGCCCACATCTGCTCTGTTGGGCCTTGTACTTATGGCTTTCAAAGTCTGTTATGCTAACATACTTTAAATGTTAACATACTTTAAATATGCTAACATACTTTAAAGCATGAGTATTCACAGTAAGGGAATCTGCTGGTGTGCCTTGGTGTGCCTTGTGTTGCTCTGTGCTGCACACTAGTGAATGATATGACAGAGATAAAATCCCAACCTGTCAGGAGAAGATAGATGATTTTGTTTGTTACGCAAAATAAAAGGCACCACAGAATGGGAGAGAGAAGGAAAATCCATCTGTGGACCATCTGATGCCACATAAAAGCAGGGTTCCCTGCATTAGCTTGGATATAAGATTTACTTGTTATCTATATTCTTCTTTTTATTCTATTTTATTAAAATTGCTATTTTACTATTCCTCTTTTTGTCAGGCCTTTCTTCCTGAGGTCTGCAAAAATTCCTGCCCCATCTCACTCTCACCCCCACCCGCTCCCCAGTGTGGAACAGCTCTAAGGGAAGGAGTCCTCAGAAAAGATTGTCATGGTGCTACTCAGCCACCTGGTGCCATCAGGTGCTGACATTTGTACTTCACTAGATCTCCCTGGCCAAGGAACTGCTCAGCCTCCTGCTTTAAACACTCTTCTTCCTGAATTGCCTAGTGATTTGAAAGTAAAGATCATGATCCTGAAATTTAGTTGGTACCCATAATGTGCTTAGCATGCCTCTGGGTTTGGTATAAGTAAGTATCAACTAATTATTGATGCATTCATTCCAATTCTAATTAGGATGGAATTCCAGTGTGCCTGTAAAGTGAGAACTCTATTTATTA
This sequence comes from Anas acuta, assembly GCF_963932015.1. Classification (NCBI taxonomy): domain Eukaryota; kingdom Metazoa; phylum Chordata; class Aves; order Anseriformes; family Anatidae; genus Anas; species Anas acuta. The sequence continues at coordinate 22,656,785 of NC_088983.1, forward strand.
CACATAAAAATATATAGTGCATGCTCCTCCAATAATCACCCTAAATACAGCGTGAGTAATCAGAAGAAATGCATCTTCTTTTCCTCTCCCTCCTACACCTACATATCATTTTTAGAGTATATGTTAGTGGGTTTTATTTTCCATGTTATTGCTGTATTTGCTGCCACAATATATATATTTAAATTAAATAGAAGTCATCAAGAGGTTCTATTGGAAGCATTTGCTTTGTTTATTGTTGAAATTTGCTGCTTAGAAAAGAGTAACTGCTGACTTAAGTAAATGTGAAACATAATGATGAGAAACAGCTGCATTCTGCATCTCTCAAAATGCTAAATTTTCTTGTATAAACGTCTAAATGTAGACCTCCAGCTTGTAGTGGGATCTACGCAGATGCAGACCCAAGTGTATAATCACAGGTCAGGGCAGGACCTCATACCCACTGAATTGAGCAGATGTCTCTCTTCATTGAATGGACTAGGATCAAGCCCCTACAATTACTAGCACTTGCATGCAGAAGATGTTCCTCTTTTTCTTTCTTTTTTTTTTTTAAATATACAGCACAAAATTCTTCTGATTATTGTTAACATAATACACATACGTCCATATCCACAACAACAGAAAACAGCTAGAAAAGAAGTAGGGGGAAGACTGTTGACGTCTTTTTCATATTGAAAAAATATTCTAGAATTTCTACTCTTTCTTAAATCTGTGAAAAGAAGGAGTGCGTGTAATAAATAGCTTCCATGCTCATTTTTCTCAGGTCTGTTATATAAAAGACACTGCTGAGCAGTATGAAGCTTTTCACTTCCAAGCCACTAATTCAAATCCACTGTATGTTGATAGAGATTCAAAGTTATTCCCAGCTAGCAGTCCTTCCATGACCTAAGTGAAAGGAGATGAGTGGAGCCCTCAATTCATATCCTGGCTGATATCTGAATACAGAAAAGCCACCATCATAATTACTGACGTCCAACAGTGCACTAACATGTTGAGCACTGCATAAACTGAGAAAGCAGAGCCCCGCTCTAAGGAGACTGCCAAACACACTGCCAAACAGCGATACTAATTGATATCTTGCTGGGGTCTTAAGCACAAAAAGAACACAATTTTGTCCCTTCTATCTAAGTGCACTATCTTTGCAGCTAAGCTGTGTCATAATATCAGAGCAGAAAAAGAAAATTTCTACTGTATGCTTGTTGCGTGGCTAAAGGCTAGTACCTCTCCTACATGAACTGATTCCCTGCAAGCCAGGGGTCCAGCTCTAAGTCTTAATGCACCAAAAGCATGGAAAAATAAGGCATTATGACCAGCACTATACATCAGGCCATCCCAGGGCATTTGTACCTCCACATTTGAGATGAGGTCATGGAGAGCCACAGCCCTCTCCTATTTCCCAAACAATTCAAGGCCCATACGACAGCATGAACCAGTGAAAACTGCTCAACCTATTCTGACTGTATCTTACAGAGCCTCATTTACTGCAAGATGAGTTATCAGTCCCATTATAAAGAGCTAATAAAAACATTCTTCACTAGGGACACACAGACCTGAGACAAAACAATAACCTTTAGGGAGCAGAGACACAATCATCTTTGGATTTCAGTGATGGTCATTAGCACTCGTACTCTGAGGAGTTACTCCTCCTGGAGGAGAACTTCTTGGTTTGTATGACAATCTCCTGAATCTGTAAGAAGCAAACCAGTAGTCTCATTCAGTTGCTCACCTCCCATCTGTCATGAACAGCAGCTACTCAACTAGGAACATTCCCTGCAGGTCATTCTGGTATACATCCACGTAAGATGGAACAAGTGTCAGGGATAGTTGCGTATCTACACAGGTGACCTGGTAGAAGTTGACCACAAAAATCAAAGCCTTCACATCCCACCTAATCTGGGATATTAGCCAGCATATATGGGAACTAACAGAAATTAATGGGGAAGTAATACAAAACTACACAGCCACAAAGTGAAGCTAATAAATATCTGGCAAGGAACTTGGGCACAGGCAGTATATGGAGCAGCAGTTGAAGCACATGGTATTTTCCCTTACGGTAAACAAGTCTGTCATGGAAGATCTGTATTAATAGCACATATACAAGGACATCTATAAGGACTTTTTCAGCAACCACCAGTTGCTCAGTATCAAAATTCTGCTGAGGAAGCTTGCCAGATTGGAGTAGTAGAGGAACAGGGTTATTCTGTGTTGATAACACTATATCCAGAGCCTGATGATTTCCCAGTGGGAGAATAATTGAGTACATCTCCCTGGCTGTTTATATAACGTAACATTATATGTACATATTGCCTGTTAGTCATGCCACAACAGAATTCTGTGAAGCAAGCAGAAAAACTATACAAACAAGCCTGACAGCTTTCTACTCAAGGACATTAAGGTAGCTTCATCTCCTTCTGTGAGCACATTACTCATCACTGCAAATAGCTCAAGAGGATATCCGTGCCTTACAGTAATATTGCCCTGGAATGGTCATGACCATTGTCACTGTGGGGAGGACAATAAGGAACATCCTTTTTCTCCACGATTAAGCATACCAAGCTGAGGTAGAAATGCATTATCCTCTTGTTTTTATGGTGCCTAGACAGAATATATTGACCTTAGTCAAACTACAGAAGGCTAGAGGTGAAACCTAACAAATACTACCAGTTCTGCACACCAGCATTTGAGGCACTGACTGCTTACCAGTGCAATACAGTTTAATCCCCACTCGTCAACGTCTAGAGAAAAAGAAACTACCCAAGAGGAGAATGATATTGTCTATCAATCATAATATCCATGAACTTAATTGCTTGTTATGAGTGAAAGCTTAGTTGTAGCTTCTGTCTACTGGGGGAAGTAGAAGGCTCTTCTGCTTCTCCACATGCTCAGTGCTTGATGAACACCCCCAAATAGCTTGAAGAGTCAGGGGAAAAAAAATAATAATAAAAAAAAAGATTAAAAAAAAGGCCTTGTGTTAGGAACACAGACACCAACAGTACCACACCAAGGTATGTCCTACAGCCCAGGTGATGGTATGCAAGAACTGTGAGCCTGTTCTGAGCTTGGAGATGTCAGTGGTAAAGGTCCACTTTACCATCCTAAATTACAGACAAAAAAATAATATATATGTATCTGCTACATTTCTTCAACCTAGAAGAGGGCAACAACCTCCCTTATTAATTAGTGTAATGTAGCATGAGCAAAAGCTGCTTCTTCACTCCTACATAATCTCTTGTATGACTCTCAGAGGAATCAACGCCTACTTCTGTTTGGGGCAAGCTTTCATATGAGTGACACCCTGAAAAAGAACAGGGAAAAGGATATGAAAGATTAAACTGGACAGAATGCTACTGCCATACCATGTTTTACAAAAGAGGATGAGGCAGTCTCCAAAGATTTATTCACTGAACTCTGAAAGTGCTCCTAATCACCACTACAAATTTAAAGGTGTATAATGTGAGTGGGCTGTGTTATTAGGGAAGAAGAAGAGTGTTGTTCTCCAGTATCTCACTAAACTTCTTGGCGTGATACTCAGGTTGCTAAGAGAGTAAGATCTATTGATTTGAGACTTGTATTCACTGCAATTCGATGGCAGAATGCAAAACCCTAGAAAGCATCAGTTAGGCCTTCTGTTATTTCAGAGCACGTAGTCCTGTCCTGTATTGCAGCTACAATGTCACAGTCCTGCCCTGCATTACAGCTGTAGTCTCAAAGTGAAGATATTCAGGCTTGGACTAAACCTCTTTAAACATTTCATGTCTAATATTCCATGGAAGCACCTTGCTGACATAGTAGCCGTAAGCCATAGCATTTGGGATATCTAGTGCTATCTGAAAGACCACCTTGGCCAATCCCCTCTTTAATAATTTCTGAACACATCTCACTGTTAAAAATGTATCTTTCAGTAGTTCTTCAAAGTCCCATTTGCTTTTGACTGTTCATTAGAATTCTATGGCCTACAGGATCTCCTTCAGGAAATATGTGACCCTTATATAAAAAAGCATAAGTTTCCAGAAGTAACAACTATATTCAGTCCCACAGGACGACCTGGTATCCCTTCTCCACTTATTTTGCACTGTGTTCCTCAGCTGACACTGTGTAGCTTCAGTATAGGCAAAGAGGCCTAATTTGTTAGTACAGCAATTTTGGTTGGGCCACCTGTCATCCCCTAAGCTATCCTTGATGTCTTGATCTCCAGACCCTCTGAAACTCTCACAAACAACTTCTGAGCACCTTAATATAGTGGTCTTCTGAGCACCTTAATATAGTGGTCTTCATGATACTACTTCGCTAGGTGACAAGGATATAATCGCTCCTTTGGTAGTGAGCAAAGTACTGCTTTGTCACTAGATCTTACTCTTCACAGTCTTTCTCCTTACTAAGGGGGAAAGACATTTTCCTTCACCCCAAATGCAGAGCAGACTCATTTCTTACAGACTCCAGATCACTCAGCAGTGCTCCATCTCATGAAATACAGATGATGATTGGTTTGCTGGACATTGGCCAACTTTGGGCCATTCCTGGGAAGGTTAGAGGCAGGACCTTGGCAATCACCTTCAAAATACAGGGCCTGCCTCCAGTATCAATGATGATTAAGACAGCCATGGTGTTGCCACCTCAGCAAATGAGTAACATCAGCTCTAGCAGTTTTCTGCTTGCTATCTTTTCCATACTGGTCTTTGCTTTCTTCTCTGCCATAGGAGGCCCTGGATGAAACCACGTCACTTGTCAGAAGGTGGCTGGAGCTTATCTCCAACAGGGCCTTCAAAGACTGTTCCAGCAGATGGAGCTTTTACCTCATGTCTTGCAATTTACACATTCTTGTGGAAAATGACAATCAGGCATCTGTTTCTTTATGAGATTCCCACACAAGCAGAGATGCTTGGTGAGTCCATTCCTTACAATGACTAACCCTGGAAAATGCAGAGCACCTAAACCTGGTAGGCTCTGAATCACAGAGGAATCAGTAGGAGAACTGTAGGAGTCAGCTCAGATAGACAGAGTCAATTTACAGCAAATGGTCTAGGATGTAACAAAGAGAGATGAAGATTTTCCCAGAAATGAGTTTAGCTTAAGTGTGTTAGACATGCTCCAGTTTCTAGCTCCCTGTCCTAGGGCCCAGAGGGAAATGAATGAAGGTCACAGCACCTTCAGGCCATCCCAGGAAAGGAAAAGGAGACTCACAGCTCGTACAAGTCTTCTAATTTCATACAAGTGGAATGTGTGGACCCAAGAGGATCCATGGTGACATCTGAAGACCTAGAAGACTTCCAGCCCCAAGGCTAACTCCAAGAGCAGAAGAATAAGAAAATAAAAAGGCTGTTGTAGAAAAAAAAATAAGTAAATAAATAAATAAAAAGAGATGCCTGCATTGCTTCATTTTTCTTACACCTGGCAAGGTCCTTGGGACAACTTTGATGGCTAGGAAGGTGTGAGAAGCATCTCTCCTCTAGTATCAAATGGCCAATTCCAGCATGGGAATCCAACATCAAAAGGAGGCATTTCTAGAGCCCCGCCAGCAGATACTCAGGAAACAGATCTTCCTCAGGGAACAGATCTTTAATATCACACCAAGTGATACAGATGCTTCATATGATGACAAATAGTAGGATGCAAATATGCAGCTTTACCTTACAACCAGTTGCCTTAAAGGCTGACCAGTTTTCCATGCTTGGGTACATCCCACCTCAAACATACAGAAACTGGGCTCTCCCTTGCTGACTTGCTTTCTTTTTCTCCAGTTTCAGAGCCCACCCACCCCACCCCCGTCCTCCTGTAGCTTTGCCTCAGCGAGACTGCTTTGCCTCCCAGTGCCAGCATGCAAAAGCTAGCCTGGCCAGTCACAACCGGGAGGCTCTTCCCCTGCCAACCGTGATCATCTTGACAGTTCTGCTTTCTCCTCACATCATCTGTCAACTCTCTCACTCCACCTCCCCTTCCTGAAATCAGCCTCCCCCATCTACCAGGGGTCAAGAGGATAGAGGCGCGGTGCCAAAGTCAGGGCACGCTCTGCTTCCATCCCATCTCAACTCAGTGAGGAGCCTGACAGAGCCAGGGTCAAGCCAGGATGGGACCATTAGGCTTGTGGGAAAGCAGTAGTGCCCTAAGTGGCTACAAAACTCAACTCATCATACTTCTGCTCTGGGAAAGGAACACCTCGAGTGTCAGTGTTTAAGTGTGGTTTGACTCATGAAAGACTGACAAAAAGATTTAAGGAAAAGATCCATATAGTCCCAGATCTGTGGACCACTCTCCAACTGCCTATAATGGAGCTTTTATCTCTAGCAATACATCTCCGTCTGGACTGGCCACTCTCTTTTCTTTGACTAACTTGGGATCCACTTTGACAGCACTACCAACAAATGTCACTCCTGATCTTGGCATTGCATGTTAGTTTAGATCTGTTTCCTTCTGGCCTAGTTCTGCTGATGAGCTTTATTATCGGCCTGAAGGAATTTCAGAGATGTGCTTCTTCCCAGCACCAACCAGCAAATCTCTGTTGTGCACTGTACTAAAACAACCCATAAGTAATGCTTATAGCTTCGACTAATATAATTTAAACAGCTTCTGTAACAAATACCAGGTCAGAATATTAGTTAACCCCGAGCAGAGGAGTCCTACTCACACCCGTACCCCTTGTCGTAAAAGAGGCTACCTGTCAGAGGACAGTATAGTTAAATGCAGCACGTCGGTGCTACACAGAAATTAAGAGAGCACATTTGGGCTCAGGAGCCTCTGCTCAAGTCTTTCTGGTATGTTACAGTTTCCGCAATAAGCAAAAGGGCATCATCTCCCATCTGCCATCACCTTCATTCCATACAGGACTTTCTGCTCATTTGGGTAGCTGGTGTTTGTCAGGCAAATTTTTCTTCAAGGTTAATATCAGACATGGGACATACCGGAACCACTTTCAGTGTCTAAAGAACACACATTTGGGCAAGAAACACATAGAAGAAGGAACCCTTCTAAAATATTCTTATTAGGCAGCTCAAAGGAAACAAAGAAAAAAGCCCAGGTCTCTTTGGGAATTCTTTGTCCATACAACTTTCTCTCAAAACCAAACCAAACAAAAAGCCCAATCAAAAACTCTTCTGTTTTCATCATATATGAATAATCATCTATAAAGTTCGATCTAGTTCTGCTGGAAACCCAGCACATAAAGAGTTCTGCCTGCAGTGGTTCACTGGAGTTACTGCACCGTGGAGTAAAGCTTCCAGTAAAACTCAGCCTACACTGACTATGAACACTAGGCAGAAAGAGAGGGTTACATGGGAGCATCACCTTGGCCAGTCTGTAGAAATGCAGAGGGAAAGGGAAAGAGAAATAACCCCATTATACTTTCTTCTGCCACCTTCCATCCAAGATGATATTCGGTAAAACATTCAAAGACTTGGAATGAGTGTTTCATTTTATTGTTTTTGTATTGTTTTGGTGAAATCATAAACATCTTTCGACTGGAAACATTTAAAGAAACTGGCTTTTCTGTTTCTAGTTTTTATATTTTTAATGAGGAGCCCATAAACCAAAAATGGGCAAAACCACTTAAAACTGCTTTAAATCTCCTGATCCTCATTAGCGACTATAAACCTATACTAGATAGAAGAAACTATAAAGTATAGCCAGACTTAGCCTAAATAGTGCAACACCCTAGCAAGGGGTAGGGAACAAGCTGGTTCAAGACGGTTTCAGCTGACAGTTATGTGACAACAGCCACAAAGGGCAGAGCTTATTGGATATGAAGAATCCATTCCACCAGACAGAATAAAAAGAGATCTTTCTTTGAAATTTCAATCAATTGAAATTTTACAAGAATCCCTAAAATCCAAAGCTCCATTTTTAGCTTCACATTCAATGTAAACCACAGTATTCTGTGGCTTTTCTAGCACACTCGGAAGAAACTAGATAAACTACTATATTGTTTAATACTTAGGATTTAGCATTCTGGATTCCAATCCCACCTCAGGCAGCTTCTGACACGATACCCTTCAATAAATCACATTCTGTTTGCCTCTCAGTTTTGCCATCAGTAAAATGGAGATAACATGCATTTCGCTGTGTGGTGGAGTGATGTGAAGGCTGACTGATTTATCAGTAGTTGTGAGATGCTTAGGAATACTCTGATGAAATGTGCCACATGTATGCACAATTTATTATTAACCTGACAGCATTTTAGCTCTTTTATTTTCCTGCCTTGCACACAATTCAAGTGCAGGATGCCTGAAGCACATTTGAATGGATGCCATGTGGCATTTTGATTGTAGCAGGTACTATCATTTAATTCTGAAATTCACAACCTTAGCGCCACATTAAAGCAGGATTTTTGCAATTAATTTTCCTTTTTCACTCAGTTTTTAAAAGGAAAAATTTGAATGGTCTTGATTTTAGTTAGTATCATTTCATTAAAACTATTAAAGGCACACGGGCAAGGAAAGAATCTCAAGCAGAAAAATTGTTCAGGCCAAACCTCTAGAGGTGAAAAAGGATGAAAATAAATGCTATATGAAGGTTAAATGATCAAAATTACTATTTAGAAGCCCAAGTCAGTCTCAGAGCTCCACGGTGCTTCGGTCACTTTTCAAACTGGGAATTAAAAGTAGCATTTTTTTTTAAAGAAGACCAACAAATCTAAGTAGATTTGGGTTTAGTTCTTATTTAAGCACATCTTTCATGAGTATGAATGAAGGTTTTGACTGGCTAACAAGTACGTAGCGTATGAGGTTAATTTTTAGGTGAATACCAATAAGTGTAAAAAAAAAATGTAGAATGATCTATACATTTGATGTATTTTTCATACAACTGCTCATTAATGACACTGTATCTGCAAGTTCAAACAGTTGATGCACACACATTCTGCAGCAGAGTCAATCCTTCACAAGGAGAAAACAACTGGGCAGGTGTATGCCTGGAAAATATAACAGATGAAACATTTTGTCTCACTCCCAGACCTGAAAAGTAGCTTAAATTATTTTAGTCTGCTTTCCACAACAACGTTTTGTCAAGTAAACAAGAAGAAACTTAAGCAACTTCAGCTCTGGAGGAAAACCAGTGACGACTGTTACAAATATCCCCAAATAGTGGAATATAGGTTCATAGATGTTTAAGGCCAGAGGGAGCATTAAATAGACCTACAACAGAGCAGTGACCTCCACTGTAAGTGGTAGCAGGGCTATAATTAAACACCATTGACAAATGAGGTCTGAAATCACAGCCAATTGTTCTCCTGAGATAGAGGATCTGTTACTGAGTACTTTGGTTTAGATATCTTTTGCCTCAGGCAAACTGGGAGTCTCCACACTGGCAGTGGCAATGACAGGGAAAACGTCCCAGAGCTCAAGAATGGCTGTCATGCCATACAAGTGCAATTCCCAAGAGATCTTCCAAGGCAGAGCCTTGCTCATCCAGCCCAAATCTCAGCTTGGAGTGGCTGCAATTAAAAATAAAAAATAAAAAATCTTGAATGGAGAGGTATCTGTTATATCTGTTATGCTCTTCTCTGGAAATGTCCACTGCCCAGTCATCAGGCTCAGCTACATTGCAAACTGCTTGGGTTCAAGTCAACACATTAAAAAAGCTAAAGACGAAACTGCTGACCATCCCAACTTCTCGAATCAGCAGTTGTGGCTCTTCCTTAATATAGGCAGCCTTGCTGCCTTCACTGTCCCTATTGAGAGGCTGCACTACTCAGTTATACTGGGACATCTGAGCTGTCGTATGGGGAATAACTCACCCAAGTCCTATCCACCCAAGTTCATTCCTCAGGCCCTTCATTTAGTGGAGTTCTTGACAACCAGCAGTACCTACAGATCTGTCACCTTATATGACCTTAAACGAGGACATGGATTCACACCACTCCTCCCTGCTGGGAGGTTTCAAAGGGCATCGATGTGACCCATCACCCTACCTGTGCTCCAGGCTCCCCTCACTGAGAGCTGGAAAACTTCTCCTCTCTGGTCAAGTCTCACCTGTGCCAGGTTCTTTCCTTCTGCCTCCACTTCTGGGACTTACAGTTCCCAGAGCTATAGCAGATTGGGATTCGGTCCACAGGGTTTCATTAGAGCTTTTTAGTTGGTGTAGGAGCATATGTTTCTTCCTTAAAACACTTCCAATTTTTAGCAATGTATCATTAGTGTGCTCACTAGGGACAATGATGCTAATAAGTTATAAAATAAGGTAGAAATATCTGGACAATTGATACAGATTATATTTTATACAAAGTCAGAATCCAAAAATTCTATGAAATAAAAATGAATCTTTTTCTGCTATCATCAAAATCAGTATTTTTCTAAATATTTTGACTTGAATGAAAACAGTGTTTCTGTTGAGGAAAAACATTTCCAAGCTGTCTTATTGTGATGTGCCTTAGCTAGTCTAAACGTTGCTTCCCATGTCTTTCAGTAGAACATGCCACAGGATAAGGGCAGTCAAAAACCAGGCTGCCTTACCTATAGATTTAACTGCAAGATGTGAAGTAAAGTGCCTAGGTATGGATGCTGAATATTTGTTTAAGCCCAGCAGGTCTTGGAGTTTGTTGTAGATGTGTTCATTGTTGCAGCTGAGCATTTCAGCTGAAGTAACAAAAGAAAATAGAGACTTCAGGAGGAAACAACTAAGCCAGTAACCTAAATTATAATTTGATCTTCAACATCCTAATGTTTGTTGTTCTATTTTTAATTAAAAAAAAAATAAAAAATTATCCAACAGTGCAGTGCCCGCTAGAGGAACTCTGAAAAGCAGATTTTGCCATTTCTTGCAACATCCAATATTTTCTTGTAAAACTTTATTTCTTCTTCTACTCAGCCATACCACTATCACCACATGCCTACCTTCCATGCTGCCCTGATCACACAGGCACCAGTACCAGAGCTAGCAAATTTTAAGCTGGACACGCTCGCATTAGTCATGCCTCATCTTTGACACTAATATAAATATACCTCTGTGACAGACGTAACAAGGCTCCTGCTTCCTGATGGCAACATATCCAATCTGTCTTTTTAAAAAAAAAAAAAAAAAAAAAAAAAAAAAAAAACGTTCATTGATCTGCTGTTATTCTCCTTTAAGTCATAACTATCTGAATAACAGGAACCTGCACAGATCCCCAGCTCCACCAAAGGTCTGCCTGGAATCACACAGGGCGGTCCCTTCGTGCAGCAAACCCTTTCCTACAGCTGCAAGTCCCAGGGCAGCTCTAGCAGGAGCCACAGAGGGCAGGGCAAAAGACAGAAGACAAAACACAAAAATTCTGGCTACTTTCCCAGCTTTGTCTTTCAGGTGGTCCTAGACAAGCAATTTAATCTCTCGGTTTTCTCTCCTTTCCTCTTCACCAGGCTCACCTTTTTGTTGGTGGTGGTTTTGTTTTGTTTTTAAGAGCAATTTATTAAGAAATGATACCACAGGCTTCTTCCCCATATAAAAAAAATCTTGGGGGAATATAAGCAATATATTTTCAGCCACACACAGAAAGGAGCTTAAGGAATTTAGCTGCAAACACCACTGAGCTATGAAATTCACAGATCACAACACAAGCTGCTCTCATCTCTGCTAGCCATCTCTGCTTCAGCTGTGGTTTCTGAGCAGCCTCAGCGGACAAACCTGCCTTGAGCTCCTCGGATTTCTCCTATATTGCCTTGAGGAGAAAGGTACTGAGAGGCACTCTGGCCCTGAAAGCTGAGCTGGCAGGATGGAAGCAGCAGGAAAGACCAGAAAATCAAACACATGTGCAGAGACACACCAGAGGTTTGGGAAACTCAGAGAGTGTCATTTTTCTCGAGTACTAAGGCAACAACCTGAGAAGAAATGAAAATCCACCCATGGGACTAGGCAGTCTGAGAAAGGCTTCTGAATAAGCAGCAGCCAAGTAAGCTCTGGGGCATGCCAGCAGCATTAGAGATTGAAGTCAGGTTTTAACCTACGATTTCTGCATCCGCCAGTGAACTGTTTCTTCTGTTCTGATACATGTCTCTGTCAAATACTCAGGGCCAAACCCAGCCCATCATATTCTCTCAGGTTACTTTACCAGTCGAATTCCATGAACAAGAAGAGGGAGGTCACACCTGAAGAGCAAATCCCGGTAACAAAGCACCCCTTCCACCTTTGGCCTACATAGCAAACTGCAGATCAGCCATAAATGTATCAGCTAAATCTCATAAGCAGTTAGACTTGCGATGGCAAGAGTTTACAGGAAGAGAAATACAGCAAGAAGATTTTACTTTCCTTTCCGGTGCCTTAGAAACACAAAACACTGGCCAGCTTTGCACTAATTAAAGCACTACCCAGAGTTGTTCTACTCTGTTGTCCTGCTTTTTATGCAATGATTTATGCAAGAACAGAGGAAGAGCAAACTCTGCAATTCTGCTCTGGTGGCCTTTTATACCCTCCATGCTTTCCCTGACAGCCCAAGGTCGAGCTGAGTTGAGCATGGAGAGTGAAAGGGGCCAGGCTGGAAGCAGCAGCCATGGCGGGGAGCGCACCAAGGCAGGCAGGTAGGCAGAGGTGGGGCACTGCGCAAGGAAAAGCATCTCATCAGCGCCTGGGGATCGCGACAGAGGGCATCTGGGGAGAGCCAGCGGAGCACATGGGACGCATATGAAAAAAGTCATAAGTTCTCCTTCTCCCATCGCTCCCATCAGCGTCCTGCAGTGCAGCATCTGCTCGGTGTCACCCAACAGCCTACACTGCTCCTACACTGCTGCTGGGGCTCTGTCTTCAGCGGCGCAGCTGCAGCCTGGCCTGGGAAGGCTCCAAGCGCACATAGCATGACAGTGCGCGAAGCTGCACGAAACTGGGGGATTTCAGTCAAAAGGAAAGAAGAGGAACACTCCTCAGTCACGGTTTACTCAATAAGGAAAGCTACCTTAATTCTTAACTGCAAGCCAAGTCAGAAAACTGTCAGTCAAACCAGGTCCCTGTACTGGGTGCTCATGAATTATCGTAATTTACCTGTCCTGCTATTTATATGGCTCTATCTTTGTCATACAGCATGGTGTGAGGTCCTTAATAACTAAGATAGGAAGACCCATTGGCTACATACCTCCGATATGGGAAATGAAGCACAGAGGGTAAACCCAGCACATACCCCCTCTGAAGTAAGCTCAGGTGATTCAATTCTGAGTCCTTCAGTCTGCCAGAAAATCATCCCAGGGATGCTGGAAGTCTGTGGCAGAACTGGAAATTAGTCTCAGGTGCTCAACTAATGCCTTAATGACCACACCACCCTTTCTCGCCAAAGATAAAAGTTCTGCTGCACCAATCCCCTTCCTTCATGCATTGCACCCTGGCCTTCTCTCAGGATAACAGGGTGAGCAATTGCATGTGTAGACAGGGTCTGGCCAGCTGAAACAGCACTACCAGCAATGACATCGGCAACATAAAGTAAGAAATCAGGGTACTCAGGTCCCCGCCCCATTTCAGAACAAATGCCCTCAAATACAAAATGGCTTCAAGCAGTCTGTGACACCTCCATGCATCTCACACCTCCCTGCCTCAGCCCTTGGGCTGCTCTGCACCCAGCTGTCAGCTCCTGGACCCGTTCACAGGTAGAGCAAGGGGAAATGTTTTGCTCTGCAGGGTGGGTTTACAACACCAGTAAGCTTGTCTGCAATGAAGGATTGTGGGACAGACACACGCATACACCCCAAAACCACCTTGCTGTCTCTGGACAGCAATAACATGGCAGTTGCCTTGCTTTCTAGAGGTGCAGAGAGCAGAGAAGCTTTGCTATCCATCGAGTTCAAAGTGGGTCAGCAAAGGAACAAGAGGTGAAGTGAGATCAGAAGCCAGCCAGGACAGGTGGCTGCTCTACCATTTCGTCACGTGGATCACCACCTCCTCCCAGCCCAGGGAGCGCTCAGTGCCGAGGCCGACGTGCCGAGGTCCATCTTCTGTCAGCAGTGCCAGAGTCTGCTGGGCGGACGTCCTCCTCCGCTTCTTCCCTGCAGCTTTTTCATGTGGCTGCCAGCATCCTCTAGGTTTCCAGGAGGATTAGCTCCCGCCATTTTCCACCAGAACTTAACAAAAGTTACCCTGTGGCAAATGACCTGCACGTTCCATCCTGGAGTGCAGATGAAAGCAAGGCTAGAGCATGTGCTGTCTTGCTTGGGGCTGTATTTACTGCTGATTGACCTCCGTGACAGGCTGCCTAGCTCAGCAGAAGCCTGGACAGTAATACTAGGCCAACACTTTTTTTTTTTTTTTTGCTTTTTTTCCAGGGACAAACAAAGGAAAATGAACCTTCCTCCTGAAATAGTAATCTTCCCCACCCTTCCTTTCCCTAAGTTGGAAAGAGAAATTTCTGGCTCCACTCATTTTCATAATTTTTGAGTTCTTTTTATTTCTTTTGAATAATTTCTTAGTAACACCCCAAAATTCAGTTTAGGTCATAGCTGTGTACAGGTTGGGAAGGAGCAGGAGCCACCGGGCTGGTCTGCAGGCTGACAGAGGGAGCTGGTATCTAAATTCCAGCAAGATTCAGTCTTCCAGAAGCTCTCTCAGCCCATTCAGACGTCCTCTCAGAACCAGCCAAGAACTGCTCTCTTACTCTGTGAGGCAGGTAACACCAGGACTGAATAGCTGCTGGAAACAGCCTCTGTGAGCTATGGCTTACTCTTTAATAAAGTAACATTTTCATCCTGTTTTTACCCCAGTCCCACCTCCTCCTCGCCTACAAACTGCTCTCACCCTTCACCAGCTCCCACCAAGCGGGTCTGCTCCTGTTCCAACTGCAGTTTGCCTCATTTCAGTAGGGGCGATGCCCAGGCTCAGCCTGACTGAGGGCTACAACTTGTCTGCTGCCTGAGGGCTGCAGCTGATCTGCACTCAAGCAGAAAAGGACCGTAGCCTCATGGTCATCTATAATACAGAAGAATGAAACAAGAAGAATATAGCTGTCAGCATCTATTGCAGCGAGACCAAACTGGCGGCACGCCTCCTACGGGTGCCTGCCATCTCCCTGCGGCTCCCCTGCATCAGAAGCAGGGAAGGGAGGAAGCAAACCCGGCCAGGCCTGGAGCTGCCGCAGTCCCCGCTGGGCAGGGGAGGTGGGACCTGGGTCGCTTCTGTGGAGGGGTGTGTTGGATCCCAACTCTGTGGCTCCTGCTCAGTTTTGGTGTTCATTATTAAGAGTAACAAGCAACACTTAAACTGCACTTTGGAGTTTCAAAGCACTTTGCAAACATTAATTAATATCTTAACACATCATCTTTCTCTGGTGCCCATCTGGCGTTGCATCAAAAAATTACAACCAGACTGGAAAAAAAAAATTACTGTTTTAAATAGAACCAAATGAACTTAATCCAAGAAGAATGAGCAAGAGAAGGAGCTAGGAAAAAATAAACTTGCTGCTGCAGAGCTATGTCAGGAGCAGGGCTCTTAGCAGTGTTCTGCTCAACGGCCTGCTGGGGTATAGGACGTGCCATAAAAGAACAGCTTTGCCTCTTGCAACATTTACTCCACAGCCCTTGGAGACCATCAATTCTGGAGCTCTGCACTGGTGACTGAAGATCTGGGCCCCCCAGAGCTGCCTGCTGTCCTGGAAGTGCAGAGCACAAGACCAAATGGAGGGGCTGCAGCTGTTTATTGATGGTGAATCCACCGACAACCAATTTATATTCATCTATCAAGGAATATGCAAGTGGAAGCAAATATTATGGTCATGTTCATTTGTTTCTGATTACAAAATGTATGTAAATGCATATGCAAATTAAGTGCACCCATCAGGCTCATGGCAAAGCGCCAAATTAGCCCTTAGCGTTACCGAGTTCGGGGTGGCTGGCGGGGAGATACGGTGCTCACAAGGAAGGCTCGGCAGCCCTTTTAGATGCAGCCAAAACTGGCTGCTCCAAAGGGGCAGGTGGAGGATAAATCCTGCAGTAACTTGTCTCTTTAAACGAAGCTGAGGGGCTATAGAAAAATCTGTTCCCGCTGCAGTTAAAAGTGTGATAATTACAGAGCAACGGGCTCCTCTGTCATTCAGCAGGCAGCATCCCCAGGAAATCTTGCTCTGTAATCAAGGGAAGAGGTGCAATCAGGCCCCTATTCAGGCTTCGTTTAGAAACAGCCCCTGCAGGCAACACAAAGGCTTCAGCATGGTGCTTTGTGAAGCTGGTGATCACATCAACGTCTTGGTTCTGCAACTACAAGCAGAGTTAATGTCACATCTAAGCACATCTTCTGTTCACCTTCACCACCAAGTCCAGAAGGGGCCTAGGAGAGGGGTGAGGTCGTGGGCCAAACCCCTGCTGTACGTAGGATGCTGCACTAAAACTCACCCTCCACACCTTGATGGCGGAGGACGAGAATTTCTAGCAGCCTAAGCAAGGCGGCGTGGTCCTGAACGGGAGATGTGAGCACACGCAGCTGGCTGCTACAGCAGCACTGTTGGCAAAATTTGCGTAGGGAAGGAGAACATTCTTGATTTGTGTTTTCTGGGTTGTTTTATTTTTTTTTTTCCCCTGACATGAATGTATATCTCTGTGCTGCTCAAATTCTACAGGAACCTCATTGTCTTGGCAGCCGCCTGATCTCACGGAGACTGATGAGGTTTATTAGAGGGGAAGGTGTCTCTGACTTCAGCTTTCATGTCTAATGCCACTATTGCCCAGAAACATACAAATTAATTGCTACTCAAATCAGCCATCCTTTGTACCCTACAGAGCTGTCAGGTTCAATGAACCGGTTTACTCCAACTGCAATAAAAATAGTATCACATTTTATTCAAAACGGCCGGATCTTCCAAAGTGTGCACACATTTGCACACCCATGGTATAAAGTCAGGCACACAAATCATAATTCTCAGTGACCAGCAATGATCAGCTCAGCTACCCATCTGGGCATGTAGCTACCAGGACATACACAATCCTGGCAACTCTGCATGCATAATAGGAGCTAAAAAGCATTCTGCACACTGGGGCATGTTCTGGGCAGAATTTACAGTGTTGTCTCATTGTGGAATGGTTGCTTTCTGCTGAGGCTCACTGTAACTTCACTTTGCATCACAATAACCCCTAACACTGCAAATGGAGTTCATTCCGTCACAGTACGTGATCAGGAGGTTCCACTCTCTATTTGTTTTTTATTTCTCTGGCCACAGAATAGATGATTGTGCTGTGGTTTCACCATCTGCAGACATAGGTATCAGTCAATAGCCAAGTAATGGCCTAGACCCTGTCAAGAGAAGTCATTATTAAAAAGGTACATACTGCATTTAGCTGTTCAAACAGTTGGTATTGATTGGATCCCATCAGTTCCCAGTAAAAGAGCCAGAGAAAGACCAAATGAAAATACACACATGGACTGCAGACTAGTAAATACTGTAATGGAGTTGAAGATCTTCCCCAAAAAGGGAGTTGATGTGCCGTTGAAAGAGCATTATCTCTTCTGAAAACGTGACTGAGAACAAAATACCACATTGAACAGAGTTCCTGCAACCATCTAGAGGCAGGATAAGGAAATAAAATAAAAAGCAATAGTTTCAGTGACAAACATTTCAATCTCTTGGAACAAAGCAAACAAAGGAAACACAAGATGGTCAATGGCCAATCAAGCCACACGCAGGAAGAGCCTGCGTCCAGTCCTGCTGTTCCTACCACATCCCACTGTTAATCAATGGAGGTACTGCCACATTCAGGCAACTGCAAGGCAACACCTTTGAAGTTGGCTAAGTTTGTCAAACTCAAACAAAAAGGTAGCTTTACTTCATTTGGTTCATTTTTAGTTTCCTTGCCACTTTTCTTTGTCTGCTTGTTTCCACTTACTGAACAGCTTTTCTTCTATTTTTCCCCTTCTCACAGTCTACACAGACACTGTAACATTTTTGGGTGGCAGCATTTAGCACACAGAAATCACCACTGCTGCAGAAGAAAGGGAGCAGAAAACAAGGCTGATTATAAAATTTTAACATAAACCAAGTAGACACCATGAAGTAATACAAGAAAAAACAGGACTGGACAAAGTGGTAGTCGCTTGTGGAAATCTATACATTTGTTCCACTGGAAAAGTTCTCTGCACAGCATCGTATGTGTGAGAAAACAGAGACAGCTAACAGTGAGTTAAAAATGTTTATTAAAAAAGGTACATCGTGACAAACTTCTTTGCTCACTCTTAATAGAAGGTTGGGCTGAAAACTGATGAATCACTAGAGGAAACAAACAGCAGTGGTGACGCATGGCTTCAAAAGGTAACAATAGCACTGCTTGATCCGTGATCTCTACAGCAGAAATATCCCTGGTTTCATTAGAAGATGCATTTCATCTCGCTCCACCCACCCAGGAAATACAGAAATCCCACCAGCAGAGCCTTGAGATTGTCCCCACAGGTGTGTGTATGGCAGCCTCGCTCACTTACAGGATTTTCCCCAGACATTTGATGAAAACCATATGCTGTTGATGTCTTGACCTGTGAAATCTTGATCCATCATCCCAGCAGCATAAAGAGGCTTACATCTTTATAACTCAGGCTCCACATGCCTCTATGGTTCTTGCGATCTTCCATCACCCAAACCTTGTATTTAGACAAGAGGTGTCTCTGCTCTGTAAGCATATGAGGATCAGGCCCCACAGCCCAGCTATTCAAGTGCTCAGTCACAACCAGCAGTCTCACCAGCTCCACATGCTTCATGGTTCAAGCACAGGAAATAGTTCTGGCTCATTACTGATATGGACCAGATGGGTGCTGACCAAAAAAATGGGGAAAAAGCAGCCTTGGAGTCTAAAGATACAAGTCTAGTTTGGAAAACTTGGAGAAAAATATGGGGGAAAAGCACTGTAGACAGTCCCTCACCAGTCATTCTGAAAGTGATTTTATTGTTGCACTTTGGTACTTTAAACTTTTATTTATAATTAATAAATGCATCAAATTCTATTACTGTATCTGAAAAATGCTGGAAACTGGCATTAGGGAGGTATTTCTCCAGCACACTATAGATCTCTACTGCACATAGAGCTGATGTTATCCCAGAAGGCATATTAGTCTTGTCTCTAAGATGGCTTATTCTGGTCAAGAATGATGACTTATGTACAGTGGTAATGTATATTATTATTATATTTGTATATAAAGACATTTTTTCTTCTATCATTAATAGCATCTTAAAATTAATGCAAATATAGATGTCATGTTTATTTTCCAAACTCTCTCTTCCTATAGAAGCACGCTTGCTCCTCCACCATGGTATTTCTGTGGGGGTACTGACTGCCTTTATGCTTACCTGTCAGCAGTATGTACACGTTACTTTCAGCACCTCTCACATTCCACTTATTAAATTCCAGTTAATTCACTTTCATTCCCAAAAGAAGTAAGGGATGGTAGTTATGATATGTAAGATATTAATGCGAGTATTTCCATTTTGACAAAAATTCATTTTTTTTCCCTTCAGATTAGACACTTCTTACCCGGTTTCATCTTTGGCTGAAGCTCAAACTGTTGTGTTTAAACCCAAATGTCAAAAAATGCTGTGATAAGATTCTTGAATTCACACTGTGATTTCCAGTCGACTTACTTAAGTCTCTTGCACATACAGAGTTAATTACCATGGCACTGCTAAACACCGAGGAAAGAACCCTGAAATACACTTCATTATGCAGTTTGCATTACTTAAGCCTTCTGGACTGAAATTTTAAAAAGTAGTATGAAACAATGGCTACAAATCCCTCTTCCTTTTGCAATATTAAAAGAGATCATTAAGCATGTCTCAAAGCAATTTAATCAAGGATGCTAAAACAATCAAGGTGCCATTCAGCAATTAGTATGCAAATAATTGAAAGGGAGCATGAGGCTTCCACAGACAGCAACAGCTTACACCAAAGGTGGCCTAACTTTTGCAGTGTCCCATCAAGCAGTTACGTTAGCCATACACATAATGCTCATTTTTACCAACACTTCGCTCAATTTACCAACACTCCATTCAGGGCCACCAAATTGTGGAATAAATCCAGATAGCTATGATCATTTCTTACCAATGCTTGTATCAGCATCAAGACAGAGTACTTCTGTATTCACCGATTCACATTTTCTACCCTTATTAATAAGCTGTTGATGAAAATCTGCCCATGCTACAAGTGCAGCATCCTTTCAAAAAGGCACTTTTTGCAATTTTGCTCATGCTCTTTGTCTACTCCCATTTCACTATTTTCTGCTGGAAAAAGAATGGTGGAACTTTAATTCCTCTGATAGCCACCAGCAGGGATAAAAGCTCAGCCACAGCCTTGCTAAGTGACAAATTAACTCTTTGGACTGCATAAAGACCAACGGGAAGCACGAATGTATTTTCTTACCTTCGGAACACAGTTTGCCAGCGTACCCAGTGGCTGAGCAGTCGCAGTGTGGCTCGCCATCCAGAAGAAAGCAAGTGCCACCGTTTTCACAGGGGTTTTCTGCGCAGAGCCCTTCCATTTCCAGTCGGACCCCTTGACTGCCCAGGAGCTGCGGCTCAGAGTTGCCATATTTCAGATCCAGGATAAATCCTTGAAACGGAGGCTCACTCAGAACGCCATCAAGGGTCAAGGCAGCAGGACGGATGTCCAGTGGGACTCCACCCACAAAAAGGTCGCTGACGATATTCATGTACTGGCGCTGGGGACGCACCTCGCCTGGCTTGGCTTCACCATCCAGCACTAGCACTGTCCGAAGGTGATTGCGGCTGACCATCAGGAAGTGCCAGTTGCTGTCGTTGACCTGCTTGTCTGTGATCACTGTAGTCTCTGCACAGTCCACGCTGAACTGCAGCTGGATGCGCCCATCGACAAGGGACAGACAGAGGAAGTCACAGACACCACCATCATCGAAGTAGAGGAGCAGCCCAGCGGAGACGTTGGTCTTGAACTGGAAGCTGAGTTCACTCCTAGTGCTGGCATCCCAGCGGAGGTAGCGGGCCCACTGGTTGGGGATGCCCATGAACTCCAGACCCAAACACAGACCCAGCAAGGAGCCTAGCAGCAAACTCACCTTCAAGGTGAAGTAGACGGAGTGGAGGGTGAAGCCCATTGTTTCAAGAATCTGCTCTTCACTAGGAGAAAAACAAAAGCCACGCTACTGTGAGGAGAACCCCAGCAGTCAATACGGAATCTGTTAAATCCAACAGAAGAGAAGGAGAGCACAGATTGACAGAGGGAGGGAGAGCAGGTGGAAAGAGAGATAGCAAGGGCACGTGACTGAGAAGAAATGTCTCCTCTCCAAGCAAAGATCTCAATTATCCTTTAGGATCCAGAGGCCTTTATCTCAGAAGTAGAGGGTATATGAAGTTACTTCTCCAGCTGGTGTACTTTCATGAAGGGCAAAATAACCCACGGTGGTTTGTTTTGGTAGAACACAAAGGTGACACTGTTTGTTCCTGGGAGGGAGGAAAGGCCGGGATAAAGCTCCAGCCTCAGATTCCTGTTTCCTAGAAGTGATGACAATATTGACGGAGGGGGCAGTGAGGTGGAAGAGAAAGTGAATTCATAAAGTACGTGATCCTTGGGAGGGCAAAAGTGAAGCCAATCTTCATGGTGAACTGGTGGCAATCCAGCCCATAATTCACTGCTTGGCACTCAGAGAGCTTGCAGGACCTGTGGGGTCAAGGGAAGAAAAAAAAAAAGATAAGGTTGATCCCACTACTAGCCATACTTTTGCCATGAAGCTTATTAAGGTCTGGTCCAGTAACTCATTTACATTTCTTGATATTCTGGCCACTTCTTCAGGCCTGCAGTCAGCTATACAGTCCTTCAAAGCACCAGGGACATCTACATCATCAAAACTAAGAGGACCAGACAGAGAACTCACCGAGGGATCTGCACAAACCACAACACTGGGCAATGAAAAAATACACCAAAGGATTTTACCCCCCTGGAGGAAAGCAATCTCAGGGACTTTACTGAGAGAAACGTTGCTGAAGTTTCCTCATTAACAATTACCTCTCAGTGGCAATGCTTAGGGCAAAGACCACAATCCCTTAGAGTCTACGAGCTGATGCAGGGCAAGGAAGGATATTAACCAAAGTTCCCTTTCCATTGCTTTCATTATACTTCCTAGAACACCAAGCAAGTGTTAGAGAAGACAACCCCGCTGTCAGGCTGTCATGCAATAGCTGCTTTTACTTTACATGTCTTGCACACTTCAGAGGCTCTAACAGGGACCTTTGCAACCTGGAAGCATGTGCTATGCAAATTATATATGGCAACCTGCAGCTTAGATGATAGGAAACTTGTAGCTTAGATGATAAGAACTGTCTAAGCACTTAACCACTTACCTTGGTCTAATGGTTTGGCAAAAAGGCCAAATTCACCCCTAGCTAACAGCAAGCAATTCCAGCTGCCTTCAGCGAGCAGGAGCTACACCTGTTAGCACTGGGATATAATTCACTTCTGCCTATTTGCACGTGGGTGACTGTATGCCTAGGGTAGGAGGATGTTTTAAGATGACAAGTAACGACAGCACAAAGCTAGGCTCATTCTTTGAAAATCCTGCTCTAAAAAAAAAAAAAAAAAAAAAAAAAAAAAGTTTTCCATTAACACAGGTGCTTGTTCACAGGCTGGGCATGAGAAAAGCTCTGAGAACTGCTAACGCTAGCACAGATACAAAGCAAAAAAGAAGGCGATGAGAATCAAGGCCTTCAACCTCACAGAAGGCAGCATGAGCACAGATTTCACAAACTGGGTCACAGGTATTGTGAGACAGCATTTGCTTGGGACTGGTGTTTTGTGTTGGGAACGATGAGCGTGGCTGGGGCTATTGCTCCTAGCAGGCGCCTTTCAACCCTGCCACCCACCTCGCGCCAAAGGAGGTGAGCCCCAGACGCTGCAGAAACGGGCACTGCATTAAAAACTCTGCTAAGGGCAGAACGTAAGCTGGAGGAGAATCTCCAGGCAAAGCAGGGGACAGCTCGCCCAGTCATGGCCTCTGCCTTACCTGCCCCAGGGACCTGCAGAAGCCGTATGTCTCCAGGGCTGCCAATCTGGCAAATTCAGCCAGCACAAAAACCAAGCCACTTACAAAACAAAACGGATCAATTAAAAGAAAACCCGCAAGCTAGAGAGTAACGTGAGCTTTCAGTGCCCAGTGGAAACCAGGCCTGTTCCCTGCAGCTGCCTGAGTGGAGCTTGTTAGCTAAACTGCTATAAACACAAATAAAATCAAGTCAAAACCAGAGGGAAGATAATTCCTTCTAATTGTTAACAGCTTGGCTCGGGAGAATGGAAGGAGGAAAAAGGAGGTGTTAGGAGAGGTGTAAAAGGGAGAAAAAAAAAAACAGATCCAAATGCTAAAATCATCTGTCTTCCCAATAATCACAGTGTTGGCTCAATTCATGTTTTGTTTTTTTTTTTTTCGGGGGGGGGTGGGGGGGGGTGTTGAAAATCAACTGGAGGAAAAAGTATGTGGCTCTTGTCCATTCACCTTTCTCCTCTGTGCTCCCCAGTGGGTCCACTAAAATAGCCCATGATTTATGGAGAAGGAGAACGGAGTGAGAGGGAGGGAAGAGAGAAAGTGATGACCCAAGCCCGGAATTATTGATGAGATGGGAATAGGAATATAATAATGTGTGTAAATGAGCCAGCGATGTGCTCCCGGCAGCTCACGGCTCCCCGGAACAGTTACCGGCACCGCAGCAGCACCCAGCGCTGCATCAGCCGGCGTTGTGCTCAGCCCAGGGCTGCACCCACCGCCCCCAGGGCTCTCACAGCAGCTCCCAGTTCCCCTGGGCAGGGCAGCACCTGCATCAGGGGTAGCCCCTGGTCTGGCCACCCAGCTCTCCCTGTTTTAAAGGACTGACTCTCTGAGAACCAGTGGAACACGGCGCACATCCTAGCATCATCTGAGCACTTCCCTGGCAATCGCAGACGAGGTACAAATGCCCCAGTACAGCCCAAATGCCTGTACAGAAGGGCCACCAATCTCCCCCAGCCCCAGGCTGTTTTACAGGTGCAAAGAAACGTCAGTCCCCACGGGATGCTTCAGTCCTTGGGGTGTTTCCAAGGAGCAGGAAAGGGAGCAGGGCTGCCTGTGCTGTACAGATCTCTGTAACACCGATACGTCTTCGTTAGGTGCCGACAAAGCCACAGTCAACAAGGGACACTTAAATCAGGCAAAAATGGTTAAACGGGGACAGAACTGTTGACTGAGGGAATCCGGGGCAATCCTTCTCTATCTGTTTTGAAAGAAGACAGAGCCCGTGCTCTCATGGTAGATGAAGACAACACAAAAATCATGAAATACAGGAGTAATTGGGGGTGCTTCACTGCCTTTTGGACATTGCAGCGCAGGCTTTGGGAAGCTGCCCACACCCAGTGAGCAGGTTGGGGCCATCTGAGGCTCCTGCAGAGCCGTGCTCCTCCTCACCACACGGCAGCAGGGCCTGCAAGGAACCCCAGCGTTTGTTTTAGCACTGACCAGGACTTGAATCTGAACCTTCAGAGAGCAAATCCTGACACAACATACCTGTGCCTTAGCCGTTCCCCACAATGATCCTCCAAGACACACCGAGAACGAATAATTTTCTGCTCTTACCATTTTATTTTTAGCATAAATACTACCCTAGCCGCCTCATGCAGCACGCTGCTACCATAGCAATGCACTGCAATTTGGGACAATAACTACAGAATCCCATAGTATTTTCTTATATATATTATCTCTGAGAAATCTCAAACTTTGTCACAGTGTGAACACATCTGACAGAAAAAGACTTCATGATGGTCACCGCCTCTTCCAGGCACGAAGCAGCAACAGCCCTGTTCCAGCTCCACTTATTGCTCAAATGGAAAAGCAACACAACCAGTATTTGCTGGGTTATATTTTAGGCTTAATGTGAGCTAGCAGCACGAAACGAGAGAGCTAGGCTGATGCGATCAGCCCTTCAACAGACCAGTAGGCGAGGTCTTTGCAGAGCATTTTAAGGACTTGGTGCCCCGAAGGAATGAGGTAGCCAGCAAGTCACCTCTGCTGCACGCCAGCAGCCTGCACTTCCCTGAGAGCTGAGCCGTGGAGCAGCCCGCACGCCCCACAGCCGGCTCAGCACCTCGCACACGCAGGACCCGCTGTAGGAAACACACCCACCTGCCCTATTCCAACTTCCCACTCACGGGGCTGCTGCTGGGGCTGCACCACTGCCCGAGCAGGCTGCCAGCCTCCAGGCCCCTTCCCAAGCTGGAGGGCAGTCGACCAACACCAAGGGGTGGGAGCCACCCCGCTCTGCAGCCTGGAGCGGGGGTCTCACCCACATCAGAGTGCCTCTCAACCGGCTGTACGCGGAGAGTGAGTGACATTTTCTAATTGCCTACTAATTTCCATAATTACTGGCTGGCACACTCTGGGTGTGGGGTTAATATCTTTGCAAACGTCTCACGACGCACCTGCCTGGGAGATGGAGAGGGAAGCTGGGCATGCCGCGTACTTACCCAGCCACACAGAAAGGTTGCAGGAGATGGGTTTGTCGCTCCCTGCCCTCCCTCCTTCACCAGCTCCCTCCCTGCCTGCTAATTGCTTGGGGATGGATTTTTTGGTTGTGAAAGCGTAATTTTCAGCAATTTCTAGTGCAGAAAGAATAATGGAGTTGGATGAAGCCAGGGACAGGCTGGCTTCCCTCACAAACCCCTAGTCAGCAGCCCAGTGCAAGCCTGCGTGCATCCTGTCGCTCCACTCCAGGATTCTAGACAAAATCCCACTGACACCGATCAGAGACGCTCACTGTCCCCTGCTGCCACCCCCTTCCTCAGCCAAAACTGCTCATTATGCCATGCTTCACGTGGAGTGAAAAACATACATTAGTGGCCTAAGATCCACAAATTTATACCCGATGTTCACCCTTGTCCTTGCTTTTGCTAGGAAAGCAGGAAACAGAAAGCTTTGCTCTTCTGCCTGGCCTCCACTGAAGCAGAGGAGCTCTGTGAAGGGGTAAGAAGGGCCCTGTGCTGGCTCTGCTTCCATCGGCACTCCCACAGGCGACTCAAGGCACAGCAACCAGATCATTACGGCTCTGTGACATATGCTGCTTGAAAGGAGCCAGTGAGATTCACAATCAATAATTGATATTAAAAGCCAGGCTTGCCAGAGGCAGAGAAATGGGGAATTAATAGTATTTATTCAGCCTGTCTTCACTCATCCAGTTCTCTGGTGAGGAACAGGCTCCTTTTGGCTAAGGCCTTGAGTGTGGGGCTCCACAGAGAGAGTTCTTCATACGAAGAAATCTTTCTGCGTGCTCCATCCTCAGCTGAATTGTGGCTAAAAAAGAAGGAAGGGGAAAAAAAAAGAAAAGAAGATAAAACCTCCAATGAAAAATGCAAATGGGGACACGATGAGTCACTACCATCACTGGGGAAAAAAAAAAGGGGTGGGGAACGAACGACAAAAATCCTCCCAATCTCATAGCTTCTTCAGCCACGATGCATGGCGAGATGTTTACAGAGAACTCAGAGGGGACAGGGAAGCTCTGAAATTCAAAAGCCCAGAGAAAACCACACCGATTAATTTAGTTTTTAATTCCTCTAGCAGCATCTGCATCTCAGCTATAAATCTGGACTCTGGCTCAGCCCTTACTGGGCTGGAGAGGACTCTGGGGTGGTGCCAGCAGAGATGTGATGAATAAACTGGGCTGGGGATAGACATGGACAGCTACACACAGGGGAGGGCTTGGTGGCACTGCACTGCTAGCAGGGGTCAGGAAGGGATAAGGCAAGGTGGGCTCTCCTCAGTGAAGTGGCAGCAAGTAGAGTTGAAAATTGTGCTTTGTCTTGTAAAGAGTTGAGCACTCCCAGCTCCTGCTGAACTTGGCAGAACTTCACAGGAGGCAGCATCTTACATGGCACTGCTGGAGGGAAGTGGAAGAGGAAACGGGAGCTTTAGGCCTTTATCTTGGATGTAGAGAGACACATGAGGATGAAGGCCAGCATCTTCTAAGCGGGGACTGGGGGTGACAGAGAGTACCTGGGGACTGTTTCTGGGTAGTTTCTAGGGATACAGTATTCATGCCAGTCTCCAACATCTCTGTGGGAACTGTACATGCCTTTGTCCCACCACAAGCCCAAAGAGAGGACATACTCTTATGATCGTTGTTTTTTTCCACCATTGGTATAATGTGCAGGCTTAGCTTTCCCATGCTGGAAAGTGCATATGGATTTGCTCGGTTCTCCTTATCTGAATTCAGCGCAGAGCTCCCTAGGAGACAGTAGCGAAAAACTCGTATCAAAGCAAAATGCAAGAACAGGAGATGCTACCATTCAGGAGGGGAGGCCTAGGATTGCAATCTAAGTGTCCTCTTAAAAGAAAAAGAGAAAAAAAAAAAAAAAAGCTAGACTCAAAAGCTTGACTCTTTGTTCCCCTCCAGCAGACTAAGAAACGTAGACGCACGTGCATACCCTGTCACTTAAGATCTGGCGGTGGTTGGCTGGTTCACTTCCCAGTACTCAGACACCTGGTTTGCAATTTTCTTTGTAATGGCCTGTACAATGCTGTGTTTTGGAACTTTGAAGGAAAAAGCATCAATAACACAGCAATATTTTAATTGTTGCAGAGCAGCACTTACATTGGGTCAAGAACTTCTCTGCATCTGGTGCTGCCCTGCCAGTGGGGAAGCCGGGGGTGCCCCAGGAGCTGGAGAGGACACAGCCAGGACAGCTGGTCCAGGCTGACCAGAGGGGTGTCCCATGCCTTGTGGCACTGTGCTGAGTAATAAGAGCTGGGAGGAAAGAAGGAGGAAGGGACGTTGGTGGTGGTGGCGTTTGGCTTCCCAAGAAACCACCACGTGGCCGAGCACCTGCCTGCTGACAGGAAGCAGCAAATGGATTCCTTGGTTTGCTTTGCTTGCACGTGTGGTTTTGCTTTACCTGGTGAGGTGTCCTTAGCTCAGCCCATGAGTTCTCACACTTTTACCTTCCCAGTTCTGTCCCGCACCCCACCTGGGGAGAGCGAGCTGCACAGTGCTGAGCTGCCAGGTTAAAGCACAAGAACACCCTGCCCCCAGTCCTCAGCCAGGGAGGCAAGGATAACTGCTTGCTGTAATACCCAACTGGGTCATCATGCATGGGGGAGCTGAGCTCCCATGCCCTCGTCTCACGCACAATACGCAGCTGGAATGCCACCAGTGGCCTCAGAAGGGATATGAGCCAGCTCGTAACATGCTCATTTCAGCAACAGGCACAGGACCCTGGCAACACAGCCTCCTACTTCACGGCCACCTGGCCGCTGCAAGAGTTAATGTTTTGTAACAGCCACCCTCCAAGGGTCTCGCCTCCTGGGCCTCCCAAAGTCAGTCAGAAGAAGAAGGGTTAAAGAAGCCACAAGGGACAGTGCGACTCCCTTCTTAAACACTCTCCCCACCCCATGAGAGGAGTCCATGTAGTCCACGAGAGTGACCTTTAACTAGCCTACCTAGCCCAAGCTCAGCAGGAATGCAATTTACAGACCATTTCAGCTCTCCAGCTTTCTTAACACAAAGAAGAAAAATCAAAACCCAAGCACAATGGAAAGAAAGAAAGAGAGAGAGAAAATAACCCTGCAGAGCAATCATGTCTGGGGCTGCTCTGATGGCTTTCTGTTCCCTTCCAGGACACAGAAATGACTCCCAGTGTGTTAATTACTCCCATTACCACAAACTCTCCACTAACAAGGACCAGCTAAAAGGAAGCGTTGGCAGCAGCTGAGCAGTTACTGCTCTGTACTGCCACGCAGGAGAAGCCAGACTCCCCCATCTCCGAGCTGGTACTAACCAGGAGAGCGATTTCTGCAAACCTAACAGCTTTTATTGTAATTCCCAGGGCGGCTGTGCTGGGAGCACTGGCCTTCCCTCAATTCCACCATCTTTAAAACAGAACGAAGAGTACCTGCTTTTCTAAAGACTTTTAAATCCAACAATTGGAGAGCTCCGAATCATTATCATTTATTTCGCTCCTCCAGTAGTTGGTCCACCTCCATCCCCCAAGCCCTCTCCTTTCTGCCACCACGAAGCCTGGCCGGACCTGCAGCACTGTTTATTCCTCCAGCTCCTACCATACCAAGGGCACAGAAGGGAGCTGCACACATGGCAGCAGGGGACTGTGTGAACTTGCAGTGCTGGCGCTACTGATAAGCGGCAAAACTTCTTCCAGATTCTGTATCCGACACACACACGCCGTATTTCTCTTTGAATAAAAAACAGCTCTTGAAAATGTGCTCCCCGGTGCTGAAAACTGGTGTTTGAGTGTGTTAACACCTGAAAGCAAGGCAACTCCCAAGAAGACCTTTCAGAGACTAACAGTCCGGAATAGGTTTGGTTTTCCCCAAAACCAAATCTGATACCACGGAGGGAGGCTTGCATCAGACACCCCTCAGCGGACAGGGCTGGAGTGTGGGGGTCTCCCACCTTTGCAGCCAGAAGAGGAAGGCAGTCCCTGTTGCGCTGTTTTACCAGCTACTTGGCATTAGGAAGAAGTACAGAAAAAGTACAGAAAATACAAAGCAACAACAAAAGAAAACTAATGGCTGGCATACCAATGAATAACACCTCGTTCTTCCTGTCTGCCTATCCATCTGCTTCTTCCTCACATATGCGTTTTGTAAGTCCTTCATAAGCAAGAGCAGCTTCTATCCTGTGACAGAATCTAGCACAAAACGGTTAAGAATAAAGATCCTAGGCACTGAGTACATATTAATAATCGAGATTTTCTGTTACAGTACCTCTACATTTCAGCTAGTGTATACTAGTTAAAAAAAAAAAAAAAAAAAAACATGAGGACTATCCAAAAGGCTAGAATTAGACCAAAATGTTAAATTAATTATTTCCATCACTTACAAATCACAATGAATTCCCACTTTGTTCACCACACTTTTATACTTCTGAACCTGATTTCCACTATGTCAGAGATGTTTGAATGTTTTTAAGCATCACACTAGGTTATGACTGAAAATGAAGACTGATGCTGTCGGTTTGGTTTGTCTGTTTTTACTGAAACATATCGTGCATAGCTGGGGACACTGCACCTGGCCAGAGCTCCCTGTCATCAACATGTCCAGTAGTTCATTTAGTCATCTATCCCCTACTGACTGGTGGCTGAAGGGAAAACAAGCAGCATCCACTTGGAAAGGAAATAAAAGGCCCACAGACATCTGAAGATTTACAGAGCCTTTTCCCATTATGTAACATGAAGCACTCTGTTTTGTTGCAACTTCATCATCTCACACAAAACTTTCCCCTCAGCTTCCCGCAAAGCAAACACTGACACACAGACCCAGCAAGGAGGTGTGAGGGGCTGTGCACAGCCCAGGGGACGTCTGCTCCAATTGCTCAGCACCTTCAATAGCTGATACTCTGTGTATGGACAACTGGGAATGGCCTTTTGGGAGCCAAGTTAAATGTTGGAATTGAAGTGTGAGGGACCCACGTTTACACAGCTCTTGCAGTGACTGGTGCTCTGAGGGAGCAAAGACTTTGGTGAGCTTGTAAACTCTCTACAAGCCTACAGCCACAGCGAGATGAGGTGTCTGCCTTCCTAACCACATCTATCCTGTACCACTAGCTCCACAGACACGTTTCCTTTTGTGCGTATATACATGTATGCATTGCCAAAATTTGCTCCTCCCCCTTCCTCTCCCTACTTCTACCTGAGGGTCATCGGGGAGATGTGATGAGGAGTTACGCACAGATAGGTTCTCAGCTGTAGTGTGCTGGGAAATGAAGTGGAAATCTTTGCCAGGATAGACTGCTAGCAAAAATCTTTAAGCGTCAGTGTCTTGGCTGGAAAAGGCCAGTCCTTGAAGCAGCTCAGGATATTGAAAGCTTTCCAAATCATCAAGGAAATGGCTTATAGCTTTACATGATAGAGGCCAGTTTCTGAACTAACCAGCAATGTGGGGATGGGTAAGAAATGCGGTAGGCACACTGCATTTGTGAGAAATTGTTTCAGCCTGTCCTGTCCCTGCAGCACGGCAAGGTGCCCTGCCAGGGTGTGCCAGGCAGCCCTGCACTGAGCTGGGCCAGCTGGGCTGCAGGAAGCTGCCTGCTGCCCTGCTGCAGCAGCGGCCTCGCAAGCAAGGGCTGAGAGCAGCTCTGAGAAAGGCCAATGCCCAGCCCTGGGGGCCCTCAAGGCAGGAACACAGTGCTGATGGCACTGTCTCTTCTGGGAGGAAGGCTGCCGGTGAGATAAATTTAAGCATAAGAGCTCTGTGACCTGAGAACAGGAGGAGTTACACACAGGATGGGTTTTGCTACTGTTTCCTAATTCATGTCCATCTTCGCAAGCTGTATTTCTGGGAATTTTCTCTCTAGACGGCCCTTTTCCTCAGAGACTTGCCAACGTGAAGTCTAAAAACAAATGTTAGGCTGTGTAAAACAAAATGATTCTTACAAAAATCAGATATAAAGGATTCACCTGTCTCTTTCAGTGGAGCCATCTCACAACGAGGTAATGACACTTCTCAGAGCACGCAGAACACCACTAGTCAAAAAGGCAGGGAAAGAACACATGTAGCAGAAGAGGAACCGTTGTGAGCATGGGATGGCAAAGAGGCAGACGCTGGCTAAAATAAGAGAGCGCAGCCCGGGCTGCCAAAGCACTTGGGAACGCCTGCAGGAAGGTGCAGGGGGGGCACCATTGCCTGATAGTTTTTCAGATGAACCTGGATAAAAGCACGAGGAATTAGCTTAACAGGGACCAACCCTTCACCACCTGAGACACAGACAGGGGACAGTGCATCAGCACAGCTCTGTTCTCTGCCTCCATCGTGCAACTCATTGCCAAAAACCCCAAACTAGGCAGCAGAGCACCTGGGCCACAGACCCAGAATGCAAAAGCTGCTGCAGCCAGCTTAATATTTCAGGTAAGCCAAGGCAGGGGGGAGCTAGCTGGCAGTGGTATGGAAATCATCGCTTTTAGAAATTATTTCACATTTTCTAATGAAGTGTTATAACACCAGTGGAGAAGATGTGCTTTAGATAAGCTTTACTTGTTGCATATTGATAAATCAATCACACTTGGTGGATTCAGGAAGACCTAAAAGATACATATTCTCCCACAAATGTTCCTTTAAAAGTCAGACGGTCTTTTAAAGAGCTTCCAGCCTTGGGACTCACAGTGCAGTGCCCTGGAAGACAATTGACATTCTGAGTGACTGGGCTGCGAATTCGAAATCCCAGCTCGACCTGCTCAAGTCAGGATCCAAACTCACATGTTTTAAAAATAGGGAAAAAAAAAAGAGAGAGCAAGAGAGGGAGGATGGGGAAAAGTCTTGATTTCTGCAAATGGCCAGGACAGGCTCTCCGAAGGTACAGATGCAATCAAGGGCCAGGGAACATCTCTGTACAGTATCTGCACAGGCCATACGTTGTGCTTTGATGCACTAGATGTATCCATACTGTTAGCAATACAGCTGACAAGGGATATTTTTTTGCTATGAAAGACACTAGTGAAAAGAACAAAAATGTATTATGTTAAGGCATTTTCATTGAAGTTCCAGGTTTTAATTAAAAAAGGAAATATTCCTATTTAACTGGCTTTCATTACAGTAACTTCCAGTCATTATTTGCTATTTCTTTTATTTCTTCTGGGAAAGGAGCAGAGAATAGGAAAAGTGGGAAAACTGAGACTACAATATAAATAGCTTCATTCCTAGCAATTGCTTAACTTTTCATTTCAAATCAATTTTAAATGTATTTTCCCCCCTTTCAACAATAATCTGCACATTCTGAATAATACATCCTTTCTGCTAACATTGTTTTCACAGTCTGAAAAGCCATTATTTTGACAAAAACATTAAGAGCAGCTCTTGCTAGCAGCGCCCACTTTTTCCCCATCACTCCAAGCCCGCTGCTGGGCTCGGCGTCTGGCTGGGAAGCTCTGTGCAGCTCTGCAGATTGGTGGTGAAGTGGTGGCACTGATTTTTATCTCCTCCTTCCACATAAATTGCTCTGAAAGCTTTTGCTAGCTGGTAGCAAATTGGTAGCCGATGAGAAATGCTGGGGGATTAGCCCTAGTTTCTAAATGAAACACCACAAACCCCCTCACCAGGACGGGCCATGATTCTTCTCCTGCCCACCAAGTACAGCAAGCAGGGGAAGAAGAAACGATAAAGATCATCTCTACATCTTAGGAGCCACCCTGCCCAGGACATAGCTAAAATGTGGGAGAAGAAAACAGTGAGAGGACTCGTTCCTGGGTAGACTGAGCACCCCGGTTTCCCACCCCACACCTGTCACGAGTACAAAAATAAGTCCAGGAGCAATGGAGGGAAAAGCTTCTCTAATCAACACTTAAAAGGAAGATACCTGAAGTGCTCGTAATAACCTGGCACAACTTCTGTTTCCAAATTGCATTGAGTAACTGAGATTTAGAAGTAACTATGGAAAATGATTACTTGGTACCACAGGCAACAGATGGTTCCTGCAACCTGCCAGTTGCCAGATTCTAGGCCAAACTTCTCCCCCGTGTAACTTCATCACACATTAATTTAACTTACTTTATCTGCGGTACCTAGCTATCGGCTGCCAATATTTTGCTGCTCAGTAGTTCCTCACGCAATGGGATTCATGTCCTAGCAGTCCGGGCACATGCTTGAGTCAGAAGTAAAAGTCTCATCGCCTGCTTGCGAGGCCTCAGGCAAAGTGCTCTTTCAGGGGATACAGCAAGGACTACACTGGAAAGTTTAATTAGTGACTGTTAAGTGCTCCACCCACTCGAAAGACAAGCTAACAGAAGAGCACCCTATTTTCCCTCACGACATTAATAGTCCCCTTTCAAGTGCAGCAAGGGAAGATGCATCCATCACACGCAGCAGATTTTCCTTTGCTACTCCTGGTGGTGCAGCCCTGAGGAGGAGGCGCGGGTTTGCTCTGCAGGATAGAAGAAAGGCACGGCTGTGGTGGGGTGGCAGCAGTGGGCTGGGGGAAGCCTCCAGCCGCCCCCTTTCCTGGCCCACTCCAGCCACCCAGCCCTTCCCAGCCCACCAGGTTCCCCAGCTCCTCGGGCTGGAGCTGGTGTGTTCTGCTCCTCCTTGGGGACTGCCTGCCCGGCCATACGATACCTCCTGCCCGTGATACAGCACGGGAAGCTGGGGTGCTCACCTTCCCCATTTAAATACCAATCAAGGGAATCCGTATCCTGGCTGTAGTGTTTCCAACGGGAATCACGGCCCACGCTGGGTGTGCTGCTCAGGCAGCTCTGCAACCCCTTGTTTGCCCCAAAACCTGCTTGCAGGACAACACATCTCCCGAGCTACAAAGACAGAAGATCAACCATCTGGGTGGAAAAATGGGTTGGTTTAGCTCCATTTTTCATCACTGGTAATCTAAACCATCTGAAAGGCTCCAAGGAAATGAAAGGTGCGTGTCCAGCTGGCTTCTTACATGCAGCACTACCCAGCACTGAGGTTCAGCTAAGTCCTGCTATTTAAGCTTGCTTTATACACTTCTGCTTGTTCCTCTGCTTTTCTGCAGATTTTAAAATTCAAAAATAAAGGCAATTTAAAAAGGCGTGCATCTAACACCAAAAAAAAATCCATGCACTCTATCTATTTAATTAAGACCTAAATAAAGGGAAAAAAAGCTACAAATTGCTTGTCTCTATATGGATGTCAGCCTTATAAGAAAATACAAGGTTTTAGCTACGTTTAATCAAAAATGTTGCTGAGAGAGAAAGAGAAAGAAAGAAAAGCTCTTTCAGATATGTGAAACATGTAGTACTGTGTAAAGTAGAACTGCCTCCAGTTCACAGGGAGACCTGCATCATTGTAAACTGCTTTTAAAGAATCCAAACATAGGATTTCCTATAAAATTAAATGAAAAGAGGATAGGATTAGGAAAACCCATCAGTCTTCTACTGTCTTCCAATTACCTTGCAAATTCAGGCCAGAAGTAGTCACCTGCTAAAAAATACATGTCAATAAAAGGTGTATAGTTACCGTGCAGCACCGAGGCAGTCTGTTGTCTTGGACTACAGCACGCTGTTGGCTTTCTGTCAGATGTCTCCCAAGAGAATCCTATACAGCTTCACATGACAAACTGTGCTCGTCCAGGGCAGTGCAATTAGAGGCATTCAAAGTGTATCTCCTAAAATATCCATTCCCTATAGCTTTTTCCAACTAGTGGGAGAGATTAAGATCACGCGTGTACCACACTACACCTGCCATTCACTACACAACTAGTTGGTTTTAAACCACAGGACTGGAGGCAGTTTCATGATAGGAAAATAAAGTCTGAGGTAATAGCACCACAGAGGCAAGAGTGCATGACTGAGCAGAGGAAGGAGGCAAGAGTGGTGTTCAGCAGAGGATTCGCTATTAAGGTAAGAAATAGCAATAAAGTCAGAAAAATGTTTTAAGCAGCACTCCTATAGGAGAAAAAAAAAAAAGAAAAAAAAAAAAAACTCAGATTCAATTGATTTCACAGACTTCACGAGCAAACTTCCTTTAATTTTCACAACCGTAAAAGCTAAGAATCCCAAATCCCAGGGGGCCATCTTCTTCTCCCAAGATACTCATTCCCAACAGACTCACCATTTCCTCCTTAACACTGGCCTGAAAAAACTCTGCTGTTGGAGGTTTTACCAGTCGCCAACTAGGCACTGATGCCTCTTAGCCACCCCACTCCTTTGGTACTTTCACTCCCAAAGCACAAGACCCTGCACCTGGAAACCAGCCTGAGTGTATACCAGTAACTGCATTACAAGGGAACATCGTATGCTCCCTCCTTTCCTCCTCAGCAGATTCTTCCTTCAACGACATCCCATAGTGCCCACTGCCACAGCAGGAGTCCCCCTCCCACTCTGCCAGTTTACATCCCACTTACACCACTTAAGCACACGCACACATGCTCATAGTAAAGCCTCTCCTCTCCTGTTCAGTCCTGGCTATAACCCAGGAACAGAGGCCAGATCCCCCTTCCCCAGACCATTGCGGAGTGCTCCCTGCCACAGCCCTCCTCTTGCAAGCCGGGGTGCCAGCCCTTCCATGTCTCTTCATGGAGACATAACTACGTGTCCGGTCAATTTTCTCCATACTTCCTCTAGGTGGGATGGAGCTAGTAATCGTGTTGTACTGGGCTGGGATTTTAATGAGTTTTACAATGCAGAAAGAAACACAATTCAGTTAGGAACAGGAGATGTCCAAAGAAAACCCAAGGTATCGCAGTGTACCACTGAGTCTAATCTGCAGTCCATATTAACCTGGCTTCTCCTTTGGCTCTTATTCAGGTGCATAACACATTAAGCAATGTGATTAGAATTGAGCTAGCATGAACCTCCCGTCCTGCCCCATGAAAACAATTCCACTATTTTAAAGGACGAAATGAAAGCATTTGCTTTTGAACCACAGACTGACAAGTGGAAAGCCCTGTCCACATACTAAACCTCCCAGCCACAAAAGATTTGTTCCTACGTATCTAATCTAATCTAATTATTAATATAGATACTTCTCTGCTACAAACTGATTGGTCATATTGATGAAATCACAAGAGTATAAAAGCGAAGTAGCCACTGCTACAGCAGGTGGGAGCTAAGCTTAGGTGATAGACCTGCAATGTAAACCTGCATGGACCTCCATCTATGGTTTCCACACTTATCAAACAAAGAAACCATTCGCCAATCCATTCAAGGTGATCAGGTGATGGTGTTTTTTTTTTTCTTTTTTTTTATTTTTAGGTAAGAGATTAAATAAGTTCTTATTTGACAGAAACAGAAGTAAGCTTACCACAGAGGAATGGAGCTAGTCTGCACTAGTGAAACAGAAAAAAATCTGAGGTAGTATTAAAAAAAAAAAAAAAATCCCTAGAACAGTAGGTTTGGGTATGTGAAAGCTACAACCTCTGTCAGAGGGCAGGGTAGGGATGCCCAAGCATAACATGAAGCCTATGTGAAGCCTATGATTTCGATCAGTCCCAGCCTCGTGTAAACAAGCATTTTTACTCATCATTCTATTGTCATTTCAGTGACTCCAATATCCCCATTTTGTGCTCCTGGGTTGGTGCTTTACAGTTATCAAGATCTGTCCACAATGCCAATGGCCCAGAAAAGAAATTAATCGCTTCCCTTTTTTAAGAGCTGTGTTTGACTTTAATTACTTTTATACTTGCTTGGGAAATCAGGCTTCATTCTCAAGAGGGTTAAAAAGGGGAAACGGAAGGAAAAAAAGACACGGAGAGAAAGAAACAGAAAAAGGAGAGACAAAAGTAAGGTGGAGGAATCCAATTAAAAATTTCTAAGCTCCTATTCCTGAAGTTTCAGCCAAAGCCACTACTTAGCAACATTAGGGAGTGCGTTTTTTAATTATTTTTTAATATTTTTTTTTATCGGTCATCTATTCAGAAAATTGCTGACATTATTCTTCAAGCAGACACGGTTATCAATCATTAGAAAATGCTTTTATCTGGAGTTGCTCATAAGAAATTGAAGTCTTTCCAAGATGAACTTAATGCAGATGGATGGTAGTGCAAGGGAGAGGAAGAAGACGTGAGCATGGGGATAGTCTGGTTACATTTTCTTCCATTTGGGTTAATATTCAAGACTGAAAAGGCACAAAGCGCTGCGGTCAGCGCGTGCAATCAGAGACCATTCTGCAGAAGTGGCTAAGAAGCGGTTACAACGAAATGACTGCTCCATGATAAATACTTCTTTAAGCACCGAGTTTCTCAGTGACACAACACTCTGCGTGTTGCTTGTCCAAGCTGTATCCATGACTGCCAAAATATTTATTCCCAGTTGGTTACTCTAGAGCTGCTGCTCAGCACTCAGCAGCATGGTCAGACCTTCATCTTCCCCTCCTTTCTCCCTCTCCTGCACCCTCCCTCTTCCTCTCCTCCCAGCCTTTCATTCCTCTACCATCACCCCTCCTCGTTCCATTTTAATCAAGGTTCTTTCCTAATTAAAACAAACAAATATGAGGAAGCAATTAACATCTTGAAGGAAGCAGATGGTGGAATAGTGCCATTTCGTTATTGCATTAAGCCTTAACTTGCTATCTCTTCAAACTTTCTGCACTTTAATTAAGCACTGTTACAGGCAAGTTCAATGGGCTCTGGAGTAGGCTTTACCCAATTAGCTCCTGAAAAGCTGCTGGCGCACGGTGGCAGGCTGAGCGGGCTGTGTAGGGTGTTGGCAAGGGTAACCCCAGGGCCAGAAGGGACTAAGAACTTCCCCTACACATGCCAAAGGTGGGAAAGGGAGCAAGGGGGAATCGAACAACAGTGATGTGGCAGAAGGATAAACCAGCCCTGCCCATCCATATTCTAGCAGCAGTTTTTCACTGCTTGTGTCACAGGACTCACTGAGCCTGAATTCTACACAAATGTTAAGGAGCCATGGTGACTTTTAATGTCTGTGTCATCTTCCCAGACTCAGTGAAGAAGTGAAGATGACCACAGACACAAAGCAGCAAAATTATGGGTAACTTTCAGGTTCATTTATCACCCTACAACCTCCAGCATTCCCTCCACTTCAAACCTCTGCTTCCATTATACCCCCAATACAATGGAGCGGCAAAGAACCAGCATTAAGGAACCTGCATCACCTAGATAAAAAACACCTGGAAACAGAAAGGTTTTTTCATTTGCCTGCACGTTTCTGTTTGCAGTCAGGCTGGCAATGCCGAACACAGGCTGATGCAGATGAAGGAAGCATCAAAGAGCAGCTGTGTCAGCCAGGGCCACCCTCTCACTTGGCCTCCACACACATGCAGACAGGCAGGTAGGCAGATGCGATCCAATTTACCTCTGCCCTACCACATTCTGGCAGATGATCCCTTACTATTCAACAACAGAGAGCAGAGTTTCTGAGTCCTACCTGCACACATCTAAGGGCAGAAAGAAAACCACCCAGCATGACCCAGACACACACAGCACTATAGATCCCAAGCCTCTTTGCAGAGAAGCATCTCCATTCCCTATACCCATATGAAGAAAAATATATTACATCTACCTGACAGATTGGAATGAGAGCCACGGACAATTTTTGTGACTCCCAGCGTCACACAGGGACTGTGTGGAGGAAACACACATCAAACCTGTCTTTTCTGCTTCTCTCGACCACAAAGATCATCTTTTTTGTATAACCACACTTGGAATATGACTCATGGAGGATTCACAAATTACGAAGTCAGAGAACATCCCTGGGGTCATCTGGCCTGAGAACTTCTCTGAATTAATTTCTGTTTGAAGCAGGAAAAAAATCCAATCCTGACTTAAAGATTTCTATTAATGGAGACTTCATAACAACTCCGAGAACATTTTTCAGGGCCTAATTATCATAGTTGTTAAAGATGTGCACCTTATTTCTAGCCCAAAGTTGTCTATTCCAGCTTCTAACCACTTGATCTCATTATATACCTTTGTCTGCTTGACTGAAGCACCCGCTATTGTAAAGCCCCCTCTCCATCTCTTCAGGATAGAAGACAATATGCAACACATGTATTTGCTGAGGGATGAGACACATATAGTGTCCTGGCATCTGTTCATTCGAAGCTTCACACTCACACAAAGAAACCATTGAACACGATACTAAGAAATGTAACGACTGCATCCTATAAATAATAACGTTTTCCTGGCTGGTCTCTTAAAAATGTGCCATGTGCAGTGCAAGCCTATTTATTATGTTGAGTATTGAATTGTGCAAAATTCAGAGGCTATGAACATCCAGTTCCCACGATAACCATGATTTAGCCCCAAGTACACATGCAAGCTTTTGTATTTTCTTGTAGATGATATTATAATTACAGCTTAAACACACCACACCAAGAAGAGAGTTTAGTAGTGTTTTGGGAACAGAACCTCTGAATTTCCTAGCTTTCAGTACCTAAATTCTCAGCTATATTATCACTTTATAGGGTGGTATGCACACACAATGGGACTGTCAACACCAGACTCAAACAGTTTATATGGATATCTAATCTTACATTAGAAGTGTATGTATATGTAATCATTCCATATTTATCCATATTTGAGGCATCTTTAGGTTCCTATGTAAAGCATTACACACACTATCTCAGAAAAAAACAACATGTTCAGATCCTCATGCTATCAAGAAAAGAGTTATTTTAATTATGCTAAAGGTATCAAGTGTATCATCTAACTGATTATTTGCCCTCCTCATAAATCAATATGGCTGTGCAGTGACTAGGTAGATGCCTAGCACAGATGCAGCCGTAGGAAGCAGTGGCGTGCTGGCTATCTACCCACTTACATCTTACCCTTAACCTATGTGCCTAAGGAAATCCCACTAGTACCTCTGGAGCAGGAGTTGAGTCTGTGTTGCCCCAAGGACCAACAGCTGTTGTCTGTGCCATCCAAACCAGGTCCTTCTGCTCTGTAAACACCACATTAGCAAATAACTTTGAGCAGAGAGTTAAAAGGCAAAGGCTCTGTGCTGTGTTCTGACATTCTGGTCACCTGTGCTCATGAAGGAGGAAGCCAGACTAAGTAAGTTTCAAGAATACCTCCAAGGATGTACTAGAGAGCCCCGAGCCTATTTCATAAGAAGAGATTAAGCCAACATGGCACTTTTACCCTGGCAAGACAAAGGTCAAGAGCAGAGATGAATTCTGTCTATAAATACTTCAGGGACAGGGAAGAAGAGAGATTTAAGCTAAAGAGCAATACTGGCACCAAAACAAAGGTATATAAACTGGTTACAAGTAACTGCATACTGGGAATTAAACAATCATTTCTAACAATCATCAGGCTGAAATTCTGGAATAGCCATCCATCCAGGAAAGGATCAGACATTACAAAACTAAGTGGTTTTATTTTCTTCAGATGATTTACAACTGCTTGTCGTGGGATTCAGGAGGTCCTCTGCAGTCCTGTGTTCCTGTCTGATCAAGGTATACATTGTAAAAAACATGAGAAGGCACAGGGGGAGCCCTAGACAGCCAATAAATATTAGGCAGGATTTAAGACAAAGCTGAGGTATGGCAGAGGAGAAAAAATGTCCCCAGTGCACTGTTCCCAAGAATGGTTAAAGCCTC
Source organism: Anas acuta (assembly GCF_963932015.1). Taxonomy (NCBI): domain Eukaryota; kingdom Metazoa; phylum Chordata; class Aves; order Anseriformes; family Anatidae; genus Anas; species Anas acuta. Next base: position 22,697,651 of record NC_088983.1, read on the forward strand.
CAAAACAGTTTCACTGTATATGAGAATACGCTGCCGTTCATACAGCAGCCCCTATTACACAAGCAATTGGAGTAGATCATTCTAATGGCCACCTCTGGCCTGAAAATCCATGGATCACAAGGCAAGGTAAAAATGATACAAGCATCAACAGAAAACCTGAAATCCTACTCCCATTCACCCAGCACTCTGAACCTGACAGCTGATTCAGATCTCAAATTTTTTCCTAGGCAGGAAACACAGCCTGACCTAGAGCTCATGTAAAGGTGAAACAAACTCCAAAACACCTGATCTGTATTGGGTAAGAGCCTAGGGACACCTTCAGAGCACTTGGATTTTGCATTCCTTTGTAACCATTTAATATGATCTGGGGATGCGGCTGTTCAAGTCCCTAGATAAAATGAAAGAACACATCACTGGAAGTCAAAGGTGTGAACTAACTCTAGTAAATATAACACCGGGATAAGGAGCAAAAAGCACTTATCCTAGGACAGTATGAATATAGACTGTGTAGTTGCAGTCTTTCTGACAACTCTCAATGCATCACAACTACAACTTTTAGAAGCCCTTCCACAGGAATATGGAAGACACAACCACTGTCCCACCTATATTTCACCTCCTGCAATTACACTCAACCTCACCAAGTGCCCTCTGCAAGTTCAGCTGGCACACTCTTCAACCAGACAGCTCTGCTGCCCAACTCCAGGTACAAAATATGTCAAATACCTTAAAAACACTAATACAGTGAACATTTTGTTTCCTCTATAAAATCCCTTCAAAGAGATGCAGTCCCCAGTGTTGACAAAGCAGGAAAAGTAATGAGGATGGGCAAGGGCCAGAGCACATACAACACTAACTCAGCGCATCTTCCTTTTGAACCCCCAGATGAAATGCAAACCTTCCTTGCCTGGGGATCTCCAAAGAGGGTGAATTTACCTGAAGTCTACCTACGGTAGACTTTACATGCGAACAAGTTGTCTACGTGGCTGAACAGACGTCAAGTTTTAGACGAACTTTGGGAATCTTCAGATGAGCCAGGGTATATGAAACCTACACAAAACAAACATTTCTGGTCTATAAATACAGACAGCCACATTCCTCCTCTCCTCTCCATGGAGCAGAGACTCCCACTACAAAGTGTCTTGCAACATGTCAGACGTATTGACAAAGCAAATAGAAGTTTGTTTTTTTCTCTGCTCTGCATTGCAAGGCCATGTTCTTTGTTCCTGCTCCTCTGATATTTATCCCTTCCTTTCTTCTCCATCTTCTGCCTCAAGCCATAGGCTTGTCTGCTGTCTCTTCATATTGGAAACATGCAAACTTGTTTGGTTTAAAAGGTCAATCACAGCTTGTTTGTTCTGAGTCTTTCTCTGATGCAAAAATCTCTTACTATAAGCTAGCAAAAACACTGGAGAAGAGCCAGTGCGGGATGGAGGACCACGACTGAGGTTTAGGTAATACATTAGGAGCACAGACACACAATTAAGGCACTGTGACTTACCGAGGCAGCATCCATCAGCTGAGGGGTCTGTGGGTCTATGTTCATGGTCAACAGCAAATAAGCCCATGTAATTCAGCTCCTAACAAGAAATGCTTAAGCCATGTAAGGGCACCTCGTATTCATCATAAATAAGTGTTACCACCGTACGGACGGTGACCAACTGATGTTAATTGAAAGCAATTGACTGTGTGGCACAAAGTTTAACTCCTCAACACCAGGAAAGGGGCTAAAACAACAGCAGTTCTGTTTTTGACAGACAAATGGGAATGGACAAAGCTATGGAAGCTGGTGCTTCCATGTCCATGGGTCAAAATAGAGGCCGTGGTATTTGAAAGCTGCTCTGTGATTGGTTTGGGGGCTTTTGTGTTTAAGTGTGTTAAAAAATAAATAAAACAAAGTTTTATATAAAAACATATGTAAAAATGTATGTCATCAATGGGGTGTTCTAAGTCTTATTTTAATGGCAGCAACCACCATTCAAAATAAACCAGACTGAGTGTGTGGTGCCTTTACTTAATTCTACCCGATTCGGCACTGCGGAGCTGTGTGTCATAAGCTCTTTATAGGTAACAGAAAAGCTGAATTCAGCAATTAAAAGTTGCCCAAGGCTGAAGCAGTGGATCCTGTTCCTCGCTTGCTTTGCCTACCTTGTGTAGCCACAAACTACCCATCACATCTTTCAACTTAAAGAACAAAAAGGTTGCAGTTCTTTCCTCTTTCCCTGGCCTGTCGGTATCACTGCAGAACCGTGTGTTTTTGTGTGGAGAGCTGGTGGCACTGCTGTGGCCATGCCTCAGTGCTGTGAGGAAGAACACAAACCACTGCTGCGGGAGGAGCCCCAGAAACCCAGAGCCGGTGCCAGCAGAAAGCCCGTCAAGAAGCAGAGTGTATGTTCACGTGCGTCACACACCACAAACTACTTTACATCCACATTTCTGTGCTCCTTGCAGTGTAGACCATGAGATCCATTATTTCTTTGCTCTTCCTCACTCACAATTGTCAGAAGAATCAAGCTCCTTTTCCACTCCCAGGCCTGCCTCCCTGCCACCTTACGGAGCAGTTGTTTTCCACCATGTAGCCAGCCACCCTGGTCCCTCCACAACCTTAAATGAAAACCTAACCAAACCAAACCAGGAGAAGTCCCTGTCAATTCAAAGACCAAAAACAGGTTTTGCTTTTAGCTGGGTTTAACAGGGACGGGCTCTTGGTATGTTATTTCCAACATTAATTGATGGCCTTTCATAACTCACTTAACTGCTTCACTTTGCTCTGTCACTTGAGACTTACACGGCCATCAACAATCACCGAAAATAATGGAACCTGAGAGGGACCAGAGCAGTTCCTCCCTCTCCGAAATCTTTCTTTACCTGTGTAGTCTGGGTTGAACTACAGCTGAACTACAGCGCTGAGCAGCTCAGTTGTACGGGCTCCAGCTGACACCCACGCACCAGTGAGAAGCAGCGCTCCTCTTCTGTAAGGCAGCATGTTCACTCCAAAAAAGAAAAAAAAAATCCCCAAGAAAACTACTACAGTTTCATTTTTCTTCTGTGTGAAAAAGTGCAAGTCCCTGTCCTGTATAATCAGAGACAGCCTTGGAGCAAACACCCACATAGCTCCCTGCTGCTATTCATTAATCGCTCCAGCAGCTCACAATGAAATCCCCAGAGAGATTTGATAGCCTTCCTGTAACTCTGCGCGTCTGTTTGAAGAGACCCCAAACAGCCACACACATAGGCACCTGTCACACGCTACCAGATACTTGAAAGCTCGGTCCCTGAGGAATATCAGAGAGGTGCCACACACATGTGCTCCCCCAAGAGACAAAAAGGAAAAAAATCAGTGACCCCCACTTACTCATGTCACGTGGTGAAATACAACTGTGTAAAAACTGTACCTTCCTGAGGAGGGCTTCGATACATTTATTGCACAAGATGTCTTCGAAAATTCCAGTGAGGTATATGATATTCAGAGAGAATTGCTTCAGGAGCTAAGTACCAGCCTCTAAGAGCAAAGCAACCAGGAGGATGCAAAGAAAGAAAGTAGAGATGTTCATTACTCCAGCAACACAACTGAAAAGGCCAGAAGTTAGGGTTGCAGCAGATGATAGATACTCCCTCAATTACTGCTCCTTGTCTCAGACACAGCTGACATTTTGTTGAGGGAAGAAGGTTGTCCTGGCTTTGGCTGAGATGGAGTTCATTTTCTTCCTAGTAGCTGGCATGGTGCTGTGTATTGGCTTTAGGATGAGAACAACGCTGATAACACACTGATGTTTTAATTGTTGCAGAGCAGTGCGCGTGTTAAGTCAAAGACTTTTTGGCTTCTGGTGCTGCCCTGGCAGTGGGGAGGCTGGGGGTGCACCAGGAGCTGGGAAGGACGCAGCCAGCACAGCTAACCCAAACTGGCCACGGGGATGTCCCACGCCATAAGGCACCATGCTGAACTGCGGGGAATTGGCCAGGGGCAGGGGGGCTGCCGCAGGTCAGGGATGGGGTGGGCATCAGTCAGCAAGTAGTTTCCTTCCCTTTCTGTCCTATTAAACTGTCTTTATCTCGACCCATGACTTTTACTTTTTTTCCAATTCTCTTCCCCATCCCACCACAGGGGAGTGAGCAAATCTGCCGGGTCAAACCACAGTAAAGGTGATTAATGTTATCCAAAGAATTAGGGGAAATAAACTAATATTCAGCTCTGTTGAAGTGAGAAGCAAATTTTCTTGGCCTCAGTAAGGCTAGAAATCCCTTTTTATCCTTTTTTTTTTTTTTTAATCGGATGCTTAATGCAGGAGATGCTTTACAATTAAAGATACAAGTGAATGAGCCCTGAAAATGGAATTCTGAGCTGCTCTTTTTTCCTGAAGTTTAACCTGGGCATTTTCCAGAGATCTTTGAACCTCCTCTGCATTCAGTTGAGACATGCAGCCCAGGAAGCCCCCCAAGGATGCCTACACCACAGAGGATGCAAACTGCAACAGGGACTCACACTTTCCATCTCCAGTCCAGCAGCCTCCTTTTGGCGTTCAGACCAATCCTCTGTGTCCTGCTTCAGAAATTGTGCTTGTAGATAAAGACACAAAGCCCAGTTAACTCTATTAGCTTCCCAACATCATGTCATGAAATGTCATCTGGGTGGAATGTCATTCCACCGCTGTCAATTCACGCCGTGGCCTTTCTGGCCTGGCTCCTCTTGCTCTTTCCCTCAGCCCGTCCCAGACGCGCACTGCAGGCTGCGGCGCTTCCGAGCCACCCACCGTACCTGTGCACAGGCTCCAGAGCAATATGAATATTGCATGTAGCAACACTTGCGGCAAAGGATATATTAAGTCCTATATTTTTAATGCCACTTTTAGTATGCCTATAAAAAGACTCTATGCAAAAGATCAGATTATGTCTTTTTGCACTGTATGGGAACAGGATACCAGGGAGAGATGTGGCAAGTGGGAATGATCCCATCCAGGTGCAGCAGCCTTTGGCAACCGGCATCTGGAAGGGATTTGCAGAGCGTGCTGTAAACATATCGTCCTACAAGCACCACAGCTCATTGGACCCATAGGATTTTTACATCTCTGGAGGTTTCCAATTGGCTAGCATGTGAAAAGTGCTGGTGAATGCTGTCCCTTGCGGGGAGTGGATTACATGCTGCTCTTCAATTTCTCTGTATCCACTCAAAAACGTGACAACTTTACATCTCGTTCTGTGCCCTCCTACAGCTCATAACAGAAGGCCAGAAGGAAGAGGAATGCCTGCCAGACACTTTTAACAATATCTGATGGTGTTTGGAGCCTTCTCTTGTATTTGTCCTTACTTCTTGCAAAATGATTAGGGTACAAAGAACAATTACAACTTCCTACACCATTCCCCCTGTTCAGCACCCCTGGAGTACCCTCTGCTTGAGTTCTGGCCCAGCAGTAAGAGATCATTTAACCTCTACAATCTCTGCAACTTTTGGATTCCTTGAGATAGCAAATGCACAAAGCAAGCACGACTGGGAGCACTTTAAAGCAAGGACAGCTGAGATTACTGTGAGGCTTTTTTCCCTGGCATCATATGTCAAGAGTGACATTCCTAGAAGAGGCGGCCCTTCCTAACACTGCTTCCCCCAAACAACAGAGAAATTTACCCGGGAATTAGGTCATTAAAACAGAGAGCCTGACCCACAATGAGAGATGGATCGATGAGTGACCTTTGATGAATTGGAGCCACTGATCAATGATTACTTTTTTATTAAATGATTCTTCTCCTGTGCTGGCTGGGACTTCCCTCACAGACAGCATTAACATTAACCTTTGTCACATGGGGATTAAAGGAGACAACACCACAGAGGACTCTCAAGGAAGAAGACAGCAGCAGGAGAACTGGCAAAACAGAGGCTCAGGTGAAGGAAACTCCAGGTTAGCTCATGCTGCCCAATTTCACCATCGCTGCTCCACCCTCTGTGTGTTGTACCTGAGCTCTGAGATGGCCGGTCAGCCTGAGGAAGAAGGCAGGTCTCAGAGAGATTCAGGAGGCTGGGAAATGAGGGACACCTAGTGAAGGCAGATGGGGCAAGGTGAGACACAACACGGCCATAACAACATGAATAAATTAGCCACAGCACCACATGAAAACCATGGCCTACTATTCAAGAGCAAGCTGTGCTGACCCACAGCTCCCAGGCACTTAACTGATGGCAGGCACAACCCTGAAGCCTTTCTATTTCACTGTTTGGCTCCATCCCAAAACAATTCTGTCTCTGTCCATGCCAACGTGTTTGACTTCAAGCTATTTGCTTCTCCTGAGTGGACACCATCGGTCACACCGATCTGCGAGAGCTGAGAAGGGGAAAAAAGCCCCTGAGGGGAAAGCACAGCTTATCAAATGTGCTGTGCCTGGGACCTGGGTTCAATCTTAACCCAGCTCTCCTGGGGTGACACTGTGCACTCATCAGATGAGTCCTCTGGCTCTATGCCCAAAGGAAAAAGACCAGCTGGGAAAATTTCTTAAATCCTTGACCATGTAAGACTGCAAGCGTGGCACAGAACAGGAAAAAACTCAGTAAACAGCGGGGAAGCAGATTCTTTCTGTTCTCAAGGGTGGCACTCTCCAGCATGGCTTCTGCTACAATGGCTCTGCTGGCTTCCCCATATCCTTCTGTAGATGATAACATCACACAGGAACTGCAGGGAGGAGCACGTGTTTGCTTCTCACACAGTCTGACTTCATTATTCCCCCTAAGTGCTGCACCATGGTCCCAGTGAAGCAAAACATCCCTGTCTTGGGCCAGTGCCAAGAAGCCAACTGTCCTTAGAGCCTCGGAGGAACAGCGAAATGTGCTGCAGGCAGCTCGGCCTGCAGCAGGAGGAAGCGTTTGGCACAAGGAAGAAACATGGAAACCAGAGAACAACATGACATGAAGCTCCACTTTGTACCTCTTGCATGTGTATGATTCACCACCACGTATGACAAGAGCAGGCATGCAAGGAGAGAGAGCTCAGACAAACCTGAAGTACCTCCCTGCACTCTCAAAGAGGAGACACAGTCAGCTGAAGCCCACCTCATCTAGCCATTACCAACGCAAAAGCAAGAAAAAATGCAAAAACAAGATGGTTTGGAAGAAATAGGAAGGGTATGGAAACGAATCATCCCACTAAATCAGAGGAGGATGGTAAGAGCGCTGATTATCACCAGCAGCACAGGTCTGAGCTATCAGTGTGACAGTGGGGAGCCTCACCATTTACTCAGCTCAGGAAAATCCCACCAGATGTGGCAAAGCTCTCTTGGCTGAAGAACGCAGTAGGCTCTCAAGTCTCCCCATAGCTTTGCTTAAAGAACACATTTCTTGAACACACATGTATACTGCTCACTGGTGTCTCCAAGGTCTCAATCTGCATGTGAAGTGTTGCTTTGCATGCTCAACTTTCTCTCCCCTCTCCTCAAAAGAGAAAGAGAGAAGGGATCGTAGTATTAAGTAGATCTTACATTTTAAACCTTATGATGTGTTGCAGAGATTAAGAAATTGGATCATATACACTACTTTCAAGTCACTCCAATTCTGTGCATCCCTATTGCCCTCAGCAGAGTTGCTGGGCTTTGCTTTTCCCCACTGCTGTATCAGCTCTCAACAAGCAAGCTCCTGCCTCCTTGTCAGAGCCAGGAGACGTTGCCAGCCGTGCCAGCACCAGCTCCCCAAGAGACCCTTTGCTATCACCACACATCCATGCTTTGTCCTTCCAGGCACAAGCTGCATGCTGAGTCCTTTCTAGAAACTTGGTCAGACGAACATTTGTAGAGACGGGATGAGCTGAGAGGAGGAACGTCACCCCTTGATGCCACACAAAATCTGCACTCTCCTCCCATTTCCCCAAGAGGCCTTTCCAAATTCTTCATTTCCTGCAGCGCTCTATGCAGCTGATCCACGTCCTTCTCCTCACTACAAACGATGACCTTGTCCTACGATTTAAGTGGTCCAGAATGCTGTTTCCTCAAACCATGGATCCAGATTTTGATAGTTAAATAAATAAAAAAGTACATAAATACATAGAAAACCACAACTGAGTGGGATCAAGGCAGTTGATAATATTTGAAGAGAAAATTGGCATCATGGGGTGCTTCACTAGCAGGCTTTTAAAAACAAGTGCAAGTTTCTAAATTTTAGCAGATCTTAGCCTGTGATTTCAGGCATATTTGAAACTAACAACAAAAACCCACATAGCTCTCTTGCTATTTTCTTGGATCCCAAACTACATTGCGAGTGGCAAATTATATTCCATTAAAGGATACTACCAATTAAAATCAAAATCATGATTCTATTTGAATTCTTTTTATTTGGTATTGTTACAAGAGACACCTAAGATTAACAGAACTGAAGGATTAGAAGGGAAAATGCCTTTCACCTAAATCCTTACTCCGTGCATTTGACAGCATTTTGTGTCAAGTCAGTTTTACTGTTTCTCTTAAAAGCAGTCAGCTCCCCTGTTAGTTGAGCTGGATTAGACCCACACAAATAGGAAAAGAAAAATACATATGGAAATGTAACTGCAGAAACTCAAATATTAGCAAGCGAGCCCAAGGATAGCACCGCTTTTTTTCAGCTAAGTAAAACGAAGCTGCTGGGTACTCCTTAAACAACACACACACACAGAAAATCCTCTGCCTCAAATAAACACACATTTCCCATCAGGCACAAAAACATATTCAACATTCAGCAGACAGTGTCAATATTGGCAGTGGTCTCTTTTTTTTCCTTTCAGTAACGCGGGAGATCTGCTTTTTCACACACCCTACCTAGAAACACGAGATCACTCTGATTCACTCTGCAACCTGCCTCTCCAGTCACACACCTGGGGGGAAGGTGTGCTGGATGTTTTCTCATCAAAGAATAAAAACATTTAAAGCATTGCGTTTCTTCTGAGATTTTGTTCCTCCTCAAAAGGAGCCTTGTCACTTAATGTTTCCTTTCTATGCTTCCCCAGCTCCAACCCCCTGCCTGGCATTCTCTCCTGTCCCAGAGTTTGTCTCCTTACCCCTGTGCTCCTTCTGGTCACCTCCTCCAGTGCTGCCTCCTGGCTCTCTCCTCTGCCTTCCTGTGCCAAGGGGACCAGCCTCTTGTGCACCTGGGTCCACACATGCACAAAGCTCTGTTTGATGTATGCTTCACACATCAGAAAGCTGCCTTTTGCTCTCTTTAGTCATTTTCTTCACTCAGAAGCTTTTCTCTAGTCCTTCTCCCTATCTCCTTCTTCCCCCTTACTTCTGCTTCCCTACATCTTTTTCCCTCAGCCAAAGCTTGGTAATTTTCTTCATGTTTCTCTCTCTTGCTCTTAAAACTTCCCATTTCTTTCCTATTCTCCAGCTACTTCCTCTGGCTTATTTTGTTACCCCAACCACGTCTCCAGGACCCCTACAGTTAAATCATTTATTAGACTCCTTTAATTTTCCCCCTTTGCTCCTTTGAGTCCGAGCACTGCCAGCCCTCAATGGCATGAACACAAACCCATGCCCTGTCTTCTCCTCCCCTCAAACAGCACAGAGCTTCACAGGGAGCTGACTGCTCCTCTAGGAAGCAATCATCAAACCTTTTCACAGGGGTACACGATGATGTATCAGCATTAAGACAGTGGATTTCTAAGAACTGATTAGAAGAGACGAGCAAAGCCTTGATAATCAAGGCTGAATCCATTTGAAGTTAAGGCAAAGGTCTGGGCTCACTGTTTTGGGGCAACTTATTCCTAGAAACTTAAGAGAAGAATCTTCTGAGACGTTTTGGCCATGGACAGAGTTAAGCAAGAAAACAGCAAGAAGTTTCAAGGCAAGAGAAGTCAAACTGACTATCCCCAGCAACCATTTACTTATTCTGAATCCAAGCTATGCAGGCAGCAAGCAACTGCATAAAGCAACTTGCAAGCTACTTAAAGAAGCTAAGAGCAATGAGTCAGAGGGGCAGCATTTATGGCACTAAGATCTTCACCTGGAAAACGAGAGGAGCGTAGCAACTGCTCAGCAGGCTGAATGGCAACGACACACACACACAACCCCCAAGAAGCAAGGCAGGATGGAGACTTTTGAAGTTTGGGCTTGATCCTCTGTGTGACAGCTGCTGGCAGCGACCTGTTGCTTCCAGACCACACGGGAAGGTCGCTCAGAGCATCGCCCCCACGCGTGCTCCCCAGCCGAATGCAAAGGTGGGTGTGTGGGTGGCAGAGGAGAAAGCAGGCAGAGGGGTGAGTGAGCATGCAGGCAGCTGTGATTGAAAACTCTGAAAGTCTAAGGTCTCTGCAAACGCCCGAGTTAAAAGCAGAGGCAGCCTCCTGGATCGATTATGCATGCACGCCACCGAAAACACAGGCTGCTAAAGTGCCAGAGCCCTGCTGGATAATTTATAGGCTGGTGTTAGTATTCACGGAGCGGTGGGCAGAGTTCAAAGGAACGAGGTGGAGAATAGAAGTTTGAGCCTTATGAAAACACTGTCACAGCCAGCATGAGCCTCAGCTCCACAAAGGGCTTCACTTGTGCCGGGCACAGGCAGAAGCCAGCAGACATTATCACAGCAGGAGCCAGCAAGTGCCATCCTGGCACAGGGGCACAGCGTCCAGGGAGCGTGCACAACCACAGTGCACTAATGTGCAAACTCTGTGAGCAACTGAGCATGTGCCTGCCTGGATTTGGGGAAAGTACAGGAGAGTTGTGTGCCAAACAGCCTGCAACCCTTCTTCTCCTGTAATGCTTCCTCACGATTCCCTTCATTCTCCTACACTGGCCATACATTAAATTTCCTGGGCTACTTCTGCCCTAAACACCAAGCAGGGAGTAACTGAGGGCCTTCAGATGCCTTTTTCACTTATGGTTTCACCAGGATTTGAAGCCAGGACTTTGGGAAAGAAATTAATCATACTAAGCCACCCAAAATGTAAGCTTTACTTAGGTGAGCTTGAGTTTTTCAGCTTTATCACTGTCTGAGCCTCTTAGCCATCTAGTTATCAGGAGAGAAAGATGGGAAGACAGTGAGGTCATCAATTTACCAAGCCCTATGTCTGCTCACGTTTGAGATTAGACACAACACCAACGGCATTAGAATAAGTACTGTGGTTGACTTCAGCAGAGACGTAAAGCAAAGCCTCCCTCGCCTCTCTTCCCTTCCTTCTCTGCAAGGCTACTACAACACCAGACCTTACAGACACATACAGGGGCACACCGCACACTCCCACTATTCACCAACAACTGCCTAGCATAGTAAAAGGAGTACAAGAGAAAGCCCCACACAGATGGATAAAAGGAGTCTGTCGAGTATTATACCATTACCTGCATGCCCAGATGCTACCTTTACATTCCATTCTCGTATGGCCTCTCCACAGCACCCAGCGTACTCCTCTCCAACCATACTCATCCCAGACGAGACTTGTCTGAAGTTAGACGTAATTATCCAATCTATAAACTTCTCTACCTGAAGCTCCCTGGCTCTTGCAACATGCTTCTGAACTGAGAAGGCACACAAGAATTTGGTATCACATATTGTGCTGCTTCAGAGACACAAATCAGAATGAAAACCTTTTGTTCCGCATTTGGACAGCACCAAGGACAATACAATTCTCATGTCTGACTAGGGAATATAGTAAAATACTTAAATAGATAATAGTTGCTTAAACTAGTCTCCTCTCCATACAGTTGCAATATAAAGTTGGATTTTTCTCCAAAGACTCTGGAGGACTAGACTATTGATAGATGCATTTTATTTTAATCATTAGAGTCATTTTTATCTTTTTGTAAACAAAAAAGATGCGTGTTTATTCTCTTGAGTGATGGCATGGATTCTCGATGTACTGCTGGCAAAACTATTACATGCAATATGCAACTTGATTAGTTCAGCTTCTACATACGTGGTGGTCGTTGGGGTTGTAGCAATCAATCTATAGGTAGTCCACTGCAACATTTCAGGTGGATTTTCAGCAGCAGTGTTATTAAAAGTCTAAGGATAAAGGCACATGTGCACAGCGCAGGATTTTGAAGGCTGGCAGCATCTGCTGCTGATAAATTTGACAACCATTAATGTAGAGAACAGTTTGGGATAGAATCTCAAACCAATCCTAAGATGAAGAGCATACTAAATGTGATTAAATAAATCAGTCTATTGTCTATGATCTTCAACAAAAAGAATTTAAACTCTTTCTATTGAATCTGAGACCCATTTTAGAGATAAGAAATAGAGATAGCAATTTGCTCTTGTCACGAAACAACTCAATCGCAGACTGAAAAAAAAGTTTGCCTCCTGCCCCTTCCATTTGATTGCTTACCTCTCACAGGATAAAAAAATAGAGGCTTCAAGGGAAAAAAAAAAAAAAAAAAACACATTTTAGTTCATGCAAACATCTGGACAGAGTCCGGCAAAATGAGGCTATAAAGCAGACAGAAAAGAGTTATACGGAAATAGAGAAAAGAGGTATAATGTGTTTAACATGGGGAGAGACACAAATTACAAAGAACAACCAAATCTGAAATGACACATAAATCAGTTTACAAACAGAACCATTTTCTCAGCACAATTATGGTGACAGAAGAATCACTGGAGAGCTTTAAGAAATCATTCGCTGAGCACTTACATGGGATAATCTAGCAAAGGGGCCCAGGAGACCTGGTTGATCTTCAAGAACAACATCCTCAAAGCACAAGAACAGTTGAATTTGATGTGCAGGAAGCCAAGCAGGTGTGGAAAGAAGCAGGTGGCTGAACAGGAAGCTCCTGATGGAGCTCAAACATAAAAGGAAGCAAATAGAAAGTGAAAGTGGGGGTGGGCTCTCCAGGAGGATACTGAAACTGCCTCGGCACATCAGGATGAAAATTAGGAAAGCTTGAAATTGCATGATAATTCACAAAAATTGAACAGTGGTAAGAAGTGCTTCAGAATGCACACTGGTAGCAAGAGAAAGACTAAGCACATTGTGGGACTAAAGCTGAATGGGACAGGGGAACAGTGGTAAAGGGTATGGAAAATATTTAGATCCACTTTTGTCTTGGTCTTCACCTGTGAAGACTGTTCGCAGCCTTTCTGCTTCACGTGCCCATTGGAAGTATCCAGGGGCCAGAAGCACTACCCACAACAGAGCAAGACTGAATTATGGAGCACCTAAGCAAGCAGGGCTTGCTTACTTCAGTCCTTGGGACAGACAAGATGTCCCAGCCTCACCGAGGGATGCAGCAACAGCTGATGTCACTGTCATGTTTTAAAGGTCACAGTGATTGAAGGCGGCTCCTGATGACTGAATAAAGGTAAATGTTGTACCTCTCTTCAAGAAGGGCAAGAAGGATTCAAGGAATTACAGACCGGTCAGCCTAACGTCAGTCCCTGGGAAGATTATGCAGCAAATCCTCCTGGAACCGATTTCCAAACACCTGAACGACCAGAAGGCAAGTGGGAACAGTCAGCATGGATTTACCAAGGGAAATCTCAGCCTGATTGCCTTATGTGCTGACAAGATTGGCTTAACGAAGAAACAGCTTTTGAAAGTTACCAATAGGATCATTGTGAAAAATTTAGAGAGAGATGGAACTGGATAAGTGTATAGCAAAGCACATGGAAAAATGACTGCAACGCTGCACTCAAAGGCTGGGGGTCTGCAATACAACAACCCAAGGGCGGCCAGTTACTAATGATGTAACTCGGGTCCTTTGCTGGACTTGCTCCATTCTGTCAATGTCTTCCTTGTATGGGGAACACCAGGAGAGCGCACAGTAAGCTGATGAGGTTCTAAGAGCCAAAAAAGACAGAACTTTTTATGAGTTGTTTCCAAAGGTACACAGGGGAGCCAGGGATAAACCCCAAAAAAGACAACTCCCTTGTTCATAACTGCTTGCCCCGTAAATGTATTCTAACACTTACGGTCCCATAACTCTGCAGTTTGTATCGAAGGGTTCCTGGAAACCAATTCACCCACAAAAAGTTAAATAATCACAGAATCATAGAATGCTTTGGGTTGGAAAGGACCCAAAAGACCACCTAATTCCAACCCCTTCCACTGGACCAGGTTGCTCAAAGCCCCATCCAACCTGACCCTAAGACTTGATAAGAAGGTTTAAATATGACTTGATTGGAAGGTTGAGGCTTCAATTTTTGCAGCATTTTAACTATTCATCACTGCATACCATAAAACATGCAGCTACATCTAGTGTCCCACGGTCACTTCATGGCTGCTGAAGAACAACAAATGGCATGGCAGGCCAAAGAGGAAGGAGGTGGGGGTTTGCAACACGGGGTCAACAGCAGGCGTGTTTTAACACACTTCACATTGGCATACTGTGCAGTGGTACCACATCACACAATGAACGACAAAGGACATCACAGCACCACACAAAGTTACTCAACTTAATATAAATTCGGAGAGAAGGGCACCTCAAAGTCACCCAGTGCCTTCCCTGCATTTTGCAGCCCTCCTGAGGTACCATCCAAGCAAGATGTGTGCAAATGCAGCCACCAGCACAGGTGGAGCTCCTGCAGCCAAGCCTGCCGAGCTCCCCAGCAGCACAGTACAGTCTCACAACTTGAACAGCTGCTCACAGGGCTGCCAATTCCCAGCCCTCCACCCTTCAGGCAGTCTTGTACTCACCCATATACAGCACCAAGGGCATAAACTATATGCACAACATTGTTTCCTAGGGCTTGTATTAGTTGGGTTTTGCATCACCTTGGTAGGACACCATTTTGGCCAACAAGCTTCTTGCTTTATGCCACTTACTTTGCACATTCATCCAACTGAGACCTGTCTTTTTTTTTTTTTTTTTTTTTTTCCCCCAGTATCCTTTTAAACACTCAGCATCAAACTCATGCTTACTGTCTCATTCTCTCTCTGTAACAAAAAACCTCCTGTTTCCCTTAAAACCTGCAGGGGTCACTTCACTGATGGGCCAATTCTGTCTCCCTACATCCATCAGGTGGATGATGGGAAGTTTGGGGACAGAAAAACCTCACCAAGTGAGAAGTAAGCTGGGTAAATAAAACAGATGGAAGATGCGCACACAAAAACTCCGAAGCAAGGGCCGCAGCTTGAATTATTATTGTAATCCTTTGCCACATGCCTACAGAAAACTTGACAACAGCTAAGCTGTCAACATGCTATCATACCACCCATCCTGCTGACCAATCTTTGTTTTTCTGTACTCCCCCAGTTATCTGTGTCCATCTGTTGTCTCTTGTCTCATTATTAGCGTGCTAGTTCTTTGGGGCAGGGAGCATTTTTTGCCCTGTGTTTGACGCAGGACTGTGTAGGTGCTACCACAATAGGCAGGAATAATAACAAAAGCAATAATTAGGTTATATCTCCCTACCTCCTTGGGTCGGAATGTTTCCCTCCTGACTTCACAGCAGCGTTCATAAAAAATTATTACTTGGTATAATTTGGGGCCTCGTAAACAAATAATTACACCACAACCTAACTTTGACCGTTTCACCAGCCATCCCTTCAGGCCTGAATCCACTGAGCTCTCCATATGCTTCAAATGGTGAGCGTGTGAGAACTGGGCTCCAGAGGACGATGCCAGCATTGCGGTGCAGCGGGACCAGTGCCCTGCATGCAACCCTTAGACAGATTTTTCCCTGGACAGAACAAACTTCCTACACACAAACTGTTGCCTCCTACTGTTGTGTGTCAACCCTGACTCACTCCTAGTGCCAAGAAGTAGAGGATAATATCTTCATCCTCCACTCGAAGAATGGCAACAGCCTGCAGTTATGAGTTTATGTAAGAAGGCAAAAAATGGTTATATTGTAAACACGCATACAGTGGTCAAGCCTAACGCTGTCCTAGTTCAACACACATGTATCCACAGGTGTTTTGTTAAACCAAAAGGAAGAAACTTCCTTCTTTGAGGTTTGTCAGAGGAACTGGATCTCTGTACTGGACATGCTCAGGAATTCACCCCTGGCCCAACTGGCTACAGACTGCCTGTTCATGTAAATCTAAGATTCGGAAGAAATGCAAGTAAAACACCACATAATGTGTCCTGGATTACTTTCCAGTAGCCATTGAAAGAGTTTTGCTGAGCCCTCAGAGAAGTGGATCCCCACTCCCTGAGTAACAGCCTCCTCTCTGGAAGTACCATGAGCACCTTTCACAAAGTACTGAAGTCAAAGTCTTTATGGGATCAGGCATTAGGTTCCCTTTTCTCTAACCCATGGGGTGGTAACACACCTCCCTGACATGCCTAACCCACACTACTCTGCTTTAGGTAACTGGAAGAAGAAATTGTTGTTCAGATGAAAACCCTGTGCCCTTGTCCACTATTTAATGGAAGAGCACAGAAAAATCATCTTGCAGTAACTGCAACACACTACACAAACCTGCAGTGGATTTTAACAGGAAAAAAACAGAGGTGGAAGTCTTCCCATCTCCAAATCATTTATCCAAATCTTCCCAGTCTAAACTAATAAGTGACAAGGATAAGAACTAGTTAAGAGGACACAGAAAGCTGGGCACACCCTCTGCTTCTTACCTGCAGGAACAGAAAGGCAGTGCTGGACGTGTATGTGACCCTGCCCAAACTCACTAGCTTCTTCAAGCCTTTCTGGGGCACGCGCTGTAAGAGTGTGTTGTGCCAGGGGCGTGAAAGGTGCTACAGGGGCATTGCAGAGGGAGTGTTTCACCCTGGCCCTGCCTCCCCGCTCTCCCACCTCAACAGCCAGAAAGGGGAGAAGCTTGATTTTCAGGTAGCCCAAGAGGTATAGGGCTGTATTCCCTCCCTGAACAGGTCAAAATTCTAGCAAAACTAGTTAAAATCTGGTGGCTCTCCATCTCATCTGCTCTGAAAACTTCCTGCAATGGGAGCACCACAACCTCTCTCAGGAACCTGTTTTCATGCTTAACTATCCAAACAGTCACAAAGCTTTTCCTAGCATCTATCTCCACATCTTCCTTGCAACAAATTAAGCTGATTACTTCTTGTCCCATCCCCAGTGGACACAGAGAACAATTAATCACTGTCTTCTTAGAACAAGCTTTTAAATATCGGAAGACTTTTCACGTCCCTCGTCAATCTTCTCTCCAGACTAAAGGAGCTCAGCTCGTGGAGCCTCTCCCTGCAGGTGACGCTCGCTGCTCTGGCTGCCCTCTCCTCATCTCCTTCCACCGTTCCTGGCTTTGCTGCTCACGCTGGACACAGTGCTCTGCTGTGGCTGCTGGAGTAGAAAAACTACCGCCTGTGTGCTACACGTGACATTCCTGTTAAATATACCCGAAAATGAGATTTACTTTTTTGCAATGTCACCACACTGTTGACTCACATTCAGTCTCTGACTCACTGTAGTGCCTCCCAGATCCCTTTCTGCAGTACTGTTGCCTGGCTTGTTATTCCCCATTTTGCATGTAGGCATTTGATTTCACCTTCCCAAGTGCAGCACTTTTCATTTGTCTTCAATGAATTTCTTCGTACTGAATTCAGACTGCTTTCCAGTTTATCAGTTTAATAGGTGTGTGACCTACGCTGTGCCAGGAAGATCAACTTCCTGCCTCGTGTTACACACAGGCTAAAAAGAGAGCATGCAAGAACTGCTGTGCTCACACAAACGTTAAGAGTTACTGTCTTATCAAAAGCCTCTCAATTTGTCACTTCCTTTTCACTCCGCATCTCTACGTGATACCCCATGGTCTTAGTAAGAAAACAGCAGCTCACTGAAGCTTGATAATATAAATTCATTCAAGAAAATCATAATCCGCTGCCAAAAAGGGACTGCAATATCCCAAGCACCACATCACTCTGACCCAAGCTGGAACCAAACAGAGCTGCTAGCAGCTCATTAACTGGGTCACATCAACCAACAAGGACAAAGGACATATTTAAAAGAAAGAAGAAAAAAAGCAGCTAATTATAGGAGCTAAATCTTTAAGACCCAGCTCAACAAAATTATGCATTTTGGTCCACTGTTGTTAGATCCACTGTCAAGTATGTATTTGATTAATGACTTGTATGAAATTACATGGGGATCAATTTGTTTCCCTGTTTTTTCCCATAAAGCCCTTTGGCTTCTAGAGATGTCGCAGGTATTTTAAATGCATTTACCTGGAATTATATTCTGTCCCACCCTCTAAGTACTGCATGAGCTAACCAGACAAGCCAGCACATTTTGATTCCAGGACTTCAACACAGTATCAGGCATACGGAGTCCCTTAAGAAGGTTCACCCCAGTCCCATCACAGATTTCCTGAATTCCCTATTTCTGTCCAAAATGCAGGCAAAACTATTGATAGGTTAAAATTTCTTCTCTTCGTGGTGTACAAAAAGATTTCAGGGTGCAACCTACAACAGTAGTAGAAGGGTTACAGAAACTGGAACATCTCAGATACATGAAACTTTCAAGAAACTCTTAATACTTCACAAATGATAGTTTTGAATTTTCAAAGTTGGGACTAGTGTGGAAAAACTCATTTGACATATACAGGGAGAAAACACCAAACTTTTTAGTTAATACACTAATTGCAGGACCACCCTGACTGCTCTGCTGACACTTCCTACCACTGTAGAGCTATCCATGGGTCATGCACCAGTACAGGCTGGGCCCACCTGGCTGGAAAACAGCTTCAAGAAAAGGGCCTGGGGGTCCTGGTGGAGACCAAGTTAAACAGGGGCCAACAGTGTGCCCTTGCAGCAAAGAAGGCTGATGGTGTCCTGGGCTGCATGAGGAGGTGTGTTACAGATCAAGGTAGGGGATCCTTCCCTTTCCTCAGCAGTGGTGAGGCCACACCTGGAGCACTGCATCCAGTTCCCTGTACAAGGAGGACATGGGGCTACTGGGGAGAGTCCAGTGAGTGAGTGGCCACAGAGACAATTAACGGACTGGAGCTCCACTCCTGCGAGGAACAGGCTGAAAGAGTTGGGACTGTTCAGCCTGGAGAAGAGAAGGCTCATGGGGCAGAACTCAGTAATGAGTACAAATATGTGAAGAAAGGGTGCAAAGAAAACGGAGCCAGGCTCTTTGCAGTGGTGCCCAGAGACAGGATGAGAGCTGATGGGCACAAACTGGAACACAGGACAACCCGTCTGAACATAAGGAAACACTCCTTTACTGTGAGGACAACCAAGCACTGGAACGAGATGTTAAGAGTGGTTGCGTAGTCTCCCTCCTTGGGAGACAAAAGCCATCTGGACATAGTCACCTGCTCCAGGTGGGCCTGCTTGAGCAGAGGGGTTGGACAAGATGATCTCCAGAGGTCCCTTACAACCTCCACAACTCTATGGGTTTCACCAGTCATCAACAGGTCAAAACTCTTCCTGAATAATAGTTCCTCTGTGGCTTAAAACTGTTCCTTTCCAAACGTGCCCTGGTGCTGCACCAGAACCTCCTGTAGCCTGGTACTGAGGGATGGTGCAGAAAGAGATTCAGCAGCCAGGATGAGCTCCTCCTCTGGAATAATCAGAATGATCCCATTCTGATTACTGCACAAACAGATCAAGATCTTCACCAGATCACTTTAACTAAGGCTTCTGCAATACTCAGAAAAATCAGACAGGTTATTTCCCCCTTCCCATTATACCCAGAACCAGAGAAGACAGAAAACACAGTGGTCAAAATATTTCAGGTCAAACTGTTTAATGCCATACATATTGCTCACATCAGCAGAGAGGTTTATTCCAGATAAGATCACAGGCTGAAGCAAGGACTCATCTTCCCTGTGGCTCCCTAGCACCTGGAAAAAGGAAAGGAGGGCAGCACGGCCTCCCACTGGCTCTTCCAGTCTACTGAACAGAAGAGAGTTCTGCCAAATAAAGGAGAGAGAGATAATCTTGTCTCACCTCCCAGTGCTCTGATGATCAGGAGAGAAAATGTTAAGTGAGCACGCCATAATTTTACACTTGAGTTCAGCAGCTGACTTATCTACATGAAGTAAATGAAGACTAGTTGAGCTACTAGTTATGAAGGAGTTAGGAGACCAAGCACACCTAAAGGCTAGTGCTTTAACTGTACCACAGCTCAATTAACTTACAGATGCAACAGTAACCACAAGAGCAGAAAATCAGAAAGGCATCAAACTGATCAGAAAGCCTCTTGAATGTTAACATGCTTTGAAGATTTCTCTTCCCTTTTTGTGTTTTAAAAGAGATGTCGTATTTTAAGAAAATACAACTACCTGGCAACTTATTAGCAAACGTCAACTGAAAATTGTGTACGTGTAGGAAGAGCAAGATTCCCCCTTGGGACAAGTGAAGGACTGTAAAGTTCAGGTGAACAGGCTTTTCTGCAGCCCCTTCCTTGCTTCCCTCCATGACTGGTCACGAAGACAGCTGACAGAAGGGCCTTCCACACATCCCTCTCCGGATCCCGTTCCTCCTCACTCCATTTAGTTTCTGCAGTTCAAGCAGATTCCTTTTTCCTCTGAAATCAATGTTTAATTAACACATTATTGGAAAAAAAAAAAAAAAGAAAAAAAAAAGGCTGTAACAGCAGACTGAAATGAAGCCAGCACCTCCCTGCTCTGCAGACGCAGGCAGTCCCATCAAACAGTTGCCCCACTGGAGAGTTCTTCCTCTCCTCATCCTCATTCAGCTGCCAGCAAACATCATCCTTTTGCTTTGTTACCTTCCTTTGCATCCCCATCCCTAGGGGAATCCTTCCCTCCTTAGAGGTGGTTCACAACAGTAGGAAAGACAGGATCACGCTGCAGAAAGTAGAGGGAGAAGGGTAGCAAGTGCTCTCTGCGTGGCCTCGCAGCATGACCAACACCTCCCCTTCAATCCTGCCATTCCCCGTGGAGCAGCACACCAATTCCCCTGGTGACTTCCCCACCTCGACACGGCAGCAGCAGGAGCGCTGCAGCGGTAACAGGACAGCTCGCTTCGCCATGAGCAGAGGGCGCTCCCAGGGTCAAACTCCCAAAGCCTGGGACTACTCGCAGCTACGCGCACCCAAAGGCAGCAGAGAGGCTACCGGCAGCTTCAAAAGCTTTACATCATGCCTCCCCCCCATCGCCTCCTCCCAACCTCATCAATTATTATTCTAGCCCATTCCTTGGCTCTCATCCGGCTGCTGGGAGGTACTTGGATGCAGGGGATGCTGCAGCACTGTCAAGGGCATTGCGAGGCAGGCCCTAGGCCTTGGGCACCCTCACTACAGGGTTGGCACAGCAGGGGAGAGGCAATGGAGTCCATGAGCTGCTGGGCTGGGCTGCCCTAGTTAGAAAAGGAGACATCAGATGTTTGAAAGGGCCTACCATCCCAGCACTGTCATTCCCAGGATCCAAAGCTACTGGTGTTAATTAGTTCCCGTGATGTGATGGATGACAAGCGGCAGGGCCAGGAATGACACAGGCAGATTGCGTTCGAAATAAGCTGTCCCTCACCATCAAGGGCAAAGGAAAGGAATCTGGAGAAGACAGGAGCTAAGCACACCACTGAGAGACGCCAGGTATGCTGACAGATGCCCCTCATCCCTGATGCCCCCCTCCCTTCACCCCGGCTCACTCCCGCTGCTGGCAGACAAGAAATAGGCAGGGGAGCACGCCTGGGGGAATATTTGGGCTCAGGGCTGTGAGGGACAAGGGGAAAGCTCTGAGCCTTGGGAACCAAGGCAGATGAAGGGCTAAATCCTGTGGCAAGGCGCTATGTTTCAGACAGACCCGAGCTCCTGATGGCTGTGGGCACTCCTCCACCACCCTCTGCAAAGCCACGCAGCGATGCCTGCAGCAGCCCGGAGTCCCAAGGGGCTGCACGCTTGAGCCCAGACAGAGGGCTCTGCCAAGCTGGCTGCACGGCGTGCATTTCCCAGCAGCTGCCCACAGTGCTCAGAAAGCCTTTTTCTCTGAATGGCAACACAAGACATTACATCCCCACCTTCTCTTAAGAACCTCAGGATCTTCCAACACCACTGGCATACCTCCACCGGGAGTCCGCCTGCCCAGCTTCCTGAGCACAGCGCTACAGGACCGCGGCATTTCACCCCTCACAGACCTCAGTAAAGCCATAGTCAGGCCAGCCAAGACCAAAGTTACGGCTTTTCCTCACCAAAACAATAAAAGCCAGTACAAATATGGAGCACTAAAGATGCCACCCGCTGCCCACGACAAGGAGAAAGGAAGAACAAACTTCTCAGATGCTGCCTTTCTACAGACTTGCCTTGTTCTGGCTGTCTGGATTGGTACTGAGAGGACAAAACATCAACTCTGATGCTCAAAGTCCTTTACACACGTGAATTGTCTTGGTCTATGATGGTGTGAGGATAAACCAAAGGAATGAGAAAGCAAATTACCTGACCAAGACTCTGCAGAGTGCTGGTTTCAAGAAACCAACAATCCCACTATCATCTTGGCTTCCAAAATGCAAAATATTCTCCTCAGCACTTGCTGTATGAATTAAGAGCTGACTGTGCTAGATTGACAGACTGCTATTAACTAGAAGAGGAGGATGAGGGGGAGAAGAGAACTGATAGAATTTTTCAAAGCTTAACCAAAATTGGGGTAATTTCTGGCTCCAGCTGCGTTGGCAATAGTCCCAAAATAAAGCCTGTCTCCTTAGCATGCTGGTGGGAGCAGGGGCAGACAAAGTTAGACGCTTTTTGTTTTTAATTAAAACACCGTGTCTCTTGAATCACTGTCAGAAGTCATCTCTTATCCTGGCTTTTGGTCATCACAAAGTTCCTGGCTGTAGCATTTTGTTCTTGGCCAGGCCACTGTGTGTCCTTATTCTTGACACCGCAGAGCACAGTTCAGCTGGAGTTCACACTTCCCCCTGAACACCCAGAGCCTGTTACAAGAGAGGAGAGGGCAAAGGAAAGCTGAGCAGGGAGGTAAAGCACACTCTGCTTCTCTCGAGACAGGTAAATTCTGGAGCTTTGGACGAAGCTGTAGAAGAGAAAATCCAGAAATTCAGTAGATCTGCTGAAATACCACTGCTGCCACACCAAGCAAGGGACTGAATGAAGTCTTCCTTCCCTGGAACACTCTAGACTAGAGCCAGAGCGCATGCAGTTTGAAGGCATCCTCTAAGGTGATAGTCTACATCCAATCCTAACACAAAGAGGCTAAGAATTGCCTGATGGCTTGCTAACTGGCTTGAAAAGGGAGAGAAGTGGGGGAGAGAGGTTGCCGGCTCACTTCCATTTTGCACAGGGGCTTCGGTTATCACTTCCATCCATTACCCCTGGCACCACTGCTCACCCCCTGAAAACCCTGCTGGAACTCAGCGCCTCTCTTACTTCTTGCGTGCAAGTCCTTCAGGGTGCAGCCAGCCCCTCCACTAAGCGAGGTTTACCCCGCTCTGCTGGCTGTGTAAGCTTGAGTGCGGGCAGAGCACCACAGCCAGGGAGCTACAAAGCTCCCTTTGAAGTCATTAAGGTTTACCTTCTATAATACTTTCTCCCAATTTTCTCTGCTCCTGTGTCAAATAGAAACCAACTATGCCATGAGAGCGTGCTGGCACCTTAGTCACCGGGAAAATGGATGAACCATAAGACCAGGGCCCACCTTCACCCTACAGGGCAATGGGGAGGCAGACTGTGGCTGGGTGGTGCTTGGCTGGCCGCTGCAGGAGCCGCCCTGCCCACAGGCACCAGCACCACAGCACTGTTTTGTTTCTGAAGGGGCTGGGGAAAGGGGAGGGAAATCAAAAGCAGCTCCTGGGGAAGCTGGGCAGCCGAGGTGAGATTGCTGTGGTGAGCACAAGGCAGGGGAGTGGGGGAGCCAGGTATCTCCGGGCATCATCCACAACGGCAGCGGTGCTGGACACGTCCCTGCCCTGGCTTCCTGACCGCAGCTCACCACCGCGCCTCAAGGTCAGGCAGAGAGGAGAGCGGCGGCCGGCAAACCACAATAGCCCTGGACAGAGCTATTTGTTAGGCTTTTGCTATCGCTCCGTGAAGTGGAAAGATCCAGAAGCGTGGAGACCTGGGAGCAGGCGCAACCACACGCAGGAGAGGAGAAGCAGCGGCTGGCGGAGCCACAGGAGCCTTCCTCCCCGGCTCCCCTCCGCCTGGCATGCAAGCAGCCCACGACCAAGCTGGGAAGGCCTCCGCGCCCAGAGGAGGAAGGTGCTGAGCAGGTCTGCGAGCCCCGGGGGGCCCTGACCGCCTGACACCCAGGAAAAGCCTCCCTCACTGCTGCCATCCCCACCCCTGCGTGCCAGCCGCCCACGGCCACCAGCTGAGGCTGGCTGGGCTCTTCCCCTGGCTCTAGCTGGGGGAGGAAGGGAGGGACGGAAGAAGGAAGGGAGGAAAGAAGGGATTCATCTTCCTTTCCTTTCCCCCCCCTTCTCCCTGCTCCACCCAGACCCAAAGAGCCGCGTCCCTCCTGCACACCCTAGCACAGAACCACAAGGAGCTTTCCCCCGCCTCTCTCCATCCACCAGCCTCCAGCAGGGACTGCCTGGAAATGGCGATATTCCCCTATCGCCTGCATCAACCGCACGGACGAGCCGAGAGAGGGCAAGGCAGGATGGCATGGCAGGGCGAGGCGGGGAGGCTTTGTTAGGTCCTGGCTCCAGCGCAGCCCGCCCCCTCTCTCCATCTCGATGCCCTCCAGCTCGGACACGTGAGGAGGCGCTGGGAAGGGAGGGGGCCTGGGGTCCCTATGAATTTTGTTTCCCCCATCAAGGGGCCGGCTCGCTCCCCCAAGCACGCCTGGCTCCGCTGGAGCTCCCTGGAGTAACCTTTATTCCAGTGTGTCGCAAGCATGTATTTCACGGATGGTTACACTGAATCATTATCACCAGACGTTCATTTGACCAAAATAATGTTATTAGCATCGTCAGGTCCGTCCCCCCCCACTCCTCCCTCCCCAGTACATCCATGCTCCCTCCAAGCCCCGGGTCCCCTCCGCCCGCGCAGGGCACACCCCTCCCCGGCACAAAAATCTCACGATGTGCGACACCACGTCCTGGAAAAGAGCGCGGCGAGCTGGGCTGGCGAAAAGGATGGACGTGCCTTTGGCATTTACTGAGCTCCCGACCCTCTGCCAATGCTTATCAGCCGCACACACAAAGACGGGCACGCAAAAACCGGGATTAAATCATGGCCTGTCCTAGGTACGTGACTAGGGGTCTGCGTGCACGTGTGCCCGAGCTGCGCTCGCGGTCCTATCGGGAGCCCGAATCTGCGTGGCATGAAGCAAAGGTCATCGTGCCACCGTTGCGATGCACTAAAAAAAAAGCCGCAGAGCCATCAGGATGTAACACAGAATTTTCTCGTCAAGGGACGAGAAACCTTCGGGGGGGTGGGGGCTGGGAGGAGGAAAGCGGGTGTGCGGATGGGGGGGATGGGGGGGAATAGCAGAAAATGGGGAGGAAAATGAAGAATACAAAGCTCCACTTCGCTAATCCAAGATAGACAATCCATCCCTTCCCCCTCTGTACGCCCGCCCTCCCCCCGAAATGTTGGTGCAGATGGATTTCTGTATCTTGGTTTTGCAGCAGTGGGTCTAATGACTCCCATACCAAACCCCCTCGCTACCATAACCCCTCCCACTATTTTTTTTTTAGACCGGGCTGAAGAATAATGTGTTTTTAGAGATAATGGGTTTTATAAAAAGAAAAGAAAAAGGGACGCAACGCAGACATTATGCGAATAAGCTGCTCCCCGCATCACCCCCATCTTCCCCCAACCGCGCATCCCGATTTCACCCCCTCCCATCTTTCTCCAGCCTTCCCCCATCAGCTCCCCCAAGGAAAGGAAAAAAACCCACAACGCGATCTGGGTAGCCGATCTCAAAATCCCAAGCACTAATCCGCTTGAATTTGTTCTTCCCCTTATATAAGCAGCAGCACGTCAACATGTTCAGTGGAAAGGCAGCGTAAAATGAGGCCAGGCTACAGCCATGGAACAGGGGTGATATCGGCAGATATCGCTTCTATCGAGAAGCCATCACCACCGGGGTGATGAAATCAAGTACTGGGCTTTCAGCCCTTCCCTTCTTTTATTTATTTATTTCTCAACGCTTGCTCTCATTCTATTTCGTTTTCATTTTGGTTTCGCTCTACTTCATTTTTTAAAGGACAAAAGTGAAATAAATAATTAAAAGCCCAGAGACATACCCCACCGGAAGGTGCCCGAATGCTCCAGAAAGAGAAGCCTTACCTCCTAACTTCTTTTTTTTCTTTTATTTTTCCTTTTTTTCCTTTTTCTCTTTTTTTAATAAATACATACAGCCCTGTTGCTCCCGTCGTCCCCAAACTTCAAACATCCCCAATTGCACCTCCCCACTCCCCCAAACCAGATACTTTGTTAGAGACAGACAATTGTTTAGGAAACTGCCGAAGACCGAAAAAGAAACCGATAGAGAAATAGAAAACGAGCTCTACACAATAGTCTAGTTCGTTCAGCTGATAGCAGCGCGCCCAGTCCCAAAACCAAAAGCAATAATCTCAGCAACCTCCTCCCCCCAGAGCCCCACTCACCCGTAGGTAAACTCGCCCAACTTAATACCGATGACCATTTTAACTTAAACCAACGGCAGCCGTGACACCCTTCTGGTTCACGCTACGCTTAATAACCGGCTCTATCCGCCTGGCAAACAAAACCTTTTGTGATCATTTTTTCCCCCACCTACTCAACGTCTCCCTGAGACTTTTCGCCAGCCTAGCGAAGAGTTCGCCCCCCTCCAAAAGCAGCCCCTCGAAACACGCAATAAGCCGATGCTGGTGAGCGGTCATGTCAATACTCGCCTCTTTGGGAGGGCTGCGTGCTCACCACAGAACAATTGCGTGCAGGAAAAAATACCGGAGGAACAATTAATATTTAAAAAAATAATAATAATTTCTTAAAACTATTTCAACGAAGCGTTGAATGGTTTGACCATGGAAAGGTGGAAAGAGCTCGGGAAAGCGAAAGGCTGGAAGTGTCCTTTTTATAAACAATTTGATGGGTTTAGCCTGGGTTCTGCCTCCCCGATGCTTTGGTTTTTCTGCCGCTGATCTCATGCCTAATCTTCTTTATTGTTTTCTTTGAGGGGGGGGAGGGAGAAATGAGGAATTTTTTTTTTTTTTGAAAGATTTCAATTTTAACAAAATGCATCCTCATGGAGCCCTGGCTAAATATGTTACTTCCTAGCTACAAAGGACTGCAATTAAAATAAATTTAAAGAGTAAGCAAAAGACAAGTCACCTGCAAAGCACCAGAGTCAGTGCCCTTAGGTAGGAGAATTACATCACTCCCTGACTGAATGATGCTCTCTTTTAAATTATAAAGCAGGTGATTTTTTTTTTTTATTTGACGGAAGACAAAAAAAAAAAAAAAAAAGGCAAAAAGAGGTGGGTATTTCACATACATCTTGCACGAAGAAAGCATTGAACCAACCTTTAAGGTCACTCACTGCCTGAAAACCCACAGCAGTTGCTCACGGTGGAAGTTTTCAGGCAAGACGGCTACTAAATCATTAATACAAACAAATGGAAGGCGGGGAGGAAAGGCGCTACTGTAATAGATCCGAAGACTTGGAAGAGGAAAAAATATTAGGAAAAAAAAAACTTTCGTCTTCAGCCTCTCTTCGTTCCTCGTTAATAATTTTTTCAAGAACAAATCCTTAAGCTTTAGCCGAACGGGAGGCTCTCCCTAAGCGTCTCCCGGCCGTAATTCAGCGCGGTGTCTTCTTCTTTTCCGCGGGGCCCCCCGCTCTCCGCTCGGAGGAGCCCCGCCGCGGGCAGCGCGGTTCCCAAAAAGTCGGGCAGGAGCCGCCGGGGCCGGACAGCGCCCGGGAGGGAGCGAGGGGAGCCGGGCGGCTGCCTCGCGGGGGGCAGCACAAGCCCACCCGCGGGGCTCCGGAGCCCAGCGCCTCCGGGGAGGGAGCCCCAGCCGTGCCGTGCCAAGCCGTGCCGAGCCGAGCCGTGCCGCCCCCCGCCCGCCACCCCGCTCACCTCCGCAGCCAACTCGCGGCTCGCCTCCGCTGCGGGGCGGGGGGCTCCAGCGTGGCCCCAGCCAAGGAGGCTCGGGGGGTCCCGGGGAGGCTGGGCTGGCCGTGCCGAGCCGAGCCGAGCCGTGCCGAGCCGTGCGAGCCGCGGGCGGAGCTGCGCAGGGCTGAGCGCGCCGCGGTGCCGGAGCAGCCCGAGCCCCGCGCACGCCGCCGCCGCCGCCCCCAGCCCGGCCCGGCCCCGCCCGGCCCCGGCTTTTAAAGAGACCGCGGGCACGGGGCCCCGCACCGAGCCCGCACCGAGCCGCTCAAGCCCCGCTCCCGGCTCCCCAGCCCGGCCGCTGCCCTCCGGGACGCCGCCGCGGTGCCAGCCACGGGGTCGCGCCCTGCCCGCCGCAGCCGGCCCCCAACACACCCGGAGCGCGGAGGGAACGGCACCGACGCGCCCGGCTGCGCTCGGGGAGCGTTTCGTCGGGAGAGAGTGAGCCCAGGGGCTGGAATTTGTCGCTGGGGCACCCTCAGCGCTTCGCACGGCAAACAGCCTCCTTCAGAGCATCTCGTGCGAAGTTTCGGAGCGCGTTGCCCTGCTGAACGCCCATCTCCGAGCACAGCAGCAGGCACGCAGAGGGCACACAAAACCACACCTCAAGAACCCGGCCCTCTGCCCCCCTCTCTCCCTGTCCTATGATTTTTGGAAGATTTGGGGCTGACCCCACAACACCAGACAAGGGGAACTGTGGTTGCCCTCGAACAGACTGGAAATCCGTTTGCCTTTCCTTCCCCTTCTGGCCCTGTATGCACAGGTTTTTGTCCCTTTCTATGTTTTGCATAGAAGAGAGCCCACTCTCAGCATCTGGTAAATAATAATTATTTTATACAAAGGTATCGATCGCTTTGCCCACCATCAAAATGAAGCTGTATCTGGGGTGTGTAATAGCCTCACAGGAACACTAAATAATAGTTTCAGGTAGTATTAGGAGCCCCCTGGGAAGTTGCTCTGGAAAACACAGTGCTCCACACCTCCTAACACATTCAGACGCATGCAGAGGGAGGATAACAGAGACCTATTTCAGTGAGATGACAACGGCCCAGCAGAGAGGCATCTCCTAGACTCAAAATCGGAGTCCCTAGAGCAAGAATTTATCCCTTTATGTCTGTGCAAGCACAGGTTATTGTTCAGCTTCCTGCTTTATATGGACAACAGAGCAGTGGTGAGAACTATCAATCCCTCCTCAGGGCACGGGATTAGATCCTGGTCTCAATTACTGTGAAGAAAATCAGGTATTACTTTATTTACTTCAATAGTTAACTCCAGATTTAAACGTGCACCTGGCAATAAAACCTGGCTGCTAGTCCCTGCCTTCCCCTGCTGATAGTTCTGGCAATCTAGCATTTTGTAGCTTGCAGTTTATCAAAGTAATAATTTGATGAGGTAGTCATCCAAAACCACACCACCTCTGGCCCTTCACTCTCCAAGGTCTTCTAAGACCGTGCACATCCTCGCATCGGATTTTGATCTGGCTGCCTATCACCAGAGCATCTTCCATGTAAAATCAATGACAACAGCACAGTCCCCACTTCCAATTCTGAGCTAAACCTCTTCAGTTTGGCAGGCAGCAAACAGCACGTACCTGGAGAGAAAAAGAAACTAGCAGTGGTAGCTTATAGCCGGCTTCATCAAGAAAGGTAAAGTGAGCCTGGGAAGATTTTGGCACAGTAAACTAGTTTTCATCCACACGTGGTTCCTGGGGGGATCCTAACATATATAGTGCTTACAAATCCGAAAGGGGGATAGGAGGCTTCAGCCGAGGAGCTATCCAGGGTGCTCTGGAGGAACCAAGGAAGGTAGCATCTGCTTTGAAAAAATCTTACTGGGCTTAACTCGGACACAAACTTGTACGTCTGAAGAATTGTTACAGTGAGGTACCAAAATAGCAGAAATAATTTTATAAATAGGTAAAGAGTAGTGGGAAAATATTAGGAGAGCTGGGAAGTTTGGTCAAGGTTACAAGACACTTTGCTGACATGCAGAGCAAAGCAGAGGCAGTAGGAAAACAGCACAGTACAAGGAGAAGTTCTTTGTCCAGCAAGCAATGCTCTAATTGCTCAATAGGGGAGTTGATTTTTCTAATTCCTCTAATTCTTTCTTTCACATCTCTAGCTTAGCCCTGCAGTTTGCAAACAAGCTGTACTGAGAGGAAGGGAAAACAAGCCATCACGCCAGTGAGGTTTGCAGCAGCCCCCTCTAAAGCTGCTTCTTCCGCAGCATGTACCACTGGCACTGTGATGACTTCCAGACATATGACACAACTTACAGGTGTATGACAAGCTCACACAGCTGCGTGTCCTGTCGATTAGCTCACCAGTAGGTGCATCAACTGGTTTCTGGTCTCTCCGCTACAACGGCAGCAAAACCCTTTCCAGGAGCCCCCAG
The DNA here is from genome assembly GCF_963932015.1 of Anas acuta. Lineage (NCBI taxonomy): Eukaryota > Metazoa > Chordata > Aves > Anseriformes > Anatidae > Anas > Anas acuta. Next base: position 22,727,864 of record NC_088983.1, read on the forward strand.
AGACCAGCAGCAGCACAGATTTACACACCTGGGCACCCCCTCCTGACACAGGCACTACGCTCTCTGCTCCCACCGCTGGAGAGAAGCAGCAAAGGCAAGCGTACACAAGCACAGACACGTCATTCATCTTCTTTTGCTTGCTTCCTTTAGAATAAATCTGCAAACTTTTCACCAATCCCATTGTTTTAACGAATGCTTGTTTTAACAAATTGCACAGTCAGACAGTTCCTCTTCAAGGTACTTACTCTGCTCAGAGTTTTGGGGCTGGCTAGCTCAGGACAATGGCTGCCGTACCTACACGCCACAGCTTTCTCTTGCATCTTACTAGGGGAAGCAGTTGGTTCACAGGAGCTACCTACACCCCAACCTGTGCATATGCCGTATCATCGCTTCCTGATTCCCCCCTGCCCACTCCACAAGGGTGTTCAGAAAGGGATCAAAGCCTGGAAAAGGCCCTGCAGAACATGCAGGTGTTAGAGGCATTCCCTGCCATGCAAGGATGTGCAAGTGTTGCAACATTAAGACCTGGATGATCCCACGTAAACAAATGCCCTGAGTAAGGCAGCAGTAGAGGGGAAGGGAGGCTGCACTGCCATCTTGTCCCACGGAGTATAACCTCCTGCATTTTTTCCTTTGGTTCTCTCAATGGCATTCACCAAATCATTGATTTCAAGCATTTGTGTGGTACTGTCAATAGAAGTGAGGCTCAAGGGGAATTTGCCATTGAAACACTGGCAGAGAAATCAGTGCAACAAGGCAAGAACACAATTTATCTCTGGTTCTTTTTTTTTTTTTCTTTTTGGCCACATTAGCACTTTCAGTGTCTTTTTGCCCAGAAGTTAATACCCAAGGTGAATTTAGAAGCTGCAGTCCAAACCACGATCACGTCTTGGTCGTGCCAAACGAAGCTGATCTTATCTCACTTGTGACCTTATCCTACTTGAGAGAGCAAAACTCATTACAATAAGCAGAAACAGATGGGAAAAGAGTAATAATGACAGCATCTGGTCAGAACTCACTTTACCATCATTTCAGAGGGTTAGGTCTAAGCTCTTCTCCTGTAAACGTCATTTTTCACTCCGTCAGGAGATCCAACCTCCAGAATTATTCTGGCCACTTGCAAGATGCATCTCCTTATTCTTGATTCCCAGCCCTTTTCCTCTTTCTACGAAATGCATGTTGTGTTGCATTTATTCAATAGCTACAAAAAAAGTTTCCTGCATAGGAATAGACTGCATGGAGTTACTTGCTGAGTGCTGCTTGTTCAGCACACTGTGCAAAGGGCGGAAAGTATACAGGTAGACACGTGTGGCCTTCTGTGAAGGGGAGAGCATGTGCCAAAAAACGATGCACATATTCATACATGTAAGGATGAACCCATTCAGATGAGAGCATTCTTGAAGGAGGAGGAGTGTGAAGGAGGGCTTAGGGGTCACAACTGTGCAAATACCAAAGGAGCACAGTCAGAGCAAGATGTGTAGGGAAAGGAAGAGTATTTTGTTACCAAAATTAATATATTTTGGGAGAAAAAAGGTAAGCCCTTCTCAAAGTCTTACACATTGTCTTCTACTATCTTTAGGTGTCGTTGTGGAGGGGTGTCTTCTGTATCTGTGTTTACATTTCTGAATATGTAAGCATAACAACAGATGATACCTGCACACGAGTTTGCAAAGAAAGAGAAGCTGTACATTTTCAGCTAGCAGTATGAAATTTAATGGTTGTTACACTTTCTTTATAACCCACCCCACCCCACCCACCCCCCAGCTATTGTATCTACACCTCATTCTGAGAGGGATACTCCCCCATCACATGCTCTCAACAGAAAGACCTCCATTCACATGTTTCATGTTGTCAACAATTCCACTGCGACCCTAACTCAGGGCTGACTCAAGACAACCATTTCTACATGCCCTCATGCACAAAATGAGTGGAGTTAACCAAGCCTGCTCTGTGCTGTCCAGCAGGCAGCATCCAGAAAAACAAAGACCAAAGGCGTGGTTCAGAGGTAACCCATAAACCATCCAATGACTATTTCCACCAGTTTTGAACTCCAACCTTTCTTACTCGTTGAATCTTCTGGCTCAGTGGGATCCTTCCAGTTTGAGATGTCACTGGCCCCCTCTGCTTTAGGTTCCAGCAGCTCCTTGGTGTTTATTACCACCTCCGCTTCAACTCTGAATCCTCTTTTTGTTCCTGAATCCTCAGATGGAGCTGTAATAATGATCTGATGACATCAGGGTGATTCCCTAGCAACAAATACCACGCCATACCTGCTTGTCCATCAGCAGGTTCAGGTAAGAACAGGGAATGTTGAAAGGAATATGGTTGAATACTAAAAGCTACTTCCTGAAGAGCTCCAGCGACTTCCCCAGCCAAGATTAAGTATTATTTCCACATTGCGGTTGACCCCTTCAGCAACACTGAAGTAGAGCCCTTGATTGCTGTCTATCAGTGGTGCAAGATAGGGACATTTCCTGCTGTAAGCACTAGATAATACTCCAAACAATGTAGGAAACACAGTCAGACTAGGGGGTTATATCTCGTCTTGTGTTCATTCTTCGGGATCAGCTGCTAGCTATCTCACTTCAAACACTTATCTGTGGCTGGCTGCTTACCCACACAAGACAGAAACCCTCCCCAGCCAAGAAACAGAGGTGGAATAAGGACATTGGTGCAGGACAACACAGGCTCTCAGGTGACAATAAACTTGTTGATTTTTGTGTGAGTCTATAACTAGAAGATTTAAAATGAGTTTACAAACCCCAAACAAGACTCCAATAAAAGTAGGGTGAGGGAAAGAATTCTCTCCCTGCTGCTATAGAACACTGGGGGGTGGGAATTTTCTAGCATTAGCTAAATCCTCCAAGGAGCCAAAGAGTACAAAACATACCTTCTTTCCACTTAGCGAGCAGTACTTTTGACAAAACTCTTTTAGCCCATGTTTAATGATAGGTGCAGCATGTCTCCATGGCAAGTTTAAAGCATTGATTTTGACCTTTAAAGTACTATATGCTCCTTTTTCAAAGTTAATACAAATTAGATATCCATGGTATTTAAATGTTTTCTGAAAATCCTACTGGGTACCTATCTTTGAAAACCCAACCCTAACCAAGTTCTGAAACTGAATCTTAAGTGGCTTGGGTCCCAACACCTGTTTTCTCAAAGGAGATTAATCTAGCACTGGATCCCAACCACAAAAGCGTGAGGGCAGTGAACCAACAGTGCCAGAGCAGGATTCTGCTCTGTGCTGTTGGCAGGCCCATCTCCTCACACATCGCCCCTCTGCACACACCGAGGGGCTCTGACTGAGGCCATGAGGCAGCAGCCCTTTTTTGGCCACTTACCAATTCTGCTCCCATTACCGTGAGGCAGCGTATATTCTTGCCTTTTCAGGGTTCAGCCTGGGCTTTAAGATAGGCAGGTTGGAGAGCTAGACAAATGTATATATTTGAAAAAGGGACAGCACAAAATGGAGAGCAGTTCCCCTCCTCTAGCCTGGCCCCTGTGTCCCAGACCAAATACAAAGCTTGCTTTAGGGCACTATATAAATTGGTATTATAAATTCAGATGGTGCACCAGGGAGTGCCTCATTCTGTATGATTGGAGTCATTCTCAGGAGCAGTTCAGGCACTCAGCCTGCCACATGCGACTGCTGCCCCAAGGGCTGCCATTACAGATGCATTATTACAAAGCGCTGCAATAAAGCATGAACTAAAACAACTTCATTGAAATGAAGATTAATACAGAACATGTGTTCACCTCCGCACACTGAGAAGGAACAGTCCAGCAAACACAAGCACCACAGTGCTCGGGCTGATGGGCTGGGGGAGCAATGCGACCGGCCGACCGTTGCTATTGCTGAAGGCAAGCAATACATTTCCATAGCATCTTCTACGTGTCCATGGGTAGATTTAATGTAGCATCTGCAAAGCAGAGAGGGAGGCAAGCAAGACACATGGAGTGCTGGAACACACAGAAAAGTGGGCTACATGTGAGGCAGAGAAGAATGCTTCAAACCTGCAGAAGCAATACCGCTGGCTGCAGAATGATCCATGCCTTTAGTTATCACAGACTCCAGCGGATATTGAGGCTTCTCAGCACTTCAGAGTGTCATATCCATATGAGAGTTACAGGTGAGAAAGATCAGCTAAGGTGATGGTTTATCCATCCCCCTCACAATCAGAGCAGGATTATTTCCCATGATCTATTTGTTGGTGCTATCGCTGCCTCAGTTAAACTCTCCCATGCAATTCACAACACTCACTGCCGCCTCTTCTGATGCCCTTTCAGAGCCTCATAAATTTCCCTATTGGCATGAACTGAGGGACATTACATCTATATATTTCCCTGCTCAAATTAAACTCATGATACCCTGTATGGTTTAATGATCCAACTTTCAAGCTTCCTTTTCCTGGTGCAGGTTTTTCATTCTTCTTTTCCTTGAAAACAACATAAGGCTCCTATCAAAGGCTGGCTGTGGCTACTGACAACAGTTCCCAAGGGATTCCTTCCTTTGTTCCACCAACCAAGTCAGCCCCCAACTTGGAGTAGTAAGCATAAAGGCACCCAGGATAGACACAGTCCATCACATCTCAAATAAACAACTTGGTCAATCCTGAAGGTACTCCTAGATCCCCTTGAAGGATGAGACACGACCCTGTGTGAAGGCACTGAGGGTAAAGGTGGCACAACATTGGGTCTTCTTACTAGGAGAAAAAGGCAAGGGGAGGGTACATGGTATTTATGATATTTCACAGGGGTCAATGACAGAGCACAGGGCTGGAGGTTAAATACAGCAACAAAAGTAACAGGGTCATAATGAATCTACATCATAGATATTTGGCACTTAAGGAGGGGAAAAAAAAAAAAAATCAAGAATCTTCCTTGAGAACACACCTTACAACACGGACTTTGACCCTCTGGAACAAACTGCATGCAAAAGGCTTCTACTGATTCCTTAACAGTGCTAAAGACCCTGCAGATGGTCTGTCTTTGGCACAGCACCCAGATAGGTACATTGTAATGGATGACACAGGTACTTTAAAAAAAAAAAAAAAGTCACGCAGCTCTTTATATGGGCTGGAAGTGAGTGGGGAGAAAGGACTAATTAAAAGTAGAGAACAGATGCCCCCGTGATGCTGGCATCTCTAGCACTTTCTGTTTCTGGAATGAAAAAAAATCATTTGTCATAAAAATAAATGAACTGACATCAAATATTTAAATTTTAAAAAAAGAGAGAGATTGAAGGGGAGATAAAAATACACAATAAACAAGCAAAAGCTCCTGTTAGCAGGTTTGCCTTTCCTCCCCAAGCTGACTGGCACTGCACCAATGCAACTCACAGAGAACAAGATCTGCTGCATGCAAACGATTCCTAACAGAGCTGAAACCCTGCATTGAACATGGATGAGCAGGGGCTGGGCAGCTGCCTTTAGACCAGGCTGCCATGTCACTGGCCATTCAAAGGGCAATACCGTAAAGAAATGGGTATAAATTAGATTATTTCACAGCAAGGTGCCATCCATTCCTACTTGCACTGCAATTTTGTATCCCAAAAATAGAGTAGCCTTCACAGCCCTCCTACAGCGCACCTCTCACACCACCACAAATACAGCTCCATAATACTCCATCGCTATCAATACTCCCCTGGCTGAAGATGACTGAATAAAACGTTCTTAGATGCCAATAAACATATCTTATAATTAAAAAGAAGCCAACATAAAGCTCTGCTGAATTACTGCTTTCTCTCAGCTCTCCACACATACACTAAACCAGACATCATGACACATGCCAGGATGTACCTATGCTGAACATCTAACTCTGAGTGGAGAGCAGGTCCTCACTATGGAGAGCTCAGAAGTGGCAGGATTTCTTCTATGATTTTAATACACAACTTCAGACTTGCAGATCTGATTTATACCACATATAGAACCCAACACAGCTCCATATGTTGTTGTCTAAATGCCTGCGTAGACCTGATCCCCACCATGCAGAAAGCTCTGTGAATCCTTCTGCAGGCTTAATACAGAATTACCACTACATTTCTATAATAAGCATATTCCTGCTAGGCAAAATGCTGTTTGGATCCCTAGACTTCATGCTGGAGACACTGAACCTTTCTGCTCTTCGGATCAGGGATGTGAAATGCAATAAAAAGCAATGGAGGTACCTGGTTAAGTGATAAGGCAGTGCCTCTCAGCATTGGCCTGTTGCAAGTGAGAGTCGGAATCCTTCTATGGGAACCAATCCTTTAGCTGAAGCGAAGAAACAGCCCAAAGACCCACCGGGTCTGCAGCTGCTATATCTCCTATTACCATTTGAAAAAAAAGAAAAGGTTTCCAACAGGTTCTAATTAACAAAGTTCTGCCTAGCCTGTCACTGTCTCAGCAAGAGGCCCGAGGGGTTAAGCCAAAGGGACTATTAGAGCCTGAACATGGCACGTGTCAGCTGCAGCCAAACTGCAGTGCCTTGAACATACTGTGCTCAACTCTGTGCAAGGAGTCACGACAATCATATGAAGCACAGCCTATGATCACTCTATGCACAGACAAATTCACAAGAGTACTCCAGGTTTCCCCGATCCAGCTACAGTTCTGTTTCCTGCTACTCTTCTCCAAACCACAGCTGACTTAGCACACTGACCTGCAGACAGAAGACATTGATCATCCTGTCCCATTTTGCCAGGAACAATCCTAGGACTACAGCTAAACCTGCTTGTGACACTAGCGACCACCACAGCAGATCACATCTTCTGCAAGGATAATGCATAAAGCATTTCATTATAAGCAAATCACTCTGGATTTTGTCTGAAACAGTTTCTCTGGGTTTATCAGTATAATTTCAGAAATCTTGTTTAACAAACAAGTGTTATAACTCCCTGTGCAAATGCTTGCTGCAGAATAGGAGTTGCTGTTTTGTTTTCCTTAAACTCCTTTCAGCGTGATGCAAGATGATCTGAGAGAAGATCTCTTCTAACAAAACAATGAAGTTATACTAGCATATCAATTTAAGTTTAGACTTACACACACCGGTATCACTTCTCCAGACAGACAACCTATTAGATATGGGACTTTCAGAGTATTATCAACAGCAACGTGGAAAGAAGCTACATCAGATAACAGCAATGACAGAGAAATGGGATCATCTCCTGGGTCTTGTCTCCCACCTTGGGAAGAAAAGCACGGTTTCGTGTCACACTTAAACAACTGAGAGCTGGAACTTGACAGTCCAGACACCTGCAATCATGTCTGTAGGCCAGTTTCCTTCTCCGTGCCTCATTTTATCTGATTGTAAAACAAAGAGTACCTCTCCAGCTCCTTCCCGTGCATTTTCCAAAGGTTAACTATTTAATACTAAAGAAAGCTTCCTCAGGCAAAAATTAATAGGATGATATACAGGAAAAATCCTGAGAGACGTGAGAGTTATTACTGGAAATGGACTCCCTCAATTATTTTTTTTTACATTTTCTTTCTGAAGTTGCTTACAGACACATATATCAGTTTTGCATGTTGTGGGCTCTCTGGTAGTTTTGGAGCCAGAAGCCTGGCTGCACTCCATCTCTAAAGACCTCCAATACTAAGTTTCCCTACTGTAAAACATTCACAATTACTCCTTCTCTGTCCCTCTTTCTCTCTGTCTCTGAGGGGAAAAAAATAAAATAGAAAAAAAACCTCTTGCAAGGGGGTATGATGCATCTTTAATGAAGGAGCTGAGAGAAGCGCCTGCCATACAAAGAAGCTAATCAGTCAATCAAGAGCCAGCTCACCAGACAGAAGCCGTCAGTGCCTAACTGCTCCATCTCCACCTGTCCGGGGAAACAACAAAACAGCATGGGACATGCCTGACAATTGAGTGCAAAGCAGCACAAGCATTTATGTATTTCTGAGCATTAAGGGTGCAAGTTGTTGTTGTTGCAAATTAAGATTTTCAAGACTAAGAATAACAAATCCAGCACCACACACGCACTGATGTGCAACTGAAATAAGGCCAGTGACTGCCTCTTATCCCTTTGAAAACACTATCGGACCTCAGGATACAGAAGGGCAGGAGGTGAGCATTGCTGTAATTAGGCTAGCTGGAAAATCCTTTGCCATAAGCTTGCCAGTCTAGATCAGTTAAGTGAATGCTAGTTTAGAGAAGGAAATACATCTCTTAAAACCGAAAGGAGCAGAGCTGTAGGAGCTGTATGAATTTCTATTAGCAAAAGCATAAGGGTCATAATCTTTATTTCCTAGATCTGATATTGGCTGGCTGAGCAGGCTGAGGCAAAATGCATTTCATCTGCCTCAGTTTCCCCAACTAGAAAAGGACAACAAAACCTACCTCGACTATACGGGGATGATTTGGTTTTGCAGCTGGCTTAATTAATATTCATATAGTGCTTAAAGACCCTTGCAAGAAAATTGCTGCCCAAGTGCAGATTTCAACTTGCCATTTTGCTGAGTGCTCTCATGAAGAGCTTCGAATTTACTAATTTTTTTCCAGCTCTCTGCAAACAGCTGAATGTCTGGCAAGCACGTGGCACACCCAGAGCTGCAAGGCACCCACTTGCACCCTGGCAGGGGCATGCAGAGCTGAGGGATAACACCTCTCCCCAGGGTGCTTGCAGGCCACCCAGCAGCACTCCCTCTGCACCACACACTGCCTGGGCTGCACCACAGAGCTCCCACAAATAACAGCAATGCATCATTGGGCTGTTTCAACAGGCAAACCCGAGCCCCAAGCCTTGGTTCTATTTCAGATGCCGTGTCCCTGCTTAATGGCACTTGCTGGCCCAGCCATTCCCTAGCGCTACGGGCAGCTCGGGTCCTGACAGCCCTGTGATCTCACCTGACCTCTGAGCACACACATCCCTCCTTCCACTCCCATGCCAGAAGGCAAAGTTATGTACTGCCATGGGTCTAACTCTCTCTGGGTATGGAAGTCTACTGTAGAACATTTCAAACAGCTTTATGCACCCTGAAGTGTGTCCTTGCCTACATTCTTAACCATTCACCTGAAAACTAAAGGAAGGAGCAATAACTGTGTACTCTGGCCTGAATATATACACGTATATATATTATTTTATTTGGAGGGGAGGAACAGGGAAGCTTACCTGCCTTGTCTTTTTGTTCTGGGTCACCACCTAACCGGTTATTTCTATGATCACAGGTACTTGGGCCTACAGCAGGCCCGAGAAAAGCTGTGCAGCTGTCCTGCAGGAAATAGCATGTAAAATGGGGGAAAACCATCTTATCTCTTTCAAAAAAGCAACACCTAGAAAGCCTGCTTTCTTTCTGTGTGTGCCCCATGGGTAGGGCTCACGTAACAGGAAAATGTACCTGAGCAGAGAATCCTACTGTCAGCCAGGAGGAAGAGGGGACAGGCCAGCTGCATAGCATCCAATACCCTATACAAGAACAAACCTGATATTTTGTTCATGAAATATACAGTGATAGGCCCCTTATTCTGCCTGATCTCAAAAGAGATCACAAAGAACAAGGATGTCAGTGAGGGGAACTGCCCTTTCTCCCCTCAAGTCTTCTGAGGCTCATTAAATTACCGCTTGTTTCCTAACCTGGATATTTATGTCCTTTCCTTGTGGAAAAGGACAGGGGTCCCTCTCAGGGACCACTTGCAGGCATGAAAAGGCAGCTGGGAAAGTATTTCCCGGCCTTGCAGAGGTTAGGAACTAAATTTGTTCATGTTTTAAGGCTCAGATATGGCAAGAATACAGGTCACAGAGAAAGCTTATCAAGAAAATTAAATACAGGATCCTCCGTGTCTCCCTCTAATCTTAGGAACTCTCGCGATGGGAGAGAAATAAAATCATACTTGCTCTGAGGGTTAACTCAGTGTCATGGCTAAAATCCAAACTGAGTAATTACATTCTGTCTCCCGAGCGTGCCCTTGAATTTTCTGCTAAGCATGTGACTTCACTTCCTGTTGCCAAGTTCTGCTGCGTGTGCCCGAACATCAGCTGCACCCACCCATGCAACCTGGCTTGCACTGCGAGAGGAGGAACATTTTCTTCATCCCCCACTCTGAAATATTTTGACAGAAGGTCTCATTGCGTTTTCCTACCTTACCCAGCTCACGTGGGTTCCAAAGGCATTTTGCTGGGGCTCTTTCACTGTTAGCAGCAGCACCACAGCTGCTCCATAGCACATTTTATAAAACCCTTTCCCGGTGACAGCAATACCATGCATGTGCCAAACCTCTAATAGCCACAGCACACTTCTTTATGCTCCCTTATTTAACAGAGGTGCTGAATAGGCTGAGAACATGCTGGCTGTTTGTTTTCGGCATGGGGTTTAAAGGTAAAGTTTAGCACAACAATCATTCCCTGAACTGCAGAAATGGCCTATAGAAACCCAGAACCAAATCTCCTTGTGATCCTAACAGAGCCATGAATTGTGTCTCTCAGACACTTTTATTCATCCCTTTATTGTATATTTACTTAGGCTTCTTTCTTTACAGCATGTTTTCTCCTAACGGGAAACATGTTTTATACCCCTCCAGGATTACTCCGGAGAAGCCAGAATGAAGATGAAGTAAAGACAGCATCTACTTCTCACAGGCTGCTTGATTTTCTTGGAATGCATCCCCAGCTTAAGAAATACTGGGAAGGCACTTGGTGATCAGGGCCTGGTCAGGTCAAAGATGTAGGAATAGAGTCCTGAATCCCTGAGATTTTAAAGTGTCATTGGGATAGAAAAAATTAGAATAATAAAGAAAAAACTTCCCCAAAGCAGATCCCAAATTTTAAGAATATACAGGTACCTAATTCAAACTAACACAGATTACAGTTAGTCACTTAAATACTCAAGCATCTGGGCCCCAGTGTATCTATTACTTTTTTCACTTCACTTTCTACATCCTGGACCCTGCTAGCTTATGAACGTGTGTGGCTCACACAATCAGAAGGTTTCCAGAAGATCTATGAATGCCGTTTCCAGACAGACTACGCACATTTCCTGGAAGCCAAAAAGCAGGAGAACATCATTCTGAAGTTGAATCAATTACCAAGGATTTTATTTTTTTTTAATCTAATACTAAGCAGCAGTGGGAAAGGTAGCATTTCACTACTTGAAAAATAATAAAAATAATGCAGTCTGCTTCTATATAAATGTTTTCCATCCACACAGTCAATAACATGCCCTTCCAACATACTGAAAACCTGTAGGCCCATTTAGCTTTAATAAAAGCTGTGAGCAACAAAATGACCGTCAGACAGCCCTGATCAGCCATATGCAACCTGACATCCCAAATTTCTTCAAACTTGATCTCCTGCACTAGCTACACAGAAGGTTGCTCACCTGCTTGTGAAGAAGCAAGATGAAAAAAGAACTAGAAATCCTCCCTTCTGAACGCAAGAACAGCAAAAGCTTTGCCATTAACATACTTTTAAACCTCTTACTTGGAGGGACAGATATGAAGGAAGAAAGGGTAGCTAGTCCTCTGTGGATCTTGGAAGCAGTTCAAGGGAGGCACTACTTGAACTGTTAAGTGTCTGTGGTGTGCACTTAGTGACTGAAAGATGGATGCTGCTAGTGACTGAGCACAGTGGTCCAGCAGATGCATAAGCAGCTGACTCCAACACCTCAGCAGTAAGTCCTGCTCCTCTAAATTGCACCTACTTTCTTATATCCCCACCCCTAGGTCAAGGTGCTTGTTCATGCATTCCAGGCCCACCACTGTCACCTGTATGAATGAAAGCTAACTCTCCAGGAAACGCAGGAGGTGTTCTACGCAGCTCAAGCCCTTTGGCAGTGACAGTACAAATGCTCAGCTGCCCTAGGGCAATGAAGTACAATGACAACACAGACTGACATGGAGCATCCTCTCTCCAAGACAGCATGTCACTGCTTTGCACCATTTTCTCCTATTCACAACACAATTTCGGTAAATGACCATTTTCCACGCTTGACTCAGACTAGGTACAGAAATGAAAAGGCTCAGGCTACATAAAGACGTGACATAAGCGAATGAGCCATCTGATGACTACTTACTAACAGAGCACAAGTAATCTCGTGATCCCCACCTCCAGTTTTGTCACTGCACTCTATGGCAGGATCGGATGATACAGTCACGGCATCGTACACTCGGGACTGATGTAAAATCCAGCAAGACATCATAGGCCATTCATAGAGGATAGATCTCTAACTAGCCAAAAAGGGCTTCATCCTTGCTTTGTTTCCCTCTGTTGTCTCATCTCCCCTGCTGGACTTTGCTTTGCCTCAGCGCACTCCCATTGTTCACAGCAGAACATGAAGGTTGATAAATTTATCCTCACATTACTCTCCGGAAGGCAGAGAAGTGTCAACTTCTCATCTGCAAAAGGGTGATAATTAAATGCTGAGAGAATAAATGACTTGCACAAGGTCACTTGGGAAGTAAGTGGCAGAGCCGAAAATTAAATGCAGATCTCCAGAGCTGCAGGTCAAGGCCTGGAACACAAAATCTTACTGCCCTGCTGGCATAGTGGAGATCAAACTCAGCGTATTATAAGGCACTCTGCAGGAATGTGTGTTAAGGGAGAAGAACTGAACTTCTTGTGTTCGGTTTATCTGTAGGAAGAGTTGGATGAATTTCAAAGAATCAGGTAAATAGAGATCAAGGGAAGAGGAAAGCAACACAATCTACCTGCAGAATTACAAATTGCCTTTTCAGTATCTCATGTAAGACAAAGACATTTGTGTAGGCTTCTATTGTGCATAGTACTAGTCCAGGAGAAGACCTGACATCAACACAGCGTCTAACGCTCAGCACTAACAAATTGCAACCACAGAGTTGTCCTTACAATTTAACATAAGGCATATTAGTAGGTATAAAATTCTAGTAGTGCTACGGATTGTCAGGGTTGCAGTTTAATAATTACATACCTGCACCTTCCTTTCTTCTTGCTCTCTATACGAACTCCTGCTAAGCACCCTCATTTAACCTTCCTTCTCCTTCCTTCACAGATGCTTCCTGCTGCTCCATATGATCAGACTTATCCCCTTCCTTGTGTGTAACATGTTTTCTTCATCTCTCTCCTAAAAAACTTACTACCCTAAGTCTTTCAAAAGGAAGCTGTCATCTCAGCTAGTGATATCTCAGTGGTACAGCTATCCTGGGTTCCTCAAAGCACACAGTATTATCATTGCTAGGTTGTGATGTGCACTGTCTGCCTCTGACCTGCCCTTTGAAGCCTGATTTGGCCTCACCTGCCCTAGCTCATTGTGCCTTTTTCCAGAGAATCACAGAATAGCTGAGGCTGGAAGGGACCTCTAGAGGTCTTCTTGTTCAACTCACCTGCTCAAGCAGGGCCACCTATTGCAGGCAACTATGTTCAGACAGATTTGAGTGTCCCCAAGAAGAGAGACTCCTCAACTTCTCTGGACAACCTGTGTCAGTGCTCAGTCACCCACACAGTAAAACAGCATTTCCGTACATGCAGACAGTACCTCTTGCCTTTCACTTCATGCCCACTGGCTCTCATCTTGTCACTGGACACAACTGCAAAGAGCCTGGCTCCAGTCACTTTGCATCCCCCCTTCATGTATTTGTGCACATCGACTAGATCACCCTGAGCTTTCTCTTCTCCAGGCTAAAACAGTCCCAGACTTCTCATCCTTTCCTCGCACGAGAACCTGGGGTGGTTCCTCCCCAGAGGCAAGACTTTGTAATTCCCTTTTCTGAACTTCATGAGGTTCCTGTCAGCCCCTTTCACCAGCCTGTGGAGGTCTCACTGGGTGGCAGCATGACCCTCTGCCACATCTGCCACTCCTCCCAGTTTTATACCATCTGCAAACTTGCTGAGAATAAAGCTGGATGGCGGAGCAGAACTTAAATAGTATGTTAAACAGGACTAGACCCCATGCTGACCCCAGCACACACTGCTACTTACTGGCTTTCAACTAGTCTTCGTGCCACTGATCACCCACTCTGGGCCCAGCTGGTCAGCCAGTTTCCAGTCCAGCTTCAGGCCTGCTCATCCAGCCCATGCTTCATCAGTGGCTCTGAGGGTCGGATGGGAGACAGTGCCAGAAGCCTTGCTGATGTGCAGGTGGACAATACCCACTGCTCTCTCCTCACCTACCAAACCAGCCAACTACTCCTGATCATTTTCTTGTGGTTTCTAAGCTTGGAAATTGTTTCCATGATTAGCTGCTCCATCACCATCACGGGTATCTAGGTGAGGTTGACTTGCTATAGTTCTTTGAGTCCTCCTTCCTTGGCTCTTCCTGAAGATAGGAGTGACACAGAATGCATTCCCACCGTCTCTCCAGAACTGGAGGGGAAATGTAGGGGGCACTCTAACCCATAAAGCCTCCTTTGGGAAGCAACAGACTGTCAGGAAGATGTCCGGGCAGCAGTGCATGCTGAGCTGCTCTGGAAATGGGATTGGGTAGGAGGCTGTGAAGGCATCAAGATGAGCAGGTAAAGGAGGTTGGGGAGCTGGGAGAAGAAGGAACAGATTCATCCAGGTGGAGACTCAGCCCAGTTGGGTCAGAACTCTGTGTTTGATTTTGGAACAAACAAGATGAATGGGAGTGAGCAGACCAAAACAAAGAAAAAGAAACAAAACTAACTAAGAACTCCTACAGATCTCCACCCAGGAAGCACAGCAATGTTCTGTACTTCACCGATTGTTGGTCCTGTTTGACAGGTATCAGTACCCTGAAAGATTTCACTGGTCCTGCCCATCACAAATCCCAGGCGTCTGCCTCATCACAGTGGTGAATCTTCCTCATGTCTAATGCATGTAACTACACCACTTTGCTGCTGTCTGAACTCGGCTGGGAAGTCCCAGAGTGGCCCTTGTTCTTAATGCATGCACAGAAGAAAGCAGACAGGCAAAGCTTAACACTGACAATAATAATAATAGTAGGGGCAATAATAAATCAAATGCTGTCATCACAGTTCTTGAAATTTCCACCAACTTCACAAAATTTGCATCGAAAAAAAAGTTCAATGTTGGGGCATTACTTCCCAGCTTCACTTCAACATCCCAGTTTCTACACAATTTCATGGCATTTCAGAAAACAAAGTTATTGTAAAATTCTCTAACCACAATATTTTTACTCCACATAGACTGTACCACCACCCAAAAAAAACATATTTTTTTTTTAAATCAATATATACATTCATGTTCAGTAGAAGTATCTAGGGTGAAGAAAAAGGTCAAATAGCTAGAAGAATATACCCCAAAAAGGTATTTAAACAATTAGTTCCATTTTCCTATTATATTAAATTATTGAGGAAAATTTTCCCCCTTGAACAATGCACTTATTGCTCCAAAATAAGCGTGGAAAATATTTTGTTTCACACTTTTTAAAACTCTCACCTAATGCTCTTCACCTGGTCACCAGAGTATTTCATCAAATTATAGTTTTGGAAACACAGTCAAGCTAGAATTGTCCTAAAGGCTTAATTTGTCCTGAAGACCATCTCCATCCAAGACATCTGCACTGTTCTGTAATAAGCACCTGATTTGTTCTCTATTCATCTGAATGTTGCAGACAAAACTGTTTTACTTGAGTGAGAAGTGCATGCCCCATCTTGCTCCTGAATCCATGCAGATTCCACTTAAAAAGAACGTTTTAAAAGTACATAATCCTAAAGCTTTTCTTCCCCTGTTCTTGGAGGATGTATATGCTGGTACATGGGAACCTTTATTAACATTACAGCACTGTGCCCCATCAGTTCTGTGTACCTATCCGCATACTGACTCCAGCTGACTGCATCTGTTTCCAGTCTATACTGAGGTAACTTTATAGATCTCGCAGACAAGAGCTGCCAATGGCCCAGAGGCGATCAGTGGATTTTGCTGCTAGAATCAAAAGCTGCAAAGCCCCTTCACAGCAACATCTCTACTAATCAGAAGAGAAAGAAAGGCTTACCAGGTTGGTATCATTAATGAACAGACACTCTCCTCAACAACTATTTCCTTTTTGTCCTTCCTCCCTCTCATCCAAATCCACTGTTCTTAGCCTTAAGAGGTAAAATTCTGTAGAACTGCTTGTAGCAGCTATGCAAAACAAACAGAAAAGGCTGAAGTGGCTATGATTTGATCAGCAGCTAAGTCAGGAGTAATACTTCCCACAGAAGACAATTAAAATGCTCTCAGTATGGCTAGGGGAAGAACAGCAGTCAGTGCTGTGGGGTAAGGGCTCAGGTGCAGCAGATCTCTGCGCTCAAGCCATAAATGACGGCTCAGGCTGTCCAACTGCAGACACTACCCCACAGGACCTTACGGCAGCGACAGACAATAGCAACGAAGCCGGACATCCCTCCCTGTGGGCTGCTACCCTAACTCCCCTCCAAGCAACTTCATGCATACCATAACAGGACAGCACACGTTATTGAGAGGAGCTGGGGGAGCCAGGCTGAGTGCTGGCATACGCTGCCCAAGAGCCCGTCAAACACGATGCAATGCAGCATCCTGTTGGTCCTCAAAGCAGCATTTCCCAGCACATGGAACACACCCAGAACACCCTACACAGTACGTTCAGCCTGCAGTGATTTTGCACCCATGCCACATTTGCGCTTGGGAACCATGTCTCGTTTCCATGGAACGTTAGCTTGAGGTGTCCTGCCGGGCAGCATAGGGAGCACACATCGTTTGCAACCTGCCAACCCCAAACATGCAAGACTGCATGACAGAGGCCCAAAATTTGTCACATGAAAAATGATTAATTTTCAAATCCTGAGGGTTTCTTCCTTTAGTGTTAAGAGCTCTTCTTATTGCTGCAGTGTTATTATTCTTCAGTTTTGAGGGAAAAGATATTTTCATGACTCCAGCAGACAAACAGCAAACTTCAGATGGAAGTCAGAACTTGAACACCAAAGTGAACAAATCCCACACAAAATGAAGGGCAACTATAAAGCAGGGGCAGATTTAGGATACCTTTTCCTTTCATGATTTTTGCCTTCAACATGCCTCGGTTCCCCAGGAAAGGAGGGAAGGCACACAAGCGTTTCACCATAGCCTTGCTGGAATCAGCAGCTCCCCACTACATGAATTCCACCTCCCACTCTCACTCCCTGGTCTGCCATTTTTCACCCTCTCATTAAACTTGCTCCCCGCTCTCTCAGCTTCATCTTGCTTCCCATCCCTCAACTAATCCCCTTACATTCCCTTCCTCCATCCCTCTCTTTCAGGCCATACTCTCTTCCCAGTCCCCAGCACACTCTCTCAAATGCACTTCACCATCTCAGTCTTTTCCCCCCACACCACCCCATTCCCAGCTGCTCCTACCTACACATCTCTGCTCTCCCACTCCTCTGCCTTGACCACCCTCCTTGTAAGTCTTTGGCCCTAAGACCATTCCCTGCTTTCCTCGTGCCCACAGCTGTGATCCCTTTCTCTGCCCTTCTCTTCCCCTCAGCTCCAGCCCATTCCCCAACCCTCTCACCCCCTCATCCCCAGTCCCTGCCTACATCCTTTGGGTGTTTCTCAGGCCCTCCCTGCTTTACCCTGGGATCATCCCTCTCCCTCAGCCAAGTTTTCCTGCCTTTTGTTTACACAATGTCAGGTCTTCCCTCACCAGCTTTGCTTCAAGATTTGCCATGTTTAGAGAGTAACCGTGACCTACTTAGGTTCCCTGACCTAGTTATAACAGAAACACCAACTCCAAACATTTGAGAAAAAAGGGCAGCGAGAGGAAGGACATATTACCATTATTGTTCTAAACGAAAACAAATGCACTAGCACAGGGCTGCTGAGTTATTCCAGTTCTGCCCTTTCCCCAGGGAAGCAAAATCAGCCATTCACTTGATCTTATAATACCAGTGTGGCAATGGATCACCATGTTTAGAAGTTACCTGGAAAGCTAGTCTGTACTTCCTTGCCAGCAAACCCTTGCCTTTTTTTCCTGCCTTATTCTAGTCTCTTTCTTTCCAGCCTTGTTCATCCAGGGCTCTCTAGCTTCACCCAAACTACTTTATAGCAAATCTATTCTTGTTCATCAATCCTCCTTGCTTGCAAATCCAGGCTACTCTAGCAGCCCCTATTTACTCAAGAACAACCTTTCTGCAGCTGAGCTTCATCTGAGAAATGAAGCAATGCTCTGCATCTGTTTAGCTGACCTCCTCAGCCCTTTTCTTCTATTTCAGCTGTTGTCACAGCTGTCTTCTCTCCTCCATTCACCTGCAGTCTGTGCCACGCATCTATGCTGCTTCTCTATCTGGTTTGGTGTTGCAGAGTTGCCTCCTCTTTTCCTCACCAGCTCTGGAGGTGACAGCAGTGGTGCCAACACTCGCTCTCAGTTGGTAGGTATGACTGGAAGCAGGATATGTTCTCCAGAACGAGTCAGGAGGTTCTGGATTAGCAATGTCCCCTCACTGGAGTGCTCTGTGCTGTGCTCATGGCTTGGTGGCCAGGAACCACTGCTCTGTCACAGGTGGGTCTGTGAGTCGCTCCCAGCTCAGCTTTTAGTTTAGTCACTGGTAATGGATTTCCCTGTAGTGTTTGTATTTTAGCAGTCATATTGGCCCTGTACTTCTGTGGATGAGCTCATTAAATCAAATTACATCTCCTTACAGCTGATCTTTCGCTCCCTCTGTAGGAGGCCAGCACCCAGTTTGACACTGGAAGCAGCCTGCCCTCCACCCTGAGCTCACAGGTAGTCCCACCACTACTACTTCAAATCCTCCTGCCAAATATTCCAGTGGAGGCTCCCTCTTCATTGCCAAAGCTGCATCAGAAAAATGTAGCTGAGCACACCGTAGCTCTCCCGCAACTCCACTGGATGTATTTATACAGACATGTCAGCGTAGCTCAAACTGCATCTCTTATGTGAAACAGAATCAGTTTTCAGCATCAGCCACAGGTGGTCACTACTCATTCTGCATCCATTTACTGTGATGTTGTACCTGTTTGCAAGCTTCAGCAAAAAATGCACTTTTTGCCTATTGATTTCCCGGGTCACGCACTAATCTACTGTGCAAATGGCTTTGGATATTTACTGTGAAGCCCCCAAATCCCCGTGTTATCATCAACCACTGCCTGCTAAATGTGCTCTTGGGGATATACTGAGCTGCAGTTTGGGCTCCTGCATTTCCTTTGTAACCTCTGACTTCTCAGATCTGCCCCCTCACCCACCAGTTTTCTGTTCCTTACTGTGCTGTACCAATATTTGGGCATGGTCCCACAAAGGCATAGCTAACCCTCTGTCACTTCAGCCACTCTCAGCGGACTAACAGCCTCACGTGCCTCTCTTGTGCCTCCCCACACACCTCTGCTGTCCCAGCTGACGCCACTGCCAGCTACTCCAGCTACCGGCCTCCACGCTGCTCTGACAGCGCCTCTCCCCCCTGACCTGCATTACGTCACATTTAGTCAGACCAAAGTCGAATTCTTGTAGCATGCAGGACTGACATGCTGGGTCTGCAATTTCAACTGCTGCTGACCCCTGAACTCACTAGGGAGGTGTGTCACACAGCAGCAACACCCAGTGATCCTGTGGGCAGGAACACCTTGCATTAGCATCACCCCCCACCTGCATTCACAGAGTACCCAGAAGAGGTAAAAGGACACAGTTGTGTCCGCACAAGCTATGTGCAGAGGATCCCTGCCAGCTTCTAAAGAAAATATAAAACCAACGAATTAGACAATTCCAGATGTACTGATTACGTTTGCCACTGCAGTTTCTGATGGGATTTTCAGATGTCTCTGAGCATTCTCTACCTGGCGTGTGTCAGCCACACTTCACTGCTGCCTTTACGTTATTAGTATTGACAGCCACTCAGTTTAAATGGAGGTTAGGATTGGAATCCTGTCTCTTTGCTTATCGCTACCTTTTTATCTTGCTTGTTTCCATTCATTACAGAGAAGTCCTCTTTTTCTTAAAGCCCCTTTGAATACCTCAGCAAACATGGGAACACACTGCTAAATGGATTAACTGGCAGGTACTGGGGTCTGGAGCGTGCCTGAAGAGATGTTCCTGGATAATCCCTGTGTACCAACGCTAACAGTCTGAGCTCCTCCCAGTCCTTCTGGGGTTCAGCACTGGTGCAGTGGCATGCTGGGTATAACTTTTTCCTTCCAAGAGAGGCAGAAGGGAGGAAGAATATCTGGTCTGTAAGAGGGAGCTAATTACTTGGTAATATGATGAACCACTGCAGGATTTTAACACATGGAAATGGCAAAGGAGTGGGTGTGTCACGACTGCAGATTATTATGCCAGATTTCTCACTTTTACCTTGTCCTCTCTCCCATTTTATGGTTAATCGCCACATGCTACAGAAATTGTCATTTTGTTCTTTTGAAGGGTGTTTGGGGCAAGGACTATCTTTCTCTTATGGGTATACAGACAGCTTAGCACACTGGCAGTCAGGTCCCAAAATGAGGCCTCAAAGATGTTATTGCAATATCAATAATAGCAATAATGCTCTTCCATCTTTAGGTCCTTACAGCACATTTTCCAGACATGAATTTAGCCTCCAAACATCCCCTGGAGGTTGCTGTTATTGCCATATTGTCCATCTGTCTTATACCACTTATTTTAGTATCTAATTCATTGTAAAGCTGAGACATCTGAGGCGGAGAGAGACGAAGGTGTGCCATTACCACACTGTGCACAGCCAGAGAGCTCTGTGTCCATACTGGTGCTGAGCACGGGTCCGTATGTCCAGCTGGGAGGGCTTCTGAGCCAGGCTGTGGTGTCCTGCTACTGGACTGCCCCAGACCAAGCAGCACAGGCAGTCACTGCTTTTGGTGGCTCTGTGCCCTACACCCTGGACACCAGAGAACTGCCCTCAGAGACTCCCACACGCACTGGCAGCAAACAGCAGAGGCACAAGAGGCATTTTGATTTCAGGACCAAAGCTGGGTGGTGTGCTCACTTCTACTACTGAAAACCTTCTCTATAGACTAGAGCAGTATGGGAGAGACTACCTAATTTCCTTCCTGGCCAGGGAAACCCTCTCCAAAATGAGCAGCAAGGTCCATTCAGCCCTTGGCCTTTTCTAATACGGACAAGGAGATTACCACAGTGCACTAGTGTCTGTGAGGGCTGTGGCACATTGGAAGCAGGACAAGACATCAGTACCTCAGCTGACTCCCAAACCAGCCACTCATTCTGATGGAGTTCACAAGAACAGCTGGGCTTACCTTGGCACATGCTGCCCATATTTCTTGTGGAGACAAAGTAAGGATGTAGACCCTCATCAGAGCCACTAGGTTAGACATAAAGGCTCACTCTGTACTAAGGTGGGTAACAGACCAGAAATTAGGTTCTTCAGGGGAAAGGAAGAGCTCAGCACCATGATGGTCAAGTCAGACACCCAGATGCCTACCTCTGCTGGTGGCAAATTCCACACTTCAAGTGCCCACATACGATAGTATCAGCCCCAATAGAAAACAATTTGGCCTCAAACTAAACAAGAGGAGATGGTTAAAGGCAGGCAATAGAACAGCTCACCACAAGGAGGTATACTTGTACTCATACTGCTTAACAGCTAGGGTCAATGATGAAGTACATTGACAAAAAAGAGTCGATGATGAAGTGCATGGCCAGCATAGGTACTGCTATCCAAACAAACCATCTCTCTAAACAAAAGACTTCAGCCAAACCAAAGCTATATTACTGTTAATGCTCTCTAGGTCTTTGATCACTACTGAACACTAACTATGCACAAACCCATCTAGCATGCATATGAGTGTCTTTCACTTTTTAAAGCTAACTAGGAACTTTCTGTAAGCCTGAATGTGGCACAAGCCACCCACTCCAGCAACCCAAACTGCAAAGAGCGATAGTCCACTGCATACTGTTTTCTAAAGGACACGTGAATGAGTCAAAATGTAAATTTAGTGCTTACAGTAATATAGCTCATAAATGCTACCTGCAGGTTCACTCAGCAACACTGAACTTGCTTTTTCATCCAGTAGCTGAATATGCACATCTGTCTCTGAAAGATTGGTACATGCTAAAGAGCTAGAAACTGCATTTAATGAAAACTATTGGTGCATCACTTGATGCCATGACCAACTAGTGTGAACTGTCTGTACACACCTGCCTGGACTAGGCCACTGGACATAAGGAAAGCAGTTCCAGGTATTATAGAAGTCACATTAACAAATGAACAACATGTGGCATTCAGGATATAGACATGCTGCAGCTGTTGGCCAACTGAAATGCCCCAAAAGCTTTCTTTCTACAACGATTTAATAGCCTAACAAAGGCCACAGTTGGAAACATGCCATTCACAACTCAGTGTGTTTAATGAGAGCCTGGTAATGAGCACTGATGCTGCCTAGGGGCATAGGAACAGGATAACCAAACTAGAGGGTTTGAATCCTCTTTGTGGAAGAGCAGGCATAACAAAGCTGTTACAAGAAGAGGGGACTACTCTAACGATAAAGACAGGCAAGTATAAGGAAAAAACATAGCTGATGGTCTGTGAGCTCTAGGAGGAGCTGCAGAACACACATATATATGGCTGTGATATCAGATCACAGCATTTCTTACCTTTGACGTACTAGGTGTTTGTGGATAAATGATACAAAAAGCAGAAGCAGTTTACTGTACTTTGTGCAAGTATTAATTGATGGTGTGTGTGGTCAGGCTAGAAGATGTGACCTTGCATTTCAAAAGCAACCAGGACAGATAGAAACCCCTTTGGGCTTTACCTTGAGCTGCTCTTCCAACCTTGATCAGCCATTTTGATCACTCCCGAAGCTTTCCTTCTACATATTAACATCTTCATGATGAAAACTGACAAGCTGCCTGAGAAACAAAAGCAAAAGAGCAGATCCCATCAGAGCAGAAGAAGGATGACTGCTACCTGCGTGAGGCCTGTTTCCAATGTCCCTGGGTGAAAGTCCATCCCCAGATTACTTAATTTATAACACCGATAAAGGCATAGCGGTGTTGTGAGTGAGACCAGTTTACTGATCTGGGGAGATTTGCAATCAATTTAATTTACTGACAGTTAACAATGTTCTAATTACTGATTCTGGTATTGAAAGAAGCAAACTAACATGCAAGTTACTAACATGTAAATTGCCTGTGCCAAACCTCTGCTCCTCCTTTCTGTTCTCTGGTCCCCCTCCCCCTGACCCCTCAGAGTCGCACCTCCTGGCCTCGCTCAGGCTGCTGCCCCCTCAGCTGCTCTCCTCTTCCTGCGGCACCAGAGCGGGTTTGGGCTTTTCTTCTGCCTCCTCTCCCTGCTCTGGCATCATTGTTCCCTTAACTTGTCGTCTACTGTCTTAAACACACTTTTGCTGAGGAGCCATAACCTGCCCTGCCTAGCTTAGAGGCTCCACATGTTCCCAAGGGCTCACCACGTCCCATGCTGGGGCCATGCAGAGCTGCCCTGAACCGGCCGTGACTGGCTGGAACTGGCCTTAACCGGCTGGAACCGGCCATGACTGGCTGGAACTGGCCTTAACCAGCTGGAACCGGCCGTGACTGGCTGGAACTGGCCTTAACCGGCTGGAACCAGCCGTGACTGGCTGGAACTGGCCGTGACCGGCTGGAACCAGCCGTGACTGGCTGGAACTGGCCTTAACCAGCTGGAACTGGCTGTGACTGGCTGGAACTGGCCTTAACCGGCTGGAACCAGCCGTGACTGGTTGGAACTGGCCGTGACCGGCTGGAAGGGCCCCTGACTGGGTGGAGCCATCCATGACTGACTGGAACTGGCCTAAACTGGCTGGAACTGGCCGTGACTGGCTGGAATCAGATTTGGCTGACTGGAACCAACTGGCCATCACTGGCTGGAACTGGCCTTGACTGGGTGGAGCCAGCCATGACTGACTGGAACTGGCCTAAACTGGCTGGAACTGGCCGTGACTGGCTGTGACCAGAGGTCAGGCACAAGCAGGCGCACAGCTCCTGCTGCCCACATCCCCTGCAGCCACCTGTAATGGTGGTGCAGGATGGATTTTAGGAGCAGCCCTGTGGGCCTCTGGTCACTCCTGTGTTGACTGATATATACATTTTCCATCTATTATACGTATATATTGGTTTTCAGGAGGAAAAGCATTTATTGCTTTTAGCACACTTAGGAGTTTAAATAAAAACAAATATATCTATATTGACTGTAGTTATTATGCTTGGTTTCGTGCAGCGTAAGTGGTTCAAATAAAAATAGATTGGTTGGAGTGAATGTGCATCAGTTCCAATAATAACACAGGCAGCTTCAAGAAGCATATAAGTTTCATTTAATGTGCACTGGGCTTACAAAGAAAAGGGAAGAAACATTGGTTTAGAGCAGCTTTTAGTCTACATTTTCTGTCTAAATGCTTCTGCATTTACCAGATTTTTGAAACAGAATGAGAGTCCATAAACAAGTGGAGAGAGAGGTTTATTAGGAGGCCCGAAGGGGGATTACAAAGGGAGAAAGTGATCTACAATAAAATATGACTGAGAGGTAAAAATTCCCAACTATATTACCTCTCCACTGTGAGTCCCTTACGTGTGGTATTATCTCCCCATGGGAAAGCTGTGCTTCAAGCTGGAGCAAACAAAAACTTGGTATAACAAAGGATTACCATTTCTGAGACCTTTAGGACTAGCTTTCAACAGGAAAATTAAGAACAAATAGGAACTGGGAGCTTAACAACTTTGTTGGGTCTAGTCCATAAGCCTTGAAAAAAGGCTATAGGAAACTATGGTGCAGGAGGAGAGGGGGGATGCACTGGGCAGGATACAACCAGGCTTTCTACCTCTGCTTTTGTGAATCCAACAGCTCCTGTGATCCCAATAGTTTCAGTGCAGATAAACAGAAAAAGAGAAGACATCTCTGTGAGGTATCAGACTGTCTGCAGGAAGTATCCAGGAAACAATCTCAGAGAAAGGAATTTATTTCCAGGAATGGCTGCTGATGGGATCAGTTCAGTCCTGCATCTCTGTTCCCCCAAAATGATAAGATGGAGCAAAGTTGGGAATGTAACTTAAGAGCATTTAAAAAAAAAATTAAAAAAAAAATAGAGTGTCTTTCAGATCCACATGAACTCACAACAAACTCTTAAAGTCATAGATTTATACTCCTGCCTCCAGTCATGATACAGAGATCTGCTGTGGTCTTACCCTGAGTAGTGCAGGAAGCATCTTTGGGGGCAAGAAGCCATTTTGGAGGTACCACAGAAAAAGGTCCCTATTTCATGGTCTTCAAGTCTTTGTGTTTTTACAAATTTCTCTATTCATTCCTCTGATTTCTCCTATGTCCCGCAAAAAGAAAGAGTGCCTGTATGTTGGAACCCACTGCTTCAGCATGGGTTACGATGAGGACCTACCCGCCTTACACCTGATGGCAATGAAAAGGGATTTTTCGTGGGATTAGAAAAGTACCAAAGCAGAATGCTCCCACTGAGCCTTTAGAATGGGCCTGTGAGGTAAAGGATGGGATCCCATCTCCCATCAAAAGCCCCTGGAAATTCCCAGCTCCGGGGCCATCTGTCCCCCAAGGGACCATCTGTTCCTGGTGAGCAACACCACAGGAGGGTGTGTTTACTAAGACAAGCAGATTGAAACTTGGCAGGGTCTGTGAGTAAGCAATAGGAGGCCTTTAAATGCAGACTTTCTATTTGCAGTATGTGGAGTTTGCATGTGTGTGTTTCCTTCAACCACCCATATACCACAGGGGAAAGCATTCAAAACAGGACCCAAAATAGAACAAACTGTGTGACTCACAGCCCTGTCACCCTGAGTTACATACTCACCAGAAATCCCTGGCAAAGCAGCGTTAGGTGCTACACACCCTCCACACTGACAGCTGTAAATGACCCTAAAGGAAAACCTACCCTATATATATATATATATAATGTGCTAAAGGCATCTCTCTCAACAGTGTTCTTACCTCCAAATGGGCGCTGTTCCAGCACGGTGCTATGAAGGTTTGGTTCTGCTGGCTGCACCATGTCTCTGGTAAGAAACAGCTGAGAGGACCAGCTCCCTCCTGTGTGCAAAGCACAGGCCTGGCTGCCTGCAAGGATTAAGGTATGGCATAATTATAGTATTATTAACATCACTGTCCTTAGCCATATTTCTATTTCCCCTGGATTTTCATCTAAGAAAGTTATTCCTTATTTCCACTCCATAAAGGTGCTCTTTCACTCTTCAATAGTTGCCATGGTCCTCCCACAGAAGTTCGTATTTTAGAGGTCACTGAATTGGGTTTTTGTCAACAGGAACAAAAAGGTCAATGAGCATTGCCAGTTTTGGCTGGGTAATATCAGTTTCCCTGTCAGATAAACAGCAACTCCCTGAAAAATTTCTCTGCAATTATATTTCTGATAAAATACTTTTGACAAGTTTCTTGATTTTTATTTATGAATGTCCAGTATTTGAAAATGTTTGGGCCTCTAATGAAAGAACCAAAAAGAGTTAAAAAATTAAAGCAAGAATGAAGAAGAATTAGGATTTTCTTTGTCAAAACCCAGAAGACATGAAAACAAGTTTCAGTCAGAAAAGATAAACACAAATTTTGGAGTGCAAAAAGCTCATTTTGTGATTGGCTCCAGCCATTCCCTTTTGCACCATGTTGGCCAGGTGGACTGTGTGATACAAATAGCAAACAGGTTTTCTGTGTGTACTCATGTCTCTCTCTAGTGGAAAGCCCTCATCACTACACAGATACAGATCACAGGCGTGGGATCTTCAGTTCACTTGTGGGAGACCTGCTCCCCATGGATGCCCTGTGCATCCCAGGGCTGCTGCTGCCCCACGCCTGGGGCAGAGCTCTCCCACCATGCACAGGAGCCCTCTCCTTTTGCCCTTTGCCCCAAAGCAGGACTATGCCATGGCTTAACATAGCCATACTATTTTGGAGGGGGGGGAAGACTTTGTTGTCATATCTAGAGCTAAATCAGTAGCCCAGAAGTGTTGGCATTTAGGGATTTGAGTCAGATCCTTTTGCAATGTGAAGAAGGACAATAATCAAGAAATCTTCAAATGTCTTGTTAAATGCATTAAACCCTTCTGTGAGGCAGGAGCTAGCCCACAGGAGAGAGACTTCATCCAAATTCTCACAG
Organism: Anas acuta; assembly: GCF_963932015.1. NCBI lineage: Eukaryota > Metazoa > Chordata > Aves > Anseriformes > Anatidae > Anas > Anas acuta. The sequence goes on from NC_088983.1 coordinate 22,754,808, forward strand.
TTAGACATCCATCAGCTACCAGCTTGCTCTGCCCAACACCTCCTAACCCTTAGGGGCCAGGAGGTAACATATAAAGCATAGCCCTGGGTCCCTGCTCATATCCCTAGTCAGCCACCTGGAGGTTCTGCTTTAGGCTTGGATGCAGCAGCTCTGAGCCCACAGGCAGGCAGCCCCCCTGTCCCTCCTTGTGCTAGGACCCACTGTGGCCAGCACTGCCGCAAAGCCCCCAGGATGAGCTGCGTTGGGTCCGCAAGCAGTGCCACGCTGCACGGCGATCAGTGCCAAGTGGAGGCAGCCCACCGAGCAGATGTCATGCTTGCACATGGCTGGGTTTCCCTCTCTGCAGTGAGAAATAAGCACCACCAGACTGGTGGAGGCGGGAGCTGTGCAGAGCGGAGAGGGCGGCTGACGCTTCACCCTCTCCCTCTGCGGTGTCAGGGGAGGCCAGGCTTTCCTGGGGCGTGCAGCCTGTGATGACTCCTAAGGTCCATGCTTCCTGAGGAATACCAAGTCGCCCAAGGTTTCCCTGCTGCCATGCAGGGTGAATAGGCTGTTCTGGCCTCAAGGCCAGAATCAAAGGCTTTCCACCTGCAGCACTGCCTCCATTTCACAGAGGTGGGAACTGAGAGGTGCTGAAAGCAGAAAGCCTCCATCAGAACTGCGAGATGCCTGACTGCAGGCCTCTTGGAGCTGATGGGCAGATGTGTGGAGCCTTGACAGATCCTGCTGTTCAGAGGTTGATCTGCAGGTGATCTACACCTGGGTTATTACTAATAAGGCACTTCAAATAACTGGATAGTTTTGAAAAATTGGGTCTAAATGATACACCTGAGTCTCAAAGTGTGGGCAAGGCATAGCTGGGAGCAGCAACAGTCTTCAGGCAGTTTCCTTGCTCTCACCACCAGGTCTTCTCTTCTCGTGAGCTTGCCTTTGATTGGAGATCTTATTATACCTACAGAAACCTGTGTTAATTCTATATAAACATATTAACATAGATTCCATGTCAGAGATCAGTATTAGGTTTCTAAGTAGTTGTATGTATTTCTAAGTATTGCAAATATGTTGGGAAGAGAGTAGTGGGTGCAAATAAGTACTGAGAGCACCGCTGCCCTTGAGCTAAGATGTATGTACAGTGCCCTCTCTGCTTACACTAAGCAAGGCAGCAGACTGCAACATACTTTACATGGGAGAGATGGCTATCACGTACAAAGCATGAGCTTTGCATCAGAGAGTAACAGGCATAAAGCTATTTACTCATTTCATTTGGGATACAAAGTCAAGGGGCTACTCAAAACAAAATAAAAGCATTTCTGAGAAGTCTTGAAACTCCCTTTGGCTTGTCTGTCAGAAATTGGCAGAAAATCTAAGTGGTACCTTTGATGGTACTTTGCAATATGCATCTAACACAGGATGACAGCAGTGACTGTCAAGGCAAGTACCTCCTTTGTTTGGATGCAATATTTGCTTTTACTAATAAACTAATTGACTGAGCGTGGCTGTTGGAAGCCAGGAGTTTTGTCTGCTATGAACCCTGTACGTATCTAATGCCTATTGGCTAGAGGTCAAAAAATAAAGGCATTTTCTCTCCCCCTCTACTTACAGAGCCATAATAATTTTGAAGTGATGGGTTTAAAGGTCCTCATCACTTTTTGTTTCCTGACCAATCTTTTCCTCACAGTATTTCAGTTACACTTTATCACCGGCAGGATCTAAGCAGCAGCTCTCGAGCCTGACTCTAAATCTCATGCAGCCCTGCCTTTCCCTGTGGCCACAGAGGGAAATCTTTAGTGCCAGGAGCTCTGCCGCTTCACCTCCTGACACAATATTATTTCATCGTAACCTGTCCAGTGAGCAAATTGCCTCTTTGGCCCCCTCACTGTCTCTGCACAAGGGCTGGGCTATTGATTGTGACACCGTGCCGGTGCACGCGGGGCGATTCCAGGAGAGGAGGGATCGATGAGAGCAAATTGCTGCCTTGCCAGCAGCAGCTGGGGAAGGGGAGCCACAGCACAGCTCAGCGGCAGAAAAAAGCTGACGCTGCTTCTGGAGCATCTTCCTTCTGGTGTCCCACCGTGGGGCCGGGGACATGGCCACGCTGCCTCCTGGGGAACCGGCGAAGGTTATTCACACAGCAATGGTGTTGCAGCTGCTTAGGGAGACTCAGAGAGCTACAAAAAAGAGGAGAGAATGGGCAAAGGATTTGCATCTAGGAAGGAGGAAAGGGTTGGTGGAGAGAGTGCAGTGGAGCTGCAGGCCAGATATTCCTCCAAGGTGCCTGTGCATTGCAATCGTGGAAAATCGGTCTGGAAGGGAGACTTTCAGGGTTATATAACCCATCCTGCTGCCCCAAGGCAAAGCCTGATATACTTACACCGTTGCGAGGCTGCAACCCTGGCTAAGGAAGGCACACAAAGCTACAAAACGGACCAGAAATCATTTTCATCTTTAATACAGGAGTGTAGGCTTCGAAGACTGTAACATACAGAGTGACCAAAATCACGGCAACATATTATATGTTGGAGAGGTCCATTGTATAGGCAGCACCTTCTGCATTAAACACACGAATCTCCGTATCTACTGAGTCCATTAGTTCATCTTGCTCATATCTTCCATGTTTGTAAGTACCAGATGCTTCAGAAGAAGTTTTCACCACCAGTAAAGAATAACTGTGTAAAAAGTTGCTTATCAGGAAGTTATTTCGTACCACCAAACAAGAGCTAGCTGACACATTTTTTAGTATATTGTGACTGCAAATATTTCCTTTATCCAGACAAGAGCCTAATGTGTTTCAGTGTTCTGCTAAATTCTTGCTCAAATCTTTGATAGCTAACTCAAAACTGGCCTGGAGTATAAAGTGAGGAGTAATTTTCAGGTGACTTGGTTGGTGGAGGGTCCACAGTGCCAATCAGAGCAATGACAACAGCTCAGTGGGTTGTGCTGGGTGCCTCAATCACCTCCCTCAACCTGCTGGCCACTTTTGATGCAGCCCAGGACCAGTTGGCTTTCTGGGCTGCAGGTGTGCACTGCTGGCTGGTGCCAAGCTTCTCATCCACCAGAACCCCCCAATCTCTCTCCACAGGGCAGCTCTCAACCGGTTCTTCACCCAGTCTGTGCTCATGTCTGGGATTGCCCCAACCCAGAAGCAGCACCTTGCACTTGGCCTTGCTGGGCCTCATTAGGTTCACATGGGCCCACTTTTCTAGCTTGTCCAGGTAACAGACGGTATCTTATTGCCCCCAGCAGACAAACAGGGAAACCAAGGGATGTGTAGAGGGAAAATTTGACAGCATTTGACAGCAGAGGCAAGCATGGAGTCTACCAACATGGGGAGATTTATTTGTGTATTATTTGTGACGTACTATGAAGATTAAAAGTCCTAAGTATTATAATTTTTCATATGATGCTAGGTTCATTGGCTTTAATTTCAAAGGCTCCTGAGAAGACAGGCTGGCAAGCAGTGGTTCCTGCACTTTGCACCACTGCAACCTCTACTGAGCTTTCCAAACACAGATGCAAACTCAGACCTGGCAAACATGTCAAGCTCTGGAGAAACGTAGCACAGCCAAACGCAAGCACATTCCCCACATCAGACACCAGCTGTGCCAAACGCAACTCTGACAGATTCTCCTCCCAGTTAGCACTTTTCCACACATTGGCTTGGGTATTACTAGAACTCAAGTAAAAACTTTGGCATGGCACCCCCACTGTGTCCACATTTGTTGGTGACTCTCCATCACTGACACAGCTTGCTGTTTGCACTTCTAGCTTTACAGACTCACCCAGGGAGTAAATGCAGGTGATTTATTGTCTAAACACCCACTGACAGCTGGGTGCTCTCATGCACCGACACAGCCAGGGTCAGAGTATTTTATCTCACCTCCATTCAGTCAACAAAACCCTCCAGCACAGGCTCACACCAGCGATGCCCAGGCAGGAGCAATGGTGTTGGCAGAACAGGGCACTGAGTTACCAGCAGGACCATGAAAACAACTTCTTCGCTCAGGGTACTCCTGCGGCAAGGAGTGATTGGGGCTATAGTGTGGGCTCAAAGGCATCCTGCAGGTTAGGTCTCCTGGGGCCAAAAATAAAGCTAGATTCAAACTTCTGCAGAGTAGAGGGTCAGATTTAGGATCCAAACCAGGCCTGTTTTTACTGGCACTAATAGGCATCAGCTTTTGACCACAAACACCAAGGTGTTCCCACAGCTGGAAGTCCCTTGCCCAGATCTGTGTAAAGTGCTGCTATTTTCAGTGCCTCAGGTAATCAGACTGCCTCAGGGATGCATGTAAGTCCAGGCGAGCACCCACTGGAACAAGGACCTTGCAGGAATCAAAGCCTACTTTCAAAAGTCAGGTACACTGGGCTAAACTACACCCATTTTCTTCTGTTTTCATTCCATTGCAATGTCACAAGCAAATTCCTGCCACCTTGATGAAGGAAAAAAATTGCATTAATAGCACAATGCCAAAACTCGGAGGCTAGGGCATCATAGCAGCTCTGAAATCCATGTGGAAAACCAAAATTCAGCAGTGACCTCATGCCAGCAAGCAGCCAGCCAGCCAAGGGCCTGAGGTGATGGCCCGATTTGCTTCTAAAGCACATTACTGCTTTTCTCATGGTGCCAAGAACCACGGCCAGTGGCTGCCCAGCCCCAAGAGTTCTCCTTCTCTTGCAGGCCTTGCCGAGTCTGCATCCTGCAGGAAGGGTGAATTGCTCAGAAAAGCCCATTTTTCAGAGCTTCCCATATTGCAAGAGCCAATGTTTGCTGCCTTTGCCACCCTGACAGGGACACGATGGGAAGCAGTGTTGGGCTCTAAGCACTGACAACAGGACACACAGAAGAGGCTCAGCAAGAAAGGTCAGGATTGAGACAGAAGCGCCGGGCTGAAGGAAAGCACTAAGACTCAGATCTTGGCAGCCCAGCCTTTTTCCACCCTAAGACGCAGCAAGCACAGAAGAAAACGGGACCCAGCCAAACCCCATCTCTGCTGTTCTCCTGCTGGGATGTCTGTGCACAGAACAGCTCACTCCACACACACTGGAAAAGAAAAACGTAAATTGTACAGGGGCTCTTACATGAGGTTTGGACATCTCTTGTCTCTTCACTTGTCATGTTACATCATCCTAGGGACAGGCACAATGTATGTCCTTATGTTGAGACGGTGTAGAGATGCAAAGTCAGTTGCTACAGAACAAAGATTTGTTATTAACTCCCCAGTTCCCCAAGCTTCATCCAAGCCTGGCACAGACAGCAGCAGGGAGGGAGGAGGCAGGCATGTCACTTCATGTTTTGATCAAAGATTTAACTTTGTTATTGATTCATCCAAGCCCATTTACCCCCCTCCTACACCTGAATTCTTCCCAGCATCACTGACTCTGTCTCTGATACTCAAACATCAAGCCAAAGAATTCCCTCCTCAAAACTGCGTGCTGAGGGAGCGAAGGACACGTATCGTTCTGAGGAGCTCAGAGCTCTCCATCACACGCTGGCCTCCTGCCTTCAGGCTCAGCTTGCAGCAGAGAACAACTTTGTCATCACTTGCAATCGAAGTGCTTTAATGCGGACATCACCGAGGGAGAATAAACACAAAGCGCAGTGCTGCGTCGCAGAGGTACTCCTCTGATGTTCCCAACTGCATGTGCCACTTACGCAGTGCTTTCCCCCCTCAGATCTCAAAGGAGCAGACTTGCTGGCGATTTGATCATGCAAAGGGCTTCTCCCCACACCTCAGTCCAGAACGAGATTAACAGATTAGGAGAGACTTCAGAAAAGAGCAATCAATGACAACGGGACTGAAGGAGCTGATTTATAAATTAAAATAAAGCAATCTTAAAATAGCTGCAAAACACAGTCGGTGTACCTATGCTACTAGATATTTGTGATAGCAACTAATAAGATTACCAGTAACTAACCATACGTCATAGAAAATAACAATACAATAGCAGAATAAAGAGGCAACCAGCTTCAAATATTGGCAGACAATACATCTGGAGAAGAGATAATTATGAGGGTGAAACTATGGAAAAGAACAAAATGGAAAAGAACAAAAAGAAGGCCATGAAATAAACCTAGGATGAATATTAGCGTGTATTTATTGGAAATCCATGTAGTACAGGAATCAGAACTGGAGCACTAATTTCCCTTGTTTGCTACAAGGTGCTTTAGTTTATGAAGCTAAATACAGAGGACGATATCCATGGGGAGACAATTCTCCAGGCTGGGGGGGACTCTGGGCTTCACCCATAAAGAGCCCACAAAGCTGCCTTGGCCTTCCTGCTAAGCCAAGCTTAATTCCTCGTGGAGATTTGGCAATGATCTCATACTCAGTATCACATCACATTTAGAGAAAAGGTCCAAATCGATTGCTATTCATATATTAGATGGGCAAACAGACAGCAGCTGCAGCGTCGCCCACTTACTCTGAATTAGCAACGACTGTCTTGCAATTCAGCCTTTGAGCTTTTCTAAAACACGAGCAGGGAGAGACCATCATAATGTCTGTGATAATGACTGGGTGTGTGGATCAGGAAGCCGAAAATTATTTCTCCTAAACTCCTTTCTTAGAAGAGGACACGTGTTCAGATTCGGCTGGTTTGTCTGCAACCATGCCTGTGATCATCCCTGCTACGTGCCCAGTTTGTGCACTGGGACATGTTGCCACACTGATTTCAGTTTGACTATCACATCAAAGAAGTAAAAATCACACCACGACATTAAGCTAACCTTCCACTGCTACATTATTTAATAATTTTATAACAATTATCATCTGGAAATTGCAATTATACCATGCAGAAACCCAGATAAAATGCCAATTTGATTGCACACTCAAAATGCCTACGCTTTCCAGAAAAAAGCAAGCCTCTACGATAGATTAACACTATGGGCTAGATCCCAACGGAGAATAAACTGGCAGCCCCATTTTGCTGCAGCAGTTTATTCCTACTGCTGAAGATGTAGCCCAATGACTACAAAACAACCAGATCAGCAAATCCATGCGCAGCACTTAGCAGAAGCGTACACAGGTATATATTACACGCCTGCTCACCGTGGGTCGTGCGTTTATAGAGCAAACTAGAGGAGTTAAGTGTGCGCTGTGATGCGTTCAGTCCTTCGAGGTGAGCAGCAGGGGTGATGGCACCGTTGTATCGAAATCAGATATGAAGGCATGAACGTGCAGACGTGGCTGAGGATTGTGACAGCTGTGCTAATGCTCAGGGACTTGTGTAGTGCAGGATGTATGGGAATTCGTGGGTTTCTTGTGCTGAGAAAAGACTTTCAGACACCCCAGCTGTAGGCTGTTGGTGTCTGAGGGCAGGGGAGCATAAGTGTGCCCACATATAACATCTGTCCTCGCAGGCTGTGCCCAGGTGAAGTATGAAGGTTGGTGTCTGCCCACAACCCTTTAGCAGCAGTTTTAGTGGATCCTGAATCGGCCAAAAAGAGTGCCCTGGTCTTCCACATTCAAGACTGAGCTAAATCAGCAACTTAGCCTCCAGGAAAGCTGTAGACACCAGGGGAAGCAGGCTTTACCTTATGCAGCTGGAGCAGCTGAACAGAAGGCCAGGTCTGCATACCCTGGCTCCGGCTCTCAGCCAGCTCCCACTCTCCCTTCCCATCCCACACGAGCAGTCCAGTACCTACAGATACCTGCATGGGCAAAACCACAGCTTGTAGTATTTGTGCAGGCCTCCTGACCCACCCAAACACCCTGCTGCTCCAGGAGCGTGCCCAGGTGCAAGCAGGAGAGCTGCTCGTTGCGGGGACAGCTTTGCCTCTACATCCAATTAGCAACGCAAAGCTGCACCCGGAACAGAGTCTGCATTTAGGCCTAGTGTCCAAAAAAAAGTGGCCTATTTTCTGATGCTCTTATTAGCACCGAATGCCTTCCCTCCTTGCCCAGACACATCGCTGGGAAGGCAGGAGACGAGGGCTCCAGCTTTGTGCATAATCAGGCGGGGCAAGCTATCTGACCCACGCACGCCTCCGCCTCCCCCCGCTCCAGTTAGTGCTTTCGTCACGCCGAGCTCCTGTGCTGTGGTTTCCAGGCGAATTTCCACTCGGTGCTCAGAGAGCTGAAACCTTTAGATTAATCCCAGATCTGTCAGCCTCCATCATTTTCAAGCAGGGCTGCGAGCTCCAGGGCACTCAGTTCCTTTCTCTAGCGCTGAGGAGCCTTAAGCCTCTTGCTCTCGCTCTCCTGGAGAGTGGACAGCCCCGCTCCTCTCCCTCCCATCCTGAGATGACCCTGAATCTGTGGCCAGGCTGGTTGCAGCAGATTCTCCCCAGATCAAATGATTTATTTTGTTTCCTCTCCTTCAATGAATTTTGATTTGATCTGTGAAGCTGAAGCCAAGTAGGAGCCAAAGGCTCCTAGCTCCCTTATGAAGGCTGCCCAAGCCCCTAACCACTCTTACTGGCACCATAATCCTGTTTGTTTGCTGCAGGTGTGGAAATGAACCTAAAAAACCCACACTGAAACTCTTCAGCAAATTCCCTGATAGCTCAACACACCTGGTAGGCTCAGGTGGATTAGGTTTCTGCTCAGATCTCACTTTGGTTAGATTAAACCTGATTTGTCTGTTGGCAATCAGCAGCCAGGGACATTTCTTTCCCCTATGCAGCTGACCATCATTGCCAGTTATCTACCCCCCACCCCCATCTAAAACAGTGATCAGCAGCCTTTCATTCAGGGAATTTGCATCCCTTGCTTCTGCTTCTCTCTGCCTTGCTTGTTCTGCTCTGCCCTGGGCAATAGCAGTGGCTGTTGACCCGAGGTGGCAGTGTCTGGGCTGAGTGCCTGGGACCATGCAGTGTGGTCCCCGAGCTCTTTGCGCTCATGAATCCCATATGGACCAATGTGTGGAGAACACCTCCAGTGAGCTCTCACCTTCTGGAGATGTTGCATAGCTAATCCAGCACCAGCAGGACCCTTGTAAGTGGCAGGCGTGGCCATCTGGAGCAAGCAGAAAAGAAAGAGGATTTGTAAATTCCTTACTAATGGGTAAATTCTGGGCTCAGTGCTGTACAAACCACAGGGCAAGAACTGATCTCTGCCCCACTGACCTATAATCCACTATGGTATTTCTTTCCAGCCCACCCTGGTGTAGGGAAGGGGAATATGCTTACTCAACCTGCAACTGGCTATGCTGTTTTCCCCCCTTGTGCTCATGGCACGGGTACAGAAGCACCCTGTGAGCTGAGCCCTGCTGAAGTCACCGCTGCTGGAGGGATCTCAAGGGATACAGCAGCAGCTGGTGAAGCAAAACCATCCTGGTCTTGCCTGCTATGTGTTCACTCTGACCCTCCACCATTGTGGCAGCTGAGAGGCTGGTGTGAGGAGCTGGTCTGTACCAAAGCACAGCACCCCTCTGTGAGCTGCCCAAAACCACCTCAATCCCAAAGGCCGAGGCTCCTCAAGTTTTCAGCCAGTGTGTCGACCCTGCCAATGACAGGGAACTGCTGGGCAAAGAGAAAAGCATGATGCCAAATCCCACTGAGGAAGCAGAAAATGAAGCAGAAGCAAAACACCTCCCACCAGACCAGGCTGCCCAAAGCTCCATCCAGCCTGGCCTTGAGCACCTCCAGGGATGGGACATCCACAGCTTCTCTGGGCAGCCTGTGCCAGGGCCTCACCACCCTCAGAGGGAAGAACTTCTTTGTAATATTGAATCTAAATCTACCAGAAAGCCAGATAACGTGAAAGTTACTAGTACTCACTGCCCAGGACTCCAGGACTTTTTATGGACTCCTCCCCTTCACACAGGTGCTCTGAGATGTGCTAAAGACACCCAGGATGAGCCCCGTGTCCCAGGCACCAGATCATGCCCCAGAACCCAGCACCACCAGCAGTAAGAGCAATCCCAGCCAAGGGCCTCCCCGGGGACTGTTTGAAGCTCCAGGTACAACCCAGAACACAAAACCCCAGGCACCCTACTGGGGATGCTGAGGAAATGCCTCTTGCTCTGCCCCACGAGGAGCACACACACACAGTCTCCAGCCTGCAGATCCCAGTAAGACACAGCCCCACTGTGTGTGGCTGTGGTCCTGCCCTCCACGTCCCGGCGAGCAGGGACACGAGAGCTCCTCGAGGTGCCAGGCTCGCTGCTTAAGCAATTATCCCTTCTGTGAATACCTCCTGCTTCTGTGTGGAAAGCGGAGATACTCTGGCGCGGGGCGCTGTGAAAACAGTTTAACCCTTCAGCATGTAACAAATAAATCCCATTATTCCAGCTCCCTGGCTAGCGCTCCCTCCAGCCTGCGCTCCCCGAATCCCTTTCGAGAGCAGCTGAATCAATGTTTGACTTGTACAAACAGCTGCCTGACTGCAATTTGGAAGGGATTCAGATGGGGATTACGGCAAGGCAGTGGATAAAAATCTATTACATGGCAGTATTTATTCTAGATCCCTGTGGCACTCGCTGTGAACTCTGGCAGCATCTTCTGCTCCGTATGCTCTGGCACACGTGCAGGGCGCTGGGAAGAATCTCTTTCAGGAGAGCATGGGGCAGAGCAGTGGGAGGAAAGGGCCAGGATCTGGGATCTGGACTGGGCACCCATTTCCAGGTCGGACTGACCTGGCTCTGCAGCGCATCCTCCCAGGGGGTGGGGATATCTTCAGTTGAGGAGAACTTGGAATTGGTGAAATTGCATTGTTTTGGCGGCCCAAAGGACCTGAGCCAGCCCCGATTTACCAAAGATCAATGGTTCTGGCTCAGTGCAGCAGTATCTGAGATCAAAACCCAACCCTGCCTTTCTCTGTATTCACAGAAACAACCCAAGCCCGCAGACAGCAGCAGAAGCTCTCTGGGGAGCTGGAAGGCCACCAGACCTGGGACCACAGGAGTGACCTCACAGCGAGCCCCACAGTGCTGCTCTCTGCAGGCAGACCAGCAATGAGGGCAGCAGGGCAGCCAGGAGGCAAGGGGGGCTTAAGGGGCAGCCCCCGAGATGAGGTGACCTGGGAACGTGTCTGCAGATAGCCCACCCTTTGGGCTCCCCCAGGCCACCACTGTTGGCCCAGCTAGGTAGGAGGACCCTAGGGTAGGCATGCAGCTCCTGAACCCTCCGTCCCTTTACAGCACCCACACAAACTCCGCTGGCACGAGGGAGCGCGGTGAGGGCCAGGGCAGCGCTGCGAGATGTGGCTGATTTAACAGGCTGTGACAGGGCTGTCCAGCAGCAAGGAGAGGCGGAGAAGCCACCGCTCTGAAAAAAGAAAGAAAGAGAGAGAGGAGGGGTCCGACGGGGCCAAATTACCCATCCCTGGCTTCATCTCTTCTGGTGTCAAATACCAGATTGTCATCTGCCAGAAGTACATCACGTATCAAAAGAAGCAGATCTCTCTCTGCTGGTGCTGCGTTATTTCCTCTGCAGATGACAGTGGTAAGAGCAAAACGAGCACCAGCCAAGCCCCCTTGCCGTGGTGTCGCCAGCAAGGCAGCACACACAGCCACCCTGCGCTTCTGGGCTGAGCCACGCAGAGATGACAGCAGCAAATGGACTGAGAAGGGCTGCAGGACCTGCGCCAGTTCAAGGACCCCAGCGATGAGGGACCTGCTCCGAGCATGGCCGCAGACTTCAGAGCCCAAAGGGGCCATGTCCTCAGCACCTAACAGCTCCCTCCAGGGCCTGCTCACACGGCTGGGGCTGTGCTGGGGCCAGCCTCAGACCAGGAGAGCGTCTGCTAGCAGGGAGCACCGCAAGCCTCCTCCTCCTCAGCCCTCCCCTGGATCCTGCCGTGGGCTCCTCCGGTACAACCACACCAGTGACTGACTGCCTGGATGGACAGGCTCACGTTAGCCAGCACTGCTGGGTCACTTTCCTAGCTCAGCCACATGAACTTGTAGGTTAAATTTCGGTACCTGTAAACCAGAGGTAAGCCTGTCCTACAAAGACATTGAGAAACATAGTGCGGAAAGTTCTCAATGTGCTTTAAGATCACCAGGCAGGAGACACAAGAGGCAGGCAAAATATTACTATGCATATAATGTTTTATCAGATTACAGCAAATTTTAAAATATTTCATGCACCTGTCATATAAATATGAGCTCTATCATACATTATTACTTATAGGACCCACACTGCATCAAAAAGAGTAAAACTTTGAAAAGAAAACTAGGAAGGCAGCATAACTCAGATTTCCATCCCCTAGACTCATCTGTTCCACGTGGTCATTTTTTCCCCTTGCTTCCCCTTTCACTCCAATCCACGGTTTCATTATCCCCCATTTCACCTTATCTTCTTCCCTCCACTGTTGTGAAGTAGTTACTCTTTGGGTTTTATTTTCATGCGGAAGCCAAAAAGAGAAAGAATTAACATGGAGACCCCGAGGCAGTGACACCACAACGGCAGCAGTCAGGTATTTCCTCCAGGTGCACTGACGGCCCTTCGGAGCTGCTGTAGGGCTATCAGTCCGGGGCTCCCAGCTCTGCTGTGGCCACACGGGTGTTCTGAAGGGGCCAGGCTGATGTCACCCTTGAGGAGAGCTTCACCTCTGTGCCGTGGGAGAGCTTCCATCCTTGCAAACAAAACATGGTCCTCTCCAGTCCCCGAATGCTCAGGTTTATATGTGCAAGCCCAACGGGAGATACTCAGGCACTACGTTATATACTACTGCTAATGAAGTTGCTTTGTTTGTTCTATTGCTTAAGGGAATAAGTTAATGTCTCAGAATGCCCTTTAACGGTATTTGGCTTTGTTTATTAAATATTTATTTTGCAAGATAAATGTGGATAAGGAGTTCCTGTCGGGATTCCTTCTGGGAGGAGAGAGTCTCAGAGTCTCCATATAAAATGTCTCAGTATAAAGAGGGTACAGAGATCCAGGCTGAGTTCTTACCCCAAACAGCATACACCATCCATCCTTTACAACACTGTAAAAGGTAAACAGTTTCATCTTCCTAATTCCCAGAATTTGTCCCCAGCAGCCAAAAGGAAGTGGATCTTACATGCCCAGGGGTGTTGCGTCCTTTGCCTGGGGCCTGACAATCCATCCCCGCCCATGGCATGGAATGACTTCTGTTTCCCTCACCCAGAATAACCCCTTCCTCCGGGCAACTTCAAATATCACAAGGCAGGAGAGAGCCAGGCCGTAACACGTGGGTGCAAAACGCACGTGGGTGGGAGAGAAAGGAATCTCCTGGTTGAAGTAACACAGCTGCATCGTGTGCTCTGCCACCAGGCCTCCGCCGCCCCTTCCTCCCATACACACCAGGTACTGCCTCTGACAGAAAGCTGTGCTTCTCTCAGGGACAAACTGACACTGTGCCCGGAGGTCTTCCCAGCATCCCAATGCCAGACCTCACAAACAGTTTTCCTGGAATAGCTGGTCTGGCCTTCTCTCGGAGCTTGGATTTGATTTGGGGACTGCAGAGGATCACGCCCACGGTGTCCTCCCGCTGGGAGGGTGACTGCTGGTGTCTCTGGCCGGCAGCAGCTGGAAGGAAGAGCCACCTCCTCCTGACGTGCCTGGGAGCGGGGCTGCGAGGGAGTGGTGTGGATTCAGCCTGCAGCCACCTGCTGTAGGGAACGGGCAGATCGTCACCCGGAGAGCTCTGTAATTTTGCTTCGCAAACGCTTGCCCACTGGCACAGAGCCCGAGGAGGAGAAGGGGGAGCGGGAGGCTGCTCACGGCTCTGCATGCCAAAAAGGCACTTCGCCGTGCATGAGGCCACCAGTGATCCTGCAGCCAGGAGGCCCTGCAGGCTGAACCCTCTCCGCTGCTCCCCGAGGAGGCTTTTGTAAGAGGGGAGGGAGGAGAGGTGGGAGGAGGCAGAGATGGGAAGAACAAGGGGCTGTTGGAAGGAGAGAAAAAAGTGATGCAGGGCAGGGAGGAGGACGGGATGGATGGGAGACAGGGTGCGTGCAGACCATGGCAGGGTGTGGGGAGAGGAGTCCCTGCAAGGGCTGCCAGCGGGCGGGGAGAGGATGCCATCCCCAGGGCATCCCAAGCAGGCAAGCTGTAGGCACCCTCTGGGGACTGACAGCAAGAGTGAGGAAGAGCTTGCTTGGGACTTTCTGGTAAATGCAGCGAGACTTCCTAGGGAAGCCTGGCTGACGTAGGTATATTGCTATATACAGCTGCCTGCCTTCCCTCCTGCCTCTCCCACCCCACCGTGGCATAGCTACATCTCTAACATGGCTACATCTCCACCTAATATTGCATTTTCACAAGTTTTGTGAAAACAAGCAAATGGAAAGCAGAGAGGGAAGCCACATTTCTATGAAGAAACACATCGAGATGTGACTTCCAGCCTTAATCCAGCAGAGAACCCCAACAGGGGAGTGCTGTTACCAGTAAGTGTCACAACCAAGTTCCAATTCCAACTCTCTGAGAAGCGTTTTTTCAGCCAGTCATTGAGCAAAACCATTACAGTCTGAGCATGGTGGACCCACAGATGCTATTCCATGCTGATACCTGCTCTCCCTCTGATTCTCTTTGAGCCTGCTCCCTGGAGATGTCCCCTCTGAGGCGTCAGCAGTCAGTGAAGGCAGCAAGCCGAGCCCTGCTGAGCAAAGTGCACACCCAGGTGCCCAGCAATCATTTTCTTTGAAGAAACCTCTGTCTCCCCATGCCCTGTAACCACTGACCCCCACCATGATGTGGGGCTGCCTCCTAGGGAGGACGTGAGCTCAGCGCACAGCTCCCCAGGCAGCAGGCGCTCTCCTGCACTGTCTCACCTCAAATTCGCCAATAATTTGCTGCAGCTCTGCAGATTTGTGACCCAAGAAGTTGTGTGTGGCTGGGGTGCTGCACCCCACAGCAGGAAGAGAGGGGCTCTGCTGCTTCCCGCATTTCCCACTTAATCTGTTCTCTCCTTCCACGGCTGTGCCCAACCAGGGGAGACATTTTCAGTACAGAAGGGAAATAAATCTCGATCACCCACATCCAGCTCCTACCTGCCTAGGGAGATGGGAAATACTGTTCTGGCAAAAACACCTCTAGATGTCCCATCCACATTCGGGTAGCTCCAAAAAGGGCAACACATTGTGCCTTTCAAGTACCATTCCCCAGCCGTGCCTTAAGGGTCTGGCAAAAGCAAGCACCGTGTCAACATTGGGGGAAAAAATGTAAGCTGTAGGGAAGCAGGACTTTGGTGCCCGTGGCCAGACATCTCCTTAGACCAAAGCACCTGCTGTCTACATTGCAACTACTCCCAGTTTCTACGAGTATAAGCCACCCTAAAACTAGATGTGTTGTGGCTAGCTGATCTATTGTAACAGCAAGTATTCATCCCAATTCTGCTGGCAGTTATATGCTCCAGCAGGACTCGTGCCTTACAGCATATTTACTGGGCTTAAAGTTAATTTAAGAAGCAACAGGATAACATTTTTGGTTGTAATTTGATGACATTTTGATGAGTCACACCATTTTATTTCAAATTTGCATCAGCCTTTATTTTTCCAATTATTTCTAAAAGAGTGCTATGAGTTTTTCAAGCATCTAATTAGTGAGCCTTTGCCCTGAAAAGCTCCAGGCTGAGCCCCTTGATCCTACGCATGTACCTGGAGTTTGGCTTCAGCATCATGGCAGCAGGTAAGAAAATGGACAAGGGACAGGCAAGAATGGGACAAAACCCAAGACAAGTAAGAAAGTATTCTACATGTTGGTTGTTATGATATTTCTTCCCTTTCTTCTGAATTTTCCATTCATTTCTCACCCACTCTCAATGTAATACAGTGACAGGTGAGTTTTTCCCTGGCAGAGCTGAGAAACTAAAAATCTTAACTTTAAAATGAGAGAGCTCCTTCAGTCATTCTAATGCTACCAGTGATGTTGGAATACAGCTGGGAATTAATGGGACAGAACTAAAAGTTTTCCCCAAACCAGAAAAAAAAAAAAAATACATTGCTGTTGAATTACTTCATTTCTTTCCTAAGTACGTGAGGCAGAGTTCTCATTGATAAGATCTGAAGAAGAAAAAAAAAAGTTTAGACTTCTATATTTAACAATTTCTGCTTTTTGGCACGTTTGCTTTCTAAAAATACCCAACTGCGCTTGTTGGGGGGTGGAGGGGAATCAGTCTTTCAGCTTTTTTCCATCTGTGGGACCTGTTTTTCAAGCACCACCCCTACATGGCGTGTTAGGCAGCCCAGTACCTGCAGCAGCTGGCCGGAGCCTCCTCAGCCTGAGGATGTTTGGTGCCCACAACCAGCCCCACCTGGTGGCTGCATCTCCGAAGAAAGCTGCGGCTGCAGGACGGTGCTGCCCACATCCATCAGGGCATGCATCCTTGCTCATTTTGGGGCCTGGACCTAGGGACAAGATTGCTGGGGTTAGTGCATAGGTTCAGCTTCCTTTGTGTGTGACTGAGCAGGTCACCAGGGCTTCCTGGGACTCAGCCTTCCCTTCAGTGTAAATAATGTTATTAGGAAGTAACTACCTCCAAGCATGGAGCTTATACTGATTTTATCAGTGTACGTGCTGCTGCTGAGAGGTTATGGGTTTTAAGCGCTGAGCCGTACCCTTCCAATGGGACAGGACCCTGAACCTAGGCAGAAATTATTCTCATGAAGAAGCATAACAGCCAATACGTTTTTGCAAGTGCTACTCTGCTCTAGGTCCCTTTTCCAATACAGGAACAAGGCTTGGGAGGTAGCAGGTGCTGTGTCTCAACTCAAGTGAAGCTTTTGACATTTTGACATCTGACTCACTATACTCAAGAAAAGATTGTCTAGATGAACCTAGTGGGGGATAATAACATTTGGCTAGAAAACCATTTCTTGAAAATAGTTTCATTATTTCAGTGCCGGATGAAAGATGTGTCGAGTGGATTCTACAGTCCTTAGCTGGTGGGTCCAGCACCAGGCAGTGCTTCCATTAATGACTTGGATAACAGAATAAAGAGTATACTTATTAAATCTGCAGATGACATCAAGCTGGGAGGGATTAAACATGCTGGAGGACAGAAATAGAATACGAAACAATCACAGCAAATTGGACAAATGATCTGAGAACACAAGATGAAATTCAACCAGGACATCCTCGTGTAATTAGACTTAAGCAGGAATAATCAACTTCAAAAACACAGAAGAAGGATCGGGCAGCTAGATGGCAATTTTGCAAGAAGGGGTTTGGAAGTTACTGTACGTCACAAGCTGAAAAGGAGACAAAAAAGCATCTTGCACACATAGGACGTCAAGTATCGGATTGGGATGCTAAGAAGGTTAGCCTGACAGACCTGTGATGTAGGCTTTTCCAGGGAGGATTATGTCCAGTGCTGGGTGTCTGACTTTGAGACAGAGGCCAACTGGAGAGAGGCCAGGAGAGGAGAAGGGGGATGGTCAAAAGTTTGGGATCCCTGGCCAACAAGAGCTACAGAACAGAGAGAGGATGTTTAGATAAAGAAGAGATGTCTGGGGGAGGACATGCTGACAGTTTTCAAATATCTGAAAAGCTTCTGCAAGGAAAAGAATAATCTGTTTTCCATGCCCATGGTGAGTAAGAGAGGAAATAAGTTAAACTTCAGCGTGGAAGATTTGGGTTAATCTGTTTAGAATAGGGAGGCACTGGAATAGATGCTCAGAACTTGGTCGAATATTTTCAAGGGCAAAGGAGGTGCAGCTGAACATGCCTGGGGGAAGGAGATGGACTAGATGATCTCGCAAAGCCCCTTCCAATCCTGTTTCCTATAGCTTTTTTGATCAGTAGTAGCACGTTTAAGCAGAAGCTGCTCACAGGCCTCTCCGTCCCCCTCCCTTGTATCAGATCTTTTTCACAATGAGAAGGGTGAGATGTGAAGTCCTGACAGAGCAGCAAAACACACACCAGCTACGCAGCTTCAGCAAATCTATGGGCTGTAATCATAGCAGTTTCTAAATATACCAGACACACATTTAGGTGCTCTCAACTCTATGTGGAACAGCGCTTGGGACATTAATCTTTCAGGAGCAGGGACACAGGCCTGTCCTAACAAGCCTGCGTAACTCTTCCAAGGGGTAGCTACAGAGCAGCAGAGCCCTGCAGCTCCCTGCATGTGCTTTCCTCGCTCAATAGCTCCAGCTATAAAAAGTGTTGGCATGCCAGGGTCTCTGGTCTGCAAACTTCTCACATGTTAAATCTCAAGTATCTCCCCAGTAAGCAAAGTTCATGGCTAAAACAATTATAAAACCCTAAAACGGGTGTCAGCCACAGACTCCAAGCATAGGGTCAACGTCATCATACAATACCTGTATTTGAAATCACGTCCCCTTTGCCAGTCTCTTTATGAGGCAGGGAAGAGGAGAAGCCCTTCTCTGAAGGTCTAGAGCTGTAGCACAGCCCGCTGTGCACACTGTCATGCTGCAGCACACCCATGGAAATGGGGAGATCCTGCTGGGACCGCTGTGCCCTGCCGTGCTCCCAGCTGAGCAGCGCCTGGGCTGTGCACATGCACACTACCACGAGGAGAAAAAGTGACCACAGGACTTCTGTGGGGGATCAAGGGGAAACTGAGGCTCTGGGCAACCCCTTATGGGCTGCCCAAGAAGAGCACAGTCATTTCCTTACGGGGCAAAATGAGGTCCCCCTGCATCTCATCTGGGGAGATGGGCTCACCGCAGCGTGTTCGTGTGGTGGTGCTTCAGGGCTGGGCAGGACTGAGCTTTTCCTACCATCACAGGGACCCGTGAGGCCGAGGCCTTTCCCTGTGGCTGGCCATCCTTCCTCTCCCATCTCTCGCCCACAGCATCTCTGAGTGATGCTCCCAGCGCTGGCTGTGCCCCTGCTGCTTGAGTTAATTACAGTAATTATACCTGCGCTCCTCAGCTCCAGCTCCCTTTTGTTGTCACTTCCCTGCCCGTTCATTTGCAAATCTAATCACTCAGTGGATTTTCTAAAAAGAAAAAGGCTAGGGAGGGCAAAGATACAAATGAAAAAAGAAACTACAATTCCTGTAGCAACAACGGGAATTGAGGAGCCATTGAACAGCACCTGGTGTTTTATTTAGTGCTCCTGGGAGGACCACATGCTGCTCTGACAAAAAGGCCTTTGCTGGGCTCCAGGCACTAGACCAGAACAGGGAAAAAAGAAAGAATTGCATCAGCGTCCCCCCCCCTCCTACCAAATTGCCTCCATCAGGGTTCAGAGCAGAGCTGAGGGTCCTGCCCGGAGCTCCAGCGTACACTTGCAGAGGGCAGGAGAGCTTTCTCAGGCAACCCTGATCCCCCAGCAACTGATGTTCTCAGTGCCTGGCCCTACACATTTCTGAAGCAGGTTTTCTGGGGTCAAGGGGTGCTGCAGTATCAGCTGTGGAAGCAGAAGCCTGCTTTCATGCCTGAGAGCAGAGGCTTTCCAGCAGCAACCCTGAACGAGGAGAGCTGAAAGGGAGCGTGCGGTTCAGGTCATCACCTGATAAGGACAGATCTGAGGTCAAGTCTTTGAACAAAGCAGGAAAAAGCATAACCAGGGAAAGGGAGGGGAAAAAAAAAAAAAAAAAAAAAAAAAAGGAGGGGGACAGAAACAGCCTCCTGTTTTCAGGTTTGTGCCTCCCCGTGTGCTGCACCGTACTGCTGCCACAGGGCAGCGAGGTAGAGCAGTAGGTTTTGTATACCCAGTACTGTGTAGACAAGGCATACCAGTTTCGAGGAGAAAAGTACAAAATAGAGTTATTTGCATCTTGTAGGGCCAACAGACAGAGACAGTGAAAGAGAGCAAGGGGTAAAGAGACTCCCTGGTTCCTTTGCACTGAGCACAGCTGTTTAATTAGAGTGACCTGAAGCACATTAACCCCAGCCCTTACACCAGCCTGTCGGTGTAGCCACGCAGTCCTGAGCTTGTTCATGCTATCATCCTGGATGCCAGAACTGCCCGTAGTGCAATGTTCTGCCACTCTGCTCCAGAGCCGATTTCTCTTGTTGCCTGTGCTGGAAAGGCAGCCTGGATAGCTACAGAAGTCCAGGAGTCTGAGCGGGTGAGAATTCACCTAATTGACCTGATTGCTGAGCAAGTTAAAGTGCTAGGAGATACTTTTACTATAAGGCTGAAAATAGACGATCTCATGATCAGAGTAGACTTTTTTGATCATCATATGCTTTGTACACAAAACTGTTATTGTTCTGCACATCTGCGTAGGCAAGAAAGCACTTCTAGAGAACGGACAGGAGCAGAAGGTAGACAGAACTTCTGGACATCACAGGCAGAGAGGTAGGCAAGGAAACAAGTTGGAAGTGTAAAGTATTCCTATTTTGAAGTAATATCAAAGTGGACATTTTTTTGTGTGTGAAGCGAATATAACACATTTATTTTAATATAACACATTTTAATATAACAACAAAAGTAATGCCTTGTTTTCAGGCAAGAAATATGAAGCAAGAGCCCTGCACGGACCTGAGCAACCTGTAACTGCAGCTTAGCAAAGCAGAGTTTCCAAGTCCTGGAGATGACGTGCTCAAAAGGGTTTTCCATCTCGCAGGAGGCTGATTGCTGGGGGAGGAGAGAAAGGACCTGCAATTTGGTTGATTAAAATAGTGGTCCCAGTATGGTCTGTTCTTCACAGTTGCCAGGAGACTAGAAGGCCGGGATGAACTGCTCAACCTTTTTGTAACAAAAATAGGTGTTTACTTCCACACCGTATGCATCTCGGCCCTCTCCAAGGCTGTGCATTCTCAGTTAGCCCTCCAGAAAAACTAAAATCCCACCCCAAATGTGCTTCCATAGACTTGTGGCAAGGTGGGTTTACCAGTTTCAATAATACACCAATTCCTTCCTGCTCCATGTTCCCAACCCAGTACTCAACTCCAGGCTCTAGGTTAATCGTGCATTAATCCCAACTTTCCTTCCTGGTCTGGAGCCCAGATAAGCAGATAAATTCCAGTTACTCACCCCACAGGACATACATCTGAGGCAGAGGCTGGCTGCGTGGCTCAGCTGATGGCACCGAGACAAGCAGCCACGCAAAGGGTATTAATTGGGCATGCACTACCTGCAGGTGATTTATGCTGGAAATGGTCACATTAATGCTTCAGGAAACAGAGGATTTTGATGTACAAGCAAACAAACCAGGCTACCTTACCAACTTACTACTGCATTTTCTGCCTCCCTTTCCCCAGCTGATACAGAAGTAGAAGGAAACATTGAGGATATTGGTGGGAGATGGGTATAGTCTAAAGCACAACCCCAGGCTTCAGGTCCCTTTTGGGGACCATCCTCAAGTACACCAGAAAGAAAAAAGAAAGAAAAAAGACTGCAGTAGAGCTGCTCCAAAGTTAAAAGCCTGAAGATCTCTGTGCTTCAGAAGTGTCTCTGTAGCCTGATTTGGGCCATTTGCTCCAAGAAAAGTCTCATCTTTCCTAAAGCCAAGTGCGTTAATGAAACTGAGCCAATGCGCCTTTCCTATGGCTTTCTCTTGTCAATCTGCTGCTATAAAAACTGTTTGCCAAGCAATGCTCCTCCTGCCTCTCTAATGCCTTAGTGCCAACATCTTGAGCACGAGGCAAGGGGCTGCAATAGATGGATGGACAGCAGGCATGACACAGATTTGGAAAGGAAGGACAGAGACCACAGCGAAGGCAAAAATAGCGGTAAAATTAGCTCAAAGCTGAAGTCTCTGCCACAGATGCTGTAGCATGTACGTGGGGGAAGGGAGTTCGAATGCCAAGAGACAGAGGATCCTTGCTCCCGTTAACACAGCGGCAATCAGGCAATAGCTGCTAAGAGCCATTTAAACCTCCCCGTGTAGCTGTGTTGTAACACAGCACGTAATTACTCATCACGCTCCCTTCCACAGCCTGCACAGGCTGCCTGCTGGAAGAGCTGCACTGCGCAGCCACCTCAGCACGACGCGGCCACACAACTTCTTGGGTGCCCTCCAGCCCAGGGAGAAGGGAATTCGTGGGCACCTGAATGGTTCCTGGTAGATGCAAACAAGGCTTCCTAGTCTCTGCACCAAGTTCTCTACCTCCTCATCCTCAGGTGGAGAAATGGCATCGTTCACAGGAAAATACAGAATAAGGGCAAGTGGTGAAAGTGTCACCAGGAAGACTGTTTTGGTTCTTAGTTTTCAGGCACTTCACCAGACCTGGACTGGACGCCAGCCCTGTTGGTGCCCCTTCTCAGCTCCAAGACGCTCACCCAGTATTGCAGATGAGTGTTCCTAGCAAAGTCAGTCACATCCAGGGACTCTGGAAAGGGTCACTTGGGAGCACAAGAGCACGGCCACTTTAGTGGAGGATACAAAATTACTGTTATTAGCACTGGAAAGAGAGCCTCGCGTTTCCCACTAACATTTTAAGAGAAGCATTTCTGTTTCAAACCACCTTGACTGGATGTCAAGGACACGTTATAAAGGCGGGTCAATCCAGGTGTGAAGCAATGTAGCATAGAGATAGCAGTTGGAAGACTGTCAGAAGCAAAAAAAAAAAAAAAAAAAATACTTAGAACATGCCCAAGAACCTTAAACCCAGCAAGCTCACTGTGGGACTACTAAATGAATTGCTTCCCGCAACCTCAGATGCTAATTACTTGTTCATTTTAGTTTTTGTACTTAACGTTCTTCTGTCCAAGTTAATTTAATTTAATGCCCTGACACAAACAGACTGCAAGTGTCTTTTTCCTTGAAAGCATTTGCTGCTAGCTGGTACCTAGACACCACATCACAACAGCGTTATTTTAACTCCAAGTGGTTTTTGTCTTATGTATTGTGGACTGGGAAGAAAGAAAAACAGTAGAGACTGTGTCTTCAATCCTCTCTGTCCATAGCTATAACTACCCATCCTTCAACAAAGGGTACTTGGAGGGTTATACAGCCCAGAAGACACACCACTGTATGCTAACTGCATCCAGCAGATGCTTCTCAGACTCATTTCCTGACTCTGCAGTACGGGAGAGGCAGCAATAGAGCCCAAGGGTGCTTTTCTAGCTTACCCTCAATTGTTCCTTTCTGTTTGCAAACTTCTTGGATAGCAGCCTCCTAACCTTTGCGTATCCGTCTTGGATATGGTCCCTCTGACACAGTTTATTCCTCAAGCTTCTAGTGGGCTCTTGCAGCCAAGAGAAACATCTCCCCCATGGGCTGCAGCATCTCCAGCCCAGTGACCGCACAGAGGAGCCCAGGGGACAAAGCACACAACAAGGGCTTTCAACAGAACCTGTAAAAGCCAAGACTGCTTTGAAGGGTCTGCACGAGCAAAAGCTATTATTTAGCTTCTTAACAGCAAGGCAGGTGGTGAATTTACAGAACGATGTCTTCTTCCCAAAGCAGCCTTGCCACAAATTTCCGTCACATCATGAAGGCTGTCTGCTTCCACCTTGATGACGACCTTTGCCACTGACGGGAGGCAAGGAGGACATTTGTCTCAGCAAATAGATGGCTTTGCAGATCCAAAGGCATCCGTGAGGTTATTCAGCAGCTGACACGGGAGGCTTAACAAGAGCATGGGTTATCTCAGCAATAAATACAGCCTGCCACAAGTCCCCATATTAAGGGAAGCCTCTCAGGGTCAGTGGGCTCAGAGGCTTTGGGTCAGTCAGTAAGACCTAGTGTTAGACTCAGCACAAGCGCCAATTCCTGCTTATTTCAACATGGTTTATGTTTTGAGTCTCCCAGAGACTTCTGCTGCAAGCTGCTCCTCACGTGGCCAAACCCCTTCAGAGTCCTGGGCATCAGCAGTGCTTTGAGGCTGAGCAGTGACTGGTGCACAGAGCCAGAACTCCCCTCAGTGATGTGGGCTGAGGAGGAGAGCAGGGAGGTGGAGATCACTACAGACCATGGCACCCCCCAAAAGCCAAAACACTGCTCACGCTTCCTCCCAGCTGCCCTCAGCTGCCATCACACACCACACCAAGCCACAACCCATGCCCAAGGCAGGACGAAGCTCCCTTCCTGTACTGATTGTCAGACCTGCAAGTCCAAGGCGAGATGTGCTATCACACTCCAAAGCCACCTCCAGGAGCAGGACCTTCCCTGGCCACCCTTCCCTTGACTTTTTGCCAGACAGAGAAGCAAAGAAACACTTGCCTTCCTCCGGGACACCAAGCAAAACAACCTCCTCCTTGGGGCAGCCCCACTGCTCCTGGCTCTGCCCCCTGCCCCCTTCTTTCTCCACATCGTGATGTAGGTGGTGGTGAAAGGAGCTGGTGAAGCCCTCAGCAGGCACACCCCTTACCTCCAGCAAGAGAGAAAGCAGCCACCACCCAGAGCTACAACCTCGTTACAGTTTGTAACGAGCTAACGGGAAAATATTTCTGCCTGATTAGAATCCTTAACGAGCTCCTGGCTATTAGGAGCTGGCCTTGTGTTTTGTCCCACCTGTAGTGGTGGGGCAGCTTCTGGCACGCCTTCTGAACCTCCTCCTCTCTGCCTCACAGCAAGAGGCACAGGCACTCCTCGCAAACCTGTACCACACCCAGACAGCAGCAAGAGAGAAATACTGCTGGTATTAATGTACCAGCCCTTGCTGTAAATCAGGGGTTAAGCTCTCTCCTGCTTAGGAAAGAACCTTTAGTCACCAGCAATGTCTCCAAAGACACCACCGAGTCATGCTGCACCCCAGAGAGTGCAGGGGCTTGGGGTTTTAAGATCTCTCACCAGGTGCTCAAAAACAGGATGCTGTTTTTCTGTTATATTTTAGCCATTAAAAAACCACCCCCTCAAGCAATGGATACCATTAGGTGATCTCTCTAGCAGAGGACAGATGCACAAAATATATTTACAACAAAAGCATGGGCTGCGTTCCTCCCAAGGCAGAAATGCAGATCTGGCACTGCCACGCTTCTCCCAGAGGTCCTCCCTGTTGGTAGCCTCAGGAGGAGACCATGATAGGGAATCTCCATGGTCCCATCATCCTAAGGCAGTTCCCTGCAGGGTAGGTTTGTAGCATATCTCCAAGGGCACTCTCTGAATCACATCAAGAGGTTTCTTGTCTTCTCTCAGCCTGGCATGCAGACATCCCCATGAGACCTTGTCTCTTGGCAGCCTCCACACTCCTTCAGCACTGCAGGTCCATGCAGGCAGCAGGGGTCAATAGGGCAAGCCAGCCCCTCTCCACCCCACAACGAAACTCTGAGACTACACACCATGGAAGAGCCATAGGATCATTCAGATTGGAAAAGATGTCTACAGATCATCTAGTCCAGCATTTAACCTACTACTGACAGGTCCACCAGCAAACCATGCTGCTAAGTTCTGCACCTACACATTTCTCAAAGACCTCCAGGGATGGCGACTGAAACGCGGAATCCTCCACATTCAGCTCCTGTCCATTTGTCTCCACCTCAAGGCCCTCCTCTTTACCTCTTCCAAATTCTTCAGCCAAGAATTCCCATGCTGCCCTCCTCATTCTTGACACCTTCTCCAAAAGCTCTGGCAGCCACCAGCTCCTCTCTTCAAGCTACTCCTCCTTTCACAGTGCCAAGCAATGCCTTGTCTCCAGCTCCACAACAGTCCTTCCTACAGCCAGAAGTGAAGCAGGGCAAGGGCTGTAAGGTGGCAAGAGAGGTTCTCCAAGCCCAGCTTACTTTATGACACAACCTCATACTGCAGTGCACAGAGTCAACAGTCAAAGGCAGCATCAGTTTGGGTAGAAGGAAACAAACGCTAATTGCTCTGATTAAATATTTAGGAGGGAACATAAGTTACTGAACTTGTAAAGGTCATCTTTTGAGTTTACCTGCACTTTACTGGAGTGACTGATCTCAGGAACCAAGATGCCTCATCTGGTCTTGGTGACTCAACTCCAGCCCACAGAACCAAGTGCCCAAGACGATCTGGTGATGTGACTGAGCCCAGTGACTCATATGACCAGGAGGACTTGGACAAGACATGCTGGTGACCACTCTGACTCAGTCTTTGCCACTGCTGTGTCGTAAGAAGTGGCTGGGCCCAGACAGACGTAGCCAATTGTTAGTCATGGCCTTACACTGGTTATAAAGATTTCGAAGTCCTCAGTAGTCACTGAAAACCAACACAGCTGCGTTATATATAAATACACATGTATATGTTTTCGTGTATTAGTATAAGAAATGTGAGCTTTCCTGTTAAAAGTGTAGACCTACTATAAAGGAAAGTATGGAGTAGGAGGAAACTTCTCCGGTTGGCAAGTTTTAAGTTTTTTCCATTTATGAGGCTTTTCCATCTTTCTCTGGACCGGTCAAGATGAACTACTTTCAGTAGCTAGAAAGTAGAAAGTATAGCATTTGGTCTTATCTGACCATTAGGAGACCATTTTCATGTTGGAAATGGTGGCTTTTAATTATAAATCATGTTAATATTTTAATGACTTTTTACCATTCAGACATCACCATGGCTGTGCAATGACAGACGCTCAGGGCATGAAGCTTGTCCTTCCAGAAAGGAGAACTAGAAGACTGGTACCTGGGAATATTCTAAACATTTTCTCTGTTTACACAACCCTGGAGCAGAGCTGCTGAAGAGCTTGCAAGGGCTCTGCTAGGAACCTCAGTCCAGGAAAGGTGTGGATTTCCCCTTGAAATATATTAATAAAAGACCAAAGCAGAACAGAGGTGCTTTACAAGGTTCTTTCTCTTTTAGGGCTTCTGTCTAAAAAACCCAGAGCCATATCACATCCCTCCATGGCCAAACATAAGGAAAATAACTTGAAAGACTATGTGTAGTGGGATCATCAACTGGCACATACCTTAACAATATAAGCATATCCTGGCTCTCAACACCGGCTATACATTTTCAACTGAGGCATTAACACTCAGCACTTGTAATGCTTTTAATCCATGGATTTCAAAGCACTTCTGTGGAGGCTGGCAGGAGCCTAGAGATAACCCGTTCAGATTGGGTCATAGTGGCTAATATACTCATTGACCCAGCTGAAGATGTACAGGAAAGTGACAGCACCCTCTGTCCAACACGCAGTTCGCTTGGTGTGAAGCCCAGAATGGCTTCCCTGGAGTAATGTAGTGTGGAGTTCAAAACCATCTTTATGTGAATACAGTAGTAACACAGAGCTGCCTTCATAAGTTAAATTCTCCTGCTGCTAAGTATAGTCTCAAGCAGATCTGTTTGAATCTGTGAGGCATAAAATACCTGTCTGAGCACTTCTCATTGCATTCCCAGTACAGGTGATGGAGAGAGAGGTCTGTGTTCTCTGTGGTGTAACCACGTGGCTTGGCTTTCTGTGCAGACACTGTGCTGTCCCGCCGTGGAGACATCCTGGGCAGTTCATTTCTATTGAACACGTGAGAAATCAGTGACAAAAGGAGGGTGCTGGTGGAGGCTCAGTCCCATCCTGCTGTAATACACCAGTCCTGTTCCGACCCTCCTAGCCAAGCAACAGCTCTTGACTTCTTTGTCTGTGCTTTTACTTTCCCTTTTGCTTCCATTTGCCCTCCAAACCACATTGTTCTCTCTTAGATTTGTCCACCTTATCCCACTCTGACTGCTGTCCACACTCAAAAAGATTAACTCTGCCACTTTCTCTGGGTCCGCTCCTCTGCAGATTACTGTCTCCTGTTCAGAGTGGATAATCCATCAACCAAACAGCCGGCTGCCACCCAAGGGTCTGACACAGTCCTTTGGCACTCCTGCTGGAAGGTGTCTCTGGCTGTAGGGTTGGCAGAGCGTGGAGAAGGCAGTGCACCTTGAGCGACACCAGCAGGGCTGCAGCTCGGTGCTCCTGCTGCCACGTAAATGTGAGCACGTGTACGTGTGCTCTTAAGAGCAGCTCCAACTACCTCCCAGCAGATGGCTGGAAGAGGAGCTTAGGAATGAATTAGCTGCCAGGAGACATCTTGCCTGCTCTCACACCCTAGGAGCCTCCCTTGAAATCAGAAGGGGGAACTCCCCACTACCAGGATCCAGATAGGGGTCTCAGGTGACTTATGGACCCCGCACAGGGTGTTATTATCTACAGCAAATGCAAAAGTGAAGGGGAGCTGAACATCATGTCCTCACTGAGCTCACCTACCTTGAGCACACAGCTGCCTTGCCCCCTGTTCTTGTAGTGCTGCAGGAACATCCTGGACAGGCCTCTCAGCAGCAGAAGCTGGAGCATTGCACAATCTGCATACTTCACACTCTCTGTGCTTTCTGTGGCAGGTCCTGCAGCAGTGCCGAGCCCTCTGTCTGACCCTGGCTCCTTGCTGGGAGCAGGCCGCAGGAACCACTTCATAGCCCCCACACTCATGAGGGCACTTGCACTGGCATGGGAAGCAGGGAGCTGGCTGGTGAGGGAAGCGGGCACGGCCATCACAGCTGGGCAAGCACCGGGTCCCTGCTCCCATAGCCTTTGGGCAGTCAGAGCACACGGCTGTCTGGGACCAGCTGCATTCATTGCAACGTTTGTTCTCATGTGGAAACCCTTCTCGGAACTACCCGCTAGCACCTGTCCGAAGGAGACTGCATGCCCCGTGCTAACAACGCCAGGCCAGCTCCCTGATGAGGCCATGCTGTGCTGCTAATGCTCCTGCTCCCTGTGCAAGACTTCCCACAACCTCTGCAAATAAGCTCATGCCAGGTCACATCCGTACTACAGCACTGATTTTGTTTGCATGTGAGTGCCAGTCAGCTCCTTCAGAAGCTGCTGAACAACATGGACCAGAATGAATAATGGATGTGACTCCCTCCTGCTCCCCGCAGATCTGTATCTGCTTGGGAGACCCCATTTCCCTTCTGAAGGCAGAAGGCAGCCTATGGAAAGGCATTAGCCCTCCTATTTGCACAGAAACAGCACTGCCAGAGCTCCAAAAATGGAAAGAGTCATGTACCTTCTTCTTCTAAAAACAGAATGGCTAGGATGCTTTCCAAAACTAGAAACAAACTTAAGATCAAGACTGGCATTTCACAGATTGTTGCCAATTAATTTAATGAATAAAAATCTCCTTTTCATTGGCACCCTGTGCATGCAGGAGAGGAGCTGGATTGTTTTCCTGCCCCAGTTCTGGGTAGTAATTTTTCCTGCATTCACTGGGAGACAGCTGTCTGTTTTCATGCCCGCAGCATAAGCTGGTGTTGAAGTTGCATCTGGAAGGAGCCACTGTGCTCCCTATCCTGGGGGCTATTTCAGGGCAAAAATTCCCATTAACTGCTTACACTGAAGCACATGCTTGACAAAAAAATGAGGAAAGCACCTAAGGATGCACCACGCTCCACGTCTCGCACCTGCCGAGGCCGTGCCCAGCGTGCTGGGCACACACGTGGCTGCCTGGGGCTCAGCGGCATCTCGGGGCCACACAGCAGCCGCTCACCAGCCCCTGCCCAGAGCTGTGAAATAAAAATGGAGTGAGCTCCTTGACCCCCTAGCAAAAAAAAAATATATATATATATATATATATACATATATATATATATATATAACAAGAAAATTGGGTGCAGTATGTGTTTCATGGCGTGTGGCTGACTGGAAACAAAAAACAAAATCCCTGAAAACTTAAGAGAAAACAAGAACAAAAGGTGGGAGAAAACCACAAAAGCGAGCGTGGGGCGGTGAGGAGAGGGGCTCCATGTATTGATGTTTGAGACGGGCTCTTTAAAAGGGAAGATAATGACACTGAAAATTATTCTGAGCTTTTCAAAGGCATAAATGACCAAACTGCCTCCTGACTCCTGAATTACATTATCCAGAAAGAACTTAATAGCATGTTATTATCGCTTCTCCTCGCTGACAGGATTTCGGCACAGAAAAGACAAACAAGAAGCGCATTCATAATTGCAGCCACGTTCACCTCTGTGCGGCGCCGACGGACGGGGCCACTCGTCCCAGGCAAGCGCTGCAGCGGGCAGGCGGCTGGGGAAGGCCGTCAGCCCCAGTCCAGCACCAAGGCCATAAAACTGCCTCGGTGGCTGCCGGGGGGACACGCTGGGTGTCCCAGAGGGTGGCCGGCCTGCGGAGCCTGCTGCCGTGAGGCGGGCAGAGGTGGACAGTGAGGCTCAGCAGGCCCACCAGGCCCACCCTGCCTGAGACACCGGGCCTGATGGGCAAACAGCAGGGCACAGGCCCCTGCCAGCACCCGGCACAGCCCATTCAGCTTTTGGTCCTGTCCTCATCTTTAGTGACTCTTATTCTCTGGGCATGCCATTGAAAACTCATGTACAATTTACCCAGGGCTACCCTTCTCCCATTAAACTGGCGGTTCGGCCTGCCTGCAGTTAGCAGAGCTACAACACTCAGCTGGCTGCCCACATCACATAAATTAATCCACTTTCCTCCCTCTGCTGGTCCAGCTCACACCCATGTGTTCTCTGTGTGTTGCTACACCAAAATCAATCCCCAGCCCATGCCACCCCACTGCTCAGGCCTCCGTGCTTTCTGTTGCAGAGCAGCTGTTTCAGCGCTGATCTTCTGCAAATGGTGGCTCTGTGGGCTGGCTCTCCCTGCTTCGCTTCTGCTCCAATTTATCTGCTGGCCCCATGATGGAGAGGAGCAAACGCAGTCCCAGTGCAGACTGGGCACAGCGCAGGCAGCCAGCCCCGTGATATATGCATCTTATATTGCCGGGTGTTCCTTTCAGCCTTATCAGCATGATGGATAGTTTAAGCCTGCTGAAGGACAAGACAGTAATAACAATGACCATGATTACTATTTATCATACTTTCTTTAAGAGCAATATTATATCACCAGACTTCATGCGTGTCACTTTGTTTATTAGCTACCATTTAGTAATCTCTTCTGTCTTTGGTTTATTAAAGTCAGAGGCGCTATTAGGCAGTCAGCTGAGAGGACAGCAGGTTCCTGTGGCCAAGCACCACAGCCAACAGCCCACAGGGACAGCCACCCTGGAAAGGCATTTGCTTGCTTGCTTGCTTGCTTATATCCACTCTGAGCCTGCGACTGCAGAGCTGCAAACCGCCAGCAGCTGACCTGGCGCATGCAGACACGTCCTGCGAGGTTAGACCTAATTCTCGTCCCTTCTTTGCACTGCTCTGGTTATAGGAAGGGGCTTTGTGAGCATTATTTATGCATACGAGCAGAGAAAAGTAGCCTCTGCAAAGAAGAATCTGAATCAAATCAGAATTAATAGAATAAAATAAATATTTTTTTTTTTATTAAAAAAAAAAGCTCCTCCTTACTCCATATTGCTTGTACAGACTGAATGAGCAGTTTTCACCAGAACACCAAAAATCAAAATATCTGGGTTACAGCCAAGTTGGGTCGAGGTGAAAGCTGTGCAAAGACCACAGCCAGTGGTCTGACACTGTCACTGATCTGAAGTGCCATGGAGGGCTGAAAACAGAGGGAAGCTCTCCGGGTCACACAAGCCAACCCAGGAAGGCTGTTCCCCTTTGAAAACGTCACCTTGAGCTGCACTCAGGCTCCTGCAGGAGGAGGCTGGTGCTGCCGAGTGTGTCACAGGTTCAGTGGAAGCAGCACAGATAAGTGCACAATCATCTCCTGCCTGAGCTGCAGCTTGCAGGGCTCCTTCAAGCCTAGCCGAGGGCAAACACACTGCAGTGATCCCTGAAGATGACAGAGACTTGGATCGCTACCCCTCGGAGAACTGGCTGCAGCCTCCCAAGGATCCGAGGCCAGGCAGGGGAGGTCTCTCAGCTGGGTGCAGCTCTTGGCAGAACAAGACCAAATGCCCTCAGCCAGAGAAATACCTAATGCTTTCTCCGTGGGCCCCAATTCCCATTACACAAAGGTCACTTCACATCCCTCCAGCTCGCTCAAGCAGCCTTCATCTGTATGCACGCAGAATTTACTCCTGGTTTAAAGCCTGAGGCAGCCCTGGTGCGAACGAACGGGCCCACAGCAGGATCCTGGAGAGCAGCACGCAGCCCCTGCACATGAAAGCACCACAACATGTGGGTTTTACCCAGGAAGGATCTGAGAAATCCCTGACTGCAAGCTGCAAGGTGGGCTACCCAGCCTGGCTTTTGGCCGGGACACCCAAGCTCACAGCCCCGGTCTGCAAGTGAAAAGGCCGGCAAGCATTGGCCTGGGCATCACTTCAGAGCAAAGATAAACCCTGGGTGGGGAAGTTCTTCCCTGTATCTAATCTAACTGTCCAAGCTATAACTTGTGGCCGTCAGCCCTTGTTTGGCTCTGTTGTCTCTCTAACTCCCTTTCAGAGAGTTGCTGGCTGTTATCAGATTATCCCTTTGCTGCTTCTTTGCCAGCCTAAACAAGCCCATCTCTCTTGCAGGCTATGGGCGGTAGGTCCTGGCCATGCCACTAGCCCTCCATCAGATGCAGCCCAGATTATCAGCATCCCTCTCAACCTGAAAGACCCAAAAGAGGGTGCTGGTTCAGGTGAGGACTCATCAGCACCAAGCAGAGGACAACAAGCAGCCTCACCAGCCACACTCCTGATGTAGCCCTGGATGTGGTTTCCACGGGTCCCAGTGACAGTGCACTGTGAGCTCGTGTTTGTGTGGGGTCTACCACAACCCCCACAACCCTTCCTTGCTCCTTTTCAGCAGGGCCGTGACTTTGCTGGTAGGTTTTCTTTTCAGCAGGAAGGTCCTAGTGACACTTACCAGAGTAAAAAGGCAGGAGGCCTTGTGGTCACCCCTACGACACTTGGGAAGGATGATTTTTCTCAGGAGGGTGATTTATGATTTACTAATGCCACTCTCCTGCTGTCCAGCTCTTTTACAGTCTGGGGCAGATTTTGAGCAACTCCTGGAGTGACGAGGATGACCCCAGCCCCTGGGCACCTTGGTAGGGCTGATGGAGGGCCAGCCCCACACCAGGTGGACAAGAAAGCTGCCCTGCAGGGCCAGGCCGGCTCAGCCCTGCACCACGAGGAGCCAAGACAGGCCCAGAATCCCCTCCCAACCGGGGGCTTCCCATGTGCCAGCCCGTCATCCCCAGCAAGAGAGGGCTGCTGGCTGACCGGCTGGAACAAAAAGCTTAGAAAAGCCCACGAGTCCCAGCTGGGGGAGGGAGAGAAGCAGCCACATGAAAGCTCCACGGAGACGGAGCCAAAAAAAGGCTCAGAGCTGCCTGCAAAGGGCTGTGCCTCACTCAGCATCACGCCGTGCTGCAGTGGCACGTGGGGCTGTGGGAGTGAGGGGGAACCCTTCAGCGCACCTGCCAGTGTCTGGGTGACCTGCAAAACAAAAGGCAGAGCAATCCAGAAGCTTTTAAAGATCACAAATGAGTTTACAGTCACGCTGTTTTTTGGTATTTACTAACAAAATAGGGAGGGGGGGAGCACTTCTGTACTTTTGTTCTTTCCTTTCCTCAACACTCCTCCCCTCCCAGCCCCAAACTCCCAACCCAAAATAGCAAAATAAAACTGCTGGGAGCATGCAGCATCACAGAGATCCTCACACCGCCCTTCTAAGAGCTGCCTGCTGCCTGGCAGGACTGCCACCACTGCTATTAACAGCCTGGCCACCACCCTGCCATGGCAAAACAGCCGAGGCTGGTTCCTCCTGCGGGAGGCAGGGGCAGGATGGGCATTGCCCCATCCGTCTGGCAGTGCCCAAGGACTGGCGATCAGGAGCAGAAAGCCTTTGGGCCTCACAGGTTGACTGCACCTATAGCACAGCTTGAGACACTGAGCACGGAGCGGCTGTGGCGCATCCAGGGACACATACAGGGGGGAGGACATGGAGAGAAGAGTGGCAGGGGGCAAGAGCTCTGCCTAGAGATGCATTAGGAAGCAGCCCGTGACCCCAGGGGAGTCATTTGGAAAGGGAATGGCTTTGGTGCTGGCCAGGCTGCGTGCCGGGCTCGGTGTATTTGCTACAGGACGCGAGCAGTGATTCATTTGGAAAGCCTCTACGCTGCGACTGCACTGGGTTCACGCGTCCCTGTGAGATGGCAGAGGGCACCCTGCAGCCCTGATCTGCAAATCTGTATGCCACCTACCTGTCATCATTAAAGTTCGTTGGATGTGTTAGGTAAAGGCTGTGCTGGTTAGCCTGGACTAATGCTTTTTTTTATTTTTCAGGTGGATACAAAAAAAGCCTGTTCACTTCCTACCCTAAATTCCTGCATAGTTTTACTTGGTAACACCATTTACCCTGACTATCCCCTTTCCACCTCCAGCCAACCCAATGATGCATGTTTAAGTACCAGCTGAAATGGCTGCTGCTGCCTCAGCATTTCAGAGCACATTCAGAAGTGAGACTTTACCAGGCTACAACGTAAGATTTCACACCACGGGAGCTGAAAGTTGCCCATCATTTTGGTGTCTCTGGCCTCAGCTCAACCACATCCCTCATCAGTCCTCAGAAGGAGTCTGTGGGTTCAGGAGTCTGCTTCACGACACACGTTTAGTGCTTGGACCACGCGGGGAGCACTGTGAAATTTCAGTTCATTCACAGCTGAACCCAGCCAGAGCGCAGCCCCATGCCGCCTGCGAGCGGAGCAGCAGAGCTGGCATTTGCTGGTGGTGAGAACTCCAATAAATTCAGGCTGCGAGGAAAGGCCAAGTGCACAGAGCTGATCCAGGTTACCCGTGTTTGACAACCACAATTGGGATGAGGAGGTGTCTTTTCAAAACCCTTTTAACACATTCACCTTTGCGAGCTTTCAGCGAAAAGACAAGGCAGGAATGTTAAAGGGTCAAACGCGGGGTGTTTGCTTGTTCTTTCCTCAGGCAAACCCTCATTGATTGACTGTGGGTATGGTGAGAGCTGAGCGAAACTGACTGAGGAGCCCCACTGCTAATTCCGCAGCCCACAGCCTCCCGGCAGAGAATAATGTCAATAGACAAAGCTCTTTCAAATACACCCTGCTTTCTGCTGCCAAAAACGAGTTTGAGGAGCTGCTGGTTCCCGTCCACTTTTAGAGCCTGCACCCTCTAAGCGGCATCATTAGCAGTTGCGTGGCTGGTGCTGCATGAGCAGGGTCCTGCTGAGGGATGAGCTTTCCTACAGATGTTTGAGAGGCCCAAGCAGCGCTCTGGGCATTATACACAGACGTGGGTAAGTAAGGAGATTTGCAGGGGCAGCTACAAGGGGCTGCGCAGTGGGTCACCATCACTAGAGGGTCTCCCAGACTTCCCTGAGTGCACCTGAGCAATTTTTCAAGCAGAGCTCTACCTCTGAAGAGAACAAGACAGGCCCACCCACAGCGGCCAGCCTCCCAGCTGTAATTACCCAAGAGAGGCACTGATTCAGCAGGACTGCTCACATAAGCAAAGATTACTCACATCCAGGCTGCAGGACCACTAACCCTGTGACTCCTTGTTGACTCAGGAGTCTCACCATTGCAATTACCTCCAGTCCAGTCCCTGACACCGTTGCACAACCCACATGTATGGGGAATCACTGATCTGTCACTGCACAGGCTGGGGACAAGCTTTGCAAGGACATTTGGTCTTACCTAGGCTTCTTTTTTTTGCTCTTAGCAAAGATGAGGCAGCACGTCACTCCTGCCTCTGTCCCCCTCATGGGAAGGGATCAGAGAGTTAACACCAGGGTCAGGCAATTGACTGCATAGGAGACCAAAACCCCACGTTCAGTAATT
The DNA here is from genome assembly GCF_963932015.1 of Anas acuta. Classification (NCBI taxonomy): domain Eukaryota; kingdom Metazoa; phylum Chordata; class Aves; order Anseriformes; family Anatidae; genus Anas; species Anas acuta. Next base: position 22,790,118 of record NC_088983.1, read on the forward strand.
CCCCATCGACAGCTCTGCCAATCACACACCACTTTTTGACAGCCCCGAGCCAGCTGTCTGTGCGTGGGCACGCAGGCAGTCGCTGCTGTAAGCCACGCTTCCCCACTCCTTCCCTCCTCATGCCCAAGCACTCGTGCAGCCAGGTACCTTTTGTGCATTACATCCCTCCCCTCTCCCACAGGGCCAAAAAGAGCCATTGAGGACTGACAGACACACAAACCCCCACTTCTGCCCCCTGATTCCCCTCACACCCAAGCAGACACGCTGCAAGGTGAAAGGAAGACCAGGAAACTGCGTGCAAATGGAGACAGCACACGCTCTTCTTGGGACTTACACTCAGGCACAGCCTGGTGCCCGAGTAACACACCTCTGCTGAGCAAGCTTGCTGGCAGCAAAGGGGTGTTCCCAGCCCATCCTTTGTGCCCTGCACGTAAGCCGCTTTTCACCAAGACTGTTTATGAAAAAGCTGAAATGATCTCAGCAGCCACCTCCATCTTGCGGACTACAGGAATCCTCAAAAGCAGCAGGGCTGTCTCCCAGGATCCCAAGCATGGCTGGCATAAGAGAGGCCTCTGGGCAGGGCTTCATAGTGGCCATCCCATAGCTGCAGAATCAGACCCATCCAACCCGTCACTTGCACCACCGAGCAAGTGGCAGGTTTTCATCTGAGGCAAGAGCAGTGAGATGTCACGGGCAGGGACGAGGCGAAATGCTCGATGTGCAACACGGGGATGATGACGTCTCACAGATGTGCTGCAGCCAGGGAGGAGGCAGGCTCAGCACGGATCTGGGTGGCCAGGAGTGGTGTGTCCTCCAGGAGAACAACACCCCAACCCATCCCAACACATCTGACACAGCACCAGAGGACTCAGCTGTGGGACAAACCTCTTGAGCAGAGGACAGAGCAAGAGGGCTTTTCATTTGACTTTCTAGGAGTTAACAAGCACTGCCTGGCATCACTCACTCCATGGAGAAACGGAACAGGACAGAGGTCAGAGGCCACAATGTCACCCTGAGTGTACAGCCAGCATCCCTCCCACAAATGTCTTTGATGCAACACATTTATTTTGCTGTGTGGCAGCGCTGTACAGTACACGTACATTACCAGCAGTTTCAGAGCCCTGAGTCGTCATCCTTCCTGCCTTCCCTGAATCCTGGAAAAGAAGAAGGACCACTGTCCCCTTCCCCCACTTCAACTGCAAAGAAATGGGCCTGGGAAAGTCCAGAAACACACAGGCACTTGCAGGGAGACTCTGCAATAACTAATACAAACCCTATCGGATTTTTAAGGGATATACCAGCTTTCTCTGAGGGTCAGACAAATGTTTTGGGGCATTCTAAGCAGGGCTGTGATTCTCTTAATTTTTTTAGGATTGTTTAAGAAAGAGCCAAGGAAAGGCTTTTGCTTCCAGTGCAGTTCCGCTGGAATCTGTGTGGAATTTCCCCTGTTCAAACGGGGAGAGAAAGCACCATGCCCTTCCTGACACACGGTACTCCACACCTCCCTTTCCTAACCCATAAATCAGCAGAGCCCTGGTACCTACTCCACCTCTTGCTGCCACAGAGAGAGCTAATGCTGTAACATGCAAGGACAGTGCAGCATGTAACAAGGAACGAGACCCAAAAATAGCCCACAGGATAGACAGAAACAGTCAGAAAGGCAAATGTGCCGTGGAGAGCAGCAGTGAGAGAGGGAACAGCCAGGCCTCTCCCACCAGCTCGTGTCAGTATGTGGAATGGTGCATCCAGCTCAGGAGAGCAATGACCCAGTTCCCCAGCCGGGACCCCTTCAGCCACAGGAAGAGTTCATACAGGTTGATCTGCCACAGGCTCAGTCCTTCTGTGAGTGAGATCTGGACTCTCCTGTAAAGCGAGTGACTCTTGCTCCTCTGATACCTAGAACAAAACAGAGAAACAGCCACGTTAGCTCCAGCAGGATGCAGCCCGACAGGAATGAAGCCTGTCCTGCAGCCCCAGTACAACCAACGCCCCCCCAGGGGAGGCGACCGTCCCACTCCTGGAGAATCACCACCAGTGGGGACCCCCAGGAGTAGGGCTTTTCTCCAAGGAGATGCTCCTGAGGAGCTGGGGACTCCCTTTCTGGCACAAATCTGGCAGAAGAGTCAGCCTGCTCCTGTGTGAGCCCAGCTCCCTTCCCACTGTGTGTAGTGAGCCTGGGCCATGACTACACCCCTGTAGCCCTTCCTGGTAGTACATTCGTAGGAGTCCAACAATCCTGACACACTGATTCCAAGAAAAGTAACTCTCCACCTTTCTTTACAAGCAGAGGTTAACTGGGCCTTGCATTTCTCTCACCATTCAGACAAACTGCAGTTATTTCTTCTGCAAGGAGGAGGAACCTGAGGTAGGGGAAATGAATTGACTCACAGGTGGAAATCAGCTGCCTGATTCCTGTTCCTGGGTATTGAACACCAGCCTCATCGTCACAGTCAGCCCCAGCACCTTGCAGATGCAGGCAGCAGTGAACTGGCAGATCTTTCCTACCCACAAATACTTCCCAGTTCTGATGCCTGTAATGGGCACCCTGCCCTCTTCCGGGTTACAGGGCCAAACCCTAAAACCTTATCCTACGGGCTGCACCTCCATCCCTGTCCCCATTTTTTAAGCTGAGGCCTGGGCCTTCAGTGCCTGCCCAGTACTGGAGGAGTACTTAGGTACGAGCACATTGACCTCCTGGCTTAACCTCAGCCCTGTCCTGTCCCTACAGACCTGCCTGGCAACCACTCTGCCTGCCCTATAGGTCAGCTTCCTCCTTTACCTCTGGACCTGCCTTATCCCCGTGATGTTGCATTATGATACGGACTTTTGGTTGAACCTGGTCAGCATCACAGGGCCTGCCCTGCTTGCCTTGCTCAGGACTGGCCCTTGGCCTGCTGGCTCCCGGCCCCAGGGAGCAGCCAGCCCTCCTGATCTGGAGGCTGCTCCATGTCTGGGCCCCGGTGCCTGGAGAAGACACTCACGTGGAAACAGCTCTGATGCAGCAGCGAGACATGTTGAGGAAGGAGCTGGCACTGGCCCGCGTGTGCAGGGCTGACTCGATCCCCCTTAGCAGGTCGTTGGTCTTCAGCAGCAGCAGCATCTGGCGGGGCACGTTGTTGAGGAGCTGGGTGATCTGGGGTAGGTAAGCAGCAGCATTGGACCGGATCTCCACATCCTGCAGTCAGCCAGGCCATGCCAGAAAGAAAGGAGAGAGAAGCTGAGAGTGCACGGGAAACCCCCATCCAGACGCAGCCGAGATTTGGCAGGAGGAGACAGCGTTTTGCCAGACCATGACTCGGCCAGGTGCTAAAGAGCTCTTCCTGCTGTTTTGCAGCAGGCAGCTGGCTGTCCCCAGCACTTACTGCATAGGCACACAGCACTCTTGCTATATTCCACCTGCCCTTCAGTGAGATAAGGCCCCTCCACCTTACAGGCAGCATTAACATTGTTGCTATCTCAGCTCTTGGCCCAGGCAGACCACACCACCGTTTCATCACTGCCCTTGCAGCTTTCTGACTGAGTCTCACCTCAACAGACCCAATGCTGGCAGTGCTGCAAGTACCACAGGACTGCTTGGGAGGTCGAGCACACTGCAAGGACAAGCAGGCTGCTCCCTGCCATGTGCATTTTGCTGTCCCATGCAACTGATGGCTTCACGATATACCAATGGAGCTCTTTTCTAAGCTTAGCTTAGTCCCCTGTCATCAATGCAGCTCAGTGGAGGTGTGAAGGCATTATGCAGACTTTTACGCTAACCCAAAAGACCACAGAACTGCCATCTGTGTCAGACTACAGGTCCATCTAGACCCATATGAGGAAATCCAAAAAAAGTCCCTGGAACACCTGAAATCTCCAGAAACCAGCAAGACACATGCAAAGGGTAGTAAATGACTTCTTGCAGAGAGTGAGGCTCCTTTGTGGGGGAGACAAGACAGCTCTAAAACCTTCTCTTCTGTGGAGTGAGCGATGGCAGGTCTGTATTTCATGGTACAGGATGTGACACCCACCCTTTGTGAACTTCAGACTTATTACAGAGGAAAAGACCCACACAAATCTCGTGTGCAGGCCATGATGGTCAGAGGTGTATCCAGTTTACACACCATCATGTTTGTTTTGGTGTCGACACATAAATCTTTCTGTCCTGCCTCCATCACCAATCTAACACACAAATCTTCGGCAAGAAGATGCTTAGCTCTCCTAAACGTTAAATGTTTTGTTGCAGTATTTCTTGGCAGAAAATTCCTTCCTGATATTCTTATCTCTCATCCTTGCCAGCATCACTGCAGAGGCTACTTTATTTTCCATGCATAGATTTTCTTTTCTATTTCTTTCCTTTTTATTTTTAGCTCCAGCTGTTTGTACACATCACAAAGCAACCACAAGATCTGTCATCAGACCTGTCATTTTCTGTGAAGGGTGAAGCCTGTGCACGGAGAAAGAAATGAGCTATGCCACAGGACCTGAGAAAAGCCCCTTGGCTGCAGTCGCAGAGGCTGCTGCAGGATGCAACAAAACACAAACAAAATCTGATGAGATAAGGCTAGCAGCCACCCTGGGCGGTCAGCTGCCCGGCCTTGGCTCAAGGCAGGAACAACTACACCTATGGCAACCCTCACACGTTTGCCTAGCCTGCTCTTAAAACCCTCCAGTGATGTGACCCGCATCCTCCCCAGACCATCCACACCAGCATCTCTCTGGCCTTGCCATTAGATCCTGCTTTACTCGTGTTATTACCAAAATCTCCTTAGCTGAACTTTAAACCCATTATTTCTTGTCCTGTTTGCAATCTGTCTTTACCAGATTTGAAAATCACACTTACATCTCCCCTCAACCTGCACTTTTCTGGACTTTTTCTGCCCTAGCTTGCTCAGCCTTAGCTCATGAGTTGCATCTGCTTGACCATCAGTCCTTGCCGCTTCCCACTGGCCTCTCCCACTTTCATCAAACCTTTCTCAAGATGCAGTGCCCCAGGCTGGACATAGCAGGCTACAGCTAAGATATTGTATCAGGAGGGTTTACTTGTCTCTCAGACCACTCTGCTGCCAATCCATCCTCAAGCACATTCACCCGAGCTCTGTGCTGATGGCACCTGCCTACAGGGGCACTTGGCTCTTGCTGCTGATACGATCTTTCCAATTCACCTCTAAACTAAGGGCAAGCAGCAGCTCATTTCCTAATGTCACAGTAAATCTGCTCAGCTCCCCATTATCTGCTGCAGGATTATCCAGTTTCAGCATTAATTGTGTCATACAGGCCAAGACAACAGAGTTGGCTCCATACAAGCAATTCAGCTCTGACAAAGTTCATTAGCCCACACAGTGCGCCGTGCAGCCACAGCCACAGCTCTGCATAACTTACATGAGCCAGCTTAGGACAAACACCACTTGTGAGCTCAGGTTCAACGCTGGCCCTGTAGGACTGGAGCCAGCTCTGTGTAGATTCACTGTGGTGTCTCTGAATTTTCTTCTGGAGCTACCAGCTCCAGAACTCCTCAGATCAAGCACAGATCTGCTGAACAGTCATTGTATTATTTCTGATATGCAGAAAATTAACTCAGGTAGGAAGCAATCAAATTACAGGGGGGGTTCCATTACCCCAGGTATCCGACCTACTCATTGCTGTGCGTAACGGTGAGCCAGCACAGCAAATTCAGCCCCATCCATCAAAACGAAACACCAACCCAAAGGAATTTCCAGGAGAGGATTTCACAGAACGATATTTTAATGCTACTTAAATTAATTTCATTCTATCTGCTACAAATGTGTGCAGATAAGAACAAACCATAGGATACAACATGTTTCTCCCTACAGACCCTGGTCCATTTCCTGAAATCACATCACTATAGGCTCACCTCTAAAAAAAGCACAGCTGGCAGGGGCTGCTACTATTCTTAAGGCAATGTGTGCATGTCAGGAGTGCTAGCAGGCGTGAGAAGGATCCCAGCATGTGTGGATAGGAAAGCAGGGAGAATATAAGTGGCAATTTCCTAAATTTGTAGTGATTGAGTTGACAGAATCTGCAGTTAAGCAACCTTGACTCCAAGTTAATAGGGTTTCTGATTGGGAGGTAATTTCCGAGGGTTTTTAGGAGTTTGTATCAGTGCTGATAGTCATTTACATGAATAGTGATAATGCATTATCCTTCTCGTATCTTCCCACTAGGCCTTTATGTCTCCTCTACCTCACCCTATCCTCCTTGCTGGTTCCCTGCACAGCTGCATTAAACACTCCTTTTCATTTTAAGAAAAGGTTGATCTACTAATGTTTCTCCTGCCAGAACTGGTGAACACTTAGCCATTAAAATATCATATACAATTTAAGCAGCCCATGACAAGTAAAACGGGGAGATTAAGTTTAGCCGCTATAACACACAGCGTAGAAGAATTCCTGGCTTACTCTAGCTCAGCTGCCAAGGCAGAATTTGCTATGGAGCTGCCAGGGGTTGCCCAGTATCACCCTGGTATCAGTGATACACGTGGTTAGAACAGGGAAGGTACCTGAGAAGAAGGAGGGCACGCAGCAGGGGAGGGCACACAGGTCCTACCTCGCTGGCTGAGACTGGCGACCGGTCAATGCCCCTGTTGACAGACTCCCAGGACCTGGCGGTGAGCATGCAGGCAAAGAGCGGGTACAAATCCCCTGCCCCGAGCCGCCGGCTGTACTTCTGCACCCTCTTCATGTCGGCCTTGATAAGGGCCTGCCACAGGCGGCAGTAGTCCATGCGGAACGACTCGCTCAGCACCTGGGGAGGGAGACACGGCCCTCAGAAGTTCGCAGAGGGCAGGGAACAAGGAGGAAAGCCTTGTGCCCCCTAGCCATGCCCCATCCCCCACTTCAGAGCCAGGAGATGCCCTTGGAGGGTTATGGGAGTAATAGGAAAAATGTATTCATGCAGGCTTCGAGGAGCAGCTGGGTAGCTCTTCCAGCCCGGCACCCACCGGCAGCCCCGCAGGGCCATGGAAGGCCCCCAGTGACACACCTGGTAGAGCCCATGGTCCAGGAGGATAATGTGGGCCTTGCCAGAGGCTGGGCACTTCTTGACCAGCACATTGCCCGGGTGCGGGTCGCAGTGGACGAAGCCATTCACGAAGATCATTTCACTGTAGAGTTTCCCCAGGTTGCGAGAGATCTGTAAGGAGAGAGGAGCGGGTCACACACTGCCACCCCCAGCCGGGTGCGTGCCAGGGAGGAGAGGGGAGGCAGCCCCTGTGTGCCAGCACGGGGGGAGCAAGGGGCTGGCACATGCCAGCGTCCCCACACAGGGCTCCTGGGACCCCTCGTGCTGACAAATGCACGGTACGGCTGCTGGTGTCTGCTGCACAGAGATCCACACAGGGTATCACAAAGATGTTTGCAGGGTTTGGGGTTATTTGAGAGCATTTTCTGGCAGGAAAAAGGGTAGGAATGTGGGTTAGGAATGAGGGTTAGGAATGAGGGTTTTGGTGCTATGGGAAGGAATGGGGTTTCTGGTAAGGAGGAGGAAAATGAGACGGCAGATGGTGGCAGATAGACACTGACAGGGAAGGTACTGAAGAAGCTGTTGAGGTGGGTGAAATGCCACCTGCAAGAAGACTCAGCTGTTTCCTCCATGGATGACAGCAGGGCCCCGTGGAGAAGGGGTGGGAGAAGATCAGCCCGTCTGTCTGCTTACCGGAATGAACGCAGGCTCCCTCTGCCCTCCCTCCATCACACTGTCCCCTACTCTCCCCCTTCCTTTCCTCAGTCCCACACTAATCTGATTTACGATGTCTGTGAAGATGAAGCAGCACAGAAAAGCTGTTTAAATCATCCTGTCATTGCTGTGTCCCTCCATGCCACTGCTTCTCATCACCCAGAGATGTTATTAAAGTGAACATCTAGGAGCTACTGAACATCCCCAGGACCTCGGATCAATCCCTCACCACACCAGCACAGCAACCTCTCACCCTGACATCCCACTGCTGGTCCTCCCTGCCATCAGGAAGTGGCACAGTGCTCCACAGCAGAGTGCTGAACAAGCAATTAAAAGACAATTAAAAGTCAATCGTTATAAATGATTTCAAGGAGACACACGACGTAAGCAGCGAACAGGCAGCTGTCCCCAGAAGCGGAGGGGGTGGAAGAGGTAATGGTTATACCAACGACAGCTTGTCCTGCAGAAAACCTGACAGCTAGGAAAGGTCTTGCTTTACCCACCTGTGAAATGCAGCCACCTCTGAGAGGAGTGCAGTGGCTGTTTAGGGAGCCACAGAACAATGCCACGGTACTGCATCAGGACAGGGCATGCGGAGCTCCAGGTCTGGCTGAGCCACCAAGAGCCCAGGAGAGCAGCTGGAAGCAGACCAGCCAGGTGCAGAACAGCATCCTGATGAGGAATGCCCAAGTAACTACACATGAGAAGGATGCATGGGAACCCTTCCTGCAGCACAGCAGCAGGGACAGCTGCAGAAGCAGGTGGGACCACCCCCCTTCCCTCAGGTGGCACCTGGAGCGACTACCGAATCACGGGGATGCTGCCTCATGCCGAATCACCCACGCAGGTGCTACAGCTGTAAAATTTGGAAAGTCCAAAGTGCCAGGTGTTCTGACAGCATAGAAAAGGGAAGTAGAACCTGGCAGTCCAAGGACATGTCAGACAGTTTGTCCTGAGCTAATCACTCATTCATGCAGACTCCCAGGGACCTGCACACCAGGAGAAGTGGACCTGGACATTGTGACTGCTTCAGGTGCAGGGCAGGTGCCCCCTCCTGAGCCACCATCAGCAGACAGGTTACTATCTGTGGTCATAGCCTTTTACAGCCCAAAACACAACACAACAGAAGCTTGGGATTCATCTTCCCACCTTACCATGGGTCATCTTAGAGGGGTCACAGCCCTGCTCAGCCCCACGGGCTGGGTCATGGGTACAAGACAACCTTTACTTCCCCATCCCCTCTCCCTTCTCTGCCATCCTTATATTTACTTCACCAGAGTACAGCCTTGAATATTTCCAGTAGTTAATGCACTGAAACTAAACTTTACAGCTTCTTTAAGAGAGAGGAAATCATTCCATATAATTTAGTTAGCATACAGAAAATATGTTACAGGGATTTATGATAAAATAAAACAATCTTTAACTTTGAAAGAAATAAATGTACTTAGAGTAAGAAATGGAGCTGCACACTAAAGTATTTTAGCTTATTTTTGGCTGCTGACATACCTCTAAAATTGAAGAGAAATTAATTTAAGATAGAAAGCATCAATGCTGTTGAGTTCTAAACAAAAAGGAAGGCCATATTTCTAGAAATCAGAGTATAAAATAAAAATAGTGACCCATCATTATAATTCAGACAAAAGGAATTCATGTTTCTAGAGCAAAAAGCTAAGAAATAACCACAATGCCCTTACATACATTAATTGCAATATAGCTCCACGAGTCATCAAAGACACATATACTATATATAGGACCTTTGGTACAGATGTGTCATGTGTCCAATGCTGTAAGTTTTTTACTTACATAACTTCATTTTCTGTACATAGTTATCTAATGTGCACTTACTGAAGTACTGAAATGTGGCTATTATTACAGGATTCTTAAACTTAGTACAAAAAGACTTTCACTAATGATTCAGAGAGAAAAAAAAAAAAAAAAAAAAGAATGTAAAAATTGAATTCTGTTTTTCTCAAAGTTTCCCAGCTTTCTAGCTCTACATCCCAAAGAGGCCAGAGGAAAGGGGACTGGGACAGGAAAAGGAAAACTAAAAATAAAGGTAAATATATTCCTTCTTCAAGTTTTCATTTTTTTCCTAGCACTCACATCATCATTACACACAGCAGTGAGCAGCAACAAGTACCACCACTGACACAGCTTGCTCTCTGGATGAGATACAAGGCTTTGCAAAAGACCTATGCATCTACAACCTGTGGAGCAGGTAATGTATGTTTGGTACAGTTCTGTGCCTGTATATTAGTAAAAATATGATTTCTTGGTATCAGAAAAAGTATATGTCAATGAGTGCTTGTTCATGCGTGGATAACTGTAGGGCTGTTGTTTCACGTGTGCTTGCTTTTTGAGTTCCTCTCTCTGAGACCTCAGTGACTACTGACAATGATTCCCAGTAATTTGCCTGGAGTGAACTCCCCTAAACTCCAAAGCACTCATCTTCTATTGACACCCTCTAAGCAGTTTCAAGAGAGATTCACAGACAGGGTGCCCTAGGGGATCAGTTTGTCTTGGTGCTTGGAGTGTATACAGGCTCCCCTGGTCAGAGAAGACTAACAGCAGTACATGATTTTCCAAATCAATCACCAGCCAACACAGTTTACTTTTTGAATATTCATAGAATAAGGTTCTTCAAACACTTGTGGAAAAGCAATTGGAAGAACCTGCCACCAAACTTCCCGTAGATGCTGACCCCTCTTTTGCTTTCTCCAGTACAGTGCCCCATCACTACTGGCCTTTGGTGCATCCTTACTGAAAATGCCACTGGACAAATAACTTACAAACAATTCACTTTGGAAGAATGTAGTCAGGTGAAATGAGAAAATGAACACATGAAAACCTCTGCTCAGGAGAAGAGTGGAATTCAGCATGCATTCAGGCTGTGTAAGACCTCAGGGTGAAGGTGCATAGCAAATTAGACAAAAGGTTGCAATGATTTATGGAAGCAAAGACCAAAGTAAACACACAGGCATTTTGTTATGACACGGTGAGGGCATCATTCCTTTCCCTGTTTATCATCCAACACAAGGTCCTTATAAATACCAGGGTCTCCCAGCATTGTTTGCTGCGCATGGTAAAAAAAAATAATGATAATCACCCTTGGAATCCTGCATTCACTTCAAGACACCTCATTAAGAGAGATGCAGACAACATGGAGCGAGTTTAGAGAAAGCAAATAAATGAGCAGGATGCAGGAGGAATGTACTTAGGAAAAAGATTAAAAGAACTGACGGTTCTGGAGTTGGCTAAAGAATACCAGAGAAAAGACGGTCTACCAATTTTAAAAGGCTTGAATACCAAGGAAACAGAGGCACTTGTAGCATTGAATGTGCTACGAGAAATACAACTAGGTAGAAGCAGGTGTAATCAAGAATAGGATAATTTAGGCATAACATTATAAGAAAAAATAAAAAAACGTGCCAGTCAGCAAGCAGAGCTGAGCTTGACATGTCAGATTGACACCAAATGTGAGCTTTGGCCTGAGGCACATCCTTGCCTATTGCCAGAAAGTGTGTTATTGCCAAGAAAGTTCAATTTGTCCCTCTGTGCTGCAGCAGAACATGATGACTACAGCCACCAAGAAAGCCCGTGTCCTCACCAGCCAACACAAATAGCAACCTGCCATTGCCACGTGATATGACATGACCATGACACTGTGTCAGGCAAACCACACCTTTTCAACCCACGATTTTAATATTAGAAAACAATGCTTACACGATATAAAAATGCTTGCTATAGCCTCCTTTAAGGTAACTGTACAGCATGATAAGGTCTCCTCTGAGCCTCCTTTTCTCTAGGCTAAACAACCCCAGTTCCCTCAGCCACTCCTCATAAGACTTGTTCTCCAGCTTCATTGCCCTTCTCTGGACACGCTCCAGCACCTCGATGTCCTTCCTGTAGTGAGGGGCCCAAAACTAAACAGAGTATTTGATTTGAGGTGTGGCCTCACCAGAGCCAAGTACAGGGGTATGATTGCTTCCCCAGTCCTGCTGGCCACAGTTTCTGATAAAGCCAGGCCACCTGAGCACACTGCTGGCTCATATTCAGCCAATACCCCCCTGTTCCATTCCACCTGGCAGCTTTCCAGCCACATTTCCCCCAGCCTGTAGCACTGCTTGGGCTTGTTATGCCCCGAGTGCAGGACACCACACTCAGCCTTGTTTAACCTCCTACAGGTGGCCTCAGCCCATCGGTCCAGTCCCATATCCAGATCCCTCTGCAGAGCCCTCCTACCTTTGAGCAGGTAGGAGGTTCCTCACACCTGACCTGAGGTCACTCACACCTGACTTGGTGATGTCTGCAAACTTACTGAGCATGCACTTGATCCCCTGATGCAGATCACTGATAAAGATATTGAAGAGAACTGGCCCCAGTACAGAGCCCCGGGGGACACCACTAGTGACCAGCCTCCAGCAGGATTTAACTCCATTCACTTCCCTCTAACTCCCAGCATATTTAGGAAACTCTTCTCATTAGCTTTTAAGTGCATGGCTTTTCACTTGGTATTTCTCATTTTTATCCCTTTCTATCATTCCAGTCCTCAAGGCCACCAAGTGCAATTGCTACTTCAATCCTCTACAATGACAAAACGTCCCAAACTGCTGCCATTCACAACCTCTTTCACAAAGCTCTGTTTGTGTCATGGTCGTTACTGAAATTATTAAGATCAGTTTGAAGAGCAAACCTTGCAAAACTCCACTGTGATAATTCCTCTCATTACCATTGCCTCTATCAGTTTCTCACCTACTTTGCAACTTCCCTACGAATCCCCACCCTTTCTATTTAGCTGACTCATACCCAGCATATCAAGTACACTTACTGCATTTTTGTCATCTAATTCAGAGGACCCCAAGGCACAGCACAGGTAGCAGCTGTGATGTATTTCTTCTTGTATATACAAGCCACCTCTTAACAAAACAGCATGCCCAGCTGACAGAACAACCTGATAATAACAAAGCACTGGAAAGTCCATCACAAATAAAAACCCTTACAAACACCAGGCTGATATGCCTAGTTAGCAAGGGAGAGATGAGTGAGTGCAAAACTCCTTTAGCAACAAGGCAGACATACCATGTTCACTGGTAGCTGCAATGTAAAAAACTGGCCAGAGTTATCCAGGAAGAGTCACTGATACTTTCCTGGCTTCCTGAGTAATCTGCAGCAGTCCTGGCTACATGCCTCCAACTGACACAAAGAAGAAGGGCAAAGAAAAACATCATCCTGTGCATGGTCATTGTAGAGCTGATCTCACTGCCTGCCTCTGATAAGACCCAGATGAAACTGCCTGATAGGGCACTATCTTTTCTTGTCCCACCTCCATTTGTGACTGTCTCTTTAGATCAGGAGCAGATACTAGTCTCCGGCCTTAATTTGGCTGTAATATTTGCCAATTATTTTAAGACATGGCGACACTAACTTCTATTGATCTCATTAAAAGTAAAGGTCGTTGTGCAGCTCATTTCTCAGGGCTCAATATTAGCTCCTCAGGCCAAAAGAATAGCATTGATTTTGGAACCTTAATCGAAGGTTAATTGGATTGAAGAGCGTATTGGGTTTTTGCTTTCTTCTGCAGTTGTTATTATGGCCATCGTCTAAGGGTTTGCTTAATCCTGCTAGTACAATCCTGCCCAATTAAACTGGTGTCAAATTAGCGAAGGGTGTGGATAGAGAAGAGCCACAATCTGAAGCCTGCTGTATGTCTCTGCTCTGAAATGGCACTTGTCCATAGAAGATTAGGATGGTCACACACAGGAGATCCAATTTCACACTTTGTCCTCTATGATGCAGTTGTGAGGATCAAAACACAGCGCTCTGTAACGTAGCACTGTTGCTATCTACTGATCTAGCAACACAGCAAGGTGATATCTGGACATATAAAATGTCATTAAGATTCTGAAGCAGCTTTTAGGGCTTCCAGAGTGTACTCCTAGCATGCCCCATACCCTCTTTTGGGAACTAAGGAAATTATTTTACTGCTCAATGCCCCATCTTCTACTGCATTTAAATGGGAAGAAATATTCTGACTTAACTAGCCAGGGAACTGGGGGACTAGCTTAGTAAGTTTCTACAGAGAAGACCAGTTGTTCATTTGTTATTTGCATCTCTGACAGGCCTGAAATGGACAGGGGGATCATTTTCCCTTGGCTTTAAATTGAGTTGTATTTCCTTGAACTTAACGTAAAGCATCTTGCTGAGACTCGAGCAATTGATTCACACTTATGTTTGAGACTGACCTTCAGTAAGAGAAGGGTTTGTGTGTAATTTAACTCTTTATGTGGTGTCTTTGCATAGTTCAGAAGCTGGAAATGCTGGAGGTCACCATCCTTGTTTACCAGTGCCTTGTGAACTGTCATTAAGCTTCAGGCAAGAAGAAACGTAGGAGAATCTGTAAGGAAACCTCTCCCCAGACTAAATGAGCAGGTGCAAAGAGCAAGAATAACCATTTTCCCCAAGAACTCCACGCTCCATTTCATCTAACACTTGAGTTTTATAAGCACAAATACTTGAGACATGAGAGGTTTCCATACTTGCACTGACAAAAGGATTCCACCCTGGGAAATCCCATTTAAATTTTAGCAGCCCCAAGCCAGCGGCTCCTGGCTCTTGGCAGAAGGGTAAATCCCATGCTGAAAGCATATTTCAAGTTGCAAAGCTGTCAACCATCAGAAGGTAGCTGAGCTCTTTATTGAGCTAAGAGATATCATTGCAGTGAGGATTCCATTTAGTAACAGAAGGAAGCAAAAAGCCACAATAGGATGAAGTGACAGATGGCAATAATTGCACACAGTAGCTCATCTTAAGTATCTTAGCTGTTTGCTTTCACTTCTCAGCTGGACAAAACGTTTCACTGACTTCTGAATCATCCACAGCCCATGACCAGGCACTCAGTGAGCTGAAGCACACAGCACCATTTCCTTTCCTGACTCCAACACAAACCAAGGCAATCATGGTGAGCTCTCCACCTGCCTGCCAGTACTGGCTGGCTACCTGCAGGCAATACAGCATGTGCCACAAGCACGCCTCTAAGCTCCACAGCTCCCATAGATCCAGCAGCCTCTGCGGAGATAGTCAGAGCACGTACAAGGAGGGACAAGGAGGACCTATGCAGCAGATCAGAGATGATGTCAAGATTTGTATATGGATGAGGTCAGATTTGTATATGGATGAGGTCTTTCTAAATGGATCAGTTAAAATCAGCATAGGTGCAAAGTGGGCATGCGCGCCATCTGAGGTCTTCTTTAGAAGTCTTTGCTCTAAGTAGCCTTCCTTTCCTCCTATGTATGCTACAAACAACTTGAGAGCCCCTTAGTCTACATTTTTCCTCCCTTCTCTGCTCTGCCCACCTCCTCCAAACGTATGTTCCCAAGCAAGCATGTAACTTGTGTCTTGAAACAGGAACAACCCAGTTTCCAAGCGGCCCCTTTCTTAACCCTGGTCTTCCCTCAAAATTCACGCCAGCTCATTCCCTCATAACTCCCTTCTCCAGGCTTCCCTCCCATTGTCAATATCCTAGCTGCATTCTCATCTTCAGCTACACTTACACATGAATAAGTAACTGTTCCACAGGCAGATATTTCAGTGTTTGCACTTGTCTTTAGAAATCAAAGCCTTCTCTGATTAAATGCCATTACAGTCCAGCGCTTGGACGGATCCAGAGAGATTAATGTGCTTTTGGGCAGCTTTAATGATAATCCTGCTACAGACGGTATTAAGTAAATGTCAGTAACCTGGTTTGAAGGGAGCTTTCACCTCAGGGATCCTTTCCATTTAGAGGAGAGAGGCTCAGCTTGCTTTTCAAGGCTGCGTTGTCACACAAGAGAAATCCTGCTTAGTGAAGACTCGTATTCCTCTGCCCAGTAAAACAAAATGGAGTAAGATGATAGAGGAGTTGATAGATAGATAGATTGAGGTGATTTACAGGGAGCTAATGCATCTCTTAAAAGCCAGAATTGCTGTCTAAGTCACATCATACTTTTGAAACCTTTGTTGCCACCCCCTCCTCATGCTCCTTTCAGTGCCTACTGCCTTTTGTTCACTTTGCCACCATGCCATGAAGCTCCTTACCCATGGCATCAACAGCAGCAGCTGATAATGGACCTTGGTTGTATTTGTCTCCATCTGCTGCACCTCACCAGAGAAGTGGTCTAGGGTGTGCATGGCTCCTACCATCTCCCTGTGGCCATAACAACAGACCTTATTCCCCATCACATGCTTCTGAGGGGCTTGGTATCCGCTCCTTTGATTACTTCATTGGCAATCAGTAAAAGATAATCATTAATTTTGGGGGACAGAGAGAGAAAAGGGACAAAGAACAGCTCAGCACAGGTAGTGAAACTGCAGAAATGTCGAATCCTACAACTGAGCTGAGTAACATCATATACCTGACAGATTGCCAAAACTTCTGACGCTTATACCTTGCTGGAAGTAAGAGCTTGTTGACAACTTTTTTTTTCTTTTTTTTTTTTTAAATACATTTTAGACATCATTTAGAGACCAGCAAAATATGTTGTTTCCTTGCTGCGTGGAACCTATTGTGCCAAGATGTCACAAAACAACCTTACAAAAGGGGTGGATGAACAAAAATAAGAGCTAAATTTTCATCCTAAATCTCTCCTATCAGAACAGATCTGCTGCCCAAGAACTTTGAGGAAGCCCTGCTCAAAATCTGAACATTGTTCAAGAGTCCTCCTGCTAATGCATCAGATCAGAACAAGCCTTTCTGCCAGTTTCAAGACTGAATATTGAGAAATACTCAGTTTTGTGTCTGAGTGCTGTGGGCTAGATTTGACCTCTGCCCATACAGCAGAAGAAAAGGACTTATGTAAGACATGTTCACTCAAAGAAACAACTCACTTTTGACCAGTTGTTCTGTCTGGGTGAATGGAGCTGACTGGGTGTTCTGCCATGGACCAGACTTTTTAAATCTCTTGATAACAAAGTATATGAGCTATCATATTCTCACGAGTCACACAATGATGCTCTTTGCAGACCAGATGCATCATTGAGGTACTTACCTTGGTAAATATAAAGAAAGATCATCAGCACAAAATAGACAGAAAAAGAATTGTGTCTACCTCTGAACAGCTGACAAACATGTCTCTGATGCCCTGCTGGGAGGGAGGAGAAATACTAGTGACCCAAATGTTCCAAGTTCTTCCTGATGGAGATGTGAAAGAATAGAGACTGCACTATCTACAGGTGAGTCATTTAAGAAGTCCCTTTAATGAAAATGGACTGGACTTCTTGCTGGGAAGAGAAGGTCATTCACTACGCCCACTGACCTTCGCTTGTTCATCACAATTAGAATGGAAAGAGAGTCTTAAAACCTACTTTAACCTTTACACTTTCCTGTATTTCAGTGGAGAAACACGTGACAAGGTGCCTGTCTTTTTGCCTGTAGAAGTTACTAGAAAAAGCCTAATTGGCTTCTGCTGGGTGTAAGACCAGAGGAAGAGGTGATCTACGCAGAGAAAAGATAGGTTACTCAGTCCTCAGTCCTGTAATTTGGCAGACCTCAGACTGACTTAGGGAGGCAGCTGAGAAGATACACATAACATTCCCCCCTTGTGGCACATACCAAACTCACATTTCCTGTTCCCTGAAAAGTCTTTGGTATGTCCTAACCAATGCCACGTGAATTTTGCCATGGATAGAAAGGGAGTGGAGAGGAAGAAGAGCAGAGAGAGAGGAAGTGTTCAGATTTCAGAATTAAGTGTATGGACAGAGTAAGTACAATTGATTTTATGTTGTACCTCTTTGACAGACAATCAACCAAGTGAAACTTTGAGGCTCATCAATAGGGCACAAGGGGAAAGGCAAGCAGCACTGCCTCAATCAGCACTCACGCACTGAGACGTGTGGCTTTACACTGTTGAATGACTCAAAACCCTTTCCCAAGGCATCTTCTCAGACCTTCTCGGAAGCAATGCCTTCTTTTCCTCAAGAATCTCTTAGCAACAAAGAATCCCCAGCACTCTTTTGACATCATGCCGCACATACAAATTATTTCACTCATCGGGGAAATGTAGGTTCTCCAGGAATGGAATCTGGCAGCTATTTAATGAAGGGCAGCAAAACTTCACAGCAATATAGGACCAAGAAGCAAAGAAAACTGTACCCAGTTGCATCCAGAAGAAAGAGGGAGATTTTGGAAAGCAGACCAGAACAACACATGGCAGAATATTATGCAAACCACCATGGCTGAGATTCCAGCACTCCCACAACAAGGATCACCTAAGGCCTGTAATTTACATCTCCTTTATAAGGAGACACAGATATTGGGTTACAAAGGCTACATCCTGTGCCCCGGAGAAAGTTAATGCAGAAGAGAGGGGAGGACAAGGGATGAAAAAAGATCAGAACCTGAAGCTGTTCCTCTAGGATAACAGGAACTGCCATCTTGGAACAAGCCATCGGTGTATTTAATATAAGAGCATGGTTATCACTCGCAATCTGTCTCCTTGAAGATATCTCTAGCTGCGCAATCCTACAGGACAGTGTTCCCCAAAAGGGATTATATACTTTCCCAGGAGCACAAGAAACAAGATTTTTCAGATTAATTGCTCTGTTCATATCTGTATGTGCTGCTCCCCTTTCTGCCCCTTCCCGTTCTGTCAGTGTTTGTGTCCAACATCAGGTTTGCATTGCCCACCATGCCCAGTTCAGAAATGGCTGAGAAACTACCTCATTGACATCAATGCCGTTCCTCTCCATGTATGCTCTGTCATTCACCTGCCCCCCTTCCATGAACTCCATGAGAAGGACGCGCCTTGTTGAGAGCTCCCAGTAGATCCTGGGGACCTGAAACAAGAAAAGATGGGTTAGGTCAACTAACAGGCAGGGGAAGGAAGGAGAACATACCACACACAACCCAGGAAAGGAATAAAAAAGGAAGAGGCTGAAGCGAGGCCTTGTTTCTTTCCTGTGCACTAGGGAGGTAAATGCAACTATTGTCACTGCAGGCCTCTTCCCCAGGACAGCAGCAATGTGTGCAAGGACAATGCACCAATACAATGGCAGCATAAAAAGTGCTTGTGCAACATTTCAGGCCCCACTTTACAAAATCTTCACCACTTCCCTCTGCCATTACTGTTTGATAGCTTTCTTATTTGCTCTGGAGCTCCTACAAGTGGCCTGTTTAGCACCTATTGCAACTTTCTGAATCATCCACTTGGCTCCTTTAGACAGGAACTGCATCTCGTTTGCTATGTACAGAGCTCACTTATGCAGCTCTAAAAATGATAAGCCATTGTCATAAATTGTATCTCAGCAGTGCCCCTTGGAACACAGACGCATTTGAGCTGACAAACCCTGTGTACTTAGGCCATCTGCAATCAAACTGGGAGAAAAATCAAGTGTCACAAATAAGGAGCTTGTCATAGAAACCCTGGGAGACCCTTAACTATCTTATTGCCAACGTGACACAGTAACGAGCATAAAATGTCAAAGCACTTTTCATTCAGTCTGCAGTAAACCAAGCTGAGTGAGGTCTAAGTAAGAGGCCCTGTGTCACACAGGGAGGCAGTGACGCAGCATAAGAGAAGCCTTCACTTGGGCTGGCTCCCCCTTTTTCAGCCTCTCTGTCTAGCCCAATTCTGAGAGGAAGTTCCTACTGCCAACAGAGTCATTGATGAAGTTCCCTTTGGATATTCCTGACATCATTGTGCTCTCAAGCTGTCCAGGTTCAACTTCGCATGCAAAAGAAATCAGAGAGATATATTTTACCAAGGACTTAAGGCAGCTTCATCCACCCCCATTACTGTGCCCCAGTACAGCAGTAACACATTTTGGATCCTGCAAAGAGAGACACAGCCGTGCAGCCCTCTCCCCTCACCTACGTGACTTTGCCATAGACTCAGGACTCACATACTGCAAGGGTGTAGCACAATGATATAGGACAGAAAAAGGGTAAGGGATGTTGTCCACCTAGTGCAACCAAAGCCAGAGGAACCAGCCAGGCCGCTGTGGCTCATCAGTGCCAAGGATCCAGCACACTCAGCAAGGACTCAGTTACTTGCAGCTGTGGTGATTGCACACTGATGGACAGCTCCACCAAGTTGCTCTCTCACTCCCCCTCCTCAAAAGAACAGGGAATGGGGGTTGTGGTCACTCCACAGCCCTTCACCTCCACCACTCCTTCACGGTCACTCTCTACTCCACGTGGGGTCCTCTCCACGGGCTGCAGCTCTGGCCTGGGGCCTGCTCCTGCAGGGGCTCTCCATGGGCCGCAGCCTCCTCCAGGCCGCAGCCACCTGCTCCACCGGGGGCTCCTCCACCCATGGGGGGGCTGCAGCGTGGAGATCTGCTCCATGCGGGACCCATGGGCTGCAGGGGGACAGCCTGCTCCACCAAGGGCCTCTCCACAGCCTGCAGGGGAACTTCTGCTGCCTGCCTGGAGCACCTCCTGCCGCACTGAGCTTGGTGACTGCAGGATTGTTTCTTGCTACATTTTCCCACTCCTCTCTCCAAGCTGCAGCAGTTTCTTTCCTTTGTTAAATCTGCTCTCACAGAGGTGCAACCACTGTCACTCATCAGCACAGCTTTGGCCAGAGGCAGGTCCCTTTGGAGCCAGCTGGAACTGTCTCTTATCTAACACGGGGCAGCTTCTCAGCTCTCCTCACAGAGGCCAGGCCACCCCAGCAGCTCTCCTGCTACCAAAACCTTGCCACATAAGCCCAATTGCAGCAGCCTTCCCAGCTTCTCTGGATGTCCACTCTTTGCAGAGTTTAGTGAGAAAGCAAGCCAACTCCAAAACTAACAGTCACTAACAGTCCCCCAGCCCTTCCAGCTTCAGTGGTGTGCCTTCCAGACTCACACATCCTTGCTGCCTTAGATCATTTCAGTTGACACCCATTCTTGTCTCAGGATTTACAGGGGCAAGTCACAGGGCTTACAAAGCACCATCGATGCTCTTGGAAACGCCTCTCTCACTCACACATGAATTCTTCAGTGATTTTTTTAATTACTCACAGATGTTTGGCTGTAATGCCAGTGCATGGAAACAATTTATCTCTGGCTTTAAAAGCTCAACCAGGTTCACAGCACAAAATCCACTTCTCAGCTTTCCTTCATGTTTAGGAAAATTAATGATACCAGAGCCCAATTCTTCCGTTGCCTTTGGGTGATGAACACATCTCTGAATTGGCAGGTCAGACAGGAGGATCCATTATTCAGCCATCTCAAGCCATTTGTTACTGTTACACATATTGATATCATGATAGCTCCTTAACCCAGCAAGAAGGCGATTGGCCGTCTCCATGGGGATTTACTTCCCAGTATCCTAGTTACAGCTGCAACAGAGCTGCAGCTCACCAAGGTGCATCTCTTCTGATAAGCGCCCACTCAGCAAAATCACTGGCCTTTGGTCTTCTGCAGCCTCAGTGGCTTTCAGCTATCTGTGTCAAGGGAAAGGCCGCTTCCTGCCCCTGGGCTCCAACAGGACTGCCCCAAACCTAAGGTGACAAGGAATTATAGTCCTTGCATGGAGGAAACAAGGAGAAAATGGGTGCATTAGCCTGTAAAGTCTAGCAAAAACTCACTTCGTTTCAGGCATCCGTCACTTTCATCTTGGGACTTCTGCACAAACAGGAAGTTAAAACCTCTTTTCAATGTGCATACAGGGGAGCGTCCAAAAGAGCGTGCACTTTTTGCTGCCTTTATATATGTGCAAATGCAGTTATGTCAGTGACTGCAGCCACAGCATTACATGGGCTTGATCATACTTGTGTACTTACAGAATACACACAGCGGAAGCTTGTGCCCCGTGTATGTCAGCAGAAGATGTTTGTGTGCAAGTTTGAAGATGGGAGCATATGTCTACAGAGATGGAGATGGCTGCATGTCTGGCTGTACTTGAGACATCTGTCAGTGACCTCTGTCCGGGCACGGCTGGAGAGGTAGGGTACGTGTATCAGCAAGGAAGAGCGCGGTATGGGAGCTGCTGAGTTTGTGTATGAAGGTAACATGAATGCATTAGCTGTCGATGTGTATGCAGGATGTATGCTCACTTTCAGAGTGAAAACGTGCTTTTCTGCAGGAGGAAAGATTCACGCAACCTACTTCCTCATGGGATATGCACACAGTCCACCCAACACTATTTGACATTATCGGCCTCATTCTAGCCTTTGCTGTCCATATTAGCAGAGCAGTCTAGAACGAACAACACAAAGGGACTGAACTCCTCTCTCCATCTATATAGTTTTTCCAGGTGATGAATGAGGTGAATGTGAGGCATAAACTGAGACTATTAACGTACATACATGCATGAGAATATGTACTCCCTCACCTTCAGGAAGTCAAAGTTCCTCAGCATATGAGCAACCTTCTCAGCATTTCTGCCTTCATTGAGAAAATCCAGCTCCAAAGGTAGATTCTTCTTTGCTTCTTCCACCAGCCACATGAACTCAAAATCTGGAAAGATCTGCTTCACAACCAAGAGGAGAACCTGAGAACAATGAAGCAGACAATCAGCCACTTGCCAGCTCCAAAGCCAGACAGCTATACACAGTGCTGTGCTGTTAGCTACACAGAGCAGATGCTGTTTTGACAGATTCATTCCATGTAACTTACAGACCCCCCCCCCAAAGAAAAAAAACCTTCCTCCTGCACCGTAAGTGCTTGTAGGGTTCCTGCAGTATCATAGTACAACATATGGTGTCATGCCTTGATTCTGCAACACAAATTTTGGCTTGCCCTTCCACACAGGCACATCTACAAGTTGCCTGATGAAACAGACACAAAAGGGCAGTGCTAGGAGCCCATCTGCCCCCTACCTAGAAATAAGTGAGCAAAGCCCTGAAGAGAGGACGAGGCCAGATCTTGCCAAGGGAATAGCCCAGAAGTAACTCTTTTCTGAGTCTCTAACTTCTCTAATTCTACAAGACATTGTTTGGAGTCATTGGAACAGCCCTCACATAACGCAAACGAATATCTCAAACTAAGGCTTCTCACCTCTATGCTACTTCTTCCACTTCTGAGCAAGAACTTTGGTGACACACCAGGCAGTTCAGAGAAGACAGTGGAGTTCAGATACAGGTGGTAGGCTACAGATCTCTAAAGGGACAGTTCTGGTCAGAGGTCAGAGAGGCATTTCCCCCTCAGTGTCAGCAACAGATGTCCTCAGCAACACTGAGGTGGTGTTTTCTAAGTATCATATCTCCACCAACTGGCTTTCTCTTCTTCTTAAGGGGATTAAGTATTCTGTTGCACGTGGCTTTGAAAAGACCAGACAAAAAGTTTCTGGAAATGTTTGTTTACAGCAACATTTAATAAAGGGGCAAGTGACAGACAGTTCTTCCTGAAGCAATTCAAGATTATGTGGCTGGATGGCATAAACAAAGCTGCACAGCAGCCAAGCATGCTTTCTATTCAAATAAAGGGCCAGTTTCTCTGCCAGTGTCACAAATCTACAAAAGTTGACAATTTGGACCATGTATTAAGGAAAATAATCTGTTGGTTTTTTTTTAACTACTGGAGTCATTAAAGCACAATCTACTTTGCTGTCTTTATCTTACTTATATGTCCATCTGAAAATGAAAACCAACTTATCAGTGTGTGTTCCTGGACAGTTTCCCTTTCTAGATCTCCACCACTGAGGTGAGGACTCCTGGACTGCAGGAGGAACATTAAAACACATCTACAGAAAGCTCTTGTCATTGAAATGTATGACAAAAAATAAATTCATGAACCATCACTGCTCCTGTTCAGCTGTGCAAAAACATTTATTCTCCACCTCTGTCTCTACTTCTCTTATCTAAATGTCAGTACCAAACTCAATGTTCCTTTAAAATGTAATCACCAGGTTCCAGACACTATTGAATGATTTTTCTACTATTATATCTAGAGGCATAAATCCTTTCAAATTTATGTCACCCAAATGAAATGTAACCAGCGATCTTCATGAAGATGTACATAAACTTTATAAGGGCTGCAGGATTATTTTATCGGTGCTTGATGTGAGAAAATTCATACGTTGTTTTTTGCTTTCTTTAAATGCTTTTTTGAATCAATTTGCCAACTTGATCATCAGCAATGACATACTTAAAAAGTATTAGGCCTGTCACTTTTCTGACATCTAACGTATTGTCCTGAAACAAGTATTGATATAAGAGCAGCGAGGGATCTCTCTCTGGATTTATCAGATGCTGTCCTGATTTTTAAAGAGTCAGCACTGACGTCATGAAACCTCAAGTGAATTTAGGAATTTTCCATCTAGGTTTTCCCAGTCAGATTCCTTCCCATCAATCTCTAAAGACGACTACCTCCACAAGTATTTAAATTAACCTCCTACCTAGCTGCAATGGCTGTCTGATTCTTGAAGGACCAGAACCTCAGTGGACATAACCTGTCCTTAAGTGAAGCCTACACAAACATAGTTCCATACAAGGACACGATGATGCATGTAAACCAAGAGTCCGCAGGAGAACCTTTATAAACAAGGCTGTATGTGTCGTGTTGTGAGCTACTGTCGCATAACTGTGTGCATACAACAAATCTCCAGTATGGCAAAACAGAATGTCTGTAAAGCAAGAACAATATTGAATTGCCAAAAGGAAATACACCTTCAATTTAAAGTTTCCCAGGACGATTAGTCTAAAACCAGAAAAGGCAGGAATCATGGTAAAATTATTTGTCTGAATGTCTCTTAACAGTATAGCCACCGATCAGAGCATCATAGAATGAAGGGAGAATTTTCCTCTGATATCCCCTGTTAAAAGCACAAACATCTCTGGTTACTACCAGTTCAACGTAAATGTTCTGCTAGAATTTGATGTGCTCTAGCTGGAACCAGCTGTGCTGCTTTGCAGACTATCCAGTATTGCTCAGAGCAGGGTGTTTCAGCTGCCTAAGAAGCTTTAGTTATGCACTGCTCTGAGAGGATGCTGTCAGGATCTTTGATTCCTGATCTCTTGTGATGCAGAACTCTGTGTCGTTGCATCAGCAGTACCCTCGGAACACTTATCAGACTTCCTGAACTCCATCTTCCTCTCTTTAGTCCCACGGACATAATGACTGTCAATAGATGTGCATATTACTGTATATTGGTGCTATACATACTGCGTATGTGTGTTTACGAGAAGAGCTAAAAGCATCAGTATTATCGCTTACAGACCTAATCATTCCCCTGTCCTCCACCTCAGCTCCATCTCCATTTCTGTTCCCTACCATACCACTGGCATCTCTGACTATTTGGATGCAGTGCAGTGCCACAGCTTTTCCCCAGTTCCTCCCTCCAATGGGCTGGGCTTCAGAAGTTTGGGAGAAGCTAAAGAATTGCACTAGGAACATTAGTGATACCCACCTTTCAGGAGAGGAACTACTTCCCAGCTGTATCCCTCATTTGTCTGCCCCTGTTACGTGACCCTCTCCATATTTCAGCGGTTTTGTTTCCAGCGTGAGTCAGGTCAGCTTTAGAGGTTGATCAAGAAACAGAACCAATCACAGGAACCTCAGTCACTGTTGAACCCATTCTGAAATTTAACTGAAAAACATGCTGGCCACTTTTCCTTGGTTACACAGACCTCACTGCAAGGAGAACTGAGACCAGTTTAATCTACCAGCTAATGGGCACACTGGCAGTAGAGAGCCATTTGGGGCTGACTGATTTTTAAATCTCAGAACTTATTCAGATGTCTTCCATGCTCTCCAGTCATCTCTTCGGCCCTCCTTCACTCTTACACTCTTGTTCAGTCTCTCCATTCACACCATTGCCCTTACTGCAGTCTTCACCAACTTTCTGTATTATTCCTGTAAGACAGCACTTATCTCTGTGCAGGTTTCAGAGCTACAGGATGCTGTTTTTATAGCTCATCACACTTTGGGTGAACACATACCCACACATTTGCATGGCAACTGCTCTGTAAGTCAAAGTCAATGGGTAGCTTTACCTCCATGAGCAAAATGTCCTTGGAGCTCTGAGCTTGAACCTTCGGGTGCTGGATTTTCACTGCCACTGTTCTCCCATCCTGCAGCACCGCCTTGTGCACCTGGGCTAGTGACGCTGCTCCCAAGGGTGTGTCCTCAAAACTCAGGAAGAGCTCTTTTATCTGTCAGGAAAAGATAAAAAGGCATTAGCTTGGGGTGCCAGAAACTATCCTTAAGGAAAACCCTGACCACAGGCCAGTAACAGCATGCACCAAAGCTGGACAGGCTCAGCCCTTTCATCCTGCATGTGCCCCCTGCCTGAGCCCTGTCATTGCTTGGCTTCCCATGGAAGCTCACTAAGGAAGTGCCTTGAAGATATTCTGCTTGTGGAAACCTGCATCAGAGCCCCAGCAGCACATTTCATCTAGGACATGGAGCGGCCAGGCAGCATCTCAGGTACCCCTCCATGCTGTTCTTAAAACAGGTTGGAGCGATTATGGTCAGCATCCTTCGCTATGACTGGGTGCAGCGGCCTCCAGCTGTGCCTTCTGCGTCATCCTTTTGCAGCTATTTAATACCACCCACCATCACCCTCCTGAAACATCACAGTGCACACTCCCATCCATTACAGCAACGTCAGCCAGCTTACATGGTGAAAGCCAGCACACGACCAGAAGCTGGACTTGTTGGATTCAAAAAATGAGTTTACACCTATTGCAGTTTACACCTGTCACTTGGCCTGAAAATACGTTTTACGTGATGGACTTTCTCATGCCTCAAAAGAAATCAATCAGCAATCTCTGCTCAGAAAAACTACCAGATGGGGCCAGCAAAGCACTTTGTGGGCCAGAGAGGAAAGTATCAGTGGCTCTGGGTGTGTAACTCAGGACTAGACTATATGGAAAACTGCTTGTTAGGAAGTAGATTCACCAGGGGGATGTTCAGGAACAAAAAACCTAGACAGATGCAGGTGAGGAAAAGGAAGACAGGCAAAGGTCTGTCTGCCTTGCATAATGCCACCCTGAAAACACTATCACCACCGTAGTGTGATACCACCCTGGCTGACTAGCCAGGCCCCTCAGCACATTTAAGCCCAGAGGGGGTGCCAACACGGTTATGTTGCTGCTTCTGGCACAGAGCTAGTTCACGTAATGCTGGTCAAGGGTTCCTGTCCTGCTCTGTATAGCAAGGGGCAGACAAGCACTAAGGTTTCCAGAAGACTCAGCAAAGGGAACCTTCCCCACCATCTCCTTGGGATGGACTGATCTCGGGTGAGCAGCTGAGAAGCCTGTAATTTATGCAGCAACAAAAAGGAAAGAATGTCAGTGCATTTTTACAACCTGCTTTTTAAAAGGTAATTAAAGATGGGAGCTGCAGCGAGCTAGTAATTAAATATGAATAAAGACTTTCTAAGCAAAGTCTTGATGCAAAGTGTTAAACGAATACTCTTTTTGCTGATAAGGGGGAAAAACACTACACGAGGAGCAGCCTGTTCCCTCCTGCAGCTGCCAGGGAATGAGCCCCCTCCCACACCACCGTACCCCTTCTCTCCCAGCCCCTGCCACAGAACCCCATTGGTAGCAAGAAACGGGAGCGTTTGCAGCAATTAGATTCCAACAGAGACTCAGCTGCCTCCAATAATTCACTAGGAAGGTGCCTTTATTTATTTATTTAATTCCATTTGGTCCTGGCGGCGAAATCAATTAAGCAAAACAACTGCATTTAAAAACAACTAGTTATGTGTTTTTTAATTACAGCAGGTCCATAATTCAAACCTATTGACATTCCCGTCTCAAGAGAGAGAGGGTTTTTCTCTCCTCCCCATCCCTTTCTTCTTTTCTCTCTCACTTCACTGAATTTAGGGATTCTTGTTTCAGACTAGTATAAAGAAAGAAGCACCTACAGGACAACAGATGTCTCAGGGGACTCGTGTTCAAGACAGAGGGATTTCTACCCTTCTGTGAAGTTTGTCTGTCAAAGAGAGAGACTGTTAAAGGGAAGAGACTTAAGGTGGCCAGGAGAAGCATGTTGGGCTATGAGATCCCTAAGGGAAGAAAAAAATCCAGAGAATTTGCTACATGAGGTCAAGCTGGGGCTTTCTGTACCTCTTCCACTACCCTACATCCTCTATTAACGGGATGTACCCTTTACAGAACACCAGCCAAGATCACTAGTCCACCTGTCATTAAGATGGTAAGATCCTCTAGAGGTTAAAGCACAGAATTGGGAGTTCATCGGCCTGAATCCCATGTAAGGTACATTTATAGTAAGACTGCATATAAATTGGAGAGAATTCCACCTGCTCTGGATTTCAAAAGCTTTTAATTGCCTACACTGTCAATCCAACCATTTTCACCACTACTGAATACATGCAGGAAAAATGAAGCTGCACTTACTCCCTCTGGCAGGAATAATATATACAATATTATTATGTGACTAAGTTATCTAAAGAAATACCATTTGAAGAAAGCTGTCTTGAGGAATTTTTTGGGCAGAAGGATTTCATTTAAAATCCTGTTATTAAGAAGAGGAAAGCCAGGTTAGCAGTCACGTCCATTAAAGCCAGTCCAGTGGCCCTGCTGCAGCTCGAGGGGAAATCTGTGCGCCCCCGCGGGCTCCAGGCCAGGGCAGCAAGGGGAAGGACTGCACCAGGGTCAGAGAATTGATGGCTCCTCCATGAGCAGAAGGGTAGAGCACGCGTTTGGGGGAGGGAGCAGATCACAGCCAGGCCATTACACAAGCAGGTGTGAGGCTGAGATAAAGCAGCAGCACAATTACAGCTGGGCTTCAGGACCCCACTTAGCAAATTGCCCTCATTCATTATGAAATTGTCCTTTTGCAGCACACTGGAGGCAGCTAGTGCCTCTGAAGCAGGCTGCGTGTCCCAAAGAGGCAAAAGCGAGTAAGAGGCTGCATGACATGGAAGCAGAGAGGGGATGAGCCAGACGCCCACACTGCTTGCTGGAGCACGGGGCTCCTTCCCCAGGGACGGCGCTGCACCCATTTCATGCAGGTGAGGGACTCACTGGAGCAGGCTCTTGATGCTCACAAGTACCCAGTTCATAAGGACCCTTAACAAAAACTCTATCCATCATTTCCAGGGTGGATAATTAGTAAGCAAAGGTCTGGGACGGTCTCAGAGCCCACCTGACACGGTACTTGAGGAACTCTCAAGCTTCTTCCAGGCCACAGCTGGTCTCAAAGGGCCTTATCAAATTGGCTGTTACCATCTGTAATCCTGGCAGGAGATTAAACAAGCACAGTTTCCAGACAGGTTTAATAAAGGTTTAAAAGAGAGAAAAGGAACTTTAGGGTTGCTCTTTGAAACGAGTGGGACAGCCAGCTGCAGGTTTGCAGCTGCAGAGGTGAGCAGCGTCCCTGCACACAGCGGTTTCCCTCATTAGCTTGCTGTACATCCAGCTGCCCAGCGGGCACGTGCTCAACCAGCAAATGAATGTGTCATTGTGCTTTACTGGTTGGAAACACAGCCCTGACTGTCTAATTCTAAAGACCGAAGCTTGTTTAATTTAAAATATGCAAAATCTTTTCATGATTGTTGGTATTAGTATTCATACCTTAGGGAGCCGATATAAATGCTCTTACAGGATCTATCTACTTAGACACTTATTAGTATGTATTTGTGCTGAGGTTGCACCTAGAGACTGTCATTAGGCCCAGAGTGCCATTGTAGGAGGTGCAGAGCCACTGCAGGCCCTGTACGAGCTCACAGACTGCAGGTGGCCCAGGTTGTCACCTAGAGGCCTCCTCCTGTACTGAAGTGCCTTCCCAACGTGCACACTGCTCTGCCCAAGTTTTGTGGCATACGCTAGCTGCTGCTGCAATGCTGAGCACCAGGATGCCTCAGATTTTTTTGTGAATCCCATCCTTAAACACTTAGGAAGTTACTGGAAGTCAATTGGATTTAAGCTCCTAAGTCCTTTCTGAAAGCATTGCCTTACACGACCTGCCCAGCATGTTCTGAGAAGTCTTTGGCAGAGCTGGGATTTAACCCAGATATCCTGAGTTACGGCTCGGTGTCTTAATCTTCCAACCATAAACGTTAAATGTGCATGTCTTGCTAGCTAATTTCTTTTGAAATATATTGCCTCTTAATCCCAACCTTTTTATATCCATGTGCTGTAGCAAGTGATCCAATATTACAGCTTGGTTTCAACCTGCCCGCTCCACAGAGAGGTGCGTTTCCTTCACTCCCCAGAACGGCTGCTAACGATGTACCCTGGAGCAGAAGTCATGGAGCCCCTTCCTGGCCCAGAGCTACACATCAGCAGATGGAGAGTGGCCACGTGTCAACCATCTGCTCAGGACAAATTCCGGATGCAGTGAGATGCAGGATCACAAATAGGAGCTGCCTCAATGCCCAGCCCTGTTCAGCTGGCAGGTTGAACCCTTCCTGCAGGGTGCTCCAGACTCCTGTACATGGTACAGCCAGAATAAGTCTAAATAAACATCTTTTGCACTTATGGGTCCTACCCAGAAGGTTTCCAGCAGAGTCCAGGGTGTTTTTGTACTGAACCAGTACAGTACAGGTGGGTGACAACACTGTACAGGAGACTTAGAAATGCTCAGCACTTCCCGGGGAAGAGCCCTGCACCAAAGTCTTTCAAAACTGCCTTCAACAATTTCTTTTTCAAGGATTCTAAGGGACTGTTTAGCGTGGAAAGAGAGGCAACGGGGAGGGAATGTCACAGAGCTCTATAAAATCACTTCAGTCATAGAGAACAGGATTGGGAATGTTCATTCGCTTTGTAGAATAACTCAGGAACAGCAAATTGTCAATTAAGACACAAGATAAGATGACAGCAGGATTAAAACAAGCAAAAACAAATATTTTTTCCCCATACTGTTTAATTAAGCCATGGAACTCACTGCCAAGTGTTACAAATTCCAAAGGTCCAGGTGGGTAGACAAGTCCATGTAGAAAATCCAGCCCAAATTATTAAACAACAAGATACAAACTCTTGCACAGGAAATCTCTAACCATCAGATTAGGAAGCTGGGAGATCATACCAGGTGAAGTTTAATTGTATGCCTGCCCTGCTTTTACAGCCTTTGTCTCTTAGCCAGCACTAGCTACAGTTGGAGACTGAGCAGTGGCTTGGTACTCTTGATACAAGTATCTCCATCTTTATGTTCTCCAGGAGCTCTTCCCACCAGACTGACTGGTCTCAATGATCGATGACAGGAGGATGGAAAATGAAGGTGGTGTTTCACCTGCTGCTAGCCTGGGGCTCAGCTGCTGTGTGACAGCCCAGAAAGTTACTGACAGATTGTGGAGTTCCTAGGAGTTCAGAGGGTGCAGGGAACAACAGCTGGAGGTGGCTCTCTCTCCAGGGTAAGCTCTAGCTCTGATAACAGTGCAGCTTCATGAAATGCCTGTCATGCAACATTCAGATAATAGAGTCGCTGTTGTAACCAGAAGTACTGTAAATATGCCAGTGTTAAGCACAAATATGCCCATATCAGGGGACTGTGCCAGAGCCTAGCACATCTGGAGAAACTGCAGCAGAAGCTGAAACCATCTCAGCCAGAGGCCAGCTGTAGGTACTTCCCCGTGCTCCACAGCTTCCCCAATCAAATCCACTCAAATCCATCGACTAACAGGGAACCGAGGGTGAGGATGCTATTCTCTTATCCCCAAAAATCAATGCTAACTGAAACATTCAAAACCTCCACAATTTCACAGCAGATGTCCTCTTATGATCACAGCATGTTGTAATTGCTCCTGAGTCCTGCATTTTATATTTGGAGATAGCAATCTATGAGAAGTCCTGCTATTCCTGAAGGGGTGACTAGGTGATACACAATTAACTTGAACTTCTTACCTCAGAGGCAATGATACAACAGGGCTCCTTTAACAACCAGGATTGGGTTTTGATGGCCAGGAGCAGCTTTCAACCTCCTAGCATCTGGATGCCATGCAGCAGCACAGGAAGGTGCACATGGGGGAGCAGCTATAAATCATATCAAGACAAAGGGGATCATGCAGTTGGGAGAGTGGTCCATGGAGGAAGATGACAGCAACAGAGGGCTTACAGTAGGTGAGTTTTGTACATTGCTTTGTGCTGTGATTTTCCAAGCTGGAATTCCTTTGACAAGGTGAATTGATTTATCTATTTTTTTTTCCATTCCTGATAGAGATAACACTGAACATTCCCCTCTTGATCATGGCTCCACAGATGGCAACTTGCTAAGATAAG
Organism: Anas acuta; assembly: GCF_963932015.1. Classification (NCBI taxonomy): domain Eukaryota; kingdom Metazoa; phylum Chordata; class Aves; order Anseriformes; family Anatidae; genus Anas; species Anas acuta. The sequence goes on from NC_088983.1 coordinate 22,821,878, forward strand.
TGAGCCCAGTCTGCGAGAACCTTCCCAGATTTGCACAAGGATCATGCTGCCTTATAGCCTCCCAGATGAAACATCATGGAGCGCTGTGATAATGGGAGCTGTGTGTCTGCTGGAAGACAGAACCACACATAGCAACTCTGGGAACAGAGCAGGTTTCCCAGGGAAGCTCTGGTTGCTGTAGCTGCCATCTTAACACTGCCTAGGATGGTGTCCCTTCAAATTCAGGTGGCCGACTACCTGAAGAGATACTCAGCTCTAAGCCTGATATAACATTTCAAAGACTCACAGCTCCCAGACTTTTGGAATTCTCTTTATTGACACAAGGACTCTATTGCTTTCAAAACACCTTTTCTGGATGTAGGTCCAAGGGATGTGAACCTCACTGTGAACTGGTCACCTGTTCAAGAACATACATGTAACTGTCCACAGCACCATGGAATCACTGATCTCTGCAAGACTGCAAGTTCTAGGCATGAGAAAATGTTACCTTGGAGTAGAGCAAGCTACTTCTCAGACAGCAAACATTTTATTTCTATTGCTCCAGCCTCTCTATCCCCTCTATGAAAACAAAATGTCACAGTGTTGCTCCAAGAATTATTAAGACAGCAAAAACTGAAAGATTAGATTTATCGCAGCAGACAGTGGATTATGAAGAATAATTTATCAAATGTCAGAACAAACAGCCCAGAATTTATAGGAGGCTTTGTTGAGTCAGTGAAATCTGATTGGACTTCTCCCCACCTAATGAATGCCAAGCCTAATTGATGGTTCCTAAATGCATCTGTCAAGAATATGTATTTATTAACTCAATATTTTTAATGATATTGTGGATATATGCAAAATACTGGTTTCTTCTGAGTGGGTTCCATGGTGTTTGTATTACACATACATGGAAGTGTCCAAGTATATAGGGGTATACACTGCATTCAAATGAATCCAGGTAAGAGGAACATGTATTCTGACACACTGAAGCAACACACGGATTATTACCCCAAATCCCTACAACTTTCAGTGTACAGGAGGGAAAGCAATGTGGTCCTTCTCCAGAGATGATGCACATTAAGCTCAGAAGAGCTGAGCTCCCCCATTGTCTCCCCCTGGTACCCTGCCATGTGATTCGGGGCCACACACCGTTGCAGAGCTCATGCCTAGATGACCAGAATTAGGGCTGTCCATTCAGCTAAAAATCTGCTCCTACCTAACTTCTAAGGCCCAAAATTGTAGCTTTAATATCTTTTTAAAATCTGTCTGCCTAATACACATACATAAGTTGTCATACGAAGAGCCACTGACACGTAACTTCACCTGAAATGGTACACATTTGCTCCTGGCATACCAATCGCTGCTAACACCACACAGCAATATCACAAAAACACTGAGGGCTGTCCATCGACCATCAGTCTTCTGGGAAAGGGCTGAGATGAAGCTGGAGTATGAAGTTCATCTTTTCCCGTTGTCTCTACCTTGTACCACTTCGGTGCCCACTGGCAGCTATACCACCAAGAATCTGCTCTGGGATCCTATCAACAGTGCTTCCCAGTCACAAAACCATCAATGTTACAGAAAAAGAACTCCACAAAAGGAAGAGTCCTTTATCCCATCACCTGGAGACCAAAGTATGCCCACTCTTCCACTGCCCTGTGCCTAGGATCTTGCCTGTACCCTGTTCTGCTCACCCACCGTCCTCGTTCTGTAGTTTCTTGTGGCTAGAAAAGCAGTAGGATAGCCTACGTTAAGACACCCTCGCTTTCTTCTCATCCATCCACTGAGCTGTACAGCAACAGTACCAGTCTACTTGCTATAGTAACTTTGATAGAGAGCCATACTTTGAGGAAAAGCACCTTTTATTCCACCCCTTATTACTCCTGCTTAATAGTCTGTGCTCAGGCTCACACACAGAACCTTCATTCATTTTCCCAAGTTAAGTCAGATCCTTAAGACAAGATAGATCTGTCTGAGAATACCACTCATGCTGGATCGAAACCAATCCCAGTGTGACAGCTCCACAGGCAGTAGCAGCAATGAGAAAACAGAGCTGATGCGCATCTCCTGAGATCCCACCTGAGAGCCTGAGAGGTGAGCATCATCTCCTGTCTCTCTGAAAGGGGAGCCACTTACCCATGGCTCCTAAAAACAAGCCAAAGCCCTGGAAGACTAGCCAGCATACTTTTAAATACTGCTCATCATGATAATCCAGATCAAATGGTAACCTCATCCTTCTCCAAGTTTTACTTTTCCCCTGGATTGAATTCCAGAGCATGAATGTGATGGTGAGAAAACGCACTCCTGCGATAGTTATCAGAAGAGTGTTTTTGCCAGTAGCCCATGTCAGCATCAGGTAGCATCCCACAGTTCAGGCCCAGGTTCCAGTGGGTCCTGCCCTTCCCAGCCTTGCACCTTCCACGTCAGCCAAGAATCTTTCAGCAGTGGTAAGATGCAGCTGGCCTTGGAGGATTCAGAAAACAAAGATCCATTTCATACCAGGTTGGACAAGCAGGACAGAAACCTCAAACAACCGTATTCAATGAGAAGTGAGATCAGACTGTGACAAATCAAGCCACCTGCTTCTTGGTTGGACTCCTTACAACCTATGCTACTGAGGGGGGTAAGATTAATTTATTTTTTTTTAAAGGCTTTAGTTTGAAATAAAGGAAATTGAAAAATCTATTCCCATAAATGTAAGGATTGTCGTGGCCAGACTGGAATCTCACTGTCTCAAGAACATCCTTCTGACTGTCACAAGGAGATAAATGTTTTTCATCAGTGAAGCTACTGGGTGTCCTGCTACCTTCCAGAGAGACAGAATACCAAGATTAACTCAGCTCAGCATCCTGGTAAATGCTTTCACCAGTTGGAGTTGTACAGGTTTTCTATTAGCATCACTACAGCCTCTTCCATGCTGGGTTTCACTCAGCTGTCGGTGCTGTTCATTGTCCAGGTGCTGGTTTTACAAAACACTCTTAAAGCAGAGGGACTGCACGTTACACTTCTGACATAAGATGGATATCAGCTGGATAGCAGGAAAACAAAGAATCCAGACGTTACCACAGGTCTGGTTCAACATCTTCGGCATCACAAGCACATACAGCAAACCAGAGACAGCAAGGTGGAAGAACTTTGCATCACTGAAATGAATCATTTCCTCAGGATCCCCCTGACTGAAAACAAACTACTGGTCCCTCTAATACCCTGATGTTGCTGCTGGGACTATGCCCATTTCCTCTTGCCAGATGCAGTTAATCAGCGCAATGACCCAGCTTCTTCAGCAGCCCCCTTGTTTCCAACTCAGAATAAGCTTCTTGTGCAGCTGGTTGCCTTCCCACTATCTTAATTTCCCAAACCCACTCTGTGACTTGCCTCCAACAGCAGCCAGTGCTTTCTGACCCAGAGTCAAGCCACAGTGCACCAGCAACTGTGCTTCTGTGGAACAGAAGGAAGGAGACAACAATCTCTCAACATGCACACTAAGTGGTGTCACTGCACACTCTGTTTTGCATGATATAAGCAACTTAGTCTCCACAAAACACACAGAGCCACGCAGAGTAAAGCTGAGGCATGTATACAAATATAAAATCCTGTTCATTTCCATTTCATCATGCTGAAAAATCAAGCAGTGACTTGTGAGCCACTTACTCCCTCCAATGGTGCAAGCCATGGGGCTCCAAACCTGCCCCGTGTTCCACACCCTCCCCTAGCACATGCAAGTGCTTCCCTTTCTCTTAATTTGCTCTTTCATCTTGAGCTGTCTTCCACTTGAGTTGAGCAGTGTTCATTAAGACCACCGTTTTATCTGTCTTTTCAGAGAAATATTACTTTTCCTGCACCTCTCCTGTCTGTGAGGATGAAGCCATACCTGTCAATTTTTGAGACAGACTGGAATCACAATTCTTCAAGAGGACACCTCTTCTCCACACCGCCTTGCCATTTTTTTTTGTTTTAATTGAAATAAATCACTCTTTCCGATAATAAAGGAGCTCCCCATCCTTACTACATTAGTTAGCAGTGAAAATTGCCAAAAAACTTCCTTTTACATCCCATCTGCCCAAATGGATTCTCTTACTCCATGGTTCAGGCAGTGGTGGCTCCTTTCTACCAAAACCCTAGGCTTTAAAGCTTACTGCATTCCCTTTAAGTTCCTCTTCAGCTCCCCAGCAATAGAGCTGAAAGTGCTAACACAGCAGGAACATCCCTCTAGCTCCTAAGGAAGACAACAGCAACAGCCTTCTGCTTTCCTAACAGCTCTGTTAGCGTGTCTGAGCAGCTTCCTTATCTCTCTCCCAGCTTTCTGGAAACATTCCACCAAATTCCGCCTCAAACCATCCTCCTGTTTCCTTTCTCACTACAACAGACAGCATCAAGCAGTCAAGCATTCCTGCAACCTTGGCCTTTCCACCAGCAGTGACCTTCCTCTCGATCTCATTTCCAAGCCAGGTATAAATCTTGCATGTTCCTTAAGCACAACACACCTCCAGAATGTTTTCTTCTATCAGCCCAGTTCCCATCCTGTCACACCTTGATACCAAAACAGCTTTCTTCCCCTGGGTTTGACACATGCACACAGGTCTGGCCTGGACCGTACCTATTTTAAGGATCACACCTGTTCCAAGGCAGGGGAAAGGCTGCTGCCCTGTGTCACCCCTCCGGCCTCACCACAGTCTGTTTAGAGCCTTCCCCTATCTCCTCCTCTCTGTTAACCAGACTTGCCTGCTTTCCTTTACCATCAAGACTTCAGGGCTTATTTTCCACCTAACTGGTAGTCCAGTACTGTCTCTGGCTTTGACACTGTGTTGATCTGTTGTCTTCTATTTTCTAACAAAGCTGTAAGCTTTCTAGGACAGAAACTGATTTTTACTCACACCTGTGTAGTGCCTGGCACAGTGAACTCCTCACCAAGTACAAGTGCCCACAAGTGACAGGTGACAACAATTCCACTGTTCTCCCCCTTTCTGCCCCCAAGTTCCCCTTCCTCCTGAGCCACGCACACAGCGAGACACATGCAGGTCTCCAATGCACCCAGAGCACCTTGATCAAACTCCCGCAGACATACCCAAATGACACATCATCCCTACTGATGCCAGCAGCACATTTGGAAGGAAATGCCACAGAGATGGGACTAGTGGCACATTAAGCAAGAAAGTAAGATTTAAGAAAGCAGCCAGAAACAAATGAATTTCCAAGATAATTTTGACTCCTGGCATAAACACATCCCTGCCTCTCACTGACTGAAACCAGAGTAGGAAAGGGTCAATGGACCCAAACAACAGGCTCAGCTTAGTCACAGCCAGGCAGAGGGAGGCTCTGCCACGGACTGCAGAGATGCCCCAAGGGCCCTGTCAGCTGTAAGCCTGAGCAACGGCAGCAGTCCTGTGAGAAACAACCAGCTGCCAGAGCCTGAGGATATGTAGGGACCTTCGGGAACAGACATCACCTGTGCCTCATCTTAAATGCCTCTGATTCAGTTTTTGAAGCCTCGGGGCTTTGAGAAGTGCAAGAGAGAAGGGATGGGGAGGAGGAACGTCTATGAGCAGGTTCATGTGACTACGCAGAGTGGTAAGTGGATTTCTGGGGTATACAGTTAGGAGAGGTGAGCTATGAGCACCGTCCTGGCAAGCAGAGCTGTGCATAAAGCAGCAAGGAGGTGGCACGAGGCAGTGCATTTGTGTGCACAGCTTCTGTGGGAAATGGGAAGCAAAATCCTCCATCCGTAGAGAGGTAAGTGAAGTAGAGGGCCAGGATGGGTGTTCCAGTGTGTGCAGGGGTTGGGTGTGCATGGGTAGCACAGCGCTGGTTGGCAGGGTACATCGCCGTCAGGACAGCACTGCTTGCACGTGAGTACAAAAATTGATCGAAGTGTGATATAGTTTTATTGAAGCACAGCATTACCCCAGAGTAATACAGGTAACAGAGATGTAGGAGTGCACATTTCAGGTAGACGTGGAAGTACACATCGCCTAGCAGATATGGGTTATCTCTGCCTGAATGGAACACATATGAAGAAATGGATATAATGAGGTCACTACATTGCAAGGAAGATGCTAAAAAGGTAGTAAATCCCTGCTGAAGATGTAAAACTCATGAATCACAGAATCATAGAAGCACAGAATGGTTTGGGTTGGGAGGGACCTTGAAGGCCATCTAGTTCCAATCCCCTGCCATGGGCAGGGACACCTCCCACCAGACCAGGTTGCCCAAAGCCCCATCCATCTTGGCCTTGAATGCCTCCAGGGATGGGGCATCCACAGCTCCTCTGGGCAGTCTGTTTCAGGGTCCTCACCATCCTCATAGTGAAGAATTTCTTCCTAACGCCTAATCTAAACCTCCCCTCTTTTAGTGAGCTAGTTACTGATACTGACTGTGCCTTGATGGGGTACTGAAACATCTGCACACCCTGCAGACCACTCAACAGAAAAAAGAGGCACATGTGTATTGTCCACACCACAGGGAGCAGGGTGCCAGGACTGAGAAGAAGTAGAGGTAGTATAACTTACAAGGAGATCTGGATGGTACCCAGGAGCTTGTATCCTTTGTTAAAAATAAACTTTTTATCCTTTCTCAAAAGAAACATATGGAGACCCAGAAAAGTCATACAAGAGAACCAACTGCACAGCAAATGAAATCCACAACAGACTCTGCCAATAGCATCACTGGCACTGTGCAGGGAAAAGGCATCCATACATCCCCTAATGACCAGTCATATGAACCCAGCAGCCCAGAGCTCTTTGCACTGATGGAGAGAGGAAAGTCCTGTGTTAAGCTAGCCACATATTTCCTGCTCCCTCCTTGTCAAACTTCCTTCTGAGTATCAACCTCTACTTTTCTCTCCTGCCTATATTTCCTCTACTTCTTGTGCCTCTACTCTGATCTACCTGCTCCTTCTACAGATTGCTTATTCTCTGTGCCTTCCTTCCCTCCATGTTTCTTCCCTTGCCCCCGAATCTTCCTGTTGGGCTGCCAGGTCTCTGATTCAGTGACATAACTCAGCTGATTTACCCTTCTTAAAGCAGTGTCTGCTCTCACGTAAATCACCCTCCAAACCCAGCCTGTGAAATGGGCTTGTTCGCTAAACTCTATGAATAGGAAAGTAGGCACAGCTGGCCTATTCATAATCAACATAAAAAATAGATTAGCACTTTACAGATTAAACATTATCGTTTCAACAGTTAACATAAATCAACTGCACTTACAGGCCCAGCATTGCTGCTGCCACTGCAGGGTGACAGGCGCTGCAAAGGGAAAGGCTGCCAGTCCGGGGTGCAGTGGTAAACAGCTCATTTGTCTTCCACCTTGAAAGTAAGTTCTTGCCTGGCACCCCCAGGGTGTACTGCTAGAGGTTGTTACAAGGATAAAAGTGGGCTAAGAAAACAAAGGTAGGGGGTTAATTTTGATTAATTCACACACATTTCTGAGAAATTCAGCAACCCACTATTCTAAGGCCAGAATCCAATTGCCCTTCATCCCTAGAGCTGCTGCAGCTCAAAAACAGATGGAGCAAGAGTCAGCGCCTGGAACACAAACGGGACAGGGAGCCTCTAAACACTTCCTGGTATCTACCTCTGTTTTCTAGCTCAAAATCATTGGGCTCCAGTGGCTGAAGTGAAGCAGTCTGGTGGATTGTCTAATTATATTACCCATCTCAAAAAAAACCCTCATCATAAGCCGAGGATGCACCTCACCAGAGAAGGCCTGAGGACTGAGATCCACTTCAGATGTGCCCCATGTCAGCAGTCCCAGGTGAGAGCAGCCCAGAACCAGCCACTGATCAGGCTGCACCTCTTTCTTCATCAGGTAAAGGACACTGAGTCACTGGAGATGCTGAGCCCAGCACACGATCAGCAGTGTGCTATGGCTGTGTAGTGAACAGAGAGAGGAGACTCACAGAGCCAGTACAGTCACAACCCTTTCCTTCTGCCCTGCTCACCCACTGAGAACCACCCCGTATCTCAAATGGTTAGCTTGGAGCTGCCAACCTGTAATTCCTCAGCTGGTCCTGATGACTGCAAGGGCATAACTGACAGGATAAGCTACTAAGAACCACTCGTCACTCTTTCGAACAAACAAAAAAATAGAAAAAAATAAGAAAAATAAAGAAGAGAAAGGTTAGGCTATGGTCCAAAGTACAAAACACAGCCTGGGATAAGTGGCGTGGTACACAGGAACCCCTCAGGGGCCTAGATGTTTCCTTGCCATCAGGAACAAAGACACTAGCAGCTCACAAAAGATGGGGCAGTATAAGTTATGTGGAGTGACTTCTTTAGTATAATCCCTCTAACAAGCCCTGGTGATTTTATTTGCTCTAGTCACCTTCTACCTTTTCTTGATAAATGGGAATAATGCTTAATAGACCTGAACCAATCAGTTACATCCAATATGATGTTTGGCAAAATTTAGCTTTGTTCTCCATTCACAACCGATGCTACCTCAGTTTCATCCCTTTTCTGAAATGAGCCAGCTAATGTATATTTTCTACTAATCATTTGAAATTTGGAAGGGTTGGTGCTGAAAAGCCTCTTCCAAGAATTTGCCTATTTGAAACGGATTGGTTATGTGAGCTTTGTAAGGGAAAAACTCATCGGTTTGCTTCAGCTGAGCTCTCTTGGCACCAGCAATGGGTCACATGAGATTATTGCTTCGCTTGTCACAGACAGCTTCGTAGGTTTGGCTCTGAACCATGCGGCCTGCAAAACTAAAGCTTAGAGAAAATAAGTGCAAAAATGTGCATAATGGTCACAAACATAACTTGATTTCCACAGAGAACATTCGAAAACTTCCTCACCCTCAGGCTGGCCTGCTTACTAGGAACTGAAACACTTAGCTCGCTAATGGTGGAAAGGCCCTTGAGACCCCTGAGATTTCAGTTCTTCCTTCAATTTTCAAAACACAAAAGCATGTTGAGTGTGAGGCTTCCTATGAAGAGGATTTCCCACGTTCTCACTCACAGCAGCTTTTTCAGAGGGAGGAAAACCTGCAGACAGGCTTGAAGTCCTTTCTGTAACTCAGTGTCCTTCCAGAAATAAGGACATCAGACTGATCCCAGAAGTGCCAGAAAACAGAACTTATTAGATTGCCTGTACACCTCAAAAAATTGTAAAAATGCTATGTCTGTTTTGTGTGTTGAATAAATGTGATGTATGTGAATGAATAAATGGAAAATGCAGGTAGGCCAAATTGAGGCCCCATAACCCCTTAATTCATCTAATCGCTTTTGTTTCATCCTCAAATGAACTTTTGCCAAAAGACACCAGACTCACTGTGCCAGGTTTTCATGTTCCTGATGGGTCAAAAAGACAAATAACTGTGCAGACATAAAACTCAGAGAAAACGGGAGATGCAAATGAGGCAGAATCAAGTAGGAAATGAGAAAATCAGTGGGCGGGCAGATAACAAGATTCCCTGCTCTCTAAGAGCTAAACCCAGCCTCTGCCTAGATCTGAGCACCAAGTAGGAATATTTTTGAGTGTATCAGCAGCAGGCTTTGAAACAGAAGCCAGTCCCCCCACATGGCAGCTCAGGGTTACTGCCCCTGCTCAGATCTTGCTGGGTCTTAAAAACACACCAACATTATTGAGCAAGTGAGATACACTCTGAGGTCAAAAAAAACAGTCTCCGCATGCAAGAAGGCCACCCAAGGACTACTAATCCCAGTTAGAGATACAGGTTTCCAGTGACTGTTGCTGGAAGGGTGACCCACGTGTTGAGATGTGGTTTGTGCCTATGGACAGAGCTCTGCTGAGCACCATATCCACCGCCTCCACAGGCATGAACACTGAACACAGCCCGACACAGCTGTGCTGCACGCTGGCAGCCAAGACTTGTATCAAAGAAACACTTCAGGTGCCATCAAATCTCTCAGAAAACTATACTGAAGGGATCCTACCATCTGCACACAAGACACTGTGAGCCAACAAATTCCATGCAGGTATATCATATACCAGTCCCCATGCACCTAAATCTGTGAATTGAAGAAAAAAGTCACTAAGCGTGCCGATCCGAATTACTCCTTACCAGGCCATTCCCCATTCCATCTTCTGATCTCAGATGTTTCACCTTCTCAAAGAAGATTAAAAAAAAAATCCTTCAGAAAATCCACTGTCCAACCTCTTGTATTGTAAACCATGAACTTAAAGGAAGGAAAAGAAGATTATCTTCTAACGTATCCACCACAACCTTCCTTCTCATGGGCAATGGGGCTTAGAGCACCTGTAAGGAGCAAACTGCCTTCTCATGCATAGTAGGAGGGAGTACTCTGTCCCGAAGCTCCCCTGGGAATAAGGACACCAGCTTGCCCTTGGTGTGACAATAAGGATCAAGTACTCTGGAGCTTGCAAACAGAGCGAGCAGAAGCACGAGGGACAAAGCAAGGCGGACCACCTGAGCCACACAAAGTCCTTTGCTTGCTTTCCCTGCCCACTCGTAGCACTGCAGCACTGCTTCTGGGCAGCTACCGCCTGCACAGGCCCCGTGTGGGGGCTGCTGCACTGAGCCCCACCAGGAACAAGGGGCTCCCCTTTCCCAGAGAGGGGGCCCAGTGGAGGCAGTGGCAGCAGCAGGACCGGTGCAGCGGCTGCTCCTGCCTTCCAGTTGAGTAATGTGGGCCCATTTGTTCTGGATGACATTAATGCTATTCGCCATCCATCTCAGACTCTTTAAATTACCTTTTTATGGCCAAAATCCTTTTCATAATTGATAAAAATCTTTTTTATATCTTGAGTTATTGAAAAAAAAGTAAAGTTTTTTATTCCTCATTATAATTTTAATACAAATGTATTTTTTATTGACAGCTGCTTGGAAGCCCCGATGGGCCTACCGAGAGAGAGCAGCAGAGGAGCGGGAGAAGGGCCAAATCCCCAGCCCCGTGCTTACAACAGCAGCTTGCACCATCAGTCGTGGCCATCACAGCCAGGCCACCACTCTGGTGGACAATGAGGGTGGTAACAGCACAGAAAAGGAGATTTTCTGTGGTGGACATAGAGCCCACAGCAGGCTCTTGCTGAGCTAGTTCTAGTTTTCCCGTGCCTCTTGGTGATGTACAGGAGGACCAACTTCAAAGCAGGCCCAACTTCAAAGCACAGCGTTGCTGGAGCAGGGTACATGAGGACAGAACCATGGTCACAAGCTACAGGAGGCCCAGACTTGGAGGTTTTGCCAGGGGACACGCAGCCTGTTCAATGGAGCCATTTGGCATCAGACCCTCAGCTCTGAGAGGCCACGAGTGACTGTGTGTGCACTGACTGGGCCACACAGCAGTGCTTTCAGGCAGAACACCCCAGTTCTGCAACACAGAAGGCTGCAGAAGCAACTCAGAAGGTTGCAGAACCTGGAGGAAGTGGGCATGTCTCCTGGCATCCAAGATCAGTTCAACAGCACTGCCCATCTGGGACGAGGCTTCCTGGGGTCACGATAGGATCTGCAGCATCATGACCTGAAGACCTTGTCATCTAGAAGGATAAGCAAATCTTCTCTAGGACAGCATATGGAGCTGGCTACAGAAAGCGTTTCACATTCCCCTGGGAACAACTTGGATGCTGTAGGACATGCAGTGTAATACCCAACAGCCTACTGAAGCCTGAGCTACTCTTCCACAGGGCTGCACACTGCTTCGACAGTTCTGCAAATCAGAAGTAAGCGTATGTCTTGCCAGAGCTTAAAGTGCTGAGAAACAGTTCCAGAAAGAAAGGAATCACTGTCCTCCCCCCACTGCTGGCACAGCAAAGGCTGCCATGCTGTACTAAGAGTGCCTACAGAAATAGGAGTGAAAAAAGAAGTCTCCCCTATTCCCTCTGTCCTTTCTCAGACTGCAACAGCTCAAGAGCAGGGAAGTTTCTTGCTATGGTTAAGGCTGCATGGCAAAAGCCAAGACATTGGTACCTTGCTACAGTCTTATTCCAGCTCCTTTCCCTGGTAGGTTCACATGGGCATAGGATTTTGCCTCTCCTTGCCAAATGGCTGTGTAGCATTGCTGGGCATCACTGCAGTGACCATGCTCCCAGGTGTACATGGATATATTTCAACAGGGGATGAATAAACCTCATGTAATCTGATTGAAAATAACAGAATTGAAGGGGTTGGAAGGGACCTCAAAAGATCATCGGGTCCAACCCCCCTGCCAAAGCAGGTTCCTCAGAGCAAGCTGCCCAGGTAGACGTCCAGACTGGCATTAAATATCTCCAGAGAAGGAGACTCCACAACCTCCCTGTACCCAACCTATAAAACACTTTGGGAACCTTGTGAGCAATTTAAGGTAGAGGAACCAAGGCTAGCCTCCCTCCTCACTATGGTTTTGCTGCAGGTATGATGACTTCTCAGACAAGAAGCATGTACGTGTTTCTTAATGCACAGCAGCGGTGCCTTGCCAGGTACAAGGGTAGGAATCCAAGGAGAGCAAAGCCTTTTAACTGAAGGCTGGGTCCCCCATACACCACTGTCTGTAAAAATATGTTCTGATTCACGACCTACAGCACAGGATGTTTCTCTACCACACGTGCTTAGGTTACAAATCACAGTCCAAACGTTGGTGTACCCTGCCCTACTTGGCCAGCAAGCTCCATTACTGCACAGCTGCAGAAGGCTTCTTACAAATGGCAAAATAGTCCTTGAACAGGTAAAAGCCACAATTAACTAACTGTGGATGAAAAGGATGGTCTCCTTGGAGGTGCCAGCTAATCAAGCAATTAGAAACTACTTCCCATTACCTGTGCTCCCACAAAGCAGGGCTGGACTGACATCCTTCTATCTAAATGTCTGGCTTTCCATCTATTCAAACCCCTTATATGATTTGGCTTCATCACAGTGAAGCCCTGACCCCTGGGCTCTCCCCAGTGCTTTCTCCCAGCTTTGAACTAAGTGAGCACTGGAAGCAACGAATTCAATCACTGGCATGTTCCCTGCAGGGAGCCTGTTTTGCCTCTTGGTCTTCCTGGTGCACAGCAAAACCTCCGGAAGTTGTGTAAGCATGTGTGTGGATACCTGGGGTCAAAAAAAAAAAAAAAAAAACACAAAACAAACAGCTGGTCAAAATTTCTCACAACTCCTTACTTAATAGGGGATGAGACTGCTCCAGCTTCAGCAGTTTCCACTCAGCTCTGAAAAACCTTCAGCAGCTGTTAGTGAGGAGCCAAGGATGTGAGGGTAAGTCAAGGTGAGAGGAGGAAGGAGTGACCCCCATTCCTACAGCCAGACCCTTACCCCACAGGCCAGGACACAGCACCTGAGCAGCCACACAGCACCAGCACCCTGCCAGCAGGGGAAAGCCCCTGCCTGGCATCACACTAGACTCATAGAGGTGCTAATTTTATCCTGTCTGGCTTAGCCAAACTCAGGGATGTCCTGGGTCCTCTGCTTTTGCTCTAGCACCAACCTGTCATCACCTCCCCAGTACCCCTGTATCCCACAGCCACAAGTCCATCTCTCCCAACACACCTGCCAGAGGGAGGAAGTGCTCCTAATCCCAGTGTTGGCCAAACAGTTCTTCCATCATTTCTTAGTTCCTAAGCTCAAGGGTTTTGCACTTTTAAGGTGTTTCCACTCTGAAAGATTCACCTTCTAGAGTCCCTTATCACTTTCTCCTGAAATGTCTGGTGTCCACATTTCACCAGAAGTTGCCTGGCTCTGCTCTTGCATGCACCTTGTTGAATCAGAATTTAGCTGAACCAGCTATCTTCCTATGTGTCATCAGTAGCCCTGCAGAGAAAATTATAATTGTGGGGCAGGGAACATACTCATTTCTCATTTATTTTCAACACATGACAGGATTTACTTCCAGGATCCTGCTCAAACAGGGAAGATGAAAGCAGAGGTAGAAGAGATTCTTTCATTCATATCCTATCACCTATTTTTATGCACACAGCTTTTCCCAACTCATCCAGGAAATCCATCCGGAGCAAGCCCAACCTGTGGTATGGCCATTGTCTCCCCAAAAGACTTACTCTGTGATCTTTCCAGTGAGCATTTCCACAAGTCATGGTAAAGATTTACTTGTGCAGTTTCTTCTGTTGTTACTCCTTGTGTTGTCCTGAGCAGCCTGCTCTCTGACACTTTTTTTGAAGTAATACCCTATAGAATACCCTATAGGTGCACATAACCCCCCTAGACTTAAAATGGGGATTGACCAGGCAATACACAAACCATCATGTATGTTTTCCCTTCTGTTTCCTACCTGCACACGTGCCACACAGCTTTAATCAGTCCATTAGCTCACCCGGATCTATGTGCTGCAACTCCAAGTCTCCAGCCATGCTGCTGGGCCCATGGAGGGAGCTCTGCTACTGGCAGGTGCTGTGCAAGTCTGCACGGTGACAACGCATGGGGAATGGCTGCAGCCTACCTCACAAGCCCTCTGCCTTTGCTCAAAGATCATCCCCCATCACCGTGCTCTCCATTTAGACCAATTTTCCCACAAAGCCACTCCATTTTTTACAATCATCCAAGCCCCTGATAAGATTCTCAGGAGTAGGTCACAACAGAAGACAGGCTGCTTCTAATTGACTGGAGATACAATGCTGCTACACATGATAATGTTTGGGCTGTTGCCTTTTCTTGATTTTTCATGTCCTTTTCCAAGCTCTTGCCTAATTTGTCAGCTTGTCACGTTCCTCCCTAGGCGTATCTGCATTTCCAATTGTTATTCCCCCCATTTATTCTGCACTGATCCCAACTGTATGTGATTACTTCTTGCATACACGAGATTTATCTGAGGAGCCTACTCTTGTATTTGTTAGGGAGGACTGCAAGTCTTACCACTGAATTTGAGAGCAGCAGGGTTAGTTAGGCCTAGGCCCCATGGGAAGATCCCTTCATTGTTATTTTCTCTTCTTTTTGGATTCATCTGCAAGTTCCTAGGTTTGATGTTGGCCCCAAGGGGGAAGGTTTCAGTATCCCTCCTTGCACTCTCCACTGCTCTGACACTCCACCTTGCCCTTCTGCCATCTATATTTCAGCTAAGGATATTGTATTTAACATGTTCTGAGGATGTAGCTACACTGGAGTTAAATTTGTGCCTGACATAACCCTATTAATCCTCTGAGCTTCAGCAAAGAAAACTGTGGTGTGTTAGGTTCCTGACATCATTTCTGTTTTTAAGTACTTGGATTTGTTACCTGGAAACTAATAGGCATGGGCACTTACCTGTGATTTTAGTACTGCCCAGTTTCACCTGCTACTTCACTTATATACATTTCATTCTCTTAATTTCTGTCTTTATGTAATCATTGCTCTCATCCTCATTAGCATTTCCTCTCTCCTTCTTCCCATTTCTATCTTTTTTTTCCTCTGTCTCTTTAAAATTAAATATTGCCCAGCACTGCCCATGTGGGTGATGTGAATGCTAAGAGGGAAGGCTGCTGTGGAGACTAGATTCGAGCTGCCTCGCTGGGAATCAATGAGGCATGGAGGGCTCGTCTAGCTCCCGAAATGCTGAAAGAAACCAGGGCGTATCAGTGGCAGCTGAATATGCACTTGAGAGGAAGGAAGGGGGCCCACCTCTGAGCGCCTGGCTCAGCCTCTGAGATGCACCACGCAGACAGGCAGAGGTGGCTGCTTTGGTAATTGAACAGAGGCTAACCTCGGGGTGGCTTTCCACATCTCCTGCAGAAGTGAGATTGCTGGATGGAGCCCCACGGAGCAGCAGGGGTTTGCAGGGAGCAGACAGCCTGCCCTGCTCCATCTACCCAGTGAGCTATGAAACACAGCTGGTACCGGCCATGCTACGAGGATGCAGTGCTGAGAGAGGAAGGAGCTGGCTCGCATGCAGGCAAAGGGAAGGCAGGTCAGGGGCACACATTAACCCTGCCATTAAACTGCAGGGAAATTAAACTGTACACAATACCTAGGCCTTAAAACTACACCTAGGCAGACATACCCCACCCAAACCCACCCACAACATATCCACTAGGTGCAAATACTGCACTTACCCCTTCGTGTTCTCCCCATACTTCCTCAACACACAGACTGCCCACAACACCCCAAGACAGCCCCATAAACCTCTCTATATAAGCAGATATACATGTACATGCTGCTTCCACTCTTCAGCCATCTCTCTCCCCCCACCACACTCCCATCTTCTCTACTATTGCCTTTGCACACTGTTGCCTCCTCCCTCCCTCTCACCATGTTAGTTGTGCTCCTTGGAACTCCTTTCCTCCACCTGGGAGTTGTGAGGAGACCTCCTTTCCTATGGAGCAGGACTCCAAGCAGCAGAGTGCCCTCTCTAAATGCCAGGGCTACTTTTTTTATACCTAGCAAACGCAGGCACCCACCTCTGCTCTCGGTGCTGTAGCCTGCTGAGGGTTAACAGTGACACAGACTCCTTGGATACTGCACTACCTGACTGCAAGCACCAAAAGTGATTTATGTTATTATTTTCTTTAGGGGTTAATTAGGGGCTCGAGAAAGTAAAGGGCTGTCAGTGCCAGCTGGAATTGGTCTATTGCAGCCAGGGGAGAGCAGTCTTTCCTCCCAGAGCCCTGCTAATGCATCTTTGTCCCAAACAGCCCCTACCTCTTTGCCCAGATCCTCACGGATGACTTGCTCAACCTCCTGCCTGGTGCTCTGCGGGGCCTGGCTGTGCAGCACCTTGAGGGTGCGGGTGTACTCCTCGGGCAGCAGGTAGTCCAACGCTCCCAGGTGCTGTCCCACCTTGATGAAGGTGCCTCGGTTGGCGCAGCACAGCTCCCGGAGGCGCTCAGCAGAGCGCAGGTGCACCTGCGGAGAGAACAGAACATCAGCCAGGCCCCTTTGCTGCCTGTTACACAGCAAAAGGGATTTCCACGTGTACCTGCACCATGCACATGGCACGTAGGCATCATGGTCAGTGACAGAAAATTAGTTTTTGGCTCTGCCTTGGGCTACGTCCTTGAGCACACGATGTCCACCCACAGACAGCACTGGTTCATCACTGTGATCTATCACTGTGATCCACTGCTATGAGCCCCCTGTTAAAAGGCAATTGTCAGGACCACAACCATGGTTAGCAGACTCAAGGAGAGCACAGGGAAATCAAGTGAGGAGAAAACCATGGATACCGTCCCAAGAGCTTCCAGAAAACTGGAAGAAAAGTTAAAACCATCATTAAAATCACCAGTACTACAGATGTCTCTTTGGCAGTGAGGAAGGGCACTATGTGGGCCATCCTTCATCCTACTCTGCTCACTTCAGAACACCACAAGGGGACATTGCATCTCTCCAGTCAAGCCACATCTTAGACTTACTGCTCACATCGCCGAAGTCCACTGACACAGTAGTTTTAGAAACTTGGGATTAGGAGACTTGCCAGCTTTGCTCACGTTGGCCAAGAAGCACCCAAATGACAAAACTTATCGCCCACCACTTGCCCAGTCTGGATTTCAGCTCCTGAAGCTCATTCTGCCGCTCAAAACCAGACCAGCCACCATATCTTCTAGTGACATTGATTTATTCTGCCTTTATTGCTCTCACTAGGAATGCCTCCTGCCAAGGACACAGCTACACTCAATATTCTTTAAGAAATTTCAGATAAGCTTACCCTGATACATTAATAAAATCTAAGCAAATCAATGCCAAAAAAAAAAAAAATGTTCTGCACCCATCTCCTGGCAATGCCTGGCACCTATCTGAATGGAGGCTCCTCATTCCTCTGGCTTCCATGTCATATGTCATTGAAGGTCAAATCCTGTGTCTGCAGACCCCATCCGCCCAGGAGACACCAAGATCCTGTGAAGGACTCCAAAAAAGCCTTACACACACAGACACACACACACCCCCCTATTCCCCATCTGCCCTCCACGCCAAGCAGCGCGGTGTCACATCACGGGACAGGGTGAATGTCTCGCTTGTGGGGAATGTGTCAGGGGACAGGCTGGGTGCTGAGCTGCAAGTACATAAAATACAGGCCTGGGGGAGTGTGAGGAGAAAGCCTGATGTGAGAGTCTCACACTCCGTTTGGGAGACTTGACAGCTTGCTGCACGCACGCACGCCCCCCCGCACTTCCCTAGGTGGGCACGCACAGGCAAGCAGAACTGGCACTCGGAGCGTGCTTGTCCCAGCACATTGCCTGCCCAAAATACTCACAGATGCACAGGTAGAAAACAACATCCGCAAGCATCCCTGAAGCCTCCCATGTGATTGTGCTGCATTTTATGTACCTGCTTTAAAGCTCCTGCTGTAACAAGCAGGGCTCTGCCCTGGCTGTTTTTCCGCTCTCCTCTGTGTGCCAAGAGGCAAAAGCAGGCCAAAAGGGAATAGGGAAAAGGAGCTGTGAAAGCGGCCGAGAAAGCAAGAAGAGCAGGGAGGGAGTAATGGGATGAAAGAGAAAGGCAGTGGGAGGGAGGGAGCCAGAGCAGCTGGGTAGTTTGTCACAGCACAGGGAGTTCAGCCCATTACAGGGAAACAGCTTTAATGCAGCTCCAATAATTGCCCTCTGCACGCTGCCTCCAGCAGGGGAGGAACCCCCCTGCCGACAGCAGAGCCGTGCCTGGCTCCCCCCAGGGTGTGGGGCCAGCTGCAGCCCAGGGCACAGGCAGGAGCCAGGCCCAGCTCCTCGCAGATACACTCCAAAAGCTCCAGCACTGAGCGAGGGCCAGCCAGGGCTTGCCATCCCCCCAGATGCAGCAGGAGCTCATCGAGAGACCCCACAGTGCTGTGTGGCTCAAAGCAGAGCAGCCACGACCCCGGGGCAGCCAGCTCGGGCTAGAGGCACTGGCTCCAGTGTGCCCACCTGCCCCATCCAGATCACCAAGGGCTGGCAAATGACCAAAAGCAGCCAAGAGTATGGAGAAGTCAAGTAGCTGAGTGTACAACTGAACATACACACGGATGCAAGGTCATGCCTGTCACTTCACGTCTGCAGTGGAAGAGGAAATTTCAGCCCTCCCAGACTTATCCATCTTACAGAGAACTTGTTTTGCCTCATGAACTCAGCAGTCCTCAACAACAGAGATGAGGGCATCCTCACAGAGGGCTCTAGGAACAAAACAGGTCAAAAACCCTATGCGCAGCATCCTCCAGTGCTTTCATGATTGGTCTGGTTAACACTCCTGAGAGACAGCCACCCTGGATGGCGGTCAGGACCAGGGAATGCAAGCTCCTGCCTCTCTTAGAGAAAGAGATGGCCAGACAGCATGTTTGGGAAGAAGGAAATCTACCTGTAGCCCTGAATTTAACAGAACTCCAGTCTGCATTGAAGGCAGAATTGAGAATGAAGTGGGGCTGTGATTCCAGCTTCCAAAGTCTTTTCTTACCAACCAGGTCAGGATGTTTGGCAGAAAAATGTTCCTAATGTTATCTATTAATCACCTGGATCTCTGCAAGCCAGGTCATGGTCCAGACATAGCATTTGTTTCTCTGATATAGGACCTTTTCCTAATCATAAGTGAAGTGTCACATTCCTTCCACAGTGTCTGATGCTCTTGACTCACGTTACTGTCCTACCTTTAAGAAACTGGGTAAACGGAAATCCCCCAGAATGGCTCAGTGCTTTTCTCCAACAAATCTCACAAGATACTGCTCTTTGTTACACATGCAATACTTTGAAGATTCTTCTTATCAGGGAAAAGAGCTGGGAGTAACAGCTAGTTAGGCATGGACCTGCTTCTACACATCATGCCTAGGAGCACCCTGTAGAGAAAGGAAGCACTGAATATACAGAGGATTACCAAGAATAAGCCCCCCTCGGGAAGCACTTCAGATCCCAAATGTTGCCTGAGTGTGTATAGGGCTCTTTGCCCAGTCCACATGGGCATCTCTTTCTCTCTCTCCCCCCCCTTGCTCCAATTTCAGCAGGACCAGTTATCCACTGGCCCACCACATGGCTATCAGACCTATAT
This sequence comes from Anas acuta, assembly GCF_963932015.1. Taxonomy (NCBI): domain Eukaryota; kingdom Metazoa; phylum Chordata; class Aves; order Anseriformes; family Anatidae; genus Anas; species Anas acuta. The sequence continues at coordinate 22,841,672 of NC_088983.1, forward strand.
GGTTTGCCTAAACCCTGGGTAGAGTGGGATTAACACTGATGATTGAAATTGTTCCATCTGGGCCATAACAGAAGGAGTAAGTCTCAGGTGTGGAAAGAACACAACTCTGGGATAAAGCACATACCCTGCAAACACAGGTGCAAAGGGACATTTTTCTTTTAAGTTTACCCTCGATGTAGAAGCAGCTCTGTTCTGTTCCAGTCATTTTGATGCTTTTGAAGAAATTTTTACCTGGATAAAGAGCTGTTTTTCAGAGCACCAGATGCACAGGTGTCACAAACAGGTAGGCACTAACCCAGCCTTAAAAATAAAGGAACTGATTTAGAAAAAAATAAATACCAATGTTAAAACACACTGGTGCAAACCTGAGTATCGGATTTGTTGACAGATCTGGTGATAAAAGGGCTCAGAAAGGCCATTGAGGACAGTAAGGTAAGCGGCGGAAGCCATTCTCTGCATGAAAAATCCTTCAGAAAAGTCATTCCAACCCTGAGGGGCATCCTCACAGCTGGCAAAACGTGAAATGAGGATTAGGAATGCAGAGAGAAAATTTGAAATGCAATTAGTCAAAGACATAACAAACAAGTCACCAGAAATTCCCGATGATGACTGTTGCCTCCAGGAACCCTACAAACACAGATGCCTCACACAAAGGACATCAGGCTGGATTTTGTGGAAGACAGGTCTGGAAAAGCTGCTCCTTCCACTCACCTCCACACCGGAGAGCACCCTGGGACAGGTGAGCAGGACCAGTTCCACACCTCCTGGCTGCCCACTCACATCCCACCTGCTCCCTACCTGAACAAGGGAGGGGAGGAGATGCCCTCTCATGCCACCGACCATTCCAAGACAGCATTTCAACAAGACGTCTCCAGGAAACACCTTGAACACCTCAATCACATAAAAATTACAAATGATTTTAAAAGGTAGCTGAAACATTAATAATCATAACAAAAAGCGGATCACACATTAAAAGGGTTAGGAAGGAGAACAAATGTTGCCCTGTTTTTAAGAAAAGTCCAGAGTAATCTGGGAAATTATAGCCCCATTAGCTTTTATTCTGTCTGAACTAAATTAGTTGAGACAATAATTACGAAGAGTACCAAAAATAATCTAGCTAAATGTGATATGAACAGAAAAAGCAAAAGGAAAACAGGGAGGTTAGGAGGAAAAAAAAATCGTTCTTCACCAGTCCACTAAAATACTCCGAGCATGTTAATGCAACAGTCAATGAAAGTAAAAGGGAAGATATTTATCAGGACTTTCAAGTGGCTTTCAATAAATTCCTCCACAAAAAAAAAAAAAAAAATCAAGCAATTATTAGACAAGATGCAAGAACACCCTTTTACTTGCTCATTTCATCCCATTCCCTGCTCAGAAATCCCTCCTTGCCACACCAAGCCCAGCACTACAGAAAGCAGCAGTGGGGGACTTAGTGATTAGGACAGAAGTGCCACATTTAGTGGTGTTTTTACCACAGCTCCATTCCAGCCTGCTCTGAGCAGTTTTAGACAAGGTGATATTGCAGAAACCCTGTCCACATTAGCACCTGCAATGTTGTTACTTCCAGGGAGGCTGAACTAGCAGGAGAAACATCAAGAAATGTGATGAAAACGCAGGTAGAGGTAGTACCCACAAGGCAGAAGGGGCTCTACTACAAATGAGTTCCCTGCATCGCTGTCAACAGCTAACATCAGAGCATCCTGTCCCACCCCCTCCTGCACCAAAGTTTAATTTCCCTGCTAGTGGTAGGAAGGAGAGAACAGTGCAGTGACAAAACTTCCAGGAGAAGCAACAGAAATTATTCTCCACTATGGGAACATAAACCCTGCCACATCCCTACCAAAGATAGGTGAGCAATCAACAGACGGGCAGATCACCCCCAGCATGGATGGCTGCAAGGTTACACATATTGGAAAGAGCAATTTATCCTCCTGCACACACTGATGGGCTCTAAATTAACTGTAACCACTGAACGCTTGCATCATGTTGCTGTGGACGGCTCAGTGGAGGCACCTGCTCAATGCACAGTGGGGGTCAGGAAAAAACAAACAAGCTGCTTAACTGTGTTTGGAAAGGGAAAGAAAAAAATGTTAAAAATATCAAAATGCCATTGTATAAATTGAAAGCGCAAACCTCACCTTGGATGCTGGACATACCATCGCAGAAAAAGGTATGGAAGAAAAAACAAAGAGGATAGAGAAGGAGAGAAAAAAATTATCATGGTCCTGAAAAGAGCCCATAAAAAGAGATTTAAAATGTTAGGGGGCAGTTTTGATTAGAGAGTTGATGCATAAGAAAGAAAGGAGTTACATGAAAAAATAAAAATCAAATCTCCCACTCCCATTTCCAGCTCTCACAAAACAGCAAATAGGGCATTCCACAAAGCAACAGCCCTTTTAGTTATTTTTTTTACATCCCATTTTGCACAGTACAGCATTAACCAATGGCACTCACTGTCAGAGGATAGAGAAGCCAAGAGCTTAATGGAATTCAGAAAGGCTTTAGACATTTATGATAAAACAACCATACCTGATTTAATATGGAGCTTTTCATCTCTAAAAGTGCTTTTACAAAGCTCTTTACAAAACTCAGGATCGCTATCCCCCATTTTACAGACTCATAAGAACATTACGTGTAATAAAATGTCTAAAGGGCTTTAAACACTCTTGCTCAAGGCATCAAGACAAAAATTACCCTATTGATCGGCCCCAGTGAGAGACAGAATGCAAACAGGGTGCACTGATGCTCCCAGCATCATTAAAATCTCTTAAGAACCTATTTGGTGGATTCATCTCCCACACTCCAATTATATCAGTCACCTCTTCTGCTGGGGGTTCAACTGGTTCCCAAAAATCTTCTGTATCAGCTCAATTCTGCATCACTGCAAGGACTTCGGACGCTGGTGATGTCTGTGACTCCTTGCTTTCTCCCCATGGCACAGCAGAAGTACCACTCAGGGTCATTTATATTAAGCCTTTGGGATGCTGGGAGGTATCTCGTGGTGCAGGGTGTGTGGGAACATCCCAGGTATATATTCTGTGGGCTCTCCCAGGGATGTCTGCAGCAGCAGGACACTGCACTGGAAGAGCCAGGCTGCCCCTTGGACTCCGCTGTCCCATACAGTGGAAGGGAAGACAGCATCACCCTCCTGCAACGGGTATCCCCAGAACGCCTTCAGCGGCGTGTGGAGACAACACATGTCAGAGGAGACAGGAAAGCAATCTAGACACATCCCTTTCTCTTCCACACCTGATGACAGAGCCACGTGCACATGACTGGTAGAACTACAGAACAGCTTTAAATGACCCAGGGCAGCACAAACTGGAGAAGAACAAAGAAGTCCACTCCCACTTCACACAGAGACTTCAAGCAAGTGCCATGCCAAGTATCTGTGGAGATGTTTAGGGAGCATGCAGCTGTTGGTGAGGTGAATAGGGAACTTGGGTCCTTTAAAAACCACAACAGAAAACCTAGAACCCATTGCAGCAACAGCGTGGTTGGGTCCAAGGGGCTCTTATCCCCTCTTCCACCCACTGTAAGCACACAGTTCATATAAACTGCTATAGCCTGCACTAACACTATCAGCCTGGTAATCAAACTGACTGACAGCAGGGATGCTGCACTGAGACACAACTCTAAATGGAATTCTTATTACCTCTTTTATATACTATCTTTTCTGCCTGCTTTTTACAGAAGCTTGATCTTCTGCACACCAGATATTTCCCATTCAAATGCTTCCTTACAGTAGGACTTACTGATCACACTGCTGATCGCAGGCTGAGCACGCATCTTTGGAATTGGAAAAACTCCTGGTGCAGCGTACCCCATGATCTAATACTTCATTATTTGTGTCAGGTACGTGTAACATTCATACGGGTTTATCTGTGGGTGTCTAACCACAGGAGACCAGGGCATTTCAGAAATCCTCACTTAAGCAGGTGTGTTGTCACCCTTTTAGTCCTGTACTTTTTGGTTAGTTCCACTTAGGGCAAACCCTGGGTAAAAAGGCATCCACCAATTCTCAGTTTGGACTGCCAGAGCTCAAAAGAGTCCTAGCAGAGACCAAAATCCTTCAGAAGTTGTAGCACAACAGCAGGTAGCCAGTGGGACAGCCAGGAAGTAGGAAAGAGTTATAGCTTGCAAAGGATACAGGACAGAGATGATCCCTTAAGACTGAAGTGACAATGTCCTAGCCCCCTCAGTTCCATGTCACACAACCAGCAGGATGGCCACTGAACTGCACAAACAGAAGGATAGACGCAGTGAACCTGCGTCAGCTGAAATCTGGTGTTGGCCTTGCATCACCAGCGCTAAAGCAACTGAAATTAATGCAAAAGAAACATTTTGCCATTAAATGAAATGCTCTCTGGAAATCAGAAAGTTTGGAAAAGCCTTTTCTAAGCCAGCCCACTCCCCACTGAACAGATATGCAACCTCTCACCCTTTGAACCATCAAAACTGCAAATTTCCATGCAGAAGCACCCGCAGGCACTGCCTACAGCGCACTAATATCACAAGGTGGTTCTCAACCATTTGGAGGACTGGTGTCTAACAGGAGGCCTAGCAACAAGGCCCTAGTTAGGGACACCCCGCGATTAGGGACCCATTTACACTCGGCTGAGGTCCATCTCTTTGACCAGTCTCATCCAGGCTGCAGTGGGAGAAGGAAGCAGCACTGCTCAACCCCAGCACCAAGCACCAGCAGCCACCTTGCTGATCCCTGCCGGCTGCTGCATGCACAGCCAGCGCCAATCGGCTGCTTGAGTTCCATCTTCATTTTGCTCCAAGCTCGGTCATTTGTGCTCTGATTATCTCTCATTACTGACGACCTTGCTGTAATGAGTTTTAATCTGCCTCGTATTAATTAGAAACATTTTCATTAGCCAGCTCAATTTTAGGTAAATAGCTAATAGAAGCAACTGAGCTGCAATTAGTTATCTGTGGGGCAGTTCAGGAAAAAAATCAGAAGGGAGCAGCTGTTCCCATCTAAACACCTCTGTGATATAATGCAACTATTCTTTCTAAGTCTCCTTAGCAGGGACAACAAGGAGTGCACAGAAGGGATGGTCAGATACAAGGGAAAAATAACAGCTGAAATAACTGGGATGTTGCACTTCTACAGCTATGGCATTACCTGCCCAAGCTCACCAACTAATGGTTCCAGATCCAACTGCTGAACACAGCAATCTGAAAGTCAAGTTGACCCCCTTCTGCCTCCAAACATCACAGGCTCATAGTCTAGGAGCCTTAACCATAAGACTGTTTAATACTCTTACTGCCAGTTTCACATACACCTCTAAAAGCATTTCACGAAGGCAAACCCTCTTTCTTCTCCTTTGACCCAAGGAAATGAACTCATACGAATGAAACAATTCAACTGGGTCCCACAAGGAACACCACTGGCAGCTCCCAAAGCTCCCAAATCTGTTCTTTGTGCTAGATTACCTACATGACACACCTGACACAAAAGGACAGGCAGAACTTTGCAAAAAGACCATCTCTTACCGGTCAGGTTTATCTCAGAGACATTTTTTGCTTCTAGCACCTATGTCTGTCTGTTTCAGATGGTCTCTCCTTCACAGTTAGAGAAGCTGATGATTTACTGTAAATACACACCAAAGTAACACCAGGGCAGGTATCACCTCACTACAGATATGAAAGTTAAACTTTGGAAGGTAAAAAGGGAAGAGAAATTTACAACAGTAAGATGTTCTGAAGCCTCTGGGCAGTATGGGAAACTTACACGCCAAAGCCTGATCTAGTTCTGAGGAAACTTGGAGGGCACCAATGCAAAAGGAAGGCTCGTTTCCATTCCGTATGTTAAATCAGACATTTTGTATCTCACATACGAGTGAAGCTCTCACACAGCTCCCTCCTATCACTGTCATGCCTATATCTTTTATTTACAATGCTAAGATAATCCCAATGTTGTTCTCAGACCCTTTTTGCTGAACCCTTTTTGGGTTCTGCCAGATCTGCAATCCACCCACCAAGGATGTCTGGCACACGGCTGGGCTCCTGGACTGGCAGAGGACTCTCGGGGCAGTGCAGGAACCGTGCCATACGCCAGGACTCTGCTGGCAGGCCATCTGCAGGCTTACCCCTATATCCATCCCCCAGATGATCTCACACAGGTATGGAGATGCCTTGTTGCATCCACCTTTCCTATTGGAAAGGAGAACTGTGGAGTTGTGTCCAACACACAGCATGAAGTCCATTCTCTCTTGAAGCTGTTTTCAACCCCGAGAGAAGCGCTCTCCAGAAAACAATACTCCAAAAACAACCCGTGACGCAACAGACCCTTCACACAGCCTCTCTTTTGGGGTAGGTACGCTTACATGAATGGTAACAACTCATCAAGATAAGATCAGGTCTTAAGATCAGAGCACCCATGGAGGAGAGGAACTCGCTCAGCACCGCGGCTGCACGGAGGCATATGCAGAAGCCGCACGTGTCTTAATCCATTGATCACAGTGCCTGCAGCTCCTGGTACAGAGGCAGGTGAAACGATAATAAATGTGACACAGCATCTTTCAGAACCTTGCTAACAAAATTAATTCAGCTCAGCTTGGATCAAATCATGTGGGCTGGCAGTAGAAACAAGCTGAGGGTTGTAAAGACACCATCTTAAACGTCTGTGTGTTTAGCTATGGGGGGGGGCTCCCAGCCATCAGTCCTATTAAACCCTGCTTTTTTTTGTTGTTTGTTTTTGCTATTTTCAGTTGCTGTAAGGAGCAAGATCAACTGAGATGTTATATTCACAAGTGTTCCCTAAACAGAAACTGCTGACAACACACCCTACAGATTCCGGAGACTAATAACCTAACAGCAAGAAATAATTTTGAGCAGCAAAAATTACCTAAAGGGAGAATGCTCCCCAGACAGCCATAGGCATGCAAGGAAACACTGGGTAGGCAGTAGCATGGGATGGGAGTGCTGGTCCTGGGCCATGGGGAGGGTGGGGAAATGAGCTCAATCGAGGCCACAGTAGGGATTAGCTGCCACTGAATCAGTTCTGGCTATGCACAGGGAAGCTGCACACTGGGGAGAAGGGTATGGAGATGGTCTCTTCACTTAAAAAAAAGTCCAAAGTCCCAGATAAAGTAGAGCAAAACAAACAAGGCGGAGTATGTCAGGAGCCCCTACAAGACAGCTGAACCAGAATGGCGTCAGGAGGAGTTTCGTGACTTGCTTTAATAATAGAACTAGGTGATACCAGGCAGATTAACTTGGTAACATTTTCCAACTGCTCAAGAGGTCAGACGCTGTAAATGGGAAAGGAAGCACACAGAGTGTTACCAGGTATAGCAAAGAGGTGGAAGACGAGATAAAATCAGTATCAAGGCCATCTGTTCAGTGCTGAATATTCCTGGCCTCCAAAGGAAAGTGAAGGAGCCTAGCAGCAGAGATGAAGATGAACACCTGACAGCTTCTTCCCTTAGTACCCATACTCCATCCTGCAATAAAACGGAGCTGGAAAAGCCACAGAGTGCGGATGAACCACACTGACTGGCCAGGTATGTCAGGATGGATGTTCCAAACAGAAGGAAAGATGGAGAAAGCTCAGCAACGTCTCACCGAGCTCAGCAGCAGTGGGCCAAGACAGGGCAGCATCACACAGTCTGCTCTCCCCAGTGTGGGGGTGCGGGGAAGAAGGAAGCGCAGAGGCAGCCGCTGCAGCTGGAGGGGAGAAATCGTCACATCCACTTTGTCAGCACCACAGAATCCGGGCTGACATTTTTCTCTTCCCAGCAGTCGAATCCCACCCTACCAGCTGCACGTCACAGCTGACCTCCAGTCAGGACCTATCTCAGTCAACGTCAGGCGATGAAGCCCTGCGACAGCAGCTTCTCCCCCTTGTGCATATGCAGCGTCTCTCCTGGCAGGTCACTCCAGCGGCCGGGACAGCACAGCAACCAGGCTCCCTCAGTCACGGCCACACAGACGAGCACCAGCACTCACAGTTTGGTCACAGAGCACAGAAAGAAGAAATTCCATCGCAGCCTCTCTAGAGACCTCAGCAAGACATTGCCTTACCAAATTGACAGAGGCAGATTCTTTTCCCCTTCTTTAATCTGAGAAGCTCTGACCTTTAAGGTACAGCCCTCTTCCCAGAGGAACAGGGTGCCTGAAGAGGAGAGAGACAGCAACACATGAAATACCTAGAAGTGATTAAATTAGATTGACTAGGAAGTCAGGAAAGATAACAACCATGGGATTACGCTGTCAATTCCAAAAAACTGCAGTGACTGTCATAGCACTACGTCCAACAGAAGGAGAGTGGCTGTGGCGGCACTAAGTCATCATCAGTGGTATAGCACGGTCCTAGTTTAAAAAATCCTATGATGAAGAGTGGAAAAAAAAAGAAAAAATGTCCCTTTGTTACTCAGCAGATCTGTTCCCCTCTGGGTATCAGCCAGAGTTGCTGACTTCAGTGAAAAATACATAAATTACTCTCCAGCTTTTTCCTCCAGCAAAGAGCACAGAGCTACACACCCTGAAAGGCTGCTGGTGTCTATTGGCACCCCAGCAATGATCCCACCATGGGAGACTGAGCTGATGTCTCTCCTGATCCATGTACAATCAGTAGACTTGCTAAACTGCAATTAGAAGGTCAGATCCTTCCTCACGGCCACTCCTCTGCTTTCATACTGGAAACATTAGGTTTGTATAGGTGCCGATGGGAGGAGGATTGGGAAAAAATGGGCTTATGTGGGTGCTACTGGAGATAGCACTTGGTCTACTGAATCTTCCTGGCTGCACAAGCAAGAGAGAACCTATATTGGCTTTGAGGGTGCCACTTAAAAAAAAAAAAAAAGGCATGAGATAGCAGTTCAAAAAAGTAAAAATATTTGACATGGCATCATGTTGAGATAAACAAAACAACAGCCCAGGTGAACCTGTATGTTGGTAAGTCATTATCCAGAGCAGATTACTTCTGCTCCCACCGTAGGCAGAAGGAATTACCCCCAGCAGTACCGGAGACAATTGCCTTTATTGCAGTTGGTATCACAATGAACAACACTTGGCTGGGGCTCACTGAGGATGTGAAGGGAATAAAATTGAGATCATCTTTATATACGCTTACATATTCAACATTTTGCCCTTTCCATTGCCAGGTGTTGAGTTCTCTCTCTCATCTAAGAGATGAATGAGCATCCACAAGGTAGGGATGCTGCATTTGTAAATGTCAAATATATTATAAGAAACAAGAGGAAAAGAGTCAGTAAAGCTGTTGAATGTCTTCTTTCATTCTAAATTTAAGAAAACAGAGCATCCCTCCACCTGCAGACTCACTGTAAGCCACTATTTTACTTCTGAGGAACTGGGTACAACAAGAAATATTGTCAGTGCCTGGGGAGCTGGGCACACAGCCGACAAGAAAAAGAGCAGAAAGCCTCCACCTTCAGGTTACCTAACCCAAGACCACAGTGACTGGTCCATAGTCTGGACAAGTGGTTCAGCCTAGGGCATATTCTGAAATGATCTCTGCCCAATTGCCTGTGAAAGAATCTCTCTACCCTTACCCTCCTCCACCCTCCCAGAGAAGCAGCTACAAACAGCAAGAAATGGGCTTTATCCAGTGGAAATCTAGGATAGTTTTTTTCCTTAATATGAGATGTTGATTACTACAGATCACCTCTGCAAGTACCCCAAGGAGCAGGGTAAGAGAAGCCTATTCCATCATCACTCAATTACAACTCTTCTGTGGACAAAACTACAAATCTGGCAGCGCCTGCCACAATTTGAGAAACAAAACATCACCTAGGAGGTTTCAGTCTGAATCTCACGTGGCAAATGTTGAGGTTCCTTTGAGAAAAGGACAAGAACCTGATATAAGAGACTAACAGCAGACAAAAAAAAAAAACATACAAAGGTGGCACTGCAGTGGAGACAATAGGCAAGAGACTCTTCATCAATTGACAAGTCAAAAATAGGCCGTTTCTAATGTTGACTAGAGGGTAAACAGTAAGCTCAAGGCAAAAGGCCTATCACAAATGCAATCAGTACAAAACTTGAAAAAAATAATACTTATGAGGATTTTCTGAAGAATTAGACATTGCTGGCAAAATACAATCACTTGGGATAGTCCCAAAGACAAAACTTGCATGCCAAAAAAGACCACGGAGAATTGCCATCATGCAAGATTGACATGAAGCAAAGCAATGAGAAGAAATCAGATGCCAGTAATCCATAAGCAATGCTGTCTGTGACTTCCAGTATATTTAAGATTAAAATATTTACATACTTGACAGAGACGCAGAGATTCTATGAAGGAGGCCGAATTCACAGTGAAACAGGAACAGGCCTCCTCCAGGAGGCTGCTTTAAATCTATGTTAAGTCCATTCTAGATCCTAAAATAAGCTCCTTCTTAATCGTGTGCTCATCAGCACCTAGGATTCACTGGCATCCCACAGTAGGCAGTCAGTGATGAGATGCACATCTCACTGCCTCTTCAAACGCCCTGTAAGCAAGTCTACATAAATTGTTGTCCTGACTACACATAGCTGGGTGAACTCCTAAACGCAGCCATGAGCAATTCGGGTATTTCTAACTCCTGTGCTCTTGGGCTTGGACAACGCTTCAGTCACAGGGAGGCAGAGTGCCTCAATCACTCCCACCACAGGAATGCAGCTTACTGGTTAGGGCCACCCCACACCAGTCCTCAGAATAATTTAGGACAGGTAGTCTGCAACTTCCAGAGGGACACGGGCAGGCAGAACATCATTGGCCACTTGGAACTCAACCAGCACATCGGATCTGACATTCCTCACACCAGGAACCCTCAGTGGCCATAAAACAGCCTAAGTAATGACTTTGTCTGGTTCTAAAATCCATCGAACCCACACGTCCAGCATTCCTCACTTCCAAGCCTTCACAACACTGCTCACCCATGACCCCATCAGTCCAATCCCAACCATGAATACTTCCCCTCCATATGGCAATGCCCTGTCTCATGCTTATTTTGGCACGTGATACTGGGAAGCCAAAAGCTCAATAAAAGCAAGTTTGGAAACACATTCTACACACTATTCCTAGGCTTGCAAATCCCTCATCTCCAGCAAAATACGTATTGGTTTACAGTAAAGCACATGTTCCTAACAGTTATATGGGAGCTGTTAGATTTTACTATTCAATTGCCTGAAAGGAGGAAAAGAAATCTCCTCTGTTGGCCTATTAATCTGTCATAACGAGACTCTTCATAATTAATTTGTCCCTAACAGTTGCTTTGTAATGATAGCGAGAGAATATTTCAGGAATGGCAATTACCTCCGGTGTCAAAATGATGAGGAAAACAAATGTTCAACCATCAACAAAATGCAGTGCCTTTTCCACTCCCACCCGATGGTGGGTGACAGCACTGCACATCGGAATTACAGTGCGGTTAATTACTAGGCATGTTGCAATTGAGAATTCATTTCCCTTCTTGAGATGAAATTTGTTGAGCAATGCAGGTGGAAGGAGGGGCATCTGCTACTGGGATGGTGGTTGTGTCTTATCTGTACATTATTTCTTTAATTAACTACACATATGTCCAGTAATTATAAGCAGTAAATGTTTTTGGAGATATTTTAAGCAACCTTCCTTCATTAGCTGCATATACGCCCGACCATTTCAAAGATTTTGCAAAAGGACAGAACGTCTTTTTTTGTTGTTGCTTTATTTAAATTTACTATCCTTCAAATAAAAGCCACAAACCTGCATTAGTCTTTCAATACTAATATGAAAGGTAACAGCCGCTGTAGGCTGCTCGTAAATGAAAGAGTTTCTTGAACTGGAAGCTCATTAAATTTGAGCACGTTATGGAACCTGATGTCTGACTATTTTGGGAGTGAGATTTCTAGGAAAGAAGTTAAAGCATGCGTAGGTGCTCATCTCTCCAGGTGAAGATCAAGCTCAGCCATTGCAGGGAGCCTTACTCTAGAAAAGGACTGGGAAAGGAAATTCTCCTGGCTCAGCTGCTATTGACACAAGCGTGCAAAGCTGCAGCGTGGAAGACCTGCCTGGGGTTGGCAATGAATCCACACAGGACCTGGGTCTTGATTTTCTCTGAAAAAAATCAATCTTGTGGCAAACCTTTGCCATGTGAGGCACCAGTAAGTGCGGTGCTGGGTGAAGAAAGTCTGTGCCCCCTCTGGTAAAAGCCCTGCAGGAGGGGGGAGTAAGTCTGTGCAGAGACAGCATGGGAAGCTGCCTGTGTGCAGATGGGAATACACCAGGAGAGGTGCCTGTGTAAAGCTACTGCTGCTTGTATTTTACCCAGTCCTGAGCCACACCAAGCTCTTGCTACCCCAAAATCAAAATATAGGTTTGGAAGAATCAGACATCACCCTCGTTCCTGGTACACACAGTCCCTAACCCATGGCCTCTGGGGCCAGTGAAGGTGGAGGGAAGCTGCAGTGGATGTAAGCCCTGGCAGTCAGGGAGGCAGGAGCTCGTACAGCTCTTGGGAGCCCTCCCCATGCAGCAGGTTGCAGATATCTCAGCTTCAAGTGAACAGCCCAGCACAAGCACCAGCCCAGGGTGAGGAAAACATGGCCCCAGCTAACAGCCTTGCTGCTGCTCGCTCCCCATCGCTCAGGAGTGATCATTTCATCACGACGTTGCTCAGTCAAGGATCACCACTCTGTGTCTTGGCAATGGATGTCTCCCAATTCAGATTACCACAGCAAAACCTCAGCTTACTGAAAGAAATACAAGCAGGGAAGCTGTCCTGTAAAAGAAGAGATAGAGAACAGGCACTACCAGGGCACTGCAGAGATGAGAAAGCTCCTGCTGGGCTCTGGAAATGCCCAGCTGCGATGCCTGACTGTGAACACAAAGGAAAGGGCTCCGGGGAAGAAAGCCTATCTTCCCTACTTCTTTTCACACAACAATCCTACAATAAACAAATAGGAGTGCAAAGCCTGCTGCCCTTCAGCAATGCTGAAAAAAACAACTTGTGTTCAGAGCAACCCTACGATAACAAACAGGCTGCACGGATACAGAGTTCACAGGCAACTCAAAGCCAATATATTTTCCAACAGAAACTGCAGGGGCAGTAAAGGCATTTTAGGAGCTGTTTTTTTGAAAAGCAATTCTGCTAGTGACCTTTTCAGTGAATTTACCTCTAAATTCAGCAAAGCTGGCAAGGCAGTAAATGGGTGCAAGCTTGGCAGGAGGCATTTCATAAAGCACCGTGCATGCGTGTGTATGTGCAGGCTCACACGCAGCTTCATTGTTGAAGTGGAGCTAGGAACAGAGCAGAGGCTGTATGAAGATGACCCTTGCCACTATGTTTATCTGCTCCCTGTGGGCCCCTTCCAAGTCACATCAGCTCAGTACACTGACAAAAACAAGTTGTTACTGGTGTCAGACCTGCCAAGATGCTGCTGCTGCTGCAGAGGAGGGAACAGCAAGCTGCTCTGATGGTGCACCATCAGCACAATTTGCAGTCACTCAGACAGGGCTCCTTCTCTCTCAAAATAAAAAAGAGGAATGGGAGAAACCCCAAACCAATGCTATTGGGATCAGAAGTACACTTAACTATGGTAGCAGGGAATGTAATTACTATCTTGGATTCACTCAAAGCCATCTTTGACTCTGTCTTGGAAGTGGCCTGACAAAGTCTGGCCTGGCCCTGAGGCACTAGATGGAGAAAGACAGCAGAGTTGCCTTCAGGGATACCTTTACCTCAAGTATGCAACTTGCGTAGCCCTCACACAGGTGAAAGGGTTTGCCTGAAACCCACCAAGACGCCTTCCACATTGCAAGAACTTCAGGGAAGCGTTTGCAAGACAGCACCCAGCACAGCCATCCCCTCCGCACTCACTTCCCAGACCAAATGAAGACACTGGCTTGACAGGTAAGGTAATTGTGTGCTACCCTCCAGCACATTCTTTTATCAGATACACTTTGGGGAGGATGTGATAAGGTCACTGGTTTAGCAGAGCAAATCCACAGTTTTCAGCTCTTCTCTAAAATTCCAACCTGGCCTGCTATATGAAATATCCTCTGCATGCAACATTTCAACTTTGCTGTACTCTATCCCCATCTGAATGTTTAGATATCTATTTTTCCCCAATCTCAGACAGTATTATTTCGATTCTCAAGACAGATTTTTTTTTTTTAATAGGTAAAGCACTGGTTACCTGCCATCTCTATTGATTTAACAGGCAGCCTCCAACAACCAAGTTGTTTCAGCTTCTGTCAGTTCCCATGAAGGGCTGGGCCATGTTCTTCTGAGGTCCCTTCCAGCATGGGCTGTTGTATGATTCTTTGAGGTTATCTAAACCAACCTTGTGTTCAAGGCTACACAATTCCTCATTAAGGAAACATCCTATCAAAGGGTCTGATCCAAAGTCAATGGGAGCAGTCTTAAGTTCCTTAAAGTAGCATCTTATGCAATCCTGCTTTCTTTTTGCTTCCTTCCCTCTTCAACTTTGAGAAATCTTGTGTCTATTTGCAACACTCACACCTGGGGTGTAAATCTAGGCAAATAAGTCTCAACCACACACTCTTCAGAGCCTCTCTTTCCAAGTCTCACTTTGCATTAAGTGTTCATTCTACATTAGGACTCAAGGTGTAGTCCAAACACTAGATCAAATAAAATTATTTCTTCACTTCCCAGTTGCTCCTTTTATAGTGCTCCTCATGGTGCAAGCTCCTCGCAGCCTACATCCTTCAAGAGCTCCCTGATGGGTTCCTCACTGCACCAGCTGAAATGTTCTTCAGATGTTCCTCTGGCTATTAGGTACCTCTTCAGAAGCTCTAAGGATGCAGGGATTCAAATGCAAAGGGATAGCCCCACCTGGAGGACAGAAGGCAAAACACTCACAAGGCCCATAGCTTCATTCTGCTGGGGAGCTGCCAGGAATGTGCAGGACCACTTAGGCAATTCTCTGTGCAGACCAGAGGATCTCACACATGCTCCTGGAGAGAAGCATTTCAGGAATGAGGGTGCAGAGCCAGCAAGACAAGTGCAGTAGATGAGGCACTGCCTCTTGTCCCCTCACCTCTCTCCTTCCTCCTCCTCCAGAAGCGTCACAATGGCCCATTTCTCTGAATAAATCCCTGCAGAGGTCTGAAGAACATCCTGTTTTCTAGGCACACATCCCAAAAAATGGACCTCCCTGCAATGCTACTAAATTAAAACCTAGAGATGTTGTGGCCATAAGGTTCAGCTGACAGCACTCTAGAAAGCAGAAGGAGGAAAAGGAAGTTTCTTATAATTGTAAGATTTATTTTACAGCTTGTTATGTGTTTGCAGTGCAAAGCTTTCATGCTTTATGTGTTGGCAGGAAGTTTGCTAGACAGCAGTGCTCAAATGGAGAGTCATCAAGCCAACAGCTGGCCCTGCTAGTAGCTTCTTTCAACTGCATTAGCACCAACCCTGCCTTCTAGATGAAGAGATATCCTGGGGAGGACATAATGGGGCAACCTCACATGATCGGCTCAGGGACTGTAGATGGGCTGTGAGGCTCTTCACCTCTTACTGGTTCCCATTTAGCTTGGTGACAGGAAGTCACTGCCACCTAATGGCTATTCCATGTCTCGTAAGGGAGCTCTTTTGCTCCTCAGCCCAGTTCACCACAAATTCAAGTCGAAGGGAACCACCACTGCATGCCCTGAATGTGGTGCGGAACAGCCCCCGGTCCCTGCTCAGGGCTGGCTGAAGGAATACCACGGAGACCTCCCAGGCATCGCTCTCTGCAGACACAGCCCAGCTCCATCATGAAGGAACTATTTTAAGATAGCCCTTCCTACTAAGGCACACAGCATTACTTAACCATGGGGAAGGGCCACAGACACAGGCTGTTTTACTGGTCTGAGCTATCCAGGAATTGGAGGCTATTTTTGGAAAAAATAAGCATGTGTGCTCACTCTTTCTTTCCAGGGCAGTAGGATCCTTCAGTCAGGCAACTTCACCATGAAACATCTCTTTTTTGATAATACCCACCTCACTTTGAGAAATAAAGTCAACATACACCAGGAATAACTCTTATGGAGGAAGAAATCCTATTCTGTGTAACGATGACACAAGATGACACCTTCCAAATATTTGCCCAGCTACTGACAGCCCAATAACCAAGAGTTTGAATGAGAACAACCACATTCTGCTCTCAAAAGGAAGAAAGTTAATTAACCTCCCCAAATGTCTTTTCCCTGACAAAGCAATTCTGTTGCCAGCAAAGTTAATTCAAGAATGGATTCTCACTGTCTCCAGAGACACCTGGACCAGAGATCCTTTCTCTCCTTGCCATCTCCTCTCAGTTTAAAAAAATACCTGCATCAACATTTGCAGCAGTACCTTCTGTCGTACATCAGCAGATGACAAGATTTTCAGCTGTGGCCACTAGTGCAGAAACCTGCAAGATGACTGACCCGCTGCGATCCTCTCACTACAATGACAACAACATAGGAGCCCACTGATGCCAGCCCTTAAACAAACAGCTCGTTGCGAGATACCTCCTGACTGACAGCAGGATCAACAGAAATTGATGCCGGCAATATAAGAAGCGTCAACCAAGACATGCAGGTGCTGTGATGAGAGCCACGCTGGAAATGTCACAGAGTAGGCTGACTCGGGACTGGGGAGACAAATACTCAAGGAGGCTGAAGATTATCAGAGAAATGCAGCCCTCTACAGAACAAAATTGTTTGTTGAGGAAGTAATAGGTAAGGAATGTCCCACTTGGGAAATGGCTCTGTGCCCTCCTCTGATCCTCGATACAAGCAGAGGCAGGCACAGAAAGAAATGCCCAAGTGTACTAGTACAAAGATGGTCAGAACCACTTCGTGGAAGAGACAAGCACTGAAGAAAGCTCAAAGCTCCCCAGATGTTACTGACACTGGACTTACAGACATACAGAGTCTTCGGGCTAACCATGGCTACAGCTTGGTCTTGCCATCAGTACGTTGGCAATACCATCACAAGCAGGACAAAGGCAGCTAGCCCAGGAAAGGGCTCAGGAGAACGACCCAGTCCCACGTATGGTCCAGCCACCAGTGGTGCGCTGAAGCGAGCGCTGCTTTACCCCTGATAAGGCAGTGGAAGCAATGGAAAAGATAAGACTTCTTTCCTCTTCATTGCTGTTTAATAAGAGCTACGAGTGCCTTCAGGAAGGTGGCTCCTCATGTCTCCTGGCTGATGGAAAAAACAGAGATGCGTAAGTGATTTAAACCAGCCCCAGGGACACACAGTGACATTCCAGCTACTGCTTCCTGCCCTGTGGAAAGCAGAAAATACTTCCCTGATCTACTGACCATAAAAGGTGCTGAGATCTGGGTAGTTGAGGACATTAGCATCAAAGTGGTGCGTGAGGAACAGAAAAATAGAGTAAGATTGAAGAGTTTTCCTTGGAGCTACATTGGAACCTGGCTAAAAGCCCCCAGGGAACCCATTTCCTTTTTAATCTGCTCAGCATTTAATTGCTTCCTAATGACTATGTCCCTGTTTCACCCCAACAGGCTCAGGGACTGGTGCTGCCACTAAGGCTTCCCATCTCCCAGCTGAGCCCGTGGGTTCCCCTTTAGAAGCCCTGGTTTGGAGGCTGGCTGGGAATCCACCAAGAGTTAAGCATTATCATTTGCACTCGAGTAGCACCCATCAGTATGCTGAGCACCAGGAGGAGCTACACAGCAGGGAGCCCTTCCCCATTCCCAGATGCAAGCCCAGACACAAGTGCAGCTGCACTGACCCCCTCACCAGAGGAAGAAGCACAGCAGCTGCACCCAGACCTGCTGGCACTATCCGCAGTCCCGGGGACACCAAGGCCCTGCCTCGCAGCATCTCTGTTCCAAGCACAGCACCAGAAATGAAGCTGGAAATCAGTAAACAATTCACGCACACGTTTAAAAGGGAAGTCCAAACTCAGCATATGAAGAGGAGGTGCAGCTGGCTTCAGGGGAGGAACAGCAAGCCAAAAGAATACAATGAATGTCTGAAAGCACCAAAGATCTATCCAGGAGAGAGGCAAGTATGAGTAACATCTAAATAAATATCCTTTACATACAACACATACTTGGGAGGGTCATTAACAACCTCTTGGTCCCATCCAGTGATTAACCTTCAGTAACAACTCAACAGATCTTAAAAGTCACCCCCTTCTGAGCTGGTCCAACACCAACAAACTCAGCTCCCACAGGCAGTTCAAAGAGCTGCAAGATGGTAAAAACTTGGTTGCCATCCACTTGGAGCTGCAGTGAGATAAAGGGTTTGTCGTGCAGTGCTCTACGCCCAGAAAATCCTCTGCTGCCAAGCTGATGCTTTCCTAGCACAAGCACTGCAGTGACGTTGCTGAGGGACCCATAACTACTGCTAGTTCCAGGCTCAGTGGTGGCCTTCCAAAACACCTACCCACAGCAGGACAGGCCTCCAAAGGCCAAAGAGCTTTGTCAAATCACATTATGCCTGCACTTACTTTCTTCTTTCTGTCTCCCAGCTCATTCTGCTTGATGCAGCTGGGGCTAGTGCTGGCCACACAGAGCCAGGGGCCGTGCCACACGCCGAGGCTGCCTCAGCTGGTCCTGTCTGCCAAGCAGGGAGAGCACCACAGGGTGCAGTGCC
Organism: Anas acuta; assembly: GCF_963932015.1. Classification (NCBI taxonomy): domain Eukaryota; kingdom Metazoa; phylum Chordata; class Aves; order Anseriformes; family Anatidae; genus Anas; species Anas acuta. Next base: position 22,860,226 of record NC_088983.1, read on the forward strand.
AGCAAACAGGGCCTGTCCTGGCTGCCTGGGGCACGAATTGACAAACCATCAATGCCTACATGACAGAGGTTAATGAAGCCATGAAGGCACATGGCAAAAGGTCAGGAATTTGTGAGGGCTGCTATGAGCTGCTGCCAAGTAACAAGCTGTCCACAGCACTGATAACTCCATAACTTGGGTGTCGCTCAAGAAAGCTACAAAGCTTCTGCAAACCAGGATTCAAAAGCAAGTGGCAGAGACATGGGAAGATGGAAAGCAGAGCTCCAGATTCCCAACGTGTTTATCCCTATTTATGCCAGTGCATTAGCATCACTCACCTGGGATGAGGAACTACAGAACAGTTCAGCATCTTCACACAGAAGCAGAGGATAGGAAAAAAAAAAAAAAAAGCTTCTCTGCAAACTGTTCCAAACACTCGAAGACCACACTGATGGTGTTGGTTTTCTGACAGATGAATACTGAAGTCAAATGCTATTGATTTCTAACTCCGGACAAGGTCTGAACCAGCATGGCTGACACAGGTTGGTACAGTGCATGAAACAGAGCCCAACGTTCAACCATAAGCCAGGCCCACCGCTGCTTCCAGCTTCAGAGCCCCTCCGGTCTGAACGTCCCTGGAGAGCATTACCCAATGCATTACAGCCACACCAGTGGCCCAAATCCAACAAGTACTAAGAGAAATAAGGTGAAAGACCATACTTTAAAAATGTTACACAGATGTGTATAATTCAGCACAACCTGTATTTCCCGATCCAAAGAGGCCCTGAGCTGAAATAGCAGAGACACTGGCTACACTATATACAGTCAAGTAAGACTCAGCGTCACTCACAGCTCAAGGTACTGTAGGGCTGCAGGATGGAGTGAAAGGTGAAGCACAGGACTGAGAGGAGCAACAGAGGTGCTTATCTTACCTCTCACTAGAAATGCTTTCTCTATTCACATCAATTAGTCACATCAAAACACAAGGGAAGACAGTCTTGTAGTGCGATCTACCTTCATTTGCCCAATTAAGCACCTTCTTTAACGATTTGCAAGCCTGATTCACACCCCTATTATTTTCCATCCAACACACTCCTTTTACTTAAATCTCTCAGCCTTCATATTACAGCTATTATCCTACTTGGATAAGCAAGATAAGAAACCACTGCCAGACCCCTCCCAGCAGCTGACCTCCACGCTACCAGTCTGGGCAGCAGGGATCCAGTAACAGAGCCCAGATACATCTTACCCCATACACTAAGAACATCAATGTCTAAAGGGCATACGTGAGCACTGGTTGCACATGTCTGTTCTTGACAAACTGACTTATCCATCAGGCAGTGTAGGTCTTGCCAGATTTTATTCAATATGCTGCAGTTTGGCTCTGCTTTTATCAACAGTTTAGTAGAAGGCATATTGAATTATTAGGCTGACAGCCTGATAGTTTGCATTACAGCAATGGCTTTAGCAACACACCTTTGCCTTGTGCAGTTTCTGAGGAACACAGTTCAGTGTATCACCTACCTGTGATTTAAGGGAGTCATACTCCTCTGATCCATACGGGACGCTCCGAAGGGAGGTGAGGTAGTCATAGCTGATTACTGCTGTCTGCAAATTAAACCAGAAAAAACAATAAACTGTCTGTTAAGGAGAAATGTATGTAGCTTAGGCTCCAAAGACTAGACTCTATAGTGGAGTTTACAGTAACAGACTCAGAAGAAATTGAACAAAAAGTACATTTGAATGAACATTTATAGAAAACAGTGCATTGATCTCATTGATATGCACCTCTCCCCCCCAAAAAAACTCAGCACTTGACACACCTATTTGTCTTCCATATGAGAAACTCAAAAAGCTTTTGTAATTTCCGTACAGCACCTTGCACTGTGGCTCCTATGCTCAGCCAGCCACCTGGGGTTTCCACAGTAAGGTCTGCTGCCAGTAAGAGATCATGAAGTCCTGTTTGTGCCCTACCAGTTACCCCGCACCTCATCTTTACACCTCCTGCCTGCCTAACCACACTGGTCAGCTCAGTCTGGTCAGATGGCTCAGCAGGGAATGGAGCGGCTGAAGAGAAGCTCCTAGATTAGCACAAGTACTCGGGATATTCAACTCCCTGAAGGACTAGAGGGCAAAAAGGTCAGATACCAAATCACAGAGGTACAGTATGGGGATCCACCTAAAGCTTATTAGCTAAATATAGCCACAGACAATGGAATTAGGTTCCTAAGTGTCCTAATGATTTCTGAAAATGGATCTTGGGTATTTCGCAACTCCATCCTCTGTCTAAAGTTTCTTTCTTTTCACAGTTAGAATGCCAGCAAATGAACAACGGGATGGGATAACAGCCCCCCTTTCACTGCAAACATGCCTAGGAAGGACACAGATCAAGCACATCAAGCATAGACAAGGGATCAGCAGAGCCAGGGAGAAGATAGGATCCAGTCTGGTTTGAAACAGCATTACCGGAACAGACACAAGGGAAACAGTCAAAAGACCAGAGATACTTCCACAAGGAAATCAACAGGGAATCTGCTAAAAATAGACACACTTCTTTCCATGTGGAGCTTAGGTTGCTCACGTTTCCTGTTTCCCAGATTGGAAACTGAGTACAACATTATTTTTTTTTTCCTTCTGGCTTTTCAGGCTCTCTTGCCCTTAACGATGAACTCAGGAGCTACACCGCTACGCAGACACACATTTGGAAGAAAAAAAATTCAAAGCATCTTTCCAACCTCAAAGAATAACTTTGAAGTGGAGGGACGTTCAAATCAGCCTGGCATGAATGCTTGAGTTGGTTCTCATTTTATCTCTGGCCCACGAGGGTAATTATCACCTCCAACTTGAAGAGAAGCAGCTAACAGATTGGCCTGTATTACAGAGGAAGAGGGAATTAATTTAGCGTTTGCTAATTACATCATAATCTTAAACACTAAATTAGTATTATGATGATCCTGATAGGCAACCCTGACATTGCCAAATCCCTGCTCGTGTCTGAGATATATCCCAGCTACAGCACAGAATATTCACTCCATGGACTCAAAACAACCTGGAGCCCCTCAAAGAAATATGGCAAATGCACAACTGCTCTGCCAGGTTCCTTTACCAGAGCACAGAAACTGTCTGAAATGTGATGCCGCCCAGTCTACTGACTTCATTCTTATACAAGACTAGCACCATAACTTACGTTAGTGTGAGGCTGAGTCTCCAAGACATAAGAAGACCTATGAGATCAACCTCCCCTTACAAACGCTGGATTACTTCAACAGATCCTGTATCCAACCTAGCATTAAGCGTCCCAAAGACTTGTGCTTCCACTTCAATTCCATTAACTCTCAACTCCTTACACTCTCTCCACAACTCCTACAGCTATCCTTGGATCTCATCAGGTCATGGCAAAATGTTTTTTCTGAATACTCATCTATCTACATGTAAGCAAAAGCCAGTTCCCTGAACTGAGGCTTGGGAAAGAAATTTTCTGTTAGGGAACTTCATCAAGTATCTTAGGAAGTCCGCAAAAGACAACTGCACCAACATGCTTAAAATACAGGCGCACTCAAATCTTCCTAATCAAACTCAGATGAAAACTGCCTGGAGTCTTCGAGTTCTAACTCAGGTTTCTTGACCTCCCTATGTTCTTTTTTCAAATTTTGCTGTTTGTTTGTTTTGTTGTTGTTTTTTTGGTGTTTTTTTTTTGTCGTTTGGTTGGTTGTTTTCCCCAACACCGTAACTTATCTTACATTTTTTCATCTGATGCTGCTGAACTCAGTTCTTAAGAACTACAGCCTTTCAATTACAGCCTCCTTTTGTCTGAATACAGTCCAACGATAGGGTGAAGCATCCAGTTAAGCAGCCTGGACAGGGCTAGATTGAAGGACAGACATGTTAGGTCCGTGTAGATGCCACCAATATCCAAGGCTTGCTACAGAACCTCAGCTTTCATTTGTAGAAAGAGCAATCCCAAGAAGCTGAAAGCTTCTTAGAAATGAACACGTCGAATTGCCCTACTGGCTTCAGCCTGTGAATGGCCCAGGAATGAGACCAGTTTGTGCTGCCAGTGCTCAGGTGAGAGCTGACCCCTGCCTTTCCAGCTAGGAGCTGACCCCAAGGTGGGAAGACAGATCACTGGTGCAGCAGGACTAAAGGATCTCTCAGGACCAACCTGACCATATGAAATCACATGTATTAAAGCAACAGAAATTTCAAAAACAGACAGAAAATTGTTTGAAAAATACACAGACACAAGTACATGTTGCCATCAGAGCATTGGGAGCACTTCTGGCTCGTAGCCATGGGTGCAGAACCCTCAAAAGCATTAAAGAGCAGGGCCAGCAAAGAGCTTTTCAGCCCATGACTTATGACTTCCCTGAAGGCAGGGGACACGAAAGTCAAGCACATCTTTAGATTCACCAGCATCTAAAGCAAAGGAACACCAGGAACATTGTCTAAACATGAGGAAGGACTTCTATGCTGTGTGGGTGACAGCACTGGCACAGACTCCCCAGAGAGGCTGTGGGGTCTCCCCTCCTTGGAGATCTTCAAAAACCACCTGGAGATGGGCCTGGGCAACCTGCTCTGGGTGGCCCTGCTTGAGCAGGGGGTTGGACCAGGTGACCTCCAGAGGTCCCTGCCAACCTCTGCTGTTCTGTGATTCTCTGATGAAAATCTTCTTCCCCCTACTTTTTCACTGGGGAAATACTCTCACCGCCACTCAAAACACAGACTGACAGTGCACAGCCTCATCACTGCATACTTCTCACTCTTTTTTGTCTTAAACAGAAGACAGCCACAAAAAACAAACAAGCAAACAAACACTGGTTTCAAGTAGATGAAGAAACATTGATCAAGCAGACAGAACTCATGGGCAGACAGGGCAGCCCAAACACCCTGGATAACAGACTCTTCTCGAGTTGCAATAACCTGTGCTCCCTCTCTGTGCCCACGTTCACATGCAGAAAAAGGGAGAGCTGCTCCCTGCCACCAGGCAGTGCTGCTTTATAGTCAGGGACAGAACACAAAATTTAACACCTGTTTTAAGGAGGAAAGACTAAAATTCATATTTCTGCCCTCACGCTTTTCAAAATCAACATTTTTTCACAACAATTCATTGCGCAGCCCGCACATATAAATGGCATGGCATGTGAGCCAACCAGCAGAGCTTGTTTCATATTGCATCTGCCCTCAGGAGCTGACTGCCTGTAAAACTCATTAATTAAGTGCTTAGAAGTCATAGAACATGCAGACAGACAGAGGCTTAGCACTAGGGGTCTGTAAATGATGGAGATTGTGGCCTGAAGTGACAGGTGCATAATGCAAGTGAGGTACAGGTAGACCAATAACCCCTCCCGAGTCTCTGCTCTCCTTGTTCCTGGCTGCTCATGGGTTCATCACTGAATGGCCCCCAGGAGAAGGCAACAACCTGGCTGGCAGTCTCCATCCTCAGGTTTTCTGAAGCTGAGATCAACAGAAGGGTGAAATAGCAATGATGCTAGGAGGGTTTATTAGGACACCTTTATTAAGGACGCGAGGATTTATTTTCTATATCTGGAAGCCAATGCAATCTCAGGAGCAGATCACCTCCCACTCTCACTTCACATTTGCTTTGAGAATGATCTACAAAGCACCTACCCTTCTCTGCCCAAATTTCTTACAACTAGGCTCTCAGGGCAATGGCAGCCATAGCACACCAATACAACAACCTCAATGCTTTAAACCAAAGGTCCCAGTGTAAGAAGTTGCATGTGCAAGTTACAAATCAAGACACGGCAGTCTGAACTACATGACTGTTAAAGGCAGCAGGAGACCCTACCACATAACTGACCCTGAAGGGTGACTGATGGCGATGTGGGCCCAAAGTGAGCCCTTCTTCTGAAGGCCCCTCCCAATGCAGGGAGACAGGGACAGTTCTCTGCAGCCCAGTACCTCTGTTTGGTTCTTTCCAAAACGTGCAAAAAACAGCTCTCTTTCTTCTATGCTTTCACCCATTTTCTCCTCAGTGTGTCAACAACTTGAGGAGCCCCCTCCTGACCGTCTGACTCAGGGAGACTGCTAAATGGAAAAGGAGAGAGGGACTGCAAGGAGTCCCAAGTTTTTGTGACCTCCAAGTCCTTTACCCACCTAGGAATCTTCCTGTACTTCACCTGTACAACACTTACTGTGGCAATGGCTCGGCCCACACGAACCACTCCAAAATCATTGGGGTCCAGGAACTTGTTGCCATACAGATAGATGCCAGAAGTGGCTGCTGCCAGTGAGGCAAGCTTCAAGGCCCTTCGTGCCATGACTGATGAACCCTGCCAAGACACAAAAAAGCAACACCTGAGAATGATGTAGTGAAGCCTAGAGGGACCTTAGAGTTTAAGTTTCAATCACTCCTTTTCTAATTACGCATTGCTAGCACTGCTCCCAGCCAAGAGCTCATGCAATCACGCAGCAACCAAACACAAGCAATTCTGCTCTCACCCCACTGTTATTTCTAAATCAAGTGTCCACAGGCCGCAAATCCAGAAGTAACTCACTCTGCTAGACCTTGTGTAACCACCACTCAACATTTGCTCATGGTCCCAAAGGCTTTACAAGGAGAAACAACAGGTGGTCGGACAGCAGGGAGCACGTGCTCCCCAGAAGCCAGTTCAGATCACAGGAACAGGCTGCCCCTTCGCTGCACGTGTTTTGAAGCTGTCATAGCATAGGCAGGTTGTAAGGGGATACTAGAAGACTTCTTTTAAAAGCAGGGTTTAAAGAAAGCTCTTTAAACACCAAGAGCCCAAAATTATTGGAAATTCTGCCAGACTGGTTGCAAAAGCTCCTCAGCACTGATGAGCACTGGGGAGGAGACACAATGCATCCCTGGAAACCCTGCACGGGCTCCAGGGGTCAGTGGCAGACAGCCGCACACAGGGCAGGGGAAGGGACCTGATGGGGGTGGCTAAACAAAACTCACTTTCCCATCACCTCCATCCCATCCAGGCTCCAGGCAGGAGCTGCTCTGCCAGGACAGACGCCTGTGGATATCAACAACCCAGTCCTGGCTGTTTCGCAGGCCTGGCATAAGCCCGAGGTGTGTCACTCCTCTCCTCCCTCACCCCTCCTCTGGAAGATGAGGGTGTGAAAAATACGTGCTAACCGCACTAACAACTTTGGAGCACTTGTACTCATTACTTGGAGTAAACATCTAATTCATTAAATATAGGATACAGATTTCAGGACTCTTTATGTCACTTTAGAGGATTCAAATCTGAAAAAGAGATTACCAACTAGCTGTATTTTTCTTTATTTTCCCTTAGGCAGGTATTAGCAAACATGACCGACCAGTCTTTGTTTACGCCATGGATCAAGCAGCACAGGTCACCTGCTCTGCAAGCTCTCCAGAACATCCATAACAGTGTGGGATTTTCACCCCATCAAGACGGAGCCCACTTGTTCTCCTACACTTAGACTTGATCAAGAAAGTTTCCTACTTCTTGCTGTGACCCTGTAGTGGGGTTGGTCTGCCTTGTGCCTTCCCTTTTGGAAGCCTTGTAACCAAAAACACCTACAGTGACATAGGTCAAGCCTTTCAGGAACAGTCCACAAGAACACAATCAGCAGAACGGGGTAATATAATGCAAGGGACCCTGTACATGAATGTCACCTAAACTTCATTACTTCTGCTCATTTCCTTACAAGCTCTAGGACAGAAAAGCCACAACACAACCCGTCAGCACCAGGCAAAGCTGCCTGCAGCACCCCAGCTCTTTCTCACACGGGAAGGGGCAGCTGGCCGAGCAGGGCTCCTCTGAGCTATGGTCAAACTCAGAGAAAATGCACCTGGCCCTCCAGCCGCAGCCAATTCCAGGTGCACCTCCCAAGGACAGCTGTCCCCCTCCCCTGCTGGGGATCTCTTGCATTCCCTAACACCTTTAAAAGGCATTTTCCCCAGGGGGTTTCATTAACGCATTGCTGCTCCTTGCAGGCTTTTGTAAAATCTCGTTCATTGGGTGGTCAAAGTCCCAAACAGCCATTTTTTAAATATATATAGTGTGTATATCTATTACTATATTAAGTATGTGCTCGTCACGAGCACGAGGAGCAGTTGGGGTGCCAGAGGCAGGGGCACAGCACCCGAGCTCGCCCCCAGCCCCATGCCCATGCACTGCAGTGACAAAAATCCCATAAAACAAACGGAACCCTTACACCCGAGACACAGAAGCGCAGTTGCCCAAACCCAGCTGCGCTTTGAAGGAGCCCCCTGCACGCCGTGACACCCGGGGGCACCCCAGCGGGCCCGCCCCCCATTAACACCCGCACTAATTAACGCCCCCCCTGCCCCGCCGTGCCCCCCCCCGCGGGGTGCCCGCACTCACCGCCCCGCCGCAGCGCCGCCGCCGCAGCCCCCGCGCGTGGTTCGGCCCTGCCCCGCGAGGCACGCCGGGAAATGTAGTCTGCGGGCGGGGCCGCCATCACACGGCCCCCTGCGTGGGGCTGGGGGCCACAAGGGGAGTGGTCGCAGAGACGAGAAATAACGATAATAAAAAGGTTTCCCGTTTAGATCCTTGCTGGAAGAAATAGAACTGATAATAAATGTCATTTTAGAGGTGCTATGTGAAACAGAATCACAATCATCTAGGTTGGAAGACACCCTCAAGATCACCCAGTCCAACCTCTGACCTAACCCTAGCCAGTCCTCCACTAAGCCAAATCGCTAAACTCTATATCCAAACGTCTTTTAAACCTCTTCACCACAGCCTTCCCGCAATAAAGGTGGGGATAAAAGGCCTGAGAGACAGGTGAACAAAACCACAGCTACTTTGCCATGCCTGGGAGAGGAGGCACAGAGCAGAGAATGCAAAACATTGCTGAATTGTCATAAATACACATTATTTGTGATAAAGCATTCATATTCCCTCAAACTAACTCCTAGCTTGGTAGTCACCTATTTCAACTCAGCATTTCTGAACCCCAGAATGGCCATGGTTGGAAGACCTGAAGACCACCTAGTCCAACCCCCCTGCCAAGCAGGATCACCTGGAGCACATTGTGCAGGGTGGCATCCATGTGGGGTTTGAGTATCTCCAGAGAAGGAGACTCCACAACCACCCCGAGCAACCTGTGCCAGTGCTCTGTCACCCTGATACATTTTTTCTCCCATTGCAAGAAGAAGGAACTATGTTGTTTCCCACTCAGCATCTTTCTGCTAAGAAAACCTGCAATTCAGTAATGCCTGGGAATCCCTGGTGGCAAATTGGAAGTATTTAGGATGGGGTTTTGGAAGGATGCTGCTACCACAATTAATCCAAGCAAAAATACTATAAAAGGATGCCAGCAACCAAAACCACAAGGAGACCAAATAGGTAATCAATAGTTCTTGGAGAGCTACTGTTTCTAACAGCATTCTGGAAACACTGAAACAGCGTCAGGAAACAATCTCCATACTGTGATTCCAGTCATATTTGCATGGATACAGTTGCACACAAAAAGGCAGAGACAGGGAAAAAAAGGGTATTTAGAAATACTCACATTATGAAGCAAACGGCCTGTTTATTGAGGCAGGTTTACTGGTAAACATTCTCTCAAGATACAACTCACCAAGGGCAGAGCTCAGGGTGATTACCCCGCCGACACACTGAGGATAAAACAAGCTTAGACATATGGCAAAAGGATCTACTCCATCCCCTTGAACCTGTGGAAGTTCTGCTGTAGATTTTGGTGTTTGTAAATTCATTACCTCCGTGGGTGAGGCTGAAACTGGGCCTAACAGTGAAGCACCCGTCTAAAACTCCCAAACTACTGCACACAAAATCCCTAATTCCTGATCACAGCTCACTGGTCAACACAGCTCACAGCTCAACACAGGCTGCCCAAGGCTGTGGCCCAGCCTTTGAACCCCCTGCTTTAACTGCTAGATCCCAGGCACTGGCCATGTTCTCAGCCAAGGGAGTGGGTCTGCAGCTGACTTTGTTGGCCTCTCCTGGAAAAGCTGTGTGAGGTTGCTTCAGAGTAATACTGCTCCTTGCAGCTCCCTTAAACAGGCTGACGCTGGGCCTGCTGGGGACAAAAAAAAAAAAAAAAAAAGCTTTTGTAGTATAACAATGCCATGTGCCCAAGTGCAGTGGGCAATTATGAAAGCAAAGCTAAATCTTTCTATAATTAGGACAAGCACCTAGTTAGAGTGATCAGAGCTCTTTTGTGTGAGCCTCCACAGGGGTGCACAAGAAAGCGCTTGGCTCAAAAGAAAGATGCTGGCTTGATTTCCACTTCCCTTTCAACTAGTGAATAAATTAAATCTCAGATTACCCCAATTTGCTGTGAAAGACGAAACGCAAAAAGTATTTCCTTTTCATTTTTAAGGCATTTGCATCCCAGGTGTGCATCTCATGAAGCGCTAAAACAAATCCAAAGGCCTCCCTAAAACAAAACTCAGGCCTCCCTGTCCCAAGCACTGGATTGGGAAGAGCAGACAGATTACTTCAACAAAGGACCGACCAGCCTTTACTACCGAGAAACCACCTCTTTTCCAGATTCCCTTAGATGAAAAATATGGAAAGATGTCTGGGAAGTCTCACTGACACCAGACATTCCTACTGTATGGTGGAGGATGAGGCTTAGGGAGAAATCAAAGCAGTCCCAGAGAGCAGGAGACCCTATGGTTTTGTGTACCCAGGGAACAAGTTTAACAGGAAGATGTGAAAACGTATCAGGAGAAATTGTTACCAGCAGAATGAGAGGAGCATGACCTGGCAGACCCTTCTTCACTTCTCTGCCCTGCCCTTCTGTGGATGTGTACCAGTACAAATATTGAGAGCGCGTGCATCCTCTGCACCTACACTAGTTCAGTTCTAAGAGTCAGTGCAGCAATGCCAATTCCTATGTGCTGAAGATCTGGCCAGCAGACATCTCTAGCAGCAGAGATCCTAATTCTGAAATATTTTGATTCTTTTCCAATTGGTTTGGGCCACCAGAAGAAATACTACAAACCTCTGTATAAGGCTCGATAGTTGTACAAACCAACATGAAAAACCTACCTACAGCTGACTGCAGAAAAAAAACACAACGTACACCTACAGGTCTCCTGCTGGGCCAAACCTTCCCACATTCTTTGTTGATTTTTATACAGAGATTGACAGATTCTGCCTTTGTATCAGTACTGGAAAGCTCAGAATTGACTCTGGGAGCCATCCAATTTCAGATTAGGGGCTTCTTACAGATCATATTGTACAAGGCCAAGATTTGGATAAGACATCTTTCAAGAAAAAAATGCCCATTGCCCCAGGCCAGTCAGTCCACGCAATCACTAATGAAAATTGCCTGAAATAACAACAAAAGTGATGTGCTGCTCAGAGATGCACTTCATGTGAGCTTCAAAATCCACTTCCACTGGTTTTGTTCCTTCCTGCAAGAGTCAGGGCCTTTGCTCAGCATTGTTGTTCAGTATCACTTTAGACAATTGCACTCCACCTCCATCTCTTATAATCTCTGTTAGCAATAAAATAAATAATTCCCTTCACTTTATTTTCTGAAGTTGTTGGTGGCTAAAGGATACTCCACTTCCTCTCACAACCTGTGGGGAAGTTGCAGTGGGCCACCACAACCTCTGTCGAAAGAGCATGTTCATCAGCTGGGAGCGGAAAGCTTCCAAAACAAAGTTCACAAAACACCCTGGAAACAGCAAGGTGTTACAGAAGTGTATGAGATGATTTTTGCATACCTGCAAAATTTTACTTCTCTACTAGCTATAAAGAATAACAGAAATGAAGCCATTCTCCCTTAAAGTCATTCCAGATAACGCAGATGTGGCTTGAAGAATTTAAACATTCTTACAAAAGCACTAATCTAATAGACCTTCTGATCTTTTTCCCCTAGCTATAATTATTCCTTCTGAATGCTGCCTGTAACCCCTAAGGGAATGTGAAGTGCAGGGGTTGCTGATGTGGCTGAACCTTTCCATCTAGGTAAATCTCTTCTGTTTCACTGTTTTAGCATCTTACCTGTAGCATAATTTATCCCTTGAGTTAAGAAGTGTCATCTGTTCTGATCATTTTTATCCCACAATGTGCAGTGACTGTTAGGCATACAGATATCTGATATTAGCAATAGCTTATTCCATTACTTTGTATTGTCAACTTCATTTGTTACAAGATATTTCATGAGCCATTTAATTCTGCATCTGCAAATGTGAAAAGTGCTGAAGTAGATGAAAAAGGTGTAGAGGATTTAACAGCCTAAATCTACCCCAAAAGACTCCTGAGAAGTATGCTTTATAAGAAGCGTTCTCAAAACCAGCTGTGGTATTCAAATCAAATTAAAAACCATCCCCACTGGCAGCCACACTAAGGATAAAGCACTCTGCTGGGCCTGAACTCCTTACTCACCACACAGATCATTTTGGGGTATGTGTGAAAAGTGATGTATACAGACACCTGACACCATGACTGTCCAGACATGTTAAGCAAAAAAGATCATTTTAAAAATGCAAAGGAAATCACCTTTCTTTCTTAAGGGCAGATATTCACTTGAGAAAAATGAGTTTAAGGATCTCAGAACCATTCCCTGCCTAAAGTTTCTTTTCATCAAAGAACCTCCCAGAGCTGGCATCTTTGAACCAAGCCTGGTTCAGAAAAGGTCCACAACTCAGAGACACATGAAGATGCACAGAGATAATCAGTTCACAGAGCTGGAAGAGAGTACGAACTTCTCCCACCTGACTCTGTATATATTGTGGGGTATTACATTCCACCTGGCTACTCATGTATGGGCCTTGAGAGCCCAGGCTTGCCTAAAGGAAATCTTGTAATAATGACAGCATCTCTTCCCGAGAGACTTTCAGCTTTGATTCTGCAGTAACAAGGAATGGAGAAGTAAGCACTTTCCACAGTTTTCCAAAGGTTAATCATTCTCATCATTAAATATTTCTGCCTAATTTCCCTTTTGAATTTCTCTAATTTCAACTTCCAGTCACCAGTCCTTACTATGCTTTCCACTAGGAGATTAGAGAATGCTTTCAGATCTTGCTTCTCTAACTCGTAGAGGTATACGCACACGATGACCCAATCTCCTCTCAATCTTTTTGTAATGAGTAAAACACACTAAATCTTTCAATTTGCTCACTCAGGTTATTTCTCCTTGTAATTGAAAATAATAACAGACAAATGGAGCTCACCCCATTTTAATTTAACAGTTAACACTTACCTCTTAGAAGTTCACCACAGAACAAGTCTACGTCTTCATACAATTTCAGTTAACACTAGCCTTACCTATCTTTGTAGTCTCCTAACCCTCTTCAATCTTCCAATATTGTTTTAAAAATATGAACACCAGGATAACATAGCCCTGCTGGAGTTCACCATGTCCCTACTTACATCCTTGGGCTGCATTAGGCTTTTTGCTATTTCATAGCACAACTAATTTACTTTAAGTTGCTGCTCTGCTTTCACCCTCCCAGATCTTTCTCAGAATCACTTTTTCCAGGACAGCACAGTCTGTACTTCACCCCAGTTTTTTACTTCCATACATAGAAGTTTGCATGATGTGATATTAAACCACATTTTTTTTAAATGGATCCCACTTACCAAGCAATCTAGTAATCTGTGCGACTCTTCTTTCAGTATTGCTGAACATTCTGCCATTCTTTCTGAGAGCTGTACATTTTCAGGATAATGACTTCATATTGATTGCCAGCTGATGAAAATGGTGACTGGCAGAAGCCCCAGTGTCCATTCCTCTGTAACTTCCTCAGAAATACCCTTACTCAGGGTTGACCCCCATTGATGATTCCCTCACTTTTTGCTATGCCAGCCAATTCAGCACCCATTTAGCACACATCTATGTGCTGCACAGTGCTAGTTCCTTAATCAAAACATCACGAGAAGCAGAAGAAAGAAGCAATGGAAGATGTACCAGGTCAGGTTCAGGGACCAACTGCATGAATAATTCATTTTCTTGGTTTAGTGGCTAACCTAACATTGAAAAAATGTTTTCTTGTTTCAAGAAGAAAAAAGGAAATAAACACAGTTTTAAATGGAATAAAATGTATTAGATCTGAAATTAAACATTAAACATTCTGGTTTTAAGAATTTACCCACTTTCAAAAAATTAAGCACAATACTAGTCTCGGCCAACAAACATTGCTTTAAAGCAAAGTTTGAATGTTCCATTTTGAAAATGGAAAAAAGAATTCACACTTTCCAAACTTTGCACATTTTTTGAGTTCAGAACTTTTAAAAAAAACCCTCAGTAAACATTTTTGACTGGTTAAACCACTTATGTAAGCATTTTCTGGTTTTGATACATAAGGAACACAGGGCAGGGAAAAGAAGTTACTCACAGCTGGATTAGCAGCATGAGCCTAAAACGTAGATGGAGATGTGTTTACCCAGACACATGGTTTTGAATAAACTTGTACAGCCCCTTCGGACCACACAGTCCGCTCTACCCAGAGTGATAAAAGCCTCACGTATTCACAAACCCCAAAGTAGCCAATTCACCAAGGAAAATTAAACCACAGAAAGAAACAGGTTGAAGGGGAAGAAGATGAGCTATTACAAAGAACTGGTGCTGCTGGCAGCCAAGGCAGCCACACACACCCGCAAAGCCCAGCAGCTGCCGGCTGGGCGCAGAAAGCCCCCGCGCAGCTCCGAGGACGAGCAGCGGGGCTGGGCAGGGCGGCCGCACTACAACTCCCATCACCCCCTGCGCCCGGCGGCACCTCCCCTTTTGTAGCTTCCCGGACTACACCTCCCAGCTGCGCGCTGCGGCGCATGCGCAGCAGCGCCCTCCCCCCCACCTCCCCCCCGCTTCCGCGGCCTGGCTGTGGAGAAGACGGCGGCGGCGGCAAGATGGCGCTCACCAGGTGCGTCCTGTGAGCCCCTCACAGGCCCCTCACGGGCCCCGCTGCCGCCCCCCGGCCTCCCTGCGGCTCCCCGGGCACCGCGGGGGGCTGCGGCCGGCGTTGGGGCCGCGCTCGGGGGCAGCTCTGCAGGGCCGCGGCCCCCCCCATAGGCCCCGGGCCTGCTGAGGGGGCCGGGCCACGGGGCGCTGAGGGGGGCCTGGGGGGGGGGGTTGGGGAGGGGGTGCGGGGGTCTCGCCGCCGCTTGTGACCTCCGCGGGAACGGGGAGCTGCGGGGCCGGGGGTGACGGGAGCCACGGGGTTTTTCCCTGTTGTTTTTTTTTTCTTACCGAGGGCTGGGGGCTTTGTTGCGAGCTGCCGCCTCGCCTGCGCGCCTCAGCAGCGCGGCTCCGCTGGGCTGGGCTGAAGGGCCGGCCTCCCGGGGGCTGAGCGCGGCCTGAAAATACGCGAGCAAGGGCTGCGGGGTCGGCGTGAGCTGGAAAATAGGAAGTTGGGGAAGTGAATTTTGGCTGCTCCACTTCGGCCGGGAGGTGTCTAAGGTTGGGGGGGAGGCTGTTGACAGGTCTGTTTGTGGGCGTTTGCCGTGAGAGCCGGGGAGGGAGAGTCGGCTGGACAGTTTTATTTTCTTGTTCGCTGCTGGTGGAAAGAGTACACAGAGGTGTGTGCCATTCGTGTTAGAGAATGGCCGTTGTCACACACCAGCTGAAGCAAGATGGAATATGGGTGGATTTAACATCAGATCCTACAGGAGTCCTCCAGAATGCTGAGAAAGTGCGAGCTGCTTTTGCAGCATTCCAAAAAACCTCTCTAGTTTGTGAGAGCACTGCATAAGTTTCATAAGTTGTTTCTAAGTAAGTCTGTGTAGACCTATGGTAGAGAAGATTTAATAATTTAAACACATTTAAATTTGTAGCAGAAACTGAACCTGTAGGTTCAGTTTCACTGTGGAAAATTCTGAGAATTAACTTTGTGTCTCTCTTTTTTTTTTTTTTTGGTGGCTGCCTATGGATGTACAGTTTTCTACCAGCTCCAACCCAGCTGTCTCAAGACCAGCTAGAACTAGAAGAAAGAGCAAGAGCTCAGAGATCTAGGCAGACTGCTCTAGTCTCATCACGAAGGGAACCTCCCCCGTATGGTTACCGGAAAGGATGGATACCACGCGTGCTAGAGGTAGATATTTAAACCGACACTGTAGCAATATGTATGTATTGTTGAGAAAAAGAAATATCTTTTCTAGAGGAAAAGTAAACTCTGAGCATCACAAATGTAATGCAGAGAACTGTGCACAGCCTTACCACGTGCAGAATTCCCATCCAGCCTGATGGATGTATTATTGGGTTGGGGGAAGTTGTTGTAATTAACTGAGTTACTTTAAAAGTTTGATGACAAACAGCCTGTTTTAAGGTTTCTTCTCTTCAGAGGTTGTTTTATGGAAATAGGTCTATGGTACTTTTGGTTTATGGTCCGAGAATGCAGTGATGCTCTGTGAAGGTTATCCATATCGTCCCTCCATCGTTAGTTGTTTAATACACACACAGATCATAGCTGGAATAAGTGAACAGGTGGATAGCCAAGAACAGAATGCTGTGCGGTTCTGTGTGTATTGTGTTCTTAGGGTAGCAAAAGGTAACTGCTAGTAGGGGATTGGGAGGGAGAAATTCATGTTAGAGTTGGGAGAAAACTTATAAATTTGTCAGGTATTCATTGTTTAAGTATGTTACCAGCAAAATGCTTCTGGATGGTGTTTGGTGTATTTAGCTATAATCCGTGTCACTTCAATGTAATCTCAACCAGAATTGTTAAAAGCTAGAATGGCAAATACAGCTGTATGGTTCCAATTCCAAAGGATTTTGGTACAGTTTTTCCACTGTGAGCCACAAATTGCAGAATTTGAAATGGTATTAGACATAATATCCGAGACCTACTGTGGTGAGTCAGAGGCCAGTACTCTTGGGACAAGGCATGCTCTTCAGGTTTTGATACAATATTTCTTGTATGATCCTGGGTTGTTTCAAAGTGCTTCCATTGCCTGAGTTTTTAACAGCTTTACTCTCATATTTATGAGTTAGTCCCATTGTCTTAAAGATTCATGCAGCACCTTGGTGATCCATTAGTGGTAGATAAGGTGACTTCAAACAGTCATTCCTCTGGTTGTCTGATAGTTTTATGGGGTTTCCACATTTAATAAAGCATGTGGTATTAAAATTTATACTTTCACTTAAGTTCCCACCTACAGTTTTCATTACTCATGTTAATATTTTCATGCTTATTCTTTCAGAAGTTAGCAAAAACACTTCAGAAGTCAGGTCAAACAGTTTCCAGCATCACCGGGCCACAAAATGATAGACATCTCAAAAGGCTGTTAGGGACTTCCCTTTCTGCCTCATAAACAAATGCAAATTCTTCAGTAGTAGTTGTTTATGAAATACAACCTTTATCCAATGGTCCTAGAATGCCATCATTGAAAAACAGTATCTGTTCTTAGTAGATCCGGTTACGTAAAAAACTCTGAGGAAGGACTGACTTCTGTTCTGGCTGGTACTGGAGCATTGATTCTGTAACTGCTTGTTGAATGTCGGATATCCAGTGGTAGAAGTTAAATACTTGAAGCTGTATGTCAGGGAGCACTTGAAGCTAGCACAAGCATGTTCTGCTTTGGAAGGAAGCCTTCTGTCCAATTCCTCCAGCCTCAGTCCACACTGTTTGTTGCAGTGGTGTTAATTGTTTGGTCCCCTGGTGAATATGGAGGGGGATCTATCTAAGACAACCATTCCTTTCCCTTGGTCTGGTTTGCTATCAGGCAAAAGCAATGCCATCGCAACAGGGAGTGGGGAGATGCTGCTGCTTTAAGCAAGTGCTTCCTTTGAAGAACTGCTTTTGAACCCATAGCCTGAAGTCGGTCTAGCAGTAGTACCAATTCCATGCAAGTCTTCAGTGTTACTGAGTCAGGGTGGTCTGTTTGAGGAGGTCTTTATTTTACCTGTGTTCCTCAGAGGCTTTTAGAGCAACAGGTTGAACAAGACGAGAAATAAACTGTTAAGAATACTGGGCTATTGGGTGCTTGCCCAGTTCTCAATGTATTCGCATGTCAAAATAAGGAAATAGATAGCTGGCATCCGTGCCATTGTACAGCCATGAGCTGCAGGCTTGAAAGGAATGGAAAGCTTTTTAAATTTCTTCACTTCATTATGGTGCGATAACTAAAATTACAATAGTAGTAATTTTATGATGAAAATCTCTACTGGTTATTTTTTTTTTTACTTCCAGCATTGCTTTATTACAGCAGATAAGTTCTTGGAGTTCTAATTAATAACTTGCATGTGAATTGTTCACGTACTGTCTGTCATATTGTAGTGCCTGCATGTTCGAGTCAGTGATATAGGCTATTTCTCTGTGCAAGAAATAATTCAAGATACTTCTCTGCAAGATGTCTATGCATTTTAATGTCTCTTCTTTTAACAAGTGAAGTTCTGTAGTCAATTGCTCTCTTACAAGCTAATATTGTAAATTTGCTAGAGCATTTATGTTTCATTTTGTTAAAATCAATCCACTGTTTTGTTCCTTTCCCACCAGTGCAAATGTTATGCTATGTGTTTGTCTTTCAGTCATTCACAACTTTTTCTTTTGTGTAGGATTTTGGAGATGGCGGTGCTTTCCCAGAAATTCATGTGGCCCAATATCCACTGGATATGGGCCGAAAGAAGAAAATGTCCAATGCGTTGGCTGTTCAGGTGGATGCAGAAGGAAAAATAAAATACGATGCAATTGCTCGACAAGGACAGTCAAAGGACAAGGTAATATTTTTTTTCAAATGTGTAGATTGGGATGTATACCTGGAGGAGCTATATGTACAGTTGCCAAAATTGCAGAAAGCTGATGTCTGTAGGATTTCAAATTTTAACTGTATCTCAGTTGAGTAACAAAAGTGTTACATCTTGTCTATTCTCATCCTGTTTATCCTAGAAGACTGCAACACCTTTCAAAAACAAGTGAGTTCAAATCAATTACACTCCATGCTGTCATACAGATAGAAAGTAGCCTGACAAAATGTAAACAATACAGTGGTAACATTGTTATTGTGGGGACTTTCATTGTATTTTTACCAGACTTTAGTGTCTGGAATTATTTGTAAAGAGGATGATGCTAAAATACTAAATACATTTATAGAGTTCTGTGATGCTAAATACTTGATAATAATTAGACGTTTGACTTATCCCAAAATGGAAAAAAAAAATTGTTTGGAGCAGCAGAGATAAGAAGTAACAATCATGTTGGTTTTTTTTTTGTTTTTTTTTTGGTGGATGCTTTAGGGCAAATAAGGGAGAAAAGAAAAAAGCATAGTTAAACCCCCCAGTTTTTACAACTTTGTCAAAATACATCTTCACCTATACGATCAGATTCAATTTTCACATAGTAAACCTGTTTGGATTTGAATACCAGGATCTAAGTATATTTGAAAAAGAACTAGAAGTGATGATAAACTTCAGCACAGAATGACTGATCTTCTGCTGTGCTTTACTGGTTCAGAATTTGGAAACTACTGTGAAGAACATACTCTTTGTATGCATATAGGCATATTCTCATTTTGTGGCCATACTGAGCAGTACGGCAGAGCTGAGTAGCGTTTCCATAACTGAGCTCTGTTAGCGGCTGGACTGGAATTATAGTTTCCTAACTTCCTTCGCTCAGCTCTTTCTTCTGGATCAGTTGAATTCTGATTGCATCCAGGTGAATGTAGATGCTAAGATTAAAGACAAAATTTTGTGATTTCAGGGAGAGTAAAACTGTGGGAAAATCAGGTGTTTGAAACACTTTCACTAGAAGACCTGCTATTAGTAAATATGCCATAGGGAGCAGTTCTTCAGTGAGTATTGAGCTGAATACTGAGAAATATTTTCTGTAAGATAGAGGTTTTGATAGTACAGTGTCAATAGGATTACATAGAAAAGTTTTATTATCCTGAGAGTAGCAGTCATAATTCAAATATTTCTTCAATCTTAATACTCAGAGTTAAGAGAAACAGATACTTAGTAGCCTGTAAGAAATAAGATGGAATTTCTGACACTGTTCTGTGAGCTGCTTGTTTGGTCTGAGTTAAGAAGCAGACTTTGCTTTTGCTACAGTTTATGGATTTTTTTGAAGTTGAATTTAGTGTTCTGCCTTCTTGTAGCGGCAGCAGTTCCATCATCAGGCCCTGCATCTAGGTGGCTTGTCAGCAATTTCTGCTGTTGTACTGGTTCATCTCTCTCGCATCTGTTCCCTTAGATATTTAAAAAATAGTTGCTTCAGAGAATTTTCCTTTAAAAATGCTGACATAATTGAGATAGTCTGACAAGCCTTCTGTTTGGGGCTGGCAGAAAGTCTGCTAGATGTGAAAGACGGGATAATGTTGATAGATCTGGATGCATGACCTTATGGATCTGGGGATGCAGTTCCATGTGGTTATCCAGAGGAAGGACTTCCAGCACTACGGCTAGCTCTTGTGCTGCTGTGAATTCTGCCAATACTTCCTGTACTTGCATGACTGGAAGACAGGCTAAAATAAGGCTTGGGGAATCAATAATTGACATACAATGGTGAAACTAATGCCCTGTCTGCTTAATAGGAGAAAAAAAAAAAAGGATATGTAATTGCTTGCTACATTTTTATTAGGACAGAAAAGAGAGTGAAATTAAGGAATGGAATTATTAGGTCCATTACTTGTTTCCTGGCAAAAGTGGTTTTTCTATGCAGGAGATAGATTTTTTCTTTCAGGTCCAAGGCTGTGGCTTAGACATGAATGGAGAAAAAAGGACCACAAATCTTGTCTACGGTTTTCTCTCAAGATTGTGAATTCAGTTGAAACATTCATAAGGGAATAGTTCCAATGCTGAAGGAACTCCTATCACAGCAAGGGGACAGGTTAAGACAACATGAATAGAACTAAAATAATTTCTGAAGTACTTGTTACTCATAACTTATTCACCTTCCTCACAGAGTTTGATTTGAGAGCTTGTTGCCTGTTTTGTTTCTGTGGTATGCTTGTCAGGCTTCCAAACAGCGTTGTAACGACTTCTGAGGTGTTACATGCCTCATACGGAGGAATCAGAGGAAGACACTCGTTCTGCAAGGCTTAATAGTAGCTTCTTGACTTACATGTAAGATTGATGAGTGCTGTACAGAGCTCTTCTGGATATATAGAATAAAATGTATTGAGAGCAGGGATTTAAATGTTAAATGAAGAACGTTCTGTCAAGACACTTGCCTCTATCAGATATCTTGTGGGAACTCTGAATGCAATTGATGACTAAATCCTACCATGAGATAGTTAGGTAAGATTGTTCTTTTTCTGCTGTTACGATGGCATGTAGATTTCTAATTGCTGCCTGTTAAGGCTGCCTCATCCAGAAAAAGAATTGTCTGTCTGTACCAAAAATTAAGCGTTTCATTTGTGGCTAGGAGATTCTGCTTTTTAGGCCAATGCTTCCATTTAAATTCCCTACATGAAAAATGGTAGGGAATGAGCATATTACAATATCAAACGGACACAGTTTTCTCTTGATCCTGGATCAATAAAATGTCTGTATTTTCATGTTAAAATGGTGTAAATGTCTAGAAAAACATCACAGTGCAACAACATCTTTCATTTGCCTGTCTGTATCACCTCAGAAAAAGGACTCCAGTTAGGACATGCAAGTGTGTCGGGTTTTGAGGAAGACAAAATATTTGGTGGTTTCAGGCAAATTTCATACATGTTATTGATATCTTCCACATTACTGCAGCTTTCCACTGGCATGCGTTATTTTGGGGTTTAACTAGTTCACGTAACTCATTTGTACCTCAGTATGCTGTCGTTTTGAGTGAACCTCTTCGATTTTTTTTTTCCTATTATGTCTTCTGGGATAATCTTTGGGTAGCGAGACATCTGGATTTAGAATTAGAGGACCACTGCTCTGCAGTTGTCCTTCATTCAGCCTTTAAGATGCTGCGATATTGTTTATAGTATTAGAAAGGATTAAAATTTTAGGAGTGAAAGATGAGAAGCAGTAAATGGCTCATGTGTCAAATTAATACTGAGGCTAAAGGTCTGTTTCATAGTTGGACATGCACTTTATTATAAAGTTGAAATAATAGCTATAATAACTTTTAACTTTTTGAATTAAGACTCTCTGATGTTATTTGTTGGATTAATGTGAGACATTAGTGCAGTATATTAGCACTTTTCCCTCTGTAATTATCTAATAACATTCTTTCCATACATTGTAAATTGGGACTTAGAAGCTGGTGACAGCTAGGTGCGTGTTCCATGAAGACTGAACTGCCTGTATAAGGGGAAGTGTCGAGAAAAGATTTCTTGAGCATTTTTCTCCAAGAACATAGCAAATGTAATGAAATGAAAAATTCTAGATACTGAAAAAGACATATATGAAAATCTTAAGAAATCCTTGAAAACAGAAATATAAACTTGAGTTTTCTGTTTGTTTTGGAGCCTGAAGAAGCAGCATAGGAAAGGGAAGTGGGAAACTGTATCTAATTCCCATTCTGAAAGTGATTTATGTATTTGTATTTCATCAGATTGTTGTTTGCTGTTGTTTTTTTGCAAATATCCCATCTGTAAATCGGACTGAAGAGTACATTCTTATTCTGTGGAAGTCATTGAGCAATGTGTAATTGTATACAATAAATACATTACAGTTAATTGTTGCATACTGTTGTATACAATTTAATTAATACCCAGAACTTAATCAAGGCCTGAAATATTCCTTTGAAATACGTCAATTTATTTGTGTTCTCCAGCACTAATAAAATATGTTGTCTTTCAGATTATTTACAGCAAATACACGGATCTTGTCCCAAAAGAGGTCATGAATGTGGATGATCCTGAACTGCAAAGACCAGATGAGGAGACAATTAGAGAGGTATCGTAGGCACTGATGTGCCTGGTTATTAGAGGTACATTGTATGTCTTGCATATTTGATGAGGTGCATACTGTGGTATTTTTGCCTTCAGATAACAGAGAAGACAAGAGCAGCCTTGGAGAAATCAGTCTCACAGAAAATTGCAGCAGCCATGCCAGTTCGAGCAGCTGACAAATTAGCTCCTGCACAGTACATCCGGTACGTATTGCTGGTGCATGTGTATGACATTACATATAAAATCAGAACGTTCCTTTAATTTATGAGAACAGAAATTCCTCTTAAATTCTTTTCTTCTGTAAGTAGGATGAAACTAGTTTGTGTATTTTGAATTAACCTGCTGATGACAACACAGTTTGAAGTGTGCTGAAGTATGTCAACGTGTCATGAGTTGTGGCACTTAAGGAGGCTTATTGCTTTAACAACAAAAATACAGATTTGTCAGGGAGGACTATGGGTGATGCTGCCCTAATAATAATAATAATAATAAATAAAAATAATAATAAAAATATGGAATTATTAGGAAGCTGGTCCTTGCTTATAATGACTTCCTGAATCTGGGTTGAGGCAGGAGAGCATGGCCCTGGGAAGATGCGTTCTGTCTAGTGTAGTTGATTATCTGCATGTAGTCCAGTGCAGTTACCAGCTCCTGGCATTTACAGTGGAAGAGTCTTTAACTGGTGTGGATAAAATTAAAATGCCACTAGAGCAGTAAATTGAATAAAATCTGAGGTGGGAAGGGAATACCCCACTGGCTGCCTGCAGAGAGTTGAAGCGCTTTGTTTTATCCAGGTACACACCATCGCAGCAAGGTGTTGCCTTCAACTCTGGAGCAAAACAGAGAGTTATTCGGATGGTGGAAATGCAGAAGGATCCTATGGAGCCTCCAAGATTCAAGTAAGTAGTCACAACTTCTTCATAAAAAAAAAAAGATTCTGAAGTATATTCCCGTACAACATGCTCATAGCAATTTTTTTGTTACTTGTTCAGAATTAACAAGAAGATTCCACGTGGACCACCTTCTCCTCCAGCGCCTGTAATGCATTCTCCCAGTAGAAAGGTATGAAATACCGTAGCTGTTCTAATTTTTAACTTGTAGGTGGATTCCCAAATTCTGCTTTGATCCAGTTCATTTCTGTGCACCTTCTCTTCCCTGTCCTTTTAGTATGATGTTAAGTGATAGATTGGTGCCCAACAAAGACTATTTTTTCATTCGGATGGTTCCAAAACTACCTCTTTTCTTATGTAACTTGTCAAAGCTTGAGTAAGTTTCCTGTGTATTTTATACAAGTCTTTATTGCTGGGGTTCTCTGTGGTGTGAATGAGTAGACAAACTTTAGCCTTGGTATACCCATGCTACTCATAAACAAGACATAAGGCTTTTCTTGTGTTGTGAAGGATTATCTTCTCTCTGAGAGATGAGTGTAGTGGTTCTTCAGTTTTTTACAAGTTGAACTGCCATTAAGTTTTCAAGTGTTAACAAGCTGGCTGTAAGTTCTGGTCTGTGATGACAGTTCAAGAGGGTGGCTGAATAGCTATGTTGTAACTTTCTTTAGTGTTATCAAAGGTACAGTGCAGAAATGAACATTGCCTTGCTGCTAAGAAGAGTTGTTTTCTTGTAGCAGTGTCCTGAAACTTGTACTCCAAATGATGTCAATAGTTTTATAGCTGCCTTTAAGAAAGAAAACAGTATGTCCTTTTGCTATAAATCTAAAGATGACTTTGCTTTCTCTCCTCTATCAGATGACTGTGAAAGAGCAACAAGAGTGGAAAATTCCTCCGTGCATTTCAAACTGGAAAAATGCAAAGGTAATTAAGTTGTCATAAAATCACCTTTCTAATGCTGCACCTTAGTGGGGGACATCTCTGAATGATGTACAGCCTGAATAATACTGGTTTTAAATCCTGAGAGTGACACAAACTGGCTTCTTCCAGCGTGCAGAACATGCAATTGTACAGCTCAGTTTTTTTCTCTCTGGCATATTAGAGTTGTCAAATTGACAACAGTATAGAGCAGAGAGAATATATTACTTCATGGCTGAGATTATACATTTTGAGAGGAAAAAAATGACATTAGTTAAAATCCCTATAATAGTGCACTATGTGGAGCCTGAAACCAAAGTCTTTGGAGCTCACAAAGTAAGCCCGTCTACACTGAAAAAGGGAAAGGTAGTTTTTAGAGAACCCAGCATGTTTCTTTTTAGTGTTGCAGTCAGTCTCTGGAAAGTTACCCTTTTGGTGTTCTTGCATTAATTTATCCTCATTAGTGGTTAGCTTAGCTATTTTTACTTCTTGTTTGAGTAGGTATGTCCTATACCTTCATTTTTCTTCAGTAGCTAAGTTTCTGTTCAGAGAGAAGCAGAATTTATAATATCCTGCAATGACCAGTCTAATTGTTCTCAAATATAACAAGCTGTTGTTGTGAGGAGGCCTCTCTGAATGGAGGAAGGAAAAGCTGCCTGTTTTGATGTTATTTTTCTACCCAAACACAGCTGTATAACTGGGACTGACACTAATTAGTAGATCGAATTTTAGGTTACAGATGCTAATACCAAAGCAAAAAATGTGTAGAGCTCTCTAAAGAATCTTAAAATATCTTCTATAAATACTTCCAGTTTTCAGCTTCTAAAGGCAAAGCTGGCATTTAGTGTCTTTTGCTTTTGATAACAGCTTTGTCCCTTACTTTCTCATTTTTGAATCATCTGACTTCTTCGTAGGTATGAAAACAGTTTGGGGAAAGTTTTAAGCACAAACAGTAAAACCGTGTGGACTAAGAAAGCTAATACCTGTAGTTCTTAACACAAAGAAAAAGTGGAGCTTATTAATCAAAAACTCATTCTCATTTTTATGAAGATGCAACTTGAAGGGAAAATATGATCTAGATTTGAGATAGGGTGGAATTGGAGGGAAGCTTAATACTGCCTGGTATGAATCTGGAGTACATGTAAAAGAGGTTTATTTCAGCCTATTTATGAATGGCCAAGTTCTGTGTTTTGTGTTGTGTTTTTTCCTTACACAATGAATCTAATAGTTTGCTATTAAAAATGTCAATGTCTGTGATTAACTGCCTATCTGTTTCCACTTTAGGGTTACACAATTCCATTAGACAAGCGTCTGGCTGCAGATGGCAGAGGATTGCAGACCGTTCATATTAATGAAAACTTTGCCAAGCTCGCTGAGGCTCTCTATATAGCTGACAGAAAGGTCAGGTGGTTGTTGAAACTGTTCTCTTTCATGCGGTTTTAACCTTCATTATATGTTTATTTCCTTGAGAAAATCAACTGGGAATAGTCTATAGCATTCTGGTCTGTCCTGCTTCTGGGCTTCCATAAGGTTTTGTCCCTATTATCTTTGAGTCGGTGGCTCAGTGTGGGGTTAAATTATTGGATGTTGTGTCTATTTCTTCTCAGCTTGAAGGGCTGTGGTTATCTGGCTTTGAACTTTAACTTTATAGCTCAGCTCCTTCCCTGTTTACTGTGCAGTTCTAGGACAGATGATCTGCTTGCATCCCAGGTGTTAGCTTTCTGTCATTTTAACTAGGGGTCTTATATGTACAGGCTCGTGAGGCTGTAGAGATGCGTGCCCAGGTGGAGAGGAAAATGGCTCAGAAAGAAAAGGAGAAACATGAGGAAAAGCTCCGAGAAATGGCCCAAAAAGCAAGGGAGAGAAGAGCTGGGATCAAAACCCATGTTGAAAAAGGTATGTTTCTTTGTTACTAAGAAACTACAGTGTTGTTTGTTTGTTTTTAACGCTTTTTGAAGTGCATGTTTGCAGATATAACCTGAGAATTTATAATACTTAAATGTCAACATTAACCATGACATCTCTTCTTATGTCTTCACTTCGACAGTCAGTGTGTTTGGTTACTTAGTGGGGGTCTGTTTTGGTGGGATCTGAGTTTAATACACTGCTGTGAGGTTGAGTGTATACAGGTTTAGGACTTTGAGAAATTCATAATTGCAACTGGATTGGTACGTGTAATGGCTTTCGTGGACTGCTATAATTGATAATTTTTCAGAAAACAATTGTTCTGACTTCATCTGTGAGAACTAAACCATCTTTAAGTTTTCAAAGATAGTAAATAATAATTTGTTTCTCATATTATTATACCTGGTCTTATAGAGCTATAGTAATGTTGACCACTAGGCCCAAAATCTAAAAACCTAAGTCATAACCACTGTGATAAATTACATTTCAAAGATCAAGGTGTTGAATTTACAGAGCAGTTCTCTTACTTTGCTAAAAGGTGGAGGATATGGTCATACAGTAGCAAATACTGCAGCTGGGGTGGACTAACCTCTTTCCAATAGTGCAGGCAGGGGGACTGGCAGGCTGGAGAGCAGCTCTGCTGAAAACCACCTGGGAGTGCTGAACATAAGCCAGCAGTGTGCCCTGGCACTAGCAATATTGCAAGGGGCATACTAAGCTGCATCAGCAGGAATGTAGGTATGAGATTAAGGAAAGGAGTAGTTTCCCTTTGCTGATCATCTGTTAGACTGCATCTGGAATGTGGTACAAGATGGACATTGATAAACTGGAGTGAGTTTAGTGGAGGGTCACCAAAATGGTCAGGTGGCTGGAGCAGCTCCATAGTAAGATGCTGAGAGGATTGAAGCTTGTTCTGCCTGGGGGTACCTGAGGGAAGCCTTCTTACAAGGAGATCAACAACTATCCCGTGGAAGAATGAGATAGTAGGCAAAATTTGAAGTGGGATGTTCCAGCTGTGTATCAGGACAAGAGTTTTCACCAAAAGAACAACAACCAGTGGAAAGAGTTGTCCAGAGAGGTAGTCTCTGGCCTTGGAGGGTTTACAGACCAAAGTAGACAGAGCTCAGAGCAATCTGGTTTGATTTCAGCATTGATCCTGCTTTGAGCAGGAGGCTGAAATAGACGCTCCTTCCAATCCAAGTGATTTAGTGATACTGGGTCACAGAAGGTTCTTCCAAGTGCTTAGA
Organism: Anas acuta; assembly: GCF_963932015.1. NCBI lineage: Eukaryota > Metazoa > Chordata > Aves > Anseriformes > Anatidae > Anas > Anas acuta. Next base: position 22,887,880 of record NC_088983.1, read on the forward strand.
TGCCTGTGGTTGAACAATATTTTTATACTGACATGTAATAGAAATAAGTGTATGATACAATCGCCTGTGGGTTTTCAGGATATTCATGTATAGATGGATGGACAAGTATTCTAAGGCATTTTAAGTTGGGAAAATATAGTTGTTGGATATGCCTGCTTGGGGTCTCTTGTCAAGGACAGTTAACTGCTTGTGGTGTGAGAAAGTTTTCCATGTGATGTTTATTTAAAATGTAACATTTTAAACAGTGCTAAGGGCCACTTCTCTTTTGGAAATCAATACTAAATTCATCACTGTGCCAATATTTGTGCCATAGTTAATTCAGACTTCAGTAGTTGTGTATAATGAGCAATTTTGCATTTGTTCAGAGGATGGAGAAGCTAGAGAAAGGGATGAAATAAGACATGACCGGCGCAAAGAGAGGCAGCATGACAGGAATCTCTCCAGGGCAGCCCCTGACAAAAGGTGAGTCACAGTGATACATCCTGTATTTTCAATGAGATCTGACCAGCATCAGTGGCTTTATTCCTTGAAGCTGATTGTTGGAAGTGAGCTTAGATTTATGAATGTAAGTTCAAGCATCTTGTTTCTCTCAGCCAGTAAGATCTCTGAGTCTAAATGGTTTCTGTATGCTTAAAATCTCTAATATATTAAAATTAGATTGCACAGCCTTTCTAGAATATAATGAACACTGTTTCATGAAAAAAATAAATAAGACATATTAGACCAAGTCAGCTTGATATAAAGTGCAGACAGTGGAAAGTAAATTTAAATGTTAATTCCAGCTGAACATAACTTTACAAATGTTTCCTTTTCTAGGAGACAAATTTTAAATGTTACCTAGTAAAGAACAGTAATGGCTAACATACGGTATCTGGGGCAAATTGTTAGCAGCTCATACAAAATTGGCTTGCAGTTGAGTGTATCAACAAGTATGGTTTATCTGACTCAATCTTTATTAAAATTTTAAATTCAGGTCAAAGCTGCAGAGAAATGAAAACAGAGATATCAGTGAAGTTATTGCCTTAGGGGTACCCAACCCTAGGCCATCCAATGAAGTCCAATATGACCAGAGGCTGTTCAACCAGACCAAGGTAAAAATACCTTTTCACAGCTGTGTAGTTTTCTATGAGAACACACCAACAGTTCATCCTGCCCTAGAGAGCATGGCTAGAGTCCTAAAGGGACCTTGTTTTTACAGATGGTGTGGATGAGCTCTGAAAGACATCTCTACATAACTAGTAGCAAACTACTGATCTTCCTTATCCATAGCTGATGCCACAAAAATGAGATATTCAAAATGTATAACTGGATGAAAGTGGATTGGGTTTGTGGGGAGAAAGTGTATGTGGGGGTTGTTTTTGCCCTCAAGTTGCAGCGACTTCATTTTCTTTGTATAAATGCACTGATTGAATAGGGGAAATGTGCTCTGAAAGAGAAGCAAGTAAATACTTGCCATTCCCATTACTGCTTCTGTGAAAAACCCTTCTGAAGATATAAATAGTGAACGGCAACATTTGTTGTCCCTGAACTTTGTACTATTGAGAGATGAAAAAGTAGATTAGGCTTTAAAAAGTCCCTCAATAGTCCTGCAGTGTGTCAATCATTCTTTTTCACGTCTCCAATGAAAGACTTGCAGGCAGAAAGGGAAGCTGACGAATCAAAACTGAACAAGCAGGCAGTTCTACTTCCATGGTTTACATAAACTTGTGCAATTTGGATCAGTCAGCTTAAATTGTGTTTTCCAGAAATCCTGAAAAACATGCGTTTCTGTGTGGTTGTACTTGGCCATTATAGACAGCTGTACTTGCAGGGCACACTGACATGATCCATTATTCTGAAATATGAATGGCCAGCAATCCTTCCCGTTGCTTTGTGACAGAGTAGAAGTGGCGCTAAGTGAGGCTGGTAATCATTGTGTCATGTTGTCTGGTCTTAATCCCAGAGCCAAAACTACTCATACCCTAATGAAGTGCTTGAACCCGCTGGAAATCAGCAGTAAATCACACAACAGCATCTTTTTGTATCTGTCTGACAGCATGCCTGTATCTTGATGTTAAAATTAATTTAGCAGGTTTTGGACTCATTTGTGTTATACAGCTGTACATCTTTCTTCTTCACAGGGTATGGACAGCGGCTTTGCTGGAGGGGAGGATGAAATTTATAATGTTTATGACCAGCCTTGGAGAAGTGGAAAAGATATGGCCCAAAACATCTACAGACCAAGTAAAAATGTGGATAAGGACATGTATGGTGATGATCTAGAGGCTCGAATAAAGACAAATAGGTAAGGGGGGAAAAAATACAAAATATTCTTAATTAGGGTTCTGAAGTTAAAAGCAACTGAGTATCATCTCTTCTGCCCTCCCAGGTTTGTTCCCGACAAAGAGTTCTCTAACTCGGATCGTAACACCAGAGGGAGAGGCAGAGATGGACCAGTTCAATTTGAGGAAGATCCCTTTGGTTTGGACAAATTTCTGGAAGAAGCCAAGCAACATGGTGGTTCGAAACGGCCTTCTGATAGCAGCCGCCCTAAAGAACACGAGCATGAGAGCAAAAAGCGGAGGAAGGAGTAAATGCCTCTGTTCCCTGAGTAGCAAAGAAATGGACTACTTGCTTGGACTTCCTTCAAAAGGCATTTTTAATATCACGGAGGTGTGTAGGGGGATGGCAGTACGTAAAGCAGTTCAGAACTCTTGTGCCAGGTGGAGATGCATGTACACCTTAGTTCTTCGACATAGGACAGCTACCCAGGGAGAGCGGAAGAATGGAGACCACTTTGAAACATTTCACAGGGGAACTGTTCTGTAGCAAGTGATCTGACTTTGCTAATTCCCTGTTGCCCAGCATCTCAGGGTAAGAATGTAGCCCCTTCCTCCAGCTTTAGTTTTTGTAAGTAGCTGAAGCTTTTATTTCATCTGTTAAAAAGCTCTCCTGCTGTATATAATTACTGTCTCATGCTATAATGATTCGGTGTTTCTTTAGTGTGGTTCTATACTTTATTTGAACAAGGAGGGGAAACAGCTGGATTCTGTTTTAAATCAAATACTCATTCATAGTTTCTCCATAATCTTTATTTTAGTTTCTTTACGTTTAGTGAAATAAAGCCACCTTCCACCACTCATTTACTCGTTGTCTTCTTTCTGCTGATTGAATCTTCTACTTTGCTGCGGTTTGATAGAGAGCTGAAAACAATGGATAGTATTCGCATTAGGCAAGAAGTTGTTTGTTGTTGTTGTTGTTTTTAAAACTTCTGATATTTTAAAACATTTGTATGGAAGGTAGACCTGTCCTCTTGCATGAGGTAGAATCACAAATATTCAGTTCCTGGTAGGAAAGTTAAAAAGATTCACATGGCAACAGTGATGTTTATCAGCAAAACCTCTTCTAAGCTTGGAATTTGAAGTGGAACAGAAGGTAACTAAACCTAGCACAGAAAATGGGAGACGTGATCATACATTTTCCTTCTAGAGAACCTTGCGTTTCTTAAGAAATGAAGAAGCCAAATCACCTTCTGCTTTTCATTTCACTGCAAAGAAGCATCATAACTCCTGTTTAGAGTATACTCCACACCACACACACACACCCTAGCAGGTAAAGGAAGGCGGTTATTTTACAACTTCAAGAATAAAATGTAGCAATGTTTCCAGAAATAAAGAAACCGACACTAAATATTGCTCTCTGCTAGTCATAGTACTTACTTCAAATAGGATGGTAGTTGTATGCAGCTCTGGTACTTTCAGCTCAGTTTATGACATTAGCTTAGGGTCTGGCTTGTCACATTTCAAGACTGAATTCACTAAGCTACTGCTTGATTTCTGCTCCCCTTCTGCACTACAGTTTAACGCAGAGGTCAGCTCTTAGGAGTATGTCCTGAGATAACCACAGTCAACATACTGCTGGCAGCTCTGCAGCATCTTGCAAATTTATTCTGCTCTTGACAACTCTGCATTGAAAGTTTCAGGAGCCTCGCTGTCAGAACAATATGGCTGGATTCTTACTGAGTGTTCAAAGACATTAACTGATCAGATTTCTTGTGCTATATTGTGTAGCTAGGTCAGATGAAGCACATTCAAATCTACAAGGAAATCCCCTCAGTAATTCCTCCCTATTTAGTGACTATACCAACATCAAATTTCTAGTTGTCATTCCACCATCACTTGTTTTCACTGAAATTTAAAGCTTAGCTTTACTCTGTCATCTTCCTTCTATTCCCCAACACAGAAATTAAATGTTGGAGTCTGCCTCCAGAAAGCTTTATTACAAATAAGTTGCACAATGGTTTCTGAACAGTTTTACCACATTCATGTTCCTTTACCTTAGCATAGGAAAAAGCTTTGATCTCTGGTATGGGATCTCTATGGTGTCTATGGATATATGACCCTAATTAGTCAAGCGGAGATGGTGGAATAAACAATATTACTTATTTAAAACACACCAAACGCATACTTAAGTGGCAAAACACATAATCTCACGTGAATTTGTATGGCAGTATTTTGATGTTACTGTATTCAAAAGAAGATGGAGTTAAAGACCCAGCTCATTATGTTATTTCATTAAAGGATTTGTCATCTATTACCTTGGAACCTTCAAGTATGTGAGAGTCCTTTTGAAGTGTATTCTGAACATCTTCTGGAGATGAGAATTTAATCCAGCAAAAACGTTTGTGAAAGCCTGTATCTTTGTCCTAGTCACCAATTAAAGAGAAAAAGCAGTTAATATACGAAGTGTTCACATAGGCTGTTAACAACTTTCTCTCAATGTTCAACTTAAGGATTCAGAATTTATCAGAAAACTTAGTGTACCTGTTTCAGAAGCTTGTTTCATACTTTAAGGCGTTTACTTTCACAGACAGCACGTGGGGGGCCTAGCAGAGGCTGTTCTGCATCCCTTTTTCTCAATTTGAGTCCAGCGATCAAAAAATTTTAAGATTTTAAGTTATAGTTGAAGACTGGAATAATGCATAGCTGGATGTTTCAAACTGCAGTTACCTACTATTAAGCCAGTCACAACAGAACTGACATTTAAATGGCTGCCTGATTTGAAAATAAGCCTTCTCAACGACTTGAAAGCTATTCAGCAAGATAAAGCAGCTGCTTACAGCACTGGAAAAGCAGGCTGCAATTCTAGATGACAAGCATTTAACTGCACCAAAAAGAAAAAAGTTTTGTTTTTTTTTTTAAGAATAATTTGCCAGTCTGAAGAGACAGTTGTCAATAAAGCAGGGATCGGTGCAGGAGGCTCAGGTCTACTGAAGTGCCTATTATCGCAAGCTCCTGAATTCACTGAACGTCAGGCATGACTGCCAGCACTCCCAAATAGCAGCAAAGCTTCTGTCCACAAGGTATCAGGGTCATGTTGCCCTGTTTCGGTATCCCAGCCAAGTCTTTACTGGGGTGTCTACAGGCAGACTTTGGGAACTCTGGCAGTTCTAGACATTAATGAATGCTCCTAAAGTTATCACCACGTCAAAACATGTGCAGCACTTCTGACTTTAATCAACAATGAAGGCAGGTTTAAGGTAAGCTACCCTACCTACCTCAGCAATGGAGCAACACGTTCTGTTCCAAACCCGAGAAGCTGTGTGTGGCAGACACTTCCTGAATGTGCCCTGAACTTCAGCTTTCAGCAGTAACTAGACTGCTTTCTGCACTTCCAAACTGTTCTCCAGCTGATAACAAATCTAATTTAACAGAAGCTCACTACACACTTAGCTTCATTTAACAAACTGCTTTACAGACAAGTAAAAGAACCTCTGCTCCTTCAGTAATTATTTGTAGGCATTCCTCTTCTGCTCTGTTATGGATGCCTTTTTTTTATTATTATTGTTCTCTCCAAGAAACTGCACCAGACACTGGAATCCATAATCTACGTGCTCTAAATTGGATAACTGAAGGGCAGAGAGGCAGGGACAGCTGATAGCTCGGGAGCACGTGAGGGGGAAAGGATTTCAGGAGAGTTCCTTGCTCTGGGCAGTGTGTGAGCACCTTGGGCAGGCAAAAACCTCTCTGTTAGGCTCAGGAGAGGAAACACGTGCATGGTTTATTGGCAGAAATAAAGTGAAACTGCAGCAGAGAACCTACTTGAGTCAATTAATAAGAGGTATTTTTATGTTAATTATTGAAAAAGGGTAGTAACAGTACTCTGAGGGATGCGTTTTCTAAGACTTGGATGAAAAACGTTGAACTTGAACAGAGCAAACCCAGCACCCACAGAGGAAGGGAACTGAGGGGCTGGGAGCCCGGCGATGCCCTCGGAGGGGGGGCTGCCGAAAGCGCTCCCGGCTGAGGGCCCGTCCCGCCCCGTCCCGCCCCGGGTACTCACGAAGGGCAGCTGGCACCGCTGCACGGCCCCGAACTGCGCGAAGTACTCCTTCAGCTCCTCTGCGGGGGGAAACAGCGCGGTTATCACACGGCCCCAATCCCCCCGCGACCCCCCGGAGATCCCAAGCCCCCACCCCAGCCCGCGGGCAGGGAGGGGAGGCGCTGCGGGGCGCACTCACTGCTCGACACCGTCCAGGGCACATCGGCCACGAAGATGTCGAAGCCTCGCCGTGCCCGCCGAGCCGCCCGCACCGCGCCGGCCGCCGCCATCTTGTGCTGCTGCTGCTGCTGCTGCGGCCGCCCCCGGCCCGCCCCGGCTGCGCGCCCCGCCCGACCGCGGCGCCGGGCCCAAAATGGCGGCGGCGCTGGGCCGGGAGGGCGGGGAGGACGCCTTCAGGCGGCTCTTTCGCTTCTACCGGCGGAGAGATGCCTCCGAGCTGCGCGGCGTGCTCGATTTCTCCGCGCCGGGGGGGCAGGTAACGGCGGGGGGGGCAGGGAACAACGGGATCCTCCCGGCCGCCCTCACGGCAGGCTGTTAGTTGGCGCCGTGTGGTGTGGCCCCGCTGGGGGAACGAGTGAGGTGTAGGGGGGTGAGGCGGCCTCAGCCCCTGAGGCATCGCGGCCGTGGGGCTGCTGCCGCTGTCCCCGGTGTGCCGGGAGCTCCCCCGTGGTGCCCCGAGTGGGGCCGGTGCCGGAGCCAGCCCCGGTCACCCGGCGGTGCCTGAGCTGAGGGAGGGGGCGGTCGTGCCGGGTGCTGTGTGCAGGCAGCTGGCTGAAGCTGCCGCTGTAACAGGAATCCTGCTTGCTGGTTTTCTGGTTTTGCTTATGTTTATTTACTGCTGTTGTTAACTTGTTATGCCCCAATAACTGATCTCTAAAGTCTCTTATAGAACCAACCACACGTTATTTAAGGGAATCGAAGTGTCATGCAGACTGAAAAAAGTAACCTTTTATGTTAGCTGATGCTATTTATTATTATTAACGCTATTTCCTGGGCCTGTCAGTTATCATTTCGGTCCCGAAATAGTTGGGTGAGCCGGACAGGGAGCCAGGCTTTGGCTCTCCCACCTGAGGAGCTGTTGGCTGCAGTTCTGGCTGTCTTCTAGAAAAGTTTCTTTTTCTTTCTTCCTGTCATGCCACAAGCATCTGGCCCAGCTGTCAGTTCGGGCAGTCAGGAGTGCATCTGAAAGTAGCGTTCAGTTATTCATAGTTAGTAGTTCTGAGATATCCTGAGTTACTCAGAAGTGATCCTTTAAACTCATCTCCCATTTTGTCACATCGCAAAAGGATAATGGATGTTTCCTAAAGTACTGTTAAGCATGGATTCTCCACGAACCTATACAAATACAGGGCACAGAGAATATAGTTGAAACAAAACTTGACCTAATTTTTCATGTTTCAAATCTTTAGTCTTTTTTTTTTACTGTTCTTTTAAAATAAATATTTTTCTATCTTTTCAGGCAACAATTTTGATGCTGTGAACTGGACACAAAACCTGACCTATTTGAAATTGTTCAAGGTGTTAGCGTTAAACAAGGGAGTTGTTAACATTTCAGCCTTTCTTGAGCTTGCAGCAATCCTTTATCAAATAAAGGATTCCAGCCTTACAACCCTTCTGGGAAATTCATAGGCCTTGAAAGCATCACAAGCATCTGTCCCTTCTCCATGTCTTTCTTTTGTGCAGGCTACCTTCTGAGATCAGTTGATAGCTCACTGGTGAAAGCATCTTTTATTCCTCTTTTCCCCCAGGTTAAAAACATGTGGCTTTTCCCTTAAAGAAGAGCTACAGGCCAGCCAGATTGACCCAGATACTATTGTTCCTTTTTTCTCAGAAAAGTGCTTCAAGTGATTGAGCTCTCCAGTGAAGTGTGACATGCCCCAGCTGCCCTGCTACAAAGAGTATTTAACTGATTCAGCACGCGTAATTTTTCATCACAGAAACAGGTCCTGTTCTCAGGAAGCCCTGGCAGCAGCAGTTTGAGGAGACAGAGGTGGCAAAGGCTCAGTCAAAGAAATTGCCCTCCTGGGGTTGTTCCACAGACAGGACTCAGAATTAAGCTCTGCGAGGCTGGCAGTCACAGAGCTGCTTTTGGCAGGTAGTTGACAAATTGGAAAAACTGAGCGTGTTTCCAGAAACTGCTCCCCAGCAGCAGTTTAGCAACTTCTCACAAATGTGATGCATGCAGTTTTGACTCATTGCTCAGAAGATTGCAAACAGACCGGTCAGCCTGCAGAGACTAATTTATGCCTTGCTCACCTCTGCAGAATCTGAGTGCTTGCGCTTGGGCCTTAATTTTGTATACGCTTCAAATTGGTGTCAACCAAATCTTGCCTGCCTCTGCCTGCTTATTCCTACAATGCCTGCGCAGCTCTTTCCTTATACCAGCCTCTACTTTTGCACAGCTGTGTTGACAGCTGGACTGGGGAACTGAGCTGGAACAAAACCAGCCTGCCTCGACCCTGTCCTCCCTAAGAAAGTCTGCAGTCCTGAGGGAAGAAGGCAGTGAGAGCTTGGATAAGTTTCTTTCCTTCAGCAACAGTGTAGGCTTATTGCAGCTTAAAACACGTTATTGTGGCCCAGTACGGTGAGAAAATACATCTTGCTGATCCTTGTGTAGGAAACAGGAGCAACAATGTGGTATTCAGCATTTATAGGGTTTCTGCAGTCCTTCACATCAGACAACTTTGCATGTTTTATCCTTGTATCTTTTCTCCTGTAAATTACAGATGAGGGTAGTTATCCACCCTATGGAATTAGGAACAAAAAACAGTAATTGGAAAATGCTCTGAAGGTATAAAGTGTTACGAGTAATAAATATTGCACTCTCTCGTGAAGATTGATAATTGGCAGAATGTTTTTTACAGCCTTGAGGCTGTACTGGAGAAATGGACAAACAGTGCAGATTTTTTTTCCCTATAAATTGTTCCTTATGAATGAAAGACATCTCTCCTGATCCCTGAGTCTCATAGAAATTGTAGGTACCTTTTGATTCTTACATTAAGTACCTACCAGCCCTGTTAGTAGCTGTTTGCCTTGTTGTGGTCACGATTATTCAGACAATAGTTTTGTGGTACAGATGGCATTTTCCCAAGATTCCCTGAGTATGATGTTCTGGAATAGGGTAGCACTCTTTCTTTTGTACAGGTGCTATTTTTGGATGAGTTTTGTCTCTCTTCCTGTTGTTTTTTTTCCCTCTCTTTAAAAGATGCATTTTCTTTTGCCAGGTGTTCAGATCACATCTCAGTATTTCTTCAGTCAGTGACCAAGATGCTTCCCGAGCAGGATTACAGCCAGTTAGCCGGTGGAAAGCCTATGGCCTCAACGGCTATCCAGGTAGGTACCTCTTGATTGCTAGAAAAATCTCATGCAACCTCATTGCTTCTCATTCAGGTATCTTCCATCTTATCTTCCTTGTTCTGCCTAAAAAATCTATTTTGATTTGTCTCAGCATAATTTAATGGTGGTGGTGCGTTTTCTAAGTGCAGTAGAACAAACAACTCAGTTAAAGGGTGGGATGTGGTGACATACAGAGCTTCGAACAGAAGGACCAGTTGTTTCATGGTCTCTTACCTACCAGACCATCCCTTGTGAGAATGGATTCCACTTGCTGTAGCCTTCAATAGAAATTTTGTATTTCTGCAGCATCCATTTTTCTTCCATGTATATCATGAACGTGAGATAAGTGACTGAAATACAGTTACTTCAAGTCTGAAGTGTGGTCTCTACTTAACTGGTGTACAATAAGTGAATATGAACCTCTTGTCCTATTCAAGGTACAGAATAATTTCATTAGGCGGGTTATTTCAAAAACTGAAATGGATATTAGGTTTTCAGGACACCTGGTAGAGTCACACAAAGATGTTAGGTTGGAATGAACCTCCAGAGGTCTCTCGTTCAACCTCAGCTTAAAAGAAGAGCCAGCTTGGAAGTTAGATCAGGTTGCTGAGAGCTCTGTTTGGGTGAGCTTTGGAAATCTCCACAGACAGAGAGTACTCAGCCTTTCTAGGCACACATTCCAATGCTCAGTAATTCTCACTGTGATGGTTTTTTCACCTTATATATAATCAGAATTTGCCTTGCTGTGGTTTGTGACTATTGCTTCTTATAATTTTGCCATGTGCTTTGGAGAAGAATCTGGAATCTCCAGGTAGCTTTAAGTCATACAGGCCCATGTGCAATCACCGCACATTGCCGCAAGGGTGCACTACTGACTCATGCTCAATTTGTCCTCCGAGACAAATTGGTTTTATGAGGGGTTGTTCCTGTTGCTAGACACCTGCATGTCTTACCCAGATGGAGGCTGGAGATCACGTTCACCAGGTGTAAGGTAATACCTAGTGTGCTGCAAGATTTTGGTGCAGTGCAAGAATTGTATCTACTCTTTCAAGGCAGATTCCTTTAGTGTACAGATCCCCAAATAATTCCTCCTTTGCTTATTCTACTCAGCCCAACTCTTTCAAGGCCAAAAAGTTCATTTATGTTGCATTTAAAGCTAGAGTTTTTCTTTAGTCAGCTCAGAGAGATTGCTAAAGAACTATAGTTCTTACTCACCTCCCTGCCATGTGTGGCTGACTCTGCTTTCTAGCGCATTTAGCCCTCTCAGGATCTATTCAGTCTTGAATACAAGTGTAAAAGTTTATAGTAAAAGCCAGCAACTGTTAGAAATTCAGGCTTCTCTACCTTTTTTGACATCAGCAGCATAGTAGTTTCCTGCTTTTTGGTTGCTCTCCCTTTTGTAAATCTGGATTAATCCGATTTCTTACCAGTAAGCAATGAACGGTTTGGAGAGACACAAACATGTTTGGACTTTCTGATACAAGAGTCATAAAACCTGGATTCTTGTTCTCAGCTCTGTGTGTAAGTAGTTGCCCTCCAGGCTTCAATTCCTTCATTAATACCTGGAGACAATACATGCCTAGCGCAGCGTAATTCATGTATGTACTGAAGTGCTTTGAGAAACACACATCAAAAGCTGTAGACAGGAAGGGCAATGTTATTACTCTGTTCTGTACAGAGGCCAACAGAAAGAAAATTTAATGCTTCTGGCAAAGAAAATTCTTGTAGTCAGACCTATAAGAAAGCTACCTGTAGACTGAAGGTGCAGGGAACGGAGTGAAATGAATGACAGTATGTTATTAATACACTGCGGGTTCTTTTCTAAGCAGTTAATTTAATCTTGTGAGGTCTGTGAGATACGCTGGCAGGAAGCTTTTTCCATGCTTTTATTACTGCTTTCATAAAGGCCACAAGGCAAGTTTGTAGCCTACTGAGACTCCTCGACTTGCTTCTTCCTTTTTCATCTATTTTTGTCTGTTTAACTTGATATGAATGAGAAGTTCAAAAAGATACAATAGGGCAAAACCTTGAAACCTCTTTTTCCTTTGTTCCCCCTAAACCCTTATCTCCCTTTATATGTGAATTTTGTGTTGGTGAGCCTTACTGAATTGACAGTCTTGAAAGAGTGCCTTGATTCTCAGAGCAGGTGTGATACAGATTAACAGCATCTTCCCCTCAGCATGCTCACTCATCGATACTGTCAGTCCTGGCCTGGAAGGAAACCCCCCTGGGGTGTTGGGGAGAAAATTCCAGTGAAGAATCCTGTTACCTCTTCTCACAATGGTATATCTTATGTCAAGGACTATTGTCTGTTAAGATATGGACCAAATCGATCCATTACATTTCTGCTAACTCTCTTATTTGGGCTGCTGCTTGAACTCTGTCTGAAATGCTTGGCTAAACGAATGTGCACTCTAGCTACCTGTTCGCTTCATTTTGTTAATTAACAATGACTGCAAAATGTATCAACAAAGGCTACAGCAACAGGCAGTTCGGATTATAATTGGATTTTCATCCCATTTGAGCACTACTGTACAAAAATGTAAAGACTGATACAACCAGACTTGCTTGGAAGCAAGCGTGAACCAAGGAGAGAAACAGTTTACATTACTAAGTACTCGTTCAGTCTGTAGACTGCTCTCTGCAGTTCTGACACTGAAGGAGCAATAAGAAGACACAGTGAGTTCTGAGGCAGCACCAAGGTTAGTTTGAAGCCTGTAAAAACTCGACTAGAGTTACTTTAACTTTGCAGAGTTGAAAAGAATTTTGCTGGAGCACTTCAGTATCAAATTTACTCCAAAGCAACTGGCTTTCCAAGTTCTCAACCCTTTATCTACCTGTAATCAATATGCCTTATGCAGATATTTTTGACTCAGACCAGCTGTGGCTTCCCCCCTGCCTTCTACCGTATAGCCACCAGTTGTTTGGAATGAAGAAACAGTAGGTCTCAATTAGTCAGACCTGTTAATAGATTTCATCAGCTTACAAATTCAGGAGCTGTATATCTAAGGTGTTCTTCCAGCACCTCCCACTCTTCTTTGCCATGGTTTTAGAAAACATAGGGATATGCCTAATTGTACTTTCTCCCTACCCTCTCCCTCTTTCTTTATGGTCAGGGTTTATTTTCATACGAAACCCTTTCCTTCCGGGCTGCCAGCGCCACTGGGTGAAACAGTGTCTCAAGCTATACACCCAGAAACCCAATGTCTGCAACCTGGACCTGCACATGGCTCCTGAGAAGACCATTGATCTGTGGGGGCAGAGCAAGGAGCAGCTGAGGTGAGTCCAGAGTAACCCTGGCTCAAAACTAACAGAGCCAGAAGTGCTCAGCTCTGAGAAGGTTGAAGAAAAATAACCAGGGAAGGGAAACGTAAAAAAAAATTGTGTACGTGCTGGCAGTATACAGGTTGTGTCAGACATGCCAAGCTGAAGATGAGTTATGGCATGGCTTGATGTGCATCCTTGTTAAGTCTCTTCTGTCATGTTCATAGTGGGATTTTCCAGTAGTAAGTTATTCCAAATCTATCAGTTAAATGTCTAGGGTAAAACAGCAACCCTGGCTGATGGCATGGTGCTCAGAAGCTTGTTAAGCTCAGTAACAGGTGGAACCATGAGGTCCCTCTAGGCCTCTGTTTTCCTGAGGCAAAGCAGATCCTTTCCAAACATGCTGCATGTGCTAGCTCCTTCCAGTCAGATGCTGGATCTAGTGTGCTGCAACTGAAAGGCCATACTTGTATTTTTTGAACTCCTCAAATCTGCTAATTTCTATGTTTTATTTTCCAAGGTGTTCTTCCAGACATTTTTCTTTCATGCCATATAAGATGGAGATTAAATGTAACACTTTGATGACAATCCAGTTTATTCTCAAAGATTTCTATGCTATCAGAGTTCTGTGGCAATGCAGCTGCCTTTCCTCTACCCAATTTGGAGGTTAATAGAGAATTTGTCCAAGTTTTAAAGTCAAGTAGAAAACTAAAATCCAAGTTTTAAAGCTTTTTTTTTAATTAATCATCTATAAAAATAAAAACAAGTTAGAAGCTGCTTACAGTATACGATCTTTTAGTTATTGGTTATTTATCATTACCTTGTTGATTTCATTGCTTGTTTTTCAAGAAGGTTGTGTCATGTAATGGATTGAACAGATTTCCCTGCAGTTCTCATCTTCCACTGCAGTCTTTTAGGGAAATTGACCTGGTGGGATTTTTTTCTTTAAATACATTCTTAACATCCACAAGATACATATTTGCACAAGTGAGGTTTGGACTTGTGAATATTTTCACCTAGGAGAGAAGTTATGACCGTACTTGTTACTTCCAGGCTCAGTCAGAATTAGTTGCAAAAATCCAGATGCCTTTTTTTGTTTTTAAAATATTGACTTTTACATTTCTGTTCCATCAAGGATGAAAAATTGTTCTTTGAAAACATTGTGAATTGTGCCCTACAGCTGAAAAAAGTTGAGGACTGTTGCAGCTTGACAGCCCTTTCCCAACAGTACCTCCTGCACACACACAGAATGATCAGAACAGAGGTTAATTTGTAGCTGAATCTAATTCAGTTGAAAACAGTGTTTGGGAGAGTGATGGCTGGCAGCAACACTGGCAGTTTTATTAAGCACTTGCCTTAGTCTTCAAGTGTGCAAACTGCTGTATTTCTGCTTTACCCGAGGGGAAAGCGGATCAAACTAGCCAACTTGTCTATTATTAAGAGTGAGAGCTTTTCAGGGAGGGGAGAAACAGAGTGCTTAACTAAAAGGAGGTCTAATTCCAAGCCTGGACACAGCTTTAATGCTTTTTATCTTTCCATCGTCTTAATACTGTTTCATCTTCCATCAGGAAGGTACCTTGCCTGTCTTGCTTGGGTCATAGCATATCTGCTGTTTACAGGATGCAGGAATCGCAAGGAAATTTCCTGGAAATGTATGCCATGGTCTCGCCACACAGTGGAGTTCAGGTGCAGGCGTTCACCAGTGAATCAAGAAAAAACGGTGCTTCAGAAGAACCCCACTGCTATTCAGACTTGCTCTCTTTCTGAAGTAGTTACACCAGAATCTTTTGGTGCCTTCTCGTAGGAGCAGCTGGTGGTACAGCTCTAGGAACTTCCTGTTTCCAAATACATAACACTCAGGCTTTGCCCTTCTTAACAATCACATTTGAAATCACGTGCAAAACACTAAATTGTGGGACTAAGGACGTACCGAGCTCAAGTTCCTGCTGTTGTGCAAACACTAACACAGCAGCGAAAGAAGACGAAGGGCACTTTCAAAAGGCAGGTGCTAAAAATGTTTCATTATGAATATGAACTTCATTGGTTGAAAGACGTAGAGGAACGAGTTGTGGGCTCTCCCTTTTGGAAATGCCATGTTACCTGTTGGGAGCTCCCTCAATTGCTCCAAGCAGCATGTATCTGACAGTTGCTGCGTTACGGTAATCACAGTTGCTATTACCTTATGACAAAGAATGAAATTGGAAAGATTACTTTCTTTCAATATTCAGTGAGCTATGAAAAATCTCTGCAAGTAAAGAAACTGGCTTCTTCCTGGTTTAACTTAAATCCTCTTCCTGGTTTAGCTTATAAGCTATTAATACTAAAGATCAGTATAGGTGCAGGGCAGCAACAAGCTGTGTATCCAGGTAGAACTGCACATTAAATGCAGATACTTGGCAAAGACTTGACCATGGCAGCACAAATATTATGCATTCTGTTTTATGAAGGAGTGCATGTCACACTGAACTAATGAGGCTATAAATGAGAGCCAGCCATCTGGTGCTACTGTTTATCATGATGTTCTGAGTACATTTCCCTTTCCTTTCTTTACCATAACATATGACTTAGCATGAGAAAAGAAGCTGAAATTGTTGGCAGAACTGGACTAGAAGATAAATGTACCTTCCTTTTCATAATTGTCACTAACATGCTTTTATGTCTGCCTGATATACTCGAGTTAACACTTTTTGGTCCAGCTTTGTGAGGACTTTTCCATAGCCCACCCCTGTGTGAGGTTTCAGACCGCTGGACCACTGAATTAGGGTTGTCACTTGAGAACACTTTCGACATGCATTGTGCTGCGCCTTCCTAAAACATCCACTGTGCTTTTTGTCCTGCATGGCAGCCTGGATAGGAGACACCTGTCATCTAGATTTCTTGACATTCAAAGATGTGTATTGTCATAGCTAAAGCAGTCTTACTGAGTCAGTTCATCCTAAGCACTTCTTGTAAAAGTACCAAGCAGAAGAACTAATGGTCCCCTACTTAGGAGAGCGTTATACAGCTTGATATACTTCACTGTCAGGTGAAGCAGTTTCCTTTCTTGTAATTTTCCATTTAGTGACTGGAATATTTTTTTTCCTTGGGTTTACACCTTTAGATCTTCACAGATTCTGTTCTTTCACTTGCAGGTGCATAAACAGTACACGTTTAATTCTGACGTCTTAATCTGCTCCAGTTCACTGTGCTGTCTCCATCTGATAACCTCTGTTAGGTACCACAGAGTAAATACAGCTTTTAAAACTGCTAACAATTGGTGGTAGGCCCTACAGCTTGCACTAATTGCATGAACTGAATTTTCAGGGTCTTAGAAAGAAACAACAGCATTACTGAAAATAAGTCTAGCAATGATGGTTCTAATAGACTGTCACGCAGATGAATGAATCTCATTACTGTGTGTTTAACTGCCATAAAACCCTTCAGAAATTAACATGTATCCCATTTCTTTCTATTTTGTCTTTGCAGAAGGAAGGGTTCCAGTAGATGTGAGCCCAGAAGCTTACTGGAGAAGTTGCGCTGGGTGACCCTCGGTTACCATTATAATTGGGATACCAAGGTACCAAAATTAAATTCTCCATTTCTCTTCTTCAGTATAAGTACTCAGAAAGGCAGACAGAATAGGGTATTATGGAATAAAATTTAGTATTTAGTAAGATGCACATGATCCTACAAGACAGTCTTGAGGAAAGGCTGTAACAAACCATGCTTTTAAGAACATTTTTAATATGTATGAGTTCACTAAGGAGGATTTAACAGCGAAAGCCCATTGCTGCCATCTTTGCTTTCAAAGGTAATATGGTAGCTTGTACTTCGCTTTAGACCCCTGACTCCATTTCAGGGTAAGTGAGCATTTTTACCTTGCTAAAAGGAATAGGCTCAAATGCATTGTTAACTACTTAGAGTATGAGTGTCCTTGAGTGCTTCTTTGAAATGCTGCTTCTTGATGGAAGAGCAAGAGAGAGTCAGAAGAGACTGCTTAAGATCTGACTTTCAACTTATCTGAAGCAGTATAGCACAGTCTCACCAACTAACAGCTATTTTGGAGCTCCTTAACATTCTGGAGACCTAAATAAACTTTCTCAGCAGATTGAGTCAGATGAAGGCTGAGAAAAGATGGCAGAGTGAATATATGCAGTTCATCAATATATTGCAGATACTTAACCAAAGCAGATTGCAGCTTTTTCTTTTTTCCTAGAGCAGCCAGTTAATGTGTGGCCTTAGTAAAACTTGATTACTCTCTTCTATTCTTCTCAGTCAAAATCACTCAAGGGAGAGAGGAAAAAGTAGGCTTGCAATTGATGCCTGTTTGTCTTATCCTTCAAAGAAGGAACAAAGATGTTTGTTTCAGAGCTCTGTTGATGAGATAAAGAAATCTCCATCAGAAGCTTTAGGTGGTGACTAAGTGACCTGTGATCTGTGATAGATAGGATGTTGGTACTAATCTTACTGACTTCCTGTTTAATAATAATGATTAACTCCACAATTTAAATCCAAGACTATTAACTCTGCCAATTTCAGCATAGGCCCACTATTAAACAATAAGAGAAAAACTTGAATTATACTTACATTGTAGTCACTCTCTAGGCAGGTATGATCTTCTCTATGACTGTCAGCCAGACTTCTGAGATCTCATTAACCGTCTGTTTTCAATTGTATGTGCTGTCCTGATGTTTTAGATTTGTTTTGTTTTTCCCATTCTCCTTCTTCCAGAAGTACACACCAAATCACCACACTCCTTTCCCCTCAGACCTCGCGTTCCTGTCAGAACAAGTGGCTGCAGCCTGCGGGTTCCAGGGTTTCCAAGCCCAAGCAGGGATCTTGAACTACTATCACTTTGATTCTTCACTGGGAATTCATGTGGACGAGTCTGAACTAGACCATTCTCGGCCCCTTTTATCATTCAGGTGAGTACATTGTGATTGTTGTGGGAGGATTGGTGGATTTATTTTTTTTCCTGTGGTTGCATAAGGTTACAGGAAGTTGGTGTGATGTAGTTTGCTAACTGGGTATATAATCTTCACTCTCTGAAGACCTGAATATGAGGAAGCTGTAGCACAATAGCATAGGTTTCTTGAAGACTGCTTGAATACCATGCACGTGGCATCTCTGTGGAAGAGCTCTTTTCACAGGGGACAGTTCTGTTTTAGAGTGGCAGACTGGCAATTCTGGTACTGATCAACAAGCATGAAATATCTCAGCAGAGCTTCAAACTGGGCAAGGTCACACAGTTTGTGAACCAAGGTTCACACTTTGCCTAACTTTAACCAGGCCTGTTGGTCTGCTTTCTGTGTTCTCAATACAAAGTCAAGATGAGGAATCCATCTGGGGTTTTGTTCTTGTGTGTTTTCTAAAGAAATGTAAGTGGTGCTAACATATTCCTATTGTACACGCTTTTCTGTAACTCAATTTGTTTTCTCTTCTCTCTCCATCATCATGCCGTCTTCAGTTTTGGGCAGTCCTCCATCTTTCTGCTTGGGGGCCTGAAGCGGGAGGAGGCCCCAACAGCCATGTTCATGCACAGTGGAGATATTATGGTGATGTCTGGCTTCAGCCGCCTGCTGCACCATGCTGTGCCCCGCGTCCTTCCGAACCCCGAAGGGACAGCTTTGCCTTCGTGCCTGGACCAAGCCCTTCCTTCAGACCTTCCTGCTGGCTCGGTCATTGAGCAGAGCTCTGAGGAGGACTGGCAGGTCTGTGCCAAGTACTTGCAGTCTTCCCGCATTAACATGACTATTCGGCAGGTGCTGGCTGAGGGTCAGGATTTTCCAGAGGAGTCTGGAACAGAAATAAAGGGTCAAGCACCCTCTGAAGACGGTTACCATCAGGAGAATGGCAGAGCCAAGAGACACAGAGCAAATACTGACAGCTGAGACCAGGAGATCGCGTTGGCATGGACTGAATGGGCAACCTCTGTCTGGAGCTGGGAGCTGATCGTAGTCACCTGTCTGTGTGGGCAGTGAGGAACATCTGCAGAATCAGTGCTGTCCTTGGTGCTGTAAGAAATAAGCTGGGGGAGGGAGGGAGAGAGATAACTTAATCAGAAAAGAGGGATACATTTAGGACTGGGTCAGGAGATGAACTCTGTTGAAGTTCTGTTGCAGACATTCATGTTTCAGACCTGTATATTGCACTATCAAGCTTGGTTCAGTGATGCTCATAAAATATCTTAAAATCATTGGGCAGAAAGTGTCTGCAAAAGGTACAATTGGCATGCATTAAAGAAGCCCATTGGCCTAGTAAAGCTCAACTGAAGTGCGTTAATGAGGGTGAGGGAGAGTAGGTTGCTGTGAAACCTACCTGCAGCACTTCAAAGAGAATTATCTCTACAGTAAAAACTGGTTCAGTGATCAGAAACTAGCAGCTCCCCTGAGCAACACATACTGTAAGCTTGCTGTAGCTCTGTGCTGTCCTTTTGCCTGCTTTCACCCCTTAGCTGCAGCAGAAACTGGTTTTGAGTGGATCTGGACTTCTTGCATATCTCAAATTTTAAAGTGGAAGTGATTGGGGATGATATTTACTCAGAATACCTGGTAATTCCAAGTGGGTCTCCTCCCAACAGTTAGGATGTGGCTGAGCCCTACATCCCCATTCTTACAGAAGTGCCCCCTCTAAGTGCCTGCAGATTCTGGTCCTGCAGTCCCAAGCTGGTATCTTTAAGAAACAATGACTTGCAAGTTGAAGCAATGAAGTTGTAAATGGAGTACCTAAAAAAGAAATTAATCACTGACTATCTCTGTCACCCAAAGATAAATACAGTGAAACAAAGGCAAGAACTGGCTTTTGTGCCCATTCTCTTTAAGACTCAGACCTTCCTATCTGCTTTTTAATGCAATTTTAATTGTTGGTGTGGAATGTTCTATCCCTGGGGTATTTTGTTGCACTTTCCCAATGAATAAACTTACTCAGTTTTTAAATTAAAGATCTCTATCAGTTTTAGTCTTTTTTTTTTCCTTTTACTTTCCTCCCTGTTACTTATTTCAATGTATTGTTAATGCTGCTGCATCCCTTGTGCTGTTCCCCTTCAGGCTTCTTTTGGATCTATTTATTGCCTCAGCCATCTGCCAGCGCTGGTGGAGAAGCCCTGCATCTCCGTCTGCAGGGCCACTTTGCTTATGGGCTGTTCGGGGTTTGCTGGGTAGTTTGAGGGGTGTTGCCTGTGGTATCAAGTCCAATTTAATATGTATGTAGTATATTTTCCTTCTGGTGTGTGTCTGATCTGTTTATGTCATTGCAGGTGAGTATTTGTGTATCTGCACAATTAATTCCTCTACGTACAATACTGCAATGAGCTCCAGTAATTTAATGACTGAAATATAATTAGATGTGGGGTTTAGTATCTCACTTCCATGTTCTATGCCAGAAGTGCCTCCTTTCTATATCTTAGGCTTTATATTGACAGCTGAGCCCTGGGAAAGTGAATACTGGTACAGAGAGGTTACAGTATGACCAGAAGGGAGTGTTGACCATCTGGGTAAGTCTCAGGAAAGAGCAGAACTCCTTTAGTGGCATCTGAAGAAGAGGATGGGGAGAGGAACACATTGTCTCTGTAACAATGAGCAGACAGGTTTTCTCTTGTTAACTCAGAGGGTAGCTAAAATCTACCTATTCCCTCAGCACTGAAGACGAGAGAAGACAGGATTCATGGAACCAGGCAGTTATTAACCAAATGGCACTGGTTGCTTCATCTTGCAGGATGAGGTTTAAGTATATTCATATTTCCATTTATTTATGTCTTCAGTTCTCTACAAACATGCCAAATGCCAAGCATTTATTTATTTCAGTATGCAGTTGTTTCTGTGGTTCAAGGACAAGAACCCATACTGTTTATCCTCTGCAGTTTGAAATAGAAGGAAATGCTGCAAAACAGCACTAGCAATTGTTCAGGGGAAGGATCCAGTTCTTTGAAGCCTTCTGTTTAGACAGGGCTCAGCTGAGCATCTACTGAATTACTGATTTGCACTGAACCCTGTTATCTAATGCCACTGGGAGACATACACCTGACCTAATTGTGTACCAGGCACCCAGAAATGAAGAATCCATGAAGAATCTAGAAGGTTGCTGACCAGAAATTACTCCCCCCTTTAAAAAAAAAAAAAAAAAAAAAAGTAAAAAAGTCACCCATGTATGAAGAATAACAAGTGTAAGAAGGGAGAATTTCCTGAACTGCCAGTCTAACAGCACGGCTGATTCCACAACTATATTAGCAGCGAAGAGTGGAGTCCAACTGAGGAAACCCCTGACCTAGTCTACACAGTCACCAGTTTGTGGCATTTGCACCTCACCTATTCATATTTGTGATTATATGGCAAAGTATAATCCCATAAGTATAATTTCCATAGCACTGATCATACCTCAGCTTTTTATATCTATAGGTACTACAAAGTTTTACATCTGTTGATAGAGGTATATGCTGAGATA
The DNA here is from genome assembly GCF_963932015.1 of Anas acuta. NCBI lineage: Eukaryota > Metazoa > Chordata > Aves > Anseriformes > Anatidae > Anas > Anas acuta. The sequence goes on from NC_088983.1 coordinate 22,909,219, forward strand.
CTGTAGCTCTTAGTTCTTGTCAAGGAGATGTGCTGCCCAAGGGCCACACGCACAAAACTGCATCGGTGCCATTGCCAGCAGGCTTCTAGGATGCCCTGCTGTGTGCAGCAGAGGGGAGAGAAAGAAGAGGTCATCTGGGCCAGCTCTGCAAGAGAATTTATGTAATGAGCTGATTACCAGAAGATAATGATGTGTTTAATCAAAGGCCACCTGGAAATGAAGCATGTTGTTTACCCCCTGTACTCTGTTATGTGATCTATACATAAACTAACTGTCTGACAGAATTTAAGCAGTTGCTAATTTATTTTTTTAGTACTCTAGAGTAAAGGAAAAATAAAATCCACATTACATCAGAATCAATGCACAGGGGGATGAATGCTGGAAGCAGAAGAGGAAACTGCCTGTACAAACTTAGCATTTCAGGCCTCCTGAGAGTACTCTGCTAGGGAAATTCAGTGTTACAAACTGGGCTGCGCAGTAGTGCCCAAGACAGATTTACTGCATGCCCTCTGCTTGCCCAGCAGGCAGTAACTTACTGGCAAAGCAGTCCCTAGAGCTGTGCCTGCTGCCTGGAAGATTCTGATCCCAGTTTTTTTTGAGAGCTTGTCATTTTTTTGCTTCTTGTTGTCACTGCTGTGCCTGCAGGTCCAGGTTGGAACTGGTTTGCATCTTGCAAAATTCAGATGAGCTTGGATTTGTCTCCATCTACTCACATAACCCATTCCCGTTCTCTGCATCACAGCTCAAGCAGGATAGATAAAACACAAAGAACAAACTCATTGGTGACAAGACATGTTCCCACTTAATTAAGATGCAAAATTGAGCTATAACTCAAGGTGCTTTAAGCATACTTCAGTTCTGATGAAAGTGTAAAAATTGCCCACATCTGAAGACGTTACCTCAAAAGGTTAACAGGTGTATGTGGACTGCAGAAATTAATGGTCCAGAAAAATAAGTTGCTGGAGGCCTCAGAAGACCCCTATATAAAAAGTCTTCCTTGTATTATCTCTGTACAAAGAGACAGGTTTTAGCAGAAAGTGTCTGACAATGCCTCTGGATACCCTAATAACCAAATTTAGTTGAAAACAATCTGTTGCATGCTGGTACAAGAGGTACAAGGTGCTGTTGACCCAAGTTTAGCATGGTACAAAATTCAGCTATTTATATTTAGCAGATGATAATCACAAATAGCTTAACAAATACAAAGAATTGAACACTGACTACTGATACAGTCACGTTTACTCTAACGCAGTCCAGGTGAGCTCAGTGCCACACGTAAGTCAGAGCTTAGCTCCTGCAGGCTGTACCTTTGTGTCACCTTCCAATACCTGTAGCCAAGGGACCCCAGGAGCAGTGGCTGGAGGCACTGCTGCAGGTGCCCAGCCCAACCTCCCGCTAGCAATAGTGCTGGTGCCCACAGGCTACCCATGCTATTAGAACCCACATGGCAGAGCCTGCCCTTCCTTTCAGTAGCTGGTGCCAGCACTGCCCTGTTCACATGACGAAGAATTTTTATGTCCTGCCCGAGTTTTCAATCACAACTTATAAACATTCCCTCTGCCTTTTTATTACTATCTATTACTACCAAGAGTTTGGTTCCACTGCCTTTATAACTCCCCTTCAAATAATTACAGTCTACAATTTGATCCCCCTCTCCTCCTCAATCTCTATGCCACCCAAAGGGACCCCAAGATCCACAATATTTGCTCACAGATCGCGTGCCCTGGGCCCCTGACGTGCCTCAGTAACCCTCCTCTGCACCCCTTCCAGCTTCAGGTGGTAGCCAGTCTCTCAGCAAGTGCTGGATTCCGCTACAAACAGGATACCAACAATAAGTGGACCACTGAATCATAACTCAAACCCACAAGATCCACCAGATCCACTTAAACCCACTGGATCCTAGGGTGTTTTGCTTTTGGGGTCGCAGCAGGGAGAGGAACAGTCTGGAATATCAGTATAATTTTAGTCCAGCTAGCATCACCCCCATCCTGTTCCTGCTATTTTAAGTGTATGACCCATCTTAGGAAGACCTGACTGTGCACAGAAACTGAACGGGTTCATCAGTTACACGTCCATCTCCCCAGGACAGTGTCTGGAGTGTGGCAGGGAGTCAGATCTGATTTTCATTCACAGCCAGCACTTGTGCTCAGATAGGCATCACGGAAAGTATCAACCACTTCCACTGCTCCAGGGAGAAGGGGAGAGGGGATGAAGTCTGTAGAAGTGCGGTATCTTTCCCTCTCTTCACCATAAAGGCTATGATTACTTCTCTGGATAGTCAAAGTTCTAACCCTGCGTAGGCATTTCCCATCTTATTTCTGTTCCATCTCTGTCCTTTTCCTATGTTGCTGCTGAGCATCCTCTCCCACAAAATCCCCCTGCGCAGCGGACTATCTCCTGACTAGTATCTGCGAGTTTGGGTTCTCTTTTTCCCTTTTTGTGCCTGTAAGAACAGAGCTTAGCAGCAGTGTGCAATGAACTGAATGGCCTAAAGGCTGAGCCCTCCTTCACCATCACCCCGTGTTTCTTTCCTTAACTCAAGTACTCAGTGCTGGTGGGTGAGCTAAGGAGGACGTTTGCTCACAATAGAGATTTTTCCAGTCTCTTTCATGTACACATCTCAAAGTTCTTCCAAAAGATAGGTCAGAACCATTACACTCTGGAAAGTTAAGAGCAAGACCAATTTACAGCAAAATGTGACAAAAGAGAAACAGAAGTTAGGCAAGATACAATGAAACATTCTCCAAATACTTTTGTTGAAACTATAGAGAGTAAAAAGTGAGACAGACCAGAAGAGATACTGCTTCACTCTTCTTGGATGTTGGGAAGTCAGCGCTTTACACAAGCTTTTAGCTTCTTTCTAGGTGAATTTAAAACTCATTCTGTATTTACTGAGGAAAGCCAGAAGAATCAATAAAGGGCTTGGCTTTCTAGAGCTGATCTTCTCACCAATCATTTCTGTCTCTGTTCTGCACAAAGGGCTTAGATAAGAAGGTTTTGTTTTTGTTTTCTTTCTCCTTAATGGATAGGTTTCTTAATTAGGATGGGGGAAAAATTACTGCAATTTTGCTGTGGCAAATTAAAACCAAAATGAGGTAGCAAAGAGCATGGTCTGGAGGGGAGGGGGGCAATCAGAGACAGCTATTGATTTTGAAATGATGGAGGAGGCCAGAGCAGAACACACAGACTGGAAAGAAGACTCATCTTTCAAAGCACTGTTCTTGCTTAAAAACAATCAGTCCGGGCAAAGGTGTTGGTTGTTGCTGAAACTTTGAAGTTAGCTTTGTTTTCAAACAGAATTTAAATTTTGGAAAGACTTGCTGGTTAGTAAGGGGATGGCTCCTTAGACACATCTTGAGATTGTGGAGCTAGGAATCACGGGATGGAGCTGAACATAAGTAAACCTGAGTGTCCAGAAACCCTTAGCAGTGGCGGTAACAACAAATTATTTGTAAATAGTTTCTTCCAAAGAAGAAAAAAAAATGCCATTGCTCACAGCCAAGTAGGCAGAGAAAAGGCAGCAATCATTGCTGAGCATGGCACAAGCACCAAGATCTAACACCCCTCTCACTTCCACTTGCTGCATAGCATGTCCCATCTTTTCTAGAACAGAGAGAGCTGATCTGGCACTGTCTTGCCTGTTGCAGTGACTGAGATCAAGCCTAGGTACAGCTTTTTGCCACTGCAGTCAGCACACTGTCATACACACTTTTTCCCTGTGGCTTTTCAGGCAGCATTCCTCTAAGACTAATGTCAGATGTTAATCTGACCTTTGTCAAATACAGCCAGCACCTGGAAAGACTCCGAGCAAATAGCGCTAATCTTGTAATAACTGGTTTGTCTGATTGTTCTCATTGCTGTGATGAAACCTGGCTTTGCAAAAGCGCTGATTATCAGATGTCTGTGACACGTAGTCAGGAAGATTTTAGCCCCACTACTGCAAACAGGCTGTAGCCATTCTAAATCCAGCTGAATGCTGCATGCAAATTACCCATTTTTTCAGTCCAGAGAGCTGAAAACATGTTGCAGGTCCTTTCAAAGCAAGGGTTTTGTTCCACCATGTAGGAGACCCATCTTCTATTCTTTGCACTGATACTGATTGCTCTGTCAAGTCTTCATCCCAATGCTGGTGAAAAACTGGCATCTCTTTTGCTCCTCACACTGGGATGGCAGTTTGTAGGAGCTACTATGTCCTTGCTCACAACCCGTTTTCTCCCCCTCACTCTTCCCTCCAAGCAGTGCCACAAGGACAACAAGATCTGCCGTTTTCCCACTACTTCCTCCACCTTTGTAGCCAAGGTGCTACCACGTCCCCTGTTCCCTGCCTGAATCCCAACCATCGGTAACACACAAGTAGCTGGCAGTGAGAACTCTTCACTCCTGACACCCTGTCTGCACTTGAGAACAGAAGCCCACCTCTCCTGCAACAGTTTCAGGGACTGCTCCTGCTTTTGATGGCTGGATGTCAAACAGAAGTGTAGAGATAGCACCTATCAGCCCTTCCTGGCCCAGTGCTGTCTGTGTGCTCCAGGAGACATCAGGGTTTGGCACGGTGCTTTGATGCTTCAGCACTTACCTGGGCTGAAAGTCAGTCCGCAGACATCTCCCTCCTCATCACAGATTTATGCAGCAAGGCAAGTCTTGCACAGTCTTATCGCTTCCATTGTCTGCTCCACTGTCTGTTCTTCCCTTCTCCTAGGACTAAATGATAGGAGAGAAGTCAAAGGAAAATAAGATCCCAGGTGAGCAAGTATACAGAAGTGAAGATATGGCATGCTCTTTCTGATCCCCGTGGCCTACTCACCCCTTCCTTTAAGCTGCAATGATCATTGCATACTTTTGAGGGAACAGCAGAGGCTGCTCGATGCTGAAGACTGCAATCCCTGTCTCCACAGATCTTTAACATCTCCTTTCCCTGGAAATCTCACTGGAAATGCTGTTTTTTTCAGGTGACTTGGAGCCTACCACAAAACCATGGGTCCCATCTGGAGAGTAAGTGCACAGGTACTCAGCGTTCAATATTATTGAAAATTATTTTCTGCAGCAGAAAAGCAGGAGAGAGAGAGAAACATTAGTCATAGAGCTGCTTAATTGAGATCTAATAGCCAAGGTCAGTGCTCAGCCAAGAATAGATAGCAGAAGCCTCCCATGGTGTATTTTTGTGATGAGATGTTCATAGCACACAGACTGATCTATTATTGGTTTTCACTATGAAAAATTTAGCTATCTCCTGGAATATGCTCAAATCTATTTTGCATCATTTCCTTGCTTTTTCATTTAAAAATATGTTTCCAATGAGACCTCATGACAGCGCAAATTAGCAAATCTCAGCTGAGTAGAGAGATTGCTTTACTTCCACTGAGTCGCAGCTCTCACTGCCTTTGCCAGAAGAGACAAGATGACAATACCTGTTTGTCTGTGTCTAGCAGGCTTTTTTTCTGTGCTTTAAACAAAAACCCTTAAAGGGAAAAGGCAGGTACTCAATGGAATATGCTACAATAGACACATCAGTGAGAAGCTTCTAGCTGTGTTCTGCACATCTGCCAGGTCCCAGCACAGCAGAAGGGCCGTGATGACCTCACCTTCTGGCCTACAGCCCCTCTCTGGTCTCCTGTGGCACTTCAGCCTCCAGGACTGGGTGACCATCTACTTGGTTTGCTCTTTCCAGCTTCTGTATATGGGTCTGTGCAAGAAGCATCAGCGTTCTTCCTCAGCCCATGCATGTCCAAACATTTTAGGCTACAAAGCCCTTCTTTCTCATTTTTTTCTCCACCAACCACAAAGCAGCCAGCTCTCTAAACCTTTAACTGAGAGCACAGGAGGGAGATGATTAACGTGGCCTCACAGACCACCAAGTACTAAACCTAGAGAGCTGATGAAAAAATTAAGCCTTCTGAAGATGAAAGGAGTAAGGTCTCTGAAGATGAAAGGAATAAGGTCTCTGAGGAACGCGTTTTAGCTTCTCTGGTCCCTGGAAGATGCAGCTGCACTTTCTGTGCCAGGGGCTGCAGCACAGAACATGATCTGATCCAACTCAGTAGGAAGAGAAAACACCATCTGTGTGGGCACTAATAGCAAACGTGAATTCACTAGGTGCACGGAGGCATTATGCTCTGGTGCACAGTTGCTGTGTCCTTAGAGCCTTGCAGTACCTGTCGCTGGTGAGCTCCACGCTCCTGGTGGTGCTGGAGTTGAAGTGGTTCACGGTGGAGCTCCCTGGAGCACCTTCTCTTGCAGTGTGGGTGCAGGGTCCTCCAACAGACAGCTCTGTACATGCACACCACGTGCCTAACAAGTGCCAACTGGCTCTCCTCACTGCTCGCAAGGACACTGCATGGACAATAAAGTACCACAGCAATTCAAACCCCAGCCCTCCTGTCTTTGCACTGCACCAGCCACTAATGTAGGACGTACCCAGACAGTGTCCTCTGATGAAATGTAGAGGGAAAAAAAGAGACACCCTTGTGTTTACCACTCTCTCAGTCTGGAGAGGGGGCAGCACCGTCCCCATCCATTCTCAAAAGAGGGAGAGTGACCTGGGCCTCTCAGAACAACCCACAGACATTACTGCTTGGGAGCCTGGCATCTGGCAGGGAGAGGAGAGCAGAGTGTGGTCACCATGGCAATGCTTCGCCTCATTTCACTGCCAAGTAACCTCTTGTGTCCTTACACGCAGCCATTCCCACACAGCTGCACAGCACAGGCAGCCACACGCAGGGCAGCCCCCAGCCCACAGCCACCCCACACGGGGCACGGACGTCCCCTGCTGGGCAGCATTCCCCCCATAGGATGCACACAACAGGCATGTGCTGAGCCCTGCACATTCCTTCAGCTCTCTCTCACTCTTTTCTCCTGTGCCTTTAGATCCCAGCCAGACTCGCAGTCCCTGTTCCTGCTGCAGGAGCTGTAGGTCCTGCTGCTGTGCAGGAATACAAGGTTTTAAAAGCACAAAAATCAACACGTGCCCAGCCAGCTGCCAAAAGATGCACACTTTTGCACAGCCTTGCCACAGCACCTGGGTACAGCTCTCACGCAGTTTATTCTTGGATGCGTTTTGCTTTGATTCTGTGGCTTGAACAAGGAATAAATTGAGATTTGTCTCATTCACTTTCCTCTGTTTCTGCTTCTAAGGAGAAAACGTCCCTGAGAAACAAATCTATAACAAGACCGTGTGCCCCTCTGCAGTACAAGCTCATGGGAAGCTGGTGGTCAGGTCAGGTGGTGCTCCTCACACTTCTTGGCAGATAACTATAGGAAATCAATCTCAATTCTGTTTCTCCTCGAAGCACCCTGTGGGTCCCTGTGGCTCAGCTCCTTGCTGATAGCAGGGAAGCAAAAGCACAGAACAGCCACAACTGAGCTCACAGCACAGCAGGAGCACAGTAGAAAGGAGCCATGAGCTGTGTCCCTAACCCCTTTGCTGTGCAACAGCCAGGTATCACTCTGTATCAAGCGGCTCAAACTCAGATCTCATTTACACCACCAGGCACAGCCTGGAGACCTCTCCAGAGCTCCCACTGTCCCTGCGCGTTCCCCAGTTCTTCCAGGAGGCGCTGGCATGGTTAGAGGATGGGCAGGGTTACTGTGGTGGGCACAGACCAGCCCTCACCCAGGCCAGGTGGCAAGCAGAAACCCCTCAGCCATACACACATGACAGCTCCAGCTCAAAGGGCCCTGCACAGCCAGCAGGCACAGCCTTGCTGGAGCCTGAAGTTCCCACCTCACACCGTAGCGGTGTCCCTGTGGCTGGCCTCTGGCACCTCCAGGAGCTCAGGCCTTGCTGTGAGCCCTGCACAGGAGGTGGGAGTGGGGCAGGGTCCCTGCTGCCTGCAGAGCCTGCAGCGGCCGAGCTGGGATTGCTCCCGCACGCAGTGAAGGCGCCTAATGTCTGAGCACACACTTCCCTCTTATGGCCACGCCTGATACAGCAACCGGTCAGGCCTGCAGCAGCTTCTCTGGGGTTTAGCCATGTCTTCTGTCAGCTTGTCTACCTCCCTTCATCCAGGTTTTTCTAAATAGGAAAGGGAGGAGAAAGGAAACCTGAAAAACTGTGCTCAGTACCTGAAGGGGGACAAACTGCTCCTTCCTTCATTCCTTCTCCATGCTGAGGTTTGGTCACTGCTCACGTACCAGTGTGCTCTCTCTCCTCTGTAGGATGCTCTCTTCTCACGTGCCACCTTTGTAACAGCATCAGAAAGGGACGAAATTAAAACTAACAACAAAGACATCTTTTCTAGGGAACACTATGGCCTTACATACCCTCTTTCTCTGCTCAGTGGACAAAATACCTTGTCCCAGCTCCTGGACAATGAACACGATGCTTGCTGCCACTAATTCCTTGGCTATGAAGCTCTCTGCTAGACCAACTGACTTATCTGGCCACCCCACTGTTCGTGTCAGCCTCGGCTACCCACCCTGCTGCTCTACAGCCCCTGTGGCAGCTCATCAGTGCAAACGGCCTGCGTGAGGAGCTTATTTCCCTCCTTTGAAGGCTTATTTCCCTTCAGCCAACGCATGTCCAAAGGTCAGTAACACTGCATGCCTCTTCCTACAGACTTGGACCAAGTGCTCAGGGTGTTCCCAGCTAACCAGAACTATTAATGCCGGTATCTTCACAGTCAGAAACCGGGGGCTAAAGGGACAAAGAGTTGAAGGAGAGGGGCAGGGCTCAGGCAGCCCAGGGTAGCAGCTACACCAGAGAAGGCCACAGCACAGGACAAGCATCCTGTGGTTCCCATATGTGAACCACAGAAGAGCACACTCAGGGGCTCTTCACACGGGGACCAGGCACAGCCGAAGTGACACCGTATGGAACAGTCTCTTCTGCTCCCCCATCCATGGTGCCAGTGGCCTACAGGGGCTTTCCATTCTGCTCTTCACACAGGAAAAGGTGAATAAGGGGAAACCTGGCCAGACTCCTGCAGTACCAACAACATTGTCAGAAGAAGCAGCAACTGCTGTGGTCCTCCTTGAAGTCAGCCCTAACAGTCTGGTCTAGCTTCTGCCAGGCTCAGTGCCTTGAACCACCTCTCAAAGCGCTCTGCAGCTATTGATAAAACGAGGCCACATCTGCTCTGAGCTCGTTTGCCAGGGTACTAATGGGGGGAGTGTTTGGGGTCTCTTCCACATAGCAGAAAGTCTTAGGTACAGGCCCTCAGAAGTGCCTAAAAAGAAGTTAGGAATTAAAATGTCATGGGGATCTGTGCTCTAATGAGAATGCAGTTATATTGGTAGTGAATGTTTTTTGCTGATATAGCTGACAGTGCTTGGAAAAGTTCTGTTCAAAAAAAAGAGAAAAAAGAGCCCTATTCTGCTGACATAAGCTGCCTGCACATAAGGAGGGCTTCACTGGTACAACTCTGCTGCTACAGCGATATCACACACATTTACATGTAAATTAGGGCTTTGTTTATACTGCACAGATGCAGCCTTTCACTGCATCCTGGATGGGGAGGGTAATAGTCTCGCTATCCTCATTTTAGGAACTAAGAAAGCAATGCATCAAAAAAAATAAAAAGGAAAAAAAAAAAAAAGCTCGGGTTCAGTATCACCCTACATGGATGGCAGAAAAGACACAGAACGTGGTCGTTGCCTACACCAACAGGACCTTCTTCACTGCTAGAGCTGGGGAGACAAGTGAGCATGTCATAAAATAAGAGCCCCCAACACACTGAGTATGCAGGGTCAAATCCCTGACGTGTTGGAGCTGGGGGAGACACTAACGAACTTTCCAGAGAGCCCTGAACCTGATGGGAGACCGAGGCCTGTTTAGATGCAGGAAGCACTGTCGGCAAGGAAATGAAGCTGAGACTTAAGCAAAGTTTCTACTACAGCTCCTCACCACTCACCAAACTGAGCAGCAACAGGCACGAGTGACAATGAAAGTCCACACAGGAGGAACACAAAAGCTGAAGCAGTACAAGTGGTTAACAACGTATCACAGGAACCACATATGAGACCAGAAGCTTCTGAAATTACCCTGCTTCCAACCACTATTTCCCAAGTATCTGTGCACTTAAATCACCTCCATTCTGCCACTGCTTCTGTATCTTGGCCACAAACTCTCTCAGGCTATATTTCCTTTAACAAAACCAACAAAAGCCAAGAATGATGATAAAGTTGTAGATTCCATCTCAGCCATTCATTCCCAAAGCTGCCTCTCCTGCTCTGTTAAACCCCAGAGCTCGCCATTTTTGCTAGGATAGTTTTAAACCAGAGCAACTTCTCTCGGTGGTGAATCCAAGGGCTCCTGGAGCTACAGCTTTTGTTGGCCCTACAATGCCAGTAAGTGACCTGAGAGAAGACACAGCACCACACGTTCCCACTGTGTTGGCGTAAGAAAAGATTCAGACCTAAGTCTCCAGAAGAAGCAGGCGTTGCCAAGGGTTGGGTGAAACGTAGTGAAAGTGGGTGGATGCTACTGCCGGCCTAAAGGTAGCTGTGCCAAACTGCCCGGCTCCGTTATGGAGGAACGTCAGTCTCCATTCCAAAACACTTCCCAAGTCACTGCCCAAAGGAACTTTCTGAGCTATTCTCAACACCATTTTCTCAATACTATTTTTTACAGAGTCTTGAGGATAAGAAACATGAGGAAAAACAGATAAAGCATAGAGAAGAAGGCTCTAAACATGGTTAGGACAACCTTGGCAGTCAGCCTCGACTGAAGCCTAGAGGATAAACAAGTTTGGTACAGTTATCTACTTCTTTCTTAACAGAGGGATTAAAGCTGTACGTATCAGAAGGAATAATAACTGCAGGTGGTTAAGTTAGACTGTTGCTAATCCCTGTTAACTCACTGGATTCCCTCCCATGCCCTGTTTTGCTGGCCAACACCCTGATCCTCCATCCCACCCCCTCCTACATCTCTGTTTTCCTCTGGCTCATCAGACCAGCCTTTATACACATCTCTCAGTACCTACATCCTCTCAGGCCTCTTGCGTCTCCGATCGCAAATCTCCCACTCTGACACCTTCCCCATTTCACCACAGTAACATTGTACAAGCCCAGCTGGTTTCTCCAGGCAGACACACTGAACTGCAAACACTTCACCACGATTACAAATTTTGGTCCAAATCAGTGTGCCCACATCACCCAAATCAGAGAATCCTTGAATGGGTTCAATCAAGGCTTTGATAGGAAAAAAAAAAAAAAAAAAGAAGAGAGAGAGGCAGAGAGAGCGAGAAAAAAGAATAGCCTGGACAGAGTCTTTTTTTTAGCATTGCATAGATGTAGAGCTTAATTTATTTCCAGATAATATTATTTATTTTAATAATATTATTGTCTCAGAGCCAGTGAGGTAAAACACAAGCTGTGGTGGGCCTGGAACTGTGGCATTCACTGCAGAAGGCGTTAAGGACAGGGAAGATCTCTGCTAGAACAGAATCATAACTCCTAGCTTAACTAAGTCTAAACCAACTACCTGCATTGTTCAAAAAAAAAAAAAAAAAAGAAAAAAAGCTGTACCTGTGTCCCCTTGCCTCCACCAGAAGGAGCAATCTGCCACAGCCATTCAACATTTACTTAAGCTTAGGACAGAAGGCAGTTACTGGAACACTAGCCAACCTTCCAAACAAGCATCATTTCGTCCTATGAGCTGCTCCAAGGCCTCTCCAGCTTCCCATCAAGTTTGGCTAAGCGCTGGTCAAATCCTCCAGGGCCACTGTTACAGCTTTGTGTTTTCCTCAAGGGCTATTTAATTAGCTATGAGCTCCTGAAAGAGCTTTCTGCATTTCTACTAATTCTTCTGTGGTTCAGGCAGGCATTCTGCCATTCAGACCTAAGCTAAAATGCTCTCCTAGAGCTCTCCTAGAGTTATTTCCCTTCCCAGTCCCTGAAGTCTCACTGCTAAGTGACTGTAACTGTGGGGAAAAAAATATGGAAGCAATACTCACCTCACTGCACGGCATAGGTCTGCCCAAGCTGTAGCTTTTTCAATTACACCTTCAACAATCAGTTCATGCTCACTTGAGCCTATACCTGGAGGCTGCAGACTGGTCCCTCTCAGAGCAGCCCACCTGGTACTAACTGCCTCAAATGCAAGGGCTGAGTCACAGCTGTCTGCATGGCAACTGTAAGTCAAAGATTTAGGCTTATTTCTGACTATAGCCACCTTGAGACATTCCAGAGAGATTCCCTACACAGCTACCACCATTCATGTGCCCACCTTTGTCTCAGTTGTCAACTCTCTCCATTCTCAGAAGAAATTATTCCCCTTGGTCACAAGCTCTGATTATCTCTACTCGCTGTAGAAGGCCCATGTTCTGTCTGTTTCAGACGGAAAATTTACCCTGCTACCTCTCTCTGTCCCACTGGTCACCCAACTGCTCCTTCCTGAGCTCGCCTTCTGCTGTCTCCAAAGTTCATGACTCTGCTCTGTGATCCCCAAACCCACAGTTGGTTAGCAACAGCATGCATTGACTCATGTCAGTGATGTAAGCTCTCTGTCGATATGAGCCTGATGTGCAGCAATCGCTGCCTGTCCGACCTGTTGCTTACGGTCTGCTATTCCCTTCGACTCATTTCATTTTTTGATACAGTTCCTTGCCTCATTCAGTTGGCTGAGTAAAGCTGTTTGCTCTGCCAGCTCACAGGAATAGTATTGTTGAGACCTAAAAGGAAAATCAGAAGTTGAATTTGTTGTTCTGAGTTTTTTTGGACCCTCTGTTGTGCAGACACGTAGATGAGAGAGACAAGCTGCTTACACAGGTATCTCATGTGTCCCGCTGAGCCACGTCAGAGCTGCCCAGGTGACACCAGGTCTCTGGGATGTGCTTGTGGCAGCCCCAGGCTGGGACTTGTCTCCATGGGTATCCCAGACTCTCCTGTCACTACATCCCCAGGGTGAGAGCAGCTCTCCCTGCGCCACTCTGTCCCTCAAGCACCTACATGTGGAAGGGATCTGGGCTCTAACTGAACAGATGATGTGGCACTGAGATCCAGTGCTGGGCAGCTAAAGCAGTTTATCTTCTAAAAACAGGGCATCAGCAGATGAAGCTCCTGCATAAATGGCTGGGCAGGGGCACCCTGCGAGCCTTGGCTTGTGGACCACCTGCCCCGTGGCGCAGGCTGCTCAGTACAATTCAATCTGCTCCAAAAGGAGAGGTGCCGTGAAGAAAATACCTGCAGCTGACCATGGCATCAGGGGAAAAATCCTTCAAAAACGTTCTGTAGTACGTAGTTCCCCTGTACACTTGTCTCTCATTTGCTCACTTATTTTCTTTTTTCATTCATTATCTGCTTTTCATTTCCTCTGAAGTAATTTCTACTCCACAGAAACTCTCCCCTCCTTGTCCAGAAAAAACTCAGCAGCAAGAGCAGTCCATGAGCTTCTCCACCAGCACTAGTCACCGCGCCTGCACTGAAGCAAGTCCACTTGCACAAGCACCCAAACTCTGAGCACAGGCAATTGCTCCTTTGATCCCCACGTCCTCCCTAGCAGCTCCAGTCTTCCCCATGCTCCTGTCTTGTAACACGAGAGGGGACATGGCCCATCCCATCTCAGCCGACAGCTCTGTCTGGCTGCACACCGAAACCAGGTGAAGAAAGAATGTTTCTCAGGCAAGCCCAAACCTGCTTTCGTGGCAGTCAAGATACGGGAGTGGCCGCAGACAGCAAGAAAAGGAGTGGGGCCTCACACAGCTCTAACCCTACCTGGTCCCACACCCCGCCTGGACTTGTTATCCCGAGCCTGCATTTGGACCCTCATTACAGAAAGATCTCTTCTCCATAGGCAATTTGGAGATATGAAGTGTATAGGACATGTGCTGCTGTCCACTAATAGGCTGAAGCCAGCCACAAAGCTCACTCAAGTCTTCCTGGGGAAAGAAAAATGAATGCCTCCTTCATGGAAGTTAATTCATTTTTCCTAGGAGCCTTGTGTTCATATTGAATTTGCACTGAGATTCGTGAGAGAGGCCCCAAGCTGTGACTATACCATACTGAAATATATCAATCGATAAAAGCAAATCAGAGAGGAAAGGACGAGAGCACTCTCTCGAATTCACCTGCCTGCCACTGTGTTCACCGAGATTTGTTCCAGGCGACGTTCTAGGAACCACCACAGCCCTTCCCTGCCAATTACACCCGAGGAACCAAAGGTCGAGCCGCCACCTCTTCAGCACGCGGGGAACCGCCTGGGGCTGGCTTCCTCATCCTCAGCGCTGGGGGAAGAGGAGGGTAAGCGCCATCTCCCCCCGCCACTCCCTGCGCTGCCCAGAGCCTGGTCAGCCCGCACAGGGGGCAGGGCACACCCACGCTTTGGGCTTTCCTCCCTCTGGGTGCCCTGCACGTCGTGTGCTAAAAAGGGCAGGAATCGCCCCAAACCCAACGTGGCTTTTAGCACAACCAGCGCTGGCCTCCCCGGCCGCACAGGGGCCGCCCCCAAGCTCCCGGGGGTGGCGGCGGGGCAGGGCGGGCCCTCAGCACAGCGCCAACCCCGCTGCCTCGGACGGGGCCTCAACGGGCCCGGGGCCGGGGCCTGGGCCTCAACCGGAGCCCGGCAGGCCCGGAACGACCCCGGGCCAGGCTCGGGCCCTTGACAGGAGGCAGCGGGCGGGTGTTCGGCCTGACGGGCACCCGGCCTCACTGCCAGACACCCGGCCTGACGGACGGACTGACGGACGCCCCGCCCCGCCCGGCCTCGCGGCCGTTGTGGCACCTCACGCGCCGCCGCCGCCCAACGCCCAGCGCCGCCCCGCCCCGCCTCCCGCCCATTGGCTGCCGCCCCGCTCCTCCCTCCTCCCATTGGACAGAGCCCTCTTCCCGCTCCCGCCCCCTCCCTCCGCTACCGTGCCGCGATTGGCCAGCTCGTCCCCTTCCCTCCGTTCCCGGTTCCGTCTCCGCCAGCCGATTGGGCAGCGCTCGCCCTCCGGCCCCGCCCCCTCCCCGAGGCGGGCCGCTCCCTTTCCCCCTCCTCCCCCTCCCATCTGATCCCGGCGCGGCTCCTCATTGGCCCGCTCCGCGCCGGCCCCGCCCCCTCGCGGCGAGCCCCGCGCGCTTTGCCCCGCCTCCCTCTCCAAGCCCCGCCCCTCACGTGACGCCCCCGCCGCTGATTGGCCGAGGCGGCGGCCGCTCGCGCTTCCGGTGCGGCGCGGCGCGGTGGGGCCGGCCAGTGGGCGGGCGGGGCGGCGGCGGCTGCGGGAGCTCCGCGCGCGGCGGCGGCGGCGGCAGGAGGAGGAGGAGGAGGAGGAGGAAGAGGAGGAAGAGGAGCAGCAGCAGGCGGCATGGAGCGGCCCGGGCGGGCAGCGCTGGGCGCTCAGCCCCGCGCTAACGGCTGCGGCGCGGCTCACGGGGCGCTCCGCAACGGCTTCGTGCGGGGCCTGCCCGGCACGCAGGTGGGTGCGGCACCGGGGGCAGCACGGGGGGGGGGGGGTCGCTGTGTGCCCTGAGCCGCTGCTCGGTGCCCTAAGGGGAGAGGGCAGCCCGCTGCCCGGCAGAGCTGCACGGGGCTGGGCTTGTCCTGAGGGCAGTGAGATCCAGCAGGGGCTGGGAGAGGAGCAGCGTGGGGTTCACCATACAGGCACCGCTCTCTCAATGCTGAGCTCAACAGCAGCTCTTCCTTCTCCTTCCCTGGGAAGCCCCGCGCTACAATGGCTTGGGATCTGCAAGCTGATCATCCCTGTAGGCACTGACATGCGGCGAGCACAGCACCCGCTGTGGGCACCGCTGTTAGAGCAGGTCCAAGGACCGACCAGCAGTTAAAAACTGTGGGGTATGGGATAAAAGTGATTAACTTCTTTCCCAGTCTTTGCACACTTAAGGAAGTGCATGGTTGGGAAAAGGAGCAACCTGTGAGTGGGCTCGGGACTGTCACAGTGCCGCACAGCACCCAGCACACCGCGTGGGGTCAGGGCCTGGCACCCCAAGGGGCAGTGTCCTGGCAGGAGGAAGGGAGCTCAGCCAGGAGAAGGAAAGGCAAGCACAACAACAATGAAGTTAGCTCTCCAAACTGTGCGTGATTCTGCTCTTTCTGTCCTGGGCTGCTGGAGAAATGCTGCTTGGGATCTATCGAGGCACCTGTGGGAATAATTGAGTGAAGGCAAAATTGCTGTTTCTTCCTGCAGTGCAATATTAGGCTGGAATGTGTTTCTCCAATGCAGTGTTTTGTTCTGAAACAACAGATATTTATTCAACAAAGTCTTAAAAAATACTAAATTCCTCCTTAGAACAGGGAGACTGGGGCATATTGAACAGGACAAGTTGCCCTTATTCACCAGGATAACTTACAGCAATCTGCCCATTACTGTGAACAGGATTTCAGCAATGTGTTTTTTCAGACTTCCTAATTGAGCTTCTTCTGGTAGAATGGTGTTGTTATACTTGAGAAGTTGGAGAAGAAATAATCTTAAACCAAACAAGTAGTTGGAACATAGGATTTAGTTCTGAAGTTGTTATTTTCTGTTGTGCACGCTGTCTCCAGGTCAGTCACATAGGAGCCGGAGCGATACAAACAACTTGTAAATTCCTTGATGATTCTGGAAGGTCTTGGAGTGCTCTGCTGGAGCAGGCTCCAGATAGCTGATTGTACACGTCCTTTAGTAAACAGCTCCGTACTACTTCCTCAGGAAGGGAAGGAATAGTTTGGTTTAAAGAGGGGAGGAGGACGGAGTTGCTTTCCTTTAAAGCTGTTACAAGTCCTGAATTTTCACAGCTATTCAAGACATCAGCGTGGATTTTTTTTCCTGAAAATTTTGGTGTGTACATACTGAAAACAGCTTTCTCTGTCCTGTGATCTGTGTGCACTTCTTAAGAGCACAGGCTGATTACTTACAGGCTCATCTCCTGAGATGATTCGGGGGCAGTGGAATGCTGGCTTCCTCCTGGTTTTGTGGAGGCTTTTGGCTGGTGTTGGGCTGAGCGTGACCTCTCTGGGAGAATGTGCTTCTGGAGCTGCCTGCAACAAATACGGGAAGTTTTTCTCATTACAGGGAGTTAATGACAGCAGAGATGTGAATAAACCTTACTTAAGATGGTTATGATAAGATAACGATTTTGATTAACTGCCCTGTCCACTAATGTAAAAAAGGACTGGCGTACAGAATTGTGTTTTTTTTTTTCCAAGTCTCTGTGCAAGTATAAATTGCAAGTTCTTGTGACAGGAAAAAAAAAAAAGCCTTGTATCTTAACTAAATCTCAACCTTATTCACAAGGAAGTGAAACTGCATTGAGTACTGTGTCTGGTTTTAAGCTCCCTAGAAAGGCAATGACATTATCTGCGTGAGCCTCTGAATCCACTGGGGGACCGGCAAGAAGCTGAGGAGGCTGGAGCACGTGAGGAGAGGCTGAGAGAGCCTGGTTTGCTTGGCCTCAGGAGGAGAAGGTTCAACTGGTTGGTCAAGGGTATGGAGAAGATGGTGCTAGACTTGGTTGGAGTTGTGTGGCAATGGGATGAGAACCAACAGGTGTCTTCTGGAAGGATGGGAAACTTCTACGAGATAGGAGAACAAATAATTTTTCCATGAAAGCAGGAAAATACTGGAAGAAGTTCTGCAGAGAGGTGGTGGACTGTCCATCCTTGGAGGTGTTCAGGTCTAGGTTGGATGTGGCCCTCAACAACCTGCTTGGAGCTGGGGGCTGGACAAGAGGGCCCCTGGAGGTCCTTCCCAACCTGGGTTATTCCATGATAGCACGGATAAATGAGTAGATTGCAGGAGAGTGTGCCAAAGTTTAGACATAATATTTAATCCTTGAACCCCTGTAAAAATGTGTGCCTTAGGGATTTTAGCCTAAGGCCAAAGGCTGAGGCTTGCGTCAGGCCTGAAGAAAGAAATTACTACTTTCTGCCTCCTGCTTGGCTATTTGATTGACTGCGAGTATTGCGTCAGTAACAGAAAACTGAATTGAGTAGAAAATTGGCTGACCTAGAAAAAACTGTGACCTCCTTCAGATGGTTTTAATTGATAAAACCATGTTCCTGAAAAAGCCTGTCTGTGCGTGAGGATACTTCTCTAATACCAAATTTAATTACAAAAGGCCGAGCTTTTGTGAAAGGACTAGCTGCACAATATTTATCTGGCTAAATGAAAATTACAAGCCATCATATTAAATTAGTTGATGTAGTGTCATTGTCAAATGTGTTTGAAAATTTGTCTATCTGTCCTGATATAAGAACCAACACTTGTGCTAGCTGCTGATGTGGTTGGCTTCTCTTACATTTGTGTGTGTTACTGGGAAGCCAGTTTGGATAAAACGTTAAAATCTTTCCATTATGTTGGGACTGCCATTTCAAATTAAGCTAGTGATAAGCCTTAAATGGTATAATAAATATGTAAATTCGCTTTTTGTTAGTATACCTACTTGAGTGATGTTATCATGTAATACATAGTATTTTCCTGTCCTAATTGTACAGCAAAAGCTATTTATTTTCTTAAATGTCACGCTTTCAAATTGTTGACCAAAAGACTAAAGCTCTGTCTTAGTTATCTACTGACGTTTCTCTAGTAGGAGTGTAAAACACTGATAGCCTTGTTGAAGCTGGGCACATAACTACTGACCTTCATTAAGGCATCACTCCTAGAAAAAAAAAACATGGTTAGCTGAAAAGTGCAGCCTTGAAAACTGCTTATAGTTGAAGAAACAGGAGCTTAAAACATGGCACTTGCTGAACTTTTCATTTTTGGAGAAAATAAATAATAATAAAAAATCAACAAAGAAGTAAGAGTAAGTCTTAAAGAACTTTAAGAACACTTTCAGAGGTACCTGACAGCCTATGGCTTGGTCTATTAGTGAAGCACTGGACTTCTGTCTTTGAAAAACTTCATTGTAAACTGCACACTTCAAACAAAAAAACATTCAGTCATTATCAACATGCTGTACACCTCAAATCAATTGAACATACCAGCTAAGGTAACATATTAGTACTAAGGTACTTGTGTCATTAACTCATTAAAAGAAAAAAATGCATTTAAACTGAACATTTATGAAGGTTGTTCCTGTCTGTGTGGATGTGGCAAGTACATCTTAGTTATCAAAAGAGTGAGGAAGTTGTTGGGAATCAATATTTGTGAGCCAAAATAACTTGTTAATACCTGCCAACAAGAACAAATATTTAATTAGGAGTACACCAGAATGGTGAAGTCTGTTCTGTAAAACAAGTTTCCCTTCTGGGACTTTATTTGAAGGGTTAAAATGTGTTGCAGAGCAGTGCCTTCTAATTTTGGTAGCGAATACATTTTAGTGTTTTTACCCATGCAGCAGTTTGAGATCTGAAGTCGAAGAACAAAGCAGCACAAGAAAAAGGACTGGAGGTGACAGGAAAAAGTTATCACTGAATACAGTGATACCTTAGATGTAGCTGCCTGTGGGGAGTGATTACTTAATGCTGTACTTTCCTTAGCGTTTGATTCTCTTAATTTTTTATGATAAACGTGACTGCTTTTGACAGCAGAGATGCGTCCTGGAGGAGAGGTGCATTCACTGTTTTTCCACGTGTTCCCTGTAGTTGGCAGGAATCTTTGACAAAAAAGCAATCAACACTTGGAAGCAGTATTCCAGATCATGCATCTAAAAACAGAAGCTGTAAGGCTGCTAGTAAAACTCCTGCAGTGTGTGGTGTGTGTTATTGAGAAGCTACTAAATTTTGGTAAGGATCGTGCGAAGTTGCATTCCAGTATAAATACACCTTCGAAGGTATTTACATCCAGTCTGCCGGGTTCATCAGACTGTTTTTCCTACAGCAGGAAATAGAAGAGTCTCGTTAACATGGCACGTTGTGGTTTTCCCAGGTTAGCAGCATAACCGTCACTCTTCCTGCATGCTACACTGGTGACATCTGCGCTCCCTGAAGTATGTGCCTGCTCTACGAGGTACTTAGCTTGGCAGATGCTTTTAATAGGCAACTTTATGTAAAAGATTCCTTGATTAAATCCTTTTCCTGTGGTCTGCCGTAGTGTCCACATACAGTGCCGTGTTTACACAAGGCTTTTGTCTCCTCGCAGAGCTGCTGCAGTGCTCCTGGAGGCTCAGCACGGTGAGCTGCCCTCGCTCTGAGTGCTTGGCTTCTGGGTGCTCCCGTGCATCTGCCCCCTGGTCCCGTGCGGGCTCTGTTCAGAGTTCGCTCCCAGCCGAGCTGGCTGCTGACGCAGGTATAACAAATACACTGAAACCCCTTTTTCCTGTTGGCTTTCAGAAAGGCGCTTTTAACGAGCGCAAAGTCAGGCTCAGAATAACGCCAGCTTTGTGGCTGCTGGCAGTGGGAGTATAATGCTCAAGTCTGTATCTGCCGGATTCCTTATACCCACTTTGTAAATCCATGACAGGGTGAGGTATGGTGCTCCTTTGAAGACCTACCCAAATCTGGACGAAGGAAACTAGTGCAAGGCACAAGTAAA
The DNA here is from genome assembly GCF_963932015.1 of Anas acuta. Classification (NCBI taxonomy): domain Eukaryota; kingdom Metazoa; phylum Chordata; class Aves; order Anseriformes; family Anatidae; genus Anas; species Anas acuta. Next base: position 22,929,546 of record NC_088983.1, read on the forward strand.
AACAAATTTTCTGTTAATTGCTTTTTCATTGTTTGCATTTTTCTCATAACGCTGGTAACTGTTAGAGTTGTCTACACATCTAGTAAGATAGCGGAGGTTGTAATTGGTGAAGCTTGTGATTAGCTACACATCTAGCTGTGAATTTATGCTGGGTGGGGTGGCTAAATGTGTAGGTGACACCGTTCTGTCCCTGATGTCAGATGGCCTGTAATCATGCTAAGGTAACTGCAGGAGATAGTGCTGTAGGATTATTGCACGTGATATTTTCATACTTGTCATAAAAGAATTTGAATAACTTGAGATAGGCAGAAAATCCTTTTTAGTCTGTGGAGCTGGAATCTGATTCCCAGCTCGATCCCCAGGCTGAAGGCACTGCAAGATCTGATGCTGTCTGGAGGCTGTTTAATGCACAGCTTCGTGCAGTAGTTGGGCAAGACGATGAGTTTAGGTGTACTTGTTCCATGTGTGCACAGCTGTGATCCCACCCTTTGTACCAGAGATACTGTCCTGCTACTTGTAGGGATTCTCTCTGTAGGGTGAACAAGATCTGAAGTGAGTTTTGTCTTGCCTTGTGAGTTGGAACTGTTTGTCAGCAAACTGGGGAGATGATGATTATTAAGTGCACTGAAGTGTTCTGCTTAGACCACAAATGCAATCCTTTCTGGCAGTAGCTACGTGATGCTGCTCCTCAGTAATTGTTGGCAATAATGTTGTTTCCTGGCATTTGTTTTCCCCCAAAGCTTGGAGCAGCACAAGCATTACCTGCAGCTGATTTGGGATGACTTTCCTCTGCTACCTTCCTTGACCATCTGGCCGGTGCTCTGATTTTTCTCTTGCAGTTGAGTTTCTGAATGGGATGGTGCTCTTTGGTGTACGTGTGTTCTGGGCAGTGTTACCCTAGGAAATACTGATTTATGTGAGCATACATCTGCTTTTCTGAACCACACGCTTAGACGATCTCTGACTTAGTCATCTCCACTTAAACGTGCAGTATGTTCTTGCTCAAAGGTCATGGTTTGCTTTGCTATGATAAGGTTTATTTGCTAAAGCCATAAAAGTCTTAATCTGGCAACTTTTTACTTTTTTTTTTTGAAACTAAGTTATACCATCTTTTCTCTTGGTCTCTGAAACTGAGGATCTTCACCTTTGCAGCAGACTTGGAGCTTGTAGCATGTAAGCTTTTGAAGGCTAACACAGACTTCTAAAGCGCTCTTGAACAGATAGGCTTGTACCTGAAACGTGGCTATGAACATCTCTTCTACAGGCAGTTCCAGTGTACGTATGGTCCCTGTATGCTTCATGAAGAGTCCACGTAATTGCATTCAGAATGTTTCTTTAACATTTAATTTAGATATGATAGCACAGATGTTTCCCAGCTTATCTTGTAGCTGACACAAGAGTACAAGGATGTACAAGTGCACTGGTGGAAAAACACCAAGAGGTGACGGATTTGAGTATGTGTTGAATCAACAGAGATATTCCCAAAAGGGTCTTTCTCAGTGAAATGTTGCTTTTGACAGCGTATAACAACTTGTGTAGTATTAGCATTTTCCACAAGCAGAGGTGCCTCTAAAGAACTGGAAAAAGTTATTCTTTTCTCTGATTAAAACTGTATTTTGTTATTTTCTCTAGTAGATATTTTTTGCTATTAACCTCAGATGCATACCCTTAGGTTATAACCTTTTATCTCTTACATGTAAGTGGAAGTTCACCTGGAAAAGACATTAGAAGCCTTGATGTGATCTCTATTAGCTGCTAAGTAATTAGAGAAGCAGTCACTACCATTTGGTTGTCTGTGTATCCAGAACTCAGCTCCTCATAGACAGCCACAGGTAGTAGACATGTCATATGTCTCCTCCGAGCAGCTGCTGTTCGCAGCCTAGTCTGGCAGTGCGAGGAATCCAAATTTGTCTGCAATTCATCAAGCTGTGAGACTGTAGTAATTCAGAGCTTTGCTGCGTGATCTTTCTCAGGTCAGGATGCAGTAAAAATTCTCTAGCTTCAAGAATTGGGGCCGTAGTGATACAGTTGAGGGATCTTGAGAGTAACAGTGAAGAGAAAACTTTCATCAGTTTTCCTCTGCAGTGTTGTGTCACTAAGGCTGTTGGTTCTTGTGTTGCTTCTGCCCTTCCTGTTCCTCTAACAGCTGTTGATTCTTGTATGCTGAGAGCTGTTGAATGAGCTCGTGGCCTGAAGATTGCTTGGGTATAAAGAGTAGCCCTCTGCAAGTCGTTGTATTTCCAGCCTGGATCAGGTCAGTGCTGGAGGGATGCTATGCTGAAAATCAGATTAGCCTTAGTTGTGCAAGGCAGAGAGCAATGCAGATGGCTCAAGGTGGAAGCGAGTGGGACAGGGGAGATCCTTTGGTTGGCATTGTTCCCCAGGAAGGCATATTATGAAGCTGTGGCCTTGATTAAACACCTTTAAGCTGCCTTCGTCTTAGCTGACATGTGGTAAGCCCGGTGGTTCCCGCACCTGTTGGAAGTTTTTGAACTTCAGCCACCGCTATAGGCAGTATGGTTTTAAAGACACTTGAGTATTAAACCCTGCCTCAAAGCACTTCAGTTATTTTTAGTTATTTACATCTGGCACAAATGCTGCTGCTAAAAGATGCTCCTGTGGTGTCTGCTGTATTGTTTCCACGCATGCCTCAATTCCAAAGCCTGCACAACCCCAGTGACTGAACTGGGAATTAAACTCGATGTTGCCCTGCTGCTATCTCGGTGTGTGCTGGCAAAGGGAAGAGGCAGAAGTGAGTTCTGGGGGAAAGGTGACATTCAAGTATATTGCTCAATTCTTGACTACATAGCTATAGCGTAATTGTATCTTACGAGAAGGCCCTTGCTTCTGGAAAACTGCACCAGGCTTGAAATGCAGACTTGCTTCAGCATCTGGGATGAACAGATGATGGTTTTCAAATAAGCAGTGTCTGGTTAGGCTTTTATGTGTGTTCTTTCATTGATTCCTAGCTGTTACAGACTGTGCAACCCTGGCTTCCTTTCCCATGTGGTAGGAGAATAGCTTAGGTTGTCTGCTGGCCCCCACCCCCTCACTCTTTGCTGTTGTCTTTTCTCGATATATTTAAGATTATCTTCTGCCCTAGGTGTTGATGTTTCCTTGACTATAATATTTAAAAAATATATTATTACATTTGGCTATGAACTGCAATTTGAGTACAGTCCAGAAAAATTCAAACGGCGTCCCAGGCAAATCCTTGTCCCAGCCCTCTTCCCAGCGTGCTGTTAATATAGGCATTTATTGAAGCTGATCTTGGCTTCCAGCTATTCCCATCCACATCTGGCAACACCCTTCATAATGTATTTGGACACCATAATGTATTTGGACACTATAAAGTTACAAAATTATATGCCAATAAGTAGTCTTAATCTGCCTAGATTCCTAGGCTTAGGGAAACGGCTGTGACTTTTGCCAGGTAGCACTGGCAAAAATAAATCAATCTGTTCTGCAAGGAGTAAGACTTCCCAGCTTTGCTGGAAGTAGGGGATTTATGTCTTGGACTGTGTTGTTTCACACACAGCTGTTCTATGATAGGATAGCTAGTCTATAACTTTGAAATACACACAGCAACATGCATCTAGGGCAAGGTTTCTTGGTTTTGATCCAGTAACTTTTTAGATCTGGATTTTTAACTTGTTTCTTGGAATGAGTAGTCTAGTTCACACTATGATATTTTTTCCCACCCCAATGTTATGTTGAGAGAGCCTTGTAGTTGCAAAGATTTTCTGTAATAGTCACAGATAAAGTTACAGCAATGATACTTGAGATGCCCATGTATTATCCAACGGGTCAAGTTCTTAGTTTCAGGAGGTAGTATTGAAGTAACAAGATGACTTGTAGTCATATACACTTGTGGTGTGTACTTTGCACAGAAAGCCCTTCTTTGTTCTGGGTGCTGACATATATGCAATGTGGAGCCTGTACACAATGACATTTTGTCTGAGACATGTCCACCACATGGATAAGTGCAGCATTTACGTCAGCATCTTTAGGCTAAGGCTATGGAGACACAGATGATACTTGTTTTCTTGCAGCAATTCAGGGTTCTGAAGTTGAGTCTCCTTTGATATTGTCCAGTTAGTTTTTCAGTTTTCATAACCCTGAGAATACAGTGTTTAGCTTAATAAAACTATTCATTACTATTTCTGTTTTTTTTTGTTTTTTTTTGTTTGCTTTTTTAGTATTTTCTCTGCAGTAGGTCTAGGAAGCCTCACTGCTCTGTGACTTCAGTTATATCAAAACTCGGTGGATGATGAGGCTGTGTCACAGCAACCTTGTGTATGGGGGCTGATAGCGTTTGTTAATAACAGCTGGACCTAGCAAGAAGAGCTTTGAGACGGGCAGGGGGAATGCACAACTTGGAAGCGATCAGTGACTGCTCAGAAATGCCCCTCTGATGTGTTGTTAATGAGTATCTCACAGGTACCTCTCTTTACATTTTCACTTCAGATAAATCATGTTGTGCACAACGGAGGATTATACAAACGGCCTTTCAATGAAGCTTTTGAAGAAACACCGATGTTGGTTGCTGTGCTGACCTACGTGGGCTATGGTGTTCTCACTCTCTTTGGATATCTGCGAGACTTCATGCGGCAATGGAAGATCGAGAAGTGTCAGAACGCGATAGAAAGAGAAGAACAAAAGGTAACCACCAGGAGACACCAATGTTTAGTGGGAAATTGTGTGGCTGAGGCTATAGTTTGGGTATTTCTTTGTAGAGCAGTATTGCTTGGTTTTCTGCTGTTTTCCTTGTCTTCTAAATACCCCATATGTTATGCTACTACCAGTGTGTGATTATACAAAACAATTTTTCTTTTAGCTGGGTTATTTTTTGGTGGACCAGTTATGTTGTCTGCTTCGCTGCAAAGCTGTATCAACAGTTACATCAACAAACTGAGAGCAGCATAAACAAGGGTTTGAGGGAGAGAGACCTGATCTGCCAGCACCAGCAGCTACAGAAGTGCTACTGGAAGGATCTGGCTTGAGCTTCACAGCAGTGGGAGGCTTTCTAATGCTGCTCTGGTGGCCGTCTGTTTTGATTTGGAAGCATGCTATTAATTCTCTTTAGCTTGAGTAGTTGCAAAGAAAATCTTGTGTGTAAGAACCTGAGCTGGATGATTTTAAATTCACATGAGGTCCAAGACGCTGCAAGCAGGTTAGCTAATAAGTAATTAGAGGTACTGACTCCTGGTTCTATGATAGCATTAAAAAAAAAAAGCTATTAATGAGAGCTTCTGTTAACAGGTAAAAGGTCTTGCCAGCTGCAGCAGTTAGTCTGAGATAGATAATTTTATGTTGTTTAAAATCATTTTTAGAGGCCTCTAGTCCCCACTGAGGTTGCAGTCTGAAAGCTGCCATTTAAACTTGCATTTCACAAGGCATTTCCTGCTAATGCTGTGTGAGCCCTCTTAGCATAGTGTGAATACCAGTGAGCTTTGCCTCCTGAAGTGGAGTGGATAGGCTTACTCTTGCTCATTGTGGTTCTGGTTTTCTCAGCCACTTTGGGGAACTGATCTGGCTTACAAACTTTAAGGCAGTCTGACTTTCGCTTGCTGGTTTCTGGTTCTCTGGGTGGCCACACGAGCAGTTGGCTGTCAGAAAATAAGTGTGGGGGGAGGGAGGTCAGGAATGCAAACAGATAACTATGGATAGGAGGGTGGAGGAGAAAAGACAAGCCTCCTTTTGGAGGCAGCACAGGGGTCAAGTTGACATTATATTATGGTAGATCAGCTAAGATACAGTGAAGCAACCGATGCCTAAAATCATTCCACAGCAGCTTCTTTGTGTAACTACCATGAGGTGGAATTCAGCTGACTCATAGCAAGGCTCTTAATTCCAAAACAGAAACATCCTTATAGGAATGTAATGAAGAATAGATACTACATACTCATTAAAAGTACAGGAAGTTAAATTTACACTATTTCCAAAATTGACTTGTGGAATCGGGAAGTAAAATCGTGATCTGTTATAGCAGTTACAGAATCTGAGTAAGGATTGCTAGCTAAAGCTCTGTAACTTGATGTGTTCTTTAAATTTGTTTCAGCTACTTTGTTTTATATCACCTGAGACACTGTTTTTCTGTGTGTAAACTAGAAATAGAAACAGAAAGGAGTAAACAGCTGCAGAAATATACCAAGGCTGGATATCAGAATAAAACTTGAAATGTTGGCTCATACTCATGGTACCTGAGGGCTTGAAAGGGGCAGCTGGGAGTGTTGGTGTAAATTAGTTCAGTTACTCTGTACTCTAGTTATTGTATTTTGGTTAAATGCTTGCTGTCTTACAAATGTGTAAGGTGCAAGACTGCTTACAGTAACCCTTTTCTGTGGGAGCAGTCATGAGGAGGAGACCTTGGGCAGCAGTTGCAATTTGGGGATATATTACTGATGTGAGGCTCTCCATAAAGACTGTCAGAGGTGGTAAAGGCACAGTTTATTAGCAGCTGATTATCCTAGTTCTAAAAAAAAAAAAATGTATTTTTTCCTTTATAAAGAAATGTTAGTATTGCATCCTCTCCTGAAAGGCTTTTGTTTAACAAGCGTACCTCCTGGACAGATGAATGGAAACCCTTTGTCTGTGGATCATGGCTTGCAGGAACGAGCTGCGTGTGTTCTGTTTTTGTTTTGTCTGTAGGATCTCCATGGATGGATCTAGTGAGAGGCGCTTTTTATCTGAAGGATCTCTTTGCTGGGTGGCGTGTCATGAGTAGCACAGTGAATACTGCAGCAGAGTGAAAAATAGGAAATCCTGCATAGAAGAGTTTAGGTGTGGAAGAAATCCCAGTGTAGTGTACTTCCCTAACTCATGCTTCTAGTGCTTAGGTAGGAACAGCTGTTTCCAATATTGGACAAACAGCAAATTGATAATGTGAGATCCAGAACCTGCCGCACTTAACCTCACTCTTTGGTGCTTTGAGCTTTGTTTGCCTGCAAACAAGTTGTTGCAGTGTATCTGGTGTGGGAGCCAGGTTTTATTTTGGTATAGGAGGGTGCTCAATGACTTGTTTTAAAACAGTTTCTTGTGATTTTCAAATATTTGAATCTCTCAAGCTGCTGGCTGCCAGCCCAATTATCTTTTACTAAGGAAATAGATACTAATATGCATAAAATTATTAAAAAAAAAACACTTTTTTTTTTTAATACATGTAGTTTAAAGAAGCCCTGCAGTTGCTCTGAAGTACTCTCGGGCAGTTTTGTAACCTCTGTGTGGAAAGCAACACTTTTTGTACATAAATTTTAAAGACCTAGCTAATTTTTTTTCTGAAGTATCAGGCAAAAGGGTTAGCTCTAGTTTTCTGAAATAATTCTTAAATTACTTTGCAGGTGAAGAATTCAAAGCAAAGCCATTGAGAGTAACTGTGAATGAACAGTGTGTGAAGATGTTTTGTGTGAGTAGAACTAAATTACGTAGTGTGAGGGTGGATTTCATACAGGGCTGAAAGAACTGGTCCTGAAAGTCATGGAATTGAAGCTTGTCAGCCTTCTGTGGTGTATTGCTGAAAGTGATTGCAGTTGACAGCATAGAGTAAGCCTAGGTGCAAAATGTGGTATTGAAAATAATATTTTTTAAAAAGCCTTCAGTTTTTATATGTTTTGGAAGGTACTTTGTTTCAGTAGAGCAAATCCTTCCTTAAACGGTCACTTGACAGCATGTTTACCAGAACTGAAAAACGAAAGCGGATGGGACTAATTTTAAGAATAGGCTTTCTAACAGGGTTGTTTTGGGTCTGTCTCTGACAGTGGGTAAATTCCTTGTTACTTATTAGAGAGCAGCGCATTGCAATGAGTGATTCTAGAAAAAATAATCTCTCACCAATGCTACACAAAAATGTAGAAAGGAACAGGCTTTGCTAGTACGGATTTCCAGGAATTAGTCTTTGATGGGCTTTGGCTTCATTTAAAACATATCCAGCTGGGCTTTTCCTGGAACCCCCTGTTACGTGGCACATCCTGTCAGAAACACTATCAGTCTCTTTTAGGCATGGGTGAGTGGAAAGATTAACAGTTCTCAATTACCCTGGAGTCTGTTTATGCATATCCAGTTTAACCTAATGCTTAGTCATAACCTTCTCACCTGCTGTGCTCGTAGCGTTTTACAGGTAGGATGAAAGCCACTTTTACATTTATCCCAGTCTGGTTTTCTTACTGATTACATTGTATATGGGAGCAAATATCTAAATGAGGATGATTTGGGGTCTTCAGTGGGATTCCTGTGACCAAGTATCTTAGGGGCAGTAAGCTGGAGTCCTTTGCTCGGTGGTGTCTTAGCACCTGTACAGCTCATTGTAGGCTCACTGAGGATACAAAGGCTACCCAGAGTTGTTGCTCCACGTTTTCCTGACTCACGTAGCAGGAGATAGAACTAGTATTTCTGCTTCCTTTCAGAAGTCTGAAGTTTGTTGGAAGTGTCCACTCAGAGCTAGTTTTGTATTATCAGGGAACGCATTATGTGAACTGCAGATAAGCCTCGCTGGTGCTCATAGCGCCATTTGTTAGCTTAGGTGCAATGCTGAGAGAACCTGGCTATAAAAGCAACATAATCACTGCATTTGCATGTTGCCATGCCCCAAGCTAATGGTACAAAGCCCTCATTATGACCTTCATTTGTAGTATTAATTTACAATATGATGAAATCTTGGGTGTACAAATCACCCGTGCTAAGGTGCTGCATCTGCAAGGGAGAACTTTGTTCTTCCCTTGTTGTTTTTTTTTGTTTGTTTGTTTGTTGTTTTTTTTTTTTTGAAATTGCTGTATCTTTCAGGCTTCTGGGAGATCACTAGGACTTAGGTTTCTGTATCTGGCATTGCTTTAAGTGGGATGTGTTCTAGGCTTCAACTGACAGGAACAGAACTGTGGAGGATTTCTTAGCTTCGTGTTCCTATCACTTCACATGGAAGAAAATGTTCCTTTTGCTCCCTGATCTAGGAACATTATATCCTTTGCAGTTGTTTGAGTGGATGGCTACTCGGAAGATTACTCAAAGAGTCAGCTCACTCCTAGAATGTTTTTCCTCCAACTAAAGCAGTTCCACCTAAGGTTGATATCTCTTTTTGGCTACAAAGACTGATGGGTTGGAAATAGGATGAGAACTCAATGGAACAAATAACAATAAGCTCCAAAGATCATGTAAATGGAGCAGTGATTGCTTCCAGCAGAGCAGCTAGGACACTGTTGCAATAAAGCACTGTAGTTACAAATGCCAAACATTTGAAACAGTATGGATTGATAGATCCCATGGAGCCTTCCCAAATTGTTTTTTTCTTAGTTGAAAAATTTGAAAATATTTGATTTCCATGCAGAACTCAGCTGGCCTCTGTTCTGTACTCCTTGCTGCTCTCTCTTTGGAATGCCCCACCAAAACAAACAGCAGGCAAACCGTCTGACCCTGTGTGCCAGCTCCGAAAGAGGGTTCTCAAAGTCCAAACTTGTTTCTGAAAAGTAGTTGTAGAAGAAGCATCCAGACAGTTCCTTGCTGTTTGTTTGCTGTAGTTGAAAGCCTACAGTGATTTGCAAAGGTGCAGTGTCCCTGTTGCCTCCCTTTTTTGTGTTCTCAGCTGCGTGGGGCTAGGATTATTGAGGGAACAGGTAGTTCAGTTTTGCTTTATGCCAAAATGGCACTTGCCGTTTATCCTATTCCAAGGAAGCCTCTTACAAGAGCTAGCTGGGAGTGGTTTATTGCTGGGGGTGAAGGGGAGGATATACAAAGGGGCAGACATTAAGCTGATGCCTCAAGTAAAGCACATTGCTATAATCTTAGTGCTTCCCTGGTATCCCCAAAAAGTGAGGCTAGTATCCTGTATTACACATGAGTTCCCTTACCCATAACTTACTCCTCGAATTTCTGTTGAGTTTTAAGAGACTTTTTTCCTTAGGATAATCTGGGATTTAGCAAACTCTTACTTCACAGTTAAATCAATTTCAAGTTACGCTGTTGGCTTGTAAGATCCTCCTTGCATTATATCTCTTTCAGTGGTATCAACCTGTTGTGGGTGATCATCTTTATCTCACCAGCTGAGCTTGTTACTCTTCCTGCTTTGTCAGCCTGGCTTTCAAAATAAAGCACACTTTATCTGATCAGAAATCTGAGGTGAGATTGGACTGTATCAGCCCAGGCATACCTGCTGCAGTTAGTACAGTGACTCACTTCCAGCCTCCACTCCTAGCCAGGAACCGGGGCTGAAGTTTCAGTTGATTTCCTGGGTCACACAGTGTGCTTGAATAACTACTGCAAAGCTAAATTGTCAAGCAAGGATGGTCTCTGAGAAAAGCTGAAAATGGTTGAAGTGTTTCAATAGATTATAAGTAGATATAATAAGTGCAAATCCCTCAAGTATTGATCAGTTCATGTGCCAGCTTCTTTTTGAGCTCCTTGCTTCCCCCACCCCTATAAAATGCTGTAACAGAGTTTGACGCTTGTGGGTAACTGTTTGATTCTGTGTCATGAGTCAGGATCTCACTCTACTGCCTCAAATACTGTCATGCCCAGCAGGACTCTGTAGTAGAGTACAGTAGCTGTGTAGCTTCTCGTATATGTGTTTGTCAATACCAAGGTGTTTTTCTCCATTGTAAAAGTGGCCAAGTTTTTTTTAGTGGTTCAGGCTTGAAACTAACCTTCTGCCTGGGCCAGTGAGATGCTGCAGGGGTGGAAGGATAGAGCTGTGTAGCTACCTCAGAAAATGAATGACTTTCTGTAGGATTACAACTCCTTCAGCTGACTAGCTACCCCTGTGAGAAACATCTCAATTTTCTTCAGACAAGATCTTCTGTTGAGCTATTTTATTTGCAATGGCGGGCGTCCTGTCAATCAGCAGTGCATTTTAGGAAACAAATCATAACCTTTATTCCCTATTACCCGACGCCTGATCACTCCCCTGTTTCCTCATTGGCTGAGTACTACAGGTTCACAAGCTACTCGATGCTTCTCTATACCATAGATGTACAATTTTTCTTTTTTTTCTACCCTTCAATTTCTCCTTTCTTATGTTTTGAGAACTTGTGATCTTTGTTTTACTGTTCTCACACTGCTCATCCTGTTTTTCTCAAGCTTCTATCTTATTTTGGAACAGTGAGGCCTTCTCCTGTCCACTTATCTACTGAGCATTTCTCCTTATTATGACTACACAACTACCTTGGAATACAGAAAATTAGTTCTCTACTGCAAAAACACAACTTTGTTTCTGTTAAGCTCATTTGACAGAGGACCTTCAGAGAAGATGTGGCGTGTGTGAAATAACGTCAAATTGTAAAGTAGAGGAACATGGAAGAAATAACAGCCCTTTGGTGTACCTTAGCTCATAGAAATGACGCCTTCATTTGAGAAATGATATGCTTGTGATTCCCTGGAGGAGAGACCACTGGCTAAATTTGGTTTGTTTTTCCATAATTGAAATGATGGAAATGAGCATCTTTGTGCCTTTCGGGCATGTCATTATGCACAGGCAAAGCAGAGGGGGAGTTGAGTGCAGCTGTGTCTATTTGGGAGTTAGTTCTTTGGGGCGCTCTCTGTCTTTCCTGTGCAGCTTCTGCTAGGAGGATGCTAAGAGGTGGACCTAGATGGTTCTTTTACTCTAAGCTGAAAGTTGTGAAATCATTAAATGTGGAAGGTAAAGGAAAGAAACTCCTCTTCCTTCAGTTGAGCATTGCACATAAAAGCTTGTCAGTGCTCATTTGTTTGAGATATTATTTAAAAAAACTGGCATAAATACTCCCAGTTCTGCTTCAGTGGTATAAACGTCAGGCTAGTACTAGCATTTGGTCAGACAGATATTCTATCTTGCCTATCCTGTCACCTAAAATAAAATGCCTCTCTCTATGTTTTCATTTCTATTGTGAAAAACAGGAAGAAATGTGATGCTGGCTTTTACCCCTGTCATGAAATCTACTTTTTCCTTTTATAGATTTTTACAAAGGCATGTTTTTGTGACAGTAGGAAATTAATTATGCATTCTTACCGCCACTGAATGTCAAACTTCCCTTTAATTGAAAAGTAATAATGGAATCTTAGGGCTTTGGAGCGTTTTAAGTAGGCCAGAAAAACATGTTCTTGAATGCTCAGATGTCCTTGCACTTGTCACACTGAGTTTGACGTTTCTGTGTGTTATCCATTCAAGACAGTCACTTAGTTTTCCTGAAAAATGTTGGAAGGGAAGCTAGAACTCAGGAAATGCTCATACAAAGAAATCCTGTTGGACTTGCTTGATGATAAGCTGTGATGAACAGAGGTGCCGTAAGGTAGCTTAAGAGTTCAGATTCTGTGCTAAAAAAATGTGGTAAGCTCTGAGAATGAACTCTGATAACAGTAATGCTGCTGTTTTAAATGCATTTCTTACGTATGAAATAAAATATAGCAGAGTACCTCAGTTTTAAGTCATGGTGTATTCAGGAAAGTAATGCATACTGTCTGGTGCAAAAAAAAAACAATTGCATATTCCCTTGCTCTGCTTAATTCTGAAGGCTGAATACAAGTCTGTTGTAAAGATTATACAACTATGCGTCCCACAAAGTGGGTTTTTGCAGATTTCCAGGTAGATTCTCTCCTTGACTAGCCAACAAAGTTGGTCATCAGGTTGATTACAGAGCTGGAACGAGAGCCAAGGGATTTCAAGTCGCAGTCAAGTTCAGAGAACAAGACCTCATTGCATCATTAGGACCTTGCAGCTCAGTTTCTGTATTGTTTTCAGCACTCTCTCACCAATACATCAGAATTTTTGAGGCTTTACACCTTGAGGCATGACCTATTGCTATGAAAGTTTGGGTTTTTTTCCTAGTTGTGGTTGATGGCTTTTAGATGATATGAGCTACTAAGGTTTGATGAAAAGTACGTAGAAAAAGTATGTCTGTTCTTCACTAAGCATTTTATTTGTTATATGCAAACAAACACCTACTATTGAAGAAACCTTGGGGGCAGAATCCTTGGGGAATCTTTGGGGATTTGCAGATTGAAAAAATTTGAAAATCGCATTTAGCAGATAGACTTTGCGCCACTACTTGAATCTCTTCAGTTGCTGTCTTTGTTTTGCTGCTGTATCACCTTCAAGTAATTATGTGCTTGCAGAAGTAATAATACTATATCTAAACTGCTTTGGGTGGAATTGGTTTCAGCTCAGTGAAGAGGTCTTACCTTTCTCCTGTGTTTTCTTGACCTTTCATTTTACAAATTGCGCTTGTTGTTTCAGAAAATAATTTATTCCTCTTATTTCCAATTTGCTGTGATATATTCTTTCCTTTTACTTTGAGTGCTTTTGATGTGTTTCAGGACTTTGTCCCGTTGTACCAAGACTTTGAAAATTTCTACACCAGAAACCTCTACATGCGCATTCGAGACAGCTGGAACCGTCCAATCTGCAGCGTGCCAGGGGCCAAAGTGGACATGATGGAAAGAGTTTCTCATGACTATAACTGGACATTCACGTGAGTTAAAATGGAAGAAAAGGCTTCCAACAGTTATTTTTTACTAGAGAGTCTATACAAGCATGTTAAAGGATGTGAGGTTAAAGGAGCAGGGAATTATGTTTGAGTTATCTACTGGCTTGAATTAAATAATTTGGTTGTTTTGAACCACATCTGGCCACCAAGATTATTTTTATATAATCTTTTGATATTAAGACCTATTGATGCCACTGACTGTGCTAAGATTTCATTGGCCTGCTCCTACAGTAAAATTAATGTCTTTGTGTGTGATGACCAGAACCTGGGGTGGATAGATACTTTGGATTGCATTACTACTTTTGTCTTCTTGTGCTGGTTTAGAATCAATCCAGATTTAAATACTTGATTTAAATGTTGCTGCTGAAACTGAATTTAGCATGATTGATTTGAGTCAGAACTGAAATAGACTGAGGAAACAAAACCAGAAGCTTAAGGACAGGGTGTTTTTTCTGTTTGTTTGTTTTGTTTTTACGAATTGGAAGTGACATACCGCAAGGTTTGTGTGAAGAGGTTTGCAGCATAGTATTTGGTGAAACTAGTTGTGTCTCTCCTTAGCTTTCAGGAGGAAAATAATTAAAACTCTTTTCCAGTAAACTTCTTCCTTAATCTCCTTGTCACGTAGCATTAGCACAGCAGTGCCAGATGTGTTTCCTTTCTGCAGTTAGAGGATATCCTGCTTGAGGGGCTGCCAAGTTAATTGATCTAGAGATCATATTTTGTAATCGGGAAGAAAGTTGTATGTTTCTGGGACTATGAAGGGGACATGTCAGAGAAACAACAAATAGTTTGAGAAGCCTCAAGCAATGCTAGATACAATAGCATAAATACCTCTTAATGTGTAAACTGTTGTGGGAACTTCCACTTTTAGTTTGAGACCACAAGAAAGGGAGAACATCTTTCTCACTGATAATTTCAGTTTCATAACGAGGGTCAACACTGGAAAAAAAAATGCTGTTGGTTCTATTGACTTTTTTTATGTTTAGTTCTAGGAAACAGGAATAAGAATCTTCTGGTGTAGTTTTACAATTGTGTATGTCCTAACTTGTGATGTTTTTAAAACACAGGTATACAGGGAAAGTGATAAAGGGCATTATTAATATGGGTTCCTACAACTACCTTGGATTTGCACAGAACAATGGGACCTGCCAACAAGCAGCAGCTAAAGTTCTGTCCCAGTATGGAGCTGGGGTGTGCAGCAGTAGGCAGGAGATGGGTAAGTTGGAGTAAGATAGGATGCTTCCTGACTGTATGTTTCTAAGTCTTTGAATTTGATCTCAGGTCTTTTAAGCATTAATTGTTCCAGCTCCTGAACTTCAGACTAAGCAATAAAAAAGTCATAACTTCAGTGGAGATGACTTGCTGGGTTTAGTTTATACGGGACTGCTGTTTATTTGCTTTTTTTTTTTCTGATGTGTGTGTGCTTGTAGTTTTTTTTAGTGTTCCTGTACAGTCTTTATTCAAAACCACATACTGGTTGATGAAAATTATTCTTGTAGAATACAGCAGTAGTGAAAGCTTCTCACTCTGAATTTGTTTTATGTGCAGGAAACTTGGACAAACATGAGGAGCTGGAAAAGCTAGTTGCCAGATTTCTAGGTGTGGAATCTGCAATGGCATACGGAATGGGGTTTGCAACCAACTCTATGAACATTCCTGCTTTAGTTGGCAAGGTATGGCTCAAGTTACTAGTAAAAGCATGGCTAATGAAGACCATAATGGTCCAGTTTTCTAAAAGCTATTTATTTATTTTATTCTTCAGTGCAAGCCCTTGCAGAAATTTTCTGTGGAAACTATAGGTCACAGTACACGTCACTGACCTTTGCAAAAATCTTTTGGGCAACAGCATCCTAGGAAATTATAGCACTTTAGATCTCCTCTTTCTAGGAGAAAGCATAGCATGTTATGGCTTATTTCCTCAGGCTACTCATTAGTATATGAAATGGTGGCTGGTTAACTGAAGGTATTTTGGTGCTCTTCAGACACTTCGGAAGTGGCTGTCTTGAGGCACACAGAAGAGCCGAACTGCATGTTGTACATACAGGATTTATTGTTCAAGTGACATCTGAAAAATTCTTATGTTGAAGGAGCTAAATTCTCTTAGAAAAGCTATTCAAGAGAAATAATGCGAAATTGGAACACTGATTATATCTACTGTGTGCCCCATTAAACAGTACACAATGCAGCCTGAGTGTCTTGCATCTCAAACTAGTTTTAAAGTTATTGGAAAATGAAATGGAAAAGAGTTCTTTGTATCTTCTGGTGCAAAATATATGTTCTCTTAGCTGCTATATTGAGCAAAATAATGCAAGTACTGGAACTATATCTTTTTGAAGATGGTTTACTGCTAGCCTGGCATTACAAACGTATTTGTTCCTCTGTGGTGAATTACTTTTTCCTTTATTCCACTTATTCTTCTTTTCTGAAATCACGTTCTAGGATTATGAATTTGCTGCATTTGTTCTTCACAGCAATGTTTCCTCCTGGTGATTCTCTTTTTGACTAGCTTTAGTGTCTTCCTACTCTTCATGTTATCTGTAACTGAAGAAGCAGTGTCTACTTAATGCCCTTTTTCTCTTGGTCTGTTATGTTTTAAATACCAGATTTCCACTGATTTTTTAAAACTTATTTATTTTCAAAGTGGTGCCTGAGAGTGTTTCAAATTTAGTCTTTTCTGGAGTGAAATGTCTCCTCAAGGCTGTTTTTTAATAATGTGTCCTTATGTCTTTTACTTGGTTTTTGCTGCTTCTTGTCTTCCTACATCTCCCTGATTTCTCTTGGACAGAAAAATGATACATAATTTCTGTGAGAACTTTTGGATTTAGAAGTCTACATAAACATACCTCTGACTGCCTGTGTGTTGTGTTCTAAGTGAGAAATTGCCAATTATCACAGTTAGTCAACCCTTCTTTATGAGTATGTGGATCCCGCTACATCTTAAATAGCGTATCAGAATATCCTTGAGACACCTCACTCAGCTCTTTAGCTGTCACATTTGAACTTTAACTGGTTTTTACAGTCACTAAAAGAATCTGAGCAGTAAATACCAAGGTATGTATTGTAGCTGTTTTCATGCACATACCTTGCATGTTTAATAATCCAGCTCTTTTCATACTCAGATGGTTACAACGATCTGCACTGTTAGTAATAAGCCTACGTAGTTTTTGTGCACTTTATTTAAAGTAGTAGGTTTTTGCCTCATAACCTTAGAAATGCCCTTATACTCAAGTGAATACTCCAAACAGAAAATGTTCTCTTCTGAAGAAAAGAGTTCCCGTCAAATGAACCATTTAATGGTTTAGAACATTCACTAAATGCTTTTTCATTTGGCTGCCCAACATTGCTCCTTGCTGCAATTTTGATTTCTTCATTGTCTGCAAATAAAAACTCACATAAATTAAATATTGAGTTCTGGCACCACCCAGCACATGATTGGCTGGGTGTGCATAGCCTGTTTTTTCAATGCTTTGTTAGTCTTCAGCAAAGCTGAGGGACTCCTGAGCTCGATTAAACTCTTGGGCTCTCATCTCACGACTGTTTGTGTCTTTTTGTATGTCCTAGATAGACTTTTGAGGTATAAAATTTCTTTGAACATGAATTCTTGGAGGTTTATTACACATTACTTATTACAAATATAATCAGTAATGACAACATCATTTGGCTGGAAGATGTTTCTTTGACAGTCACTAATACAACTTGAAACTAATTATTATTTGAATCGTATCTGGGCAATTATATTACAACTTACTAATTAGCTTAAAACACAAGCCATTGCAATAAAGTTATTTGTGTATGTGTTACTGGACCACGGGTTCTGGTTTTGCTCTTCAGAATCCTTATATATGTGGTTTATGTTGCTATGTAATCCACTCTTAATAGCAACAAATATGACCTGACAATTCTAGGATTGGACTCAACCCCCGTAATCTGGTCAACAAAAAGAATTCAAAAGTTTCATCAGCATCACCCAGGCTTTGTTCACTATGCCCTGTCAACAGTAGCTTCTACTAAGCAGATGTTGAAAAGAGGTATAATTGGTATATATTGGAAGTTGTATTTCAGCACTGGTAAAGCATCACTAAAAACAGGTCTTCCTGCACCTGGTGGTCTTCAGCAGGAGACCCACTCACTGTAAACAGCCAAAGTGTCAGCTGCCTCGTACAGTCACTGCCAAGTACACTGAGTATAGACAACAGATAATGTGGGACTTGAGGATTATATAGTCAGAAGTCATTAAATTGTGAGGGAATGCTATGCTACAAAACTTGCCTATTTTGAAGTAAATGTCATTAATCTTGTTAGAGTAACTCGCTAATAATAGCATACTGTACTGCCTTTAGCACAGAGCTTTGCATCATAGCTTGGGACTGACAGAGGCTAGATAGCAGAGGTAAAGCAACGGTGCTTGAAGGATCTTGCTTTGGTTGTTAAGAAAGGAACCAAATTACCTTCCGTGTATAGTCAGTTTGAAATTAAGTCCTCAGGTCTGAATTCAGCAATTCATTTTTATAGCACTTTGTGGTAACTGAAGCAAAAGCCACATTTTTTCATTTCTGCTTTGTAGAACACAAGTGATAGGATCTTCACTAGCATACATTTGTCTTGATACCTGTAGTGTAATCCCCAGTTAGTGTTACTCATAGTCACCTAGCTACTCTCTCAAACGTAAGTTGGCTGATAAATGCAGCCAAAGCCTTATTGTGGTAGCATCACTCCTCTGTTTTAGGTATGATCATCAGATATTGCTGTACGGAACCAGTGATTTCTTTGATACTTTGCCTTTTCTTGAGAAGCGTGAACTATTAGATTCCTTACTTCTGCTTCAGTTTTATTTATTTTTGGTCTAATTGAATGTCCTTCTGCTATAGAGGGCCAAAAAAGGGCTACTCAACAACTTGTATTTTCTTTCTCTACCAACCACTCATATCGGTACTTGTGGAGAAGCCTCTTCTAGAATATTAATCTTGTCTCCTTTTCTTAATCTATCATTTTTTTCTACTACTTACCATTTAAGAAGGATGCTAGTACTGGTTTATTCAGCTGTTACAGTTGTGTTTAACAGCAATACCCTGTGATGTAGTATGCATACCCTTGTCCTGTGCCAAAGAGCAAACAGTAGTTGGAGATTTCCATGCTGCAGATGTTAAAGTCTCCAAAATATGCAGGGTGAACCTTTCTTGTAACAGCAGTTGGAATACTTAAGATTTAATGCAATTCCTGGGAAAGACTTCTATTGTCTGTGCTGCCACATTTTGTAATACTAGGCATTGATCAGCTGTAGCTGTAGGCATTTTATCAACTATTGATCTGTAATTGTTGCTGCTCTGAAAACATATCCAATTAAGATATCCTTTCAAGAATATATATTCCCTTTTTAGGAAAAATAATAAATGTAATCTTTAAGGGCTTCAGAACACTTTGGAATTTCTCTTTACTTTTGCTTTCCTGTTACTGTCTCTTGTACATTACCTCAGTCTACAAAGTACTTGATAATTCTGGGCATTGAAGAAAATGAGTGTTTTTTTTTGTAACCACTCTGAACACAGGTTTAGGCAGTGGTTACCTTTGAATGTAAGAAACAGTGCAACCTAGTGATAAAGTTATTAACCTAGGAACTCATTGCCCTGGATTTTGTTTCTTAGCACCGCTGTAGTCTTGCCAAGTGAACTGTGGCAAGCTGCTATGCTCTCTGTTTTACCTGGCTGTGTAGGAAGATGAGTACTAATAGTCATCATAAAGCATTCAGGCATGCTCAGCTGCAGGTTTTCTGGGTAGTGAAATTTAAGAAATTGTTTAAGTAATAACAATCGTGTATTTTCATTTGCCATACTAAGGTTGAAAATTGTTTCTTTGGCAGTCTTGCCTGAACCGGCTACATTTATGTTGGATTTCTTTTGTGGTTTTTTGTTCTTAAATGACTTATGTGCAGTTCAGATCTGAATGGTGTTGTATGCTTGACTACAAAACATAACCTTTCTAATATCTTCCTTTTTCTCCTTCTAATTTAGGGCTGTCTAATTTTGAGTGATGAACTGAATCATGCATCACTAGTGCTTGGAGCAAGACTGTCAGGAGCAACTATTCGAATCTTTAAGCACAACAGTAAGTATACAATGGTGGACTCTGCCTTTCTGCAGGGGCTGTGGATCAGATCTGTCTTATCTTCTAGTAGTTGGAAATCAAATGTCATGCAAGGAAATCAATTGCTGGTTACCTGAAAGCTAGGAAGACTGCTGCTACATACTGTTTAATCATAGTGGATTGGAAATTCCCCATGTATTCAGTCTCAACTAGTATCACTTTTATCATGGAGCTGTACTGGCTTACATCTCTGCACGTGAAAAGGAACATTTTGCTCTTTGGCAGTTTAGGGGCAGTATTGTTCTATCATGGCTTCTTGTTACTTTGATAGCTCAGCACAGACTCATCTAACAGTCTATGTCATACATGTATAGTAACGCGGTCTTGTAGTGGTCTAAATTACAATTTGTGGAATTAGGGAAGTTTTTCACCAAAGGATAAAACATTAAGAATACAAATATTAAGCTTCACAGCTATGTGTTCGTACAATGTAATTACAAAGGGTGTTCCAGGACGTGAAGCATAGATTTATTTAACTGGATTACTTGTTTTGTGTGTTTTGGAAACGAATACTTAAAAATTGACATTTTGCTAGTTTCAGCCTCCTCCAAAGGAGAGATTTAGAATAATTCTATTCTCAGATTTAAAAATAAGGTTCTTTCTATTCTTAGTGAAAGAAGTACTGGCTTCTCCTTAATTCATAAAGCCACTACCTTCATTCTTTAGCTTCTCTTTTAATATCATCGTTCTCTGAGATCGTGATGACTTGCTTTGAAACTTCTGGTGGAGATAGGAAAGCTTGGGTTTCTGTAATTCTTTTTTTTCCTTTGTCCTACTTGATAGTGAATCTTCTACTATTTTTCTTGTTTCTTTTGTGTTTTTCTTGTTCTCTGTTGTTTGAAGAGTTTTCCTTAAAGCGTAGAGTGTACTGGTAATGCTTTATTTTTTTGGTTTATCATTAGCCTTGATTGCAGCATTGCTTAATTGCTGGGCAAGATCATAAAAACTTTGTGTTCAGCTTCTGCATTTGTTTAAGCATACTTCTGAATGTTGTGTCCAGTTCCAGCAATTTAGAGAACACCTGTGACAAATGCATTCTGTGAGGGATTTAGAGGCTCTGGTATTGTATGGAGGAATAGATCGCTTGTGGGCATGGGATACAAACTAGTAATGGTGAGACTATGGGATGTTTTAGAAACTTTATAGATGGCATGGATCTTTGAAAGCGAATGGAGTTACACATCAGAATCAGAAGGCAAATGCAAGCAGTAAACTGCATGTGTTCTCAGTACTACTCCTGTTATATTCTATCCTGCTTTGATTCATTGCATTTCGCTGAGATGTTACTGGCTTCACTCATGCAGTTCTTAGAAATTGTTTTCATTTTTTTCTTACCTCATTCTGCAGTTTGTCCTGTTTATTAAGGTCAGACCTAGTTCTCAGACCTCCCTTCTTTGAGAGATCAGAGCAGAAGTATTTTATTCTAATGTTCTCCATAACTGCACTAAACTCATCATTTCTTTCATCCTTTCTTCTTTGAGAGATATGTTGGAGACCGTTGACTTCATCTTTTCTGGAACGCTGTCTATCTTCCAACAGTAACTTGAACTATTTTTCTAATTCCTACTCAAGTTCTAGTTCATAAGCTGCTCTTGCTGCTATACCTGCTCTAGTTTACCAATCATCTTTTCATGATTGCTCGTGCTCTTTTTCATGTCCTAGTGTTTCTATCTATTACTCAACATTTTAACTACTGTGGTTGGATTACACCCATCTCCATTCTTTCCTCAGTGCTTCCCCTGCCCCCCTCCTTTCCAGGATTGATTTCAGGTATATGTATTTGCTCACATCACTCTGTCAGGTGTCCTTGGATTAGATGAAGTGTTTTTAGCTGAAGTTAATAAGGTTTCAGATTAGACAGAAGGTGCTGTTAGTTGCTATGTAGTTTCTGATATGCTGAGCATTGTCATCATCCCTAAACTGGCTCTTCCTTTTTTCTCCCTTTCTGTTTGTTTTTAATAGTTTCCTGTTCCACCTGTGTAGTCTCTTCAGCTTCTAAACAGAAGTGACGTAAAAGTACACTAGTTCTCCTTGTTCTGCACTTTGGTCTATCTTCTACTTATCTTTCTTTGATTATCCTTGAACTTGTTGCTCTTTGACTTATTTCTATCCACAAGGACGCTCTTGCTCCATAAATTGCTTTCTCTCTTCCTAACAATGAAATGCTTTTTTTCCTCTTTTCCTCTCACCCTCCCCCTGTCTTGCTGCTTTATACTTTCAACTCGGGATGGTCAAATTCTTCTTTGCAGTTCATAGTCACCCATTCCCTTTAATCTCATATGTAGGCCTGCAGCTAGATGAAGTTCATGCTTATTGACTTATGTATGGTCCATCCTCCCCACTGGACCAATTTGTGTTTCTGTGGTATTGCTGTCTTTAGTCGTAGTCAAAGTTCAAGCCAATAGCTGTTTGGTACCATTTAACAGTAATTTCTGGTGCAGATATGCAAAGCCTGGAGAAGCTGCTCAAAGATGCTATTGTGCATGGGCAACCTCGTACACGGAGGCCCTGGAAAAAAATCCTTATCTTGGTGGAAGGAATATACAGGTACAAACTATTCTTTATATTCCTAAGACCCTCCCCATGAGATCTAGTTGCTTAGTATTTGAGTTCCTTTGTCAAATCAAACAATGTTAATCACTTTATAGTTATTTCATGAATCTCATGTGAGATTTAAGTTGAGGTATATATATTTCACATCCTGGACTTTGTGTTGCTAATATTGTAGCTACACATGATGTCACAGTGTTGCCCACATCTTGATCAGATTGTAGAAGCTGATCTAAACTGATTATTTATATCAGAGCTGAGATCTTAATTCACTTGGCCATTCCATTCTTTCTGTGCTCACTAGATAATGATAGTGGATGGAATTACGCAAATTGAATGTTTTTTTTCTGAATGAGTAGGAGTATGTAGTAGGTTTAGCTGTGTTAAGCATTTAAATCATGGTGGCTTTCAGCACAAAATGGGGTGTTTTGGAGTGTT
This sequence comes from Anas acuta, assembly GCF_963932015.1. NCBI lineage: Eukaryota > Metazoa > Chordata > Aves > Anseriformes > Anatidae > Anas > Anas acuta. The sequence goes on from NC_088983.1 coordinate 22,952,117, forward strand.
GTCTTTGAAATCCTAGGCAGCTCTTAGACTTAAAAATAATAGGTAAATAAGACAGCAGATCAGAGTACTGACATGAGGGTGGAAGTAAAAAGGTTATCTTCATAAAATAATCACTGAACACATTCCTTTGCCTCTAACTTACTGTTGCTGCTGCTGTTGAACCTCTCTAGGATACTGACATACTGAATAAACAAGTAGAATATAGTTACCTGGGCACTAGGTGCAAAGAGCATGTATTTTTAATTTCTCTGCAGAATAAAAACATGTATAGCCATTCTTATATGATCACAGTTAATGAGAGTGGGGAAAAAAAATGCAAGTTTAGTGATCTGGGGCTGTAGAAAGAGGTCCCAACCATTAAATCAACTTAAAATAAATTTCTGTTTCTCAACAGCATGGAGGGTTCCATAGTCCGTTTACCTGAAGTGATTGCCCTTAAGAAGAAGTACAAATCCTATCTGTACCTTGATGAGGCTCACAGTATAGGTGCCCTGGGTCCCAATGGCCGGGGTGTAGTGGATTATTTTGGACTCAATCCTGAAGATGTGGATGTTATGATGGGGACATTCACCAAAAGCTTTGGAGCTGCTGGAGGATACATTGGGGGCAAGAAGGTAAAACGCTGGAAATGTCCTGGCTGTTTCACGCTGATGGTGGATTGCTTCACTAAGCATTTCAACATTGATTTCTTTCTCAAGTTGCCATGACCATCCATTTGTTTCATAATTTTACATGCTGTCTACTATAGTGAAAGACTGCAATGCGGAAGAGGCTAATAAAATGCCTCTATTTTATAGATCCCACGTGGTCAGTGATGAGCTCAGTTTGCAGAATGTACAGTCGGGGTGTAAATTCTTTTTAGAAAGTGTTAGGAACCAGGAAGCAGGGATTTCTCAACTTTACTTCTAATGAGACTAGCAGGAAGAATGCCAGAAGCTAAAGTTCTTCAGCTCATCTGGTGGAAAATCCCCTTCTTAGCTCAGCCTGGTGGATTTGGTTCCCTCTGGATTTGAACAGTTTCCTTTTGAAAAAGACACTGTTTTTGGATCCTCCTCTATAGTCATGTTCTGCTAGAAAGTGTTGCCAGTTGTCAAACTCCTCCTTTTGGGAGGGGTTGTGTAGGCTGCTAGATGTGTCCCCTTTCTTATATCCTTGCCATTTCTTATGTCCTCTACCAATTCCCTTTTAGGACAATAATTTTTTAGATGCTAATAGTGACAATTACTTTAGTCCATCCAAATGGATATGGGACTTGCAGATGTTCCTCTTTAATAGTTTACTGCAGTTGGACTAAAATGACTCTGACATCTTCCCCAGAACAAAGCACCATATTATTGTTTTTCCAAGGCAGTGAGCCAGTGGGATTAACTCCCTTGGCGTAAGGTGAAGCAGCCAGGAGTCCTTCATGGCTGTATTTTAGGAACTGTGTTTAAGAGATTGCTTCAGAAATAAGAGGCCTTAAATCTTCCTACCTGTTTTTTTTTTTTCAAAATCCCTTTACAACTTCCTTTTATTTAACTCCAATTCCATGCAGACAACAATACGAAATGGAGTATTTCCACATTTTTATAATACGTTCAGTTATACTATAACAGTTATTATGCTATCAACCTTATTAATTTTATGATGGCATAATCTGTCCTGGCATTTGTACTGGTTTTTATGGTACTTCACTGGAGTGGTCTAGCTATTACAGAGGTTTTGTTACAGTTAAACAACAAGCAGCCTAGATCTATGGTATGTTTGTACTTTGCTCCCATATGACCTGTGTTTATCCTTCAACAAATCTAGAAGGTACATTTATCTGGGAAGTGCAGGAGTGGTAGTCTGAGGTTCCTGCACTCTTAAATAAAGCAGGAGATGTAATTTATATTGTGCTGCTAAATAGGAGAAAGTATTTTGTGACCTGTGCCCTGTTTGGTGACTTGTGGGGAAACAATTATATTGAGCATGATACGCAAGTACTCATAGATCCTGCTCCCTACTATTTCACTTGTTTTATATTCCCACTGTTACAATAAACACTCTTGAAACATGGCCTTGCACACAGCTTGAGTAATGCAAACACCTTCTCGCAATCTAATGCTGGTATTGTTAGCTAAACAAGTCTGTCACAGGCATTTGTTTTTGATCAATGGATATTCTTGCTCTGTGACATAATTATGGGTTTTCATGTGTCTACTGTTTGCACTTCAACTGCTTATTACTTATAAAATAAATCCTTGAGTGACCTGTTCTCTTCTAGGACATTCTGGAAGAGGTTCATTGTAGTAGTGGCTCATTTTACTGTGTGGTTAAAGCATTTCTCTTGAATGCTGGGAAGGCAATGTCTGATGGCCTCTTGTGTTTTACTAGGAGCTGATTGATTACCTCAGGACATACTCTCACAGTGCTGTATATGCAACATCATTGTCACCTCCTGTTGTGGAGCAAATCATCACCTCCATGAAGTGCATTATGGGTGAAGATGGTACAACTTTTGGTGAGTTTTTCGAACACTAGACATGTAGAAGGGGGACACCGAACAGAACCTCTACCTTGCTTTGACAGATAACTCATTCAGTGTACACATTCATTATTGTATGTTACTTCATGTAGACTTTGAGTCTTTGGAGCGACAAAACAATTTGAGATCTTGCTTGGCAAATCAACCTAATAAAGGTATAAAGAATTAATATATACAGGTAAGTCATCTTAGTGTTTCACGAGACAGTATTGTCTTTAATTGATTTTTGTTCTGCCTAGCTTTTCTAGGTCTCCTCTTTGCTCTTCCTATTCTTCTGTCCTTTGTTATTTGCCCGTCTTTTTAGATTGTCCACTACAGTAACTAAGACTGCAAAATACACAACAAAATATGCTGAAAGCTATGTTTTTTTATTTTCATTTCTAGTATAACTTGATGCTTGCACCTTGGTTAAAGTAAATATGAGGATGTGTTTGAAATTGCTTTTCACTTGAGCTGTAGGAAGTAATACACTGGGGAAGGCACATTCAGATTTCTTGATTCAGGTTTACTTTCTCAAGATGGAAAAAAGGAAGGGGAAACCTGTCTAAGTCTTGAGTTTCAAAGTCAGTAGTTGGCTGAGGATTTCTCCATGTTTTTTGTTTCAGATGCTTTTACAATTCAAGTGCCTTAATATATTATAGGAGTTTCAGGCATCTGGCCACGAGGTGGTGGTGTATACTGAAGAACTGTATTCACTTTTGAACATGGGTCACCTGACCAACTAACCTGACAGATAACTCCAACAGTGAAAAAGTTTACACAAATAATTAAGAACTCTACTGTTATAGCATGTTTCACTTGATTTGCTTACATTATCTGAGAAGAGGCTTAGTGGCAGCAATAGGTGTTGGTGGTTGCTCAATAGAGAAGTCATTCATGAGGCAAGTACAGCCAGGCAGCAGCTTGTGTCTGTGCTACCATTTAGTTGATGTGAGTTACCTGTACCTGCCAAGCATTGTCCCCAGTAGTGCCCTCAGAACAGATATTAACCAAGCTTCAAACGACGTGAAAAGTTGTGCCAGAGAGCTGGGTTTTGCCATCTTCTTAAAAATGACAGAGCTCTTTCTAGCTAAAGATTTGCCAAGAGTTTGTGGTCTACTCAAGCGTTGCTTGTTTTGGGTTTCTTCCAATATCTGTTTTGCTTAATGAAGTGGGAAGCAAGGAATGTGAATATTCCAAACAGAAACCAGTTACAAACTAAGGTTTGAAAACTAAGGCATTTTTGCCCCTTTCCGAGGCTGCAATGTAATGCTCATTCAAGCTGTGAGAATGGAAGCAACTTCCACTCCAGGCTTTTCTCCTGCTATTCCAACATCAAAATCCATCTCAGCTGAAAAGAGAACCAGATCAGAAACCAATCTGGCAAAAAATGCCTTAAACTCAAAATGCCTTTTTGTTATGTTCTCAGTATGCATGTCAAGCTATATACAAGTTTGGTGCTAAGGAGTACCCGAAGTCCTAGCCATTCTTTCTATTAAAAAAAAAAAAAAAAGTATTTTTAGTGTTTGAAAGCTGTGTCATTTCAAAGAAGCCTCTGTATTTCACGTTTGTGTGAATTTTATTGTTTGTTTTTTTCTCTACAAGAAAGCCAAAATGCGAAGCCAAAGTCCCATCTACTCATAGTCAGGGTTTCTCAGCTACAGCTATCGTGTAAGTCTTACGGTCTGTCTTAATTATCTAACCCATCCTTCAGCTAATCTAGGCACCTCCTAGGATGATCCCTGCCTGAAAGCATTTTTCTGTTCCTTTTTTTTTGTGCTGTTCTGTTTCCCAGTCATGTTTTGTTGTTTGTTTGTTTGTTTTTTTAAATTCTTAGAGACTTTAAGGTAGTAGTACTTCATAGGCATTTTCTTCAGATGAAGTTGACTGAAGTGTAATTGTGTGAATTGAGCAGCTGCTTAGTGACAGCATGACCAAATCTTTCCCTTGTTTAAGGGCTTTTGCTGAAAAATGTCTCTTGATTCTGTGGAATTACGGGTTGGGGCTTTGAAGGACTGCTGTCTGCAATCTGTTTGACCACAAGTAAGTCTAAAGTAGAGTAGTGCTGGTGAGAGGTGTTAAATGTGGAAGGCAAACAAGCAGAGAAATAGTGTTAAGCTGGGTCACTGGTAAGCAGCTCTGAATCAACCAAGTATTACAAAAACTTTACTGCTTTCAAATTAGTCAAGCTGAACTAATGGATGAAAGTAAACTAAGCAAGGACAATGATTTTCCAATGGCACAGGAGTTGGAGCTGGAGTCAGAACAGTAGACATCAGCTAGCTCCCAACCCTGTGTTGATTCACGGCTAACTCTTTTAATGACCTCAGGAATGCTTGCTTGAAAACAGTCTTTGTGGCTACTTTGTCTACTTGTTTCTTTTCACCACATACTACTCATAAAAGTAACCTTTCTCCATGACATCAAGCCTCTGGAAATTGTGGTATCAGATTGAGATGGTCTGTAGATGAAGAATAAGTAGTAGAAAGTAATTCGTTTGAGGACAACAGATTTTTTATGTATTAATTTGGAATAATAAAGTATTTCTTTTAAATTTCTTCATTTTACACTATTTCTGAATCTAGTGAAATATGTGGAGGCTCTGACCTTAAAGTGTAAAGCACTGTAGTTACTAAAACTTTACATAACTATAAAAGAAAAATATCTACTTTCAGATCTTTCTAGCAAGCTGCCAGTGACTAAGTAAGGTATTTGTAAGAGGCAGCACAGACAAAATACAGATGCTATGAAAAGCTAAGTGGCTGTTCTCAGAGAACATAGGACTGATAGCATGCCAGAGTGCCACCTGGACTGGGACAGTGGCCTCTTGTGTCGTGATTTCTGTTCAAACTGCTCTGGTAATTGTAGGTGCTGTTGATGCATGTAAGTGACTAGCAAACCTCAGTCTCTCTGAAGACAGATATGGGAACATATTTATACATGAATACAAGTATGTTGCTTGCCCCAGACTACAAAAAACAGTTCAACAGCTGAAGTGATGGCAGAGCCATCTCATGGGTTCTTGGTATTGATACTTCCAGTACTGCTTCTGAAAGTCCTCTACACTATTGGCTCAGTGTTGTATGTTTCTCCTGTTTTGCGTGGCATTACTTCTCTTGCACTTACTTGGCTTTAAGACCGTTGCATGGTCTTGAACAAAGCATACATGATTTTTGCTCAGTTTGCCAACTTCTTCAGCAGAACCATTCTCAAGTGTGGTGAACATCTTGGGCACACAGCATGTCTTCAGGGAACTCTCCAGTGACAGTATACATGGATAATTCACGTATCATCGCATTTGACTTTGATATATAGTAGACTAGTGTGAATAGAAGAGATGGGGAAGACTTCTTTGAGGGCACTTCTTTACCGTGAGGGTGACAGTGCACTGGAACAGGTTGCCCAAAGAGGGGGGCTGGACTACATGATCTTCAGAGGTCCCTACCAACCTCAGCCCTTCTACTGTTCATTCTTTCAACAAGAGTGAATTTTTTGAGCTGGTTCTCCACTTCAAAGTCAATATAGCTGAACAGGCAAGTGTTGCAGAAGCTTGTCAGCAGTTCAGTGGATGCTTTCTTTCTCTGTTTTCAGTCACAAAGATGAATGAACTGTAGATGGTTTTATAGATGAGCAGGCTTTCTTAACAATAATAGTAATTAAAAAAAGACAAAATAAGCAGCTTTTTGGGGGTCACAGTCAGTATACACAAGGATGACAAAATTGATTCCTGGAATGGGGCTCTGGAAATGTGTAGCAGAGGGCTGCTTGATTGTTACCATTCATGTGCTGTTCGGGTTATTTAAATTGACTGTGGGGAAAATGACCCAGCTCGATTCTTGTCCTGGTAAATTAGACATTGTTAGGTTTTATGATATTAAGTACTTAATTTGCCTTGATGAATTTTTCAGCCTCAGTTGTTTGATTTGAGTTGAAAGCTGGATTTTTCACTGTTACAAACTCAGTAGGACAGGCAGGTTGGTCGGCTCCATTCTGCCACTTGCGTAAGAGCTAGCAGTATCTTCTGTGCAAATGGGGTTCTGCTGGTATTGTTGGTGTTCAGGACCCAGCCTGTTTGTTGCCCTGATAACATTGCTGGGGGCAAATGGGAAAAAATCATAAAGTAACCAGACTGAGACATGGGCAAATCAAAACATGCAAGATGAAACCGGTCTAGGGACTGGTTAACCTCCTTCAGAGATGAAGCTTAGTTTGCTTTCCGGTGTATTAAAAGCTGAAGGTGAGCATTAAATCTAGGAGTGCTTTAAGTTTGATCTAAAGCTGCATTTGATAATAGCTTGTAAAATAGGTGATCTTCTTCCTTCCGTGTCCATGGGCATTAACTTAATAATAGTAAATATGTACATTGATGCTTATAACAAGCTTACTGTTGACTGTCTCATTTTCAGGAGAGAAATATCCCACACTCAAACAGTGCAATACTAAAATAGCATGTATAGAATTAGTAGTGGAGAGGCAGGGCACAAGATGACACTTCAAATTTGTTTGAACAATGGCTGCAGCACTGTATAGAAATTGAAGTTTGTTATCCTGCATAGCTCTAATGGTGCAGGCAATGGAGGTGAAAGTTGCATATTCATCCCAGCTGCTAAACTGTCAGAAACAACTGATTTTTGAAGGCTAGGCAGTTAACTGCACATAGCTGGATAGGGATTTGACCTCTTAGCACCTCAGAAATGAAAAGCTTGTAGTATATCTGGTCAATTTTAAGTTTAAAAAAAAAAAAAGTTGATTTCTAATCTTGCCATTGCTGCATGGAATAAACTTGAGTGAGTTAAATCAGAAGAGGTAGTTAAACCAATTATAGCCGACAGGAATAAAGATGCACAGCTGTTGTTGGCAGAGAACCGAGCCTAACACCAGTTCAGAAGGATGGGTCATTGTTATACTGTTAATATGCACTGGGAGAAGCATCTTGGAAACAGAACTAAGCCTGGTCTGCGTAAATTCTAGGGGAGAAGAGACTGCAATTAGTGTTCTAACCTCTGTGTGGTTAATCAGGCTCTCAAGTGAACATATGACCTCTATAGTTAACTCAGCTGCCTCATCAGTAGGTTTCTTCAAGTCAGGTATTCTGTGAAAATAAATAATCCTCTTTTCCTTCTGAAGATCAGCCGTAAGTATATGCAAATATAAAAAGTAAGTAGTCATGAAAGAACAGTTGGCCCTATATAACTTGGTATAGAATTTTACGTTGTTTACAGTATATTTGTAAATGAAGTTTGTCCCTTGTCATTGCTAACAGTAGATGTGCAAATAGAAGCAGTGGCTGCTGTTCTACTCAAAAGGGGAATAAATACTCCTTGTGCAGGCTGAGGTTGAAAACATTCAATTAGCATTAAAATCGGTTCATTTGAATTTCCTCCAATAATGCACTTGTTAATGAGGTGTTAAATTATCACCTTGGGAAGCCGGGGACCAGTCAAAACTAATTTGAGCAAAGTGAAAACTTTTTTTGTTGCTGCCCTTGAGGATCTCAAGCTGAGCTGGGAAACTGTTGGAAAAACAAATACTCTGGGGGTCATAAAGAGAGTTTCCTGCTTCTCTCCAGGGGACTGACAGTTTTAAACATCACTCTCTGTATTTGTGCTTCCAGCTGGGGATCTTTTAAATCCAGCTTGTTGCTGCATCCCTTGCTCCCTCCCACAGTGCATGGCAAGCCTCCAGAAAAATTGCTTTAACCTGGGCTAGGAAGGAGAAATCCTTCAGCCTTGGTGCTTTGAAGACTGTTTACAGACACTAAGAGAGCTGTACCCTTTGTATTTTGCATTGGAATGTGAGAATTCTTCAGTGCCTCTTCTGGACTTTAATCAACATTGTGGGTGGTGTTTGTACAAGGGCTTGTAAAGCTTTATAACTGTACACACGCTTTGTTCTAATAATGTTCCAGTTCGTGCTATTTCTGTTCAGGTGCAAGCTATCATTCTCTATCTGTGTAGCCTAAACACTGATCTCTAACAGCAGAAATATAACTAGGAATGTGGCTTTGCTGAAGTAATTTCACTTTATTTTGTACACTACATTTGACATGAAATGCATGGCTATCTTTTTCCTCTCTAACACTTGAGGTGCCACACTTCTACAGTACATTTCTAGTATACAGCTCATACTGCGAAAGGAGAAAATACTGGGCAGCAGCTCACTAGCATATATTGTCAGCAGCAGCGTGACAAAAATGTTTCTTAGAATGAATGTCAAAATAAAGCATTTGAACAGAAGTAACCCTGAATAAGGTGATGCGTGCTCTTTGGGCTAGTGCAAAATTGAGCTCATGGTTCACAGGATGACACATAATTTACTAGAGCAGAGGTTTTTTGTTTTTAAACACCCGAATGACCTGCATAAGCGCCGCTGTCTATCAATAGTCCTTGCATAAGCACCACTGTCTATCAACAGTCCTTGAAACTGCAGCAATTTTCTACATAGAAAAGTGTGTGTGTATGTATATATAAATAAATAAAATTTACTGCTGTTACAGTGTATGTAATGTATAGATGTGGAAAACTTCAATCTGTGAAGTGCACATAATGTAAATGGTTCTAGCTTCTTCAGAAACATACCTGTAACTGACAGCCTTTCTGTAAGTGGGTATATTAAATTATGTCAGGTCTGACAGACCAGTTGAAATGCCATCTTCACCTATTTTCTGAAGTTTTGATGTAAAATGTGACTGGCACCATGTCAACTCATGCCATTTCACTTCATTGTAGTTGATCTGCTGCAAATTGCCAAACATGAACAATCTGGACAATCTAAGATGTGTACTTAAACTCCTACTGGTGTACAGAAGTTTGCTAATGTCCCAGAATTAAGAAATGTTATTAGATAGTACAGATTTAATCTTTGAAGGGAGGAGCTGGCTGGAAAACATTCATGCCAATTAATGTGTTTTAAGAGCCAATGTAGTGATTTCAGACAATGTGGAGATCATTCAGGTTCTGCTGTAGTATAAGTTCAACAGTAGGGTTCAGCTGAGGATGAATTGGCTTGTGAAGAACAAGATAAATAAACCTGTAGGGTTTCTTGCTGCCATGGATAAGCTTGTATTAACAAGCAGGTTGTTACCCAAGTGTTGCTTAGTGGAAAAGTTGCAGGTGCAAGGCTGTTTGCACGGGGGAAATACATTACAGAACATGAGCGCTTCTCATGCTCATGTTGGCTAGCAGTTCCTAAGGGTTCTTAGCTGTTCATTTATGGCTACTGTTTGGGGTTTAAAAACACCAACAACAATAGTAAAATTGTTGTGAAACTTTTTCAGACTTCCAAGCTGGCCTTCCTACTAGTCAACTTTGTATTGTATAAATGCGTTACACAAATCAGGCCCTGAATGGCTAGTGGAGAACTCAGTTACCCTGCTACTAACATCTTCAGAACTAAGTCATCTGTGCAAACAGATGTGATACGTTCGCAGAGTAACTATACCAAGAGCTGGAAGCAGAACACTGAGTACCTTCGATCCTTAGTGAATAAATTGTCTTTTCTAGGGTCATTGCTATATTACTGACAAGTTGCTTTTTTTGTTCAGGACCTGGCATTGCAGAGACGGTTGTGGATTTTATATGCAGAGCTTTGATCTTTCTAGGATCCTTGGAAAATATAGCAGCACAGGAAAAGCAAGTCTATAAAAGTCACAGCTGAGACGAGGCCTCTAGGGTTTGGGCCTTTTCAGGCACAAAGCCTACTCTTCCACCTCGGTGCAGTTCCAGGTGGCAGGCTACCAGGAGCTGCTTGCCAAATACAACTTACTAACATGGGAATGCTCACCGCTGTTTCTGTTGAAAGTGTTGCAGACTTTTAGAGTAAATCTGAGTGTCCTGGAGTAGGACAGTTATGGCTGCTGTAACAGACACACAAGTAGACATGGCTCTGACGCGGTGGCAGATTTGCAGGCCATAGCTTTGATTATTAGATGAACTTATTGGCTATGCACATCTGCTGTGCTCCATTGCATGGTGTCCCATCTAGTACCCCTGAGAAAAAGTAGGTATTTAGGACTCTTCTGTTCACTCTCCTTATACCTTGATTGATCCTTCTACCAAGAGACTGTCAGTAAAAGTGATCTGTCCACCAGTTTTTCCTGGATTTTCAGAGTAAGTGCTAACACAATGTTCTTTTCATAGTATTTTACATTATCAGTTACTGGTAAGAGCCTACTTTCTGTAGGATGAAAACTTCATGTTATTATCTCAAGCATGTGGAACCTGTTTCGTAATGCTCCTGATATCATTTCTTTGTGGAGCTAATTTCTGTTCAGCTTGGCCAGAAGACAGTATTCCAATGTTTATGGCTGCCTTAGATCTGCCTTAATGGCTAAATAAGTATATTCTCAGACTAAATGTTCATACTGTTGATAAGTAATGCCCTCTCCCTAAAACTCTACAAACTATTCCACTGGGAGTCTTTTCCCTGAAGACTGTTCTTGTACTTTTTAATTCACATGAAAAGAATAGCTTTGCTGTTTGTCTGGACACAGTGAAGCTTGATTCTTTTACGAGTTCAATTTTGTGAAAGTCAAAACCACATTTGAGATTGTGTCTACTCTGTTAAATCTCAGCAAAGAAAATAGTCCTTGGCAGCTACGTGGTACAGAGTATGCTTACTGTGCAACTTCACTGCTAGAACTGTTACACAAAACAAAGTCTTGGATTCATTTGTTCATTTTACATTGTCATTGTCTCTCTTCTTGTTTTTTTTGATTTTTCTCAAATATCACAAAGTCTTAGCTCAACAGACCTATTTGAGATGCCCTCAGTATTGGCAGTGGTCTTATTGCTTACAGAAGGAAAAAGTACATTTGAAAGATGAGAGGTACTGAAATTATTTGCAAAAGGAGCAGTTCAGGTTAAATTTGTAACAGGATAGATGAGCCACTTCAGTTACATGTCTAAATTCTTAGTGTAAAGTTTTATTATCTCCTAGAAGCATCACACAGGTGTACCTTGAATAGCAAAATTAATGTATTGAATGGTGGCTAGCTCTTTTTGATGAAGCAGTGTTTTAAAGTTGTGTCCTGCAGGTCTGAAAAAGGTCAGAAGCTGATGAACTGATTTCTGCTGAAGCAGGAGCAGAGGCACTGAGGGGAATGGGTCTGAGAGGGGAAGCAGGTAGAACAGCGTCAGTACAAAAAGGCAGGAGGCAACGGGGAAAACACGTAGATTATCCAAGTTCTTGATGTACTCTGCAAGATTAAAGGGTTGTTCAAAGGCTGGTATAGGGGAATTTGGGAAGATCCTATCACAAAGATTTTTTTCTAAATTAGTTGTAAATGCTCAGTGACTTCCCTTCAGGTTCGAATGTAGGTTAACATGTGGCAATGAGGCCTGTACAATCCATGCACATTTGTGTTTTTCTTACAGTAATGATATCTGATGTGGAGTGTTTCTAGTGCCTTTTTCTTTACATCATTGTCTGTGTAGATCGGACCTACTAAACTTGAGCACCATGCCATGGAAAAGGTGCTGTGCAGTACAGCTTTTTTGTGTACTTTCAGGTGAAAAATAATGTAGCTTACACTATTTCTAATGCTGTAATGTAAGTAGAGAACATCTGTGCTATAGGTGTAGAATGAGCTCCAGCATAACAGTAGCATGGCAGCAATGCCACTAGCAATATACAGCAGTACAGCAGCTTTTGTCCTCTCTGAGGTGGACAGTTCAGAAGAAACTTTAGATTGTCCCACTGTAAGTGAGCTTTGGAGATAAAAGGATTTCTTAGAATGCTCTCGCTTTTGTTCTTCTAACACTTAAGCTAAAATTGAATACATGCTCCTTACTGAATGTATCTTTCATTTCGATTATAGATGTCTTGCAACGTGGAAGTGGGCTGACTGGTTGTTCTTATAGCAGATATTCAGCCAGAGGTGATAGTCCATCTGGTTCTGTATGGTATTTCATGTCTTCGTGATGTTTTACAATGAGTAAAGGCAGTAAGTAATGTTAGTTTAACCTCGGTGACTACCAATTTATTTGCAATACATCCTCCTGATTGAAAAGCATGAAGAGGCCATACCCTTGATCATCTTCTCTTGTACTGTGAAGGCCAAGAGCATTTCTCATCCTGCTTGTGTTGCCGTTTAAAATCCCAAAGAATAATTAGCTTTGATACTGGCTTCCACTGTAGAAAACAGTCTGCACAAAACAGATGGTAAATATAGTTAGCACTCGTTGCTATGTTGTAAAGCTACTGAACTGTCTCCATGGATGTCGATTATAAACATCCTTTATATAACATGCTTTGTCAAAGCTTGCACATTCCTTAGCTTGTAAAGAAATGTGGTGTTTGTATGTGTTCCTGATGTTCTTTCTCTTGGCGACTTTAGCCATAAAGGCCTGCCAACCAATTTGTGTTCTACAAAGGTTTGATTCTGTTTCCTTCTGCTTCTTCTTCACTGATGCTTTGCCTTATTCATGAGGTTTTAAGAGCAGAGATGTGCGTTTTAAGTTCTGGTGTCCAAGGTACCAAAAGAAAAAGTTATAAAATTTTATATATCTTTTCTCTAGAATCCCGTTAGCCTGGCAAGTTAATTTTTCCTGAAACTGTAGGTTTCTTCTGTTTTTCTCCTCACAGAATCACAGAATCTCTAGGTTGGAAGAGACCTCAAGATCATCGAGTCCAACCTCTAACCTAACACTAGCAGTACCCACTAAACCATATCCCTAAGCTCTACATCTAAACGTCTGTTGAAGACTTCCAGGGATGGTGACTCCACCACCTCCCTGGGCAGCCCGTTCCAGTGCCTAACAACCCTTTCAGTAAAGAAATTCTCCCTAACATCTAACCTAAAACTCCCCTGGCGTAACTTTAGCCCATTCCCCCTCGTCCTGTCATCAGGCACGTGGGAGAACAGGCCAACCCCCACCTCGCTACAGCCTCCTTTAATGTACTTATACAGAGCAATAAGGTCACCCCTGAGCCTCCTCTTCTCTAGGCTGAACAAGCCCAGCTCCTTCAGCCGCTCCTCATAGGACTTGCTCTCCAGGCCCCTCACCAGCTTCGTCGCCCTTCTTTGGACCCGCTCAAGCACCTCGATGTCCTTCTTGTAGCGAGGGGCCCAAAACTGAACACAGTACTCGAGGTGCGGCCTCACCAGAGCCGAGTACAGGGGGACGATCACCTCCCTAGCCCTGCTGGTCACACTGTTTCTGATACAAGCCAGGATGCCGTTGGCCTTCTTGGCCACCTGAGCACACTGCTGGCTCATATTCAGCCGACTGTCCACCATCACTCCCAGGTCCTTCTCTGCCTGGCAGCTCTCCAACCATTCCTCTCCCAGCTTGTAGCTCTGCTTGGGGTTATTGCGCCCCAGGTGCAGGGCCCGGCACTTGGCCTTGTTGAACTTCATACAGTTGACCTCAGCCCATCGGTGCAGCCTATCCAGATCCTCCTGCAGAGCCTTCCTACCCTCGAGCAGATCGACACACGCACCTAGCTTGGTGTCATCTGCAAACTTACTGAGGGTGCACTCAATGCCGTCATCCAGATCATTGATGAAGATGTTAAAGAGGACCGGCCCCAGCACTCTTTATGATGCCTCTTTACTGTAGAGGCATCATGATTAGAAGAACAGTCTGATCAGCAAACATTTCTCTTCCCTTTTGTCTCAGCAAGGCACAAGAATAGCTGTCAAGCGGGATATTTACAGCTGTCTTTGCAGTGTCCGAATGTTATTTTCATGACTATGCATTTCTTGTTTGTAAGTAGTGTTAATACTAGTCCCACAGAGCCTTGCAGCAGTTAATATACAGAATTAGATAATTACATGTACCCAGGCAACACAAACTTAATCTCTTTGCTCTGGAGTGATAGCCCTTAATACATTCTTTAAAACTATTGATCTATCTGAACCTATGCTTTTTGTATTCAAAATAAAGATGTCTGTAAATCATAACTATTAGGATGCAGTGAATTTCAGCTGTGTAACAAGAGTCAGTTAACAAAGTGTAGTTAAACATGAATGAACGGCTAAACATAACACAATCATGGAAAAATGCTACTTTTGTGAAATGTTTCACTGTGACTAACAAATTACTTTTTAGATTCACCTGTGGAAGAAAGAATTGACTTGTTTCAGGCAATACTGCCATTCCTTAGCTTCATTCTGACACTAGCTGAAGGATCTGCTGAGCTAATAGTGTGATTTTTTTTTGTTGTTCTCAATATTTCTTGTAGGACAGTTACTTGATGCTGTTTGCATAGCTACTCTATTTAGTTATAATATTCTGGAAATAAGCTGTTTTCAGTAGAAATTAAGCTCCTGGAAAAGTTCTTCATGAAAAAACATGTGATGACTTACAGAGATGGAGTTAGGGTGACCCCTGACTGCCACTGGCCCCCTTCAGGAGCCCAGTGCGTTATGTACAGGATTTAAACATCAGCAAAGGAGATGTGGCCATGCAGCTGAGTTGTTCTTCCCATGAAGTCCTTTGTATGTGAAATGGCTTTGTGTTTAGTCTTATTTAGACACCCAGACACATGCTATCACGTTCTTGCTCTTTTTTATGCTAAAATACTGTTGATATTCTGATGTTGATTTTTGATCAGTTCTATCAGACCAGGCATTATCTTGAATTTATTTTCCTTTCTGTGGAATGGGGCTTGTGTGTTTCTGACAGACATTCACAGCAGGCAATAGGAGTTTTATCTTTTGTTTTTCTTTGCCTTGGACAAGATCAATGCACAATCAATGGACAATACTTCACCAAACACATTCTCCTGCTTCTATCTAGGTGGATTTCCCGTGAAGAGTTCCCACTGAACATAAGGGAAAAACGTAGGGTACTTTTCTCCATTGTGTGAACTTGAAAAAGTTGAAAAACACTCTGCAAAAGTAGACATGTGCTATTTCTAGGGTGATTTCTGACCTGATACAACATGGTAGTTACTACTGAAAAAGAAAATAAAATAAAATTAAGCACATACAGGCTAAACTTGATTCTTGTATTCTTGCAATCTTTAAGGAACCTGGTGGCAACAGCAAGTTTGTCAGCAGAAAGTACTTTCACAAGTCTTTAAAAAACGTTTCTTTAATATGCATAGAAATGTAAAGATTATATTATGCTCTCCCATTTCTTGAGACTGAGTTCTTGGAATAAATACAAGTTGTTGGCATGTTTGAGGATGTGGTTCTCTTATATAGCTAACTCAGATTACTTACAGCAATATGTATCTAGTATTTGATAATTTGTGTACCTTTAAAATCTGTGTGCTGCTGATAATAAGCAATGTGAGCAATTCGTTTTAGTTTGCATCCTAGTTTACATAAAATAAAAGTTAGTGTAAATGTGAATGGGATCATGCTGAGTTCTTTAAACAGATCTATAGGTTTTTTTTAGTGTTTATTCAGGCTTCTGCAAAGCAATTAGGATAAGATAAAACACTGGTATGTAAACTCTTCTTCTCTGCAGTCCTCGAACACTGCCTGTAACTTCACATTTTTTGGCAGCCCAGGTATTTCTAGGTTTTGACAGAAGAATCAGTGCAGCAAAACTTTTTGCAGAGGCAGACCTAAGGGATGGTATATTGTGCTGAATAATCCCTCCCTTTTGTTTGGCTACTCCTTTTGCAGACTTCAAAGACTGCTTGAGGTCAGCAAATCATTTCCTCTAATTATCACACAGGGAGTCTGAGATGCTAATGGCTCCCTATCCCTGGTGTGTGTCTCTTTCTTATCTATATAGAAGTAAAGGGCAGCTTTTCAATTCAAGAAAAAAAGCAGCACTGTAGCCCAAGTATTAAACCTTGTGAAGGTTACTGCTCCAAACCCCATGGTTCTTACTATCTTTCTTTAAAGGGGTTACAAATTTGAGCGTTTTTTTTTTTTTCTGAATTGTTCACAGCCAGAATAGGCTGTTGGAGTCCCTTTAGCTGTGAACTCCAGAGGACGGTATGGTGCCTTGTGGAAAGAAATGGTCTGATTTACAAGCTCTAGATTCAGAGGGCCAATAATCTCTTTGGTAACATGAGAGCAAATGCGTGGGAGGGGGGTACTGTTCTGAGCAGCATATCATCCAATGGACCATATATAAGGGCAAAAAAATGCACTTGCTTCAGTGACAAATATATGGCGTGTCTTGAATGCCAGGCTTACATAGGAATTATCCTGGTATTATGACAGCTGAAATGTTTCCATATTAAATTACAAATAATCCTGTCTTTTGGCTCTACTGTACCAAAGAATTGTGTTGTTCCTATTTTGGAATAATATTTTGAATGAGAGAGATTTGAAGAATATATTGACAAATTTTGAGAATGAGTTATTGGCTGTTCTTTATCACAATGCTGAAAATATTTCAATTTTTTTTTTGAAAATTCTATTTTTATACCCATGATTTCATAAACCAGTGGAGCTTTTAGAAGTCTGAACTCCCCAGAGCTCTACTGAAGTTCACTGGACTTAGCTTAGCAAAATTGCATTGTGTTATATGTTTTCCTTGTTTAATTTAGTGACATCTCAATACAAATATCATGCCAACTGTGTGGCAAGAAGGATCAGGGAGTTTCAATTAATAACATGGATAAATTCAGTTACTGGCTTTAGAAAATTCAGATTAATTAGGAAATATACAGTGCAAACTGAAAGAAAGCCATAGCAAAACCTACAGCAAGACTGTTCAGACATATTTGTTGTTAGTTATTTAATATACTGTTAATTAGAAACTGGCATCATTTCTTTAGTCATTTATAGTCTTTATATATAGTCATATATTTATGCAGTTCTGCCCTGGTGTAAGTGATGACATAATAAAGGAAGCTGTAGCGAGGTGGGGGTTGGTCTGTTCTCCCATGTGCCTGGTGACAGGACGAGGGGGAATGGGCTAAAGTTGCGCCAGGGGAGTTTTAGGTTGGATGTTAGGAAGAACTTCTTTACTGAAAGGGTTTTGAGGCATTGGAATGGGCTGCCTAGGGAAGTGGTGGAGTCACCATCCCTGGAAGTCTTCAAAAGACGTTTAGATGTAGAGCTTAGTGATGTGGTTTAGTGGAGGACTTGTTAGTGTTAGGTTAGAGGTTGGACTCGATGATCTTGAGGTCTCTTCCAACCTAGAAATTCTGTGATTCTGTGATAATTAGCAGCTTATCATCTGCATAGCCTGTGCTTCTTTGCGTCCTTTTGTAACTAATATGCACTAATTAATATTGATAGTTCTGAAAACGTTTTCTTTGTATAACAATAAACTGCTTCAGTTACATTTAGCTTGATTGACTGGCTTGCTTTGTTTCTGACAATGCGGTATGTACTTAACTTCTCATTACTTTCCCATTAAAATAGCTTTAATAGTAGTGGCACCACCAATGCTTTATAGCTGGCGGGGATCTCAGAAGATTTTTTGAGTAGACTGTGTGTAATACAGCAGAGCTTGAGACAACACTATAGTACAAAACAAGAACACTATAAATGATTCATTATCAAGGTAAGACTATTTAGCCAGCATGTGTTGGAAAATGAACAGTGGCCCTTACCTTGTGAGCATCTGTGCATTCCCAGTATGGGTTGGCATACAACTATACAACTTTGAGTGGTCTTTGGGGTAGCCTGCAAAATTTTCATTAAAAACTAGTGCACAGGTACAAGTAATGCTCGAACTCTGAGAAGAGTTAGTCTTCACAGAAGTAATTCTATATTTCTGTTTCTATGGAAGCTTATTAGTGTTTGCCTCTGTATTATGCCCCCATTGAATGTATTCATTGATAAAGACCAATCAAGACCCTACTATCCTAAGGTAAAATCACCCCTTGCCTCTTCATATATAGAAGAATACAACTTTTTTCCCTGCAAAGCTTTTTGTTCATGCACATAACTGCTTCTTAGAGGAGTGAGAGATCTTTTGGTTTTGTCTTTTTCCCCCCTTTTTTGGTTAGTTATAGTCTTCTGGGTGGTAAGCCATCAGCCACAGACTAGTTACTGGAGATGATGTACAGAAATGTGAGTCAGTTGAGATGTGTGGAAAGTCGTCAGTGTTTTCAGTTTTGGTATTTTTTCTTCTGTTTTCCTCTTTTTTTTGTGTGTGTGTCTTTGTCTTCTAAGGCTGTAATTTGTATGTAAAGTAAAACAGAATCTGAGTAGCATCCTTTAGGCAACTGCTGTAAGATGATAAAAATATGTTGATTTGATCTTGGTTAGAGGACTGCTCAGGAGTGAGTCGGGCTAAGCCATCTTTCACTAACACTTTCAAGATATTTTGTTTGCCATCCTAGAATTAAAAGTACGTGAACATTTCCATTTTGTTCTGTTACATGCAGTTCCTAGAAATGGTCAAACTTGGGCTTGCAGTTCACCTTTCATTTCCCAGGCCTGTTACTTACTCTAGCTTTCCAAGATGAACAAAATGTTCTGCTCTTGTGAAAAGAGGATGTGTTTCTTAACCACTTCATTAAATATGTACCGTTGAAAGAAGGGGAAGCCAAAAGTCAAAATTTGGCTTGGAAGCAGACTGCTTTGAGTGTTCAGATAATTACTGCTTTTTATTTGGCAGAGTTTGAAGCTCTAGGGGCAATTTAGTATGTAATGAAATTCATCCAGTCTCTTGCATTGCTCAAAGTCAAGGTACTGTTTGGTTGTACTATAACTTGCTTAATTACACTGCAAGGTCCAGATCTCCGAGTTACTCAAGTAGAGTTGGGGCGTGTTTCCAGATGTGTCCGGTGGTGGTTTGGTCTAGAAGAGAGGGAAAGCTGTTGGTCCTTTTAGCTTGTTTTACTAGCTGGCCTTTAGTTTTGTGTTTCAGGACCTTTACTAGTCTTCCTCAAAGAGTAAGTGTTGCTATTTCTGCTTTAGAGATGTAATACTGCAGAGCCAGAAAGGACTGCACACCAGAGCAGTGATGATCTTCTATGGTTTACTTAAATTGCCATCTAAGTCACAGACCGCTTAATGCAGAACAGCTAACTTCCTTGTAAAACTTGTGATGGATAAAGTCTATGTGAACAGCTTTTAAAGAT
The DNA here is from genome assembly GCF_963932015.1 of Anas acuta. Classification (NCBI taxonomy): domain Eukaryota; kingdom Metazoa; phylum Chordata; class Aves; order Anseriformes; family Anatidae; genus Anas; species Anas acuta. The sequence goes on from NC_088983.1 coordinate 22,971,555, forward strand.
GATTCAAAATGCCTCTTTAGGTTTTATGTTTATTTTTAATTGTATGCCATCAATGTCTTCTTCCATGCTATGTTTTTAGCAAGTGTTCTCCTTCACTTCTGTGAGTCTAATGAATCCTGGAGCTGCACAGTAGGAGTCTGACAGACTGGAAGTTGCATTAAACAGCTTTGGGTTTTTATTGAAAACATTGTCCTTGGTTCAAAGGGAAGGTAATTATTCAGCCCTGGAATGATAGCAGCCCCTCCTTTATTGACAACACACCATCTGGTTGTGATAAATCACATGGCCCTGGCAGGCAGCAGCTTTTTGGTAGCAACGGTGACTTAAATGTTGCATGTCCAGCTTCTTAGAAAATAAGAGATGTATATTGTTTATGAAAATGACGTATTCCCCTGTCATTGGTCAAAAAGCTTTTGCTTCTTTTTAAGTCTCTTAAATGTACCTCCAAGGGAAAGCTTCAGAAGGCAAGGTAGTGCATGGGATTTTTCAGCAGCTAATTCTTGCTGCAGGTTCAATTCTTTTATCTGTCGAGGGAGAGCTGGAATAACTGGTGATGAAAGTCTTGTGTACTTCAAGTGTAATTGGCACCATTTACTGTACTTTACCACCCAAGGACTATTTCTGTAGTTCTCACCCAGCAGTAAGAAAAGTGCAAATTATTAAAGGGTTTTTCCTCAAGGAGTGGTAGTACTTAAGCTTGTTGGTTGCTGTAGCTTCAGGGAGGTAGGTTCCTATCCTGAAAACTTGCCAAGTAGTCAGTTTGCATCTATAAGTAAAAGTTCAGAGTGATATTAGGCAGCTTGCTAGCTAATTGGTCCTCCTGGCAGCTATTTCTCTTTCTTGCTGTCCCAGCCAAAGTGTTATTTCTTCTAACCTGCCTAGTTATGTGATACATTCAGGCTCAGTTCTGTGCTCTGGCCAAAAAATATGTCTGAGCCAATGATGATTGTTAAACAGAAATGTCTGCAAGGGTCTTGGAGAGGAGAGGCAGCTTTGGTTCTCATAATATCTAAATTATAGCCCCACTCTAAGATGGGGTTAAACACTTAGGAGTGGAACACACTGAATGTGAGACTTACTGCAGTGTCTGATGTGTTGAGAATGTTGGCTGCTCTCCACTTCCAGATTTCTTTTATTTCAGTATGTGATTCTCAATTCTTTTGCCACAAATTCTCTCCATTTGCTGTATGTGCTTTAAGTAATAATCACAACAACACCACGCTGAATTTTTTTTCTTGCTGAGTTCTGTTGATACCTTTTATGAGGCTAATTGCTGTAGAGGAAAGTATCATCAACTAGTTTTGCAAAGCATTTTAGTATTTTATTTTTTTTTGCTTGGGCAAAGGTAACAGTAATAACACTCGGTACTAGTTCTTACTTTCCTACCACTTCTATTTTTAGAGCTGAAGTCCTTGCAGATATATTTGCACAGTGTGGCATGAATAACATTTATCTTAGATTTAGATGTGAAGAGAAAACACTTTGAACCTGACTTTGCTATGCTTGTTATTTCTGTGGCTAAGCAGTTTGGACATTCATGTGGGGATTGGCCACAGGTTAAAATAACTGAAGCCATGTTGAGCAGTAACTAAAATTCAGTCAAGCATTTTATGCATAATGAGGAAAGTGCCCTGGCAAATTTGACTCACTCTTTGGCTGCCAAGGTATATAAGAAGCGGATGTGTATTATTTTGGGGTTTGGCAGCTTGGGCCTTCACCTTTTGCAGGCAAAATACCTCAGCAGCTTCCAGCCATTTGGGCTTGATGCCTCATGCTGATGTGCAGCATGTTGATGAGCAAAAGTCCTGCAGAGTGCTCATTATTACCAGTCTGTCAAAATTATAGGCTTGCAATTTTAACACCTATTGTGGGAGGTGACTTAAAGTACAAGCCACAAGTGCATGAAAATGAATTAACATGGGTGATTTTAACTGTTTTCTGTATCTAATAAATGATAACTCTCAGATCATTTTAGGGTTTATTAAAGAGAATGAGGTAGTCAGTTTCTGAAAACTGAAGTTTGAGGGTGGTCAAACACTGGAACTGAACTGGTTTTTGAGGTTATAGAGTCTCCATCCAGCAATGTAGCCAAAACACAACTGGATGTTGTCCTGGGTAACCTGCTCTAGGTGACCCTCCTTGAGCAGGGGTGGGGATTGGACTAGATAAGTTCAAGACATCTCTTCCAAATCAAAGAATTCTGTGAAAAGTGAAAGTGATACCTCGGAGAACAATAACACCCTTTTTTCAGCACCTTGGGGCACTTATTTTTTTATATAGGATATAATAAACCTGTAGTGCTCCTTTTATATTCTACAAATACCTTTTCCAGTGCTGTTGGCCTATGAAGGAAAACTGCAGTGCGGTTGGCTCCAGAGTAATTGTCCTTGTGATTTGCAATGACACTTCTTAATGATATCAATTCCTGCTGCTTCATGGCTGTTTTATGTCTGTGTTTACTTGTGCATGTTTCCAAACTGTGGTGAGGGAACCTGACTTGTCCTTTGACCAGATTTCTTCTGATGGTTTCTGACAAGTCAATACTATGTGGCAGTAGCCATCTTACTAGACATGGGCTGGCAAGGATAATTCTGCATTTCATTTCTTGCATAGGCTGTAGATATATTAAATGTATCTACATTTATCTATATAGATATAGTAGATACAGATCTGATTGCAAATAACTCAAGTTTTGCTCATGAAAACACAAGGAATGTCTGCGTGGAGTTGAGTGATATTCCTGTTTAGAACACTTCTGCTATGCTCACGAAGGATGTGCTAATTAGCAGGCAGGATTCAGTGGGACAACCTCATTCTGCCAAGTCTGTTTTGTGCCAGGTTATTAAATGTCCCTAGATCAGCACATCTGGCAGAGCTGTTTGGTTGCTGTCTTCCAAATCTACCCATTGTCTAGACAGGTTTCTTGCATCTGTCTTAGCCACTTATGTCTTCAAGATGCCCTCCGTTGTGTTCTGTCACCCTGTAACTCTGAAGTACCAAAAGCAATACACTGAAAATATTTCCTTTGGTGGAAAAAAAATATCTAAGGCAAGTTGTAATTTTTATTAGGTGTCTCTTCAGTGTAAGTTTGTTTTTATGCCCTTCTGTGAGGATTTCAACGCAAAGCATTTTGTGATTCCTGTTCTGGTCATCTTCCTATAGCTGCACAACTCACGACATTTGCTAATAGTTTCTTCCTGATGATCATAGAAAAGTAGAATGGGTTGGGTTGAGTTGGGAGGGACCTTTAAGACCATCTAGTTCCAACCTCCCTGCCATGGGCAGGAACACCTCCCACTAGGCCCAAAGCCCCATCCAGCCTGGCCTTGAACACCCCCAGAAATGGGGCATCCACAGCTGCTCTGGGCAACCTGTTCCGTCTCATAGTGAAGAATAAGAATTTCTTCCTAATGTCTAATCTCAATCTACCCTCTTTAACTTTAAAGCATTTACCCCTTGTCTTATCAATACATGCCCTTGTAAAAAATCTCTCTTCATCTACCTTACAAGCCTGCTTTATTAAAGTTTTGTCCAAGACAGTTTATCGGTGGCTCTGGTCTATCCACAGACTGTTGGGATTAGCTACAGAAGATTGTCTTCTAGTAGCAGAGGCATAATTGGGTAAAATATTCTGACATCTCCTGAGCTAAGTAAAACTGTCTTTCTAATGCCTGTAGGTCAGTCACCTCATGTTTGTTGCAACTTCATCAAAATCACTGCCAGTGATGCAGCATCTGGTAATGATGCTACACTTCATAAAGCAGCCCTATGTTCACACCTTAATGACTCGGACCCACTGTTGGCTCATTGTAATGGTAGGGAGTGCTTAGTCTTCTACACTGTAGATGTGTAGACAGACTGTTTTTGAGGAATGTAAGTGCTTGAGGATGTGTTATTCTCATGCGTAACTTCCCTTTGAGTCCTTAACTGTATAATTTGGTAAGATATTAAAAGATGATAGAGAACATGTATTAGGCTGAACATTAACTTCATTTCAGTCACACTGGGAAGATGCAGGTTGCTATATAGCTGTGCTTACTGCAAAGACAAAGTATAACAGTTGATTACCAATAACGTTGGTGTACCCAGAAGATTAAATATACATGCAGACAAAATAAAGAATTTTGTTATTAGTAAAACATTTTCATTCTTGTAACTTAAATTTCAACATGAAAAACCTTTTCAGCCTCTTGCTTCAGGTAGAGCCTTGGTATATGAGATGCCTTCCACTGCCATGGAAAGGAGCTATGAAGTAGACGGGATATACTTCTAAACACTGGTGTACCTAGTTCATCTATATGCAGAAATTATATGTACTCTTGGGGGTGGTAGAGAGCCCGTAAGTGGTTAATAAGTGTGAATCCTGATCTGCCACATGGTAGTGGTAGAAATTCACAGCTGGAGTTTATGCCTATGTTACTTTTCTAGTCCCAAAGCCCTGTTGTTAGTTGTTGCTGCTTTTTGTTGGCTGTTCATTTGTATAAAAACGGTACTGAGTTGAGTCTAGGCAAAAAGATTTTTAATCTCACTTTAATGACTAAAGGTTAATAATTTTCAAATTTTGTGTTTCTAATGGAACTTACTCCTTTTGTGTCTATTACTGAATGTTTTTTTTTTTTATGCTGTTCTTAAGCTGGTGGTTTGAGGAGCCAGCTCTGGCCAGGTTTGAGGCAGGATGGTCTGTTAACCCATCTTGTTTTTGTGGGTCCGACATCAGTCATGTTGTACTGATTTACTCTCCGTTGTTTAAAGCCTGAATTTTCAGGCTCTTATAAAGGATTTTCTCGTAGAAAAGTGCTCCCCTCTAGTTTGGCAAATGTTGCCTAAATTAAATCGATTGCTTTTTAATACTGCTGTTACTTAACTCCTTAAAATATTTATTCATGCTGGACTCTTTTAAGCATGTGTCTTGCTTCAAAGTGTCTCTGCTCAGATAATAAAACCTGCTGTTTGAGGCAAAAGATGAATAATAATAATCAAAATAGACATAATATTGTCATGGTTGTGCATGGGCAAGTGGCCACTTTAGCTGTTTTTATTGGCATGTTGTTTTGTAGCATCTTTTTGTCATATTTCTGAACACCTTGGACATGAACTAAGGTTACGTGGTTGCTGCTGTACAGAGATAGACTGTTCTAAAGAACTGACAGTTTAAGTGATGCACAGATCAGGGAGGTATGGAGAAATCAGACTTAATAAAATTAATAGAAGTACCATCTAATTGGCTAAAAAAAAATAACCAAACAGACAATACTTCCTTATGATGTTTTGAGTGCATGTGCAACCTGCTCAGTCAGGCTCCTCCGTGATCACCAATGTAGAGTTTCTGGGAAACTGGGGAAGTGCCGCCATAACACATCACCAGAGTTCTTTTAAAACCTGTTTAAACCTGTGGATTTTAAATTGAAGTTCTTTAGCGGATCAAATTTTTCCATTCTCATTAACAGACATGATCTGTTCATGGTGAGAACTGCATCTCGTTATGATGAAGTTTGTGGTGTGAACAGGCTGCCTTGGCGTTCTCTGAGCTCAGCCAGGAGTTACAGGCAAAATCGGAAAGTGCAAATATAAAAATATTCCTCTGGGCTTTGGAATATGCCAAAGGCTTCAATCTCACCAGTATATATAAACTCAATGAGTACACAATACAGGCACCCAGCTGTTTTTTGTCATGCTTTTAAACTCCACTGGAACTGTTTAGCTTAATAGCAAATGCAGTGACAGATACTTAGCATTAGCATAAATTTTGTTTTTCAGAGACCTTTCAATGCCAAGAACATCAGCCATCATTTTTCTTTTCTCCTTTTTCCATTTCTTAATCTCTTTGGCTTCACCAACGTGTTTTTTTTTCTTTTAAATCAGATTTAACTGTTTTCTCCTCTCCTTTAAAGGACAGAGCGTTTCGCCCTCACCTCTGCATTGGCTCCATACTCGGCGCACTCGTGTAATCCAGGCAAATCCCCTGCATACAATCTTGTTACAAAACCATAGGCATGGGGTTAACTTGGAATGGTCACGAGCCAAGCCCTTCACTGCTTCTCCTAAAATAAATTGCCGCTAATGCTGCTGCCATGTGGCCAACAAACATGAGCTCACAGCAGTCTTTTGATTTCCTATTGCATGCTTTCAAGTGTGCTGGCTCTTAAACAAGCCTTCTCCTCCCACGTTATTTGTAGTTTATCTCCTGAGTGGTGAACTTGAGAAGCATGCAAGTGTGTCAGAAGAATAAATAACTTGACTCAGCTGTCCACCCCAGTTAGCGGTTCCCCAGTGCTCGCATCGTCTCCCGGCCGCGTTAAGCGTGGCTCTACGGTGATGTGCTGGAGATGTGGTGGAGGTTTGGGGGGAGAGCTTCCTGGCAGGCTGCTCAGGACACAGCTGCAGGACCTGAGCATGGCTCCAGGCTCCCTTTATGTAGCAGTGGCCCCTAGTGGAGGCTGCTCGGGCTCTTCCCGTAAAGCCCAGTTCCCATTTCCAAGTTGCTTTTAAACCTGAATCACCCAGCAGAGCTGTGGAAAAATCCAGTGAGTTGCTTCTCTTCTCTGGTTTTGTTCGCTAAAAACTAGTGTTTGAGCTGTTAAACAGTAATGCACGTTGTAGCACTGGATTAAAGGATGATGCTAATTACTTCCTTTTAAAAGTTCCTCATTGTTTTCCCAGGTTCTCTTGGCATTTGCCTGTGCGAACCGATGCTTTATAAAGCAAATCTGTGGGAATGTAGCATTTTGACTTCCACATTTTAATGTCTCTGTGCGATCTCAGATTGCATAGTATAATTGTGCATAATACTTTCTGTAGATCTGTAATGAAAATCTTCAGACATCATCTGAAGCAAAGGATCTGAACTTCTTATTGCAAATATTGGCAGCAGTGCAGTGTTTGTGAGCACAAACTCAGAGGAAGCAGGTTGATACGTGTGGAGTCACCTTGTCCCTACAACTTAAACAGTGAGATAAGAAAAGTATGCTGAAAGATATGAAACCCATGTGTGTGTATAATAAAGTTTTCACTCTGATTCTTTTTCATTAGTTTTTATAGCATAATCTCTTAGTAGAAACCAGCGAAAATGTTGGTTTCAGGGGGCTGAAAAACAGAGTAGATTGCTGTAGGGGGGCGACCCTCCTGGCTCTGTGTAGGTGAGGGCCTCTGATGGGATTGTCCATGTGAATCGATCTTGGTTTCCCACTGTCTGCCCTGGGATGTGAGTTCATGTTACAAGTCTTCTTTGTGACAGGTTATGTTACAAGCCTCTTAAAATTAACTCTAGCAGATATTGTTATCACAGGTCCTTAAACATCAATTACAACATTTTAACAGCATCACACTCTTTGTGCAACTTTTCCTTGGAAGATAAAAGTGGCATTTAATCAGTATCGAACTGGAGTTTTGCTCAGTGTTAATGTTCTTTACTTTAAAATCTCTCTCTCCTTCTTCTAGTTCTCACCTTCCTGGCTGTAGTACTCCAATAAATAGGTACTACCTTGTTTTGAATCTGACCCATGTTCCCAGTCAGATGTTCTTAACTCGTGCTTGTCCTTTCTACCACTTGGCAAATCTAAAAACATGTTGCTCTTTGATTGTGCAAATGTTATCTCAAGTCATGCTTGACTTGTGTTCTTCAGGAGAAGCATTGAAGAGGCAGTTTTCTATACCTTCTGTGAAAAATATCTTCATTGCAGGGAAAAAAAATATGCCTTTATGCCTACTTAAAAAGTTGTCTGTTGTGTGTTATAATGATGAGGTATTTACAAGTACAGTGTCCAGAAAACAACTTGAATTATTATGTTGACGTTGCAAAAGATCTTCATAAGCCCTTGGGAAGCAACTTAGCTTCTGAAAGCTTAGTGGAGAATCTGTTAAATCAGCAAAAGAATATTGAATTCCTGGTTGAGATTTGAAAAATGCTTGTTTCCAAAACAGAGTATGCTGAATTATGTCTTCCACTGCAACAGCCAACCAAAAGACAGAAATGTAGGAATAATAAACAGAATGGAAGTATAAGCCTTTGTAAAAACAAGGGGATTTTAATGTGGAAAAATTTACAAGCTTGAATATATTATAGCATCATTCTGATTCGAAGAAACAAACTTCTGGAGAATGATATATGTAACCAAGTTTTCATCACTAGCTTACTTTGATTTAAATAGTTCCAAATGTCCGAAGCCACAGGCTTTCTGAAGTAGAAATTATCACTTTTTTTCTTGTCTGTCCCGTTGATAGAAGCATACAGGGAGAAGAGCCTCTATGCTAATGAAATAATGCTTTATCTTCGGTCATTGATGCTGATGCTCTCAGGAAAACAAACAAGGAATGTTGCAACCTGATCCATATCCTTTCCGTGTTGCATGTGTTTGGCCACCTTATCTCTTGTTTGGGGAGCAGGATGTGATGGCATCACTTTGTTCTGTCTGCATAATGAATTGTGGCTTTTTTCTGTTTTCAGCAATGGCTGGACATCCTACTATTTTTTGTGATCTTTAAATTATGTACACGTCTGGTAAAAATGTTAGTAAGCTGCGTAGTCAAAGATTTCCATAAAACCGGGTCGTAGATTAGCCATGTCATTTTGAAATGATGGTGGGTGCTGCAGAACGTACCCTTTCTGCTAGTTCTTTTTATTCCATGCAAGGATATGGAGGCTCTGTTGTTACTAACAACAGTCAGTAAATGTTACTGTTTGGGTTATAAAATGCTTTTCAGTGGTGTTTCCTAAAGGAGGTTGAGATCTGCTTCTTTGATGTTTTTTGACACGTGTACACATGCACGTTTCCCCTCCCCAGCTACCATAATCTGCACAATAACTTTTATTTGGCTGAGTGCTTCCTTTTAGTTAGCTTATTTTATTTTTGTTAAGAGATCAGAAAATTAAATTGTTTAATCTTGGGAAAACATTTATACATGAGAGGAAAGTTTTATTAAATTCCCTAGCTTGCGGCCACCAGGAGAAGAGGAGGATAAAAGCCAGCCCAGGTAGAGTCCTGCAGAATCAATAGACCTAGCAGAGTACTCCTGCTGAGGTCATCCTTACATAAGTAAAGCTGTGGTATTTTTGTCAGGGTAAACTTACTCTGGGGTAAACCCCTTTCTTGACTTAAAAAAGCTATATGAAGAGAAATAATGGGGCTGCAAATCAGGAATGGTCCATCAGTAAGTGGCTTAGTGCTGCTCACCTCCAACACCTCTGCACTAGCAAGCATTTATAAGGTGGGACAAGCTTGAAAAATATGAAACAAATTACAATAGAGATTGAAAGTAACTCCTGTGCTAAGAATTAATGGAGTATTTCCATCTCAGAGACCTTATGGATTTGATATCAAGATTAATGTGCTCTAATCTTTACTTCTAGCTGGTAACTGTACTGATGTCCTTAATATGCTGCTGCCAGTCTTCTTAATAAAACATATTTCTTGTTAGACACTTATTGATTCTTATTAGAGGCAGTGTGCTATTATCAGAGTTGCATCATCACGGGTTTTCACAGAAATCTTAGAAATATCTGCTAGTAAATGTTAGAATTTTGTAACTCATAATATGTTACTCTACATAATAGAAACTGGAACTGAGAACATTCCGTTATATTACAGCTTGAGCAGTTACAGTGAAACTGAGTACTTGGGGCAATAAATATCACAAGTGGGATGGTTATGCATGTAATGAATAGCAGTCTGTTCATATCAAGAGTTTTCTTTTATTCCAAGTTTTCCATTAAATCATTAAAACTGAAGATGTTAGCTGTCACCAGCATGTAAGATAAAGGCATGAAACTGCTCATCTTAACCATGACAGCGTCGGCAAAAAAATAAAAAATGGGTTGAATAAAAACTGCAAGGTGAAAACTGCATTGAAGAGCTATAAAATTAGTTAATGAACAAGTGTATAGTAATGTTGTGATAGCCATCTAATGTGAGACTTTGAATTGAACAGGTATCTGTTCACTAATTAGCACTGTACTGCAGCTTGAGCATACAAATGCATTTCACTGCTCAGGAACCCTTTTTAAAGATGACCTATGTGCTTTGAAGCCTCTATAAGAGTTAACTCAAAATTTAAGCATTTAGCTTCTCTTGTATTCCTCCAAGTATCTTTGTTTTAGATCCAGGTGACAGTGATCCCTAGTGTGACGAGAAAATAAAATCCCACTTGTGGGGGTTTTGTTTATTTTTTCCCCAGCTGAAGTTGTTTTGCCCCTCTAAGAGTTCTGTGTTGGTTGGTAAGCAGTTTGTGTACAATGCAACATGCCTTTTATTTCTCAAGAAGCCTTGCTGATGAGGTGTTGCATTGTCTAGGACAGATTTGTGATTGCCCTCCCATTACTGCTTTGAGATCACAAGAAGGAGGGAAAAAGTAAACACATCCTAATTGGACTAAATTTTCGTTTGAGTCCAATATCATCTATGATAGCTTATTCGTCAGCCTTAATAGATGACAGGAACAATACAAGTATTAGATCTTTCTTAGCAGAGTCTTTTCCACAAATGCTAGGGCAGCTTTGTTCTTTGTTGAGATGATTTTTAGTGTGAAATAGAGAGGTAGTACAAATCCATGTATTTGGCTGTCTAGTGTAAGCATGAATTTCTATGATGAGAGCAGTGTGGCTAAATTAATGTTTAGCCATCTCTGTTCATCTGTCTCACTGGTATAGCACCCATTGCAAGAGCAGTTTAGGTTTGGTGTGGTGGAATGTGCAAACTTTTTTTTTTATTCTGCAGATAACTAAGGTAAGTATCAACTTAATTTCTGCTTCAAAATTCTCGAATAAATCCTTTATTAAGTATCTCCTAGATTCTTTTTCCACCGTAACTTTTGTTTGTTTGAGTGATATGACTTTTAAAGCAGAGGCAGTCACAAGTGATGTATCATTCTTCTCACCTCTGGGAATCTTTCCTGGCAAAAGTCCTGATTTACTTCCCAGGCCCCTTCAGATTCATAATTGAGTGCTTTCTCTAGAGTGGATTTTTTCCCCCCAGGAAGACACTAGCTATATTGTTTTATTATTACTTGTCTCCTTATGTATTGATAAGATGTGATATGCCACTCTTCATTTACTGTAAAATATCAAAAGAGTAGATACATTGTCCCTCAGAGCAAATCCAGAAACACCATCATCAGAAGCTTGCTTAGAAGTGGGCAAAAATTGCTATTCATATTGTGGAGGTATGTGCTAAATATTTGAAGAATGATAAAAATGCTGCAGTCATCAAGCCATTACCCACTGTATTGGTCCAGCTTGTGGCACTGAATGCTTCTGCTGCAGAAACTCTAGAAGTCTGAGGTAACTGCACTTGACAGCATGGGCAAGTAATTTGCTTAGAGTTTACAAATGCAAAAGCATCTATCTGGCATTCTTGGCCACGCAGAGTTGACGATAACCATGGTGTTATGGGCAGTGCAAAGGTCTGAGAGGAGTTCTTGGTAGCTTTCTCAGCAAAGCTGCTGCTGATACAGGAGTTGATGCTTGGTTACTAACACTTGGCGTAGGAGAGCTGCAGCTCTGCACCAAGTCTGCTGTGCTTCTGCACTTAGGTGTAGGGCAAAACCTTGGTATGGAAGTGAGCCAAGGCAGTTTAAAGTGACTGTTGTCATTGTGGACTGGTATAAGGCTGTGTCAAGTAAAAGCACATTCCTCTTCTGTCAGCTATAAATACTGAGCTCATCTTAGCTACCCAAGCAGAGGCAATTACTGCATTTCTTTTCTCTGTTCTTGCTTTGTTCTCTGCTGAATCCACACAACTACAGCTCTGAGCTGAGGGCTGTAAAGGGAGAGTTTCCCCCCTTAGCTGGCATGTGACCCTTACTTCTGATACCATGGCAGCATGTGCTTCAGGGCATAAATGTGGGCTTTAGATTAAATGATGTCCTGACTGCTACAAGCAAGGAAGTGTTTTACTAAATTACAAGAGCAATCTTGTTATGACTGCACTAAACTTGTAAAAGGGTACAAAAGCAGAGGATAAGTTATTAGTTAATACTCTAATTCCAGCATAGGTCTGCCAGTAGCTGGTTTAAGCTATTTACGGGGCCCATAAGGGACTTCAGATCAGTTGCTGTGATAAGGGGTTCTAGTTTTCTAGCCTTTTGAAGAATTCAGTTCCAGTAATCCTCCCTTTCTTCCCTCCCTGAAGGTCATCACATTCCAGTTTCCTAGATTAAAGGATGTTACCAGAATTGTTGCACAACTCCTATTTGAGAACAATTGGCAGGGTGGTGTCTGAGCAAGCCTTCTTTGAGTGGTCTTAAAATGAAGCTGCGTACTGCCAAGAAAGCCAGCTGCTGGAAGAGTCTTGCAGTCCTGGCAGTCTTTCTAGGCCTTCAGTTGAGCAGATGTGGACAGAGCTCAGAGCTTCAGAAAATACTTGGGCTGGGAAGGGATTTTGAAGTCCTGTTTGGATGCTTGAACATGGTTTGGGTAGGAGTGGGATTAGTGGTACTGGTTACCTGGTCACTGCTGTCTCCGAGCACTGCTTGTGTCAACTTTGTGGCCACAGACCCATGGCTAAAACTGTAGTAGCAATGAACAGCCTGCTACACCTTTGTGCATCAGTGAGGCTGAACCAGCACATCTTAACAGATCTTAGCACTGGGTGCATGCTTTTTGCCTACTATTGTAAATCCTACTTAAATAGCATGTGGCATCACTCTTCACGTGCAGGATTTTACGTTGGATTAGGAGACGAAACACACTGACATGCAGAGGAGAGGAGCTGAATGCAATGCATGGAGAAAGAAAAATGCAGGATAAAGAACCTTTGCCAGGCCCTTGTTCAATACCTGGGTGCTTTGCTTACCTACAGCTACAGCTCTTTTTCAGAAAAAAAAGACATGTGGTAGGCAGTGAGAAAACACCACTAAATACACTTCCAGGTTCCCAGTAATACTGCTGTAGCCATGGTAGCAAGTTTTTATAGAAGTAATTATTTCATTAAACTGACAGGTGATTCTGGAGCAGAGTAAACACTGACAGGCTTTTGAGACCACAAACCTGAAGGCTATAAGCATCTTCCACATCTATTGCTTGCTGTAATAGGTGCTTGTGTGTGGAGGGAACTGAAAGATTTGCACATGAAACATCTCAAAGCACTCCTCAATCTGTAAGGACAAATCTAGAATCAAACTCTTTTTATGGGAAAAATGTTTACGGAAGACTATGAAGCAGTTGCCAACTACAAATTAAGGTTGCTCTTTAATCTTTAGCCTGGAAGGCTCCAAGCAATTTGGAAAGTGGTGTGAGTATATAGAGGGGAAAACTATAAAGGTGCAGAAGTTTCTTCTCCTGCTTGATACGCTGTAAACTTCCTGCTGTGTGGTATGGGAGGATCTGCAGCCCTGGTTGTGGGAGAGGGGCAGATCACAGCAGTGATACCCAGCGGTGTTCATTACCTTACCACTCCTGCAGCGGTGAAATTTCATGTTTATTTTGATGGGATTATAAATCACTGACCTGAAATGTTGTCAAAAGTTGTGCATTTTTGTGTAGGAACAAGTGGATGCAGCTTTCTCAGGAGGTACCATGGTACCTTTTTTTCCCCCTGATCGTAGATAGCTCTTTCCAGCTGTTCTTGGACATCTGTGTTTTTATTGATTGCCTGAATGTTAGAAATGCAAGAAGTGACATTTGGTCCACTATCTCTGGTCTCCTGGAGTAGGTTGAAGATTTTTGTTTGGTTGGTTGGTTGTTTTTTTTTCACCTCATTTTGCAGGCTGGCGTATTTAAATAACCAAGTAATAGGTTTGAAAACATAGAGAAAAAGCTGGGTCTCAGCTAGAGGATCTGATCTAATATGAGCCAGATACAAAATAAGTTTCATAAGCACAAAATGCATTTGTGTTTTACTGAAATCTTGCTGTTTTGGGGGGAAGAGGAATTAAGATTCTGCAGAAACTCCGGGGGATAAAAGATTAAGAAATAAAGTTGTTAATGGAGGAGAAGAGATGTTTCAAATGGCAGCGAGTACAATTAAAAATACCAGTTCCTGCCCACTAATGACGGGCCAAGTTTTGCAAACTTAACAGGTTTCATTCTTTTTTTTCTTATGCTTCGCCTTTGATGGGATTTTGCCTTTGATTGCATGGTTGTGGGTGGAATGTCTGATACTCTTGGCTACAAAAACCATATAGGCTCTTAAAACTACATTTGTTCTGGCCTGGAGCATAGCTATGTGGGTGTGGATGTCTCTTTGAGGCCTAGCGTTCCTTTTGGGTAATCACCTTATGTTAGCTGCGACTTTAAAGGGAGACTATTAATATCTAGCAGCCAGCTTCACTATGTGGCATATATCAGCACCGGAAGATTTAGTGCTTCACTATATGAATTACTCATTTAGTGAAGGCTGTGGCTGGATGATCAGTTATCCAAAAATATATGCTGTGGACCAGAGACCAGCAAGTATAAATGTTACCTACCTGTCATAGTCTTAGAGCAGTGTTTTCTCTCCTAAATGCATTAGAAGATTAGTTAATCAGAAATGCATTATTGCATTCATCTGCTTAGCTGAGAATTTGTGGATCTTTTAGAATTTGACTGATAAATAGGCTGTCCAATGCATATCTGGGTAGCTGGAGTATTTAAGTTATACCAGCAATCCGATGTTCTCTGTACTAATTTTGCCAAATGTCAAAAAAAAATAAATTGGCTGAACACATGATAAATTGACCGCTGCTGCTGCTTGTGCAAAGTGATCTGGATTATCAGAGGTAATCTGTTTAAATTAAACCCAGCTCACTTTCACTGAGAAAGGTTAGGGAGCAGCCACATGATCAGTTCAGCAAGCAGATCTAGGAGAAAAATGGTAAATTGCATCAATACAGGCAGGCAGGACAATGCGTAGTGAAGAGCCTCAGCTGATACATGTTCAGTAACTATTCAAAGAGTAAGCAAACTCTTCTTCAACATGCAGTTATCAGTGAATTTTGAGCCAATTTTGCAGCTTGCTTAAAAACAGGCTTCTATATCATTTTGTTAGATTTGTATCTCTTGATACAATTCTCATGCAGAAAAACTAGGGAAGTTTTGGATTTGACAATTATGCTTGTCCTTTATGCATGTGTCAGTCCATTCAGCTACAGCCTTATCTGAAAATGAGTAATTAATCTTGATCGCATGAGAGAAATACAGATTAGAATTCAGTTTGTTCTAATTTTAAAACTTCCATAAGCACAAATGATACATTCATGGTCTGTACCTTAGCTAGAGGTCTTGTGCTGCAATTACACATGATTTAGGACTGTTGTGTTCATGGTCTTATCTTAATTTCTTTTCTAGGGAAAGAGTGTGTGCAGCAGCTAGCAGAGAACACAAGGTATTTCAGGAGACGACTGAAAGAGATGGGCTTTATCATCTATGGAAATGAAGACTCCCCTGTTGTGCCTCTGATGCTGTACATGCCAGCAAAAATTGGGTAGGTTTAATGGGGTAACTTCTCATCCATCTACTTTAAAGCTAGGATGCTAAAAGAATATTAAGACTTCTGTAAATGTAAGGAAAGAATGTTCTGTTTTTTACTTCTTGTGACCATTACTAAGTTTTGTAAAACATAGAAACTTCCTATTAGTGATCTGGAGAAAACTGGGGCTTGTAGCTTGGGGCTGCACAAGAGCACTTCAGAGAAGCAATTTGTAAAGCGTGACATGCAGTAGTAAAGCTTTGATTTTATTTATATATAGAGTGCATATATTCACTAAAGAGAAACTGAAATTGATTGGAAACTCATAAGAATGTTACTGGAAAAACTTTTCGACAGTTCATGGGTCAGGAGCAGTGAACATTTCCATAGCTGAACTTTGGAAAATTAAAAAATAACAACAATGATAATAAAATAAAAACACGCTACTACTGTAGTGATTTAATAGCTCAGGCATAATTATTGTAAGTACTAATAGAATGCTAATACATGTTTTTTTTAGAAATGCTTGTGGACTGCTGTGTGGATACTTAAGTCTGAAATTCTGCAAACAGGATATAACTTGTATATTAAAATATTTTGCAATGTAAACATCCTGATTTCATTGACAACTTGGCTTTGACAGCTGCTTTTTAGTGTCCATGCATAATGCAGAGTTCAACCAACACTTTCAGATTTGGAAAGCATAGCTTCATTTTAAGCAGTACAGAACACCTTTAGTGCTCTTCTAGCTCAGCTAGTCTTTGGTCTGGCTAAGCTGTATTCCGTGAGGGAACAAACATGTAGCTGTCTTCATGAAGCTAGATATGGTAGTCTTCCACCCTCCTCAGTGCAAGCAAATTTAAAAGGCCCATAAAATCTTTATGGGTGCTGTGGAGCCTGCGATATGTGCTGTCCAGCACACAGTGCATACTGTGTCTACCTTCCAGCTGTTCTACTAATCAGTGCAATCTTTTCCCTGGAAATGTTCATGGAAATGTTTGCTAGCTGAGCATTTGGGCCAGTAGCTTAGTTAAAAATAGGCAAGAGCACAGAGAGAATTGGCCATTGGTGTCTACATTGGGTCTACCTCATCCTTTCTTTCTCTCTTGAAGTCTGTTTCAAGTTTGAACGTACTAACTGGATCCAAAATGAAGTATATTAGGATATACTTATTTATAAAATGTTGCAGCAGAAGGCAGAAAACATTTAAAAAAAAAAAAAGTAAAAGGGTGTTATTGTTGTAGGTGCTCATCAATCTTAGTTCATTGCTACTTCTAAAGACAAGAAGGTCAGTTTAAAAGGGCTGAACCATTTATTGTGGCCTCTAGAAACACCCATGATTGCACTGCCATTATGGAAAGAATCTAGTCATTCCTCTCATTGCATACATGAAGATATTCTGTGACTGTTGAGTGAGATTTTTGCACTTTCCTCAGAAAAGTTTGGTATTACATTAGATAATCTTAATTTATTGTGGTGATTTAATGTTCCCATGATAAGCACTTAAGAAGTCATACATTCTGTGACTCCATAACATACCTGAATTTCATTTAATTGGTAGAAACAAACCATTTAGAAATTGCAGTATCATCTGCGCCAGGGGTCAATTCCTTGTGTAGTCCAACTTCTGAGCCCACATCTCAGTTTCCTATCAGAAATATTCTCAAGTGTGGGTTACAAATCCATTTGGAAACAGCCTGGCAAAAGACCAGCCCCCGCCACATACGGTCATCCTTGGTTTACCATCTTGGGATTGAAGTAGAGGGCCTTGTAATGAGACATTCTACCTCCACAAGAAAGCACTGGAAGCTCAGTTTCAGTGTAACTGGCTTGTTTAATAAAGGCCAATATGAGTTAACATGCTGAGACCTTTATGCTGATGTTCTGCCTCACCTGGTATCATTCTGACAATTTTCCTTGTTCTTTCTGGTAGTGCATTTGGGCGTGAGATGCTAAAGAGGAACATTGGTGTTGTGGTTGTGGGCTTCCCTGCAACACCAATCATCGAGTCCAGAGCCAGATTCTGTTTGTCTGCAGCTCATACCAAAGAGATGCTTGATACGGTAAGTGTCTCATCTTGTCTCCCTCTTGCTTATGCCTTCTATAAACAGAGATAACAATTCTGTTTTTTTGTGGTTGTTTTTGGTTTTTTTTTTGTAGACTGGTTTGCTGTTTGGTATGCAAATGAGTTGAACCTAATGTTCAAAGCCTTGTGTAGTAGAGCTGGCAATGACACCATCTCATTCCTTTCCCCAACAAAGCGGAATGGCTGCCTTCAGTAAATTTCAGAAACTTCTTCCCATTTCAAATATGCAAGAGGGACAGTTTTGTTCCCTTGAGACACTGCTTTTTCTCTTCTCTAGAGGCTCTGCCGTCAGTTCTTGAGCTTGTGAAATGGAATCTTTTAAAAGGGAGAAAAACTGCTGCTTCTGACACTAGATACAAGTTGATTTAAAAAAAAAAAGGCCTAAGATCCCACAAAACATCCGTATTCTTTTCAAGAGCAACTGCAAACCCCTTCATGTGGCCTACCAGTGAGCACATTTATTCCAAACATTACTATTCCAGCTCTTGTTTATGGCTTCAGAGCACTGTATCATAAATGATCCCCTCCTGAATGAGGCTGTGCCATGTGCAATGCCTTGCTGGCTCCTGCCCACACTAGGCATGTTCCAGCAGGAGCAGCAACCCTCTTAAAGGAGGTCTGTATCTCAGGAGATGCTACTTTAAAAATTAAGCATGGCAGTTACTCTCTGACTAATATAATCGACAGGGGATTTATCAGGAAACCTGACTATCCTTTATACATTTTGAATATGGTAACTACATTCATTTTTGAGTCTTCTGAATAAGACAGACATATACATAGTCTGTCCTAGGCTCAGTCAAAGTTCTCCATTGTGATTTTTCCAGTTCTGCTGTTCTCTGACTCAGAGCCTAAGTTACTGTGAGTCACAACCTTGAATTTAAAGAGGGTAGACTTTGCCCTTTACAGAGGCTGCATGAAATAATCACATAGGATACAGTCCTGAAAAGAGGAAGGGGTTGACTCTCCCCTCTTTCCCCCCCCCCACTCCTTTCTTTTCAGGACCTGAAAGGAATACAGAGACGTTGTCCTGAGCATGCAAAGATGAGGTCAGGAAAGCAAAAGTCCACTTGGAGATGAATGTGTTGAAGTACATGAAATAGAGCAAGAAGGGTTTTTTTTTTAGGGATATTTGTAGCAAAAGGAAGACTAAGGGAAACATGGGGCTGCTGCTGAATGGCATAGGAATCTAGTGACAAAATATATGGAAAAAGTCAAGTTACGTGCTACCTTTTATTGTTAGTCCTTACTGGTAAGACTTGCATTGAAGAATATAAAGGCCCATGAAGTCAGTGAGAAATCTTTGCAAGTATTTTAAAATATGTTATGGACAAGAAGGTGGCTGGGAATAGTCATCATGGAATTATAAAGGGGAAATCGTGCCCAGTGTCCAAGTATGATCAGGCAGTAACATTTCATAGCATGAACAGTGAGTAGGAGTTGTAATATAAACAGACATTTGCCAACAAGTCAAAAAAAGGTTTCAAACTTCCCATCCTTCGCTGCCACAGAACTTCTTGCTGTCAGTTAGCCTTTGTCTTCTCTGTTAGCTACGAGCTGGAGTCTTAACCTTACCAAGCTGTTTTCACAGAATATTTACAAGTACTATACTTGTTCTTTTCCAAAAACAATCTGCAACTTTTATTAGCCTGCTGAGGAAAAGAGTTTTTTGGTTTTAATCAACCTACTTACAAGTCTTTCAACTTTCCAGAAAATATTTCAAGTTTTGTGCATTTAACTCTAAAGATTCATTTCTGGAGTACCCGTGTAGGTGCTAAATGCAGTAAACCAAAATAAATACTTGTTTAATATATTAGGGCTTGTCTGCCTAAGAAAATTAATCAAGGACAAAATGAGGTGTGAATTTTGAAGTGAATGAAGAAATCTTGATTTAATTCAGCATGTGAGGGCTTTGTTCCAAGTTGGCATAAACCATTTAAAAGTTCAAAACAACTGAATGCTCAGAACACTGGCAAGGGGAGTTAATAAGGAGCAAGTCTTTGTGTCAGTGACTTTGTGTTGTGTTTGTCTTGTGTTGTACTGAAAGGGAGTTGATTTTAGGCAGCTAGTAATTAAGACAGCATCAGGCATCAGATCTGATCCCTCTGCTGAACTATGGCAACAATACCCAAGAGGAAAAAAATGAAATGAGTACAAGAGCTGGCAAAGAGCTTGTACGAGTCCGAGACAGGAGAACTGGGTAGCCCATCCACGTGTGTATGGATGCTAACTACTGCTGTTATCACGGCATTTCTTCTAAACAAAATTAATCCGGGTTTGGACTATGGGGAAGAGAAGCTTGTCTTGTAAATGCTGATATTTGTAATGCTTCCTTGTTCTTATTAAATAAACCCACATGATGGGGAACAGTTCTCAGTTACAATTTTAACCGTTTTATGTAAATAAAACTTCCTTGCCTGAAAATATTTGGCTCAGGATCAGAGTGAAGTCCCTCATAACCTGCATCCCTGTGGGCTGGTGCTTTCTTTTCAGTGATGAAAAATATATTACACTCTCCTGAAGTCAGAGTTCACCAATGCCATTTCCTTTGTACTCTTTGCTAGTCACATGGACCTTTTTGTTTTAAATTAATAAAATCCTAAATCTGCGTTCAAGAATAACAGTTAACAGACTCTTTCAACAGAAATTCAACCTTAAATTGTTTCCATATGGGGTCTTTACTTTAAGCTCTGGCAAACTGTGCCCATGCTCTTGGTGTTTTGTTGTGCTTTTTTTTTTTTTTTAAACTGAGGTCCAAATTCTGGGCTTGCCATTCCTCCAGATTTTAGAGTGGAGAAGTTCTTGCTGCCAGATATAACAAGCATGAGGGGCCATTGTTTAAAGAAACAAAAACTTGGACTGTTCATCCAGGAAGGAAAAGCATGTAGGGATATTAACCCCGGTCTGCCAACTATTCTCAGGAGACAGGCATCTGACCCAAAACATGGTAAAATCAGAGCATTACTGTTGGATCGGTGGCATTCTAAAGGAATGTTGAATGTACTGATCTGAACACATTTAAAATTCAAGGGAATGCAGAATGCCAACATCTGAGTTCAGAAATCGCACTGAAAGTCATCCTCTGCACACATCTTTGTCACTTGCCAGGTGTAAGATAATTAGCACCACATACTGTTAGAAATTCTTCTGCAGCAACGGACTTATTTTTGGACATTGTTCCAGGAATGATCTGTAGAGAAATAAATCGAAGCTTAGAGTTTGACTTGTAACAAATCCTGTTGTGAGACTGTCTTCCCAAAGAGATTGCACGATTAAATGAGTATTGACTTTCCTTATTATGCTTGCAGATGCTTGATCTCTGGTAAACTTCCCATGATTTCCATGCGTATCATAGTGAGAGGTTTTGTTAGCTCACTTGCAGTGTTCTGGGCCATCAGTTGCTGAGGTGGTGTCTTTGTGGCAACAGTCAGGGAGGGTTGCTCTCCAGGGAATTAAGAATAATAAAAAATGCTTGGGGTCCTACCCTGAATGACCTCTCCTTGGCAAAAAAAAATCTCCCATACAATATTATTTATTATATAGAGCTTGCATCTCTAGTTGCATATGAGCAACTTAAATTAGTCAAATGCAGATACAACAAATACATCAACAGAAGCTCTTAGCATAATATCACAGGCTGCGTTTCACTGCCTTGTAGTTTAAAAACCATAGTATTTCAGGAACAGTATATTAGCATGCACAATGATTTCATATTGTATGATACAAGAATGAGAGTCAAACCTCCAAGTATGTTTTTGGCTGACAGTGAAATTTGGCGTAATATTGATGGTTTTTATGTTCTTGCCTTGGAGTTGGAATAGTCAGGTAGCCCAGGGTCACTCTCAGTTGAACGACCAGTGCTGCTCACTTGGTCTAGAGGCTTCCAAATACAAAAATCAAAAACAAATCCTGCACACTTCCAAACCTGCAAACTTATAGCCTGGTGAAATCCTACTTTGCTGTCAGAGCGGTCTGTTGGCATGCAAAAAGGAAGATGTGCTGATGGCTTTCTTGCATCTGTTTCCTCTGCTGATATCCTGTGATCTCTTTCTCAGGCTTTAAAAGAAATTAATGAAGTTGGGGACCTTTTGCAACTGAAATATTCCCGTCACCGTTTGGTACCTCTCTTGGACCGGCCATTTGATGAGACTACATATGAAGAAACAGAAGACTGAACTCCCTCCATGTGCCTTGGTGGGAGGGACACACCCTGTGGGACACGGTGGCACGCAGCCCGCAGAGTCTGTGAACAACACACTTAAGACTGCTTAGCATAAAAGACATTTCCTCACAATACTGAAGTGGCCACATCAGCTCTAAATGGCATTTTGTAAATAGGGAGAGGAGAAAAAAAAAAAAAGCTTTGATTCCTGTGTCTTCAGGGTCTGGCCCTAGAGGTGCTTGGCTTTATTTTTTCATGTTGCTTTTTTTTATTTATTTGTCTCAATAAGTTCACAGCAACCCGAGTTGGCTGTGGCTGATCAGCTCAGACTTTGTATGCACCATTAGCCTCCCAAATGCTGGCTGAGATGTTGTGAGCATGTGTGATGCTGGCATGGCAGCATTTCCAGTGTCACTGCTAGATGTCTGACCTTCCCAGTAAGGAGTGAGCCAACCTGTCCGTTCATTGGAAACTGCCTAGAGAAACTGTTGATTGCTAACTTTGGCGTATTTGACAAGACGGATAATCAACCAAAGCTTCTTCCTTTTGCAGTTACTTGTGTTTAAAACTTGAATTTAGCTTTTTTAAAATAAATGTGTTGCTGACATGTCACTGACAGGACCGTTGTTCCAAACATTATTTAGTTCTGTAAGCCACAGGCAGAGAGACTTCGGGGACTCTAGCCTCTTTGTCTTCCCAGTATGGATATCAGATTTTGACAGTAATTGTCCTCTTGATATAGGGTAAGTGATGGAGAGATTTTTGTGTTAGTTATTTTTAAATTGGGATGATCTGTCTTCCTTCTGACATACTTCTTTTTTTTTTAAAATGTTTTTTTTGTGTGTGTGTGTATTGCTTTCTCATCTTCAGATTATTTTTGCTTTTGCTTTAGAACTATTATAAAACCATGAACAAGTATATCTGGTAGCTGATAGGTTCTAGAAGAGTGCTTTTGGACTTCAGCAAACCATAGCAAGCCTTGTGCTTCCTTTTAAGACCAGAACCTCTGAATAAGCAGGCCTGTACAATGGATGGCTATTAGGGAACCACTTATTTCACGCAGATTTGTGAAAGAATGATCACTGCCCTTTGCCACACTGATCTTTTCTTGTCACGTATGAGATGTTCTTCTTTGGCCTTGTTGTCCGAGGCTCTTATGCAAAGAGTATAGACAGATTGTGTCTTGTATCGTATGTTATGTTTCAATTAGCCAACAAAGTCTCATAACTGGCAGCTGTGAAGTCTATATAGGCTTCCCCAAAGAGAAACTGTCCTCACAACTGCGGTTGGGTTGAGGTCTTCATGTTTTTCCATTTCTATTACTGTGAGATCAAATTAATGTTCACTGAGCCAGTTACTGTTTGGTATCTTTATTTTTCAAGTTCCACACTGTCTTACTCTGACCAAAGTTTAAAATAGACACCTTTCCTTTAGTGCACCTTAGAGGTGGTCTGCTTCACAGTCATAGCATCTTGAATTCTCTCAGTGAACAGAACACATCATTGAAGAGATACCAAAAATATTACAACAGGAGTCAGTTGCGGTATAGTTCTTGGTGTGTTTTTGTTTCCCTGGGCTTGTAGGTTATTTGCAAAAATAGTAATGCTTTAATGTTGTGTCCGTTGGGTTTGGGCCAGCTCTTGAGTTTGGGTTAGCATGATGCCCTTTGCAGGTGGCAGTGGAGTTTCTCTAACAGATTCTTCCATCTTAAAGCTAAAGCAGAATGCAGCTTAAAGCAATTTGGTGCTGCTATATATATATACATACATATATATTTACTTATAATATATGTTTATAAATTATAAATAAATATATAAGTTTTCTTACGTTCACTCTTTGGCTAATGGGGAAGGAGCTGTTCGGTCACTGCAACCAAGCAGTTCTGCGAATACATCTAGTGAGTTAAAGCAGCATTGGTTTCTATTTTATATAATATCTATCTTCACATCTTTATAGATCTTACTACGTTTTAATGTAACGGCACTACAAAACATTGCTTCAGTTTTTTACCATTGCATTTCAGAAGTTTAATTACTTAAGAAGAACTAAAACTGACTGTTTTCAAACCAGGTCTGGGTAAGTGTTTGTCTTAGTCCCCTAACGTTGATTTGCTCGCCTTCTGGAGCACAGTGTGTACACAGGCCAAGAAGTTTGTAACCTGCATGTGCAGCCTTGATGGCTATGGAGTAATCTCATTTGTTCAGCCACAGAGTGAGTAAACTGCACTTACATAAGCTCGCTTTATCAGTTCGACCTTTCTCACCTACATTCTGCCCAGGACCAGCTCTAACATTCCAGCAGGTGACCTGCTTTCTGACTTCAAGAAGTTTTACCTCAAAGAACTATTCTTTTTTTTCTTTCTTGATTGTAGCAGGGAACAAGAGGAAGTTGGTTGACTCGATCGTGAAACAGTTTAAGAGCTGACAAAACCAACCAACTCATAGGCATGGGTCAGCAGAGAGCTATTTTGAGCCTTCCCAGGTGTACAGAGTGCTGGTACCCACTGCATAGTCAGTCAGTTTGAAACTTGTGATATATTAAGTCAGAGATGGGTTATCACAGATTCTACAAATCTCTAGTCTTAGTCTTGTCTCTGGGATTCAGTTTTAGGGCAGTTTATTTTTAGAAGGGAGGAAAAAAGGCTGGATAAATATCGATAACTCAGATAACTCCTGTATAATGCTTCTGGAACTGTGTTCTAAAATTATCCGTCTCCGTACTGGGATTCCATTTGTATTTGTTTAAAGGAGATTGTGCTCATGCTAAACTTCGGCCCTTCAGTATCTTATTGCTGTGTTATGCTGTCTGCGTGACTTTGAATTCTGGGTTGCAAAGACATTTCAGAAATCGTTCAGGCAGTTAGTAGCATTTGCAAACTGCTTGGTTACATTTCAGCACTCCTGTATCCTTTCTGATAAGCAACATTTCCCCACACACACCCAAGGAGGTCTCTTATTTGGGGGAACCTGTTCTGCCATAGTCTGGTACCTGTTGAAACTACTTCTGAAAATTAAGCAGTCTAACATTTAGCACTTTCATGTTCAGTGAATTGTTAACTTAAAAGCCTGGAAAATCTTTTCACACCTACTGAAAAACTCCGCTCCCACAACCTAAGAAGCAAACCACTACTGGTTTGGTGCTAGGCGAGCCTACAGCACATATGCTGTCACGGTTATGTGTAGGGTGGATTGCTGATTTGATATTATGTACCGACCCGAAATCTGTCTCCCTTTTGTCCTGGCAGTAGAAGTGAATGAAAGAATCAATCTTGAGACATCACAAAGGAAGAAAAGCTGCTTAAGAAATAGACTTCAGTCCCTGCCAACTTCTCTGAGACATTGTAATTGAAAATGACTCCTGGTATTTCTTAAGAGATGCAAAATTCAAAAGAAAATGAAGGCTGCTTTTGAACAAAGGATTTTGCTCTGTACTGTACATTGGCTAAACTTGCCTGTAAATATACAATAGTTATCTTCCCAGTACCGCTCTGAAGACCTTAGCAAGCAAGATTTTGCCTCTGCTGAGCTGAGTGAAGAGTTCAGAACCATTATAGTTTTCAAGGCTGATGGCCATATTCTTTTAAGAAAGTAGAGAATCTCCTATTACCCAGCGAGTGGTAAGGGATCTGCTTCTTGTTAGAATCTGGCCTTCCCAAGTAGGAGACCTTTGTCTTAAGGAGCCTGATTCATAACTTCTCTTTAGTTCTTTGGAAGAGAGGAAAACCAATTTTTTTTTATTGTTTGTTGTTTGTTTGTTTCATTTGTTTGTTTGTTTTGTAATGAAGTGTTTGGTTTTGTTTCTACAGAAAACACAAACTCTTGTATAGTATCTGTGTATATGGTGTATTTAATTCTGTTCAGTTTCTATTTTTTTTTCCTTCTAAGTAGCGTCCTTAGAGAGCTGTTCTGGTTCTTGGATTATTGGTGTAGCATGCTTCTGCTTTAGGCTCAGGAGTGAACCAACCAAACATCTTACCGTGGTGAAGTCATTCAGGGAAGGAATCACTTCATCCATCCTCTCTTGATGTTTCCTCTGAGAGTGCAGAAGTGGTGCCCAGCATCGGAGCTGCACCTTTGCACAGAGCAGGAAAGGGGAGTGTTCCAGCGAAATCGGTGATCCGGCCCTGTGCTGTGTGGATGAAGGAAATCTGACTTCCTGATACAGCAGAGATGGAGGAATGGGGCAGTCAGTCACCAGTTACTCTCAGCTGTACAGGGATCTTCCATGTGTACTGGAACAAGGATCCTTAAGATAGGAATGCAACTTTCAGTGGCCAAAGGGACACTTCTCTAAAATTTCATCACTCCAAGTAAACAAGTGTTTCCTTTCCTTCTGTGCAAATCTTCATTTCTTTACCTCTGAAAAATATTCAGCTTATGGCAGTTCTATCTATTATCTATTCAGACAGACGATAGGAAAGGTTGGAGGAAAGCCGTGAGCATGAGATGTCCATTTCATCTAAGAGTCATCTAAGAGAAATCTAGCACCACTGTAGCTGGAGTGCTATGCATAAGCTCCCTCAGTTCATCACGGAATGAAAGTTGTGGATATTTACCCGAGTGTAAAATGCTCAGTCTGAAACCCCGCACGTTGTGCTCGCTCTGTGAAAGAGCCAAGTGTGCTGGGATCTGTGTGGGTTGCACCTTCTGTACGGAGAGCCGAGGTGCCTGCGGTCTGTTCTAACACTAGTGAAGCACAGAACCATCTGTGAATGCCTGGTATTGACCCCTCACCAGGGGAATTGTTGGCTTCAGCTGTGGAGCTGGCACCCAAGTGGTATCAGACCATTTGGGCAAAACACCGGTCGTGTGACCTGTGTAACTTGAACGTGGTTTCAAAAAGAAAACAAAAAACAACTCGGATGTCATTGTGATGGCTCGTATTCCTGTAAACATTCCCAGCCTTGCAAGTTGTTTACCTGTGAAAGATTTGGATGTGAATTGAAAGCACAGACACGGTGTTTGTGTGACGAGGTACTGTGCATTAGCTTTGAAGAGAAGTGTTTAGTGCAGGCATTGGAGCTATTGTGTTTACGTCCCCGCAAGGGGCTGGGTGAAGGAGATGAGTGTGGTGTGTGTCGAAGGCCTTAAACTGTGACTCTTGGTATGAAGAATTGAAATTAAAACTGACCTTGAAGAATGCAGTGGATTTTAGCCCACGGAAGAATACCCTGTGCTGGCAGTTAAGCAATACGTACTGCTGCTCGGCTCTGTTTGCGTTTGAGCCTGGCGAGCAGCTGTTTGAGGAGCAGGAGAGGTGCCTGTATGTGAAGGCCAGAAATAGTGCAGCTCTGCACTGATGTTCCTATGTAGCAAACGTTGGTAACTGGTCCCTGGGCTGCTGAAAGCAGAATTACTGAGAGGGTCAGGGACTTCAAAGCAGTGGCAGCTAGCAAGTTAATTTTCTCAACATTAGGTGAACAGGTCTCACTTGAATACGCCAGGGGTTGGTGCAGTTCCAAAAATACCCTTGGCTAAGTGAAATGTGCACCAAAGCATCTGGACATTGTAAAGCATTAACTTTTTTTTGCCAAATCTCATGCTGTCCAGACAGTATTTCTGCTACCCCCTAACGGTATATTAAGCTAAATGCATCTCCAGCCTTCCGACAGTGACTTCAGGACAGTTTGAGAGAGATGAGAGTAACGTTGGAGCCTGAGGCTTTCGGTTAGCAGTCCCAAAGCCAATGGTGGCCCACATTTCCACAAGCCCTGGGCAGAATTACCAAGTCACAGCACTTAGTCTTGAATTGCACTGTATTCCTATGCCTCTGTGTTGCTATAATGTACATAATATATTGGATTTTTTTGTAGATAAGACATTTTAGATAAAATTTTTAAATGGGCTCCCCCCAAAATATTTTATGCCAGATGTCTAATTTTTTTTACACTGGGGATTAACATGAAGTCGGATGCTCTATGGGCAGGGAAAAGATAAACAGATGGTACATTGGCTTTAAAAAGGTAACAATGCATGTAAAGAAAAAAAAAAAAAACACTGGAGAAAAAAAAAACTGCTTGGGAAAAAAAAAATCCATTCAAATATATTCTATGTTCTGCATAATAAAGAATTTAAAAATAAAAGTTCTGTTGTGATTTTTCTTAAAGCTGCACCACTGGGGCTGAGCAGAGCTATAGCCTGTGTGAGAGCTCAGATCCGTGTCCCCCTCTGTCCTAGGACTCCCAAGTGAGGAACTTCTGCTTGTGAGATGCGTGTTTGGCTGTTTCTCATCCATCTCCAGTGCAGCACGGGCTGGGTGGCTGCTGCAGAGAGGTGGGTGTGCAGAGGGGACTGCTCCGGGTGTGCAGCACCCAGGGGAGCTCCGTGAGCCGCCTGCTGCCCTTGGGTGCTGGTGGAGGGGATTCCCTCCGGCAGGGCAGTGCGTACAGTGGCTGTCAGACTTATCAGCTGTCATGCTGCTAACAAAATGTTTGAAAGGGCTCCTTGATCCATCTCGCATGGGACGCTTGACCTCACATCTGTCTTGCAGTCTGGGGCTTGTTTGAAACACTTCCTTCCATTTGTCCCGGCCCCAAGTTTGCACGCAGCAGATGTCAGCGCTGGGGAGGGAAGGGAAGGGAAGGGAAGGAGTTTGGGGTCCTGCTTTGGGCTGGGGGTGCGGGCAGGGCCCCGGGGGCTGCGAGGGGGTTTGTTCGTCTCCTTTCCCCAAGGGGTTGCTCCCCGGAGGGCTGCTGCCCCCCTGCCCCCCAAAAGCAGCCCCGCACCCTTCCTGGGGGCCGGGCCCGGCGCCTGGAGCCCCCTTTGGCGAGCCCCGGGGCCGTGCCCGGGGGAGGCTGCGGGAGGCCCGGGCCTGCCCCGGCCGCTCCCCGGCCCCCAGGGGTCCCCCCCCGGCGCCGGGGGGGAGCGGAACAAAGAGCCCCGGGCCCGGCCCGGCGGCGGAACGGGGGAGCAGCGAGTCCGGTGGGGGAGGAGGGAAGGCGATGAGGCTGCCGCCGGGATTAGCACGGGGGGTGGGGAGGCGAAGCCCTCTCCTCCCCCGGCCCCCCCGCCCGCACACGGGGCGCTGCAGCCAGCCCGCAGCATCGGCGGCACCGGCAGGCGAGCCCCGAGCGTGCTCGGCCGGCGGTGGGAGGGAGCCCTGCGCTTTTTTTGGGGGGTTATTTCTCTGCCTTGTTTTTTTTTTTTTTTCCCACTTTCCCGAGAAGGGACGGCCCCGGCGGCGGCCGGCCGTGCCCGGCGGGGTGCGCGCCGAGCCCGAGCCCGAGCCCGAGCCGGGCGGGATGCCGCTGGTCAGGGGGAAAGTGGTGCTGCTCCTCGGCTTTGTCTTCCTGACAACCCTGCTGGCCGCCCTGAGGGGGCTGCCCGTCAGGAGGCAGCGCGGCAGCAGCCCGAGGGAGAGGAGCCCCAAGCTG
Source organism: Anas acuta (assembly GCF_963932015.1). NCBI lineage: Eukaryota > Metazoa > Chordata > Aves > Anseriformes > Anatidae > Anas > Anas acuta. The sequence continues at coordinate 23,000,555 of NC_088983.1, forward strand.
GCCGAGGTGAGGGGGCGGCGGGGGTCGGGGGGGGGGTCCCCCGGGGAGGGACCCTCACCTGGGTGGGGAGGGGAGCCCGGGGTGTTTGGGGCGAGCCGCGCCGTCCTGGAGCCCTTCTCTGGAAAGCTGGGCAGGCAGGGCTGGGCTCCAAATGCCCCCTGAGGAATGCTGCCGCTGGAAGGGCTGCCGGGGCACGGTGACACCGGCTGAGCCCCCGGGAGCGACTCCGGCAGCTCCCGCCGGGCGCACCGAGCTCCTCGCAACACGGCAGGAGAGCAACAAGTGTGGGAACGCATCTGCTGCACGGGGAGCCCGACGGCAAGCAGAGGGGCACGGGCTGTGTCCTGCCTGCTGCGGGGAGCGGGAGATGCAGGCAGGACCCGCGGGGATGCTGCATGGCACAGCACTGCCAACGCCACCTCGGTGCTTCTGGGGAAACTCCAAGCAGAAGCGAGGACGCCACCAGGGAGATGCCAGGCTGGACGTGCTCCAGCTGTTGGGCTGCAGAGCAGGGGTGTACGCCTGAAATCTGCACAATGATCGCGGCCACGTTGCAGAAGGGGCCACGAGCAATGGTTAGGGACAGCCAGCACCTTACGGAGTCCCCGCGGCAGGACCCTGAGGGCTGCCTCGGGCTGGTGTTTATCCGACATCTGCAGCCGCGTGGAAAGTGGGGAGAGCTGCTCTCAGCACCGGCGTGTAAATGGCTCTGAATGGGGAGCGTTGTGCGGCGGGCCAAAGATCACATCGGTGCGTACACAGCAGAGCCTCTGTCCCCGGGACCTGCGCTTCCTGCAGAAATACAAACATCAAACGAGTTTGTAGGCACGGGCTGCAGGGCGGTGGTTCAGCCCAGGAACAAGAAGGATGAGGAGATGGAGGACTCCTCCCAGGGTCTGTCACTGCTCCCGTTCCTCCTTTCTGTGCACCCCTCCGGGCTCGGGCGTCCAGCTGATGCAGTGGGCAGAAGGCAGCAGGCATCATTGCATGCATTGGCCACGTTTTGGGAGGAAATCCTCTGTTTCTGGTGCATGTGGGGACGAATTTGGAGTAGCCCAGCGGACAGCATGAGCGCAGCAGTATGGTGGTTAGAAAAAAAAGCCGGAGTGATTTTGGGTCATATGCACAGATGGTTCATGTTGCAAAGCTGATAGGTCCTGTCTCTATGGCAGCAGGGCAACCACATCTGGAGTATTGGTTACGTTATGGGTAATGCCCTGCAGATGTGGGCAGAGGGAAGGGGGCCTGGGGAAGCAAAGAAGTGACGGTGCAGAGCAGATAGACGATCAAAACGATTAAACAATTACCTAACATTCACTTACTCTAATTTAGCATCTTTCTTTAAAGCAAACATTTTTCCCCTGTTTAAACTTTAATGGGATTTTTTTATAAGCTGTACTGAGCCTCGCAGTTGCCCTTCTGTACTAAAACAATCGAGAAAAATTAAAAACATTAAGGCTATCATCAACTTTTTGAGTTAGAAAGTTTTCTAATTGCAGGAAGGACTGAGGAAGCATGCTTTGTCTGTGGGTGATGGCCTTGTGGCTATGTCCCAAAGCCCTGTACTTCGGTAAGGATCTGCCACTTCCAGCCTTTACAAAAGGACCAAGCACTTGCATTTCCTCTGCTGTGATACTGTGCAGAAAAGCTTTGCCCTAATTACCTGAGTCCAGCACAAGCAACAGATGTAGCAAAAGTATTTTTTATTTCTTCAGTCTCTTTGGCAGTTGAAAAGGCAACTGAAAGTTGAATACTTTCTCCCCAAACTATGACTGAAAATCTAACGAGAGAAGACATCCATTAATTGTGGGGCTTCTTGACTGCGTTTCAGAAGGCTACAGGGGCTCCAAAGAAGCAGACAAGTGTACAGCAGGGCTTTCGGAAGTGCTTTTGCAGGCCAGATACATCCCTCTCTGACTTGGGCAGACATGCAGCAGGTCCAGGCGGTGACACAGGCCAGCAGCTCTTCACAGCTGGATAACAGTGCTTGGAAAAGCTTGCGTCCCCTGTGTGACAAGGGACAGCTCTTCACATTGCTTAATGCTTTGTTTATTTATGAAGTCAGAGCGTTTAAATGCAAAATATGTTTTGATAAACTCCCTGGGTTTCAAAATACTGGCTTTCAGCATTGCTAATAGATGTTTGGCTTCTTTCTGGTGATACAAACCAGTTCTCGCGCTCTTCCAGTAAATACAAAATAAATGATGCTCTAGCACGATAGAAAGGCAAGCACTGGAAGGGATTAAAACTGCATTCAGATACACCCACTTAAATAGCTGTGCACAGAAATACCAGTAACAGTGACAGCAGTGCTGGCGCTGGTAGCGAGCGTCCCAGCAGTAGCACCATGCCGCAGTGCCAAACCTGGCTCCAGTGGGCTCACCGGGGGCTGCCAGCTGCCCCCCATGCTGCCAGGGGCCTGCAAGGTGGAAATCCAGGCCAGGGCTTGCCGTTGGGGTTCCCCTGGTCTGAGGCTGCAAGCCGGCTGCTCGAATAAGAGGTAAGGGACGGCAACAAAAGAAACGTCAGGCTTTGCATGAGGGCCGCGTTTGGCCGCAGCACCTGGCGGGGCTGGCGCCTGGCCCGTGAGAATTAAGGGAGGGAGAACAGAGCTTATTATTTACTGGTTGCATGGGCAGCGAGAGTGGCAAAGGGAAATAAAGTTTAAAACCAAGTGCCGGGGATGCTGGGGGAGGCTGCAGGGGGGCTGCTGGGCCGGGGAGCCCCCGGGCTGTGCAGTGTGGCTGGGTCAGTAGCAGAGGCTGGGTCAGTAGCAGAGGCTGGGTCAGTAGCAGAGTCGCTCTGCCTGCGGATGTGCTTTTTACCTTTTCATTTCTTCAGCAATTAAGCGTTCTTGTCCCTGGCTTTGTCCTTGGCGGAGGTCGGATTTGCGGGTACAAAACGTGCACTGAAGCATCCTTCCGCTCTGAAAGGGCCTCTTTGTGCGCGGGGAGGTACTTTACCCTTTGTAGCAAATTTCCTTTTGAGAAGTGCCAAATTATCTTAGTCAACACAGTTGAAAACCCTCCCGCCCTGGGGCTGAGTCAGGAGCGCAAACAATGGGGAGCGGGTGTAGGGAAGCTGCTCGACGAGGGGGCTCCTTCCCCTCTCACCGCACACATGGGTCTGCTGCGGTCCCATTGTGGGAATCAAAGGGGTTCCTGTAAAAGGCACATGTAAGGGAAGGGATTAGGCAGAAATCGCTCCATGGGGCATTGCCCGGCCCTCTGGCTTCCCAGCTGGAGCAGCCGTTCCCAGTCAGCCAGGCACCCCTTGGGAAGCGCTCCCCTTTATTTGCTCCCAGTCAGCAGCGGCCAAAAGCTCCCCAGCAGCTGAAACCGGGGCTGAGCACCAGCCAGGATAGGGGAAGGGTGTCGGGCTCTTGCAGACCTTCTTAAAGACAGATCAGGTGGGAAGATTGTGCCTCAGCCACGGTCCCTTCAAGCCCAGCTGCAAACAGAAGCGAGGCAGTGTGGTGCGTGCACCAGGGAGGTACAGCTGCTGTGCTTGTGGCAGTGTCTTGGGGCAGGGAGTGGGAAATGGAGCCTTCTGCTTCCCATGGCATCGAGAAATATTCTTCCACTGAGGATAATTCCTAGGCCAGACACCTGGACGCTTCCCATAGGGAAATCTGTGGTCATGACAGCAAGGTGCACTGCTCCAGCCTCCTGAGCACGGCCTCAATTCTCGTTGAAAATGCTGGAGCTTGTAGCCAAGGAGCAGGGAAGAGACGGCAGCAGTGTTTCTGTGTAAGAATGTTTCTGTTTCAGACAGAAGCTTGTAAAAACACAAGGGCATCGTTATTAATAGAACATTTCTTTTTGCAGGGCACCTTCATTAGGCTATGAGGTGCTTTGACACGGCCAGCTGTAACCATCAGGCTGCACGGTGTGTTTCAGAGCTGCTCAGTTTTTGTGCCTTCCTTGTGCATTGGGACTCCTGGGGCTCCTCTGGGAAGCTGTTTGGGGCTTATCTGAGAAGCTGGTCAGTACTTAAGAGATGACGCCAAGAGGACAGTGACCCACATGCCTGCGAGTCCCGGGTGGCTTCGGTGTGAAGGGCACCGGCTGTGGATTGCTTTAGTCTCCAGGGGAAGGACACAGCTTCAAAGGGAACAAAATGCAGTAAATTCCTCCCGGCTATTGCCGCCTTCTGCTGGTCTCTGGCACCGCTGGACAGATGCAAGGCCAGGATCCAGCTGCACGCAGCCTGGTCGCTGTGATGGGGTTCGCACCGGGGACTAGAAGCTGCTGGCTGGCCCGGTCTGGGCTGCAAACACATCCTGAGCTGGGGCAGCCTTCATTGTGTGACAGAGCACGGCAAGAGCCTGGCAAGGGGATGCTGCCCTGCAGGTGCTCCTCCATCCCATCCCACGGCAGTGCATGCTTTGGGACAAGTGCTGGTGGGTCTGGGGATGATGCAGGGTGATGGCTGGGGTCTTCCCTTGCAGTGGGTGGCTGGCTTTAGGCTGGTTCCTCTGATTTCTCTCTTTGGGAAAAAGAAACCCAGGCAGCTTGGCAGGAGCCATGGGACATTGGGTGGGGGGTGGGAGGGACGGGGGGCACTGGCTTTGCTGCATTTGGGGGGTTTTGGTTTCACGGCTTTGCCCGGGCTGCAGTGGTGGCAGAGGCAGCAGCTGGAGCAGTTGGAGGGCTGCGGTGTGCAGGCTGACAAATGTACATCATTAGCTGGGACAAGTTAATGGTTACTGGAGCACGTGGGTTTTAGAGCTGGAACAAGTTAACAGCAACTCAGGCAGATGCATTAAGAGCTTACGCGTATTACAGCTCAACTATGTTAACAGAAAACATGTGCCTGAGCAAGGGGCTTTGCTTGAGAGCACCAGAGGGTACGGCTGTGTGTCTGTCCCCCTCTCTGCATGGTCCCCGTGGGGCCCTGGTCCCGCACCCACCGCCGTGCTGCGCCACGTGTGGTGGGGTTTGTCTGCATCCCTCCAGGGAGGCAGGAGGGGAGGAGAAGCTGAGCCATGGTAGCCTTTAGGGGGACCTTGCTCAGGTCTTGGCTTCTTCATGTCACGAGAAGCCTGGGAAGTTGGCTGAGGCCACCATGGGCATGTTTCAGGTCCAGATGCCTGCAGAAGAGCCTGCTGCAGGGTGTGGGCTGTGCGGCTGTGGACGTGTGGTGAGGAGCGCCGAGGGCACCCCAGCCGCCCCGCTCTGGGCCTCGCACACAACCAGGCCGTGTCCCTGCCCCTCGCAGCGCTGCGTGCTGGTGGTTCTCCGTACTGTGCTGTCTTCCACGCCGGGGCCGGCTGTGCCTCCGAGAAAGCCCAGTCCCAGAGCTTGGAAAGAGTTTTGAGATTGCAGCTGTCGCAATCGTGAAATAACTGAGAGACACGAGGAAGCCTTTGATGCTGCCTCCTGCAGCTCCCTGCTCGGGACGATGGGGTTGCGGCCATTTAGAAGAGTGTTTCCTCATGATCTGAAGTATTTTGATAACTGCGTGAAAACTATAATCGTGGGGGTGTAACAATGACCCACACAGCCCATGGTTTGCTGCCAGCTCCTACTGGCCTGCCATAAACAGGATCTGCCCACAGCAGAACGACAGCCAGTGGCTTATCTACTCCACAAGCACTTGCAGAGCTCTCCCAAAAGGTAAAGGGTCTTTGGCTCATGTCTTTATTCAAAAAACAAACAAAACAAAAACAAAGGAAGAACTTGTGTGAGTTGGTGGACGAGTGAGGGGAGCAGCAGGGAGATCTCGGTCCTGGGCTTTACCTGCACCACAGCCCTTTGCTGGTGGTGTCTGTCACCGAGGCAGAAGAAGAGGAGCTGGAGGTGTCCCCTGCCTTACATTGCAGAGGCAGAGTGGCATGTTGAATCTGATGGAATAAGATGGAATATGTTGATGTTCCCTACTGTTAAATGTTTATTTTAAGGAGACCTAAGAGTGTTACTTGTTAGTAACGTAATAACCTCCCCCCTTCACCCACTCTGGCCAGCAAAAGCTGTTCTGAGCCTTTCTACAGATGCCCTGACTGAGGCCTGGGAGCTGCTCCAGCCAGGATGGGCTTCCCTTTGAATCCATCAGCCTGCACTCCTGTGCTTGGCAGCTTTATATCAAAAGCTTGTCCTGGAGTTGTTCCTGCCTGGTTTCAGTCTGAAACTTAAAAAAAAAAAAAAAAAAAAAAAAATTTTGGAAAGTTTTCTCCAGATCTTTGCAGCTCATTTGTATAAATACGGAGGGAAACGTTTTATTTACAAAAAAAAAAAAAAAGTCCCAATTTCTGCTTTGTAGTTTACTGCTCCATAAGCAGGCAAGTTTGCAGCAGAGTGCAGGGTGGATTTTACAGTGTTGGAGGGAGCTTGGAGGAAAGAGTAGGAAGACACTTGTGTAGACTCTGTTCAGGAAATGATAAATACTTCTGGTTGGGTTCTTGTTTCAGTAAAGCCATTCAAAAGAAACAATACAAGCAGTAATGATTAAGCAAGAAAAAAACACATTCCTTATAATTACAGCCCACAGTGCAACACCAGCCGTTAGCAAACACATCATTTTCTTCACTGCAGTGTTAACGAGCCCAAAGCACAACCTGGACATTGCCTCTGACCTGACTCCCATGTGCCCAGGTTTCAAGCTAAACGAGTTTATGTTCCTGCTAATTGGCTCAGGGCAGATGTGGAAGCGATGCACGGGCTGCGGCGATGCTTCGCTCCCCGGGGAGCTGACTCAAGCGTGCTTGGCTTGGGCTTAGCCCCATAACGAAGAGCAGCTCCGCTCCGCGATGCGTGGAGCTGCAAAGAGTGCTGCAAGTGGGTTAACGTGCTGAGCCCTGGCAGCTTTCAGTGCCTACAGAGATGCTGAAGAACGTGTGGGGAGGACATGTATCAGTGATTATTGGTGGCAGCAAAGTTGTGTCCCTGGTTGTCATAGGACAGCCCAGCACAGGGACTGATCTGTTGATGCTTTCAGGTTTTTAAAGTGCTGTAGGGTCTGAGATCTCACATCTCTAATCATTTTTATGTCAGAGCTGCGGTGTGTGAATGTCATTCTTGTGGTTTCTTAACACAGGCTTAGTTCAGAGTCTCAGAGAAGTTTATAGCCAAGCTGCATATTTTAAGACCAGAGGAAATAATCAGATCTCCAAGTTTCTTCCACAGCACAGATGCTGTACATATGCGTTGATGGTACCTTGTGTTGGACTGTCTCCACAAGAGATATTGCCACTTTCCTTGTTAGCTTGTTCCTGTGGTTAGTCACCTACAGTGTTAAAAGCATGGTCTTTATTTTTCAGTTGAATTTATCTGGCTTTGACTCACAAATGTTGGTTCCCATTATGTGTTTCTGTTCTAGATTAAAGAGTCCCTGGTGCCTGATGGATTATTTCCTTAAAGGACCAGGAAATCAAGTCATTGCTTTATCTTTTTAACCTGACAAACAAATTGAATTGGACAACTCTTTCACTGGAAAAATCTCTCTATCCCTTAGAATGGTTTTGCAGCTGTTCTCTTTGTCACCTTCAGATTTTGAAGCAACTTTAATAGAGGTGTTCGGACTAGAAATGGGAAAATATCAGCCTTTAGTCTCCATAGAAAAGATGCGTGGCCTTGCCCTACACCTTTCCCATACACCTCATTACCCCTTTCCTGTACAAAACAGGCCTGGCACCGTGTGAATTGCTGACAAGTTCCTTCCACTTCCTAACATCTTTGCTGAGTTTGTGCCCTGAAGTGTTTAGGTGGCCCTACATGCGGGAGAGCCTGGACTGCTTGGGAAGGGCTCCAGGCAGCGTGCTCTCTGCTTCTGGCGTGTGGTGGCAATCGTGCTTCCTGGTGGTGGAAGGAGAGGGGAGCTGCTGACCGTGCGGTGGTTTACTGATGGCCAGGTTTGGCCCAGAGAGGAGAAGCTGTGTGTGACCTCATGCACACAAACCCCATGCAAAGCCTCAACAGAGCCTTCAGATCATTTTCACTCCAGACAGCCAAGCTCTTCTTTTTTTGTGAGCTAATGCACCGTAATAGCTCAGCTCCAGGCCTGACAGCCTTATCCAGCTGTTGCTTCGGCAGGGCTGAGGGGAGGGTGGGTGTCGTGGAGGGACATCTTTTTGCAGTCAGGAGGGGCATCTTCTGATGTAGGGCCAAGTTTTCACCCAGCAAAGCCTCAGAGCGATGCACGTGTTGGGATGAGGGGAAGGCTGGGTACCCGCTGCAGTGACTTGTCACCAAAGGAGTTACTCCTGGGACACCCTGCCCTGCAGAGCCCACGTGAGTAGTGGCAGCCCTTCAGCAGCTATGGGGCCGGGAAGCTTTTTGTGGAAGAGCTGGAGGCATGCATGGGGGCTGCTGGAAGTGAAATGGAGAACTAATTGCTCCTTGCCAGGGGTGCAGCTCAGTGGGGGTCACCCATGGGGGCCACCCAGAGCAGACATAGGGGACTTTGTGCCCCCAGAGGCTCTGGGATCAAAGGGAGCTCTGCCCGCCTGGTAACACTCTCACAGCCAGTTCCCCTGTGGCAGTTTTACATTTTCCCTGTGGGAACAGCACTCTGAATTTCTTGAGCTTGTTTGGGCGTAAAATCTGAATTAGGCACTGAGGGTAAGTTTGGAGACTTGGAGTCTGTTCCTGGCTCAGTCACTGTGACGTCCTTGGGTGAGCTCAGATCTCATTGCTAGAGGAGACCTCACTTTCCATGTGTATTAAATTTGGGTCATCTGTGAAACGAGCTTACCAAGCCCTGTTAAGCTTGTTGCAAATTACGCACAAGTGTCTGTTGGCTGAGTGTGCTGTTGGCCGTGCATGCACAGGGGCTGCGTTATGCACATGCAGCTGGGAGCAAACCCAGTGCCAGCGAGCGGTGCTGTGTGGCCAGTGCTCACCAGTGCCCAGGACACAGCCGGCTGTCCCCCTGTGTCCGTGGAAGGGCCTGCACTGGGATGTTCCTCTCCCCCAGGAGGCACCAGCTCTGTGCTGTGTCCAGGAGCAGCATGGGGAAGGTTTGGGGTGTCCTACTGCAGCATGCCCCACCGTACTGTGACGAAGGGCCTGACACAAGAGGAGAGCTGGCAAGGAGCTGGGGCAGAGCCAAGCATCCTTCCCGTGAGTTGTTCCCCAAAAACACTTGGACAGGGAGAGCAGAGGGCTCTGTCTCTGCCCCATTTGCCTTGCACCCTGCGGTGCTGGATGAGAGAAGGGAGCCCCAAAGGCTCCTCCTGGGCACAACCTCCCTGCTTCCCGCAGCCCTCTCTCCTCAGGGCCCATCTGGTAAAGTCTGTCACAGGCTCTGCCCTGCAGCCAGCCCGCTCTGGTCAGCAGCCAAGGGCCCAGCAGTGTCCCTGCTGCTCTTTTCCCTCCCCCAGGGACAGGGGGGCGCAGGCTTTGATGTGCGGGCACAGGGCTGGGGACAGGCTGTGTGTGCTCATGAGAGCCTGGCCGGGCTCCAGCTGCCTTTGAAGTGCTCCAGTGATCAGGATGAAAGGGAGGGGAGTCCTTCCCCAAACCATCTGGCTCTAATTGCAGGTAGAAATGCCTCTCCGCATCCCCCGTGGGGAGGGGCACGCCGCGCTCTTCGTTAATCTCGCCGCTCTCGTCTGGGCTGGTGCAGAGGGCGAGAGCTTGGGAACAAAAGGGGGTTTCAGCCGGGCAGCCAGAAATAGACGCTGTTGGCAGAGATGTTGGGGCTTTGGGCACCTCTGTGCCCCGTGTGGAGCCACAGGTCCCCAGGGGCCTTCCTAGAGACACCCGTGCCACGGGAGGGCTTTGCCAGTTGTTCCCATCTCCAGTTTCCATCCCTCTGACTCACGCCCTTCTGCGCCAGCATGGAGGTGAGGGACGTGGGGACACGAGGCCAGCCCAGCCATTCGCAGTCAAGGGTCCCTGCCATCTCCTGCCAGCTCCCCCCTTTGCTCGGCAGCAGCCACCTTCAGGAGGTGCCTGTGCAGGCGAGGGACCCATCCTCACAGCCTCTTCCCTCTGCAGGTCTCTGCCTCGTCTGACCCCCGTGCTGCTGGGGACGAGGAGCTGCCGCCATCGGGCAAGGCGCGGGGCCTGCGGCGGAGCGGGCAGGCGGGCCCACGGCGGCACCGGCGTCGTGGAGCTGCTCAGCAGGTGGCGAGGAGCCCGGCGGTGCCCCAGCCCGGCGGTGCCGGCCGGGAGGAGAGCCTGCCCTTCGTGCTGGACCTGCAGAGCTTGCCCGGGCTGGCCAACGTCGACCTTAGTGCCCAGAACCCCAACATCCAGGTGGGGAGCAGGGCTGGGCGGGATGGGTTGGGCTCCACAGCCTGACTTGAGTCCCTGACAGGAAAACTTCTGAAAGCAGGGTCTATTTCTGTGGCTCCGCTGTTTGGGTGACCACCAGACCCCTGGCCAGCCTGCTGAGCTGCCACAAGCAGCACCTCCCGCTTCGCCCCTGCTCAGCCCCTCCAGATGAGATGACCTCTCGTGCTGGTGTTCGTGGAGTCAGCACACAGGTGGTCCCTGTGCCAGGGGACATCCTGTGGCCAGGGTCGTTGTCTCACTGCTCTGCCTTGTGTCTGGCTTCCAGGTGACCATTGAAGTAGTGGACGATCCTCAGGCTGAGATGGAGATGGACTTGTTGAAGGAGACGAGCAATGACTGGTCCTTGACATCGTCTGAGTGGCTGTCCCACAAGGACCTCTTCTGGCCTCTTTTCTGGGAATACACTGACCCCACTGAGGAAGAAGAGGAGGAGGAGGAAGAGGAGGAAGAGGATGACAATCTGGATGTAGGGGACAGGGAGGAGGAGGAGGAAGAGGAAGAGGAGGAAGAAGAGGAGGAGGAAGAGGAGGAAGATTACACAACAGCAGACTATGAGGAGGAGGAGTCCATGCTCAGTGGAGTAGGAGGTGACTGGGACCAGCGGTGGGCTAGGCAGAAGAACTGGATCTTTAAGGAAAAATATAATTATGGTGAGTCCTCTCAAGCATGAGCAGCAGCACCTGGCCTGCAAACCATCGTTGTCCTCCCCTGCCTGGCCTGACTGCAGCCCTATCTCACTGTAGGATGGGCACCCGAGGACCAGAGCATGCTTGTGCTCAGCTCCTGTTAGAAAATAAGCAGGGACACCGGGGGGCACGGGCAGCACCTGGCTGGGGTTGCCAGCAGCCTGGCACGCCAGCTTCACAGTGGGAGTTTCCCTTGTGTGTCATCAGACAAAGCGTGGGCTCCAGCAGACATGTTCAGACTAGAAATATGGTGCAAATGCTTAGCTGTGAGTGCTGCTGCCCTTGTAACAGTTCTCTGAGGTGACACCAGAGCCAGAAACCTCTGCTGCAGGCCTGAGCATCTCCCAGAAGTACTGCAGAGGTTAGACGCGGGGGCCAGTGGGTGGGCAGGTCAGGGGAGCACAGCACAGTTCCTGGAGCTTCCCATCCATGAGTGTGTAAGCAGACAGCTTTTGCTGGCAGCGCTGTGGTTGTGGGGTCAGGCAGGTCCGGTGAGGACGGGGATGGGCAGTGATGCCCAGATAGGTCACTACAACTATGAGCAAGGCTGTGAGAATGAGAGCCTTTGCCTGGGGGCTGCCAGCAAGGGCAGGGTTGTCCCTTGGCACCATGTAGCCAGACACCTCGGGGTAGCCCTGTGTCCCCATAAATTGCATCTCAGGGGCAGGACAGAGCTGAGGGATGTCTGGGGTGGCTGCTGGCTCCCCTCCTGCTGAGACTTCCTGCAAGGTTCATCCCTCTCTGCCTGTCCCATGCCATGTGCAGACTATGAAGATGAGGAAGAATGGAGCCCGTGGTCCCCTTGCAGCGTCACCTGTGGCAGCGGCAACCAGAAGAGGACCCGGTCCTGTGGCTATGCCTGCACAGCAACAGAGTCAAGAACCTGCGACCTGCCACGCTGCCCTGGTGAGCCCCCAGCCATCCCGGTGCTCGAGCACCCTTGGGGCACTGTCCCATCCCAGTGTGGGTTTGTTCCCCTGCTGCAGCTGGGTTTGGGGCACCATGGGGAGGGAGAGAGGCACAGGGAGTAGGCTGTGCCCAGGGCAGGGACATTCATGGCAAACAGGTCAGTGAGAAGACCCTTGTTCCCAAAAATAGGAACAGGCCCAGATTTCAAGTGTCAAATCCATCTTCTCCAGGGTGTTGCTCATGGTTCAAGAGCTAGTTGTGTTGGATGTGCTCTGGGCTAACGAATGTGGGTGCTTGTTTCTATGAAGAAGCTCTGGTGGGGCCTCATGGCTCCACAGGCAGTTGTGTGAAGCCCAGGGGTGGTGGAGCTGGAGCCCAGCTCCACATGCAACTCCTTGCACCTCTCTCACAGGGAGTCTGAAATCCAGTCCCAAAGCTTACAGAAACCCAGCTCCATCCGCTGGGATTTGTATAAGCCCTGGGCCTGGGTCCTCTTGGCCCAGTCTGTCCTGCATGTCTTCCTCATGGACCCTCCTCACAGACACAGAGCCTTGTCACCAAAGCAGTGGAGGGAGAGGTGCACTTTGGAAGGAAACCTGAGATTCAGCCCATCTCTTTTCATTTCTTTTTTTTTTTTTTAATTTTTTTTTAATTTTTTTTATTTTTATTTCCCTCTGAAGGAGCAGAGGGAGAAATGGTCTTCCCCACAGAGGAGACTCCTTTCAGAAGTGACAACACCACGGAGCTGTTCAACTCGGGTAAGCCCCTCACACTGGGGCCTGGGTGCTTTCATGCAAAACCCTGTGGGGAGATGCAGCTGGTGGGGAGGGCAGTGCCAAGGGCTCTTGGGTCCAGGTCCAAACCTCAGTCCTGTCACTGCTGTGTGCAGGCTGGTGCTAGAAACCAGCAATGCTGGGATGCCCAGTGGCTCTCACAGCCTGCTAGGACGTGGTGGACACGGTCTTACTCCATGGCACACTGGCTGAAGCCAGCCTGAGGCTTACACTCCTGCAGCTGCCCCATGGTGGGACGCTGCTGTCCTTCCCCTCCTAGGGAGCTTGGTGGCTTTGCCAAGGGTTTGAGGGTTCTCCTGGTGGGACTGGCGAGCGGTGGTGGGGCAAAGAGGCATGCTCGTGCCCTCACCCTCTCACTGCCTCTCCCCCAGATGTGGACAGCTGCGAGAAGTGGCTGAACTGCAAGAGCGACTTCCTCACCAAGTACCTCAGCAAAGTGCTGACGGACCTGCCCAGCTGCCCCTGCTCCTACCCGCTGGAGGCCGTTTACAGCGCTGTCAACCTGCGGGATGAGCGGCAGGGAAAGAGCTTCCGCTGGCGGGATGCCAGCGGCCCCAAGGAGCGCCTGGACATCTACAAGCCGACGGCGCGCTTCTGCCTGCGCTCCATGCTCTCTCTGGACAGCACAACGCTGGCGGCCCAGCACTGCTGCTATGACGAGCACACCCGCCTCATCACCCGGGGCAAGGGTGCCGGCGTCCCCAACCTCATCAGCACCGAGTTCTCCCCAGAGCTGCACTACAAGGTGGACATGCTGCCCTGGATCCTCTGCAAGGGCGACTGGAGCCGGTACCATGCCGTGCGGCCGCCCAACAATGGGCAGCGGTGTGCCGACAACCCGGCCGAGGAGGAGTACCTCTCCCAGCTGCAGGAGGCCAAGGAGTACTAGCTGCAGCCATGATGGGAGGAGACACGAGGCCATGGGGCCACTGTGCACCCAGCTGCTGACAGGTCCTGCCCCGGCCCATGCTGTGAGGGCTGGAACCATCGCTCGTGCATCCTTTCTGAGCCCCAGCCCTGCTGGCAGGCTCCTTGTGGGGCTGCGAGGAGCACAAGGGTCTTGTCTCGATTTGTGAGGGCACAGGAGTGTCAGTGTGTCACCTCTGCTGTGCCACCTGGGGCAGGTCCCCCTCTGCTACTCACCTGTGGGCAGTGCAGAGCTGAGGTGCAGGGGGCAGGAGGTGGTGGCCAGTGTCAGGGGAAAAGGGCCTGCTTGCGAGCAGAGCTTGGGAGTATGCAAGGCAAAAGGATGGCTGTGTGGGCTCCCGTGGCAAGATCACCTTGCCTCTGTGGTTTTAGCTGTCAAAGAGAGCACTCTGGGCCAGATCTTGAATGAAGGTGGACCTCAGAAGGAGATCATCATGGGGAAATGCCACAGGGCTGCACTGAACCCCCTCAGAGCTCAGGGGAGCAGTGTGGCAGCACTGGTGCAAGGCCCACCACCAGCCCTGCTCTGCATCTCGGCTCCCCAGTGGGTTTCCATGCTTGGGAGTGACTGTAACATGGCCCAGCAGAAAGTCCTACATTTCCCTCCCACAGCAGCCAAGCCATTGCTGGAGAGGAGCAAAAATCACTGAGCCAAGTTCCTCATGGCAAATGGGGACAAGTCACCACTAGGAGCACCCAGCATTGTCCCCTTTCTAGTCTGCTGCTCACCTCTCATCCTTCTCCATGCTGTTTGCCCAAATCCTCCACAAGAGGCGGCCCAGAGAAAGCAAGTCCTGGTCACATCCTGCTGCTCTCCAGGCTTGCCAGGCAAGCAAACGTGGCTCCAAATGAGCAAGGAACACAATGGTTCATAATATCAATACACGGTGTCTACAGATTGTGACACTCTCCACTGACACTTTGGTGTTGCCTGTTTTTTTCTTCCAGCTTTTCATAGATCCTTGGCAGTTTCTCCTATTCTATTTTGGGGTGCTTTCAAGCTCCCAAACTTCCCACAGAGAAACAGAATTGAGCACTTTTATCTCTGGACATTCAGTAGTTGAACATGGCTGAAGCTGTTCGCTGCTTTCATTTAGCAAGCTTTATGAATCAGAGGAAATAAAAGAGTAAGTCAAGCAACTGAATGGAGTCATTTCTAAACTAGAAGTTTCAACAAAGGCAGTTGTTTATTCCATGCCTTTTGTGCAGAACACTGTTAGACCAAAAAGTGTCTGTGTCAGTTCAGATGGCCTTGGGTTGACTGCCCTGTCCTAATTCTGTTCTTATTTCAGTAGCCTTCTCCAGCACGAGAGAGCATCCATAGTCAGAGAGCTCCTTGGGCAGTCTTTTTAGGACTATCTTATATAAATTAAGTATCTATTGATCCTTTTGTTTTGGTCACTAGTAGAATATTGCATCCATGGTCATCAGTACGTAGGACTTCATTATTGGCAGAACAAAAGTATTAATGAAGTTACTGCTGAGTTACTCTTGTTTAGCTGTTATTCCATACTCGTAGCCACCAAACCTGGTTATGGGTACTATCAAGACATAATCAGGTGCAGCCCCTTTTCCAAAATGCATGCAATCAAAAATGACAAGTATTATGTAAAAAACAAGAAGGAAGATTAAAACCAAATGGGCATGAATGGTGACCCAGACCCTGGTAAATTTTCATTACCATTACATTCTCCCTAGAAAAAGTGGTCATTAGCTCCCTAGCTTCTTATAAAGAGTTCACGAGGAGGTGGGCAAGAGGGGTTGGCAGTGATAATGGCAGGTGGGTTCTGGGAGCCTGGGACTTGCAAGGAGGCTCACCAGCAGACACTGGGGTGTTTGTACTGGAAGCAAACAAATCAAGTGGCTGAGGCTGTGGAAGGACGAGCTTGTTGCCTTCTGTCATCCAGCAGAGCATCTCCTCCCATACCGCAGATCACCACAAACATCAGAGGACTCTCAGAGAAGTTTATTTACCACCAGAGCCCTTTGTAAAACAACCACCTGTATGTTCCTAGTGACCAGTACTAGACCCACACATGGAAGCAGTGCCTGTGCAAACAGTCTTTCTTGAAAGAGGCTTTCAGTAGCTCAGCCAATTTGTTAGACTGGCTGGTCGCTGAGGAAGTGCTCTTATAATAAGGACTGTTACCCAGGAATTGCATCCTCCCCCTTTTAATACTGGGAACATCAACCAGTCTAACCCCCCAAAAATGAACCTATAATTTCTGTAATAAATGTAGTTCCTGTCCAAGGGCAAGTAGAAACATTTCTTGCATTAAGTCCCCACTAAAATCTGAAAGCCAAGTGGCTATTCTGCCTGGCTGCCCTTATGGTCTGGAAGATATAGACATGACCTGGAGCATGAGAAACAAGAAGCAGCGTTGTTCCTCACACAAGCACCTTACACAGCAGAAGGCTTTGCGGAGCACCATAAGAAAAGTAGACATTAAGTAAGCATTTATTTTTATATGCCATCAAAGATTCTGTCCAGCTCATTGCTATTTAAATAATGAATCTCTTAACTTCCCTTCCCTAAATTTATTGTGTTTTTAATATAATATATATATAATTTTTTAATTTCTACAAAATTTGATAGAGAGTTCTTTATTCTGACTGCAATAAAGCACTTTATACATGAATGTGTTGCTGATGTCATTCAGTTAGGACTGAAGTTTATGTTGCCAGAACATTTTGTTTTGTTTGAGCGTGACGACACTTCACTGAGCGCTGCATGCTGTGGGTCCCTGGCCACAGCTCTATTGCAAGGAACCTGGTGACTTTGCTTCCTTAACTTGAATTTGGTGGTGTCAGGCACACTTGGAAGAGCAGAGATGCGTGCAGCCTCTTCTGAATGTTGCAGACAGTGATTTCCAGCTGATCACAAATGCTCAAAGGAATCTGATTTTCCTGACCTGATGGCATTCTGATGCTCCCATTTCCAAGAAGAAGGCATGGCAGCAGAGGGATGCAAAGCAGGACACTTTCAAATGCTTTCATAACTGTGATTCAAATCCCAACTCTTGAACTGTGAGGTGTTACAAAAAGTTCAGAGCTCGTGTTTTTTACAAGCTTTGTCCATCCCCAGGGTGTTATATTATGTGGTTCCTTTGTATGCGCTATTTATTGTCTGTGACAATTGTGGCAGCTGGAGAACAGGGGTGAGTGATGCTGTGGACGGGGACCTTGTGTATGTGCATGAACATGTGCGTAACTGAATGTAGAGGCTTTGTCCATCCAGCTGTTCTCCGACCCCCAAACAAACAAACACCAACCCAATGTATTATAGGCATCCTTTGCAAATAAAGATTGCTGTTGCCAGTTTGGTCTGTGATGCTTGGAAACAACAGGGCTTTCAACTTGGCAGCCAGAGGCAGCCCCACATACATAAGCGTGCAGGTCTGGTGCAAAACATCCATGTTTCATTCAAAGGGATTTAAGCATTTCACCTTAGGTCCGTGCTTCTGCAGCCTCTGTTTTCCCTGTGTTTCTGGGCCATCCCAAGGCTCCATACTCTGGAAGCGGCAGTGGAGAGATGCAGATGTAGCTCATATACTAGCCAGGGGCCTGGGGTCAGTATAGCCCATCCTGTAGATGAAGCCACAGCGTAAGAAGCAAGAGGAATATTTTCTTTGCCTTGCCAGTCCCTTATGGTGTGACTTTCAGCAAGTCACATCACTCTTCCACATGTCTATTAACTTACCTCTCTTTCCCCATCTCCTGGTTTGGTTGGTGTCAAAGGTTGGTGGGAAATGGCCTTTGTCTGCCATGCCACGAGCACAGAAGAGCTGTAAGGTGCTGGTGAAGTTCAACTAATAGCAATGACAGGAACTGCCATCCCTGGAATGGGAGGCAGAGGGGTGCAGAAGAGGGCTGCAAGAACTGCAGGGAACAGACACTATCCTGAGCCTGCCACTGCAGTGACAGGGTGTGTGAAGCTCTGCTCAGAGGGATGGAAACCCCCCGTGAGGTTATCAGAGTCTGCTGAGAAGTAAATGCACCACCTGTGCCTCAGCCCTGATGCCAGGTTTTATTCTGTGCTCAGACCTTACACAAACACGCTGCTGAAAACAGGTGTTGAGCATGAGAGCAGATGAAAAAGAAAAAAAAAAAAAAAAAAAGCATCACCCCAGCTGGAAAACTGATTTGGCAAACAACCTCCACAGTCAGAAGCTAATGATAGCAGAGGGATTAGCAAAGCTTCCCAGGGATCACAGCTTTTTGTGGCCGTTAATTTGCTGCATAAATTGTGACCACTTCCAAGCTCTCGCTATTTCCAGCTGTTTCCTCTCCTTTGCTCTTGCTCCTTTTGCTGTGTGCTGGCTGCACATCTGACAAGGTTTATCTGGGACTCCGGCACACGGCTCTGCTCCACAGCTGCCTGGCGCCTTCACTGGCCCCTGCTAGGCAGCAGCAGCTGTCTCCTCTAGAAGAAGGCTTCTCCGTCACGGTGAGTCCCCTTCTGGTTTTCTGAAGCACCAAAACTTGCTTGGAGCCCAATCTGGGGGCAGTGGGCTGAGCTCAGCTCTGCAGGACAAGGTCCCTGCAGTGCTGGGTGCTGATCCCTGTGGTACAGAGATCCCATGGGGCAAGGATGTGGAAATCAGAACTGCCACCACGGTTCTGCAGGTGAGGGCAAGAGGCACCAGAGCTGCAGGTGCCACCCAAGAGCAGAGCAAGTCTGTGGCAAAGTCTCAAGCTGCGTCTTTGCTCGCTGCTTTACACACAGGGCTTCTTGATGGTTTGAACTGACTTGTTCTGGGTTGCCAGCCTGGTGTGGAGCTTCAGGTGGCTCGGCTGTGCCACCTCCTGTGCAGCTGACATGCAGCTGAGCAGAGCAGGCCTCTGCTAATGTCTGGCCTTAGGCTAGAAAACAGCAACACATGTTTGTGACAGTGCTTGGGCCTAAACTTAAAACTGAAGCATGTGGAAGAAATGGAAGAAATTCCATTGGCTGTATCTTTTATTTTTTTTAGCTGTTGCCTTGCTGGCCATGGCACAAACACTGGTTTAAGCATCTTGCATCACGACCTGGTGCCTTGGGCTTTGCTCTGTCCCTGAGCCCAGAGGTGGGCCCTGCTTGGCGCCCAGCCTGGTGCTGCCTCTGCTCCACCTGCACCAACACTACACCGGGAGATGCTGAGCTGCGGCCTTGGGGATGCAAAACCAGGCCATGGTAACCCTGTCAAATGTGTCCACAGGCTGGGCTGTGCTCCTTCTCTTCCCGCAGAGGATGGTCCCACACATTCGCAATTGAGAAAGGAATTTCTCACCCTCCTTCCCCTGCTTGCCGTGGCCAGCTGCCCCTTGGAAATGCCAGAGACGAGCCCAGCTGGTGAGGCCCATCCCCTGCTTTGTTCCAGGTCCCTGAAAGTATGTCAGCTATTCTTCTCACCCCGCATGGGGGCTTGGCCATAGGGACCACAGCCCTGCCTCGCCCGGCCCCACACAGACCCACAGCCTGCATCCCCCTGCCACAGTGGGCCCCGCAGGCTTGTCCTGCAGGGGCTTGCCCTGACAGGGCCACCACAGGTTTCTGAAGTGCCAGGAGAAAGTCCTCCCCCTGCCATCATGACCTTTGCACCTTGGGTGGAGGACCACAGAAAAAGGATTTAGATGGGCCCACCAGAAATCATGTACATGGGGACCTGAGCAAATCATGCCTCACCAACAGGTCTCGCTCTCTCCTGATCTTAAAGTGCTGCGGTGACGGAGGTGCCACCCTATCCCTCAGCTTTACTGGTCTTGCAGGGAGACATATTTTCCTAGCAGCCAACCTAAGTCTTTCCTGCTTTATTTTAAGCCTACTGTATCTTATCTGCAATGGTCATGGAGAGCATATTATTTCCTTATTTGCTCCCACTTCTCACGTATTTGCAGAATTTTATCACTGCTCTCCTTATTTCCCCACTCCCTATCCCCCCTGCCCCATCTTCTCATCTCTAGACTAAACAAATGCAAGGCTGTCAGGCTTTCCCTAGAAGCTGTGCCTCTGTACCTCAGATTGTTCTCATTGCCCAACAGTGGAGTTTCTCCAGGTAAGTCACAGCTTTCTTGAAGTGCTGAGCTCCAAACCAAAGCCACAGGGTCTCGTTTGGAGCTTTCTTAATGCTATGTGAGAAGATTTCTTCCCAATACCTACAGACACCAGCCTGTTCAGGCAGCTTTTATTCTCTTCCATCACAATTTAAATTTATCCTCATTCGAAAGGTCTCTTTCTTTTTTTCTTTCTGTTGGATTATTTGTTCAAGAACATTTTCAACTCTACGTTTGTCTTGTAAGGGTTTTAAAGCCCTGGTGGTGTTGTATGTTGTTTTAAACTTTTATCAATCATATTATCTTCTATACTGAAAAGTACTGGCTTCATTAAAGCTCTATTAGGCCTTCCCTTATTTACTAACAAAAATATCCTATAAAGCAGTGCCCCAGGTCTTAATATTAAGACCAGATACTCTACCAAAGACAGGAGTTAGGATACAAGCTGTGCTTGATTTAGAAGATACAGGTGTGCTGGTTGTTACTTCTTACCCCAAGTCTTCTAGGGTAAACTGCATCAGGCCTTGTCATGCTGGAAACATCCAACTACTTTTAACTTGCTGCCATTGTTTTGTTTGGTTTTTAACTTCTGTTCTTATAGTACTGGTAGTGAAGTAGGTTTGGGATGATGTTTCAAAGCGGTTTCAGTAGCAACCTAAACTAGGGGATTTCACCCTCTTTGATTTGTGGCTTGACTTTCCCTTAGAAGTTTCACAAAGACAAATGATTAAAACACACCAGCGAGGGACAAATGGGACATAACATAGGTCCACCTAAACCAGCGGATGCTTACGGTAGTCAAGAGTTGGTAACTAGAAAGAATGAGTGAAGAGAAGGACAAGCATATTGCTACTTCCCTGAAATGCTTTCCTTGTTGCAAGCAGCTGGTGGCCAAAAGATGTCTTGAGTCAAATGCAGCGGTCATTTTGCTTAATAGACCTTGGTTGTTTTTTAATTCCATGAATTTGTCCACCCCTGTTCTGAATCCCCATAAATTTTTAGTGGCACCCTATCACCAGCTGTTAGAAATTCAGAGACCAACTCCCCTTGGTTGGGACCCCACATTTTTTTTCTTTGATTCATAAGGCTATGCATTACTCATCATCTCCATGTGCCTCATAACTGTGTAGCCATTTAGCGTTCACCTCTGACCTCTTATCACTGAAAAATTCACTGTTTACTTCTGATATCCGTTTTTGTGTGTGTGTTTTTTAACAAAACAATTTTGTTTTATTGAATTCTCATGACTTTCCCTCTTAGCCCACATCCTTTTAGATTCTTGAGGAGCCTCTGGGCACGGGAATATGAACTCGCTTTTCTTCCTCATCTTACAGAGTCATCCCTTCCCCAGATAGTTGAGGGACTGCAAACTGTGTCTCGACCTCCTGGCACTTCCAAGTAAAGCAAAGGTCTAGGGTGTCTCATTAGCATCTGTATAGCCACACCAGATGTTAGCTTTAGGTGAACAAGCAGGATGCTTTGAGACCAAGCAGAGTTTCAGCCACGTGCAGTAAAGCAAGGCTCAGATCACCTTCACCAAGTGAACAGCAGGAGTACCGTAAGGCATTACAGCTGCTGTGCTCCCTTACAAAGTTAGTGTATCCTGATTCACTGTGCCTCAGGCTAAGTGCTAGCTCGTAGCCTGCTGTTTGCGCACGTGCTTTCCTTCCCCCGTGGTTTAATCCCATACGTTGTGTTGAGAACAGCAGCCAAGGCATGGCTACGCATCCTGATCCTGCGGGGATGGCAGTTGCCAGCCGGAGGGGCAGGGAGCCAGCTGGTGCAGCACCAGCACAACCCTGGGTTGTTGGTTTTGCTGGAGGAGCCCTCAGCCAGCCTTTGAGCAAACCCCAAGCCCGTGAGCCCCATGCCTGCGAGCTGCAGGCTGAGGCCAAAGTGTGTCCTATTAGAGTAGCAGCAGGACATCCAAAGCAAGCCCTGTTTGTGATGAAAGGAAGGCAATTAAAATTCCACTTCAGCTGCCTTCCTGTCCCACTTCCTAACCTTCCAGCAGCAGGTGATTAGTGCAGCCTGCCTTCTGCTGCCCTGCCTCAGCTGCGCCAAGGGGCCCTGCAGCACGGGAACGCTGCTGCCACAGCGTGGCCGGCCAACCAAGCACCGCAAGGACAGCGGGATTCAGGTAGGCTCGTCTCAAGTTATTTGAGTGCGCTTGTCTTCTCAGTTTTAAATAATTTTGCTCTTAACAAAGCTCTCGTCTTGTCTGTGAGCAGGCTACTGGGCCTGGCTGTTTATTTTCCCATAATTTTGCCCAGGAATTACCAAACGCAGCACATAGGCATGCTGTGCAGTGACATCGGGGTGTGCACACCCCATGTCTGATCCTGAAGCCCACCACATGCATACAGGATCCTGTGCGCAGGAACCCCAGGAAAATATCTCCACCCCTTTCCCAGCCAGCCAGCACTTTAAGGAAGATAGCCCTGCAGGACACGTCCAGGAAAACATGACAAAGGGAAGCCCTCCCGTAAGTACAGGTGCTCATGCTTTGTACAACTTCCTTTTCTGCCATATAGTCGGATATATTTTCTGTCATATACTGTTTCGTACCACTTTGATGTTCGTTAGCACTGTACCACAAAAAATCACCCCAGAATAGTGGGAGGGAAAAGGCTAGAAATGCTCTCCATGTGCTAAAAGGCAACTCAGACTGTCTGTGTCTGTTTACAAAAACAGATATATTTTTCCTGCCTTCTGTTTTCCACATTCCTCCTGCTATGTTTTTCCCTGTCTTCTACAGATGAGGATGGATATGTGTTAATGATTTAAAAGGGAAAAAAAAAATCAGAAAAGCACAGTACTTCTCATGCAGCAACATTACTTCAAGTTGCTGGTGCTGCTCTGCAGATCACTACTAGCAATAACCATAACATGCAAGAGAAGCTGATGCCTGAAATGTAAAATCCAGCACTTTGGTCACCCTACAGGTTAGGCAGATTTCCACTTCCAAGTGGAACTCACCTCTCCCCTCCCTCTCTTCCCCCAAACAACCAGTTTATGTGCTTTAGAAGATACCTCAGGGGACAGGCTGTACTAGCAGAAGAGAACAAGCTAATGGCTCTTCCTCACCCACAGAGGCAGCAGCTGAAGTGGGGTCAGCCAGAAGTACTGCGCCTTGTTTATCTTAGAGGAATAAATCCCACCCCCATTGAGTCTAGTTTGTTTTGGCCTGGAGCTCTTAGAGGTAGCTGACTCTTGCTAGAACCATCTTGTAGGTGAGAGTTTGCCCAGCAGTGGTTGCTGATTTCCTTGGACACTGAGTGACAAAATAATCGTCGTTCTTGGGGAGCAGGCTAGTACGAGTGTGTGAAAGGATTGTGTTAGAGAGCGATATGCAAGGGAGGAGAGGGATAGCTTTAACATGATCTTAAATCCCTTCAAAAATGGGAAGGGTTCAAAACATTTACTAGCAGATCAAAAGCAGAGAGAAAGCAAGCAGCTGCTCAAACTAAAAACTGCATCAGGCTCATGCTCTCCGCTCACCCAGAAGTGAGGAGTAAATCACATTGGGATCAACACTCCTCACTGATCAGTGTTTTTCCAGACAGATCCCTCCCTCAGCCTGGCCACCAAACCTTTGAACTTAAGCCGATCTGAACACGCAAGTACCGTGGTGTTTTTTTAAGTTAGGTTTATTTAGCAATAGAAGTATGTACATGTAAGAGAATCCCCTGCAGCACGAGACATGCACAAAGCAGTGAGGGACTGAAAGTGGTGCTGCTCAATGGCCTTCCTCATCACCTGTCATCCCACTCTACCCAGCAGCAGGGCCAAGATTAGAAAGGGAGAGGTGAGAAATGTATCAGTCCACGTGGCAGAGTCTTCAGGGAGAGCCTTTCCAACAACCATTATTAAAACAAGCGGGCGCCATAGCCAAATGTCTGTTTAATGCCCTCGAAGTAGTAGCGCTGCCAGCCTTGCTTTGTTCTTTCTTCCTCGCTGGCAGGAATGCCCTTGCCTTCCAAGCACACCTCTGTCTCACCACCTTTGTCAGTGAAGTTCAAGGTAATTGTTGCGAAGTGCCCTAGGAGGAAGCAAAACAGATCTGTCAGCAGCAGGCAGTACACTCTCCTCCTCCTCTCACACAGCACCACTTAAAAAGACTCCCCAGGCTCCTCCCCAGTAGGATCTATTTATGACAGCTGCAGGCCTTCCTTAGAGAGGGAGGAGAGAGCTCTTTTCATAGGGCTCAAAGCAGTTACAGCTTGCTTGGCTGTGGCTGAAGCTGCTGCTTCCTTGTTCCTGATCCCTGACTGCTGCTAACCAGTGGATCACGACTGACCCCACTGTGCGGGATATGATCCAGGGCTAAGGCACCCTGGTCACTAGCTGGAGTGCTGTGTGGGAATTGGGGCCGGAATCCTTCCAACACAGGCTCAAGTTGTAATGCCAGAGTCCATTTTGGTATACTTACCAGCTGGCCAAGATTTAAATCTCCATTTCATAACAAGTTGCTTCTCAGGGACCTGGGAAAGAGACAGAGAGAGATGTTGAGGAATAGTAGTTTTTGCACATCCCGAAGTCTAACTGAAAACAACTATAACTGTGCTTGACCTGACACCTTAAAAGTCCCTTGAGAGCACCACAAACTGATTTTAAGTGGCACTTTCTTTCCACTGCTCCTCTAGGAAGGCAGACCAGGCTAAACCTGAAGCAGGCATGAGCAAGAACATAGGAAAAAGTAATTTTGGAAGCCAGATTCAGACTCCAATAGCAGCCCACAGAATATGGCTGCGAGTTCTGAACACTGTACGTCACATTTGGGTACTATGTATCACTGGAAGAAAGTCACTGAGACAGATTCCTGGTCCACAAGCATCAAGGGCAAAAGGGCTGAAGAGGAAAAGGACCAGTTGTTATCTTTAATACCTCTCCCACCCTCAATAACTAATTAAAATCACACAAAGACAGGGCAGATGCAGGACTAGATGCCAGATTTTTTTCCCCAGGCTACAGTCCCATGCATTTACTTATACTCTAGGGAACCCTTCAATAGCCACAGCAATTATACATAACCACCAGGCACCAGCTAGAGATTCCTGATTAGTGAATTATAACTCAAATACAGTATTACAAAACTGCTGCTTCAAAAACAAAAAGGCTGCCCCAAAGCAAGATGCACCTGCACAAGTTGGTACTTACTAGGTCAACAAACTCTCCTGTGACGCTGCCATCCAGCAATTGGAACTTGCCTCCCTTATCAGCCTCCAGAGCTGCTTGTGCGTGGGTGAAAGCTTGGACCATCTGAAAAGAATTCAGGAGACCAGGATTACTTGCCATTATCCACCGGCAAAATTATTTCCCAATAGCTCCCACCTAGCTACAAAACTTCTGGAAGAGGAGGTGAGTCAACAGAATGAGGTCTTCAACAAGAAAAGACAAAACCCCTGGCCTGGCCAGAAAAGCACAGCTATAGCTACTACAGCAGCATCTTGCTTACCAAGGGAAAAGAACCCCCAGCTTTCACTATGTGCTCTATGCACTTGTTCTCTAAACCATGCTTTGATTTACCCTGATTAATTCCTTAAAGAAACCTGGTCCAATGAAAAGATGATCTTTATTTTATTGAAGAAGGAGGAACCAAAAGCTAAGACCATGTTTAACTAATGATACAATGCTGCTGTCTGTACTTATACTATGTAAAAGTATGCAGGGAGAGGATCTATCCCCTAATAAGGCTAACAGCACCTAAACTTAAAAGGAAACAACAAAATCCAAAAGCACGCAACTGTAAATCCCAAGAGATGTGATCACATGCAGTAAGGGACACACCTACAGCCAGGTGCTGATAGCAGCCTGGAGCTCACTGCTGGCTGGCATTAACAGTCTCTTGTCAGCTGCATGAAAAATGCACGCACGAGCTTCAAGCAACTGTTGTGCAGACCAGCTTTCTTGTTCCATTCTCAAGAATTGTGAGTGTCCTACAGAATGCCTTATAAAGCTTCTTATAACCAACCTCCTGTGTGCAACAACAGAACGAGCCTGGAATTACCTCTTGAGTAACGAATACCCGGTAGAGCTCCTCAGGAGATGTTAAGAACGTGTCCTTCAAGCTGATTTTACATGTAGGGATCTTGACTCCTATGGATTTGGACTGCGACGTGGCAGAACTGCTGCTGGCAGCCTTCTAACAAAACAACAAACAACTGAAAAACACACGTACTTTTTCTCAATCATCTCAGTAAATAGTCATGTATCCAAGGAAAAAACAAAGGCCTTACGGAAACATGCAACATCATGTTTGAGTATAAAAAAGTGGATTTATTGGTCTGCTTGAATTAATTTCTGCTACAAATGGAAACAGGCCTGAACCACAGGTTGATACTTACTGCACACGTATCCTACCACATTGTTCCTGTAAGCCCCAAAATCTAATACGCTTCTTCAGAGACCCAAAAGCATGTTTGCAGTTTTATTTACCTTGCGGTCTTCTGCTTTAGGTGCCACCTGAGGTGTTGTGTCCATGTGTTCACCGTTCACTGTGGGCAGTATCATGCCCTGGGTGAATTCTGGAAAGACAGCGATGTGCCCGTGAAACCAATAATAGATCAAATAGACCTTTAATCTCTCATTTGAAACATACAACCAAAAGGGTCTTCCTGGTTTCTCCCCTGCTCTTGCTGGCAGCCCCATCTTGAAACCAGTTAAACAAACAAAAAAAGGTAAACAGGTCTCACTTTGCACTCACTACTCACCGCTGAAGGACATAAGAAAACCTGTCTACAGCAAGAGTTAGGAACTTTCTTCCTATTCCTAGCCTCAGCATATGCCATCGTAGATATCACTTTTCTACCAACATCTGCCTTGCTCTCACATTGATTCTTTCCCCTCTCACTCCCCAGTACAAATAGCAATTGGGTTTCAGATGCTTTTACCTTGATGATCTGAACAAATCAAACTTTAAGTTGCTTTTCAGACTGGTTCCCCATTTCTCAGATGACTGTAGTACAGAATGAAGTTAACTTCTAACTCCGTCTTCAATTTATCGTTTTTGGGCAACAGATTCCAGGGCAACACACAGAAACCCGGAGGAGGTCTCTCTGGTGCCCTGCCCAATTACTTTTGTAACTCCACCAGAAGTTTCAGCCCATTTCGTCATCACGTTTGCTTTTCCTACAGCTCTGTCACTTCTGCCTTTACCTCTCATACGACGGTTTGATCTTGCCTTCCCTTTTGTCTGTTCCAACTGGCAAAACTCCATCATATAACAGAACTTTATTAGAAATTCTATAATCCCAAATGCTGCAATACTTATTTCCCACCAGCTACTCTTTATTTCAGCCCACCAGATCATACGGTTCTTTCCGAACATCATTCTCATCTTCCTCTGGGTGACAGCACCTCCCAGTTTGAACAGTGAAATTTAAAAACCCGAGGGTACAGAAACTTGATCCAGCAACCTGTGGTGGCTTATACTGAAAGAAACTTGAATGTTGAGTGTGTGTGGTGTAATGTAATAAAACAGATACAGAAAGTGACATTAGGATTTTCAGCCTGGATTAGGGAGCAGAGCTGAACTCTACCAAAGAGCATTGCTGGAATCAGAGATTTGTTTTTCTATAAAAGTGTTTTGTTCCAGATGCTGAGACCATTCACTCAGTGACACCAGCAAAACCTGCAGAGTACCTTTAAGTTACCAGCTATTCTCAAATCCAAATAGCCCCAGACTCCTTTCAAGTGCGCTGCTTTTCTCTTTTGCCACACTAGTAGAGAAAAAAAACACCTTTGAATGGAGCGAGCTCACTAAAGGCCAGATCGTGCCACACGCAGTGGCTGACACTCAGCATCACCATGGCAGCAAACACACGTTCCCAGGTTCGTTTTCCCTATAGCTGACCTTCAGCAGGAGAAGGACAGTCCCAGTTTTAAAAAACACCCATCAGAAAATGCTCTTTATTAATGGATTCCCATCAAAGTCAACCTGGACTGCACTACAGTGTCTGCAGACAGAAGTGCTTTGTGCCAAACACTAACCATTTTCTAAAGAGATAAGAAGGTAATGGTTGTTTCCTGAAAACCTTCCTGAGGAGGGGAATATTCCCTCTTCTCTGACCCCAACCCTTATTGAGTACTACCCCTAAGGGTCCCATAACCCCTCTCCTTCTCATGTACCTGTTTTGAGAGTGCTGATGTAAGTTTTTATTGCATCTCTGATCTTCTCCGCACCCTCTTGCTTCATCAGGGTCTTCAAGTTAGTGTCAGGCTCATCTTTAGCAAGGCTGACAAGGATCTAAACAAGAAGAACAAATGCTAGTTAACAAGCCTGTGCTTTCACAGTCCTTCTGTTACTCGATCCAACATCACAGCTGGACTTCAGCTAAGTTTTCACAAGCTGCAGTGCAGTTTTACAAAGTCTTCTATTTCATCTACTGTTGGCCCACAGCAACATACGCACCTACCGAAAAGCCTCTGTGTGCTACAGACAGATCCCACGTACATGAAAGGCAGAAATTAATTTGATAAAAGATGCAACAGGAAGTTAGAGGTCTCTAACGCAGGAAACTTCTGCGCAAAGGAAACATGCCCTGAGGGCTGTCCCTAGAACAGCCGCACACCCAGCAGTGCCAGCTTTTAGCTGCGCTCACCTCAACTTCATCAACATCATTCTCATCCGAGAGGTTGGGAATCTCCACATAGCCTTTGTACTTCACTCCTGTCTTCGAGGTGCCTGCAACGACAGCGATTTTGCTTGGAGCACCGTCCCTGACTGTGGCTGTGCTGCAAGCAACGTGACATCGCATCACAGCGCGGCGCTCCCCGTTAGTGCAGTTCCCAACGCGCTGGGCCCCCCTCATCCCCCTTACACCCGGAGCCGCCGCCACTCACCGGTCCAGGCCAGCTTGATGGCCCACTCGTAGAAGAAGATGAGCTTCCCCTTGCGGTTGTTGATGGAGGCCTCCCCGTCCAGCTTGCTCACCTCGGTCACCTCGCAGGCCCCCTCCTCGCCCTCCACCCGCACGGGCAGCAGCAGGGCCTTCAGCCGCTCGCTGGACCAGTTGGAGGCATCCCGCTCCGTCCTGCGGGGAAGCGCCGCGCCGGGCGGTCCGTCAGGGGCCCTCGGGGACCGGGGGGGGGCCGAACCAGGCCCTCCCCAGCCCCCCCCCCCCCCCAAGCCCCGGGGGCGCCTCCCGCGGCCCGGCCGGGCCCCGCGGCTCACCAGTGCCAGTTGTTGACGTTGGTGGCGTCCGCCCGCTGCTCCACGATCCACCGCGGGTCGCCCTCTCCCCACTTGGCCATCGGGACCTCCTCCTCCTCCTCCTCCTCCTCCTGCCGCCTCCCGTGGAAGCTGCTAGAACCGCCGGCCGCCCGCCTTCCTTCCGCCGCCGGCCCCGCTCCCTTCCGCCGCCCTCCCCCCCCCCCCCCCCCGCCCCGGCTGCGGGGTTCCGCCGCCAACTTTTCGTTCCGCCCGGCTCCCCTCAGGAGCCGCCCGCGCGGGGCACGCCGGGACTCGTAGTTCACGCTAGCAACAGGCGAAGGGCGGGGGGGCGGCGGGCGGACTACAAGTCCCGGCGTGCCCCGCGCGCGATCGGCGGCCGCCCTTCCTCAGCGGCCGGTGCCTGAGGCGTGAGGGGAGGTGAGCGGGGAGCGGGCGGCGGGCGGAGGCTGAGGCTGAGGCGCTGAGGAGGCGCTGAGCTCCCCGCTGCTGTGGCGCTGCCGTTGCAGATGAGCCGGCCGCGGGCGGACGAGGAGGAGTACTGGCACAGCTCCAAGTGCCGGGCCTTCACCTTCGACGACGAGGACGACGAGCTGTGCCAGGTAGGGCCCCCCCCCCCCCCTTCCCACCCCGGGGCTCCCCGGCGAGGCGGCCTGAGGCGAGCCCCCCCCCCCGTGTCTGTCTGTCCGCAGCTGAAGGAGTCCAAGCGGGCGGTGAACAGCCTGCGGGACATCGTCGACGATGAGGAGGACGAGCTGGAGAAGGTCAGCTGGAGCGGGGAGCCCGTGGGAAGTGAGTGCAGGCCCCGGGGTGTCCCGAGGCCCCCTCCCACCCCTGCGGGTCCGTGCCCCCGCTGCTGCTGCTGCGCCTCAGCGCGGGGCCCACGCGCTGCTGGGTGCCCTGCCTTGGAGCTCAATGCCTGCAGAAAGCGTGGCACCTGCTAGCCAGCGAGCAGCGTCCAGGCGGTGACATTTTACATGGGGATCACCCACAGAGCCCCTTCCTGGCCTGTGCTGCGGCTCCTCCCACCAGTGCTGATTTTGCCTTTTCCCATCCAGTGTCTCTGCCCATCAGCTATTTTGTTGTACCGCCTTGTCCTAAAGCATGTGAAAAAATGCATGAAAAAGGGAAACTCATGTCTTGAACAAACAGAAGAGAGAGGAATGCATGTGAACATTGACAGCTGTTTTGTTAGTGTGGGGAAGAAACCTGTCTTAGTTCCCCAGTGTCCAGGGAGGGACTTACTTGTCTGTAATCTGAGGTAAGACAGGGATTGTCTGTCTTGGCTGTGTACCTCCAGAGCGTGGATGATGCTTTACCTCATAACAGACACCCAAACGCTGGGTGACGTACACTTTTTTTTTTTTTTTTTTTAATATAAGCCATAAA
Source organism: Anas acuta (assembly GCF_963932015.1). Classification (NCBI taxonomy): domain Eukaryota; kingdom Metazoa; phylum Chordata; class Aves; order Anseriformes; family Anatidae; genus Anas; species Anas acuta. Next base: position 23,030,703 of record NC_088983.1, read on the forward strand.
GAGCTGTACAGCATTGCTGAAATGCAGCCGTTTCTGGAGGGCAATAAGCAGCTGTTTAACAAACACTGTTACATGAAATTGGGATTCTGTGCAGTGCATTTGGTTAGCGCTGGGTGTCAGACTTACCAGGACAGTTAGTGCAGAACTGACCGGGTCATGCTTGGTAATATTCCTGCCCTGCCGTAAGAACTTTGTTTACAGAGTGGTTTCTCTTTTCCTGTTCTGAATAACCTCTGTCTGTGCACAGGCATCTCCTGGTCAATCAAAGAGACCGCCTCCAGCAGCTCTACCTCCCTGGATGGCCGAGACTCCAGCCTACAGAAGAGTTCTTCCTCCAATGCCGCTTTACCCAAGCAAGTTTCCTCCTACTCCCTAAGCAGCCTATTCAAAGGTGAGGTTCCTCATACACAGTACAGGCAAATGGCTTTTCCCACAAGAATATCAAGGGGAAATCAAGTTACCTTATGTAAATCATTAGTAAGAGTATTACAAACAGGGAAGCTCCAATCCCTCTTCACTGTGAGGGTGCATCTGTCACTGGTCAGAAACTGGTGACTGTGCCTGCCTTGTGCAGAAGACAGGCAGCTCTCCCATTGTGGGAGGTGGCTTTGGGGATTTTGGCTTCTGATAAGCTAGGCTCCACAGAACAGCAAGGTAGAGCACGGCACTTCACCACAATCTGTTTGCACAGTGGAAAAGAGGAGGCTGCAAAAGGATCGGTTTGATCCATGCAGGCCTCACCTGACCCTCATTGGCTCGCTGCTGCTGGTAGCAGTGTGCAACATGGGATAGTGCAGCACGGTCTGTGATGGCACAGGCTATTTCACATGGTCTGTGATGGCACAGGCTATTTCAAAGCCTCAGGCTGCAAGCAGGTGAGCCTCAGCTATGCCAATGTGGCACGTATCTCTGCAGAGTGGCCTGTTCTGTACTCGCATGGCTGCAGCTCACTGGACTGCAGTCTAGACCCATGTTCCCTCTGCAAGAGGTGTTACCAGAGCAGAGACAGTCTTTCATGAGTTTTGTTTTGATTGCAGGACGAAACAAACTTCCCAGTTTACAGTCCCTTTCGGATGGTAAGTTCAGAACCCCTGCGTCATTGTGGGATGGGTGCAGGTTTGCATAAACCACAGCATTTCCAAAAAAAGGCGGTGTCATCTTCCTGGTATCACAGAAATGGGTTGTCTGAAAGTTGTTCAGCAAACCAGCAGAAGGGTTGGCGTGATGATTTGAGGGAATCTGTTTATGCACAACTGATGACTGTTGGGTTTAAAGCAACTTTGGATTGCTATTTGATGCTTGAAACCAAGGACAGGGCAGTTTTGGAAGTAGGTATGAGTCAGGATTTTGTTGTGCTCCTCAGTTTTGTCCTTCCCTTTCAGCCCTCTCGGACACAGGAGTTAAAAACTATGCCCCAGAGCTGCGCAGGCCAAAAGCTGAGTACAAGGTGAGCAGCCTGTGTTTGTAGTGCTGAGATGAGAGCTTTTTGTGCTCTGAAGGTTTTATGGGAATTGATTAATGGCTATTTCAGACAGCAGAGGGCAATGCAGGGATTAGGACAGGGAGCTGCAAAATGCAGACCCAGCCTCACAGCTGATTTAGGTGTTTTCTGCCCTTACCCAGAAGTAGGAGGCTTTGCTGAGGATATTGGTTATTCCTTCCCCTGCTGAAGGCCCAGCAGTCTCTGTGAAAAGGATTTCTAAATAGTGCTTTGCCAGTAAACTGCTTTCATGTTTGGTCAGATGAACTGCGTGCTCCTTAAAAGAAACCTAAAAGTTTCTAAACTTCTTGTTCATGAATCCCTGGGACAGGGAGGGCACAGACATGGGGCATCAGCTGGCAGGAGCGTTCTCCTCCCATAGAGGCAGTGCTGGGTGCTGCAGAATCCAGGGGTTTTGGGGACTGGGTGAATTCCTCTTGTCCCAGCCCAGCAGATGTGAGGCTGTGGTTCCCTGTCTGCAGGTCTGTACTGTAACAAGGCTGAGCACACAACCCCAGCAGCTGCAGACGTGCACAGTGCTAGCACAGCTGGCCACACAGATGAACACAGACAGAAACCAGTGCCTTTACCAGCAGACATAGACACACAGCATTCAGGCCAGACGCTGAGTCTCCTTTCTATCAGACCAATATTGAATTCTACCAGTGGAGTATAAAAGCACTCTGTGAGCCTTCCCAGTAGCTGTTCTGTGCCCTTATGCTCAGAACATCTGACCTTCAGTTATGTATTGACTTGCGACACTCGTGTGCACTGGCTCCCTAGTAGGGAGGAAATGGATCAGCTTTTTTTTTTTTTTTTCTCTTTTATATTTGGGTTTTCAGTAATCTGTTGTCCTCTTGATTTGCTCTTTCTTTCTCTTGTGGCAGGACTACAGCAGTGATTGGAGCCCCAAAGATACAGTCAGGCGAATGCAGAGGGGCAAGGTAAGAATATTCCTCTTTCGTCTGCTTTCGAGAGGAGGAGGGGGGGATGCTCCCAAACTGCTTTGTGTTTCTCCATGCTTCTGGCTGTTCCATGAGCAGGAAAGGGATCCGTGTTGCTTGCAGCATCTGGCAGGGATGGTGCTGTGCCTGTCTGTTGCTTTGCCAGGTGGCAGCGCAGAGATCACTGTAGCTCAGGAGCAGCAGAAGACCTGGAGGGTTTTGTTGGGTTACTAACTGAGTCATCTCCTCAGCTTTGACAGGAGGTACCTGCACTGCTGCACCCCTCTTTACCCTTTCATCTCCATGGGGCTCTGTTTATGGAAGATATCCAAGGCTGGGGGGCTTTATTTCATTGCTTAGTTGGTGGCAAACGGAGGGATGAAGATGGAATCTTAGTGTCAGCTGCCTCAGTTCGCAGTGAGTGCCCAGGAGCTGTGTGCGCAGCCCTTAAGAACTGCCTTCGAAGCTGCCTGGCCTTAATAGCTGCCGTGCTGAGGCATGCTGGACAGAGGGCAGGTGGACCAAAGGCTGAGAGAGGCCACAATTACAGGATAAAGAAGGGGGGAAGAGTCGTGCAGTTCTACTTTTCCATTCTCCTCCATGGGAAGAACACTATGGAGTTCCCTCCTCCTGTCAGGACCGGTGGATTGTGGCATGCAGGGAAGTTTGGCTTTGTTGTGAGAGTCTTTGTGCTAAATGTATGGTGTCTGCTGTGCTAACCCAGGCAGTAATGAGGGCTAACTCCACAACCTGAGCAGACAGCTTCCCAGGGATCGCACAGCACATGGCTTCAGCTGAATGGGAAGTCCTCCAGTGGTTGGTGGGGCAGTGAGTTGTGTTACTGAAGGGCTCATGTGGAAAGATTGGGTAACACCTTAGGGCTTGGTTCAGCGTAGGGGCTTGCCTGATGTCTTGTACGCCTGCTTGTACCTCTTCTTTCTCCAGGTGTGCTCTCTAGAGAGATTTCGCTCCCTGCAGGACAAGCTGGTGCTCCTGGATGAAGCTGTGGCAGGGCACGATGGGAACGTCATTACAGCCGTGAGTCCTGCTGGGGCCGTACAGGGCTGGGATCCCCTGGGTGACCCCACAAAGGGTGCTTGTGTGAACAGTCAGTGGGCCTCCTCATCTTGCAGGATGGGGTTTCTTTAGCTCAAGTGAAGAAGTTACGGAAAATTGTCAAAGCTTAAGGCTGGAAAGTTCCATATTCCTGCTGGCTTTCCTGCCAGTCTGCAGAATTTATCAGGTAATAACAAGGAACCCGATCCTTCAGCCCTCAAAGGGCTCCTTGCAGCAACTTCTTAAAGGCCAAGGTTTAGTCTGCTCCCTGCAGCACAGAAGATTTGAGACTTCTCTATTTTTTCTGGTTTCCACGGCATCAGGCAGCAGGTGGAGCTGTGTCAAAGCTTCCCCCATCCAGGTCTTTTAAGTCCTCGGATGCTTCAGGGAAAGGTTTTTCTTTGTCTCTCTAAGCTAAGCTTCAGAGAAGCCAGGCAGCTGCGGCCCTGGCTCACTGCTTGCCCTGTGTCCGGTGGGTTGCAGAATTCAGCTGAGCACTTCAGACACCCTTACAAAAGTTTCCCCAGGCCTTGGCCAAACTTGACAGTTTGCTGTCTCTCTGTCTTAATTCTGGTGAAGACTGGTATGTTCAGCTGAGAGCTGCCTCTCTGTGCTCACAGGTCCTGATATTCCTGAAACGGACGCTAAGGAGAGGTGAGTGTGACTGGGGTGAGGGTTTCTGGGGCGTGTTTCAGTTAAGGACAGAGAGGCTAGTTCTTTACCAGCTGCAAGTCACAGGGAGACAGCAGCCGAGGTATTGCTGCTTTACTGAGCGTGAAATATTCTTGCAGTGGGTGTAATGTGGGAGGGGGGTGGTGGTGCCCATCAGGGTCCCAGAGAGGAGCTTTAAACACTGGTAGGTGGTGGTAGTGAAAGGGGTAAATCAGAATGAATCCGCAGGAGTGGCATTCTGCTGGGAATTCACCCAGCAGCCTAGTGAACATGTCTCTTCTTTTGTGTTATAGCCCCTGGAGACTAGGCTTTGAGGTGGGGTAAGGTTGCTGAATCCTGCTAATTGCTTGCAGCTCCGTGCACCGTGCTGAGCCCCCCTGGCTTGGTCATGCTAACTTGCTTTGCTCACACGTGCACATCCCTCTCTCCTGTAGAAATCTTGTTTCGGGAGCTGGAGGTGCGGCAGGTGGCCTTGTGCCACCTGATCCATTTCCTCAAGGAGACCGGTGAGCAGAAGATGCTTCTGGATCTGCTCAGGTGAGGCTTTGCCCAGCCACGTGGCAGATCTGAGCACGCTGCTAGGTATCTGCCTCCAATTAATGCTTGCTTAATCCCTTTTGCAGGTTCCTAGACAGGACTGAGGAAGTTGCTGTGAGTATCTCCAGGAGCAGAAGCTCCCTTTGCTTGGTGAAGAGGGTGCACTGAGCATGAAAAGGGCAGGGAGAGGTGGCTGCAGGGTGTCTGGTTGTCAGGCGAGAGCTTTGCATCCCTGTTGTGCCCCCTGGAGTCCTGTACGTCCTAAGTTCATGAGACAGACTGTGCTTCTTTTCCCTCTCCCTCCAGCTCTCTCAGTATCGGGAGCATTTGAACATCCAGGATGTAGAAAAGAAGAGGGAATTTCTGAAAGGATGCATTGGGTAAGGAAAAACAAAAGAGGGTGGGAGGGGTATGTGTGCTTCACAGAAGCTGGTAATAAAGAAAATGAGACCCCTGTCTAAGTACTGCAGCTTAAATAGTTCCAAAGCTGATGCTGGCTTTGCCTCAGTGGCAGTGAGTTATTGTGGACATAATGCAGACAGAAGAATTTGTGTTGATCACTAGTCCAGCATCTTTTGCTACTTACTTGGGGGCAGAAATGCTTTGTGGACCTTCTGATCAGGTTGTGAAGGGTGAAGGCTTGGGTGCCTGAGCACTTAAGGAAATTGGTAACATCAGCTTTAGGTTTTTCTGTAAGTGATGCCACATAGTTTTTTCTTCTGTGGAACCTGTCTGGGAGAAAGGCAGCTGGAGAGGGCAGTGAGTGCAGGGTTGATGGGGCAAGAGCTTCAGTACCTACTGTCAGGCTGGGAAGAGTAGGGGGTGTTCCCCACATCCCTGTATGTGGAGAGCACATTCAGCAGAGAAAAACATCCTTCCAAGCATGCTGCGTTAAGAGCTGCTGACTGTTTTCTTCCTGCATGTCTGGCCAGGCTGCCATTTGCACCTGAGGATATCTCCCACATCCAAGACCATTACACGCTGCTGGAGAGACAGATCATAATCGAGGTATGAACTTTTTCTTTTGCTGGTCAGGAGGTGACCGCAACTATCTGAGATCCCTATCTGTCCCTGACTCATACCACACTGCATCTAAACAGCCTGCCTGGCTGGTGTAGTTTAACTGCTCTGCAAGCTGCTGTGCCAGACCCAGACCCATGTGTGAAATAGCAGACATCAGACTGCGTGGCGTGCTGAGGCTGTGCTTGGGCTTTGCTATCACAACCCTCTGCCCAGACCTAAACCCCATAACTGGGTCAGGCAGCTGCCCTGACTCATGTTCACCCTCTCTGTCTGTTTCCTCAGGCCAACGATCGGCGCTTGGAGACGGCTGGGCAGTCGGAGATATTTCAGAAATACCCTCGCAAGGCCTCAATTCTCAACATGCCACTAGTGACCACTCTCTTCTATTCCTGTTTCTACCACTACACGGAGGCTGAGGTGAGGATGGTGTGGTAGAGGACCAAGGTTGCATCTCATCCCTGTAGCCCTCAGTATGTGAGGTGTTTAAGCTGGGCATGTTAAGGAAAGAAGGGGGGAAGGTCATATTTCATCTGTAAGAGAGACCAGAGAAATGAAGCTACCTCAGCCTCCAACCAGGTTGGAGATTCTTTTTTGCTCTAAGAAAGGACATTCAACCTGGGGTGACCTATCACAGAGTTGCCTCCTAAAAGAAATCACTGTCTTGTGCTGCCCCCAAGCAAACAGAATTAGTCCTTAATCCATGAGGCTGAGGTGTATGGTTCTGGTCTCTGAAGTGCTGGAGGTGCAACAGCTTGAGAGAATGTAGGGAAAACCAAACCAGAGACCTAATGGAGTAGGTTGGTTGCTCTCTTCTGTCAGTTTTTCCTTTGTCACTGTAATGAGCAAAAAGCTCATAAAGACTGATAGCAGGGAGATTCATCATGTACAAGGCAAATGCCTTACAATGAAAGGTGCTTGAACCTCTATCTTGGCCTCCTCTGAGTTTGCACTGACTGTCTGCTCTCTCTAGGGAACATTCAGCAGCCCGACCAATCTGAAGAAAACATTTAAGGTATGTGAGCTTCCTGCAGTGTGGCAGCACCAGCTGAAAACGTGGGCAACCGAATTGTGTTTAGCGAGGGGGCTGGGCAGGAGTTTGAGAGGCTCAGCACGGACACGGGTTTGGGAGAAGCACTGCATTCTGCTTGGGCAGGCCCATTGTGGAAGCTCAGAAATGCAAGTGGGAGTCATGTGGAGGCTTCCACTGTCCCACTGAGTGGGGCCAATGCATCCTGGCTGCAATAGCACTTGCAAATCCCCATCTCCTGCTCTCTGCAGTGCTGACCATGGTCTCAGGCAGTATCTCACTTCCTTGCCTGACTGTTTTTGTGGTTTCTGACAAGGCTGGGGACAGGCGCCATTCCTCTCCATCCCACACAGGCCTTCTGAGCAGTGCTAGTGCTCTGACTGCAGCTCTCTGCCTTGCAGATTCCTGATAAGCAATATGTGCTGACTGCCCTGGCTGCCCGTGCCAAGCTGCGAGCCTGGGAGGATGTGGATGCCCTCTTTACCACCAAGGTGAGTTGGGGAAAGCCTTGCTGGGAATTCAGTTCCAAGTGCTGATATCTCCTCCTGATAGCTGGCTCGTTGTGGAGTTACCAGACAGACTGGTTTCATTTCAGCAGGGCCCAGCAGGGTGTTACAATATATTCCTCCTCTCCCTGAGCTCTGCTGGGCCTGGACTGGCTGCAGTGACTGGGCCAGAGTCGCAGGCTGCCCTCATGCCCCTTTACCAAATGGTTCACAGCCAGCCCGAGCCTAGCCCCTGGATGAAGGGCTCTGCCAGCGGTGCGTGTGGTGGCTGGTGGGATGCGTTGCTGGCAGCTGGAGAGATGTTATTTCTTCTTTCACCAGGGGAGAACCAGTTTCTTGCTTCCTCTTGCAGTGGCTGGAGGGATTGCCTGTTAGGTTTAACAAAAGGTTTGGCTGTCATTTCAGAACTGGCTGGGCTACACCAAGAAGAAGGCACCTATCGGCTTCCACCGGGTGGTGGAGATCTTGCAGAGGAACAATGCGCCTGTCCAGGTGAGCAAGGATCTGCCTGTGTCCTCTTGGTCTTCACTGGGATTTGAGGCATGATCGATTCCCCAGGTGAGCTGCCCACAGAGCGAGCTCTCCACAGTGCATTGCCAGCTTTGTTTGCTATGGTTACTTTCTATATGCTTCATCTATCTGGCAAAGGCTGACCTCATCCCTAGAAATGAGGTAGAACAGGACTTGGAGCTTTGTGAGCAAAGTTCTACTGCCCTTGGAGTCCTTAGCAAACTTGTCCTGGCCACTTGTTGCCTCAGGATGGATGGAGCCAACTCTGTGTGACCAGTGACCTTGAAAGAATTTGTGGCTGGAGTGAAAGAATGGTGCAGGAAGTACCTGCAGAAGGGAGCTGACACACTCTTCCTTCCCTTGCAGGTGCTGCAGGAATACGTGCGCTTGGTAGAGGATGTGGAGACACGGTTGAACCTTGCCACAAAATACAAGTGCCACGATGTTGTCATAGATGTGAGTCCTTGCTGTGTGTGTGCAGAGAGGGGACAGGAGCCTGCTCTTTCTCCCCAGCTTTCCCATGCCAATTTGTTGCTGTGTGCCTGGTGGGGTTTGCTTATTCCTGAGTCTTGGGAAAACTTCCAACTGTGGAAGTGTCCCCTTCGCTCAGATGTGTGCTGGTTTTGCTGTTTATCTAGACATACAGGGATCTAAAGGATCGCATCCAGCTGATGGCATATAAATGCAAGGTGGAGAGAGGCTCTGCAGAGGAAGAGAAGATAAACAGCATACTCAACAACACGGTAAGAAACACCTACTGCTTGTTGCAGAAACTCTCATCAGAGATGGCTCTTGGTTAGGTGTGCAGAAAGGGCATGGCTCTCCTACATTCTTTTCTCCCTCCTACTGTTATGTTTGGGGTTGCATTCAGTGTAGGAATGAAGGGTGAAGCTGATAGAAGTAGCACATCTGCAGTCGTGTTAGTCGTGCCTTCTTCTCTCTTTTAGCAAATCCGATGGAAGAACTGAGCACCTGCAAGCAGCCTGCTTGGACGTTGCCTTGCCAGCGAGAGAGGGAACTGCAAAACCTGGTCCAGCGCCAACAGAGCAACTCTGTTACTCCTCATTGCATGATCAGTGTTCGTCAGTGACAGTGGGTGCCCGCGGCTCGCGGGACAGAAGCGTTCAGGCTGGTTGAAGGCAGCGGCTCTGATGCAGCCAGTGAAACCACGGAACTGATCCACCAGGGCTGATTCCTTTTGGAATCTGATTCTCTTTGACCTGGCTGTAAGCCGGGCATGGCTTTTGTTTACAGAGGGAAGTTGCTGGGCAAGACAAGGGTACATTTGCTCTGTGTGGTGTCTGAGCTTATAACTAGCAAGAGGAAGAGGTCAGCCACGCTCATGGGTCTCCAGCAGGCAGTGCTGACCAGTCCCTGTAACATTCAAGCTGGCTTCGGCATCACCAGTCATGGCTGTGGAGAGAGTGAAGCCAACTGGGCTGTGTTCTCCCCGCGTCAGAGCGGGATGGGAGAAAGGGCCAGCTGCACCTTAAAGTCCATTTCTTCATTTTGTTGTGGCTCACCCTAGGAAAAGAAGTGTTATATGAACTCCTGCAGAGAGGCAGGGCAGCAGCCTCTGCCTGTATCCCCATTCTGGCACTCTGCAGCTCTCAGCAGATACCTTGGTAAGGGAAGAGTGAGCATGTTGTGCGGAGCTGGTCAGAACCCTGCTGGGTTGGATGGAGAGCCAGGAGCGACCCTTCTCAGTCAGCACAACCCTGCTGGCCCCAGCAGGTTTTTTTTTTTTTTTCTCAGAGTGTTATGCCAGAAAGGATTGAATTGCACTTTCTCAGAAAAACAACTCCTCAGGCAACTGCTGGCTCCATCCTTCCAGACTTCACTTCCATTCCTGAAATAAAGCTGTCTCTTTCTCCTTGGGCTGTTTATTTCCTTCCTGCATTGAGCACTTTGCCACTCTGTGCAGGTCCTGAGCAATTTCTCACCTTCTGCAAAGTGAGTATGCAGGGTGTTTTCTTAGGTCCTGAAAAGCACATTGAGTGTCACTGGGAAGAGGCTTTGCTTGCAGCACTACCTTATTTCACACCTTCCAAGCCGTCAGCACACGTGAATTCATTTGAATGTTGCAGGAGCTCTGCTGCCCTGTGGGTCATTGCAGAGAATTGAAAGTTATGTGCAGCGGTGCACCAGTTTAAGGGCAAGTTTGGGCTCTGGGATCCCGATTGCACTGTGCACTATGTGTGATCTCAGTTTCTGTGGTCAGTGTTGGTTTACTTTATTTTTCCCACAGACTCATAGGACTGATTAGGTTGGAAGGGACTTCACCATCATCTCATCCACTCCCCCTGCTCAACCGGGGGCACCTACAGCGGGGGGACCAGGACTGTCTCCAGTTGGGTTTTCAGCATCTCCTCAGCTGAAGCCTCCCCAGCCTGTCTGGGCAACTTTTTCTGTATTTGACCACCCCCCTGTTTAACAAACAAACAAACAAACAAAAAAGTTTTCTTGTGTTCAGACAGGATCTCAAATCTTCCGATTTGTGCCCGCTGCCTCTCATCCTGTCCCTGGGCACTGCTACCACGAATAGTCTGCCTATTTTCCTTCCCTCCCATCAGCTATCTATACACATTGATCAGACTTCCCCTGAGCCTTCTTTCCAGAGCAAGCAGTCCCAGCTCTCGGCCTGTCATACAAAAAATGCTCCAGTCCCTCAGCCACCTGAGCAGCCCTTTGCTGGACTCTCTGGTATGTCCACATTTGTGCTAAGAGCCCAGAATGAGGCAGCTCCCTGGGTGTAGAGAAGGATCGCCTCCCGTGGCCAGCTTCCTAATGCAACCCAGGTGCTGCTGGCTGGGGTGAGGTTTGCTGCTGGGCTCACCCATGTGCCCCAGGCCGGGACGGTGCTTGGTTGTGGGATTTCTGAGTGGAGCTGCTGGGCTCTGGAAAGGCGATGCTCCTGGCTCCTTGTAGGAAGGAGTGAATGCCCCGAGGCAGCCGGTAACCGGGCGCTCGCCATGGCAGCAAGGACACAAACTGGGACAGACCCCGAGCAGGTGGAACCTCGGCAGGCTGCAGGTGAGCGATGGTGCAGGTCAGGCCCCCAACCACACGTGGTGTGGCAAGCTTGGGGCAGCTTTGTCCCTGGCTCAGGCTTGGCTGAGGGAGTTTCTGTCCTGGTGGTGCCTCTTGGCCCGTGGGAGCTGTATGGCTGAAAGCCCTCAGTGTCTCTGCATCTCTGGTGCAGGTTTGTGGTACTCTGAGTGGTGCTGCGGGCTTCCTGGCACGAGGCAATGGGCATAAACTGGTTTTCAGAGCTGCTCCTAGCCACTCTGTTGTGACAACTGCCTCGTGCCCCCCAAAGCATCCCTGTGGCCCTCTTTAAGCACTGCTGCAGCTACCAGGCAGGGCTCCCACACCTGCATGCTGCTGCTGAGCTGCAGCCATTGGGGACATAAGAGATGTCTGCAAGGAGAAGCCCCAAGAAGAGCCGGGGTCTGTGTGTTGCCCCCACCTCCTCTTTAGCAGGTGCTGGGACGGGCTGCAGCGTTGTGTGGCTGGAGGCCGTGTCCCTCTTCTGAATCCTCGCTGCTGATGCTCGTCCTGGGCTAAGATGTGTGACATTGCAGAGCCCTTCGCGTCCTTCCAGGCCGATGAAGCTGTAGAAGGCGAGGAGGGGTGGCTGTACCTGACAAGGCGCCACAAGGGGCTGGCAGTGAACGCGTGCGCCCACGCCCTCTTCTTCTGCAGGCTTCTCCAGGCCCTCAGGTAAGGCAAAGTGAGTTCCCACTGTAGGCAAAGCGTGCTGCTCTGGTGTCACCTCACAGCACCGAGCTCTTCCCAAAGTGCTGCATCGTTACTGAGATAAAGCGTGACGCAGGCACATCACCGGTCGGGCTGGTGCAAGTCCAGGTAGCACCAACATGTCCCTGGGAGCCTCTGCCTCTCTGGTAGCCCTGCTGAGGACCATGGCTGGGTGTGAGGAGCACGGCCCGTGGCATGGGACCCTTCCTGGAGGTCAGGGCTGCAGGTGGTCTGGGCAAACGTGGCTCCCGCTGGGCTGACGGCAGCTTCTCTTCTTCCCCAGACCAAACGGGACCAAGGAGGCCTTGCCGACGTCCCTGGTGGGCAGCCGCGGCCTGAAGGTCGGCATTATCGGCGGGGGCCACCTCGGGAAGCAGCTGGCCCGAGTGCTGCTGGCGCTGGGCCGGGCTCCGCGCCCCTCTATCCGCATCTCCACCCGGCGCCCCGAGAGCCTGGGTAAGTGCTCCCCAGCCAGGGCCCGGCAGTGGGACTCGGTGTAAAACTCCTCCTCATAATCGTATTGGGGCAGAGAGGAAGCAGGGGTTATTAAGTGGCTTTTTATAGATGCTGAGAAGTAGCCAGATCCCAGGGCTCGGCTCTCTGGCTTTAGATCAGCGTGCATGGGCCGAGCTTGCTGTCTATTCCTGGCCAGCAGGCTGCCTGCAGGAGCGGTGATGGCAGCCAGCCACCCCCTGTGCCATTTTGGGTGGGCAGCCAGCCTGCGAGGGGTGGTTGTGCATCACCCACATGTGGGTGCTTCTTCCCCATGCTGGCTCCGTGGGCTCTGAGCCCCACACACCTCTGTTGCTGCAGCAGACCTGCAGGAGCAGGGCCTCACCTGCCTCTACGACAATGCGCAGCTGGCGGCCTGGGCGGACGTCCTGTTCCTCTGCTGCCTGCCATCACACCTGGCAGCCGTCTGCTCCGCCGTGCGGACGGCCATCAGGAAACCCTGCGTGGTGTACAGCCTCGTCACCGCGGTCCCTCTGCCCAGGTAAAATGGCCCAGGCCATTTTTGCAGCCCAAAACTCGAGGGGTGAGCGCAGCGTGTGTGCTCTGGCCCAGCCAGAGCTGCAGGGGAGCTCTTCCCGTGCCTCATGATTTTGCTGCAGAGCATTGCTGTGAGCCTGGTCGTGGTCAGTCAGTCCCCTAGGCCCCCAGCTGCTGGGTGCATGGGAGCATTTCAGAATCTCAGCTGGTTTTCTAAAGGAAGCTTTAGGCTTTGTGGCTCTGAACTCAGACGTGGTCAGGAGGTGTCAAAGCAGCTCCAGCTCAAACACTGCCCTGGTACAGAAACCCCGCTCCTGCCAGGGCCTCTGGTTACTGCTGTAGGATAACTGTGAGGTAACGCAGTGAAAAACATGCAAGGCAGTAGCCTGCATTTTCCTCAGGCAAAAAAAAAAAAGCAAACCCAAGGCGTTTCCTTTCAGTTTGCAGATCCCACACAGGACAGCTGCTTCCTCGCTTCTCCCCCAGCAGCCAAAGCAGGGCCATGCAGGGCCGAGGGAAGGGGCCAGGGGCTCTGGAGGAGGTGGGCTCTGAGGTATCCTCCTCTTCTGGCACACCCAGTTCTTCGTGTGCGTTTGTTTTCAGGTTGAAGCAACTCCTTTGCTACAATGCCATCGTGAGGCCACAGTACCAATGCCCTGGTCAGGAGCCCACGAAGGAGTGGGAGATGAAGGGGACGGTCACAGCAGCGCTGCAAGACCTTGCTGTTGTGCAGGCAACATGCCCCCTCAGCTCCCAGGGTAAAACCTCTTGCTTTGTTTAAACTCAATAGCAAAGATTAATTTTAATACCCTCACCTGAAATGATCCTAAATTAGAGGTTTCAAACAAACCAGCCCTGATTGCTAATGCAATTCTTTGCAGGCCCGTGAGTCGAGAATCTCTTCACACCTGTGTGCATATTGGTCGTTGACATTTGATTTTGTTTGTTGTGCAGGGAAAATCAGAGTCAACGGCAAATGGCTGGTGGGCATTTTCTATGCAGCCTTGAACAGCAGCATGTGGCAGAACCTGCCTCACCAGAAGGCACTGAAATTGCTCAATGACCTCTGCTTTCCTGCACGCTGCCCCATCTGTGCCGAGCAGAAAGCTTCCTGCCCGCGGTTTGAGCGCAAGAGTTTTGTCAGCAAAAATTTTGCCTCTTCAATGACTCAAGAGGAGTAAGTAAAAGGTTGAATGCCAAGGTGCTGCTTGTCCAGGTTTTCTCTTTGCTCTGAAATGTGCCACATCCCACAGCCAAAGCATGGGGCTGTCTTGTTGGGTTGGAAGGTGCTGAAATGTGTGCTGCTCTCAGGACCACACACCTGCCAGGAAAGATCATCCCTGAGTTATTTTGTCCTGCTCCCTTGTTCCTGTTTGTCTGGTAGGTGGGATTGTCTGAAGCCACTGGTCAGGACTGGGACACTGGATTAAAAAAAAAAAAAAAAAAAAAAAAGTCCTATTGGAATACCTGGAGAGGACGTTTTTTATGAGCAATGAATTTACATTAGTTCAAGACCAGGTTACCGAGGATGTAAAGTCAGGGGAACACTGAGGGAAAAGGCTCCTACTGGTACAGGATCTCTCTACAGGTGTAACGTTTGGTTCTGCTATGCCTGGCACAGTAATGCCTGGAACACTTCAGCTTCATGTCTCAAAGTCTGATTGTTTCTCAAAGACCAGAAAAAAAAAATAGTAGTCAGACACTGAAGAAAGACGTTATTTGGTAAGTTATTAGCAAGCTACAATAAAAGATTCTGCTTGTTCTCTCTTCCCAGAACCTTCCCCTGGTTTGACCTGACAGCTGCACAGCTGAGAGAGTCTCCCTTTAGCCAGCTGCTAGACAAGAGTGAATTTCTTCAGAAGCATCTTGCTCTGCTGTACCAGGCATCTTTTGGAGACTGGCCTACAAAGCAGCGTGGGCTGATCAGCACCAAGACATCTCTTACGTCAGCTGTAGTGGAGCCTGGCATGGTGTTGGCTCACAAAACCTCACTGCCCACAGCTGCTTCCAACATTGTCTCAGAAATCCCAGAGGAAACTGCTGACTATGATTCTAAATCCTCGTAAGCTATAATGAAGCCCATGGCAGAATGCTTTGCTGAGATCTCATCCCAAAGGGATAAAAACCCAGATATTGATAACCCTCTTCCATCATTTCCCCTTCCTGGACTCATGCAGTTTTATGTGGTAGAGGAACAGACTGTAAGGACTTTGTATTGCTGGGAAAAAAATAATGCCAAAAAGCTAATAAACCTTTATTTATCCACTGCTCGGTTGTAATACAAGCTATTGATGGAGATCTTCTCTTATAAAAGATTACAAACTAGAATTACATTCTTTTCATTCTTTTTCCTCTTTTCTGAAACACCATTTTGCATCAATCTGCAGCTTTGCCAAGCATAAAACCAGCATTTTTACTAACATATCAGCACTGAGATCTCTTGATTCTCACCTTTGGAGACAAGAACCACCTCTCCATGTACTTGAAGCCTAATCCGGTTTGTGAATAAATTGCTAAGGATGGCTTTGCTGTGAACAAAGGTCTTGTTGGACAGCTGTGAAATATGACAATGACTGTTGCCTCAGGCTGGACTGGGGATTGAGAGAAGCAGCACTATTTGTTCTTGAACTCCTTAAAAGATGTTCCAGCCAATAACCTTATTGATGCATTTGCTTTTACAAGTTTTATACACCAGACTGCTTGGTAAACTTGTTTTTTCCTGACCACCCGAATCTTGCCTTATTTTAATCTTAACTTACTTATCACACAGTCACCTCGGACTATGACCTGATACAGCTTCACTGGTTTCTGTTGCAGTTCCAACGGAAATGTGAATTACAGTTGCTTTGTACTGGCTACAGCTTTGGTCTAAATAATTAATCAGGATTGGGCCCTGTCCTTTTCTTTTTTCTTCCCCATGGGGATCTCAAGGAAGGCTTTGTGGCCAAACAAAATTGTGATGATTTAGTCAGAAGCACTCTTTCTGTTGAGCCAGGCTTTAATCGACATTTACTCGTACTTCCTTGTTGGTGACAGTACGTGTTCCAGATAGGTTGTAAAACTGAAGTCCCCCCACCATTACAGATTCTGTGGTACTTCAGGGAAAAAACATTTAACTGGGTGTTCTGTCTAGATCCACCCAGGACAGATCATTTGTCATTCCCTAACTTCTCTGGTTTACCTTACAGTGTTCTCTCATACTTCCTGCCTTGTGTGGCAGTACTGTTTACTACGATAAACCACTGCCGGGTTCTGTCTCACAGGAAATCACTTCCGTGTTGAGGACAGGGATTGGTTGTCTGTGTTGTAACTAAGCCCCTTCAGATCATTGATGGCAGAAACTGGTAATTAAAACACATCTATGATTGTTGTTTTTTTTCTTTAATCAACAGTAAAACAGAAAGGAAAGACGGTGGTAAATTCATGCCTGATTTATGGGTTCTGCCTCTCTTAGATCCTGGAAGCAAATGAAGGACTGCAGAAAATCCTTGTGGAAAAGAGCTGGTGTAGGGATGTGTTGTAATCAAACAGCTAAGAGCTGCAATGGGCTGTTGTGGTATGGGGAGAATGTGGAACTGTACCTCCTTACTACAAGGTAATAAAGGTACATATTGCTGTCCCAGCTGGGCTTCTTACGAAGGTGGAACTTCTGTGTGACTGTCATCCTGCCTCTGGGTGTCCTGCGATAAAGGGACAGCGTCTGCCTCTAACCCAGCCTGGGCTTGTTGCGAAGGAGGAACTGTACTATAGGGCTCCAGGCCTGCTTCTTGGACAAACTGCGAGAAAGTGAGGGCATCTGCTTTCTGTCCTGATCGGGACTTCTGCTCCAGGAAGAGGCCCATGTTGTCTCTGTATGGGAGGGCAATGGATCTGCTGAAGACTGGCTCTTCGATCCCCAGCAGCTCCCTCACATGTCGTGAAATCTCCTGAAATACAAGACAAAAATATCAGGAATTCTCACTTCACAGGGCAATATATCATTCATTGAGCAGAAAAATGAACCGAGTTCCCGAATTTTGGAACATTTTCACTCTTGAATTTGCAACTCAGAAGGGCCATGATCTTGGCATGACATTGAAAAAGGAGAGCAGACCGCTCGTTCTCCAGATTTGCTGTGGGTGATAGCATCAGAGCTGCTCTCTTTAGTGGCACAAATATCTTGGCTTTCCTGTTTGCACTTGCAGAACAAACAAGTTATGGGTGACTGAGCTGGAGCCTATACTGCCTAATGCAAAAACATTGCTGTTTGCTGAGTTACATTGTCAACAACAGTCTATACACAGAAGAAGAGGTGGAAAAACCAATTAAACCAATAAACCCTATTGCTCAAATCATGGGTGAGTGGCTGTAAGAGCCGGCTGGACCTGGCACCCTCAGTGAAGGGACTTGCCGTTATTTTTGAGTCACCTCTGAGAACGTACCCTCCTGATCTGACTGAGGCTTTGAAATGCAGTTCTCAAGGTTTTACTCATCTTTCACAGCATTTCCTCAAAACCTTCCCCCAGCCTTGGCTTGACACTGAAGAACCTTGTCTGAAATCAAAAGAACGCTGGAGTGATATTTTCAGTGGTTTTGATACCATTTTCAATACCAACACGGTGGAATTAAAACCAGCAGTAACTTCACCTGCCCATGCTGAGCAGCTTTCACAAAATGTAATGTGGAGTTCTGTGTCAAACTGCCATTTCCCCTAATTTCAAAATGTTTCTGTGTCACTGAACCGATGCTATCGTGCTAATTTCTATGGTAACTATCTGGGTTTTGACTATTTACAGCCTTTCACTGATATTTCTTACTGGGAAGCTGGTGTGCCCCTGCGCACAGGTTTATGGCCTCACCTTTGCACCTGCCCCAGTCCACCCTTACTGACAGACCCAGGTGGGCCCCAGTTTGCTCGGAGCTCTGTGAACCTGGGTTCCAGCCGAGCAGGGTAGAGTTAGAAAACACAAACAGCAGGGGAGAGCATGGTTTGCAAGCACATCTAGGTTCCACTGAAGTCTATCAGATGTTCCTAAGTCACTTACGAGCTTCAGAAAACATTACTGAAAGAGACTCATCTCCAAGCGTGCTGAATTATGCCAGCTATCACTTATTCTAGCTCTGATTAATTTCTTCAGTTTCCGCAGGAGAAATAACAGGCTTTGCAGTTGATTTCTCTAGCCTGTGGCTTAGTGTTTCTCAGCTGTTAAACAACCACCATAGAAAATCCCTGTATCCCAATGTGAGGGTGAGGATTAAAAAGCATGTAAAATACTTGCCACCTTTGGCAAGTGCCAATGACTGACTACAAAGATTGCGATTGCTTGCACTAGAAATACTCTTGAAAGGTGGCTGTCTGGAAAAAATCTCCACTGCAATTTGATGCCTTCGATTCTGACCAACAGGCAAACTGCTGGTGCTAATCAATATTTTTGGTGGCATATTCCATTCCAAACAAAGACTGAAGATTGTTCAGCTTACTGGTGAAACTGCTTTTTGGTGCTCTAGAATAAAAAAGCAGTGCTCAGACTCTATTCATTGGAGCATAAAGATTTTCCCTCTCCCAGGTTATCTGAACTTCTACCTTGTGTCCTCTGGGGAAAGCAACTGTAAATCACAATGCGAAACAAATGACTTGGCTCAGTAACTGCAGCCTTCAGTCCCTCTGTGGTTTCCATTACAGAGAAGGAGAAGGAAGAAAATGAAATTTAAGTCAACTTGCTCTGATAAAGAATGGCATTAATGAATCAGTTCTAGCAGAATCAGACTGCTTTCTCAAAGTACTGCAACTTGGTAAATTATCCCTTCTAACTCCTGAAAAAAATGCAATTGGATACCACCTTTCTTTTAAAACCAGATAACTTCTCCCATCTGTGACCTGAAGTCTTGTCCTTATTCTGTGAAGAGCTTTGCTCTTCCAGGAAACATCTGTAAAGTTTTTGGATCTGTTTTATCAGTTGAACTTTCTATTACATTTTCCCTTTTAGGATTACTTGTGTGGTCAGTTTCAATTTCTCAGCCGATATTGAAAACAGAAACAAAAGACAGGCCTGCAACTAAAGCAAAGTTATTTTGCAGCTGAAGCAAAACCTCAGTTTTATTCCTGGGCTTGTCTTATTTCCTTCACATGATTTTGAGTTGGTATTTTTCTCTTTGCTCCTATTTTTGTAGAGCTATGAGGACCTCCCAGGGATGCTGATGCTCACTGCAGTCACTGTTGCAGTCTGAGCTCACATCTCAGGCCAGGTCTCTGTAGGCTCATGCTCTGTAGGCTCGGAAGGCTCTGACCACCAGGTGTATGCATACCTGCTTTGAACTGAGACTCCTGCTCAAAGCTAGTGCCTTTTGATCCCAAATCAGATTTCCTCCTGATCCTTCTGTATTAGCTGCATCTCTCTCTGCTAACATCAACAACATAAATCAGCCTAAAGCAGTTTTACTAGGTTTACTTCTACGTTTGTTATTTTAAAGTGCTTTTGGTACATAAATAGATTTTTTTGGTACATAAATAGATTGCTTTGGCCTATGTTACCCTCTGTTTGGATTCAAGGAACAGCCCTTTGACTTTGCAAGAGACCAGACTACAGCTTAATGTCAAAGGGAAGAATGCATTTAAGGGGGAGCATGAGATCAGCACAACCAAACCCACAGCCAACAGTGGGTGCCTGTGATTCAGACAGTGGGTCCATCGCTGCACGACTAAAGGCTCTGAAATCTCTCTCTCTTGAATCTGTTCAAACAAACCTAAGCTCACGCTTCTCTGTTGATGATTACTGCTTTGTAGGGCACATGCTAATTGTTAGATACCTCTTTGCTAGTATTTATCTTCAGCTGCTGTGTTTGCTGACTTTAAGGGTGTGGTAACTGTAAGCCACAGCAGTCAAACCACAGATCCCAGGAAAGAGAAAGACAAATTGCTATTAATTTCTCCATTTTACACTCTGTAAAGCACAGGCAACACCTGTGCTGCTTCCACAGTGTAGGCATGTGCAAGACCTCTTTCAACAATCTGCATCTCCTTTGGCTAAAGCCTGCATTGGGTGAGGTTTGGAGCTGTAATGTGAAGTAAACCAGAACAATAATCACAAAAGCTAGAAGTTTTAGTGGGTCCTTTACTGTCTTGGTGTTAACCTAAACTTCATAACTAGCATCTCTAATATCTTATACCACTACACCTCTGCTGATTTTAATATAATTACACTATTCTGTAAAAAAACAGTGTGGTTTAACGAAGAGTAAACTAGTGTGTTTCAAATACGGAGCTGTAATACCTAGGCAATGAGCTGTTTAGGTACGGTTTCTTGCCTCCTATTATCACCCCTAAATGAGGCAATAAAAGATCAAGAACACTCTCCTCCGCCATGGTTCTAGTGAAAACTCAATGAATATAAAAGGATAGAAAAATGCCATACATATATTTTAGATATGAAATGCTTCTTTTTGAAACTTTTAGCAATCTTTGGAAGGCCAGACTACAGCTAAGAGCTTGACTATTGTTGTTTGTTAAAGAAAGGATGGCTTGAAAGGAAAATTACACGTTTATAAAACAGGGAAGAGGCCGAGATGTTGTTCAGCAGGGTATAAAGCAAGGAAGCAATAACGAATTGACCTGCTGCTGCTTGAGAACTGTGCCTCAACTGCAGCACGCTAAAGCTGCCCAGATTTATAGATGCTCTACGAACCAAGTCAGATCAGCAAGCGGAAAACTACTGAGAAGAAACTCTGGGGGAGTTTCTAGGAAAGCCGTGTGCACCCCGCTAGGGGTTTTTGTGGGGTCGGAGGAGGAGTGCAGGCTAACAGCACGGCCAAGCTCCTGAGGGGCTGCTGGCATGCGGTCTCCATGGCTTTACACCCGAGGACTCGTGAGCCCCCCTCAGGCTGAGGGGCCTGGCGGAGCACCCGACTGAGGGCCGGGCAGGGTGTCGCAGCCGGGGCACCTGCATGTGGCCGAAGTCGGTGACGCCCATGGCGGGCAGGCTGCTGCAGGTCACCAGGACGAGGCGGCGGCCGGTGATGCCGTTGGCTCTGAAGCACTCCTGAGGGGAAGCGGAGCGGGCAGCGGGTCAGCCGCGGGCTCACCCCTCCCCTCACCCCTCACCCCTCACCCCTCACCCCGGGCCGCGCACCTCGTACTGGGGGAAGCCGAGGCTCGACACCCACTCGGCCACCTCCGCGCTGCCCCAGCGCAGGGCGGGCGGGGCCGCGGGCTCCATGGCGGCCGCCGGGTGCCGCCGGGCCCCGTTCCCCCGGCAACCGGCGCTTCCTGCGGCCGCCCCGCGCCATCGCGGCCCCGGCTCCGCTCGGCTGTTTCCGGCGGGGCGCTTCGGCTCCGCTCGGCCGTGCCCATGGCGGCCGCGCCGCCCGCAGCCCCCCAGGGACCGCGGTTCGAGCCCCCGGGCGGCCTCAGCGGCGCCTCAGGTACGGGGCGGGGGCGGCGGGCGGGGGCTGAGGGCGGTGCGGGTGCGTTTCCCCTCGTGTCTGAGCGCCCCGAAGCGCTGCGGGGTTGTTCCATCTCGCCCTGTGTTCTCTCTGCGGTCAGGAAACGAGGATGCAGCCCCACGGACGGAGCCTGAGGAGCAGCCGGGGGAGCCCTCGGAGCCCAGCGCCTCGCAGTGCGGGTAGGGAGCCCCCCGGGCTGCGGGCCCTTCGCCCCCGCCTCGGCACACCGCGGGGACTGTCAGGGTGGGGAGGGGGGACGGGACACAGCCGTCGGCGCTCAGGCGGTGTATGCGGGAATCAGTGCTGGGGGGGCTGTTCCTGTAGGCGTCAGCTTGTTACAAAGCCTGCAAAATAGCCAAGTGCAGTTCGTGCCTCACCTCTTCAGATCCCAGGCTCAGTCAGGTTGCAGGGAGCGCCGGGGGGTTTGTATTCAGCGAGAACTAAGGGGCTAATGAGCTACATCAACTAATTCCGCAGGAAATCTGCCCTGCTCTCACTGAAGGACAACTTAATAATTAAGCATTCCCACCCTGTATGGTTCTGGTGAAAGCTGAGCTAGAAAATGCATCTTACTGGTTTTCATTTATTTTTTTGACAGTGTTGTTTGCTTTTTCTTCATCACCCTTCGTCTTTCACCTCACGCTTCCCTTCCTGCTGCTGATCAGCCTCCTTATCAGCCGTGGGGCTCGTCATTACCTGTTGGGCAGGTGGTGCTTGTGGCCAGCCTGCTGGCTGCAAGCACAAGCACTGCGTGCTGTGGAGTTGTCACTTACCAGCATGCATGTGTTGCATGTGGCACGATTTTAGAAATTTGCAAGTTAAATTTGTCAGGCAGAAGATCACACAATTCATTAAATAACTACCTCATTAAGAAAATTCAGAAAAAATCAGCAAATGACCCTAGTTAGTAAAATAGCAGCTTGATGTCATCTTGGCTTGATGCACATGATATTGATATTAACTTTCTTGACTCCAAATGTGTTCCTGTATCACTCTTTACTATGTCCTCTAATTTTCTTTAAAGAATGAACGTAGGCTGTGAGCAGAATGGCCAAAGTAGATGCTGGATACTCATGAAAGTTACCTGATTGTGTAAGTGGAATCTCCTTTGAAAGGAAGGGTGACGGTCCAAAAGGGTTAATTCAAGAGGAATTGGCTGAACATTTTATTTGTGGATCTGCTTACAGAGATTGTACATTCTCCCAGTCAGAATATAGATCTGGGAACAAAAGTCACATGTGCCCTGTGCTGGCCACCTGTACAGATGCAGCACGGAATATCTTTGAGTTGAGCTGCGATTAAAAAAAAAATAAAATTAACTGTTCCAGACTAGACTGATAGTCTGATCTTTTGTTAATGAGAATATTTGTCCTTTGTGAAAGGAGAAATTTGAGGAAATACATACGTAGTTTTCATTACTTCTGTGTTCTCACACTTACGATCCTTCAGACAGAGGCAGTTTACAGTAGTCTTGTGGTGCTGAGAGAAGGCTGAACTTTTCAAAAAGGAAACTGTTACTAAAGACTAGGTTGCTTCTCGAGGAGGTTTCGCATAGTGTCTAACAGTATGACAGAGAAGACTTATTCTGGCATCCGTTTGAGTTAATTTGGGATGACAACTCTTTCCAGTTATATACAACATGCAGGAAGTTGTTTTTTAAACAGTCATTTAGAAAAATCTTCACAAGAGAAAGAATGTCAAGGATGTTGTTTCCTTTCTTGCTCATTCGTTTACTTCTTTGTACCTTTCTTTTTTGTTCTGACATGTCCATCTCCTCTTGTCACAGTGCAGATCTTCGACCTCTTGTGCTGTCCCTGTATGACTTACGGCTTGCTTGTCTGTGTAGCATATTTGCACGCAGCAGAAAGGGACCTGTGTGTTCTCTGTATTTCTTGGGATTGCTAATGGGAAAGGTGTGACGGACCACTTAAACTGAGGGCATTTTCGGGATGGCTGTCCAAACTGTTTCAAATCCTTTTGTTAATCCAGCTGGCCTTTGTTGGAATATGCAGATGTCAAGTAGTAGCTGGCGCAGCAGAAGTTGTCCTTTCTTGAGCAGAAACAGTTACTGCTGATTTCTGTGCTTCGTACAGTGTTAGTGAGTTCCTCCTGTGGAGATGAGGGCAGAAGTGGGGTGTCGGGGGTCTCTTTGCACAGGTGGTGGGTGCTGACCGCTGGAAGCTGGTTGTCTTCTGTCCCCTTGAATTCCCATTGCAGAGTAGAGTGACCCCTGTCACGGCTGAACTCTGCCGCTTGTGCCCTGGGTGTAAGTGCTAAATTGTAGTGCTCTCTTCCTCCGAGAGGTCGCAGATTAGGTCGCCTGTGAGTGTGGGAGCGACAGAGGATTCGAA
The DNA here is from genome assembly GCF_963932015.1 of Anas acuta. Taxonomy (NCBI): domain Eukaryota; kingdom Metazoa; phylum Chordata; class Aves; order Anseriformes; family Anatidae; genus Anas; species Anas acuta. The sequence continues at coordinate 23,053,976 of NC_088983.1, forward strand.
GGAAGAAGGTAGCACTTCGAAGGACCAGGAAGCAGCTGAACTAGAAGAGAAGCTGCCTGACCAAACCGAGCCCACCAAAGAGGTAAGTGGGGGTTTCTTAACTTGAACAGAAAGGAAAGAGGTGCAGCAGTATTTCTTCCACCCTACTGCTGTGCTTAATGACTGTGGGACAGAGGCGTGTGTCTTTGGCTAGTCCTTACTTCCCTGCAGTTTTTGGCTTGCTAAGGCTTCAAGGTTATTTTCACCTTCTGCATCTTGTGTGGGTGTTTTTGGGATCCCCTTCTTGCAGATTTATGGGAGAGGGAGTTGAAGGGAATCTGCCATCTTTCGTTTCTTTTGGTGAGCAGCCAATTTGTTTGCACTACAAATACATTTGGGAAATACTTTGCAAGTAGCATGCAGCTCAGGAGCTGTGCATTTTTATGCATTAGGAGAGAGGGCTGGCCCTAATAAACCAGATGAACCTTTACCCAGGATGCAGTGAATGTCAGTGTGATCATGGTGCAGTCTAAATGCAGACAGAGCTGAAAAGCTCTCCCTAGAGAGGCAGTGCCTTGGGAGTGCTTTCCAAGAGTAGTCCTCTAAATCTGCAAGGCTGTTGCTTTGCTGAAAGATGACAGCTCTGAGGCAGATGCAAACATGTGCCTGCCCAGACTCCTGGGGAGGCTGAGGGGTCTGTAATTTGTGACATTAATGCAGCGTTTTTCTCCAGAGTTTATGAATTTGGTGCTGTGGAGGGGAATAATGCAGAGATGCCTCAGAGCCAGCCATTTCTTTTCAGCTGTAACAGAAGCTTCTGAAGGATCTGACTTGACTTCAGAAAGATTCTTGGATTGTTACCGAGTTGTTTTAAATTCAGCTGGACACTGTCTTACCCTGATAATCTTTGTAACTCTGTGCTTTGTGCAGGAAGCTGTTGTTCGAATGACCAACTACCACATACACCAAGGAGGAGGGGATATCGTCATGATTCAGTCGGATCACACTGGTGCTGTGGATATCCTTTCAGCTGAGCTGGAGACTGCAGACCTCCTTGGGGAGCAGAGGAAAGGTGAGGCCTGAAAGGACGCCATTTGTCAATGACTCTGTGGGCACTTTTAAAGTGCCAGTGCCTGCCTTGGCCAGAGAAGAGCAGAGGCTGTGTCGGAGACACTGCTGACTCCTGCTGGAAGTGTGGGTTCTTGGCTAGTGTTGTGTGAAAACTTCACATCTGCTTCTGGGAGCAGGCTCCAGAATAAGAGTCTTATCAGAAATAGCTTCACTGTTTTCATATAACAGTTTGTCAGTAGTAAAAAGTAAGATGAGCTGCTGATCTTTCTCCCTTGTCTCAGCTCAGCCTCCCCCTCTGGCTCCACCCACTACGTGGACCATGGGGAAGATGAAGGAATTCAAAACCAAGATGGGAAAGGAGAAGAATGCTAGGATGGTGGTGAAGCGAGGCGAGGTGGTGACGGTCCGTGTGCCAACCCATCCTGATGGGAAACGTCTGTGCTGGGAGTTTGCTACAGACGACTACGACATTGGATTTGGAGTCTATTTTGACTGGACCACTGTTACCAGCACTGCCATTACTGTTCAGGTCAGCGAATCCAGTGATGAGGAGGATGAAGAGGAGGAAGAAGAAATTGAAGGTTGGTGCAGAGCTCATGAGGATTGATTTTTGGCACTTGTTGCCATGCTGCTGAGTGTCTTTCAGATGCTGTAACTTCCATCTACTTTGCTTACCCAGACTGCTTATCTCTGCAGCCTTCTGGGTTTTGGTTAGGCTGTAGTGAGAAAGCATTTAACCCTTCCTGCTTCAGCATATGTGAGTGGCTGCTGTTCTCCAAGAACATTCCTGAAATCCAACAAGCCAAAAAATAAATCAGAAATCACTTGTTCAGCTTCCAGCCGATAATGAGATTAGGGTCTGAAACTTTAACTTGAGTGTTTTGCTCAGCCTCTGAGGCTGAGAAATTTCTGGTGGCAGGTGGGAGCAAAAAGGTTCTTCTTTTTTTTTTTTTTTCTTTTCCCAGTATAGCAGGAGCTCCTGTTGACTGCATTTCGGAGGACTGCTGCCTGTGTCCTTGTAGCTGTGAAAAGCATGTTACCTATTCTTTGTCTTAAGCATATTTTTGACCAGTGCAGCTGGGGGTTTGTTGTCTGAAATTAATCTTGCAAGTTCTCCAAAGTACGTAGGTTCTTATGTGAGGAGTTTATTCTTGGAGAAGTGAATCCAGGATGTACAAACACTGTGAGGTTATAGCTAAGACCTTCCCTGCCTTTCCTTTGCTCCATGTCCGTATCAGTGGACCACTTTATGGAGTCCCTGTTGTGACACGTGTAAAAGGAGCGAGCTGTTTAGAAGGTAAGACCAGGGAGAGGAGGCCAGGCTGGCAGGCAAGTGCATGCTGTCTTCCCAAGAGAACTGTTTCTCAGCACGTCCTTTGCCATGGTAAGGAAAGTGGGTCTTTGTTAGCAGTATTGGCAGAGAGCTCAGGGCAGACACTACGTGTAATGCTATCGTAGTTAGCTCTCCATATATTTGTGTGTCTCTGTAATCTGGTCTTATCTTTTTCTGGACCATCTAGTAGATTAACAGGCTCTGTCCTACTTCTCCACTCTTTCCCACTCAGGACTCGCCCCTGTTGGAGATGTGGAGAGGGGCTCCAAGAGCTACCTGCGGAACCGCTACGGAGAGATCATGCCTGTGTACCGAAGGGACAGCCACCGGGAGGTGCAGGCAGGCAGCCACGACTACCCAGGCGAGGGCATCTACCTGCTGAAATTTGATAACTCCTACTCTCTCCTCCGCAATAAGACTCTCTTCTTTCATGTCTATTACACTAGCTGAAGGGATGGGAAGGGGCAGGGGTGGCAGGCAGGCAGTACTGAGCATGGCAGGCTGCCACCCAGCCCTGGTACTCCCCGATGGGCACTGCTGTGTGACAGAACCAAGGCACAACTCTGCCACCTCCTCTTCAGACACAACCTGGTTTCTCCTCGCATCCTCCTTCCCGGCTGTCCCAGTGGAGAAAGGTGGCTGTGACTCTGGTTGTCCGTGGGCAGCTGTTCTTTCTGTAAAACTTCACAAGTCCTGCTCTGTGCGGGCATGCGGCTGGGCTTTGTTGGAGCCAGTAAATGCCTGGAGGCCAGGTTCAGGTGGTCACGGTTTCGTTCTGTTGCACTGGTACGAAATGAAGTCAAAATATTCTTGATATGTTACTGTTTTGTAAATAATTCTTTAGACTCTTCTGCTGCATCTGGATCACTAGAGGGCAGCTGTCAGCTGCAGTGAGACAAAAGCATGGCTGGCTTGGCTCCTAACCACTGATAATGTTATCTCCTGCCACCACTAATGTCACCAGCAGCCAGTGCTTCCTTCATCCTCATGGGAGGGGATGCAGCATGGCCAGTGGCAGCCAGTGCTGGTGGCCAGGCCGTGCTAACAACAGCCAGCCCCAACCTCCGGTCGGGTTAGGAGTTAGGTGTGGGAGCTGGGGAAGAAGGTGCACAACCAGAAGTCCATGGGAAAACTTTCCTATGGATTAAAAATTGGATGTTTCAGCTGTTGATTAGAGGGATATAAAAGTTATGATTAAAGCTCCAGTGACCACCAAAAGATTTTTATTTTTTTTTCCCCTCCTGTAATCCAGATGTAAAACAGAAGAAATGATTTACTGCTGTGTTGAGTAATTACAAAACGGCTAGGATACAACCAATAAATATACAGGAAATGTTTCTCAGTAGCAGCATGTTTGTTCGCTGGTATTGCTGCCAGCTGGATAATAGCATATGTAGCAAGGAAAATGCTCCCCAGGGAAGTGTAGTTTGTCAGCTGCTATTTCTGTTACAAAGGTATTGTTGCAAACGAGTATCTCTGCTCAGAAAATCAAAAGGGATGGAATTTAACCAAACCTTTCTGTAAACCAGAATCAGCTAGGCCGTTGCAAACCCTGACCATGTGGTAAAGGATGGAGTTCCTTGCCTGTTTTGGTGGCTAGCGATGGCACTAGTAATCACTGTCTGCTCGAGTATTGGCAGAGCTGAACAAGGATTAAGTTAATCCTTCGGAGATTAATTTTAAATCACATTTATCTGTAAGTGGTGTTTATTTTACTACTTTTAACTGAAAATCATGCTCTTTTTAAGAATACTGCTGTATTTACATTTTGATACCTCTTTGCAGAGACACAAAATGGCTGTTTGCATGGTGATTCTGGTAGAGTTCTGAGTTTTATTTTTAAATCCTCCAGGTAAAGCACCTCTACTTGGTCCATTCCTTCTATTGAGAGGGAACAATGGACAAAATGATTTTTGGGTAGTTAAAGCCAAAGATTTAACTCTCCTAGGAGGGCTGCGTATTTCCTATTCAGGCTATATGGTAATGCTGTGCAATTTGCTCTATATTCAAGCTCTTCTTTTTACTATCTCTGCTTACTTTTTCACTACCCCAGAGCATTTAGGAGGTCAAGAAGGTGTGAGAGAGACGTTAACAGTGGAGCAGCCCGAGCTGGGAGCACAGGAGAGTGGAAACCAGAAGACTGGTTGGACCACAATTACTTTCAGGGTGAGCAGGCAGGGAGCAGGGCTGATCAGGGTAAGCAGCTGAGCTGTTGCCACTCTGGGCCCTGTGATGGGGGGAAAAGCAGTCGCCTTTCTCAAAGGAGAGAGAGAACCTGGCAAGAGGGGAGCTGCAAAGCTGCATTATTCAAGTAGAGGGAAGCATAGGACAATCTTACAGGGAGGTAGAACAGTAGGATTTGGTATCTGCCAGAGCAAGGTGATCTTTCATTTAGCAGCCCAGGGAGGACTGTTCCTTCCTTTAGCCCCTCCTGGGGAGACAAAGGACCATGCCACAGCCTTTGTACAGCACTTGAGTCAGGCCTAAGCAACCTGCATAAGGTTCTCCCCTTTTTTCTTCTGTTGCCTATCAAGTTCTTAGACACTAAGCAGAAGATGGCAGAAAAGACCTTGCAGTCTGCCTGCAAAAACGACAGTGTCACCCCACTTGATGACTGCCTTTGGTCCTTTCTGAAATGATCTGCAGGGTGCTGTGTGCGCTTGCTGGTTAATGTATGAGGCACTGTCTGGCACCTGATCCGCTTTCCAATTAGGATTTTTTTTTTTATCACAGAAGGAATTTTGACCTGTACATACATTAGATTTTCTAGAATTATCGACCCTCAGTTACACAACTTAATCTGTACTAGCGGGTTATTACCACTAAAGAACTGTTGCCCCTATAATGTGGCCTCCATGTTGCTAATTCACAGCCGCTTTCCCCCCACACCATCTATATTTTGCTTATATCACGATTAAAATACATTGTGTCATGTTGTAAGAGGTTAATAAGGCCTGCCTCGCTACCCGTTCTGACTGCTTACCGAAACAAATACTATGTGCAAGTTATCAAGGTATTAGTTAGTGGTTTTAGTGAAGATAAATTGCCTCGTAGGTGGTGGTCCTATTGCTCAGTTCTAGCTTTCTGAAGCATGGGACAACATTTTAATGAGGCTCAGGTCACTTGTTTGGAACTGTCCCCATCTCCTAGTCCCACTGACCTAAGCTTAACAGTAGCATTGAATACGGTACGTCATCCCAATCCGTATGTGCCTGTCCTGCAAACACTGTGCCCATAAAGAGGCCTGCTGCAGTGGAACTGAAAGTGCTTGCTGTGTGTGATTTTGCTACTTCTGTTTCCCAGATGTATCTGGTATCTCTTAGGAACACAAAATAGTTTTAGACATGGAATATTTCATCTGCAGGAAACAGAAGCTTCACAGTTGTACAGGATAATTGTTCTTCATTTATTCTTTAATTTCCACATTACATGAATATGTTGTTTCTCAGGTATTCAAATATCATTCATTATCCAAGTGACGACTTCTCTTTGGAAGGATATGTAGTCTTTATTCATTTTCTGATAAATTAACTAGCTTGGCTGTATGGTTAGTGATTAACAGCAGCCATTCTTATTCAAAATTGAACCCACAGTTGGTTCAAAGAAATAATTTTATTTCTCATGTGTCTTTTTTTCTGCCTTCTGTGTCTCCTGGACTTGTATCTAATCCTGCTATCTGCTGAGGCAGTGATGGAAGCCCTTCTTATTTTAATTGGAGACCTATGGAACTAGACCTTGGGTCTAGAAAGAAAAATTAATTTAAAAGGCAGTTGCGCTTCAGAGAGGGAAATTAATCTTCAAGAAAGGAAAGTTTCTTATTTTTCTCCTGAAGGAAGATTTCAGATCAGTTTTAAAAAATGTGTTTCTTCCAGTAGATTGTGTCTAGAAATTCAAAAAGCTCAATTAAGGGATAAGCTTCCTTTGCATTTTGCAACCAGTCTTTTTTTTTTTTTTAAATTGGGTTTGCTTTTGTGAAAGCATAAAATTGTTTTCCATTTTGTTTCGAATATAATTTAGATCTAAAAATAAGATATGGGTGTTCAGCCAGAGACATTAGACAGTCCTGTAGCATAGGACTTGCATAAAAATTAGGTTGTATAATTGTTTATAATAATTGTTACAATCTGTTGGACATTTTTTAATGTCAAAGAAGGTCATATGTTAAGTTTCCTCTTATTTTGCTCCTTAGCAGTGGTGTAGCAGCAGGAGTTTAAAATGCATGCATTTCACTGAGGACTGAGTTAAAACTGCTTAATTAGAGACCACATTACTGACTGAATTTACTCACAAACTCTTTGGAGGCCTTCAGTGTGGATTCATGTAAAAGATTATTGGTGTCAGGCATAGGCTAGTTGCAAGTTAAGGTTTGGGACCCATTTAATAGTTACGTAAATTAATATTGCTAAAGAGCCGTTTACACAAACAGATAAGATGAAAATGTATGCTTAAATCTAAGGAGAGAAAGAGCTTAATTGACTGACTTATGGTGCTGAGATGAAAGTTGAGTTACTATGCAACTCGGCCTAAAAGGTAGCCACGCTCCTTTCTTTCTGGCTCCGTCCTGTGCACTTGTCTGCTTGTAACTGTGTGCACGTAACTGCGTACAGCCTGCAGTGGGGCCAGTTGTTGTGCTGCTGGACCCGGTGGGGTGGGCTAGCCGTGACCCTTGTCACACGTCCAGTTGCTGAAAGAAGTACTCATTCTTGTGAGCTGAGAATTGGGGTAGAGAATGAATCCCTAAATGAGTGTTTTATTTCTTTTAACTCCACTGCTTATACCCTTCCTCCTTGTCTCTACCCCAACTAAAGCCACTCTATAGAGGATTTATCACAAGGTGCCTTAGGAGCAGGGAGCATGTCTGAAATAAGAGCCATAGATGTCATTAAGCCAAGGGGTTTCTTCTCCCTGTTTCTCTGCCCGTTCCAGTAGAGGGGAAGCACTCCACACAAGTAGAGGTCAAGCAAGAGAGCCCCAGGAGGCCGTTCCTGGAGATTTAAGCTGTCTGTTAGACTGCCTTGTTGCTGTAAGATGGTAGTAAAACTGTGTTTGAGTTTTCTGGCACCATAGGATCTTTGCCTTTGGAAATCATATGCTGCTGTCAGATACTGGGGAACACCAGAGGACTACTCCTTTTGATATGCTGATGCTAAGCCTGAGGACCAGAAAAACACTAGATAGATAGACATAGATAGCATTCATTGTGGCCATTCACCATTTTCCCTAAGAAGCATCTGAATTCAGTACTGAGGGGTGTGTGCTTATGTGTACTGAGACCAGATGAGAGACCAAAGCAACACAACACAGGTTTTTTGATCTCCCAGTGGGAGAGAAATTTCTCCAATTCTCATATCTGGGAAAAATATCATATGTGATGATCAATGTCATGTAGATGTAGCAGAACATCTGAATTAGTAGAAGGGAAAACTGTGAACTGATCTTGTTAAATACGTTAGCTAATGGGACTGTGAAAGAAGTCAGGAGTTAAGCAGGAGTCAAAGTGGTAAGTCATCTAAATAAGTGCATTTGTGGTATATACAAACTAACTCTAGGGCTTTAGAGTGTACATCAAACTGCAGAGTTCAAACAGATCTTGCTAGGAGGAGAATTTTCTGTGGGAGTTATTACACATTTGCCTCCAAAGAGTCTCTGGCATCTTATTCTGAAACACTTGTGCTGTTGCAGCTGAAGACAGATCATCAGCCTGAGTGAACCTGACTCCGAGTGAACCTGACTCCACTCGACATTTCTGTATTCTGTTCTGAATTTTACATGTTGCTTTCTCAGAAGCATCATCACAATAAATACGTACCTTTTCTCAGTTAGGGAGAGGAAGACTTCTGTGATTTGTTGGTTAGGGTTATCTAGTTTAAGCCATCTGGACTGGTGAGTCAAGTCCCTTACATAAGCTGGATGCCAAAGCACTAAGTTCAGAGCTAAAGAGGCTTTGCCAAGTAAAAACCTTGAAGTTTAGGAACTGTTCTCAGAAACTAAACAGTTGGTGATGATCTCTGTGCAACCTCCATGATGCCCAAGTGACTAACTGCTCACCTCAGGGTGAAACAATCTGCTCTCAACTCGCTGCTCCAGGCTGCTAGCACAGTCTTTCAATGGAGAGTGTCTTGTAGCCGGTTGTGCTTTTTTTTTTTTTTTCTTCCCCCAAATGTATATTCTTGTGAATTGTAATGGTTGTCTGTAAGTCCTTATTTATGTGATATATTTATGATGTCCTGTAATCTCAAAACTGAGTTCTCTGCACCAACCTGTTGCTTTTCATCTCTTCCCCAGAGATGAGTTTTAAGTGGAGAACAGGATATTTTAATGAGAGGTGGCACTGACTCTCTCTTGCTGAAGGGCACATGTGAAGATATATTTATAGTGTGCTTGCATTCCTTCTAGGCTTGGTTTGTATTGTTTATATTTAATGTGTTGTGGCTGATTTGTAATAGTATATTGGAACTTATTCCCTTTAAATAAACTTTTCACTATGCAATCATTCCTCTTGTCTCCTGTTGAAAGCAAGTGAATGTCCTCATATGAGAAACCAAACTACAGAATTTCCAACAAAACATGAACGCAATAAAACTTCTATGAGCAAAGAAGCAGTAGCTATTAAAGATATACTTTGGAGTGTAGCAAACATTCAAGTTGCAAATGGATAAGAAAATGTTCTGTTGTCAGCTGGTGGTTCTGGCTTTAGCCAGGAATTTTTCTGTCTGTTAAAATGACTGTCAGGGATTTTTTATTCTTCATATTCTCTGCAGCACTTGTGATTATACTGAATATTTGAAGAACTCGAGAGGAACAAGCTAGTAGCCAAGCTCATATAATTTTAACCAGGTAGAATTTGAATGGTCTTCCTCCCAGTGCTTAATACTGGTACTTTTCACCTCAATTTGCAGAGATCCCCTATGGCTAACTAATTAATCTGTTACTAAAGCTTTCAGTTTGAAGGTTTAAAAGCATCCTTTCAGTTATCACATACTGATTAAACTATCTAAAGAAAAGTGCCCTTCACAATTTCCTCATAACTGCTTGACCTTGGGCTTCATCTTGCTACGAAGACTGTATTTATGTAGCCTGAAGAAAAAATCTTCAGAGAACACCTCCTGGTCAAAATGAGAAATGAGCTTTAGCCATCTTTTCTCACTTGTCTTGTTTTAAAACCCCTTGGGACAAGAACTGCAGAAGTTCAGATGTCTTTGTTCTCATCCTGTGTTTGCCTGGAACTTTTCTACAAAATAATTGATGGGCAGGCGCAATCATACAGAAAGATGATCAAAGGGATAGATGACTGCCAAGTTACACATTTTGTCTGTTCTATTTATTTATTTATTTTAAAGAGCACATAAAAGAAGCAGTGCTGAAGCTATTTGATAACCATTAGCTCACTATGAATCTCTGTCCTCTGTCATGGCTCAGGCATTAGACCAAGAGGACAATGAAGCAACTTGGTAGGGATACAGAGAAATTATGTGAAATTTAACAAGGTTAGTCATTTCCTTTCCATGTTTTTTTTTTTTTTTTTTTTTTTTTTTTTTTTTTTTTTGTGGTTGGACTGCAGCAGGAATGGTCTGAGCTCATGAAGCTCAGCAAAGGTCTCATTTGAGTGGGCTGGGTTGCCCTGCCTGGAGGCCACTCTCCTTTCCAGGTGTGTGTGGGCAGCGTTGTTCATTTGCTGAAGTCTTGTCACTGATCTCAGTGTTGTCTGGTTATTGACAGTGGTTTTACACTTAGCAATGTACAAAAATACACACTCTGTAGTAAAGGATGTGCTGTTTTTGTATTATTATTATTTACTCCCATCCTGTCTTCTTTTGGTGGTAGTCCAGACTGCTGAATACAAGCTCCTCTTTTTGAAATCTACAAGAAATATTCACTGATAACATTACTCAGGAATCACAGACAACTACTCCCCAGACGGGGATGTGTGGCTGTGTAATTCGCTACAGCGAAGGACGGCGCCTGGTTTAGGGTGTGAGAGCACTTTGCTGTCCCTCCTCGTTGCCACCAGGGCATGGCCACATAAGCACGAGCAGGGACAGACGGACACAGCAGTGCTCGTTCCCCCAGTCCTGCCTCGGGGCTTTCTCCCCCAGGAGGGAGGCGGAGGGGGCTGCTGATGGCCGCCCCACGCCCTCAGCTGCGCCGCCCCTCGGCGCCTTAATGGCGGCGGCCCGCAGCCCCTCACAGCTCTCCCCGTCCTCGTCCCCGCCGCCATGCTGCCCGCCTGCCGCCGCCCCGCCGCTTGGGGCGGGTTGGGACCGGGACCGGGGCTGGGTCCGAGTCCGGGTCCCAGTCCCTCAGCGGGCGGCGGTGCCCGTCAGGGCGGCCTCGCCTTCTACGCGCTGTGGGGGCTGCGGGAGCGGCCGCGGCGGCTGGGCAGGTGCGGCCGGGCCGGGCTCCCCCCAGGTCCGGGGGCTCTGAGCAGCCCCGCTCCCTTCTGGGGCCACCTGTTTGCTTTGTCCCGACCCCAAAGCAAACCCTTGCCTTCTCTCCTACCCGCTATAAAGATGTTTCCACACCCTTGTATGTCTTTTTGAGCCTGCTGTGTACTTCTCTGTGATTTTTCTCCCTTCTTGTTTTCTCTCCCAGCCAGTCCAGCAAGATGGGCTACCAGGCTTGGCTGCCCCTGCCGCTGCCCAAGCAGCTGGTGGTGTTTGGGCTGGGGGACTGGAGCTCGTACTCCCCGGACACGAGCGTCGCCGTGGACGTGCTGGTGGCGCCGGGTGTCGGAGCGCAGCGGGTCGGCACGCTGGGGCCCACCCGCAGGTAGTGGCAGGGCTGGGTGCTGGTGGGTGTCACTGGGGTGCCCTAAAAACACGGGGTGCTGCTGGCACCTTCCCCAGGTCGCTCAGCCTGCCGGTCCTCCCAGCCTGCTGTGAGTCTTCTCTTTGCGGCTCAGAGGGAAAGTGGCTGGAGGGGCTTTGGTAAGGACTGAGGGTGGGTGTGGGTCAGGAAGCAGCTGTCCTGTCCCACCAGGGGTGGTGAGACCTTGACTTCAGTGCCATCAAGATGCTTTTTTTGGATGGGGACAGAAATGAATAGTCCTTGAGCAGTGAAGCTGTGAAGTGTGTCTTCTGAGCAGTATCAAATTCTAGGGGGAAGCGACAAAAAGGACAGGAGGTGAGGTGCCACGTCATGTTCCTCAGTGTTCCCCTTGTCCTCAGAGACAGCTGATGGGGCTACAGGGAGCTCCTTGCAGCAAACACTCCTGTGCTAATGAAAGCAGGTGCAGCAACGTACAGCCTCTGTCTTTGGGAACCACTTGGATAATGGTAGGATTTTTGCAAGCAGAGCTGGTCCTAGACAAGGTGGACCTGAGAAATGTGATTTCTACCTTCCTTGTTTTCCTTTCCCTTGGCTTTATATAGAGGAGACCAGGGACTCCTGGGGTGATTCAGGAGAGGGTAAATGCATCAGGACTGTGGGATGCAACTGAATGCCACAGGTGCATTGTTTATATTAAAGATATCACAGATGGCTGTGAAACAATCTATTTAAAATAGGAAGTCTTTTTTTAACTGTCTACTGTGAAGACTAGTTGGATAGGAGAGTGAGTACAGAACATTTCCTCTTTACCTCTTATAGGCGGTATGAGTTCCCAGACCAGCTTGTGTCTTGGTAGTGGAGTGAAATAAAATCAGAGACAGCTCCTAGTTTGTTCTGTTTCATGAGATTATATTTGTACATCTAAACATAAGCTAGTCTATAGCTTCTTGTGATATTTTCAACTTCCTTTCAGCTGCTTTGAGGGCTGGATTTTTTTTTGCCTTGGGGTGTTATTTGTGAGTACAGGAGCAAGAATTCTTCACAGTTTGGTGTTGGTTGTGGGCTGAAAACCCATGATCCCCTGTGCAGGTCTCTGGTGTGGGAAGGTGACTGGAGGACGGATATTTTTATGGCCTCCTTGAAAGAGATGGACAAAGGCAACTGTGTGAAACTTGTCCTGACTGTTGATGGACAGGTAAAAGAAACAAGAACCTCTTCTCTCCCTGTACTGGGTCACAAACCACTTCAGCTTTGCCAGCTTGGAACTAAAAACTTCATTTCCTATCCACTTATTTTTCTTCTCTTTAGTGCTTCAAGGCAGAGGCATGTCACACAGATCTGTTAATACATGTCTGTACTGAAGCTCAACTCTCTTGATATTCTAGCACTTTTCCCTAAACTCAGCTTTGCTAAAATGCTCCATGTATTGCAGCAGGCATGCCACAGGGTATGGGGTCAGTTCCAATTCTCCTCTCTCTTGGATTTGTGGTACATAAACCATTGCTTTACCATGTGCTGAAGTCCTTGGATGTAGTATCTTTCATTGTCTGGCTTTGATATTCTTTTTTTCCCCCAAAAATGTGGGCTATTCCATTGCAGGGAACCTGTCCCTTGCGGTACTTATTTTTGCTCACCCTTTGTAGCTGACAGCTAGTAAACTCAATTGTTCTTTTATTTTTACACTGCCCATCACTGGTCCTGTCGCAGCTGCTCCGAGGAATCTCCAGCAGCACGCCTGCCCGCCCGTTTCTGGTCCCAGAGATGACCCCGTCTCCAGTGCTTCCAGCTGACGATGTGCCCCTCAGTCAGGACCCGGAGGATCCTAGTGCTGTATGTGTACTCTGTATTCTTCCTCTTGTTATTTCACCCCTCCTTAGTATATGTTCTCTAACTTGAAGCTGCTCTAGCAGCAGCACTTGCTGTCATTCTCTTAGTGAAGGTCTGGTTAAGCAGGTTTTGGAGTCCAAGATTCACTTAGGCCACAGAAATTGGTTAATTGCACTCTCAGGTGAAATGCCTTTGGATGGGTTGAATTTAACAGCCTTTGATGGGATCAGTCCACTTGGCTACTCCTAGCACAGATGGCCTTCCTGCCTTTCCTCTGTGCGAGCTGTGCCCAGGGCAGCCAGCAGTCTGAAAGCAGGCCTGGCTGGGCACCTGGCAGCAGGAGGCTGCGTGGTTTGGCAGCTTGTGTTGTTGGCATGCTGCCCCGTAAGACTTATCAGGAAAGCAAGCCTGAAAATGTGAAACTAATCTCTGGCCCAGTACCAGACAAATCTGCAGTAGCCTCAGATCTTTCTCTTTGGAGCTGCTTTGACTAGCTAGGACTTTTTTTCACAGGTCAAGAGTCAGAGCTCAGCAATAGCTGCTAGAGCTCCCAGGCCTGGGAAGAAGGATTTCCGCCCACCACTGAGGACCCTGGCAGTACCCCGTGCCCTGGAGCCACCATCTGGCAAGACAGAACCCAGTGAGGCCTGGAGGGAGAGCCCTGTCTGCCCTAAGAAGCCCAGAAAAGTTTTATTTGAACCCAGAGCATCTGAGAAGGATCTTGATGCAGAAGGTAACTGGCACCTTCCAGGTGTATTTTACAGGTCTTGTCTGTACTGTCTCCTAGTACTGCTGGCAATAACTTCCAGTGCGTTTCTCAGCGCACCTCCAAGGCAAGGCGGGCTTGTCTGTGCCTTGTGAATTACTGAGAACTGCTCCTTAGTCCTGGTTAAATTGCCTGATAATTTTTTTACCTGTTGGGAAAATGACAAATAGAACATGGGGTACTCTTAGTGCCAGTACTCTGTACTATAACATAATATCTGTTACCTCTTCATATGAGTAAAAGCTTTATAAACGAGGGCAAGTATTGTTAGCCTTGTTTTACAAAAGAGGAAACTGAGGCACAAGAAAGTAATCTACCACAGTGTCCTGGGATCTAGCCATTAGTCTTTTTGTTCCCCTGCTAACAGCATACCACCACTTGGTCTGTAGAAAACATTGGTTATTATTCAAGTTACAATGACTACAAGAAGAAATATATATATTCATATATGTAAGTAGTATAATTGTACTGACTTTTCAGTTGTGGGAAGGTAGCTGCCAAGGGGTTTGGAAATGAAATCTTTAGGTTCTGAGTGTGAATTTCAAGTCAGCTACAAGGTGTGACCAAGTTTGTGTGTAACTACTTGACAATAGTTTAGTGCTTCCCATGTGAAATCACTTAACTGGGACTTGACTTCTTACAAAGACAAACGTAACTTCATCATAAAGCTGCTTCTGCTGTAGGTAGTGTGGGAAGAGGGGGGAAATGACCCTTCATCAGAGGGGTAAAATGCAACACTGACAGCATGATGTCACGTGCCTTGCTTACCTGTGTTCTGCATTTCTTCTGATGAGACTTTCTTCAGGACTTTTGGTCTTGCACCTTCTTTGTTGCTATGAGGTAGCTTTGTTGGGTGATGGAGGAAGGAAGGAAGGCCAAATGGCTCCTAAACCAGAGAGCTGAGGACTTGTGGGCTATGGCTGCTGGCTGCTTTCCTTATGGGACATCTTTGTGTTTCCTTTGCAGATCTGGCAGTGGAGGAGTTGCAAGGTGAGGATCTGTCTCATGGACCCTGATTTGTCTTTCCAGCTTTGGTGATGGCATTCCCTTTAGTGTCACAGGCCTCTCATGCTTGACTTTTTATCTCCCCAGTGATCAGGAATAGCAAACAGGTTGTGGGTATATGTTGGGTCCTCACTACGTTTGTGTAGGTGCTTCAGGCTCTCCAATATGCTTCCGTAGTCCCTTTGAACCTCAGGCACACCTCTGAGTGCATAGTCCTTTGAGACAGCGGATAAGATGTGGAACAGGCTTTGATGAAAAGGATTTTTTTAGCTTGTTCAGCAAATGGCAGGGGTTGGCATGGGAAAGGAAGAGAAACAGGGCAATAGGAGGAATATCTCTGGAAGCAGATCTAGGCTTCTGGTTGCTGTGTCTCAGGCACTGACAAGCTGTTCCTCAGTAGCCCTCCTATGTGCTCTCATGAACAGTAACACAAGGGCACAGCACAGATAAGATATCCTTCTGGGGACAGGTTCTCAGTGGGATCTAAGTCTGCCCGTGCCTGCCCATCTCTGAAGTGGCAGCCGGTTTGTCCTATATTGAGCTAGACTGCTCTCTACTAGCTCCTTCTGCTACAGATGACTCTCCAAGTAGAGCAGATTTTCCCCAAAGCCAACAGAAAATCTTCCACAGGGAGCTGTGCCTCCTGCCACCCCAACAAGAAGAGACTTGAGGCCTTTGCTTTTTCATTTCCCCCCCTCTGAGCCCTCAGCTGCCTTGTTCTCCCCAGCGAAGGGAGCTGGAGGCGCCTCTTCAGCCTGCTCCCAGCACGGTGCTCTCCCCTCCCCAGGCAGCCCCAGCCCGCGGTGGCGCCACGCCATGTGCCTCAGCGACCCGGCAATGGCTGTTCTGGTCGGCGGGGAAGGCGTCAATCAGCGGTCCTGCAAGGACGCGCTCTGGAAACTGGAAGTTGGTAAGGAGTTTGGGGCTGTCAGAGGCAATGGGATGTTAATGGGTGGATGGGAATCCAGGATGACTTGGGTGGGAGGGTGTCCTCTGGGGTCTGTGCTAAGGCAGGTGCTGGGTGGATTTGTCTTGCTTGTGAGTCACTCAGCAGGAGCATGCATCCCTTATCACCTTTCAGGTGCTGTTTCTCTTTGCCACACCCACCCTCTATTACTTTTCTACATCTCTGCTTTTATCCCATTCTTCACTGATGTCCCTTGTCCTTGGGCATCCACTGGTGCTGCAGGAGGCTGAGCTGACAGCTCAGCGCCCTCAGAGGCTGTGGGGCTCTATGTGAGAGCCCTCCAGGAGCTTACATTTGAATTCTGAGCACAGCTGGGTGATTTTTGAAGGGCAAAAGCAATAGCGCAGTTTGCAGTGTGTGTGATGACTGGTGGAGAAGTGTGAGAGACAACTGCAGTACCTTATAGCTTTCTGCACCTCATCGATCCTCTCAGCCACCTTTCTGCTTTCCACCTAGTTAGTATTCCCCTCCACTCCTTACACAGAAACATTGCTGTGTAAGTCTTCTCTAGCCCCGAGCCAAAGGAGAGGAGGAGATAAAAAGGAACAAGACCTTGAGTAAAGATTTTATGACATACTCTTTAAATCTGGAGAAACTGAGTGCATGTTCAAACTCATACCATCTGCCTGGCACTGCTTCCACAGACAGTGATTTCTGGTTACCAGTGGGTCTCCAGCAAGAAAATGCTATGCCATCATGCCTGCATGGTCACACTGCTACGTATGACCCAGACACCAAGCGTATCTACGTCTTTGGGGGCATAAAGGAAGACAAAGACTACAGCAGCATCTACATTTTGGACACAGTCACCTGGGAATGGCTTCCTGTGGCTGTAAGTACTGCAGCTCTTCTAAGATAAAAGCCCAGGAAGGGTGTCAGGTCCTGCCTGAATGTGGCATTTGGTGTGCCCATATCTGTACTCCAGCAGACTCATTCCGCTGTTGCTGCAGGCTGCCTGAGCTGCTTAGTCTTCTTGGATCTGTCAATCCCAGCTGTGCTGAAAGGCCACAGGCTTGGCAGAAACCAGGGGCTGTGCCTACAGTGAATGAAGCAAGGTGAAAAAATGGTTGCTGCAGAGTGCTGTGTCTGATGAAGGTGGTGTGTGGGAGGGACTGTGCGAGTAGCAGAGGGAAATGGCCTCTCGTTCTCTATGGTGCTATTCACAGCTGTGTTGGATACTGAGGAACTGGTCTTTCCAAATCAGCTGCCCTGAGCACAGCAGATTTCTGAGCAATTTAGATTCTGTCATGTCCTTGCAGAGGGCCATGTCAGCTAAGGACTGTCTCCTTCCTGGCACAAGATGGCTTTTTACAGAATAATCCTGGGATGAGGTCTTTCTGTTCCCTGTCTTGTTCTGAGGCAGCTGGGGTAGGAGGCCGATTTCCTGCTCTCATCAGAGCATTCTGGTGATGCAGAGTATGCCTGTGTGGCAGAGATCTGACTGGGGAGACAATCAAGTGAAAATTGAGACTTGCTGAACTCATGGCACATCGTGGGCCCCTTTCCTATAGGCCAGCAAATAATGCACTTCTCCTAACAAACCTGTGTTGGACTTTTCGCAGGCTAAAGGGAGGATGCCAATGCTGACTTACCACAGCGCAACCATCTACCGCAAGGAGCTCTTTGTTTTTGGAGGGACCTCCCATAAAATGGCATCACAGGCAGTTGGACCCTGCAGCAATGTGCTCTACGTCTTCAATCCAGAGCATGAAATTTGGTACCAGCCCATCTCAGAAGGGGAGAAGCCTCTGCCTAGGTTTGGGTGAGAGTGCTCTTCTTCCAGCCCTCCAGAACAGAGCAGGAAGCCTCTTCGCACCTAACCTCCCATCCCAGTGTAGTTTCCTTAAAACACATGATTGTTCTTCACTGTTTGCTCCCTTAAAATGGCCCTATGTTTTGAGTAATGTGCTATTAGGTATCCTGATAGGGTTCTGTGGGTTGCAGTGGCTGAGGGTAGGGGCAGGTGCAGATGGAGGGAGCTATTGCAGCTCATCAGGAGAAGCCAAGGCAGTGTGAACTAGGGCTATCACTTCTGGGAACTTGCTGAAGACACTTGGCTCACTTGTTTCTTCTTTGATCAGGCATTCAGCTACTCTGCTGAAGAACAGGCTGCTGATTTTTGGCGGTCAGAGGACTTCTCTCTACTTCAGTGACATGCACATCCTGGATCTGGGTAAGAAAGTGTGTTCCAGGTAGCCACATCTGGAGGGTCTGTTCTAAGGCAAGGACTGGGAAATGAGGCAAGCAGGATGGGAAGGCAGCATTAACACTGTAAAAATACTTAATCAGTGGAGATGGAGAATTACAGACTAAAGAAACCCTTTGTGGGATTAGAGGGGAGGGAATGGGAAAAACCAAGAACCTCCTTTTCTGGAAGACAGGTAACAGAAAAGGTAAGTTGCTGATGTGACAGACTTTTGAAGCTATTGTCTAGTTGTGAGGCTGAGAAATGCTACTAGGAGTACTTACTGGACATTTTGTCTGCCTTTTCCCCGTCTTTCAGGTTTCATGGAGTACACACCAGTCCCCTTCATTGCAGGACAGCCTTCTGCACGTTGGTAAGATCCTGTTGAGGACCCAGGAGCTCTGTCCTTTCTCTGTGATGCCAGGCTTAAAAGGTGTCTGTGATCAGACCCAGTTACGTATCTGTACCCCACTAGTCAAAATACAGTGGGTGGTTCCTCTGTGGTGGGACCAGAAATTCCTTAGCTTGTAAGCCTGTGCTTGGTGCTTATAAGGTGTTGGGGTGCAGATCACTTAGGATCCCTGGGAGTCTGCCTTTCAGGCTAGGGGAAGTTTTCTTCTGTGTTCTAATGGGACTGTATTGCCTGCTGCTTGGTCTCCATGGTACCTGGAGTATAAGAGAGGAAGAAACTCGTGTAGCAGAAATGTGCTGGTCCTAAAGAGACTCTATCACCCGCTAAAATACTGACCTAAATCAGACCGTCTAGCCTGTCATCTCATTTTGTAGAGCAAAACACAGAAGTTCTGATGGATCCTTCTGTGGTAATGAGGTGCTTTTCAGGCCTGATAGATTTCTTGACTGGTGGAGGGAAACAAACAGCTTTTTCAGGGTTACTCAGCAAGTCAGGGCAAAAGAGGACAAGAAGAAAACTTCCATTCTTTGGTTTAAGCCCCCAGTCTGCAGTTCGAGTCTACCCACCTCTGCCCATTCCTGATTGAGGCAACCCCAGCAGGTTTTGTGATAGTCACCTTTAGGTTTTGCTCTGGTCCCAGTTTTCATGCAGCTCTGGCTGTGTCGGACTGCAAGGTTCTGATCAGTGGAGGCTGCAATGCCAGGGGAGCCCTGCAGGACGCCTTTGTTTTTCGCCTAGGTAAGTGAATCTCCCTCCCTATTTCCACAGTTGACAGCGACTGCAGGGCTGCAGTGCCATTTCTGAACACCTAGTCCCATCTGTTTGTTTCACCCAATGCATTAGGAATATATTTTTGTTTGCTTGTTTTTCCTGTATTGATAGACCCTTTCTACTTCAGATACTCTTTCATGGAGTACAGTGAGCCACCATGACCTCTGCTCTGTGCCCCGAGCTGGCCACACGCTGCTTCATCTGACTTCCCCACACCTGATGGATGTAGGCAAGGAGAACAAAGATGAGCATAACCTGCACGCAGTGTTGGTCTTTGGGGGCTCCAACTGTGCCGGGACCTTTTACAATAGCACAATCAAGATCCAGCTGGACCTAGGATAATCAGAATGAGTCTGGAACTGCAATGACTCCTCACCAGCATAAAGACAAAGGTGGCAATAAATGAGTCCAAGCAATGTGGCAGTCCAAGTTTCTATATGCAGGTGAATGCTGCCTTGGCACAGGATATCACTGATTCATGAAGTCTTTCTGAATGCTGTGGGTATTGCCCTCTTAGGGCAGCTGATACAGAGCATTAGACTGGCAGAAATGCCCTGCTATATTACTGGCTTGGCACCTGGGCTTGTTTGCTGAAATTTCGGTGGGAGCTGAGCTAAGCCTGCATAGAAACACAGTCACAGGCTTCTGGTTTTCCTTCTTGACTTACAGGTTTCTGGGCTTGAATTTCTGGGGTGCTCTGAGCTCTGAAGGCCACTCAGGTGTGTGGTTTCATTTGGGATGGGTGGAATGGGACTTACTGCTGCAGGCTGGAAATTCCTCACAGTCAGAGTACCAGCAAGTTTCTGGCTTGGTGGGAAAGCAAAAAGTTTGGATTCCCTTGGGAAAAAGTTTGCAGATGAGGACTAGGAAAATGCCTAGAGCAGCGTCTAAGGATGGGAAAAGGAAAAGAATGCCATCATTTTCACCATCTGGGAGTGAGCTGTAGTCTTGCTGACTACAGCACACCTGCTTTGCTCTAGACAGACCTTTACTAATTCTGGAAGACTTCTTGCGGATATATGGAAGAGGTACAAATCAGTTGTGCCAGGCAGTAATTCTCTTGCAGGGAGTGACAGAGCTGCTGACTGTTGGCTCTCACGCCTAGAGGGACCCATCATGGGTTAGGAATAAACTCTCAGCTGTCAGGTATTAGTCCTTACTGCTCATATCCATGGCATTGAGGATTATGCCATAGCTCTGAGGCAGCTGCAAGGACAAGAGGTGTGCTGCATTAGCAGTGCACTGTGTATGCTGTTCCTTTATGTCCTTTCTAGAGACAGTGGAAAGGAGAAGCCCCTGTGTGGAATCTGGAATTGGTTTAATGCCCCTTAGATGTCTATGGCTACATACTACAGTCCAAAGCTATACAAAGAGGGCTTCTGATAAATCCATTCTGATGTTTCTGCTTTAATCTGTTTCATGGACATACAGAAGTTAGAAAAATATATTCAGAAGTAGCTGCAAGCTTTCTAGCACAGGCACAGCTTCTGTAATTCCTTGAGGCTACTTCTGCAGCAGTAAGGCTTTCCCTCTGTCCTTCCCATCAAAGTGATGGTGAGACATGAGCACAGGGCTTCTGGCTGGCACCAAGTCCTACTCAAGCTGTGGCTGTTGTCCCCTTTGCCATTCCAGCTTACTTGATTTAGTGGGTAGAAGGGCTTCAAGCTCGCAACTCTGCAGGAGTGTCTGGTTGCCGGGATGGGTGGCTTACTTTGAATGCCTCTAGCTCCAGGAGGGCTTTGTTTATTCTAGTTATTGTGGGATATGGACCCAGATCCACATTGAATCTGCAAAAGGAAGAGGATTTGTGAGGTACAATCAGCCAGCCAGTGCAGCGCTGAACAGGATAGAGCAGTGTGCTGTGCCTGCCCAGTGTGGGTGAATCTCACAGACTGGGGTGCATTTGCCTTAAGAAAAAAGATTAATTCCTGTAGGTTTAAAAATAAATGGTAGAGGAAAGTTAGGCTACTTATTTCCTCCAAGCTCAGTAGGTTTTTACATAGTGTGCAGCTTATGGTAAGAGGGCACTATGGCTTGCCAGGAAATCTTGCAGTCACTACTTGCATAGGTTTAGGCTTTTCAACAAATATAGCCAGATTACTCTCCCCCACCCCCTACCCCACATGCAGAGTAAACATAAGACAAAGAGGGAGAGAGGATGTGGGGTGCAAGCAGCCTTAGCTTTTCTAAGGACATAAATCAGGTTTCCTACAGGGACCCCTGAGAAGACAGCCCAGCTTCTTATTTCCAAGATTAGGTGCCCTTAAAGAGTACCTAAGGCTAACACTTTAGCATTAATTACCTTTCAGCATTGGCAACTTGAGGCACCAAGCACAGATCAGCCATGGAAACCTGCAAATGGAGCACAGAGAAAAGGGGTCAGTAATTACACTATCAGCCAGTAGCATCTGATAAGACTTCATAAGTTGTTTTGTTGTGTAGAGCTCATTATTTAAATGAGCTTTAATAACAGAAGGTACAAGGACAGGAAACTTACAGAAATCACTAATACAAGAAGTCATCAGCCTTTAGGGATCTTGGTATTTACCAGCTGATCATGATGACCTCAAGCACACACTGCCTCTATAGCAACCACCACTGAGCAAACAAGTCTGCTGGCAAGCTGCAGAGGGAGGAGACTAGGCTGTGTGTGTTGCATGGCTGAGAAAAGATGTGTAAATTTCACTTGTTTGCATTGCAGGAGCATCAAAAAACTCCCAACAAGATCAAGACCAGTTGAATGATAGGGCTCTTGCACACAAGCTCAGGGATGCATTCTGAAAAGACTCAGGGGTACATTTAGCTGCCTATCTGCACAAAAGATGCCCACACCATTCTCCAGGTCATGAAACTCTGGGCACCTTTTTGGGAACACATTTTTCAGCATAAGATCTCATTAACTAGTCTTTGCCCATTAAGAGCTCCACAATGCTCCTGCTGTACAATCCTCTGCATCACAGGATATTGCAGTAGCCTTCCTTTTCTGCCAGCCTTTTATAGGAAAGATCTGATTGCCCACTAAACAGGGCAGCTAAATGGAAAAGACCTAAGTGACCCTTGCTTGGAAAGGGTCAGAACAGCTTGTATGCAATTTCTTTCTGAAATCTGTCCATGATAAAACTGAAGAGACAGAGCAGGAAAATTATACAACTTGGTTAAAGCTCACACAGGACCAAGTTACAAAATTAATCTGTTTCTTGAGCCAAGCTTTGTCCCTACAACAGGACACTTTGAACTCCAAATCTACTAAGGATGAAAGATATTTAAACTGTTCCCACATCATTTAGTGGCAGCCAGTTCCCAGATCCTAGATAGAGCTGCAAATCTGGCTATGAGTGTGTTATAGGCAGGAACAAATAAACATCTTTGTAACTATTTGCAAGTCAGTAATGGCCAAAGTAGGCTCCATGCAGCTGTTTTTCCTGTGGTGTAGGCACAGTATGTAACTCCAGATACAGGATGTGGTTGTGTTGTCTCTCCACAACTAATTCCCTTTTCTAGCTTATGTAATATGCTGGGGCTTCCAGTTCTCCAGTGATACACAACACTTTCTCAGGTACTTACCTCATCGCCCACACAGTAGCGTCCAGCAGTCTGCTGCAGAACCTGTTCCAGTGCTGTCAAGAGAGGGTGCACTGGAGTAAGGTATTGAAAACTCATTTGGAAGGAACCCCAGAGACCTTTTAGACTGGGAATTGTGAACAAGAGCACTTCAGCTCTGAGCTGAGGATGAAAAAGGAGCAATCTGGGGCAGAATCCAGAAAGTAGAAAGAACAGAAATCCTACAACAGCATAGTTATGGGAGTCTACAGTGTTCTTCAGCATTTTAGTACCCAGGGTGATTTCAGCTGTTTTGGGCAATGCAGCTGAAATACTAAGAGCACAATGCGGAGATATGCGAGAGTGGGAAGGAGAAAAATTACAAAGATTCAGTCAGTTTGTATCTATCTAGAAGTGAAGATAGGCCTGTCATTTTAGCGTATGGGCGAAAGGGTTCTGAGGAAACAAAAAGCTCATTGTGAAGTACAGACATACTTGCTGAATTCTACTTGCGGAATTCTGTGGGAGTTTGCCATCAGATGTCTTTTGTATACAGAAAAAAAATCATGCCAATATTGGTTGATAGAACTGCAAAGCAAAAGCCACTAGTTTGGGAGCAGCTGGGTGAGAAGCAGAAGTGCTGTCAGCCCTTGTGCTTCAGGGTGAATCAACTGCTGCAGTGTAGAGAATGGCTCCAGGCTTTCCCTCTTCCATGCGTAGCAATGGAAGTACACTATGGACAGCATTTTTCCTCCAAGACCCTGGAGAACTAGCAGTCCTTGACATGGGATTCTGGGTAAGAAGAGCATTTTGTCTCCCAGCAGGGCAGCACCTAGCACATGTGCCTAAGGCAATCTGTTATTCTCGTTGAGGACAAAGTAGGGCCCCTGTGTGCTATACCACAGAATTTTGAAGAGTACTCAAAGTGTGGATCATTTTGGAGACAGGATGTACCTTGGAAGCCAGACGTGATGCACTTCTGAGCCCATTCTGTTTTTTTCTCCCCCATTTGTTTCAGGACGCTCAAGTTCTGTGAAGGTAAGCGATCTCCAGGTTAGATTGACTGCAGTTGGCAGGGAGGAGGGATGAGGAGGTGCCAAACCTGAGTGCCCTGCCTGAGCTCAGCCTGCTGAGCCCTGACCTCACCCTCAGTGAACGATGCACCCTGCTCACCCTCTCTCCTGGGTCTGTTCTGTAATAGCAGCTGCCAGGGTATCCTTTTTGCCTGTGCCCTTAGGGTCACTCCTTCTTCCTACAACACTGTAGACCCTGCAGTGAAACCATATGAATCACAGATACGGGTTCAGTTGTTCCTGGAAAGAACCCTGGGGTGCTGTGGGATTTTCTTTGTATGAAATCCTGTTGCCATTCACAGATTAGGCAGAGGCTAAGTACAGATTTCATTTGCTAACACACAGTCTTCAGGTCTGCCACTCTGCTGGCCAGCAGCAGAGACTGAGGTTTGAACACATACAGACTCCTGGAAATCCATCCTGTTTTTCTCATTTGTATGGATATGAAAAAGCAATACCTGGAGTGGCTGAATGCCAGAGGCAATGTGATCCGAGATCATTCTGACTTGGGCTCTCTTCTTTGGATCTTGGGGCAGGAGTCTGGGGTTAGGACGAGTGTCTTCTAAATAATGAATTATAGCTAGCTGTAATGAACAAAGAGACAAGGGGAGGTTATTGGGGAGCAGAGGAGAAGTATGCATCCTGAACACCTAGGAAAGGAGAATTTCTGGCTGGTCCAACAGAATAAAACAGCTTTCGAATGAAGTTTGTTACTAATGCAAGCAACTGCATATCCCTTTGATGTTTGGTTGGGATCTTCTGATTTGTCCCTGCTGTAATTTCCTGCAAACCCTGGCACAGCCTTCTAAACCAGACTACAAACTGTTCAGTAAGAGGTGGGATTTTGAACCAAAGCCAAGTTGAGTTTAAATAGGAGTTTCCTAGTAGGGACTACATGCTATTTCTACCCCCGAGTGGGATTCTTTTATTTATCACAAATGCTGCATGTTTTGTAATGCACAAAGGAAAGCTCTGGGGGAAGATGCATAGAAAAGCCTTCCCCTCCAGCCTGGGCAGCAGGTTAGGGTGAATGACTAGGAAGAAAGTGGCTGTTAACTCACCGACTGAGAAAGGGTGATGCCATCAATTTTCAAGGCAGGGACTTGCTTCATTGGATTCACTGCTTTAAATTCAGCAGAAAGCTGTGGAAATGAACCTGAGATTACTGCAACCAGAAATTATTATTTTCTTCCCCTTGAACCCAGTTAGCAATTTTTTTTCTTGTTTTAACCTGACTTTCCCTCGACCTCAGCACTAATATTCATGGTACATTACACTATACTGTTAGCCTACAGCAAGTTCTTGCTAGGGCTCAGGGATCGCTGCATCCACAGCCAGACTGCCTTACCTCTTTATAAACCATCAACAGAAGCTCTGGATGGGTGGTACCACAGCAGTGTTACTATTACCATTCTAGTTCTCCAACTCCATCTCAGCCTATACTGGCACATCAAGCTTCCTCATCAAGACCCTCAGACTTATGAAATTCAGTCACTGATGTTTAAGGCAGAGGAGAAAACCTGTGGTCTCCTGCAGTCATCTTCTCCTGTCTTGCATGCCAGGGAATACTGTTTGAAAGCAACTATTACAGAGAAGCAGTGTGGAATGCAGTGACTTTCCCTGTGAACTTTCTAGTGCTGATCCCAATTCTCCTAATGATCCCCAAGTTCAGCACCCCTGGAGGGACCAATAGTAGCTGTATCCTTACCTGTTGCCCCCCATCCTTCAGGAGGTTCACCGGCACCTGGTCATAGGCAATCCCTTTCAGAGCCAGTGCTAGGGAGAACACAGAACACAGCTTCAGACAGGCACACTGAGGCAAGTTTCATTTCCTCAGGGAAATGTTACCATCTCCATTTGGGAAAAAAAGAAGGCTTTAAAAGTAGAAAAGACCCTATCCCTCGAGAAAGGCAGCCTGAATCCAATGAGAAGATAGTGATCTATGAAAAAACAAGTGCAAATGAAGGACCAAAGCACTAAAGATCAGTCTTGGCAAAATACTGCATTATTCAAAACAAGCTTTGTCACTCTTTGCAACATAGCCCTTCCTGATGAGGGGCTTAGGTAGGGCAGGGGATCCAGTTTTCGCCTGCCAAATCATTTTCCAAGCTATCAGTCTAAGCAGGGTCCATTCTCAGCCCTGCTTAGCTCTCAGGATCAAGGCAGATCACAGTCTAATGCAGTGCAGGTGTACAACAGAGTGTAGGGTCCCACTAAATAATGCGGTAGAAACAGCCATCTGCATCATGTTAGCTTTACAAAAGGAGTCATTCTAACTAACTGCACAGACCAATCTCCAAAAAATACCAAGGGAAGGAAAAAACCTTCCAAAGCCCGTGAAGCACTGCTTGTCCACAGGCAAGGAACTGCTGCTGCTTCTGCCCTCTAGTTTGGAATCTGGGTAGAAGTTTGCAGAAACCATGTACTCCCCTCCCGCTTCCCACTGCCTCTTGAATGTCAGTTGGCTACAGGAGATATTCTCAGGTTCTGTGCTAAGTGGAAATCCTCCTGTCTGCTCCTACCCTTTCCCCCAGCTCGAGGTATGCTGTGGTGTTCCCTCCCACTCTAGAGAAGGTGGAGAAAATGCAATGTCACTGTCCCAGGTTCATGTTTGCTGATCTCTCAATAAGTGACTGATTAAATCAGTTAGTGAAGGGGAGGATGCTGCTGTAAAACTGGAACTTACCAATTCTCACTCTCCATGAACAGGAGCTTCGGAAATAGCCATAAAGTATCGGCTGAGGAGAGAAAGATAAAGTAGTTATATGGTGGGAATAAAAGAATATTCTAAGGAGGGCAGTGCATTTCAGGAAGTTTAAGATACAGCAGAGCAAGTTCTGCCAGAGGAGGGTGCCTTTCTCGAAGCGACCGTTCCTGTTCTGGGTGTACAGGTTGTGCCACTGCTTTTCACGCTGGCTCTCTAATTAGTTTCATCTGTTTCTAAACACACACAACCAATCTTAAAATTATCCCCTACAACGTTTCCCTCTTTGCTCCTACCAGATGCTGCTGACTGCTGTGCTGTCATGGATTCTCGAAGCAAATTCCCCAGTGATTTTGCCAAGCACCTGCACTGGGCACTTGAGTGGCATCAAATCGCTCTTCCAGCCACGGAGGGCAGGGCCAGACCTCTTCCTAAGCGAGAGGAGCTCCTGCTGCTCAGGGTGAATGCTAAGACTGCAGGCAGCTCACCTTCACCCGGACTGCAGCACCGAGGCAGCTCTCACAGGTGCTTTCACCCACCCAAGCGCTCACCTTTTCTGATGCCATGGTCACTGCGTGCAGTGTGCTCCAGGAAATAAAAATCTCCCCTCGCCTTTCCCTGTTACCTCAGCTGGGGGGGGGAAGGCTTTATGCTAAAGCCAATGAGGAGAGGACCATGCCCCCAGATCTGTGCCCAGGGCACGCAAACACAGCCAGGCAGGTTGAAAACTTTGAATTGTAGCCAGCTGCACGGGCTGTGGGGCAGGTACAGCCCCGGTGTCAGAGCTGTGAGGTCGGGAAGACATTTGGGGACCTGGCTGCTGCCTCGAGGCGTTTGCTCTGAATAAATCACAGGACAGCCATAGGACAGGCAGAGCGACTGCCAGGCTCTCAGCAGCTGTCAGTGCAACAATAACACACCCCTGGGAATCGAACTGAGGAAACTGAAGCCACGTGCAGAATTTCTGCAGAAAAGAAGAGAAAAAGACAAGAAACGCCCGCCCCCCCCCGCCTCCCACCGCGCCGGGGCCGCTCCCCGCGGCCTCAGCCCCCGCTACCTTGGCTACGGCCGAGCTCATGGCGGCGGCCCCGAGGACTACAACTCCCGGCGTGCCCCGCGCCCCTCCCCCGCCTCCATTTGCCGTGCGGCCGCCGCGTCCCGCCGGGCCCCCGCCGAGCCCCCGCCATGCCGCCGCCGGGGGGCGGCCGCGCCGGGCCGGGCCCGCTGCGCTCCCGGGGCTCCCGCCGGCCGCCGGGGCCCCCCCCGCCCCCGCGGGCCGCCTCCCCCCCTCCCGCCTCACTCACGGCTCGGCCGCCGCCGGGGTCGCGGTCGGTGCTGGCTCTCGTCACCCTGCTCAGCTTCGCCTCCCGCTTCCACCGCCTGCTGGAGCCGCCGCACGTCTGGTACGGGCACCCCGTCGGGTTCCCGGGTGGGCTGCGTGGCGGTGACCCCCTGTAAGATTAAAAAGTACGGGGAGTAAAGGACCCTCCTGGGTGTTTTCGTCTTCAGGGTTGTGTTCTGTGGTTGTCTTTTCCAGCTGGGATGAAACCCACTTCGGGAAGATGGGGAGCTACTACATCAACCGCACCTTCTTCTTCGACGTCCACCCCCCGCTGGGGAAGGTAAACGGCCCCGCTGGGCTCGGGAGCTGGGGGGAGCCCACAGCAGCCTGCCCTTCCCTTCCCTTCCCTTCCCTTCCCTTCCCTTCCCTTCCCTTCCCTTCCCTTCCCTTCCCTTCCCTTCCCTTCATCTATGGGGGGATAATCTATGGAGACAGAATTCTCTCTGACAAATCCCACACGTGGTTACTTCTCCTGAGCCTGCAGTTGTACTTAGAGTCAGCCAAAGGCCTTCTGAGCCCTTCTGATGTTGCTTTTAGACAGGAGCAACGTGGATGCTATGGATTCTCTACAGAAACTGTTTGGAGATGTGTCTGAGTTCAGTTGTTATGTGACTCAGACTTGGCTTGTATTAAAATCTTACCAACTGCTGGTTCGGATTCTCCCTCCAGTGTGATTCCCTGAACACTTTTTTTCCCTTTTTTATTTGTTTCCGCAGATGCTGATCGGACTTGCTGGCTACCTTAGTGGATACGATGGCACATTTCCATTCCAAAAGCCAGGGGACAGATACGAACAGCACAACTACATGGGAATGAGAGGGGTAAGGCGTTACAGGCTAGTATCAAGCTTTTTAGCTCTCCTGTGCTTTTCAGTAAGAGTATTATGTCTTAAGAGCAGCTTTAGTGGATTAGGTCAGAGGTCTCTTTAGCCTTGTGCCTTGTCTCTAAGCTCCTTAGAAAAGTGTTGGTGGCTGCATTGTGAATAAGTCCTGGCGTCTGGCTGTGAGAGGCCAGGTGAAAAAGAGAGGTGATTCTCGAGGGAATCTCTTGCTACTAATTAGAGGGACTAGACTCCTGAATGGGAGGGATATATTGCCTGTCCTACAAGGGGATTGTTGCTGAGCTTGGGCTTCTCCTCACCCTGTCGTGCCTGGCTATTCTGCTGGAGTCCCTGCTGGCTGAGATACCAGGGATTTCAGGAAAGCCAGGATCATTTGCTGCCACCTCCAGTGACGCCGAGCTGAATGAGCTGATGGGAGGAATTACTGTTCAGTGGTGTTCTACCTGAAACCATGGCTCTGCTATTACCCAGGAAGACCTAGAGCCATAAACCTGGCAGCAGATAACACAGGTCAAAAGAAGAAAGTTGCCAGTTGCTGGTGCCTAGAAAGAAAGATGAAAACAGGAAGGTCTGTTTTCTTGGTTTACTTTCCAAGTCTCCAGCAATTTGTAGCTCTGTTGCCCTGAGTCTGAAGTGGGAGAAGTGCTAAAGAGGGAGAGTTTCATTGTGATGCTACTTTCTTTTGTGTTGATCTGTTCTTCGTCCTCCAACTACTCTCGCTCTCATTTGAGAAGAGGAGGTGATGTTGGTCTGTTAAAGATGTAAGATACAATATATTCTGTTCTTAGATTTCATATGCTAATATCTTGTTAAAATGAGTTGAGCCTGATGGATGTGTAATGTGTCTACTTGACATATGTTTTTATGGATACCTGGTGCAGTCTAGAAAGAAAATGACTAACTGTTGTTACTGACACCTCTAGAGACAGAGCAGAGTAAGCAGCTGTTCTCTGCATGGTATCTGTGAGCATTCAGCTTTTTCTGATGATCTGAGTCAATTCAGTAACTGCAGCACCCCCTGTAATTGGTGGGTATATAGCATGAAGGAAGGGAAAGGGGTTGTGTGTGTTTGTGTTCACCTTGATGAGGGTTATAACTTCTCCCATAATCTTTTCCTGCAGTTCTGTGCGTTCCTTGGCTCCTGCCTGGTTCCCTTCGCCTACCTCACAGTGCTGGAACTGTCCAAGTCGCTGCCAGCAGCCTTACTCACAGCCTGCATCCTTATTTTTGGTAGGTGTTGCTGCCACAGCAAAATTGAACAGGTTAATTGTTCAGAGGGCTTCATTTCTGGATCATCATGACTTACCTTGCAGGATACTGTGCTTAATGAGAGAGGCTTCCAAAGGCCAAGTTACTCTGTTTTATATGACGATTTTTAATTGGCAGTTCCATTTCTGACATCTGTGTCTCTCTGCAGATACGGGCTGTATTACTTTGTCCCAGTATATTCTGCTGGACCCCATTCTGATGTTCTTCCTGATGGGAGCTGTTCTGAGTATGGTGAAATGTAACGCCTGTGCAGATAGGTAAGATAAAGAAGTGTTTTTTTTTTGTTTTGTTTTTAAACTATTGGTACTCAGCTTTTGCATGAATAAAGTCCTAGAACCTGTCTGACACTTGATAATCTGGGTGAATGGCTGAGATCAGATTGTTTCAGGAAACTTGGAGGTGAAAACGGCTTGTGGTAGGGGAGATAAAACTGTGAAACAAAGATTTGTGAAACAAGGGAGAAAGTATCATGGCTACGGTAGGCCAGGACGGAAACTTAAATAGATCGTTTTTGCAGGGAAAGGAAACTTCAGCAGAAATAGTTCATGGAACTGCAAATCTTGAAAATGAATGCTAAAGCTTTTAAAAATTCCTGGCATGAAAGAATGTGGTATAGGGCGTTGTAAGTTAGAAACATAGGAATGAAAGATGTTTATAGCCTGTTTAAAGCTTTGCTCCTTAATGGCAAAAATATTAATATGCCATTTTGACACTGTCACTTTGTCTCCAGAACAGAGAAACACAGCTTAACAGTGACTGTAATCCTGTGAGCATTTATAAAATCCTGCTAGTCAAGGTAAAGACTGACATTTGTTGGGTTTAAGGTAATTGGTATAAAAAATTTAAGGGAAATACAGCCAGGATGTTTCTGAATAAGGCAGTTAAATTGCTTGGGGTATTTGCTATAGACCTAGCAAGAGGGGAGTGATGGTTTATAGGTGTTTGGATATGTCAGAAAGCTTCTTTGTGCCTGTGTTGTACAGAGAACTCACTGCATAATGCATCCAGAATTTGAAGGCATAAAAGCTTAGAATATTGTGTTAGATGTGAGCATTTTTTGTTTCATGCAATATTTAAGTACTGCTCATATAAGTCTTAGCATGATTGCAGCACACATGGCTGAAACACAGCCTGCAGCACCAAGTAAGGCCATCTAGGGCTGTCCCCATCTACAACACGTCCCCCAGGGAGTGCAGGCACTGAGGTATAGGGCAGGGTTTGATCAGCTTGCGATGTAGCTCTGTGTGTCTTGACCCGAACTTGTCTCTCATGTCTTGGAAAACAGGATTAGCTCCAACTAGTTCATCTTATGTCAATTAAAAGCCAGCTCCATTGTGTTGTTTAGCAGGGCACAGGGATTTTTAGTCAAAATGCAACTATCAAGGCATCAGGAGTGAGCAGTGAAAAGCTTTTAAGTTTCCTGTCATCTTCTCTCATCTTTTCTCTATGGTTCAGTTTTAGTTTAGTTTGTAATTTTATTGCTTTTTGCTGCAGCTTTTGTTTGTTTTTTTTTTTTTTTGGATAGATGTTCTCCACTGTGACTTTTCTGCTTTACCGAAAGTGGTAGCTCTATTTGATCTGTCCTCCACTGTATTCTTAGCTTTCTGAGTGATGTAAGCTTGCATCTTTATGCAGCAAAAGTCCTCATCTTCAGACTTTCCACACATGGGATTTTCTTTAAACCAGTATTTCAGTTTATACCTGTGTCTGTGTTCCCTCTCTGAAAGGGGAGATAGAGGGCTGCCTAGGCTTAAGTGATGGGCTCGTGTGAAAGGTGTATCAAGTGTATCCTTCCATTGTTCTAAAATTAAAGAAAAACATTTCTTCCTATTCCTCATGGGCTCCTGGGAAGAAGATGGAATGTAACTTTGCAGGGTAGTGATCTGGTGTGTGCTTTCCTGATCACAGCTTCCCATTCCTGTAGCCATCATTTACTCTCTGACCTGCTCTGTCTGTCCCGCAGGCCATTTTCTGCCTCCTGGTGGTTCTGGCTGAGCCTGACTGGGGTGAACCTTGCTGGAGCAATGGGGGTAAAGTTTGTTGGCCTTTTTGTAGTCCTCTTGGTTGGTCTGAACACAATCTATGATCTGTGGGACTTGCTGGGGAACCTCAGCCTGTCACTGGTGAGTGTCAAAAACTTCTCTTTATGCTAAGGGTTTCTTTGTTTTACTTTCTTTTGCTTTTGTAAGTCTCCTAGTTTTTGACAACCATGGAAGCAAACAGTGATGCTCTGTCTGCAGCAAACAGGCACCTGAGGTAGATGATGAAGATGAAAGGTGAAAGTTACAGTGGAAAAATTATTGCCATACGTTTTTAGGAAACACATACTACAACAGGATATGTATCTCATAGGAGCACAAAAAAAGGTTCGGCTTTTTCCTGAGAGAAACTATTACCTTTCCAGTTGGATGGATTTTATTTCAGTTTAGGCTGAAAATGCTCATTGGCAATGGCTGTACAACGGCCCAAAGCAACATTTCCAGTGCTGTTATGTGACCTTCTGAGGAGTACATGCTACCTGGCAGACAGGCATGTTCTGCAGTGCCTGGTTTACATAAGCAGAGCAAGCTCAGGCTTCATGGGAGTGCAGCGGCCTCGGCTGCACGGCAGTAGCATGCTGTAGCCCATCAGGAGCTATAGGCAAGCTCTGTCCATGCAGTCTCTGTAGCCCGTTCTGAGGATGGAGGGAGCTGTAGGCTGCTTGATTTCACACCACTTAGTTCCTGTAAGCTCTAAGAAATCCCTAGTGTATTTGGGTGCCCTGTTCTAATCTGTTGCATTTTGTGTTTTTGGGCTGTGATACCTGATATTTGGAGAACTATCTTGATATCCCATTTGCTATCTGGCAACCAGCAGGAAAAAAATAGTAATTCTTCAGGCATGCTTTTTAAGAGATGTGCAGTTCTCTTGTCTCAGCCTCTTCTGAAACTTAAAAATCCTGTTTCTTTCACTTACTGCTTTTGCCCTTATCGTAAACAGTGGGGGACTTGGGGGACTTTTTCTATTCCTGCTGTGTGATCTGTTTTCTCTGATTAATGTGGATCAACATGGGCTGCAAAGATGCAATGTTCCGGCTCCGGAGAAGCACTTCTTGAGCAGAGTCAGTTAATTGCATTTGAAATGGAACAAATCCATCATGTCTAAGCTTTCTGCCAGCAGACGGCTGCACAGTGATTTCATTTCTGCTGCTGGCAGCAAAGGCAGCAAGCCCCTGAGTGTTAGAATATGTAAAGAAATTTACTCCAGAAGGTAGATGCTTTCTGAATAACAAAATATTTGGCAGTTGTAGTGCTTGTGAAGAGAGAGGGAGAAGAAAAAGCGAGGATCAAACCCACAAAGCCTGAATAATTTCTCTCTGCATTTGTTAGGAAACTCTTCATGATTATTTACATGCAGGGTTTTGGGGACTAATTTGATTGCTAGAATTCTCAGCTTAACTTGGACCGCTCTTCTGTTTTGCTTGGTGTTGTCCTTCATGTGCATTTTCTTTTTGGCCTTTGCATTGACGTCTGTAGTTGTACAAATCTTTTTCACACAGATCAAAGCATATTTCAGTCATTTTGACTGGGGAACTGGAGGTTAGCTCATATGGTGCTGTGCTACAGAAATGTGGTTATGTGCCATCAGTCGGCGTTTTTCCAAGTGTCCAGTGGTTATCAAATTTACTGCTCAAGAACCTGGGCAGAGCAACTGCTTCTTTTGTTGACTTCAGTAGGTTCTTTGTTTTGTAAAATGCTCAGCTCATAGAATCATAGAATATCCCGAGTTGGAAGGGACCCATAAGGATCATCAAGTCCAACTCCTGGCACCACACAGGTCTACCCAAAATTTTAGACCATTTCCCTTCCCCATTACTTCTGAAATCTTTGGATCTGGTATTAATGGATGGGAAATGATTAGCTTAATGATTGTGTGATAGGTATCACAAAGAAAAAGGAAGATAGTGTGTTTGCCCTTACAAGCTTTGTAGTCAGATGTGGACATTTAGCAAACAATTTTTGCTGTTTAAGCTATTTTCTCCTCCCACAGCTATTTATTACCCATTGTGTGCTTTATATTATCTGCTCTGGTACCTGCAGTGTCAGGAGGATGTGAATGTGCAACCACATATTGGCCACCTGTGTACAAGCGACCTCTCCCAGTGTTTTAAATCAAGTGCTCTGCTTTTGTGTTGAGGCAGCTGAAACACTCAGAAGATTTGCTTCTGACTTTTCTGTAACTGCTGTCTGAGGAGCATCAAAAGAAGTTGCAGTATTATACTATCTTTGCTAAGTGAGCTGGTTTCTGTGAATGAAGCATATCTAGCCCTCACTGCATCCACATCTGCACTTGTTGGGAGTGGTGTGTCTAGAAGCTTGTGCACTCCTGTTTTCATTTTCCCTTTTGCTTACCTTTAAGGATTGCTATTCTAAAAGCCATTTCCTTGCTGTGATTTTATGTCAAGTTGTGTACCACTGGTAAACAGGTTAAGGTCCTTGGTAAACAGGTTAAGGTCCTTGTTTTCCAAGTTTTGTCAATGGGAGCTGCCCGGCCTCCTTCCCTAAAGTTAGGGATATTCAGTATTTGGGGAAATTATAATGTCCCATTGTCTTTTTTTATCTTACTTCCAAGAGCCTGAAATTTCAAGGTTACCACAGTTCCTCATTTTTGAGATGCACAGCAAACTCTGCCCAAGCTTTTACCTTTCTCTAGGCTTCTTTGAGGTAATTCTGCAGCCTGCTGCACATGTGTGCATGGCAGACTGCTACTCAGGGTCCTGCAGAGTATGTAGTGGAGTTGTCTGAAGCTACACTGTTTGATCCAGGTTGTGTTTATTACAGGTCATGTTTGGGAAGCATTTACTGGCTCGTGTACTCTGCCTCATCCTGCTCCCGCTTGCCCTCTACACGGCCATGTTTGCTGTTCATTTTACAGTGTTAAATAAAAGGTATTTTATTATTTTTTTTTCTAGTAGAAAAATCATTTGTCTATGCTTTGATTTAAAGACCATTGATTATGGATTTCTCCATTTTCAGCATCACAAGCACAGCCACAAGCTGTGTCTTTGTTTAATTCCCTTCCCAGACTCCCGCATTGTTCTTAGAGAAAGGCTCTGGCTGAGCTGGCAGGGAAACAGCGTTTGAGCTTGAGGCTTTGATGTGCCAAGGAAGGATCCTGACCAAACTCTGTATCTTTTTTTCTTCCCTTTCTTTCCTGGACCTGAAAATGTCTCAACTCCATTCCTTTTTGTAACTATATAAAAAAAAAAAAAAAAGGCATCGCATTCCTGAAAAAAGCTTTGACTGTGATTAAAAATGTCTAGTAAGTGTGCCTAAAGACTATTCTGAATGCCTGCAACTAAGGAATGGTTTTTATGTGGAAGGAGCACAACAGCAATAAAATATGTAATGCTTTCCCACATGCTAATGTTAAGAGATGAGATTAATAAAGCATTTCACCATTAAAGAGAATATAAAATTAAATTTATTATATTTTCAGTTAAGTCAGCTGATTTTACCTCTAACCTATTAGTGGATATGAGACTTCAGGAGCCACAGGGACAGACTTTGTTATATCTGAGCTGACAGTGAGTCAATTTATTTGTTAGAAGAACACCTCCAAAGATGGTTAATGGTGCCAGAAGGCATACATCTTTGTGTTCTCAAGTCCTTCTGACTCTGGGCAATTTCTTGCAAGAGTGTGTGTATCACATATCTGTTGTGATTCACAGTATTAGAGGTGCATCTAAGGCAAATCCAGTCAGTGTTCTCCTGAGGCCATCTGGTTTTGTCTTTTTTCCTTTTTTTTTTTTTTTTTCCTTTTCCTTCTGTAAAAACAAATTGGTAGTGCATGATAGTTTTGTATGCTTGTTTTGCCAGATTTCAAATTGACGTGTTCTTTGCTCTATTTTGTAGTGGTCCTGGGGACGGTTTCTTCAGTTCTGCCTTTCAGTCCCAGCTGATTGGGAACAATCTTCATAACGTCTCCGTTCCAGAGCGTGAGTGCCCCAGGGAGTAAATGGCTCTGAGTATTGTCAATGTACTTGGGGGTTTAAGTAAAAATAACATCACCTGTGAATCAGTGCAGATCATTCCTTTGTGGTCATGGTCAGGTCCATGCTGTTCCTCAGTATGGTTTTATTTATCAGCAGAAAAGAAAAAGGCTGAAAATTAGATTGTGCTTGGTGCACGGTCGCTAGCTGTGTCTTCATATTACTTCTTGAGGGAAAGGCACCATTTTGAGGGATTTGACGGTGTTGTATGCATGCAGCTGCTCCCTGTTCTTTTGTTGGCCTTCAGTGTTGCTTTAGACAACAAAAAAGATTTGTCCTTGCTCCAGAGCTGCTACTGGGAGAGCATCAGGTCCATTCTCCCAGGTGATTCACTTGTGTTGGAGGTTGTGAAGGAAGAAAGTTGTATTAAGGCAGAGTACCAGCTGATAGCTGCCTGAGCTTGCCTCCCGTTCCTCTTGTGTTGCTGTAGGGGTTGGAGGATGGAGTGCTTCAAACCAGTCACGTGCTTTTCAAAATTGATTATGTTTTAATTTGACTGTCTATGCTTATGGAAAGGTTTCTCAAGCCTTTCTCTATGGGAATTGCATACAGTTAACCTAGCACTTCCATTTATGCTATGACTGGCTGGGAGAATTTTAAAAGGTTCAAATATTGTGTAACAGTTTTACTGAGTAGTGGATAGTGATGGAAGATAAGCTTGCAATGAGCCGTTTGGACAGCTCAGGAAGCGAGCTTTCATCAAAACAAAGTAGGAACATATATGCCTAATCAGAGCATCACAGGCTGGCTGTGGGAGACATTTATAGGAGAGCTGCCTTATGCTTTTTTCTCTTGTTCCTTCCTGTTTAGATTTGGCATATGGATCTGTGGTCACGATGAAGAACCTTCGGATGGCAGGGGGATACCTTCACTCCCACTGGCACCTCTACCCAGAGGGCGTAGGGGCTCGCCAGCAGCAGGTTAGTGCCCTGCCTCTGACTACAACCATCTACTCATTCCCATTGCACTTAACATTATTTGTCACTGTGACAGGAGCTATGTATTTACTCAGCACCTGTTATCCTCTCAGTGCCACAGCTGGGTGTTTGGAATCTTGAGTAAAAAGGATGCTTGAGAGCCCACCAGCTTGCACCAAAGAGGTGACTTGCAGTAAAAAAAAACTTTATTGCAGTAGCAAGACCACCCTCTGTAGACAGTGGCCATGAGGACTTTAAAATAATGTTCTGTAATGAAAGTGCTGTTGTTACCTCAAGGAAGGCAGTAAAACTTAGGTTTAAAACAAATCTATTACTTTCCCTTATAGGTTTTGTTGCTGTATGTTAAAATCAACAGAGTAGGAGTGCTGGGTGTTGTTTTCATTCCTGCCATGGGCTCTGTGGCCTTAATGTGAATTACTTCCTCTTGTGCCTTGCTTTCCTCATCTGTCAGCAGGGAGTTTGTAAGGCTTTGTTCATTAAATTGGTTATCTGTATATTTGTAAGCCATTCATTAGCCATAATGAAAAGTGCTTAGCTGAGCTCTCTAAGGGCTTATATTTAAGTGATAAACCAGTAAATCGAAGTATAAATCAGAAACCATATTACTATTGCTAATTAAGTTTTAGAGAAATTAAGTGCATTTCTTATTTTTGTTTATCATCGTTAAGCTTCACAAATCTTCGCAGCTTCTGCAGCCTTCCCAAGATAATCTCTGCAGTTTGCTTGTTAGTGTCTAAAAATTGTTCTGAACTCCTTGAAAGTTTCCAAAGAAAAACAAGTGTTTGTTCTTAACTCCATGAAGCCCCTGCTATGAGGAGGAGGTTTTCAAAAACATTTTTTTAATTAATCATCTTTTCCTGCTGTTCTTGTCAACTAAAAATTCTAATACTGTCATGCAACATTGATGTTTATTACTGAATGTGGAGATGTAATACCAAAACTTGCTCAAGGATAGGCCAAATTAAAGTGCAGAGCACGCTTCCTGACAGTGAAAGGATTTGGAGGATGCTGATGAGAGTTTCCTTGAGAGTAAATGGGACAAGGTAGAGACTTCCCCGCCATCCTGTGATCCCTACCCAGAAGGTGGGACAAGTTAGGGGACTAGGTGAGTTTTTGGGGTATGGAGAGGGGAAGGGAGTGCAGAGCTTGGAGGAGATTTTGGGGAGGAAAATATGGAGATTGTGATCACTTTGCTTCCTCCATCACCTCCTCTGATGATATGACCTCAAAGTAAAAGATTTTATCTCCAACTCCCCGTTTTTCCCACACAAAAATACTCCTGTGTGCTCTGCCTCAGTCACCTGTCTGCTGGGCTGTGTGCTTGCATCTGAGTGGGAGGCACAGGTGTGGGGTTGGGATTGGGTCCTGGAGAGTAGGGCTTGCTGCTTCTGCAGCTGGAAGGGGAGAGTGAGCAAAGAGGGCAGAGTTGTCCTGCTGGGAAGGTAACCTCCTGCAGCAGCACCCTTGGGCCCGATGATCTCCCCGGCTCTTGGTAGCAATAAGAGCAGTTACTCTGTGTGAGGCTGAGCAGGCTGGTGAAGATTAGCTGGGTAATAATACTGCTTCAACAGCTGATCCCTGAATCCTTCCGACTTCCGATCTTTTGGCAGAAGTATTATGGTTGTTATAAGCAGTCTGTTGTCATAAATCTCTACCAACAATGCCTGTCTGTAGAGCCAGAGCTGTTTCCTTCTACTCACACTGGTCAGTGGCTATTCAAAAAGTCCAGATTTCAATACCCTGTTGTTGTAGAAGGAACCTGTGAAGTCAAGCTGTGTGGTTGGAAGCAGTTACTCATGATGCATGTGAACTGCCATTAAGTGTAGTGCTCTAGTGCTCCAGGGTGGATGTGCTGGACCCTGAGTAAAGGGTGGGATCTTGGTTAAGCAGCGGTCAGTAACTGGCTTTCTAGAGTGAAATGCTGTAGAAATCTTCCCAGGTTTTCTCTGTTAGTAGTGCATTCATTTGGGACTTTGATTTGCTGGCAAATGCATCTTTGCTATCACCAGCTTTATTCTTGTTTGGTAAAATAATTTATCCTGTGCTTTTAGGTCACTGCCTACTTACATAAAGATTTGAATAACCTGTGGATTATAAAGAGACATGACTCAGATACAGGTAACAAATACCAGTAAAGAGCCTTTTATAATTGCTGCTTCAGTTGTTAACATAAATATGTTGAGTTCCCTCCAGGGCAAAGTGTCCTTCATAGATAAGACGAGGGGAGGAGGTAGAACAAAGGGAATCTGACTCCATCTTCATCAACCTTATTTGTATCTACCATTTTTTTATTTATTTTTTTTTCTCCAGGATGTACAGTAAAAGTAAATTAAGCTTTTTTTTTGGCTGAAGGTTGCACTGACAACTTTTCAGTCAGGTTGGGTTGCCAATAACGGAGAGGAAATTAATCTGAGCTCAATTAATATTTTGTGGAGTCTGTTATTATGGCTGTGACTCCTGGAGAAGTTGGTTCCTGGTATGTTCTGATACATGGTGTTCAAGTGATTTGCTTGGATGCTTCCTTGGACAACATAGATTATTGAAGGTGATATTCTCTTGATTTAGAATATCAATTAGTGTAGCTGAGGCATGTTTGGTCTAGGGTAGTTTCCTTTCTACACCTGCAGCACCTATATATAAAACAGCACCTATATTTAAAAACTGACAAGGAACACTCTAAACAACAAAAAATTCAAGTAACCTACGGTCTTACAAGTGTCATTTTATAGTCCATGAAATTAAAATGTAGATATCTAGTTAAGAAGTTCAGTTAGCCTAGTCAGGCATCCCCTTTATTTAAGGGCACTATGTGTTGCTTTGGGTCATGTTACTCTATAGAGTAACCCTCAGGGCTGTTCTTTAAACTAGAGTAGTGATTTACACCAAGCTTACACAAACTAGTTTGCCTTGTATTGTCTGCTTGAGGCTTGAACGTTCACAAAAAACCTTGAGACCCTGATTTGTTTGTCAGTGCTTTGGTGTGATTAGTTTTCTTCCTCCAGCAGATCTGTCAGACCCCTCCAGCCCTGTGGAGTTTGTGAGGCATGGAGATATTATTCGCCTGGAACATAAAGAGTAAGGACGATTTCTGGGATGTGAAGAGACTGAATGATTGAGTAGAACTGGAGGGAGATTTGGCTTGCCAAAGACTACAATGTTAGGCCAGCACAAGCTGGTTTTGCAGCAGAGGTGTCTGTACATCTGCATTGCCAATGCAGGCTTTGTGGAGGTTTTTTTCTTTGGTTTGTTTTGAAGTGCCTGTAAAATGGGAAACCTTTAACAGAACCATACAGCTTCATTATCAGTACCTGCCTAAGTGGCACAGGGATTTGTTCAGCTATGTGAGGTGCAATAGTAAAGGCAACTCCTGCGAAGAAGCCATTCAAAACCCGTGTTCTGTCATTTTGTGCACAAAAATGACATAAATCACAGCTCTGAGACATTTTCAATGAAAATGTTGGCTTTTGCCTTTGTGATGAATAAATGAGGGTGACGTAGGGGAGCCCTAGTGACTTGATATTTAATCTTCATCTCATCTAATGTCACAGTGCCATAATGCTCTGTGCTATCACGGCTTTTATTTCTTAACAGAAGTTCTATATTTGTGAGCCTGAAAATTATGTCTTACTGTGTTCAGTATTGCATATCCACAAGTCATTGTGTAAGTCTTCCAAAAAGATTTGAAGACCTTAAAAAATGATACATTGAACTTTGGGTTTTACTGCTAAGTATACGATAATGAAAGTGGTAAAATCCTGGTTTGGCAATACTGGGCTTGCTTAACTTATGTGTTGGAAGGGAATTCTGCAGAATGGGAGGAAAACTGCAGCGTTAGGGTAAAGATCCAGCAGGTGGCTCTCCTCTCTTTGCAGACAGATTTCATCAAGTGTGGGCAGAGGCTTTGTGTGCAGATAAGGCAGGGAGGGCTAGATGCAGCTGTGTTGTTGGCGAGGGAGGTTCATAATATGAGTAAGAACTGACCAGGATATGGCCCCGCTTTTCTGGTTGCCTCATCTGCCAGTCCCTGCTGGAGTGAGAGGCTCCATCTGTGCCTGGTGTAATGGGGGCCACGATTCCCCACCTCAGTAAATCTGACCAAAAGGTAGAGTCTTTCCCCTCAAAGTAAAAGTGACAATGTAGAGAGGTCAGGATCTTGTTTTGCTTCTTGCAAGAGCAGGACTGTCAGTCCCACCTTTCTCCTTTCATAAGAAGGAAAAAAGCACGTGTGTGTATGTGTGTGTGTGGACCTCAGGGCAGTTTCACCTAAATGTTTTTGATTTACGAGCTGTGGTACATTACCACTTGGAGGTGGTGGTTTATGGCCTGAGGGCTGGATTTATTC
This sequence comes from Anas acuta, assembly GCF_963932015.1. Taxonomy (NCBI): domain Eukaryota; kingdom Metazoa; phylum Chordata; class Aves; order Anseriformes; family Anatidae; genus Anas; species Anas acuta. The sequence goes on from NC_088983.1 coordinate 23,095,141, forward strand.
ATGGTGTCCTTCTTCGCTAAAAGTGCCCAGTGTGGCGTAAACTCAGAGTTGCATGGTGGGAAGCAGCTCTTTTGCTCTGTGGCCCCATTGCTATCAGAGCTGTATCTTGCTCTGCCATTCGGTGGTCAAAGTGCTGGTGGCCGTCTCTGAATGCCTTAAACCAAAAGATCTTATCACAAATTGATAGAGACATTTTAAACAAACAAACAAGGTTTGACTTTTAATTTAATTCCAGAACTTCAAGAAATCTTCACAGTCACCAGCACGAGGCTCCCCTGACGAGAAAGCATTTTCAGGTCACTGGCTATGGAATAGTAAGTGAATGGCAAGAGGAAGCAAAAGCTGTTTGGGTGGGGGGGAGTTCATACTGTGCCAGGGGGATTTATTTCTGCTCTTAGTTTGTTTGCCAGGGTGGTAGATGTAGCTGTAAATCTACAGGATTAGAGGAGAAGTTGGTCTAGTATAAAATAGCTTATCTTATTTAAGGTCTATTTAATATGAACACAGACAAGAAAATAACGTAAGCTTTAATGTCAGTCTAGCTTTGGCAGCCTTCAACTCCGTAAATGCCAAACTGAGCAACCCTGAAGTTGCTCTGACAAGTATTATTTCGTGTATTTGGCCTTGTCACGTAGACAACTGGCTTTTGTTGACAGAATGATGACAGAAGTTTGAATCACGAAAATGAAATCTGCTTTGAGGGCTGAATTTCCAAAGGCTGTTGCCTAAACCCCTTCTGTGAAGCAGCCAAGTTACCTCTGTTTTGAAATGTAACTCTGAGCCATAGTCAAGAATGAATTTGAAGGGGAAAAAAAAAAAGGCTGGCAAGATAAAAACGTCTGTGGTAGTTGCTCATGTGTAGAATCCTCTGTTTCTAATGGGGAATCTCTTCTGTGAAGTCTGAGCAATGATAGTGTGGGCTCTTTTGTTTAGCTTTGTCATCACTGGAGTTTCAGAAGTTTGTATTTCAGTACTTCAATTGCATGTGTCTTTGGTTAGGTTTGTTTGTTTCTCTCCTATGGTGTTTTTCCATGATAGAATGGAACAGGAGACTCCAATGACTTCTGGCGGATTGAAGTGGTGGGCAGAAAGCCTGGGAAGCTTATCAAAGTCCTGCGGAGTCAGGTCCGGCTAACCCATGTGGCCACAGGGTGTTTACTGGGCTCTTCTGGAAAGACTCTGCCAAAATGGTAAGAACCTCGTATTCCTTCCCTGCCCCATCCCACACAGCCCGGAGCTACTATGTTTGTTTGCTTATTGGTGCTTTTAAATTTAAACTAAGCAGTAACCACGTTTCCTCCATTTCTTTATCTTTAAAAGAATAAAAAAATAACCAACAGGTACTTAAAATGCAACCAGATGATCAGGGCTAGGGTTATGCAGTGTGTTCCAGTGAAGGTGCCTGCTGGGCAGTGGCTCTGAAAAATCATATCCCTTGCCAAGAGATCTAAGATTTGCACAGGTATTGATTTTGTCATGCAGTAAGTCCAGGAGGGGATGACAGCTGTGTTCTTCAAGGCCTGTTTTAGCCTTAAGGTTCACCAAAATTGCTAGAAACTGGGGCAGTTCATGCCGTTCCGTACCATAATCCTCCAAACCTATTGTTATTGGTATTAACTTCTTTTGTTGTTGGAAGTCTGTCCTGCTATTTTTACATGAGGTGTTTGTAGTGTGAGGGCGACAGTAACAATCTGATGTTAACAGGGGATGGGATTTAATATGTTTACGGATTATATATCTTTATCACAAAACGAGGTGCATGCAGAGACATCCAGACTAATGCCAAACAAGCTGCTGTATCTGCACAGCTCCACTGTGTGGGATGCTAACATGGATCCTGAAGCAGCAGGCTTCTGCTTCCAGAGCTGCTTCTGTCACTGCTATCTTAGGTTTCCCTTCACTGTTTCATGGTTTAAAAAAAAAAAAAAAGCTATTAAGAAATCTGGTGGATGCTGAATCATGGTGAATGCAGGCAGATAGCTCTGCCTGGTCAGGAATGTAAATGGCATTTATATCTTTTTCAGCGAGGCTGGGTTCATGAGTAAATAATGTGTTTGGTTTAAAAAAATAAATCACTGTCTCTGACAACAGCATTCAGGAAGGGAGGTATGTATTTTTTTGTACTAACACAAACTTACCCTGTGAGTGAAAGTCACTGCTGCAAAATATTTATGACATTAAGAGCTGAGGGGGAAGAAAACCCAGGTAACTGCAAATAAAGATTTTTTTTAAGACTTTGAAGGGGAATAATCACTGTCCTTCAGAAAGTTAAGTGATGGTTAATTAATGTAATTAATTAATTAGCGGAAGTAAGCTTGGTAAGTGGCAGTTGATAGAAAATTCCTTATTAATCTGTCAGACTACTGCAGGGTCTGATGCACTTTCTACACAAGTATTTAATGTGACTTGCTAGAGATAGGGTGACAGAGCAAGTGAAATGTTGGTGGGATCCTCTGAAGTTGATCCTTTGTTTCTATAAGCATGGATTGACTTAATGATGGTGATTTCATTTTTTTCTGGAGAGACTGTAACGGTTGACTTGAAGTTGTCAACGTGCAGCTTCTTTGTGCTAAGTGTTTTGACGTTAGGCACCCAAATTTAGAAATGTGGCCCATATATTTAGTGGAATTTTTATGTAGGCTTTCTTTCAAATCTGTTTTGGTTTCTGCGTGGTGGGATAGTGTCTGACTGTTCTGGTGTTCCTCAGGGGTTGGGAACAAGTGGAAGTCACCTGCACACCATACCTGAAGGACACTCCCAACTCCCTCTGGAACTTTGAAGATCATATCAACCCCAAGTGTGAGTCATTTATTTTCCTTTTCTTTGAGGGTCCGTTTTGGCTCCCTGTTAAGGGAAAGGATGAGCTATCAGACAGCAAGAACTGGCAGTCAGTGATTTGGAGTTGTCTGTTCTTCCAGCTCAGGTGCAAACTTGCTAAATTTGGGCCACTTGTTCAGAGATGCGTAGCCAAGGGGAGGTTTACACTGGATAGCAGGAAAAGGCTCTTCACTGAGAGGGTGGTCAGGCACTGGAACAGGCTTCCTAAGGAGCCTGTTGGAGTTCCAGAAGCATTTGGGCAAATGCTTTCATACACGTGGTTTAATTTTTAGGTAGTGCTGTGTGGAGCTAGGACTTGGATGCGACAGTCCCTTCCAGCTCAGTTTATTTTACGATTCCATGACTTCACTGTCTGGACATTGAACTGGTGATAATGCTTCAAGCGTAGTAGAAAATATAAAGACATTTTAAGGATTTTGAGATTGTCCTGGATAACAAAAGTATGAAGTTTTAAAGGTACTGCAGTGCAAGCTGTTATTTTTAACATCATTGGTTCAATTGGGAATCATTGCTCTTAATATGAGTATGGTGTATATATTTGAATGATTTTTTTTTTCAAAGTTAATATCTATCCTGCTCTGGTATATTTTCTTCCTTCTCTTACGGGGTATGCTAAATAATGACTTTGCAGTGCCATCAAGTAATAGTAGAAGTATGACAAAAACTGGGAAGAGAACAGTGTGCCAGTAATGACAGATGGGCCTTGCAGCCTCATCCCGGAGTTAGATATGTGTCACAGCCTCATTTGGCCTGAATTGTTTGGTGTGGTTTTCCTCCCATGAATTGCAGCTGACTTGGGCTGAGTTCCGAGTTACCAAAAACCTGGTGTTCCTCACCTCTTCGGAGCAACTGTGCAGATTGGAGGAAAGGAATCCTGGGCTTGTTGACTTGGTAGAGTTTCCTCTTCTGTTGTACTGCATTTTGTATTCCCACACGCGTGGCTCATTTACAGATAAACAGCAGCATATGAGCAATATGTCTCTAATTTCATCTAGAAATAGAGATCTGTTTATTTCAGAGAGACATATTTCTCTTGCTCCTGGAAATAAAGGAGGAAATCTAGGAGTACATCAGATGTGAAATTCACTGGGGGTTACTTTGACTTCAAGCCTCTGCATTTAGAATATGAATGAATTGCATAGGGAATTAAAAGAGGTGCTAGAAGCAGATTCCTCACAGGAGGAGAGAGTTTAGTTTTATTATGCAACAGGCAAATAAAAGTAAAACATACAGATTTCTAATCTACTTTCCTTTCTTTCTGTAGTGCCCAATATCAGCCTGGATGTTTTGAAGCCTTCTTTTGCAGAAATTCTGCTAGAATCCCACATGGTTATGATCCGGGTAAGATACCATTAATTCCAGATGATCATTTTCTCTTCCTTTATCTTTCATTTAAAAAAGGAAAAAAAGAAAAAAAGCATTTTCTGAGATACCTGGGTGATGGTTGTAAGCTAGGGCAGAATTTGTGTGCCCCAGCAACCTACTTGTCTTTTTGCTTAGAAAAAGAGGTGCTCTTGAGGCTAATTTTTCCAAAAGTTTGGAAGCCTTGGGCTTGATGCCTAGCTCTACTGTTAAGGTGATTTAGCTACAGTCTAGTTCTGTAATCTCTTTGCTGCTGAAATCCTGTTCTGTAAAGGAGAGCTTAGGATTTTTTCCTAACGTAGCAGAAGGTTTTGAAGTTAAATTAGTATTTGTGGGGCAGGAGGATACTACTATGGTCACGCTCAGGAAAATTAGGTAAACAGACACTTAAAAACACAATAAATGTTTGAATTGAAAATGGAATATTTTTTTTAAAAAGCTTATTGAGATGCTGCATTTTCAGCTTCGTCTTTATGCCTAAAGATACATGCAAAAGAGATGGATTTAATATTTTCAGGGTAGATTGGTCTTGTGGTCTTTCCCTGTGTTTGTTCTTTGATCTTAGCCACAGCCCTTCCGCTTCTAGCTTCAAACTCCATCTGAAAATAATAGAAGAGTTCAGTTGGAAGGGACCTTCACAAAGATCATCTAATCCAGCTGCCTGACTTGCTTCAGGGCTAACCAAAAGTTAAGCATATTAATGAGGGCATTATCCAAATGCCACTTTAAGACTGACAGGCATGGGACACAAACCACTTCTCTAGGAAGTCTGTTACAGTGTTTAACCACACTCACACTAAAGAAATTTTCCCTGATGTCCAGTCTGAATCTTCTCTAGCACAGCTTTGTGCTGTTTCCACATGTCCTGACATCAGTTACCAGGGGAAAGAGACTGGCATCTCCCTCTCCACTTCCCCTCCTCAGGAAATTGTAGAGAGCAACGAGCCTTTTCTCCTGTCTAGACAACACAAGTACCCTCAGCCTCTCATAGGAGGTGCCTTCCTAACCCTTTTACCAGCTCTGTTGCCCTGAAGAATGGAACGTACCACTTTGATATGGGAGTCTAAGGTTTAATTTGTTTGTTTGTAAAGGTGTTCTCAAAGTTGCAAAAGAAGGTAGTCAAACAACTTATTAGTAATGTTAAATATTTCCATGGCAACCAGTGATAACGTTGTCTCAGGTAAGAAAGCACCTGCAAGAGTTTCCATGGAAATAATCTTTTCTGAGGTTTTTATTTCAGAGTGAAAGGAAGCCTGTTGAAGTAGTCTCTTACTGAACAGACATCTTACTTATGCAACGTGTATCCTTAGTGACAGAAAACCTGGAGAAGAGAAATGAGAGAATACTGCCTTTAATCATACCCAAAGAATGTTTTCACTTGCTCAGTAGTATTAAAACATTCTTTGTCCTAATTGTAACTATCTCCCGAAGATGATGTGTGCATGTGGTCAGAAAACAGTCTTTATTCAGGAAGAGTGTTCATGTATGTTTGTAAACTCAGATGTTTATGAGCAGACTTTGCAGCACAACTGCTCGCTCATTTCATTTTTTTTCTTATCTGTAGGGGAACAGCGGCCTGAAACCAAAGGACAATGAAGTTACATCCAAACCCTGGCACTGGCCTATCAACTACCAGGTGTGTTGATCGGTCCCCCTTCCTTTCTGCTTTCAGGTACTTTAAAATGCTTCTGGAAGCACAGGACCTCTTAATCACATTGAAGCTGCCTTGAAGGGAAGTTATCTCACCTTTGACACTGTAGAAGATAAGAATAAGCTGCATGGATTCAAACCCTTTTTGCTTACTTCTGGTTTGTTTCTTCAGGGTCTGCGTTTTTCTGGTGTCAACGAGACAGATTATCGGGTTTATTTGCTGGGAAACCCGGTAAGTTGGAACAGGAGGTTCCAAGATAATGTCTTTAGCAAATTTTAGCTTACTCATGCTTTTTCCAGTGACAATGTTTCTCTTACTCTTCTTTCTTTTGGACTGTCTCTCTCATTTTATTCTTAAATGTTTGCATGGAGCTTTTCATTTCCTTTCACATGTTCATTCCTGTTTACAGCCTTAAGTCCTAAAAGTCTTTCTCTTTTCCTACATAGGTGGTTTGGTGGCTAAATCTGTTCACTATTGGGTTGTATCTTCTGACAGCAATTTCAGCTGCAGTGGCACTGAAGAGAGGTGTCCAACTGTCATCTGAACTCAAAGGTGAGGTCAGTTCTCCTATGCATCCTACATTATAGAATCTGTTATAACACCCTTGTTTCCTGGCACAGAAAAGCTGATGTTAGGATTTCTGTGTTAAAAACTTACTCATAAATCATGTTAAAGCCTCTGGAAGTTGAACACAGTGCTGGGGGTGAGCATCAGAAAGGTAGAAGTGTGAAAATTCATGGGCTGAGATAAAGACAGCTTATTAGGTGAAGCAAAAGCTGCATATGCAAGCGAAGCAAATCAAGGAATTCATTTGCTGCTTTTCATTGGCAGGCAATTTCAGGACAGCAGGGCTCATCACACATAATGGTTTCTTGGGAAGACAAATGCCATCGCTCTGAATGTCCCCTTCTCCTCCTTCTTTTCCCCCAGCCTTTGTTACTGCGCATGACATCATATGGCATGGGATGTCCCTTTCTGGGTCAGTCGTTCTGGCTTTGTCCCTTCCTAGATCCTTGTGCAACCCCAGCCTCCCCACTGGCAGGGCAGCACAAGAAGCAGAAAAGTCCTTGAGTCTAAGCACTGCTCAGCACAATCAGTGTGTTACCACCACTATTTTCATCAAAAATACAAAACGCAGCATTGTAAAAGCCTCTATAAAGAAAATTAACCCTGTCCCAGCCAAAACCATGGCATTACTGCTGCTCAGAAATGACCAGCTGCATGTTTGTGGAGCTGTTTTTGATCTGGACGTACCAGTATGAGAAGGTAATAAAATCTGATGTTTTTTCTAACAGAGCTACTGACCCCAGCCCGGGTAATACAGCTTTTTGCAAATCCTAAGAAGTCATACATTGCAGTTTACATCGATGGCTACTTACTTTTGTAGATCTCTGCGTTGAAAGGGAAATACCAAACATAATGTGACACTGTTAAGTGAAACAATAAGTGATTAGCTAATCTGCATGCAGACATCAGAGCTCTCAGTCCTTTCCCCATGCTGTGAAAGCTAAGCAACATTTCTTTCCAGGAAGGGCTGGCAAAGTGATCATCTAGATGGCTTGTAGTCTCATTGCAGAGAACATAAAACATCGGAAACTGGAATGACCTAATTAGTCTAATGTGCATCCTGAGAAACTGCAAATTTGGTCTTAACATAGAGCCTCTACGGCAACCTCCTGCCAATCCACTGAGACTTATCAAAAAAGATATATTAAGACATAATTCTTATGTAAAATGTAATAACATACAAAATGCTATATAATAATGAAATGCAATAATAAACATAGATGCAGTTATATAATACCTAATGCTCATTTTTCTCCTGGAAAGTGTTTGTGTGTGTGTGTGTATATATATATAAAGAATGTAGCTAGGATAGTGCAGAGGCTTGGACCAATTTCAGACCAATGCATGACTTACTCCAAAGATCATTCCTGTTTATTTTGCTGTGATTCACATGCTACTTACTGTGACAAGGCTTGTAAACAGGATCTGTTTTTTTGTTGTTGTTTTTTTTTTCTTTTTTCCTGCTGAAGCCTGTTTGTTTGTGTTCCAGAACTGTCCCGAGTTGTGCTTCATGGTGGAGGACAGATTGCTCTGGGCTGGCTCCTTCATTACCTCCCCTTCTTTATGATGGGCCGAGTTCTCTACTTTCACCACTACTTTCCTGCCATGCTTTTTTCCAGCATGTTGACAGGTAAATACAGAAGACTGAGAGAAGATGAGGCAGGGAAACAGGTGAAATTCTGTTAAATGGAGATTTTTCAGTCTAAACAATATATTCTCATATTTTTTTCTGCTTGTGTAAAGTGCTTGAAAGCACTGAATAAATGAAAATGTTTTTCACAAAGCAGCTTGCGGTGCCTAACTGTCTCTTTTTCATTGCCACACTGAAGAGGCAGTCATGTCTAGTGGTTAGAATTGAGATGTGATTCCTATCCTCTGCTGTATCATTGTTACTTTGTGCTTTTATATGTGTTACTTTCCTTTTTTTTTTTTTTTGCTGTCCTTATATTTCTGTCATGTCCATTTGTAATTCAATCTTGGTAGTTTTTATTGTGATTTTTGTGCCACCTTAGTTAACAGGCTGGGGTCCAGATCTCTTGCATTTATTCAAGTGGGAAAGAAAGAAAAAAATAACTCTGCTGATAGAAAACAATCTGTATAATTCTAGCAAGGTAAATAGATTTAAAAACTGACAAGGTTTTTTGGTGTTAATAGAGCTTGGTCAGCCCAGTCTGACCGAATGTAGCAACTCTTGTTTGGCTCCTGCATTGCTCCTGATTTCTGCCTCATCCTTCTAGGAATCACCTGGGACACACTACTGAAGTTCTTTGCTAGGTTCTTGTCCCCCAGCACTGCAGCTAGAAGAGTATATGGAGGAGGGATCCTGGCGCTGGTTCTACTCATCGTGTACAGGTGAGCACTGAAAGCTCAACTTCTCCTGAATGTGTAACAACCACAGTCTCAGTGGAACCTTTGTGCCTGGTAACTACCCTTAGCATTTGTCTCTGCCTCTCATCTCTGCTGAACATCAAGCCCAAATCTAAACTCTCAAATTTGATTAGATTCAGCATCTGTGTCCCAGCAATATGTTTTAAAACATCTTTCCATTGCAGGGAATCTTTCTTTCATTCTATCACTCACTATGAATGCTCCATTCTCTGCTCAACTTGGAGTTCAGTGATTTCTGATTCTAGTCCCCATGCCAGATGGTGCCAGATCCCTCAAACACAGGCAAATTCTTCATTGCTGCAAGCTTTCTCAGTTGCTGTTCTTCAAAGCTATTGTTTCCTAAAAGAAAATGATACCTGTGAAGAAACTGTATTATGTGTATATTGTGCTCAGCAGAGATTAGAATGTCACCAGCAAAGTTCAAGAGCATCCAAAAAACAAAGGTCCCATAGGACATCTGTATGGACTAACGTGCTGCATTTTTCTTGAGACAGAAAACTGTGTGGTCTCTGATTCTGGGTTCTTTCCACAGCTTCTACCTCTTTCATCCTCTGTCCTACGGGATGATAGGACCGATGGCCTCCGACCCCAGCAGCCCCATGGCAGGGCTCCGATGGATGGACTCCTGGGAGTTCTAGAGCCAGCAAAGGGAGCCTGGGAACAGAGAGTAAGAAGCACAAGGACTGCTGCATGTCGAACTGATTCTGGCACTTTGGAGATGTGACTGTAAAATGCCCTCTCTCTGGCGTACTCTGGGTCTAGCAGCCCTGTTATTTTGGCATTTGTTTGCACTGCCTGCATTGGAGGATGCAAAAGCTGACCATGAGAAGATTCTCTTAGAAAGACTCATGTTGTGAATCCTTAAGTTATATTCCTGGACAGTGGGCTGCTTAACTCTCAGTTCTGAGCAGTGTATCAGAACTCTTGACAGGCAAACGGTGGCATTGCAGCAGTCAGAGCAGGACAAGCTGGACTGTGTGCAGTTGCATGTTAACGTGTGTGTGTGTCTGTCTTCCTACATGCAATGTAAGTACCACTCCAGTTTGAGAGCCAGATAGTGTCCAAGGCATTGGGATTTAAACCATATTTAATGACCTTTTTGACAGCAAGGTGTTTCTCCCTAAAGCTTCAAGTAAGCCTGTGGGGATCTCCGTACTGCTCAGCCCTGGCTGTCGGAATTTTTTGTTCTGACCCTGAATTTTTATAATGGGACTGAAAGGGGTCTGCTTGAAATCTCCTGAGCCACTGTGCCTTGTCTGTCTCCCAGGCGCTCTGCTGACAGGGGAGATGGAGATTGTTTATCCTTTTATACTGCCTTGCTTTCTGGTCACCTTTAATCATTTAGAGCAATCACCTATCAGGCCTGCGCTCAGAGCCAGACTGTTCCAGCTCAGCACTTTGTAGTTGTTTTGCAGTTCTTTCTGAAACTGCTAAGGAAATTACAGTGGAAACAGCAGGTGATTTATTTTCTGCCCCAGTACACTGTGAAGATGGGCATTTTGGGTGTGTGATTGTGACTGAAATGATAGCTTGAAAATTTTAGACAGCTATCATTTGTCTTCTGATCCAAGCTATTCCAGTGCCAGTACCTATGGCATTTAGGAAAAAGGATTCATCTTACTGAATGTGGCAGCTACAGAACTGGCCGTTGGTATCTGCACTCCATATTCCAATACTGAGCAAGTTCCCTCTCATAGATGGCTGTCCAGCTAATTAATTACTGCATTGAAGGAAATGTGAGGCCAGGCAAAAATTCTTTAAATGTCAACAGCTCTTGAATGTTGAATCCACCCCTTCGAAGAAAGTGGAATATGAGGTGCCTTTCTCCTCTATTAGGTCTGCTTTTGTGAATTATTCCTTTTAGTCCATCTATGCTTTGCTCAGTTTCAATTTCTTGTCACATTTCATGGTTGCTACTCAGACCCCAGCTGTGTTCCTGTCTCAAGAACTAATATTTGCAAAACTTTTGTTTGTTTCAAGGAACTCAAGCCTAACATTTCAGATTTCTTGCTCTGCTTTTCAGCCATGCATCAAAATTGTGGGTACTGGAAGTGCAGCATGTGTGTGTCTGTGTTTAAATGTGCATTCATTTCTCCTATCAAACCTTGAATTCTGATGTAACTCCTACAGCACAGAAGGGCTGCATTAACATCCCCAAGATAGTTGTTCTCCATGGGGGACTGACTCCATCAGACTGGCTTTCATTCCTTTTTAATAGAGGAGTTACAGGATTGTTCAGTAAGGCAGCTGCTTGCTATTGTAAGGTTCTGGCGTGGAGTGTCATGTCTCTCCCCAGAAGCTGACTCTTATAGAAACTAACTCAGAAGGTAGAGGTCTGTGCTTTTGATTCTAAAGGTTTTGAGTTAATTACCTGCTGATAATTCTTAGTGGGAAGTCATTGCACTAATTAGCTACTGGGTTTGATGATTCTCTTCCACTTGGCTGTTGCAGGAAGTGCCCCCACCTGCATGAGCCAGGGGTTCACAAAGGTGTGATATCTGCGAAAGAAGGACGGGGGAGAAGGCTGCAAAGTTCTTCAGATCCAGCTCTGTGACAGGAGCTGCGAATCGTTAACTGCTGGCAGCATGGCAGACAGACTGCAGTGCTGCCTCTGTGGCAATGTGATTCAGCATCTGCTTTGGTGAGATGATCAGCCCAATGCCTTGCTATCCTGATCCAGAGTTTTCTTACAATAGTCCCATTGCCATGGAGAGGAATTTCCACAAAAACTGACAAAAGCTGTGATTTGAAGTGTATTTTTTTTCCAGCCTTTAACTTGTCTTTAACACTAATGGCAAAAAAATAAAAATAAAAAACAAGAAACTTGTGTTATGCAGTAACACAATGCTTCCGAGTCTGGGGGTTAGCTGGCTGAAGGCGGTAGTTGTCTTACTCCCATCCCCCCTGCTTCTGTTTCTGTATAGACAAAGGTGTTTATTTTTTCCTTTAGGATTGCCAATTCAGAAATCCTCCGAGAGCATTTGATTGGCATTGAGACTACCCTATTTCTGAGGTCTTGTGTGCTGGTAATTGGATGGTGTCATACAATGGAAAAAAATAATCCAAATATTCCACAAGAGGGAGCAACCTCCAGCTGAATCTTTTATTTTTTTTTAATCTGTAGTTAATAGTATTAAAAGGTCTACATTTGAAGACTAGACGTCAAGAAAATGCACGCATTTCACCTGCAACCACTGGACTCTGAGGATTGGGTTTTCAAGTCAGTGTAAGTGAATATTGCTGCTTGCTTACAGTAGAAGAGCAATGGAAAAAAATAGTATTTGATTCTCAATATTTGCTTCTCAAAAGCAAACATACAAACAAAACCAACTTGTCAGGCCATGTCTGGAACAGAATAGTAACCAGTATCTTGCTAGGTCATTAAAATGGAATGGGATTCCTTTAATTGACTCTGATATAGAAGGTCTCAGTGGTGGAGGCGTGAGGTAATGGGTACAGGGCACTCTTTGCATTCTGAATGGAAGTTGGGCTGCTTTAGTTCAGCTTTTCTGTACGTGTTTGTGTTCAGGTTCATCCTGAGGGTTGCTTATTAGTCCTCTTCCCAAGCCACGTGGAAAATAGCTAGTGGTGCTTTTCAGAAGGTGCCAGAAGGTGCTGCTCCCTGGAGCAGCTGCTTGCTTTGAAGTTTGTTTGACAGGGCTCCTTTTATCACTAGTGAAGTGTTTCATCAAACTGTGTGTATAGATTCAGAACACAAAAAGCTGCAGGCCTCCAGGTTCCCTGTTTGTTTTTTTTTTTTTTTAGTCTGCGTGTGCAAATATTTTCACCTCTTCAGTCTTTGGAGGGTAGATAGAAGGTCTCTAGGCTCATCTGGCTTCTCCTAGACAAGCCATTCATCTTAAAAAATGTGCTAACAGCTGCGTCAGAACACCTCTGCACACATGTATTCCAGCAGCAGGGACTGGTGTGTGTCCAAGAGGTGGACTACACACACTCAGACTTGTGACCATGATGAGGATTTGACTGGAGATTCCTTTATCAGTATTACCCTTGGTCCAGGTGGAGGATGGTGTGCCGTGCATGGCTTACCAGTCTGGTTTGCAGTCCTGTGAATAGGACAGCCAGCACCACTCTCCTCTGCAGTTTTCTTTTTGTATCGATCGGGTGGCCTTGGTGGTGCACAGAGAGCATCGATAGGTTCTACCTCTTTATATCTCTCTCCTCCCTTCTGCTTTTTCAAGTGCTTCCCACAGTCCAGGACATGTCATTGGTTTTCCTCCAACTTTTTAGGCTGTGCGTCCATTTCATAGGGGAGTCAGAACACAGGGTAGGACAGGACACCACACAGTATCCTGAGTGAACCTATCACTTGCAGTGAGAGTAAAACCAGAACCAAATTATGGAAAGGTAAAGAAATGTTTAATAGGGTAGGATTTTTCTGCCAACTGTCCCTCTGTATACATCTGAGAATCGTTATCAAGGGACTTGAGAGTGAACCAGCTGTCAACATGAAAACACAGGCATTTGCCTGAAATTCCCCATTGTTGCACTTAGATGTTTCCCTTCCAGAGGCCATGCCTGCATGATTTAGTCTGAGTTGGCGCTCTGCACAAGTGCCGCTGTAACACCCTTTCCTCCTCTCAAGATGCTGCAGCAATGTGAAAATCTCCTTGGCTCTGGCCCTGCATCTCCACCAGCTGAGGAAAGTAGGTAAGATTTTTTCCCCTTTACAGCAAATGACCACTCCTTGGGTGGTGAAGTGACCTTCCCCCTCACATAACTGCTATGTGACTGCTATGAAGGCAGAAACGTGTGGACTGTTAGAATATCATAAGGCTCTTTCCATCTGGAAAAGGGAAGATGAGGATAAGACCACCTCCATCGCATATTTGCTGTCTTCATGGTGCTGCGGGCTGCAAGCAGCCAGGACTGAAAATTGTCTGTTTTAAGGCACTAAGACCTGAGTTGCATGGCTGGTTGTGAGTTGCTTAACTTCTTAATTCACTTGTGCTCTTCTCTTTGAATGTCAAGGGCCATGATTGTCACAGGTGACAGCTGTGGTAGGGGAGGTACTAGCTCAGAAACCACTCCTGCTGAATTTGTGTTTGGTCCTAAAACCTCAGCGAATGAGTTTATTGTTTTACAAGAGGAACTGTTCAGAGCCATCCTGGAGAACTTGCCCCTGACGGACCAAGAGCTTGGAGTAGCGGCGAGAGGGGCTCATTTGTAGCTGTCCTATAATCTGAGCCTTTCTTACTAATGCTGCTGGTGTGTGCGTGTGCATGTGTCCATCTGTCCACGAACCATGTTCTAGAAGTGGGATTACTGCACTATACGATGTGGAAGGGAAAAGGGTCCCTTGAGCTATAAATGTATTTTGTACAGGGAATCATGGAGAATGTGGTAGAATTTTGAATTCAACTTTGTAATAAATACCTCTAAATGCCTATTCTTTCTAGCATTCTCTTTGGGGCTATATCTTGTTCCAGCTCCCCCATCCCAGTCTTTTCCTCGCATGCACAACTGAAGTTCTCCAATGGTGAATCTGACTTAAGGGCAGCAGTGATCTACAAACCAGAAGTCAGTGCCAGCATCAGCTTTTAGCATGCAAATGTTGCTGGGCTGCAGTTCCCGGAGGTCGGGCCTTGCTGCAGTCCAAGCGATGCGCCGATGAGCACAGCAGGAAGCGAAGCTGGTACATTTGGCTGAAGATGAAGTGCTGTCTGTTGACATGGATTTATTTCTCTATGGTAAAACTGTTAAATTGTAAGTATGTGTAATGCGTCCTGTTTAATGGGTGTATTCATCAAACTTCTGGTAGGTTGCCTTTAGACATTTAACTTGACAGATCGAGTAATTTTTTCAAGGAACCAACATTTTTCTATGAGTCATTCTTAGAGTGTGTAGTGTCCGTAACATCAGACTGATGACAGTTTTGTACAAATGAGGCCCTTGCTGTGAACTAAATGCAGAAATCTAATAAAACAATGTAAGAACATAATAAAACTGGAATGCTGTAAATCTGAGCCAGGCTGTACGCCAGGCTGTAGTGACAGGGAAGTGTTTACTTTTAAGTACGGGATAGCAAGGGGTTGCCATTACTAACGTAAAAGCAGAAGGTGGAATAAATACAGCCGCCTTATTTGTGGCTACACACTGATGCCTAAATCATTGCTGGAGGAGAGCCAGCCGGTCTGTTTAGACATGGTCCAAGGGCTGTTGAAGTAAAGTCAGGACAGCTGGAAACTGGAGTATGACCTGCACAAGGTGATAAAATAGGCTGACAGATGGCTACTGGAAAGCCCTTGGATGTTTTATACTGTTTCAGAAAGTGTAATTTGGTCTCTGGGTATTGCCTGATTTGGGCTGTTATCCTGGAAGGAAGAACTGCTGGTGCAGAAGCTGTTCTAGAGTGTAGGGAGATGACTGGAAGGAAGAGGAATGAAATACTGTTCAGAGTATGCTGATTACAGCTGAAATAAAACTTACCACTGCCCTCTAAAACAATGGTTTCTTTCTTCAGGTGACTGAGCTCATGGAGGTGATGATCGATGCCATTTGCATAATGCCCCATACGTGGTTTTCATTACATCTTGTTCTGAATCTGCCAGGTTTCTGTGTCTCTAAATTACAGCCATTTTCCATTTCACGTTACTCAACAGGAATGAGGATTTTCTTATATAACTTGGTATTTTCTCTTCATATAGATTCTGTCTTCAAGCTGCTGCTTAATCTTTTTGCTAACCAAATATAGAAACTTTTACTGCAGATTTCAAACTTGCTTTCTCTGTCCCTCTGATTTCTGTGCCTATTTTCTCATTTTCTTCAGTTTACCCCCAAGGTTTCCCAAACAGCATGCTGTCTTCCAACATCAGTCTCCCTAGTTCCATATGCTGAAATAAGTTTTCATCGCTCCTACCACTACTTCCTGGTTTACATGTGGTTGTCTTAGACTTCGGAGTTGTTTCCTAATCTACCATCTCCAAACTGTAGTTCTGTCCCACATAATGCATGATCTGGAAACAGAAAGTTTGTGCTTTTACTTGAATGTGCGTAGCCTACCAAGCGTTATGGTTACTGGAAAAAGCTTTTCCTATATTTACCATTCCTGCAGTCATTCTTTTATCTCCAGATTTCATCCAAAGCTCATCATCCTGTTGTCTTGCAGCTGACGTCCTTGCAGTTGATAAAACTTGAGCTTCATTCATCCACCTCTTACTCACTATTGAGTTGTTGACGAGGTAGTTCTGGGGTACCCTTATTTCTCCATTGACCAGAAAGGGAGTTTGTTCCTTGCCTAGATGAACATGTCTGTGTTGGGCCAGCTGAGTCCTACCCTGGCTGTGCTGATCCCTTAAAATACTTTAGGGACAATAGTTGTTTGGTTACAAGGTAGAGAAGGACACTAGCTGACAAATGGGGAGGAGATGGTTGAGATAGAACATGAAGGTACATGAAATGGTCCCTTAGTAAAACTTACGAACTATGTGGTAGCAACCCAAAAAAGCCAGTGCAGCTGAAGAAAGTGAATTTAAACAATTTGATAACTTCCAGGCAAAATCCTATGGGAAGCAAGTCTGATGAGAGATTTAGAATAAGGATAACAAGAGCACAAGCACAGACTGTCCACTTGCAAAACAAGGTCAGGAAGAGCCAAAGAAGCCAAAGATCAAAAGTTAAGTAGCAAGTTCTTAATTGACTTCAAATGCAAGAGAGAAGCAGATGAAGTGACAACTGTTGGGTTACTAAGGGCTGCTGTGAAAGAGCCCTGTGGAAGGGGAAAGAAAATAGGCTGTTTCACAAAAGGAGGACACAATGAGGAGTATCAAAGATAGCAAAGAACTGTCAGGAGGACATCAGTGGTATGAGATGGATCAAGAATTAGACCACTACTTGGCAGAGAGGAAAAGGTACAGATTAACAGATACTGAGAAGTTGCACACCCATCTTCAAATGCTTTTATTATAAACGTCCTCCTGGCTTTCTTATTGTCTGCACTGTTTTTTGTTAGGCTAGTTGGTTTCTTCCTTACTTAATCATCCTGTTTGGCCTTTTTAAGCATGAGTGCATTTTTATACTTGGTCTCCTGAAGTTTCTGTTTATTCCAAGGATTATTTAAAAAAAAAAAAAAAACACACAACAACAATGTAAGTAGGTTGGAGATATCCTCAGGCAGCTCTTGTGGGACTCATGGGTGCAAGCTATCTGTGCCTGCTGATTTCAAGTCTTTGTTGCTAATGGTTGCTGTTTAATATCCTATTTAGTTACTAATGGATTGGAAAGTGCTTTATCATGTGGCATAAGTATGTCAATCTCTTCAAGACAGAGCCAAAATGTTTATTCAACACAACACATTCTGACTGGGGATCAACAAAACTGTTCAGCAGGATTTCTTGCTGAACTGGGGGAATATTTTTGAGAGGCACACGAAACTGGGATGGCTCAGATAGGTGAAGGGAAGGCCTGAAGCCTCCTCAAGAAAAGGATTGTACATGTAGCAGGAATAACACACGGGGTTTGCTTTGAAAGCAGATGGCAGAGTGCAGAGCTGAAAGGTGGTGATGCTAGCACAGCCTTGCTGTGAAGGAAGGGATGCAATTAAAGGCAAAATGTCTGTTTTAATAAATCACAGCAAAGGCACTGCTCTCAGAGAAAACTGCTGCAGGGCAAATGATTGAAGGAGAGGCCCTGGTCAATAGTATCCATTTGGATTGCAAGAAGGAAGGAAAGAACAGAGTTGAGATCAGAGGAAAGGCAATCAATGAGCATTTCAGAGACTGGTACCAACAGTGCTTCTGATACAAGGCAAGACCAGTGGGGGAACTTCAGAGGAAGCCTCTTGGGAGGATAAAGCATCCTCCCACCAGGCTTTTGCCATGACATGTCAGCAACTGAAGATGATCCAAGCCAGTGTAAGGACAGCTGGGGGAAGCTCCAAGCCTGCGGGAGCCAGGTAACCATGCTGACGCTGCTTGCTGAGGGGCCGAAGCAGAGGCTGCTTCTGGCCTGGTGGTGGGGGTAGCAACTGTGCTAAAGAGAGTGCAAAGTGAATAACAACCAAGGTAAGGTCCATGCATCTGTAGCTGCCAGACCTGGTCTGGCATCCTCTCTCCTCTACAGGCAAGAATACTCAGGCTGGCAGCAATGTGTGGTGTCCTTTGGATTCTCTCCCAGCTTCTTGCCTTGTCAGCCCGTGGTTTGTTTTCACCTGTCTGCACAAAATTTTCCCCATCTGGGCCCTGGGAGGCCTAGGATTAACCTGTGGATGCTTACCACCAAAGGGACATCAAAAAACACGTTTTCATTTTGTTCTGCTTTTGAATTCTCCCCCATACACTGTGCCTCCTCCCCCCTTAGCCCAAATCTTCAAGGTCGGTGGTGCTGCCCTGCTCTCCCTGCAGGCACCGTGGCAGTCAGTGAGCTCTGCAGCTGTTGCCTTAATCGTTTTATGGGTAAGATTATTCCCTCCTGCATCTCTTTTGCTTCTTGTTATGCAACAGCATTTTGTGATGTGCTTTGCCACTGAGCTGTGCCGCGTCGTGGCCTGAGGGGGTAGCTTCAGAAGACTGCTGGAAACATGGCATGGCTCCTGCTCCCACCTGAGGGTGGGGACAGGGGGGCTGGGGCAAGGAAGAGACATCGTGGCCTGTGCTTTTGTGGTGGAGGAGAAGGGTGGAAAGGGGGCAT
Organism: Anas acuta; assembly: GCF_963932015.1. Lineage (NCBI taxonomy): Eukaryota > Metazoa > Chordata > Aves > Anseriformes > Anatidae > Anas > Anas acuta. The sequence continues at coordinate 23,113,595 of NC_088983.1, forward strand.
TAGTCAAGCCCAGGAATCTGGCTCCAAGGAGAGCAGGGAGCCTGAAGCAACTAGATCAGAGGGGCATTATTCATGAGGACTCACGGATGTAGAATTGGAAATGAGCAGGAGTCCAAAGGGGGGATTTGGTTGTGTTCAAACAGCAGCTGAACAAAATCTGACAGTGTCACGGCAGCACACGCACAGCCATAACCCCTAGGCCAGGCCCGGGTGGCCTCCCTGGGCAGGGAGCTTTGTTCTCCAGGTGCCCTGGGCCATGAGGGCAGGGCTGGGGGCTGGTGCTTGGAGCTTATTCCCTGTCCTGTTGAACCATTTTATGAGACTTGGAAATTTCTTTCCCTATGGGTAAACTGAGGCACTGAACAAGTAAAGCACTTGGCAAGGGAAGTTGTGACTGTGTAGATTAGATTAATGAGATCCACCACAAATTTAAAACATATGCGTGTGGTTTCTGAAGCACACTAGGGCTTTATTGGAGGCCTGAGTGTTTCACTGGAAATCTGCCTCCCCTTTCTTCAATTGGCCTAGAGATGATTTCGGAGCAGCCTGTGCTGCTGCCCTGGTGGCTCTTCACTCATGACAGCTTTGAAGAAAGTCTTGTAGAAATCCAAGGACATTTCAGAAAAGAGCTGAGGTGCATGGAGCCAAGGGAGCTGGGGATCAGCCATGGCAGGAAACCCGGAGGCTGTGGAAATGTTTGCAGTGCTCAACCTCCTGATGCATCCCTGGGCTTCTGTATGCCTGAAGGCTCACTAAATACTTGAACCAGGGGAAGGTTGGTTGTTTGCTCTTTCTTGTACCTCAGATTCTCCCTGGACGCCACTCGTCCTGTCAGCAGCTCAGTGCTGTGGCAGCAGGAGGAGCTCCCCTGACAGCCACACGGCTCCTCTGCACACAAGGAGAAGCACCGTGCCTCCCCAGTCCTGAGCCCTCGCTTTTAAGTCATGTTTTTAAGCCATGGCTTCTGGGTGTTTCTCACCCTTGAATTCTTCCTGTCTCCCACCTCAGATCCCTCCTTACAGCTCCTTCCTCCTGTGCTGGAAGACATAGGCTGTTTTAGGGGAAAAAATGCTCTTGAGAGCCCCCTTAGCAGTGGGATAGGCCTCAGGGGAATGGCTTCTCTGTGGCATTTCCCTGCTCCTGGATGTGCCCGCATCCCGCCCAGAAGGAGCTGGTGTGGTGGTAGGAAGGAAGGAATTCGTTTTGGTTCTCAGCCTCTGCTGGGTTTAGTACTGGAGTGTGCTTTGGGTGCCCACAGGCTGGCAGGGTATCACCACCTCCTTGCCTGTGCCCCACATCTTCCACAGGAGAAGACTCAGTGGGTGTCGCTGCTGCTGTGGTCCCGTCTGCACCCACAGCGAGGGCTCGGCCTGCAGCCACCATCTGTGGCACGGAGGGGAAGCTGGAGGCGAGCCACCATTTTCTATTGCCATCGTGGCTTCAGTGCTGCTGCCCGAGATGTCCTTTCCATTAGGACGAGCAGCTTGGCCTGCATTTCCTTGTTACTTTTGGCATGGCAGCTGGTGTTGTGCCTGCACAGAGCCAAGGAAAGGTGTCCTGTATCCCAGCCAGACCACAGGGAGCCTCACTGCACTGTCTCCTTGTTCAGCCACCTTCCCCTCCGGCCCTTGCACCCTCTGTATCCATGCCGCTCGCATTCAGGAGCTGGTCACTCTTAACTACAACAGCCTGGTTTTTGGGTGCTTCTCTTCCTCTCTCGTCACCCAGCTCTGACTATACCCAAAATGATGCTAGGCAGATACTCAGCCTAGGCTGTGCTCTGACTGCATACACATCCTTCCAGATGGGATGATGCTTCGTGCTTCTTGCTGGTGTGCTCCATCAGCAGCAAGATAGCTAAAGGTTCATGTTTGCATTGCCACTGCTGGGCTCGTGTTCGCTGCTCTGCTCAGATTAACCTGGTGTTCCTGCTTCTGTCCTAGCCTTTCTTTCAGGATCCTTGCAGCTCCAGCAGTTTCAGTGATTTATTACTGGGCCGTGTTCCCTTTGCAACCAGATGGCCAAGACACGGCTCTTAACATTAACTTGGAGACCAGAAGATGGTGCCAGCAGCGGGAAGCACTGAGGGTTGTCGTTTTGTGTGCTCCAGAAGCCCAGCTGTGATAAGTTGTGGCTTTTCCTCAGTGTTGCATGGTCCTTACTTAGTCTTCATTTTACAAAAATTTAGAGGTGTAGAGATCATGTTTTTCAGGCATTTCTTAGTGATTGTGAAAGATAAAATGCTGCAGTTTTAACAAAGAAAACGATTCTTGCATATGTGTCTTACTGGGACCTGAGACTTTTGGCATCAATTAAGTCTTTTCTAGCACTGACATTCAAAGCACAGAAAACCTGGAACCACATTTTCCTCTGGCTCAGTATCCAGAGATCTGGAAATATCTGTGGGACTCCATAGTTCTATCTAATGGCTCAATTTCTTTGAGTCCATGGGACTCTTCAAGAGCCTGGATTTAGGTAGAAAGCTCTAGCTCTGGGTCTTTTGGAGAAAGACCCCCCGGTGAGTGGAGATGTGGCTGGGGCAGAGGATGTTGTATTGTGCCATTGAACCTGCCTCCTTCTGGGGCTGGATTTCAGTACTCTTGAGTGGAAGAGCCTCCTTTCTGCACCCACTGAGTCAACGTGCTCCTGTTCTGGTCCCAGGCTGCCGTCTTCTCTCCTAATGACAAGAACTAAGCCTGACGGGTAGGAGTACGCTTGTAATGCAATCAGCACCATCGTTACTCCAGAGCCAACTGCTGGTTTTGGTGCCATTTGCACTCTCATCTTGCCTTCATCCTTCTGCTACCCCCAGCTTGCGTGACTGCTCTGGCTGCCTGCTTTCTGCTGTGCTGCTCTGCTTTCTGGTGTGCCACTTCAGCCCCTGGCTGCTCGCTCTTAAGTTTCCTTTGCGCTGCCTCCAGCCGTGGGCCAAATTAAACGCCACATTTCCCTCTGAGCATCAGAGGGAAGAAGTTGGGTGGCCGGGAGCTGTGTGACAGAGTCACCCCTCTCCCAAAGGAGGCAGGAGGCGAGGGCGTCCCCGAGGGCGGGAGCAGCGCCCCCAGCCCCAATTCTCCTCAGGGGGGGCCGGGATCGCTCCTTTTGTCCTCCCCTTGCCCTGCCCGTGAGGTGCGAACCGGGGGGCTCCGTGGGGACGGTGCTGGGGCGGGGGGGACCGGGGCGAGGGGACCCGAGGTGAAGGGGGCTGGGGGGGAGGTGGCGGCGGAGCGAGGGGCGGGCGGAAAGGGGCAGCCCCCCCCCGGCGGGCCGTTCCCCGCCCCCGCCATGGCGAGCGGGATGCTGTCAGGCGCGCAGCGGGCGCTGATCCGGGAGAGCTGGCGGCGGCTGAGCGGCAGCCCGGTGCAGCACGGCCTCGTCCTCTTCTCCAGGTGAGCGATTAAGAGTGGGGGGCGGCCAAGAGACGGGACGGGGTCCCCCGTCACCCCCGTGCGGGTGGTGGTGGTCGCCCCGGTGCCCCCCACCCCCGGTCAGAGGACACACTGTGTGGGTGAGCCCCTCGCCCGAGGAGATCAGTGCCTCGGCTGTGGGGAAAGAAAAGGGAAAAACCTCCGAGAAGTCGCCCCGAAAGCCCGGCGGAGAGTTGGTGGAAGGAAAGGGGAGCGGGGGCCAGGGCAAAACCTGGTGATGCGGTGTGTGGGATCCCCTCATGGAGATAGTCCCCAGGCAGAGGGGAGGCTGCTGGAGTACCCGGGCTCCCCTCAGCACCGGGGCTTCCCCCGGTTTGGGCAGCTTTGGGGCTCATGGGCATCGTGGAGTGGGAAGGGGAAGGCACCGAGCAGGATTTGGGGGAGCGGGGCCGGGCTGGGATGGATCCACAGGTGCCAGAGCCACAGGTCTGAGAGCTGGGACCTAGGGAAAGGGAAAGGGGAGCCCCTTTTGCCAGCAGCTAACCTGCAATCCCCAGGCTAAGTCTCTGGGACTTCCACGTCCTTCACAGGTGGGGAGGGAGCAGCAGGAGGAACGGGGGCATCGGGGTGCTGCTGGCGGGGTGAGCGGGGCTCTGCACCACGTTAAGGACGTGAGGAGATGGGGGCTTCTCTCTCGCTGTTGCAGGTTGTTTGATCTGGACCCTGACCTGTTGCCCCTTTTCCAGTACAACTGCAAGCAGTTTGCCAGTCCTCAGGAGTGCCTGTCCGCCCCCGAGTTCCTGGATCACGTTAGGAAGGTGAGAGCAGGGCAGGAGGAAGCCTCCGGGCAGGGTTTGGGGTTTGGGCTGGGCTGGGAGCACACAGCAGTCTCCTCTCCCCCCAGAGCTGGGAGAGGAGCGATGCCGATGTCGCCTTGCGGGAGCTCGTGCACAGAGGGAGCCAGACCCGGCACAGCAGGAGCCCTCCGAGCCCTGAGGAGCAGCCAGGCAGAGAAAGAGCGCAGCTGTGGCTTGCAGATGCCTTCGTAACCCCGTAACCTCCATCTTCAGGCTGGTTTTCATAGCCTCCATCTTTAAACCAGCGCAGTGCCTCGCGTGCCTGCCTTGCTCCTTGTGAGAAGCTGCTTCAGGACTGCTCTCCTCTGATAGCTGCAAGCTTTTTGCTATTTTCCAGCCCCTGCTTATTGGACAAGTTGTGTCCATTTTTACTTCTGCTATTACTGCCTTAAGCTGAAATAGCTCTTTGCTCTTGTTGGAGATAATTTCCCTGTTAAAATTGCGGAGCACAATTCTATCACTTCTTGGCTTTGCCAAGCCAACTGTGCCCTGGCTTTAATCTCTTCTTCCAATTTGGTCTGTCTGCTCCCTTCATCCCTCGTTAACCCTTCTCTGTCTTGTCTCCATTTGGCTCTTCTTGCACCTCACAGACCACCGTGGTACGTGCTCTGCCAGACCAGGTCTCTTGGCTGTGCTAGCCATCCCCTCACCTCAGAATACCTTGGCTAACCTTAGATCTTGGTAACTTCTAGCTGTCAACTCTAGTCCTGGCAATTCCAGGGCTCCCCTGTAGCTGTCCTGGGCTCCTAGGACCAGATCAGTGTTGGATCTTGGCCCATAACCACTCCGCTGGGGTGCTCTCCTCCCTCCTCTGGGGCAGGGAGTCCAGCAGTGCTGCTTGCTGTAGCACCTCTGGCAGTGTCCTGCAGAAGGATGTGGGGTGTGCTGCCATCGGTGGTGGCACACAGGTTGCAGCAGAGCAAAGGAAAGCTCAGAGGGCACCTGCTGTGCTGGGAGGTGGTGGTGGCCATCAGGCTCAGAAGGGTGAAGCTGAGGGGTTAGTCCCTTCCTCCAGAAGGGCAGCAGAGCCTTGTTAGTGCCCTTCTGCCTCTGTGCTCCTGTAGGTGATGCTGGTGATTGATGCGGCCGTGAGCCACCTGGAGAACTTGCCCTGCCTGGAAGAATATCTCTGCAACCTCGGCAAGAAGCACCAGGCAATCGGCGTGAAGGTCGAGTCTTTCTCGGTGAGGCATCCTCTTCCATCCCGCTGTGGCTGTGTTTGTGCAGCGCTGCCTGCAGCCCTCGGCTGTCCCCACCCTCCTGTGCCCACCTGCTGGGTTCAGCTGGCTGGAGAGAAAGCTGGAGGCTCAGTGCAGCCCCGAGCTATGCGGTGATGTTGACTTGGTCAGGAAAACGAGCTCCCCTCGTTTCCTGCACAGGGAGCGAGGACAGAGGGGAGCAAGGCATTTCCCCAGGGCAATGCTCAGGGGATGCTGAACCTCAGCCCCTCCATGTTTCCAGACATAAACCCACCTTGCTCTGGGTGGTGACACCGGCCAGCCCAGGCAAGGCAGGACACCACGCAGCCCAGGATGAGGAGCAGGGAGGCCCTGAGCCTCCAGCTGGGGCTCCCACCCTGTCTCCTGGCATGGCTCAGCTCTGCTGGTCCACTGCTGTGCCAGGGGACCGGGCTGGCTGCTGGTGTTGGGAAGGCACGGAGGATGGCGTGCAGCTCTCCACTGGTGTCACCCACCCCGCATCAGCCCTTGCTCCCCACTGAGCTGGTGGGGAGGTGAGAGCCAGCAAGGGGCAGGGCAGGGGGATGGTGTGGGTTAGCAGTTCCCCCACTGCTAAGCTTGATGCCTCCCCGTTTGGTTTGCAGACCGTCGGCGAGTCCTTGCTGTACATGCTGGAGAAATGCCTCGGCGCTGCCTTCAGCCCAGACATGCGGGAGGCTTGGACCAAACTCTATGGTGCTGTGGTGAAAGCCATGCGGCGCGGCTGGGAGCCCCTCGCGGAGGGGGACTAGCCTGGCCAGCCCTCCCCGCCGCTGGCCTCGCAGCAGCCCTGCGCGAGGCAGGCGCTCGCCCTCTCTCTGCCTCTCTCCGTCTGTCTCTGTGCACCAGCCCGTCTCCATCTCCTCCAGCCATGCGTGCTTCAGGTCTCTTTCGGTAATCCTGCCTTGCTTTGACACACCACATCTCTGCCTTTGCTGGCGGCCAGTGGGGTGTTTCTCCGCAGTGAAGTGGGGAAGCAGCGCGGCACAGCTCCTCTGCCCTGCCCCAGGCTCCTCGGGGCCAGCTGGAGCACCAGTGCTGGTGCCTGTGCTCTGGTCTTCAGCTGGCTCCCCTCCCCTCCTCTCCCCTCGCTGCCCACCCTAGTTAGATGACAGTGGGAGGTGTCCTCGGAGGCTCACTTGCCTGCAATCCTCTTTGCTGTGCTCGAGACCTGCTGAGGCTGTCACCGCTCGCTTCTCGTGCACGGCTGTGCCCGGTTCAGCTCTGCAGGTGGCGGCTGGCTCGGCTCGCTCCAGGGGCAGGGTGGCTGCGGCCGTGTTGGGCAGCAGAGGCGGGAGCTGGCCGTGCAGTGCTGCCATCCTCCCCAGTCCCTGCGGTGAGCTTTTACCCGCTCTCCTCACCCAGGTGTTGCTCCTGGGTCCATCCTGGTGCTCTCCCCGCTGCGTGGCACCCAGGGTCTTTCCCTGTGTAAGGTTGGTCACGGCTTACTGTGTGTCCTGGGGCTGTTTCGAGCAGTGGGGTCACGTTAATGCCAAGGTAGGGCTGCTCCTAGCGGCTGTGGGCTGCTGCCTGGAAGGATTTCTGTCTGCTTGGCTGGTTGGGTTTAACCTGAGAGCCCGCTGAATCGCAGTAGCAGTGGTGGCTATTTAACGCTTTGTATTGAGGAGAATAAAGTAAATACAAGAAACGATGCCTTAGAATAAAAATGAAGGTTGCAATCATGTCATGGCAACGGCTTCCAGAAATGATTCTGGCTCTCGGCCAGAGGAAGCATAGCTGGAATTTCTCTGCTGATGCTGTCGGGACCTGGAGTGCTTCCCAGCTGCACACAACTGCCCATCTGCGGAGCTTCCTCGCCCTTCGGAAATAACTCCGCCGTACTTGAGACACGGCCACTTCGGGGTGGAGCAGGTGCTCCGTTAGCTGTGTGCAGCAGAGCTGTATTAGGGCAGGAGCAGGAATAAAGCACCTGCTGGAAGAAAGCCAAGGAAGCAGCTGAGAGGCAGCTCCTGCTGGGAGCTGAACGTGAGTGCTTGGAGAAGAGGCCACCTCTATGGGCGAGCTGCTGTGGGACTGGCCGAGCGGTGTTCCCAGCTGTCACTGCCCCCAGGGCAAGGACTTGCTGGGGCCCCTGCCTTCCTCCCCGCTCTGGTCCAGGAGCCAGGGATGGAGGAGCTGCAGGGGAAGCCCTGATATGGAGCAGCAGGGACAGGGGATGGGGATGGGGACGTCCCCTCTGCAGCCCTCAGCATTGCAGGGAGGATCCTGCTGGCTCCCCGTAGGCAGGCGGGTGAGGGATGGGGTGCGTGGCGCTGCACCCAGCCATCCCCTCCTCCTCTAGCTTTCTCAGCTCCTTGACTTCTCCTCCTCTGTACCACATTTTGTGTAAGGCCTAGGGGAAATAAACTAGTCCGTGTGCCTCTTACACCCAGCTGTACTGTTTAATAAAGAACAACAGTGAGCCTCTGCCCTTTTGGCTGCCTGGTGTTTATTTTAATATAAGAGGCCTGAGCAAGCAAAAAAAAAAATAATAAAGGATGATGGGGGGGAGCTTGCTGGTTTCTTGTCAGCAATAGCCTTGGCCATGCTGGAAGTGCTCTCGTAGCCCAGCTGGGCTGTGCCAGGAGCAGGCACCCAGCAGTGGAAGTCTTTTGGTGATTTTGTGCACGGTGGGTGGAGGGCTGAGCTGCGCCGTGACCCGCAGGACGGGCAGCAGAGGCGGCCTGCTGTTGCCTGCTGTCTGCCTGCCAGGTCTGACAGTCCCAGATGGAATTACAGAATTACACCTTTAGGCAACCAACCAGCCTCAGAGCCCTTCTGTGCTGTGCTGCTTTTGTTCTGGGAGGTGGCAGCTGTGCTCTGCCTCAGCCCCGAGGGCGATGGGTGGCCTGCAGGGCTGCGCAGGCCTGGGCACAAAGTCCTGTCCTGTCCCCCTCCTCCCATGGCTCAAATCAAGTCTCCGGGGCCTGAGCAGTGAAGGCACAGGGTAATGGGGCTTGTAGGGCCTCGTTCGGCTGGGATGAGCTCCCCCAGCATGAGGGCCTTGCTCACAGCAAGGGCTCCTCCTGCCAGGTGCGGCCCAGTCTGCTGCTGATTCCAGGCTGACTGCCCTCAGGGTGGGTGTGTGGTGGGGGCAACTTGTTCTTTTCCAGTTTTCACCCAAATGGATGTCTCCCTTCCCATGAGGGGGATGGTTCCAGGGGGAATTTGGGTACGGAATGTTTTGGGAGGGAGGAGGGGAGCAGAAGAGCGCTGTCTGCTGAAACCTAGAGAAAAAGCACCCAAAATGGCTTTTGTTGCTTCCCCAGGGCTTGCTGGCAGGCAGGACATAGGATCATAGAACCACAGCGTGGTTTGGGTTGGGAGGGACCTTAAAGCCCACCCAGTTCCACCCCCCTGCCATGGGCAGGGACACCTCCCATCACGCCAAGTTGTCCCAGGCCCATCCAGCCTGGCCTTGAGCACCTGCAGGGATGGGGCAGCCACAGCTCCTCTGGGCAGCGAGTGCCAGGTCAGCTTTGGGGCTGTCTGGTGGTGCCCCAGGCTGCCCCTCACTGTGGGGGAATGATGAAAGACGGGCAGGGGACCAGTGCCAAGAGCTGTGCCCTTCTGAGGTGACACCATGGGGTGCTCCTCTGCCCCTGTGCCTGCCCCTTTACCTCCAAAAATCCCTCCCAGCCCATTCGGCTCCTCTGGGCACCCACTACTCCCCACAGCCCCAGCCCCTCTCTGGCTGAGCAGATGATGCCAACGCATCTGTCACCAGGCGGGACGCACGGGGTGACGACACCAGGCAGCGGCTGGGTGAAGTCATTTTATTCAAGGCACGGTCATAGCAATAAATAACGAGAAGGTACAGACCTCTGGCACATTCCTACAGCGTGGCAGCCAAGGGCAGCCGGAGCCCGAGCTCCCCGGGACACGGTGCTGCTCACGGTACCTGCTGCCCCTCGGAGAGAGGCCACCGAGCCGCCAGACGGGGCCACCAGCATCTTGCCATCCGGGGCAGCCCCAGGACGAGCAGTGGCGAGGATGTCTGGGATCCAGGAGCCTGCCAGGTGTTTTTTTTGGGTGCCACGGCCACTGCCTGGGCATGCAGGGGCAAGGGGTCGGTGGGGCTGCCAGTCCAGGGAGCTCAGACCCACGGCTCACTGCTGGGCTGCCTGTGACCCCCCCAAGGATTTGCACACCTTGCCCCCACACCCGACAGCCTCTGTAATGCTGGGCAGGGGAAGTGGCACGGGGTGTCCCCACAGTGCTGTCCCCTGCACACGTGTCCCCTGTGCCACCCCTGGGGATGGGCAGGGGTGGGGGACAGGGCACCCACCGTGTTGCGATGCAAACATGAGTCCCCCTTGCAGGAGGAAGACCCAAATCAGCTCTCCCACATCCCAGGCGAGGTCCCGGGCATCACCCACAGGCACACACCAGCTTTTCTCCCCCAGCTCTGCCCCATATCACAGCGGCAGAGTGGGGAGAAACTGCCCCTGGGTGCTGCCAGCACCCCTGTCTTTGTTGCAATGGGATGGAGCCGTGCAGATCCCCATGGCCTGTCCCAGGGGGAGCACGGGCAGCAGGAGCAGGAGGATGGGAGCCACCATCAAAAGGCAGCTGCTGTCATGGCCACAAAACACACTCATCCCTGAAGACCCGAGGGCACAAACACGTTGCAGCAGCAGAGGGAGGGCGTAGGGCAGGGCGAACCCCGCCAGGATGGGGGGCTCGGCGCCACGGGAGAGCGGGGTGTGCGTTTTGAGGCTGCCCCCAGGAAGGGCAGGCAGTGCTCAGGCAGGCGTGGGAGCAGGAGGAGCTGCTCCAGCCCCGTGCACTCACGCAGGCCAAAGCACGAGCATCTCAGCAGCCCCCGCTTGGATCGGTGAAGCCCTGGGGGTGGTTTTGGGGGCTGGAGCCAGCACCCAGGGCCACGGGAAGGAGCAAAACAGCCGTCATGGGTAGCAGCAGCAGCGGGTGGGCAAGCAAAGGTTTGGCGTGGCCGAGAGGACATGCGGCTGCAGGCAGGGCCGCCCTCCTTTCCTTGCAGTAAGGTCTGTCGGGAGACCTCACCCCACGGGGCTGCACCTCCTCTCCCCCACCCTGGGCTGGAAGAGGCAGACAGGGCCAGGGGGGTATGGGGCGGCCGAGCTGCTCTGGGACTGCAGGGCCACGCCGCCTCGCAACGAACGGGCTGGGGACCCCCCTGGCATCAGTCCTGCTGCCCCCCTGTCCGGCATCACCCGTGCGTGGGGCCGTCAGCCAAGTGGGCGCCCGTCGGTGCTGGCGGCAGGGGCGGTGCGAGGAGCTGGGGGCCGCGGGTGGGCTCCCTCCTGCCCCCTGCACGTCCTCTGCTCTCGGCTCTCAGCCCGGCAGCGGGGCTGCTCACTGGTAGCGGGGCTGGCTCTCCAGCACGGGGCCCGTCCTGTACTCGCCCTCCACCGTCTCCAGCTCCGTCTCGAAGCTCTGCAGGCCCCCGTCCTCCCCATCCTCGGCCGGCTCCAGGTGGTTGCCCATGGTGCCGTAGGACTGGTGTGCCGGGGAGGCCGCCGGCGTCAGGCTCAGCTCAGGCTCCTGCAGGACCGTGGCCACGAAGAGCTGCCCCGGGGGACAGCGGGGGGTCAGGGACCAGGGGCTGGGCCCAAGGGGGCGCATCCCCCGGGCTGGGAGTGAGCTGGGAGCTGCGTTGGGCTGGGGAGGGTACTCACGTTGGAGTTGGGGGTGGAGGAGACGCTGCTCCGCTCGGCATCATTGAAGGCGCCCTCGGACTGATCGGACATCTGGGGAGGGGAGGTGGGGAGGAAGCCGCAGCACGGGGCCAGGGGAAAGCCGGGGGCAGCTCCAGCTTGGGGACACTGTGCAGGGGCCTCTCCACAGCAGGACCAGGCTCAATCTCAGCCAAACCAGGGTTTAACCAAGCAGGCCAGGAATGCTGCCTGCGTCCCTAACCACGGCACCACCCAGCGCTGGTGCATCCAGGGATGGGGAGCTGCCGTGTGGGTGCCTGAGGCCTTGGTCTGATCCGGGTGCAGCCAAACCCCCAGATCCCTCACTGCAAACACACCCCAGGGGAGTGAGGGGCACAGGGCGGGAGGAGGGAAGGGCTGCCCACGCTCACCTGGTAGCTGGATGGTTTCCGTGGCTGCAGCTTCTTCAGGCAGAGCCCAAAGAAGGAGAAGATGATGCAGGAGAGGAGGACCACAAAGGTGAAGAGGGTGACAGGGCGGGTGGGACCTAGGGCAGAGAGACACAGGGTGAGGACGTGAGCCTCCAAGGACATGCTGAGCTCCAGGCTGGAGTGTGCTGGGGGTGTTGTGAGCTCTGACAGCCCCAAACAATAGCTGATACCCCTGCACCTGCTGCACCTCCCCACCCCACCTTCCTGTCCTTCAGCTGTGCCTAACTCAGGGGTGACACCATCACCCGTCAGGGGTGAAGCTCGTCCCCCAGAGCTTCAGTCTGGTGACCCTGAGAAGCATAAGGGAACAGCCCCGAGCTCTCCTTACCGAGGCGCAGGACGGAGAAGAAGAGCAGCCAGAACATGCAGAGGATGGGGGCCACCACGACCTGGCTGATGGCGGCGACGTGGAGGCGCTGGTTCAGCTTGGTGGGGATGTACACGTAGTAGATGTTGTACCGGTCAACCATGTGCTTGAGCAGCATGTAGAGCAAACCTGGCGGGAGGACAGGGGGTGTTTGGCGGCCGTGCCTCCCATGGGAAGCCCACACATTGCTCCTGCAGGCCGGGACAAGCCATTCTCAGCACGGATGGGGACAGCAGAGCCATACTCACCAAAGGGGACGATGATGGGGCAGGTGATGCTGTAGGTCATGACGACGGAGAAGATGCAGCAGGTCCAGGCGTACTCCAACCCAAACTGGAACTGGTAGGCTTGGCTCTGAGGCACAACCAGCAGCGCCGTTACTGCCTTTGCCTCATCGGGAGCACAGGGTTGCCTCACCCCGCTTAGCCCCACGGGGCCAGGGCCAGCAGCACACCTCGTGTGGTGGCTCACCACACAAACCTCCCATGGGACCGGGACAACCTGAGCTTCCCCAGAGCGTCCCTGCCGTGCCTGGGAGCTGTGTGTGCCTGGAGGTGCCCGTGGCCACGTACTCGCTTGATGTGGAGCCGCTCGGGCTCGGACTTGGCGAGGCAGAGGCGGGCAGTGTAGACGAGGAGGCCGGGGATGCGTAGCAGCTCCATGGCTGTCCCGATCAGGCTGGAGGTGACGACGTAGTTGACGAAGAAAGCGCCGTTGTCTGGGAGGAAAACACACCTGCCCCGGGACAAGGAGGGTGAGAGGACAGTGGGGATGGTGCCAGGCTCTGCCCCGCAGGTCCCCGTGTCTCGGGGAGCAGCCCGGTACTCACTGGAACTTGATGTCGGCCTCGTCCAAAAAGTGGGTGTCGAAGAGCCAGCGGAAGAAGAGGTCCAAGCTGGGGGGAGCAGAGGAGAAGCTCAGAAAGAAGGGGGGGTGCAGAGCAATGTGGGGAGCATCCAGCCTCCATGTGTCATCGGTGGCTGAAGCAGCTCCTGTCCCTCAACCAGAGGAGAGGAGCCCAGCGTGACCCCAGGCTGCCTGCTGGCCCCTACCTGGTCAGCCCCAGCGAGGGCAGGATGATGACCATGAACACCAGGAAGAAGAAACATTTGTGCATGGTGAGCTGGTTCTCACTTGACCTGGGGAAAGTGGGAAAAAGAGAACTTTGCACTCCTCAGCGGCAAGGCAGCAAGCAGGGTGAGAGGGGGCTGGGCTGGATCGAGGTCTTCAGCAGGGAGCTGCCACCAGCTCAAGATGCCACGTGCCCTTGAGCTGTGCAGCTACTGGGGTGCTGCAGAACTTCTCCCAGACTGTGCGCAGTCAGGGATGGACCTCCTGCCCCTCAGAGAAGGGTGGCAGGTGGTGGCAATGCTCCTGCAAGGACTCAGCAGAGCAGGCACAGGGGTTTGGGCTGGCAGAAGGTCAAGACAGAGAGCAAACTGTAGGAACTGGGCAAAGCTTCCTCTGCCATGAGACCCTGAGCATCCTAAACCTGCATGCCCACCATGGAGAGCTGGGATGTGCCTCCCAAGTCAGGACCAGGGTCCTGCTGCTGCCAGCCTACCATCAAATCATCCTTTCTGCAAACTTCTTCAGACCCAGCTTAAAGCCAGCTCCACCTGTACTTGTTTGAAAGTGTTCAGCAAGGAAGTGGCTGTTTGAGTATGAACTGGATCTTTGTCCAGGGGAACGTTCATGGGGCTCTGTGGGGTCTCCCACACCACAGCCTGCCTCCCTGCAGGTTGGGTCTGATGGGTCCTACTGAAATTCCTCCCATTCCACACGACCCTGAGCAGCCCTGGGCAGTGCAGAGCCCCGTTACCTTGTCCAGTGCGACTCGAAGAAGGCTGAGTAGTAGACGAGGAAGGGCAGGAAGACAGAGAAGGCCCAGAGCAGCAGCGTGGGGAAGAACTGGGTGATGATGGGGTTCTGCAGGAGGAAAGATGGGGGACACCCTCTTAGGACCCTGACTCCCTGCTCCAGGGAGCAACAAGCTGAGCCTGCCCACCCTGCCACCACTCCACCGTGCTGGAGGCAGCTCCCTGGGCAGATGCATGTGGAGCATCCCCTCCCTGAGCAGGGATGCTGGTTCCAGGAGACAAGAGCTCAAGAACAGCCACCATGGGCACGCACCAAGACCCAGAGACCTCCCAGCAGCTCACAGGTCAGAGAGCAGAAATGCAATGTGCTGCTGGCAGCATCTGACAGCTCCTGAGCTCTTCCCATCCCTCTCCTGCATGAACACCAACCTGCCCTTCCCCATGGACATCAACGCTCAGGTATGCCCAGGGGGCAGGACTCTGCCACTAGAACCACACACACGAACAGGACAGCCAGGGGCATGAGGTCTCCCTGCCCCTCATCAACACACATCCCAACGATGGCTCATCTACAGGGGCCAGCACCGATCTGGGGCTCTGTCCCTGCCCCAGACAAGTGCTGAAATGCAGACCCTTCAGAAAAGCCGGCACAGGGCCCCGGGAAGTACCTTGAGGCTCTCCACAGGCCGTGTGACATTGAACATGTCCATGGTATTGACAATGATGGCCGGTGTGGTGAGGAAGAAGAGGAGGATGAAGAGGCAGATATTAAGGAGGATGAATCGCAGCCACCAGGATGTGCCACGGACCGACAGGTTCTCCCTGGGAGAAGAAAGGATGACTTGGACGTGGTGTGGAGGAAAAAATGTGTCTAGGGTCTCCCAGCCCAGCCCTCCAGCTCTGTGTCCTGCTCCCCATGCTGACCACCCCGCAGCCCTTGCTCTGAGCTCACCCTCTCCCTTTTCCCCGCACTGCTGCATCACCACTGCAGAGCCCCCAGGGCTGTGTGCGACCACAGTGGGGTCTGTGCCATCCTCTGAGGAGGCTTTGGAGTCAAGCCAGGAAAATTGAAGCCTGGCACTCACCCCAAACCTTGTCTGGCTGAGCCCTGCCACCTGTGGGGTGATCACCCCGGTCACAATTGGTGACTTCTGCCAGCTCTGGGCATGGGTGGGTGTCCTACAGCTACTGGCGTGGGTTCCCCTTCCCAGCTGCTTGCCCTCCCTCTGTCCCTCCCACCACGGGGGTTCACCAGATGATATCGTTGGGTGCGGGGGCGTAGCGCACGCCCCAGTGGTGCGACTTGACCACGGTGGTGACGGAGGACTGCTGGGGGTGCTTGCGGCAGTGGATGTGGCTGTAGTCCTTCAAAATCCTGCAGGAGGGAGCCCGGGGTCAGGTCTGAACCGACAGCTCAGGACCCCCCTGCTTCTCACGAGCCTCTCCCTGCAGCCCCTGGCAGGCAGCAGAGGCACAGCGGAGACAGACCCGTCACCGGGATGTGGCCGGGGGAGCCCCCAAGGTGCCCCATGTCCCCTGCATTCCCCCAGTGGTGGTGGCCCCATCCCACAGCACTGCCAGGCCGGGGACTG
Organism: Anas acuta; assembly: GCF_963932015.1. NCBI lineage: Eukaryota > Metazoa > Chordata > Aves > Anseriformes > Anatidae > Anas > Anas acuta. The sequence continues at coordinate 23,128,946 of NC_088983.1, forward strand.
TGCTGGCAGCAGCAGGCCCGAGGGCACTCACACAGCCGTCATCCTCTCGTCCTGGAAGGTGACGAAGGCCATGTCGAGCCGCTTCAGCGTGATGCGGTTGCGCTCGGCGTTGAACTCATCCGTCAGCTTCTCCTCCAGCTCCCCGTAGTACTGCTCGGCGTCCACCTGCAGGAGCAGCCAGGGCTGGGGCACGGGCCAGCCACCGCGCTGCCCGCAGCCCTGCCCGTGCTGGGGACACGCTGCCCGCAGCTCTGCCCGCGCCACCCGACCTGCTCAAAGCCACAGAAGCGGCAGCAGAAGATGCGGGCGCAAGGGTGGGTTTTGATCATGATCTTCCCCTCCTTCTGTGCCTTGGTGGTGAAGTACAGCCTCCCCTTCATTGCCTTGCGCCTGCCGGGAAGCAGAATGAGAGGAGGGTTGTTCAGGGAGCTGCCTGCATCACGCAGACAGACTGACGGACAGCTGCGGGGTCCCCACGCGCTCACCTCTCCACATCCAGCTTCATCAGCTTGCGTACATCGAAGCAGAACTGGACGTTGGTGACGGTGCAGCTGGGATACGCCTCGCTGCGGGCACACGGACACAGTGGCACTGGGGGACATGGCTGGGGACAGCCTCTCCTCCCAGGCCTGGGGCAGCTCATGGCCAGCCTCCAGGCAGCCCAGGTAGGACAGGGACGTCCTGCTGAGACACAGCTACTCACTGGAAATGCTTGATGATAAGGGACGGGTCTGTGATCTCCTTGGGGATGTGGGTAACCATCAATGTCCGGGCGACCTGGGGGAGGAGAAGGGGCAGAGAATGGGGCTGGAGCCCACAGGCCATCTTGCAGCTGTCCTGCTCACACCAGATCATGCTTCATGACCACATCTGCTGCGGTACAGATGGGGAACGGGCTCAGGCACCATCCTGCACGCAGATGGGGGCAGAGGGAGGTGCAGGACCCACAGCCTTGGTCCCCTGGTGGATGTCCCACCCGCCAGGAGGCAGAGGAGAGCCTGAGGGCACTGATTGCCAGCCCTGCAGCCTGGGTCACTGCAGAGCTCCTCAGCTGCGGGGACACAGCCGGACACAGCCACCCCACAGACAGCCAGATGCAGCCGAGCCTGCATCTCAGTGACAAGGCAACAGTGGAAATTTGCCTCCAGGCTGCCAGGCTTTTTCCAGAAGCAGAAGAAAAACAACCTCGTTTTTTCCTGTCTGCCCAGGCCCTGGCTGTTTCTAAAGCTCTCCGTATGTGCTTGGACCATCCTTTCCTCAAAGCACGCTCCAAGGTTTGAGCTGAGAAAGGCAGGGTGGTGGCTGTGGGGAGAATATCGCTCACCTTCTCGTTCTCTCTGTATTCCAGATGGATGGAGTGGTGAGCCATGCAGAGGATGGTGAGGATGAAATAGATAAGGGCAAAGATGCTGTGCAGCCACAGGAGACGGTCCCTGGAGGAGGAGAGGCCGAGATCAGCTCATGTTGCAGCACAGGGACCAGCCTGGTACTCAGCACCTCACCCGTGGCCACCCCAGCCACCCAGCCAGGCCTCCCTGAGCCAGCTGCCAGGGCTGGACACCAGGCAGCACACCCAGGCTGCGGGCAGTGCACACAGACACACGGTCTCCCAGGCATGCCCTGCTGCTCACACAGCCCATTGCCCATCACGGGTCGGTGCTCCCTGACGCGGGAGCCACGTACTGTGTCGGGATGTTGGCGATGGTTGTCCGGCCGAAGTGTGTGGGGTTGTGTCCTGCAGGGGAAGAGGACATGCAGGAGGTTACGGGAAGCCAGTGCACAACGCAGCTCAGTGCTTGCAGGGCAAACAGTGCCTGTGGCCCCTCTTTGCTCCTCTCCTCCCACCTCCCAGGACCCCAGCAAGCTTGCTGCCTTCTCCTCTGCTCCACAACTGTTGGAGAGGTCCTTCTGCTCCCTGTCCTTGTGCCACACTCCTGAGCCACCCCAAGACTCAGGTGCACCTACCCAGGAGGTCCCCCGAGAAGTTGACGGGCAGGATGACGGCCACGGACAGCACGCAGACCAGCATCAGCAGGACCAGGAGGTGCCGCTGGAAGGAGAGGTAGGTGGTGGCGTCGATCCCACACTTGCTCTGAATCTCCTCATCCCTAGGGGAGAGGGGAGGGGGTGAGTGCTGGTGGTGCCTCCCCACCGCTCTCAGCACCACCTCCTCCTCTCGCCCCCGGGACCCTGGGGCTCACCGTGGGGCTGCTCCAGCCCCACAGCACCCACACAAACTCGTGGCATCCTGCCCGTGGTATGTGGGATTCAGGCACAGAGGGAATGGGGGAAGCAAACAGCCCTCAGGCTGCCATCTCTCCTACCAGGAGAGGCTGAAGCTCTTTCCTTTGGGGCAGGAGCCTGGGGTCAGCAGAGCCACGGGGGGCAGGCAGAGGGGAGCCCCTGCCCTCTTCCTCAGGGGATGTTTTAGCAGGGCTGTTGGGCCACCACCCGCAGGCACCAGCTCCCTGGGCACAGCCCCAACACCGACGGCACACACTTACTTCATCTGGTAGATGGAAATGAGCCAGGAGCAGAAGCCCTGGAAGGGAAGAGAGTCGGGATGAGCAGGACATGGAGATGGACCTCAGGAGTGGGTCTGAGAGGGCTCCACTCTGGGCTGAGCAGAGGCAGCACCCGGGGGCTGCCCAGCAGCCTGGCTGCAGCACTGGCCGGAGGCAGGTGCCCAGGGAGTACCCTGTGGGGTGCCCTCACCCTCCTGGGAGAGCTGACACCTTGTTCCTCCTCCTCTTTCCCCAGCTTTACCCAGGGGTGAAGCTGCTCCTCACTGCACGCAGACACAGAGGCTTTATGCAGAGCTCCTGCCACACTCTGCTTCTCAAGCAATCCTTTTCTGTCTTCAACATCTGTTAGCCCCACAAGCCCTCTGGCATGTTTCCTGTTCCTGATGTGTCTGAAGAATTTAAGTACTTGTTTTTAAGCTTTCTACAAATGTCTCCTCAAACTCCTCTGCCGCTCCTCTGAGTGCATTTTACACCTAACTTGGCAGAGTTCAGATTTTTCTCATTTGGGAACAGCTTAACTTTTAAAAGGGTGCCTTCTTACATCTATTAATCTCCCTTAATCTGCTCTTTAGCCATGCTGGCTTTTTTGGTCTTTCTCAGTTATTTTTGATGAGCAATATACATTTGCCCAGAGCACCCAGTACCATGCCTTTAATTAGTCCTCTAGTCACCCGTAAGGATTTTGCTTCTTTGAATTTCCTGCTTTTTATTTTTTTAATAAATTCTGTCATTTTTTTTCCACAGCCACAACAGTGACTGATTCCTGAACTTTTGTTGACAAAGAAACAAACAGCAGAATGTGTCGGTCCGTGCTTGTTTCTAGCAACACCTGTTTTATGCCTGATGCTGCAGAGAGGAAAAAGAGACACCAGCACAGTGATGCACTTGTGTGGAGAGAGGGGAGATGCAGGATGCAGGGGGCTCTTGGTGCTCATGGCATTGGCAGGGAGGTGCTGGGGGGCAGCTTGGGGCTGCCGGTGTGGTGTCACCGGCAGCGAGTGCCCTGGGAACACCCCAGACTGTGATGAAGTGACCCAGGAAAGCCAAGAGCAGCTCCAGGCTGTCCCTGCCACGGCCGCTGTGAGCTCACCACGTCCTTGTTGTCAGCATCCAGGGGGCTGCTCTCCGATGGGGACTTCTCCTTCTCGCTCTGCTCCCCATAGAAAAGCGACGTCAAGCTTTGGAGGGAGGAGAAGAGAGGAGGGAGTGAGGCAGAGGAGAGGCAGCAGAAAGGAGAGGGAGGGCACCCAGGGGAAGCCCCGCACTGAGCTTTTCCTCGGGGAGCAGCCTGGCCGCTGTGGGGCCATGCAGACCCAAACGCAAGGTGAGTTTAGATCAAGTGACAGAGGAGGGGAGGCAGGATGCTACAACAGCACCTGCACCCCAGGAACTGCCCCTCACCACGCATCCTGCACTGGGGCTGCAGATGTGATACCCCAGTGAACAAAAGCATCCCCGGCCACCTCCACGCTTGGCTCCAGAGCCCGAGCCCAGGAGAAGCTGGCAGGGGGAGACAGGAGCGGGGCTTTTGCCAGGCTTGCTCCCAGCCTCACAGAGCCCCTGCGTGCACCCGCCTGCCAAAAGGAAGCTGTGCTGTTGCCTGGGGCGAGCCCTGCTCGAGCAGCACATCCTACTCAGAAACCTCGTCCAGGTGCTGCTTTCACCATGGCAACAGGATTTTTTTTTGTAGGATTCTGCACATAGCCTGATGGATGGGCCAGGGGAGGGCCACCTCAGTGACACAAACACGTGTTACTGCTGCTGATCTCCCCTGTCCCCTCCTCTGGCCAGCTCTGCACAATCCTGAGGGGACAAGGAGGGGTGGATGCATCTCGGTGCTACCCAAAAGCAGCTCTCAGGCCTCTTTCTCTCCCAGGACAGGGCACTTGCTGGCACCAAGAGCGCCGTCACCAGACTCCCTGTGTCATTACTCACAGGAGCTGTGTGCTGAGAGCGATTTGGCTGCTGTGGACATGGGGGAAAAGGAGAGGATTAGAGGTGCTGCTGGCCATCACTGCTGCCTAAATTAGGACAAACCACTGATGGGATTAGAATGATGTCTAGGACCCAGGTCAGGACTTTTGGGCAAAGAAGGATGCTCATATTGAGCAGCTGCCCCTGGAGAAGTAGGCGGTGGGGCTGGGCAGCCACGGCTTTAATTCTGTCCTTCGTCTGTACATGCACTGCTTAACTTATGTGGGTAACAGTCCCTAGTTCCTTTTCCCTTAAAATACTGTCCCTAAGCAAAGCCTCAGCTCTGAACCTGCAGGAGGGGGTCAAAGCTGGCCTGGGCATTCCCTCACCTGCAGCACACAGTGCCCTTGCCCCCTGGCTGGGAAGGCTGGTCCTTCTGGGCACAGGCAGCCAGGCCATCGTCCCTAGCCCACGGGGACAGCAGCACCCTTGGGGCTCCTCCAGGGGCCGCCCCGTCACTTGGTCTCACCCACAGTGGCCTTGTGTCCTCCTCACCTATCGTTGTCCATCAGCAGCGCCAGGCGCCCATAGTCCCAAGCCGCTTTCCGAAGGCAGGAGAAGATCAGGAGGAGAAGCTGCAGGAGAAGGGAAGAAGGTGGAGGGTTTTGTGGTTTTGTCATGGGGTCTGGCCACCTCCCTCCTTCCCGTTTTCATGCTCATACACAACTCTCGCCTCAGGACAAACTGCTCCTGCTCCACGATCTCACCACTGCTGCTGGGGGCTGACAGCACACACCACACGGCACAGGTGAACCCCCGCGGCCCCACACACGTCAGGTGTACCTCCACCACCTGCTGTTCCTGGTCTCCCAGGGGTGCCTCCTCTGAGAGGCTGGGACATGGGGAACTGGGTTTACTGGCCAAGGAGGCCGTTCCAGCCCTGACCCCATGTTCTCCAGGACGTTCATGGGCAGTGTTTCCCACAAACACAGCGCCCTGTTCACGGCCTGCTCACCAGCCAGAGGATGAAGTTGATGGCGAGCACGGTGGGCACACCACCGAAGGGCAGCCCTTGCAGGACGGTGCTGCGGGAGCGGGCGCTGAAGCATTGCTCCTCCGTGCTGTTCACCAGGGTGTCCAGGAAGCTAAGCACATCCAGCGAGGTGGGGCCGGCACCGTCCGGCGCTGGGTCCACCGAGTACACGCTCTCCATTGGTGCCGTCACGGGGCCTCGGCCTGCAACAAGGGGGCAGGGGTGAGGATGGGGCAGTTTTGCTTGCAAAGGGCTGGCAGGTGACCTTGGTGCTTCCCTAATCCCAGTCCCTCCCAGGGGAGGGCTGTGGGACAGAAGGCAGAGGGTGTCGCTGCACAAATCTCACAGCCGCCTCGTGTCCTTTCCCCAAGCTCATTGAACCCCACGCTGTTTGGATGCCTCCATCATACCTGAGACAGGTCTCTCTCCACCTCTCCCCCTCACTCCTGGAGGCTGGGTTGAGCCATGGCTACCCTGGTGTGGTCAGCAGGCAGGAACGAGGAGCCAGAGCATTTGCTTGAGTTTCTGAGAATGAGAGAAACGACGACGTTAACCAACAGGCAGCTGGGGCTGCGCCTGCCTCGCTGCCCTCAGCCAGAGCTCCTCTTTGTGGGATGTCCTCCAGGCCTCAGCATTGTGGTCTGTGTGATTCGAGAGTCGTGGGGCCTCCCTTCTGCCTTTCCACCAGAGCAGGATTGCTCCCTCCAAGATATCCTGAAGTTTTTAGACATCCCCCCTTTCCTCTGGGAGCTGATAGCACAGGCTACAGCCATTGGCACTGGTAGGAAATGCTTGAAGTGGCTTGCTTCCAAAACATCTCCGACCACCATGTGGTAGGGGAAAGGATCCTCTCCAAACCAACAGTACCTGGGCCCCTGGGAACAGCCACCCTACAGCAGCCAGTTAGGTCCCTAATGCCTCTTCAAAAAGGCCCTGAGGTAGGATGCCTAGTGCTTTATAGGTAGATAAAGCCAAAGGGCTGAAGGACCTGATTAGGGGAAGAACCGAACGTAATTCTGAAGTTGATTCTGTCCTGAGCAGGGGCTTTCAGAGCTGACCTCCAAGGGATCCCTTCCAACCTCAGCTATTTTGTGTCTCTGTTCCTGAGGACCTGTGCTGCTGACAACACCTCCTGGCCTGTCTGGAGTGTGTCAGGAGTTATAGGGGTGCCCTGCCCTGTAGATCACAGAATGGTTTGGGTTGGAAGGGACCTTAAAGATCACCTAGTTCCAGCCCCCTTTAGGTACTGGCAGGCTGCTGTAAGGTCTCCCCGGAGATGTGCCGAGCTGTGATGTTGCGACCCCAGCATGTGCAAAGGCCACCCAAAACCCCACTTGTGCCCATTAGTATGGACTCCTGTGAGCTTTGTATTTTTATCTAAATCCCAGACAACAGAGACTCTGCTGCAGGATGCTCATCGTCCACACGGAGAGGACAGATGAAGAGCAGGAGGCACGGTCTGTTTAAGCAGTGACAGAGGATGCAAACACAGCCAGCCAGCACCTCAAGGGACCTGGATATGCGAAGTGTTTATGGTGTTTTTTCCCATCAAAACCAAACAGGATCAACTCTGCTTCGACACCAAAGGAAACCTGATTGAGCGGTCCTTGGGGAGCACAGAAAGAGCATGCACAGAGTGCCTCAGCCCAGAAAGGGGATATTCCTGAGCTCTACATGGCTTTGCTTTTGTTGGGAAACATTTGCTTCCGATGTGTCAGTGTGACAGATGGGAGACTACAATAGCACATGGCTTTATGTGCGCTGCTGTAGCCTCAGCATCTCTCTCTCAGACCACGCAGCTTCCTAGCCGAGATTGCAGTCCTCTCCTAAAGCTCTCGAGGGGACCAAAGACCCCGTCCCACTGCTGAGCACAGCGGGTAGGAAGGGGTGCTGGGGCAGGAGCTGGCCCAGGTACAGGCCCAACACACTGTCTCTGACCTTCTCATCCACAGAAAGGGAAGACTGAGGAAGAGAGGTTTTCAAACACAGTTGACAAAAAAAGGCTCTGACAGCCTGACAAATGCAAGCAGGTGGACACCAAGAATTCCCAAGGGATTCTCAACCCAAGCTCTTGAGAGCTCAGGGCTCTCTTCATGAGCTTAAGAACCGGTCTCAGTGCTGGCAGTTTCTGAATTAAACGGAGACGTCAGCTGGCTCTGAAACCATGGCGGCCACTGGGGCCTGTGGCCAGGGTCGTCCCTTTCCTACAGGGTGCTCTCAATCTGTTCTGCCCATGTGCACATCTCCCTCCCTCCCCTCCTCGTGTAAACAGCAGAGCCATCACCATCTGGCATTTTCAGCTGCTAAATAATTCATTGCCTTTTTGTTAACACCAAGAGCGTGTCTCTGACCGAGGGAGCTGCTGGACCTTCAGCAAATAATCAAGGAGACTCCTAGCAACCCCTGGGTCCCTCCTCTATCATCACCACTCCACGACCCAGCGGTAGGATCCCGCAGCGTGTTTCTTGGCACCGTGTTCCCTCTCCCAGGAGGAACATCCTGCCACAGGATGGCAGGTGAGGGGAATTGACGTGGAAATTGGCCCAGGTTGGCTTTCCCTCTGAAGCCCTTGTTGCTGCCCTCTTTCCCCAGCAGCTGATTATATTTTGCTCCTGGTGGCCAAAAGCAATGGGTTTCTCCTGGAGATGCTGCTGGTCAATCCACTCCAAGCTCTCTTGTCCACAAGCCTGTTAAATGCAAACCTTCATCCACCCAGCCCAGCTGGTCCCTGTCTCCGCAGCATTGTTTTTTCAATGCCAGAGTCTAACTGCAGAGAAATTTCAGGAGCAGGAGAGGCCTGAAGCCCCCAGGCTCCTCTCTTGGGCACCTCCATCTGCACTGCCCAAAGGAGCCATCACATTGTGCTCAGTCCTGTAAAACAGCCCTTGTGGCAACTCACAGCTCCTCTGAAGCTGCTCTCAAGCTCATTTTCCTGCCTTTTCCCTGTTCCCTTCTCCCCCAGGTACCCAAACCGGTACCTTTCTGGACCATTTGTTCCAGCTAATCTCACCTTTTATGGTGCTGTTCTTCCACAAGCTTAAGCAAGTTGCATAGCTGCAGCACTACCATTAAAATAACCATTGGGAACAAACAGATAAATAAATCACTTAAATATCCGAGGAACAGCGCATGCAGCAAAAATGGCAAGAGGAGATTGCTGCTCCTGCGCACCAGTGACAGCCTGAGCTCAGACCTATAGGACGTGGTCAACCCCCCTCCAACTGAAGGTGACACCTTACAAAGTAGAGGTCCACACAGTGAGAGGTCACCTGGGCACTGTAGGTCAGAGCTAAATTTATGAGACAATTCAGCATTTTGCAGCACTCGGTAACAGCACAGAGAGGTCCAGTCAAGCCCTGAATCAGCAGAGCAGCCCCTAGTCCCAGCTACGCCGCTGGCAGGGCACCTTCCTGCCATTGGGATTTTCCTGACCTTTACGGGGCAGTGAAGGAGATGTGGTTGTGAATGACAGAGCAGGGTGAGTGTATTCACATCTGGCGCTGTGAGGGGTCCCCGTTGGCTGTGCATGGGCCAGTGCCTCTGTGTGACAGCCGTAGGCAGGCGTCCCCCTGGGCAGGCACTGTCCCCAGGCAGTGACAGTGACAGCCACGTGAGGAAACACAGGAGCAGGCAGAGCTGCAGCTGGAAAAATGAAGCAGTAACAGAGAGGCAGAAAGCAGAATATGTGGCCTAACCCATCAAGGTCTGAGTTAGAGGAGAAATAGGGTCAGGAAAAGTGCAGAATAACAGGAAAGGCAATCATTGCTTTTCCTCTTTGCGCTGGCTGTGAATGGGCAGCGGATTTATCAGATTGGCCATTCGAGTGATTTGCTGGATGATTTCTGGGAACCATTTGCAGCACACAAGGTTTGCCTTGAATATTCGCTGCCCTGATTGCTTTGTTTACACACCAGCATCTGCTTCTCCTCGCCGGTTGGGTGGGCACTGATCCAGAGAATCAGATTTCCAATTAAATATAAAGGCTTTCTTTCATGTGGACACAATTTTTTTTTAAAATGTGTCTTTCTCTTTAAGCACCCTGCCAGCAAATTCATTTGCTAGGGTATTCATGGAAAGCTGGAGTCGCAAAACACCAAAACAAAGCTTTGGGATTGCCCAGCTGATTAAACCAGGTTTCTCTGTACGCCTGTGCTCATTCAGCCTCTGTGTCCTGCTTGGGCAGGACGGGGACCACTCACGTCTGCTGGTGGCAGGAAACCCAGCTCAGCACGACTCGGAGCCTCAGGCTGGGAAGTCTCATCCAGACCCTGTGCTGAGCTCAGCACAGCCTGGCAGAGGCAGCTTTGGCAGCGAAGGGCACGGTGACCTCCCCGTCCCTGTAGCTCAGTGTACACGCTGTGGGCCACCTCCATGGCCCTTTCTCCAGGCCTCAGTGGGGCCTCGTTCTCCTGCCACCACTCCCACACACCTCTGAGCCAAGGATGCTGCTGGCATGGCACAGCTCACCCTGTCACACCGTGTCCCTTGCCTTTGGAAACCCACTGAGCATGGCTGCTGGCATGGTGTTGGCTGGCACCAGCCCTCTGGCAATGCTCCTGTCAAGGCAGGATCCTACACGGGTGCTGCTGCCTCCGCCACCAGCAGCATCCGTCTGCACTGCACTAGGCAGCACCCTGCGAGATGCTCCTTTCCCCAGCCCCTCCATGTGTCCCTCCATCAGCCAGTCTCACGCTGCCTGCTGTCCTTCCTGAAACCACTTTGGGAAGCCCCAAGAAACGATCTTTTCAATTCCCTCTCAACGTTTGTAGCAGCCTCCAGCCCCTCCAGGCCCTGGGGAGGTTCAGGAAGGCTGCCCCTATGTCCTGTGTGGGGTAGGTGAAGCACAGCCAGGTGACACGTCTCACTGCGTGGGGACAGAGAGCCCTCTGGCTCAGAGGGCATCAACCATGTGAAAACACAATGGGAAGAGCAACAAGAAGAGCCCTCAACTCCCTTGGACAGAGCACAGAGAAATGGTAGATTGAGATCTTAGCTGGGCAAGCAGGAGAAGCTGGTGTGTGACACCACCACAGGGGCTTGGGGACAGGGTTAAGGACATTGCCCCCAGGGCGCTGCAATTTTACTTCTCAGATGTAAAATTGAGGGAGATTGCTTTATGCCAAGCCTCAAAGCACTGCCCTCTGCTGAGGCCATGGCACAGACGATCTTTCAGCAGAAGACTCTGTCCCAGCAGCAGCAGGACAGCCGCTGTGTCACAGAGAGCAGGCACAGGACCCATCCCAAGGATGTCCCTTGTCCCCATATCTCCCCTGGGTGGTGGTCACCTCCTCGCCCACCGCTCCCAAACTGTCCCACCAACACCCCCCATCTCAGCTCCGTGACCCGCCAGGGGGGAAGGATTGCTGCTCTGTTCTGGGGAGCCGGGTGAGGCCCTGCTCTCAGGAGCAGCGAGTTGCCACCACATTCAGGAACCCTGTGCAGGGACACATCACCCCAGGGGCAGAGCAGCTCTTCTCCCATTCCTCCTCCACGTGTGTGTGATCAGGAAGGAGCCATAACCTCTGTTTGCTTTACACCCCAATGCCCTACTGTGCACATTGGGTTTCCCCAGTAACGATGCTCAGCCCCACGCACCACACCTGGGATGTGCGAAGCACCGAGTGAACCTAAGGCCATGTTGACAGAGCTGCCACAGGAAAGGGTCCTCCTCGGGTCTTTATCACCTGTAAAACCAGTAACCAATGGGTTTACACAAACACTTGTGTTTGGGCAGAGCCAAACCAGCACGTACTGCTCTCGTTTGGCATCAAAAGCCAAGGAAGACTTCTCAGGAAGGCTGCTGTGGGAGGTCAGGCACTGGGAGGCAGATTACCGCTTCCCCCGCTGAGGTAACCATGCTCAAAGAGACGAGGGTGTCAAGGCAGGCGTGGAGGAAAGTGCTACCTCCTCTGGAAAAACACTCCCTCATGGAAATCCGTACGGAAAATGACAGTGGCTGTGTCCAGGCCCATTGCAGGTCACAGCTGCTGTTCTTACACCAAAGGGTACCAGGAGCACTGCGGTCTCTGGAGATGCGGAAAAGGAAAAGGCAGGAGAGCAGCTCCTCCCTCCCCAGGTCCCTTTTGCTGCTTGGAGAGCAGTGGGAGGTGGTGAGGAGAGTGGGAGTTTCATGTGCTGCCTTTTATAAAGCCACCGGCTGCCCAGAGACTTCTCTCCATCTGGAGCCACCAGCACAGCCCCAGGCAGGGCAGGGAGCCTGCCCGGGGCAGAGGCCAGGCGAGGACTGCGCCTGTGGCTGTGCAGCCCCCAACACCAGAAGGCTGGGGAGCCAAAGGAACCCCTGTCTGAATGCCCAAATCCCACCATGGCACACTCCAGCCACTGTTAGAGGGCTTCTCCCCCAGGACCACCAAACGCAGCCGTCACAGCTCCCCCAGCACTGCCTGGGCTCACCCTGCCCCTATCAGCCACAGCCAGCCCTGAGCATCCTCACCCCACATCCACATGGGGCCGGTCTCAGGTGGGCAGCATCGTACTGGTCCCGTTCATCCCTTCTCCCTGGCCACCTCCCTGCGTGCTGCCCTCCAGGGAGGCCTCCACCCCTGGCTGCTGCCAGCTGCCCCCTTGGGCTTTTCTCCTGAGGTTCAAGCATCCGCATTGCCCCTTGCAGCCGATTCTGCTCCCAGAGCAAAGAAACCCTCCTGCCCTGCTCAGCTCACCTCTTTGCAAGCACAAAAGCTTCTTCCCGAGAGCTGTGGATTACAGCACTACACACACACTCACATAAGATGCAATTTTAGAGCATTTGCAGAGCTAGAACACTTTCTATCGCCTGTGCTCGCTGCCAGGAACAAAGAGTGAGATTTGGGCTGCAGCGGGAGCCCACAGGCACACTGCTTGCCAAACCTGGCCCCGGCGAGGCTTTCCTCCCACCTCTGCCCAGCTCCCAGGCAGATTTGGGTAACACCAGCCACCGGGCTGAATCACACCGCCCCGAGTGCGTGGGAGCTGGCAGCTCAGCTGAGGCTGCGCCCTGGCGGGTTACACAACGGGGCCGGCCCTGCGGTCGTGCATCCAGCCTCACCCGCGCTGCAGGGATTAGCTCTCAGCCTACGGGTTTGGGGCAATAAGGCTGCAAAGGGAAGGGCAAGCCTTTGATGGTGAACACGGCAGCCTGGGAGGTGAGGGCAAGGAGAGAAAATGCTCCCCAAAGCCACCTCCGTCCCCTGGGGACCCATCCGCAGGGAAGGGAGCAGGACCCACCAAATGGCCACCTTCCCCCAGTGCACAGGTGAATTTGGTCCTCAAGTGGGGAGAAGGGAGGAGGCTGCGCCAGTCCCCCAGCCTCCTGCAGCCCCCAGGGGGAGATGAGATGAGCGGGAAGCGGTTTCTGCAGAGGGAGGTGGCTCTCCAGCAAGCTGCAGCCGCGGCTCTGCAAGGCACGCACTGTTCTGGCCTCCTCCTGCTGCTCTGGGTGTGCCAGCGAGACAGCTCGTCCCCATCATTGCTGTGCCCCCTTCCCCAGGGGAATCCCCCAGCCACCCAGCATTGCCCCAGCCGTGTGCCCACCCTGCAACCAGGGGGGACGTGGGGAGCCGGGCAGCCCTGGAGCACCAGAGATCAGAGGGGGATCCGGGGGCTGTTGGGATGGGAATGTCGGCGCATCCCCAGGCAGCGGGAAGGGGACGAGATGTCTGCTCCGGCCATGCCCACTGCCCAGCTGCGGCACACAGCCAGCACAGGGTCCTTGGGAGTAACGGATGTGACAGAGGAAAACACAAGAAATGGCTGATTTCCCATTGGACTGAGAAGGAAGTGTCTCATCTGGGCACGTACAGCGGCTGGGCTGGGAACGGGACAAGGCATCGAGAGGAAGAGAAGCCGTGGGCCAGGAGGTGCAGCATCACCCAGGGCCAGCAGCGGGGAGGCTCTGTGGACAAGTCACCCTTGGGCTGTCTGGGACCAGGGAGAAGACCAAGAAGGCCAGTTTTAGGGGCAGGGAGGCACAACAACTGCCCGCAGTTTCTCCACACAAGGCTGCCTTTCCCCACAGGCAGAACCACCTCACCAGGTGGGCGCTGGGGAAGGCTGGCAGCCCCTCGCCCTGCTCAGCAGCACCTGCACGATGAATGCAGTTGGTCAAAGAGATCTGGGGGTCCAGGCAGGGAGCAGCGACCCAGACACAGTCACTGCAAGCTTCTGCACAGCTCAGAAGCAACTGGAGGCCAAGCAGGGGCCAGACAGTCTCTGCATTTGTTTTGGGAGAGATGCTCAGTGATGCAGCGCTGATACCAAGGGATGTTTGCAGCAGCTGGGGTGTTCTGGCCCAGCCCAAGCTCCCACTTTGGGGTGGAGGTACCGGGCAGTTTGTGCACGCTGTGCTGCCATCCAGCTCTGGGAAGCATCTCCCCGCCTACAAACACAAAGAGCCTGCAGCTGGCTTGAGCAAACCTGAGCTGAGCGTGCAGGGTAGCTGGGTGAGGCAGCACCACAGCAGCCTGCTGACACAACTGATCTCTCCTCAAGATCCATCTGAGCCATGGGGATCAGAGAGCTTTCCTTGGTGCCTGGGCTCCTGTTCAGGGAGCAGGCACTGAGCAGTGAGAGCAGGATCAGACCCCAAGCCCAGCTCACAGCGCCCACCACCTTTTAAAGGCTGAAGGCAATGGGCATATGGAACCTTCTTCTGCCCCCTACCATCAGGCTGTCCCCCAAAATACTAAGCCACACATGTACCACCCATCACATGTACGATGAAATCCTCTCCCTGCCGAAACCAGCAGCAACACTTCTTTCACCAGGACCAGAAATTCACCTCATTTTGGATGGAAAGAAACCTCAGAAATTTAGCTGCAGGGCCTGTCTGAATAAACTGGGAGGTATTCGGAGGAATTCCTCTCACGTGTAGCTGCTGGGATGAATTAATCCTGAACCCAATGATTACCCTGGAGCACAAGTACAGTTGTAGTCGTGGCATAGCAATTATGGCATGGCAATATTCAGCATTATTTTTATTATAAGTCCCATTACCAGAGTTTTGCATAACTTGGCTTAACCCTATCTGTGGAAGCATTCATCCCCTTGTCAGATACATGTCCATCTGATTCGTGTCAGTATGGAACAGTGCTAGGGCCGCATGGTATGATGAATGTGACCTTCTGTCTTACATACCCTTGTATAACCACAAGTCTAAGAAAAACAGAATGGTTAATGTATATAGTTCTTGTACCTTGCAAAGGAATATTTTAACAATTCGTGTCAATAGTTCTGCCTGTCTCTGGGTCCTGCACTGGCAATTTAATTCTTCCACAGATGTGGTTTCTTCCCTTTCCTCCCAGTGTCCCAGTCTCCCCCTCATTATAGTCAATTTATCAAATCTTCAGAAATATTCCTCAAATCCATGAGCCTATTTGCTTTTGTTATTCCGAACTCTTATTCCTAACAGTTACAGCCTTTTTGCCTTCTTTGAGGTTGATTTAGCACTGCTATAGATGTGACTGGAGTGTCCCTGTGAATGGCCTGTGAGGAATGTTTTAATCACAGAATCACAGAATTTCTAGGTTGGAAGAGACCTCAAGATCATCGAGTCCAACCTCTGACCTAACGCTAACAGTCCCCACTAAACCATATCCCTAAGCTCTACATCTAAACGTCTTTTAAAGACCTCCAGGGATGGTGACTCCACCACCTCCCTGGGCAGCCTGTTCCAGTGCCTAACAACCCTTTCAGTAAAGAAGTTCTTCCTAACATCTAACCTAACAACACGTGAAGTGTCAATAGAGAGCTATTTGTATTTGTATGTTCTTTCTTTGAAGTCTCTGATGTCTGGGGGTTTCAGAACAACTGCTAACAACTAGTGACTGTTATGGCTTCTGAGTGGGACACTATGCAAGCCCCTGATATCTGGCCAGGTGGCCAGGAGATTGAGGAGAAGAAAGAAAGAAGCTGAAGGACGGCTAGAAGACAAAACTTGCAGGGGACGCTGTGTAAGCTTTTGACATGCTGCCAAGGAGCACAAAGGGGAAGGACAAGAAAAAAAAACTGAGAGGAAGACTATGAGCCTTCAGCATGAAAGACCCCCAGGGGGACCACCGGAGACTGATGTGCATGCTCCAGTACGAGGGTTTGGATCCCGGAAGCTAATTATAATAACCCGTTTTTTTAGAAGTAGTAATGAATATGTATCAGCCCAGGAGCATAAAAATCAGTTACTTGATGTAACCGGTGTGCGTCCAGGTGGAGCGGAGACTCCCGATGCATCCAGCGCTGTTTGCTTACCTCTATTCTTTTAATAAATTGTAAACTTTGATTATAATCCTATTTTGGGACTGAGCGATTTATAACACCCTGACTTCCCTGCAATGACTGAACTACTCTAAAAGTCTTTAAGATGTGACACTCTCAGGAGGCGGCACAAGCGCCGCAGCTGTTATTAGTATTATTCACTTTGTTGCTGTTTTTGTTCTGTTTCTGAACGAGGAAGAGTTTGATGAAATTTCATGGAAGGAAACACAAGAAATTAAAAACTTGGATGAAAGAAAATTAAACTCAATGGAAAGCTCCCCAAAGAAAAACCCAATGAAACTGCCTGATCAGAAGATTAGTAACAGTGTAATATGAAAGGAAAAAGCAATAAAGAGGACTTGGAACCAGAACAAATAAAAGAGCCATGGCTCTCTGAAACATATACCTGACATAAAAGTAATCACATTTTGTCTGAGCTAAAAACTTTTTAAATTAAAAGACAGACAATTCAAAACTTGAAATTATAACAAGCTGCATGCTAAGACTTCAGATCACTCTAATCTATGAAAAATAAGTAGAAATTTGTGCATTATGTCCTTGTTGCCAGAGAGATGCTCACCGCCTAAGCACCTGGAACTAAAACCTGATGAACTCCAAAATCAGCTCTGATCGCAGCAACCTTTTTTAAAGAAAAAAAAAAAAAGAAAGCTTAAATTAATTAATACAGTGATTAGTTTATTCAAAGTTCAGAAAATTACTGCAAATTAAAGCAGAACAGACTCGTTGCCTTTCCAATCCCAATAAAAACGAAGTGTGAGAGGAGAACCTCTGCTGGTTCTGAATTCTTAAAAGCCAGAAATGATCTGATCATATCAGCAGTTCTATTTTGTATCTCCTAAATTCTAATTAAATTCTGTTCCTATAATGGAGTCATTATTGTTAAATCATTACTTATACAAATAATGCTTTCATAAACTTTTTTAAAATGGACACATACATTTTAGGCTGTTTTATTTAACCAACTAGGAACCATTTTCCAATGCTTATTTTCTGCATTTTGCATACAATTTCATTTTCCACTGCAATGTAGTGGGACCAATTTTATAATAAAGAATGAGGTGAAATCTAATAGCGATGTGTCACCATTTTCTAACACAAGAACCACAGCCATTAGGAATCCTTGGGGATCACACTGCGGTGACTGAATCACAGACATGTTGAGGCTGGAGGGCACCTCTGGAGACCTCCCAGTCCAACCCCCTCAGCTTACCAGCCCTAGCACCACATCTCCACACCTCAGCCTTTGCCACCTCCTATGGAGGATCACCTAGGAATGGCCAACACAGGGTCCCCAGGCCTCAGTTCAGGTACCAGCACCCAGATACCCTTCCAAAACTGCAGTTCCCTCAACTGCACCACCTCTACCTTCTCTGAATTTTGCTCTCCCCCACACCATCCAACGTGGCACACCCAGGGGCTTGTTGTCCCAAGCTGTCCCCAGCTGCCTCCCACAACCTCCCAGCTAACAATAAAATGAACCCCGCTGGAGCCCTTTCCACTCTCTCTTAGGAGGAACTCAGAAGTACATGAAGATGTATTTTCCCACCTCTCACACCCTGCCTTTTAGCACTCGGGGGTGCAGTGGAGTTTGGCTCACTCAGACCCTGCCCTCCTCTCAGCTCACCCACAAACTATCTACAAATAACGAGACATCGATGCTGAGCAATCATGAGGAAGCATGTAGGGGACTCAGGTCACCCAAAGCTTTCACGTGCTCCCACTCTGCTCTGGTACTCCATTTTAAACACATCTTTACCTGAGATCAAACTACAACAGCTTTAGAAACTCCTCCTTGGCCTAAGTGGTACCCGCAGCCTCTCATGGAGGCAGTGCTGGGAGCTCCACAAATGACCCTGGTGCTGAAAGGTTTCCTTACAGTGGCATTTAAGCTCCCCAGAGGCTGAGCAACATTACAGTAATTTCAATTAGGAATGCGATTTCTCAGCCAAAGAGGTTTGCTCTGCGGCCCTTAGCATGGATGAAGCTCCTCCACCCATACAGTCATCTGCTGAGAGGGCCGCACCGGGACAGGCAAAGCAGGACCAGGCGGGGGCTCAGGCTTAGGTGGACCACCAGGGGAACCAAACCCAGTGAGGAGGTGCAGGAACCACCACAGAGAGAAAAAGCAGGGGTTGGGGCAGCAGGATGGGTGAGGGGAGCTCAGGCTTCTCCATCCCACCTCCTCCTGCCTCTGTAGAGGCCGTGCAGGATCTGCCCTGCCCCGTCGCACCCATTAGCCACCAACAATCGTCCCTTGGCTGTGGGAATGGCAGTGCACAGCTACCTGGCCCCGGCCCTTCGCATTGTTATAATGGTGTGAGTAAACTCAGGCCATTGTTGCCACCTAATAACGGGTGATCGCAAACAAATTACCAGCCCGAGCAGCAGTAACTTCAAGGCAGTTTTTAAAAGGCACCTTAAAGTGCAGGTAGATACCACGTGGGATCTTCAGAAGTGCTGAGACACCTCCTTGCTGGGGGTCTTACAGCTGTTTAGGGACTGAATGCAATAATGAAGAGCTGGAGCTAATTGAGGCTGGAGCTGCTGCGCTGAAACCAACCCAGAGAGAACAGATACGCTCCACTGCTTCTCCCGAAACCATCTCACAGTGAAACTGCTCCCGATCTGAGCACAGCAGATAAGCGATGCAATGTTTTCTTCAAACTTAGGCCTAAGTACGCTAAATATATTTACAGCAATTAAACTAGGTAAGGAGAGCTGTTTCACCAGACACAGAAGTGATGACTGCAGAAGGCTTCGGTGTTTATAGGACTCATCGAGGAGTCAGCATTTCCACGGCAAGCACAGGGATGTTTTCGTAAGAGTTTAGGTGATTGACTGATTAGTTTAATATCAATTGAATTCACTGGTGGGTGTTAGAAACATCTCTCCCTCTCATTGCCGCTTTGGTAAAGCTATCACAGTCTGTTAAGACGGGGGTATTTCCTACGAGGAACATTTCAAGGCAGCAACAATCCTCCCTCTACAACTCTTCAGATTTCGGCTCTGAATCCCGCTCCCTTTACCTCAGGCCACCAGTCCGCGTGGCAGAAGGACTGGGTCTGTTTGTGAGGGCCCAGGGACCGCAGGCAGCAGCGCTGTGTGTCCCCCGCAGCACCCAAACCGGGGATGTGCTGGTTAACCTGGCGGGGTGCCTTGGAGAGCAAATACAGAGGGATCCGAGTGTTATCATGCAAAAAAGGGGGCTGAAGGGTGTTCAGATGCGCTTGCAGGAAGACAGGAGCCGAGATGCTGCCGTGGTGAGCAGGCAGAGGTTGAAGCTTACAGGGAAGCCGGAAAAGCCCATATGTGCTATGGAGTCAGAGGCTGCAGGGGTCGGGCGGCCTCCACGCTTTTATTTATTACTCATTTGTTTGCAAAGGGCTGTTTGCCAGGCTGCTGGAGACAAATCCTTCCTGCAAGGGCTGCCCCTGCCTCCCTCTCCATCTGCCACCCAGCCCCGGGCACCGCTTCCCAGGTGGCCAGGGGGAAACACCTGCCCCTCCGGCTGCCGGTCCGGCCTCAGGGCCTCTCCTCCTGCCTCCTGCTTCTCCCACACCTTCCTCCATCTCTCCTCTGGACAAACACCATTAGCCACTTTGGCAGCCAAAACGGCACAGGGTGCTTCCCCTCCACTGCTCACACAGGCTGCTGGGCTCGTCACAGCATCGTAAAACCCCAGCGCGAGGTAGGGCAGGCTGCCACAGCACGAGGTGCTCGCTCCTACCTCGTCTGCCCACCCTGCGTCCCCCTCACCTCCTGCCTCCGCGTCCTCTCCCCAGTGAACTCTCCGCAAGGGGAGAGGCAGGCATGCGGATCAGCCCTGGGGATGGCGGATAAACGGTTAAAAGCAAAAAGATGATCATGCAGAAAAAAAAAATCCTTCGGCCAGACAAAGGTCTCTCTTTCTCCTGGATAACACCCATTGTGTCTGGGAGGTTTCTGAATTACACCCGGGGGGATTGTGCAGCACCACGGCCGTGAGAGACAGGGGACGGCAAGGCCTCCATCTGTGGGCAAATCTGGCTGTGGTCGTGAACTGGGGGCCAGCAGCTCGGCCAGAGAGCGACCCCACAGCCCTTCCAGCTGGGGCCAGATGCTGGGGGGGTGCGATGGGGAGAGGAGGGGAAGCCAAGGCTCCCCTGCTAGCACAGAGCATCTCCGTCACCATCAGGTGTGGCGGCTGGCCTGGGTGCCCAGGATGACGCGGGGACGGAGCAGCAGCCGTGGCATGACACAGCGGCGGTGGCATCTCACCACAGCGGGGGCCAGCAGCACGGGCGCTCGGAGGGGCTGCGGCTGGCCCCCTGCGGCTGCCCCCACCTTGCTCGGGAGGCTCGGGGAAGCCCCCGCAGGCGGCTGGGCCGCGGCCACCCATCGCCCAGGCGCTGCTTAGAGCCAGCCGGGTGCGCTCCCCGTAACGCAGCCCGCAGCTCAGCACCCCAGCTGCCCGCACACCTCCCGCAGGAGCACCCCCGCAGGGTGCCTGGAGAGCCCCGGAGGGGTCCCAGGGGCTGCCCCCCAACAAGTCGCATCCCCCCGGGCCCCGAGCATCCCCCCCCAGCCCCCCGGCGGCCGCCCCCCGCCCGGCACTGACCTGCCCGGGGCCCGGCCCCGCTCCCGCTGGCTCTGCGCAGCGCCGCCTTCCTCCCTTCCTTGCCTCCCTCCCTCCTTCCCTCCTTCCCTGCCCGGCCGTGGGGTGCCCGGCCCGGCACGGGCAGGGGAAGGGGAAAGGGAAGGGGAAGGGGCCGGGGCCGCCGCTCCGCTCCGCCCCGCCGCCCGCCCCGCTGCGGCGCCCGCTCCCCTCCGCCTCCTTCCCCGCCGCCTCCCCGGTGCTGCGGAGCCTCTGCCGGGGCCGTGGGGTGGCCCTAAAGGCTCCCCTTCCCTTAAAGCTCCTCAGGGCTGAGCCTCTGAGCTGGCACTCTGCTGAGCTGGGCGCTGCTGGAGCCGTGCGGAGCGCAGGCAGGCTTCAGGGCAATGCCTTCGGGTAAAACTTGGCTGTAAATGAGACCTGTGTCCCCGAGCCGTGACTCCAAGGAGCTGCCACAGCCCGAACAGCATGAGTTACGCGTCAGGGACCAGCCAAAAAAAACAAGGGCTGCCATCTCTCTGTCTCCTTCAGCTCCAGCGACACGCAGGGGGTGAAGTCACTCTGCTCGCCCGCTCACCCTAACACGCCAGCGCCAGTCCTACAGCATCAGCGGGGCCCTGGGTGAAATCCTGACCCCTGAGCAGAGCTGGCGAACCTGAGCAGGGATGGTGAGGTGCCCTGCTCCCAAGTGAATGAACACCAGCTCCCCTCCCTTGGTCCGTCAGGGGGACCATGGGCAGAGGTGACCGTCACCCACGGGGCACCCCATGTGTGTGCATTACAGTGGGGTTTCTCACCACGCCGTGGGGCAGGCAGAGGAGCCCTGCACACAGGGCTGGGTTAGCGCACCCTCTGTACAGCCCTGGATGTGGCCCCAGGCTTCCTTGCCTGCAGGCTGTTTTGAGGACAGAATTACCTGTTTCCTGGGAGATGTATATTTTTTTCTCATTACATTATGTTCATGCTTTGAAAGCAGGAACGAGTTCATTCTCATCCCTGTGACCAGTGGGGGGTCATCCCCCAGGCAGAGGGGGAAGCTCACACCTGAGGAGATTAAACCTGCGATGATGCAGAGATGTTGGGTGGTTCTCTTGCGGCTGGCATGGCACAGCACCACAGCCCTTCAGTGCTCACCTCCATCACAGCCACGAGCGCTCAGCATTTCTTCAAACTGGGCCCCAGACACCCAGAAAATGATGTAAAAGCAGTTCAGTAACCACACAAGGAAAGAGCGGGCAACCCCCTGCCTAGGGCAGCCCCTGGGATGGAGGCAGAGGCTGCTCCCCAGCCTCTCCCCAGCCTTTTCCCTTCCTAGCTGCTTGCCACCTCCCGAAACACCTCCTGGCTGCGGTAGCTAAGGAAACAAGGCTCCTGCAGGCAGCAGCTTCTTTTATTGGGTACCAGCACTGCAGCCCTGGAGCACTCCCAGGGAGCTGTGACGGCCACCCCAGGGCTGTGGCAGTGCCACCCCCATTTTACAGCCTGGGTGGGGGCCTCCGGGCTGCCCCACGCTGCACCCAGAGCCTAAACACAGCTCAGCATCCCCCACCTGTACCCCCCGGCGGTCACAGCAGCCACCTCCGCCGCGTTAATTAAGAAAGTTAATTTCTTAATTTTCAAGTGCTCACCCTGGGCCTTGGCAGGGCTGTTTGAAGGCAGCTTTCTGTGGGTAATAGCAGAGAAACGGGGGCCACAGCTGCTAAGATGGGAAATCATCTCTCCCACCGCTGGCTCCCTCGCGGTTTGCTGTGTGCATGCTTGTAATTTCAAATCTGCCTCAAACATCACCCGCCACCCAGGCTGCGTGACCAGGCACTAATCAGTTACATTAAAATATGCTAATTGGCTCTTCACAATTGCTGGCCTGGCGGGACAGAGCGGCTCGATGCTCACAGACATGGTGTTTCTCCACTGCTCCAGACCTTCTTTTTTTGGCTGGCTGGGGGACGTGAGGTGTTCCCGAGGTGCTGCCCACCACCCCAAGCCCCACGCCAACAGGCAGCGTGGCTCAGCACGGGCAGCTCAAATTGTCCAAGCCACTGCTGTGGTTTGAACACAACTGTTTGTCTTGACAAGTGTCACTCAGCCCCCTGCCTCCAGCGGTTCCTCTCAGGGGTCCCCACCTGCTCCCGTATCCCCACAGGCAGCTGGTGCAGCTTCTTGTCCAGGGCCTTCCCCTCTCCACCCCAGCATCCTGCCCCTCACCAAATGTTCCTCTTCTTTCTCCCCAGATCCTGCCAGAGCCTGCTCTGAAAGCGCAGGGTGTGTGTACTGCCTGCTTGTGGCTCTGTCGATGTGTGCAGATGGGAAGCTGGGGCCATTCATTCTATGGAAAAAAAAAATCTCTCTCTCTTATGCATGTGTGTGGAAGAGAGAAATAAAATGCATACTTAGCTATATGGAGCTTGCAGAGAGGTAAGCAGAATTTCCTGAAATGAAGATCATAGATCAGAGTCAAATCTTTCCTGCAAATGTAAGGGAAACAACCCCCCCTGCGTCAGGAGGCGCTGCTGGTAATTTCTGGTGGACTAGAAGAAGATCCACTCTGAGTACTTGACCTTCTTAATCAGGAAATGGCATTTGCGATGATGCTTCAAGCAATGAGAGATTGATTGCGAAGATACCAGGGAAAAGCGGTGGTAGTTTTAATGAGAATGTCAATGGATTAGGGGGGAAAGATGTGAGCTGACAGCCCGAGCTGGGAAAGCCAGCGAGGAAGATGCACATCACGTAATGAACCATATTAGCACTCGGGCTGAAGGCAGAGCTCTGCATGCAGGATGTGTCCCTGCGCACATGCCTGGCTTGCCCAGGAGCACGTGGCAGACACAGCACACTGATGTGCTCCCCGGCTACACCGAGCTGCCAGCCGCACAGCTAGCTACTGCACAGCAGCACGGTCCTTTCCGAGGGTCATTAACTCTAAACAGGCTGTCTCATACATGAAACACTCCACAAAACCATCTTTGCTAACTGTCTTGTGGGCCTTTTCCTCCATGGACAGAATAGAATCAGAATGAAAAAAGAGCACAAGAAAATACAAAGAGAGGGCTAGCCAAGGTCAGGAAGGGGATTGTGAGGACTGGTATTGTGGTTCTGGATGTAGCTGGCTGCAAATGCATTGAGAAGAGCCTAAGAGAGCAGCAGGATGTCCCTCCTGCAGTGTCCTGTCCTGCTCAAGGCTTCCTGCACCAGCAAACACCCAGTTTTGGAAAGAGATCGGGAAGCCCTGTAAAATTTGGGCACCCACAGCTCCTTGCAGCTCCCCTGCATGCTGTGTGGGGGGCACCACGTCTCCTCCCAGCCGTGCCGACCCAGCCACCAGCCACCTCCACCCTCTGAGTGCTTGAGCCCTATTCATCAACTAGGAATTATTGGTTAGTTTCCCTGCTCATACTGGTTTTACTGTGTGTATAATTTATCATCAACTTCATTCCTAATGAGCCTTACACCTCCTTTCTCCCCCCGCTCCTTCCCATGGGCACTGAAATGAAGCCACCACCAGGAAGAGGCAATGTGGTGTCTGTCAGGCTGGAGTTACACCAGGAAAGCACGGGGATGTCTCTGCATAGCTGAAACTGGAAGGGAAACGTGGGTGGGTGATGTGCTATTAATGGCTAGCAATGCCACCCCGCGATAAAAACACTGCCGCTGCTGGTGGACGCAGCCTGGTGATAAACCCACAGCCCTGCTTCGGGACTCTTGCAGGCCAAGCAGGCTGGGAGATGTTCTGCTCCCAAAGCACTTCCTTGGAGAGGCTTAAAAATGCCAGGAGCTGACTGAACGGGCTCAAGGTCTCCACCTCTGCCTTGCCCAGGGAATCTCCCTCAAGCACTCCAGCTTGGCGCACGGGCTGTGTAAGGGGCCAAGAAAAGCCGTGAAGCGAAGCAAAAGCTTGGGAAGCTCCCGGATGGAGCAGATTTAGCCGTGTTGGGACAAAGGGCAAGTGCTGCAGCCAGTGCTGCGGGTAAAACTCGCATCTGGCGCAGCTTCTGTCCTCCTGCGGGCAGGATGGCGAGGTCCTCATCAGTGGCGACCTGGGGAGGCGTGTGGGGGGGGGCTTGCTTATAGCCACTGGCTAAATCTGCTGCCCAGCTGCCTTGTCCCCCTCCCAGCACCGTGCCCAGCCCGTGCCAGCCCCCGAGGAGGTGGCGTTTCGCTGCGAGCTGGCAGCGGGGGCTCGGCGGGCCCCCAGCACCACCTACCGGCCTCCCCGGGCCCCTGCGCGGAGCGGGGGGCTCCGCTTTGGGAGCCTGGGTGCCGGCTGTGCGCGCCCCAAATCCGCCGGGCAGGAGCCTGGGAGAGTTGCCCTTGAAACGTGGCCGCCAGCCTGACCTTGAGCTTCGTCGAAGCAGCGCTAAGGGCTTCCTTTGATAGCAGACACATCAGGTGGTTCTCGATATCAAGGCAGATCTCCAGGACAAGATGCTGTTGATCACAGTTAGGGACAGAGAGGTGCCCAGAGGTGGGGATGGACAGGTCTGACACTTCAGCCCACTCAGGGGTGCTGCAGGAACCCCTTCCCGTGGGCACTGGGCTGGGGGGATAACAGCCCTTCCTCTGCACCACATCCAGTGCTTAAATGTGTGCTCAGAAAGCCAAGTGCTCCTCCTGCACCTGCCAGAGTTTGAGCCCAGAGCCTTTGATACGAAGCCATCAGTGGCCTGGGGCAGGAGCAGCCCCTTCACAGGACACACGGGGACAGGGCAGGGCAGTGGGCGGGATGGCGTTTGACTTGGTCAGCAGGTGGCTGCAGGTCTGGCTCAGCCCCTGGTGCTGTGAGTGCATTTTAGGCAGTGAATCCCAAATGGAAAAGGCACACCCTGGAGCGGGCAGAAATTAAGCAGGGAGAACCTGGCCCTCCATACAGCGAGTGTTCACTGAAAATCATCGCCACCTGCACGGTAGCTGGGGTAGTGGTTAGGAAGAAGACTGCAATTATATCCAGGGCATGCAGCGCACTAGGTGATAGCTAGCATTTTTGCAGAGCCAAAGTCATTTAGGGACTGCTCTCACAGACGTGCTGGAGGAGCATCTTCATGGCCGGGCAGCAGCCGTGCGGCAGCAGGGAGGGAGATCGCTTCTCCCAGAACACCGCTGCGGCAGGCAGGAGGATTAATCCAAGTCTATTTTCTGGAATTGATTTAACACTGTGTTCATTTATCTGCAGCTCTTGCTGAAACATTTCATATTTCAGATCTGATTTCACTGTTTCCAGGGCTGAAAGGCTTGCTTCTCCAGGGAGCAGCAGTTCTGCAAGAGAACAACAAGTAGGAGCCCTGGGGAAGCAGCAACAGGGAAGGAATATTTTATCTTTAGTAACTGGTCATTTCCATTTTGGAGGCAGCGAAAGAAGAACCATCTGGTGGGTGCTGAATATTCACTATGTAAACAGTGACTTGGTTATGAATATGTGCATGTGTGATTGTTATTTATTATTTATAGGATTCCCTAGGTGTGCCTGACACTTCACAAGCAGGAATGAAGACGAGGGCTCCTGCACCTGGATGTGCACGACGCAGATGTGACTCAGTGCTCGGCAGCAGCAGACTGTGGCACAGGAGGGCCAGGCAGCTGGCTGCAGGGGGGGGGGGGAAAGATGCCGCCCCTGCAAAGGGCAGAGCACAACTTCTGGAGCAGCAACTGCTCCTGCTGACGGCAGATTGCTCAAGATGGCCACCAAATTCACGCCAGTTAATTTGGGGTTGAATTCTCTCCTGCAATTAAAGGCATTTATGGGTGTATTTTTGTTTGCTTGCTTGCTTTTTGTTTTTAATTCACTATTTTTTAGGAGCTGTTCCAGGTCTGGGAATGACCCAGCACAAAGGCAGCTTGGCCAGCCACCTCTCCTTGCTGCAGTATTCACCTGGTGATGAGGGGACCACCAACTGGACTTGAGCTTTATTGCTCAGGAGCTTCAAATCAGTCAGCTTAAACAAAAGGAGACATTTTATTGTGCAGTTTTCCTGCTATCCTGCTAGACAAAGTATCTCGAAAGCAACAAAAAGATTCCTGTGGAGGCCCAGGGGGACACCTTGTTGTCAGGGTATAAAGTCTGGTACTGAACAGTGCTGGGATGATGGGGATTCAAGAGCACCCGACACTTGCAGAGGATGCTCAGAGCTTTGCAGGAAGAAATTCCCACAGCACTGTCCCCTTCTCTTGTCCTTCCTTTTGCCTGCCCCTATTTTTTTTTCACTGCCCAAGCTTTTTCTACATTTTTTTCCCTTTATTAAAGCATTCAGGCATTTACCTGGTGCTGAGCAGCATTGTGTGCAGGGTTTATGAAGGGGTTTTATGAAGGGGTCGGTTGCAGGCACCTGCAGGGAAGGATCTGGAGTCCCTTATGGGGCATTCCCTGGTCCATTATGGGGATAGGGCTTGGTGGCACCTGCAGGGCCAGTGGGATGGAGGAGTGGGTGCACTACCACCAGGCAAGTCAGTGCCTATTCCTTCCCCGGGGACATCAGCCCTGACCTCATGTCTAAAAGTGTCCTCCCTCGTGTAGTGCTTGCTGCCCAAATATCATCAATATCTTCTCCTCCTGCTGGCATACTGAACTTACTGGAGTGCAAAAATTTGTTTCCCAACACCACCAGGGAGCAACAAATAAACCAAATGATGATTTTTGCAACAGCTTTCCTTACACATCGGGATGTATCATACATCGTGACAGTACCCTTGTTTCAAAGGGGCCAGGTACCATTGCCTGGGCCAGCTAGAGCAGCCAAGTGCCCAGATTATCATCAACAACACAATATTACAACCCACCAGAACCTCGCTGGCTGCGCAGCCTTTCTCCTCTGCTCCCCTGGGAAAGATACTTAGATATATCTATGACTATGGGAATGAGGGAGATAGTCTAGGAACAGCAGGGAGACAGACGTGTAAGGACTTTCACATGGGATGAGACAGTGTCAGTGAATGCTCTGATTTTTTGTGGCAAGAGCTTTGTATTCTTCAATGAGTGTGAGGTTGTCACTGCTAGCACCAGAGGAATGTGACCACTGTCACGTCATGCAGAGTATGAAGAAGCAAAGGAGCTAATGTTTTGAAGAATGGCTTGTCCTTGTACCTTCAGCACCAAGACCTGTTTAAACCCCGTGGGTTAGAAGACAGCAGCTGACACATCTCAGAAAGCAGTCATTTTTTTTCCTTGCCTAAATATATCCTTGGTGCTCACACTGCTCAGGCTGCCTGAGCTGTGGACTTTGTGGCACAAGTGACAAATGTGCTGTGGGTTGCTGTTCAGACATTCGGAAGGTGGGGTTTGCTCAACAGACATAAAACTTCTATTACAGTCTATTCAACAGCACATTCTTCATTTTCAGGCAATTGACCCTTTGTCAATAACCCTTTTACTCTGTCTTCTTAAGTGCTGGGAATCCATTTGCTGTAGGGTGTTGTCTCAGGAGGAGGTGGTGATCAAGCACTTTTGAAAGACTGGGGATCTAGATGCATTTTTTTCTTCCTTTCCCTTTCTCCTCTTCATTCACATGGATTATTGGCCTGAAAATGTCTCTTTCAAATACAAAGATACCGCAAGCCATGGGTATGTCTTTAGGTGGCAGCTTATTTGCTCATTTACTTTAGAAATGTCTGGATCAGTTTCCAATGTATGGCACTATCTGAATCATAAGATGTCTCTGCCTAAATGCCTTGCACAATCAGGCATTACCTCCCGGCTTACTTTTACACTGAATCATAAGCTGGGAGGTTTGTAGTGAGAAAACAACAGCTGAATTAACCTGGGGAAAGCTTGGCACGCAGAGGCAGGAAGCATGGCTGTGTGAAAACCCCTCTCTTTCTCAACGTCGTCCTTGAAGAAAGGAGAAGGGGAGGGCAGGTGAAGATTGCCCAGATGGGAGCTGAAAAAAGAGGTTCAGCAGAAGTGCTCAAGTCATAATTTCAGATACAGCATGCGCTTGACAGGGTGTTAAAGTCATGACCATCTGTCAGCTGCTTAGTTACCGTCTCTTCCCTTGTTAATAAGTGTCCTCCTCGCTGAAATCCCCAGCACAACTGATGCAGCGCAACTGGCAATCTAGATCAAAATGATTAAAACCCGGCTATGGAAACCTACACTGTCAAGCTGCCCGACTTCAGGGCTGGCTGCCCCCAGCTCTCAGACACAACACCCCAGGTCCTTCAGGCTCCTTCAGAGTTTTCCAAAACACAACCCAACAGGGAAGACTGAGGGAATAAGGAGCTTGGTATTAGCTTCTTAATTCAGGGAGTTCAGGTCCATCCTGACACCCTCAGCAGTATAGCCAAGAGCTGAGCGAGGAAAGGACCGAGCCCCCTCTTTCTCTCAGTGTTCAAGTTGCCACCTAGACAGATCCGAAGCTGGTCAGCATAAAAGCATTCAGCTCTGCTGCCAACCATGCTGTATTTGTTTTAGTGCTAGATTGAAGACATCAGGCCTCTCCTGCTACATTTCATGAGCATTCAACTTTACCTAACCGAAGAGGAAACCTCTCCAGACATTGCAGGCATTCACATCTTGAAAGTTAACTAACTGGAAAAGGAGAAGAAAAAAAAAAAAGAAAAAAAAAGCCCACAAGAACTTGAAAAGGTTTATATTTGAATGATAATTTAAAGCAAGCACCACTGGGTTCACCACAGAGAGCATTCATTTCTTCCAAACTATCACAGCAAATAGCAGATATTAACTTGCTCATTTTAGAGAAAAATCACCATCAGGCTGCAACTTGAATGCTAAACTAATGGGGCTGTCTGAAGCAATGCACTTTTTGAGATGGAAGAAATGATACATAATTTGGGATGCAATTTAAAGCGAGACCTTGAAAGAAGTTAAGTAAGGTGTATCAGAGCACGGAACTGACTGGAACTGCATTTTATTTTGCTTAAAAAGGCTGAGCACAAGGAACCAGGGGACCCGGGGACCAAGCCACCAAGACATTCATCTGCCAGTCATCGTGACCAAGTGTAGCCCAAGTTACTGAGCTGGAAGATGAAAACACCAGCCAGCTGACAACTGCACAGATTCTGCCAGTGGCCTCCCACCCCACTTGCTCAGGGGGAATATTGGGAAAAGGTCCATCCCAGAGAAACCCCCTCCAGACACATGGGCAGCAGGGGAGAGCGGAGAGCTGAGACTCAGCAGCATTAGGGCTGGGGCTGCAGTGTGCTGTGCCAGTTTCTGGAGAACATCCGCACAGCTGGTAATAACAACAACACTTTGTTCTTACAGGTGTTCCTCATGCTTGCTTGTCAAGGTTTTCCAGAGAGAGGCATGTAGCTTGATCCCTACGCTACTGGAAATACAGGAAAGTCCTAACGCAGGGCTGGCATGATTTATCTGCAGCTGAAAGCAGGATGGGGAAGCACTCCATCTCCTGGGTCTGTCTCCCCAGAGAAGGAATAAGGAGCTAACATTTCTGAGTGTCACACATCCAAGCTCTCTCATGACGCTGATTTCACAGCAGAAAAAAAAAATCAAATTCCTGCAGCAAATGTTGCTACTTTTTAATGCTTGCTCCAGATTAACTACTGTTCTCATTATTCACTTACTCCTTGTGCTAATCTCCTTATTTACTGATCTCTCTCTTATGCATACACATCCACATGAATAGGCAAATTCATTCCCAGACAACCGCTCCCCCATCCTGCCAACATCTCATCATATCAACACAACGGCACTGAATGAGGATTTTTTTTTTTTACTATATTCTAAAATATGAAGCCAGTATTTTGACAGTGACAAATCATAAGCAGCAATTTGCAGGAGCATTTTAATGAGAACGTGGGGGATAAACTGCTTCACCATTTTTCTATTCCAGTGCAAAGCAGGTTTCTTTTTCTTTTCTTTTCTTTTCTTTTCTTTTCTTTTCTTTTCTTTTCTTTTCTTTTCTTTTCTTTTCTTTTCTTTTCTTTTCTTTTCTTTTCTTTTCTTTTCTTTTCTTTTCTTTTCTCTCTTCTCTTCTCTTCTCTTCTCTTCTCTTCTCTTCTCTTCTCTTCTCTTCTCTTCTCTTCTCTTCTCTTCTCTTCTCTTCTCTTCTCTTCTCTTCTCTTCTCTTCTCTTCTCTTCTCTTCTCTTCTCTTCTCTTCTCTTCTCTTCTCTTCTCTTCTCTTCACCACCCCTTCCTTCCTTCCTTCCTTCCTTCCTTCCTTCCTTCCTTCCTTCCTTCCTTCCTTCCTTCCTTCCTTCCTTCCTTCCTTCCTTCCTTCCTTCCTTCCTTCCTTCCTTCCTTCCTTCCTTCCTTCCTTCCTTCCTTCCTTCCTTCCTTCCTTCCTTCCTTCCTTCCTTCCTTCCTTCTCCCCTTTGTCTGCAGCTTATTATGCTCCCTATACAGGGAAGATTAATTGCTTTCATGAGATGCAGTCCCTTCAGTCTAAGAGCTTTTCATTACATGAAAAGATTTCTGTGGTGGTTTTATTATTTTATTATTATTATTATTTTGATATAAGCTGTTAAAATATGGAGAAAACACTGCCTAATTATTGAAAGATAAAATCCTGGCTGGGTCACGTATCTTTATTGCAAGGCTCACTCTACTTTAAATTGATGAGCTGAGGGAATATTGGAGGATTTTTATTCTCAGTAGTCGTGACAGGAGAATGAGGGAGGTGGGAGTGAGAGCTAGATCGTTTCGGAGCAGCTTTACCTCCAGTTCTGCCGAAGGTGTCTCTTAGCTGCTTGTCACTGCAGAGCCGGTGCTACAGGCTTGGTTTGCACTTGCCTTTCTTATTGCCACCGTTTTTCTCAGAAATGTTGAATCGTGAAAGTTATCTGGTGGAAAAAAAATATTTCTGATAAAGGCCCCTTGAACTTGGTTGCTGCCACCGACCTGATGCTGTTGCACGTGCAGGAGACAAACACAGCCCCTCTCTCCTCCAGGTCTTAGACAATGCAACACGAAGCACGTTTTAATTTTGCTCTCTATATTCAGGCAAAGGGGGAGTCTCCTGGGGAAGCAGAGCCTGTTACTGGGTGTGCTGAGGGGTCGGCCAGTAAGCCTAGGACCTACGATTTGTCTAAAGCCACCTTTTTTTTTGACTTTTGACCAGTGCAGAGCCTGGCTGTCTCCAGAAATGTTGTCTGCAGCCCCGCTGCCCTCTTCGCTCCCCTTCCCCTGCCTCGGGCGGCTCTTCTGAGCAGGGAGCCGGGGCTGCTCCCCCCCGGAGCTGCTGGCCGCAGCGTGTGGGTGTGCGGGAGAGCGAGGGGCTGCGCACAGCGCCCGTGGAGACGGCCCCGGGGCTGCGTGGGTGGGCACAGGGGGCCGAGGGCACGCAGCTGCCGGAGGGAAATACGTGTCTGCCCTGCTGCCACCAGCACCGTGCCACCCCAAGCCTTGCCTGGCAGCCACCCTGCTCGGTGCGGGGGGGTCCCGCAAACCCAGGCAGGCCTCGGACCCGCGGGGACACCCCCCTGCCCCCCGAATTTCCCCTTGTTTCAGGTGCTGGCTCCAGCTGGGGGGCACCGGGGGAGGGAGCCCGGAGCCGGAGGGGCTGGACGGGGGGCGGCGGGGACACCGGGGGGGACACGGAGGGGGGACAAGGGGCAGGGGCGGCTGCCGCGGGGGGCTCGGCGTGGCCGGGGGCGGTGGCGGCGGCTCCGGGGGTGCCAGACAGCCTCGCCGGGGACAAGGGGACCGCAAGGTGGCGGCGTGCAGCGGGTGCCAGCCCCCCCCCGGGCCGCCGGGGCTCTGCAGACCCCTGGGGCAGCCGGCGGGGGGTGCCGGGGGTGCCGGGCTGGCTCCGCGCTGCCCCCGGTCCCCGGCCTTTCCTGCCTCCGCGGGGTGCCGGCTGAGCCCCGGGGGACCGGGGGAGCGATGGGGGAGTCCCGGGGAGCCCCGGGGAGCCCCGGGGGGGCCGGGATGCCGCCGGAGATGCTCCGTGCCCGGCCGGAGCCGAGGCTGCGGCTGCGGGGCCGCCCCGGCTCGGTAGCCCGGCGCCGCAGGTTGCAGCCGGGCGGCACTTGCCCAGCTGTTCGGAGCCTTTTCTAATTTCGTGCAGAGCAGGGCAGCGGTCAGAGAGGTAATCTGTAGATCCGTGGCTTTAAAGGATAAATTAGAGCATCGGATTTGATCCGTATTGCAGTGGATTAGAGCAACCTCTCCCCCCTCCCCTTCTTCTCCTCCTCCCCCCCCCCCAACCCTCCCCTCCCGGCTCACTCCCCCCTCCTCCAGCACCACCTTTTTTCCTCTCATGCAATACCAAAACTGACCCTGCCTGGCAGAGGGACTCTGCTCGGCGAGCAGGCACACGGAGCCGCCAGCTCTGCCCCTCCGGCCCCCGCAGCCCACCGGGGCCGGGGAGCGGCCGCCGCCCGGGGGCTGCCCGGGGGTGCCCGGGGGCTGCCCGCTGGTCCCGGGGCCGCGGGGAGGCGGCGAGGGAGAGCTGCCCCCCCCCAGGGGCATTTCCCGGAGCTGTGCGGGGCCGGGGAGCCGGCTGGAAATGGAAGGATGAAGTGTGCGGCCGGAGCGGTGATGTTCGTCCTCTCCTTGCTCTCCCCTGCAGGAACGTAATCCGCAATGCTAGTTCTCAGGTTGCTCAATGTTGTTGCTCCAGCCTACTTCTTGTGCATCTCCCTAGTGACCTTCGTCCTCCAGATCTTTCTCTTCATCCCCAGCATGTTCAGAGACCCTTCCACCACCCCACTTTTCTCTCCTGCTCTGCTGCATGGGGCCCTCTTCCTCTTCCTCTCAGCTAATGCCCTGGGCAACTACGTCCTGGTGATCCAGAGCTCCCCCGAGGACTCGGGCAAGGGCTTAAACTTGGGCGAAGGAGCCGAAGTGGTGGCGGACTGGCTGGCTGGAAGCAGGTCCCCTGGCTCAGCCCTGCCCAGCACTCACTTCTGTAGACTGTGTGCCAGAGTCACCCAGAGGCATGACCACCACTGTTTCTTCACAGGGAACTGCATCGGGAGCAGGAACATGCGGAACTTCATCATGTTCTGCCTCTACACCTCCCTGGCTTGCCTCGACTCCCTGGTGGCAGGCATGGCTTACATTTCTGCGGCACTCTCCATGTCCTTCGCAAGCCCGCTGGCCTTCCTCACCCTTCTGCCTCACTCCATCAGCCAGTTCTTCTCAGGTAAGGAGGTGGGAGCAGGGCCCCGGGGCAGGGGGACGTGCTCTTTCCCTGGTGGCTGTGTGTGGGGCTGCTAGAGGGGGAATGGGCGCGTGGGAGAACTGCCTGTGTTCAGCAAACCCCTCTTAGCGGCTAGGGACACTTTGCACAGGACTGTGCTTTGAAATAGAGGCTGGGACCCACTCTAGGGTACAGCTGCAGCACTGTTTGTAATGGGTTAGATGCTGAAAAACACCCCATAAACAGCTGGCCGGTGATGGAGTAGGGCTGTCTGTTGTCCAGGGAGCGTTGCATTGAGACAGAGGAGGGAGATTTCACTCATTGCAGGTACTGTAGGTGAGGGGAACCTTCTGCCTGTCCTACGGGCAGGGGTGGCGGGTCTGTGGGTTTTCACAGCCTGCAAGTCTGTAGATCCCCCATATCCCAGCAGAGATATTCCCACTCTCTCCATCCAGGTTCACACCCTCACTCCATTCACCATCACCCATCTCCTGTCTCCCTTCAGCACAAACTTGCTGAGACCTTGCCGTCTTCCCAGTGCGGAGAATTTGGGTTCAGGCAACAGAGACCAAGTGGGGAGTTTATAAATGTGATGTGATCAGCTATCTCTTTCTTGAGCTTAGACTGGGACACAGCTCCACAGAGAACCAGGAGAAATCCTCTCTGCCTGTTCTCTGGAAGAGCTCTGCAGCCAAAGCAAAACTCTCTTCCTTTCACTATCCCTTACCCTCCTTCTCCTCCTGATTTCCCCTCTCTTTCTGCCCTCCTGTGAATTTCCCCAAGCCTCCCCCTTCCTCCTCCTGATTCTGCTCCCATAACTCTTCCTGTGCTCTCCCAGCTTCATCTCTCCACCTGTCAACGTGTCCCCAAACTCTCCAACCTCCTCCCTTTCTCTGTCCAAACCTAAGAGCTAGATAAAACCCGAGCTGGGAGAAGCGACTCCGCAGACAGCGTAGACTGTTATTCTGTCCCGAAAGTGACAGCAGAAAAATGTCATTTTCCCCCACACGCAGCTCATGCCTAGCACACTCAGATCAGCTTTCGTTAGCCTAAAATAGGTACTCCATATATTTTAGCCTTGCAGATTCAGCCGAGCTCAGTAAGAAGGGCCCCGAGTCTGTTTTGGCTCATGCACCACCACCAGAAGTGTTGATTATGATCTGAGTGTGGGATCTCCATTGCTGGTGGTACAAGAGCCAGAGAAGCCCCAGCTTGCTTTTTGGATTCCAGGCTGGGTTTGCAGGGTTGCCGCCTGAAAACAAACAAATATCTCTCTACTTGGCAAATGAGCAGATTTGTCATGGTAATCACCGAGAGACAATAAACACGAAATCCTGCCATGACATTTTTATGGAGTCATTTTTCCAAGTAGAAGAATTTTTGTGAATAATGTTAGCTTCGGTAACATTAAAAACACTGGGCATGATTTTCCCCAGTGCCTAAGCTCTGCTCGGCACATCAGTCTGGAAGGGGGAGCAGGGATGTGGGAGGAGATTATCAAGGAATTAGTTCTCTCTCCCTGATTCTCTGGGCTCATCTGCACCGAGCTGGGTCCTGGCGTGTGTCTGAAGAGCCACTGAAGTGCCCCAGCCCTGGTGTCAGCAATTCCAGTGCCAACGACAGCACGTTGGCAGTGTTTGAGTGGAACACGACAGGGCAGGGAGCTTGGATGCCCTCAAGAGGCACCAGCACCCAGATCCCACCCAATTTCTGCCTCGGCCAGGGTGAGAGCATGCAGCAATACACAGGCAAGTGGTGTCTTGGCTCCTGGGGAGGAAGGGCCCTCTGGGTTCCCCCCAGCACATTCAACAAAATGAATTTTGTTTGAATGAATTTCAGGAAAAAGAAACACAGCCAGGGAGGATTGTCCACGTAGTCTTTCTCTTATGCAGCTAACATAACTTATGGGTTGTGGTAGGATCCAAACAGAGCATTGCTATAACAAAGAAAAAACTTTACCTTTCCTCTTCTCCAGCGTGCCCTTGACACTAGGGAAGAGTGAAAGAGGACCAAAGGTGAGTCTGCTGGTCTTGTGTCAACTGAGTGATCCCTGCTTCCATGCTGGGAAAATTTTCACTTGGCTTGTTCTGCCCAGACTGTGCTCAGGCATGAAATTCGGAGTCTGACCCAGAGTCTATAATTTCAGCTTGTGATTCAGCTTTTCTGGCAAAGATAATGTATGGCAATAAGCTCGAGATCACATCAGGTCAGTTAGAGCAAAAGTGAATCCAAGACTAAAATGGACCATGGTGAGGAGGGACAAATGGAGAGTACTTTTGTAAATACAGGTCAGATTGGAGCCACAAAGGAATGCTTTCTGTGGGCAACCTGAAAACCAGGTTAAAAAATTCACATATCTGGAAAATATGGCTGAGGTATGCTTAATATTTGCAAGGGGAAAAACAAGGGTAATTACTTACTTGATGTTGAATTTCGGCAGCTCATAGAAATAAAGCTTACGGCTGTCTTCCAAAGGCTCTAAAGAAAATAGCTGTCTCTCTCTACATCCCATCTGAATGTCAGCTGCAGAAGGGAACACGTGCCTGTCACGCTCAGGTCCAGCAAAAGAAGGGCAGAGAAGCCCAAATTTGGCTCTGGACTTCCCATCTGATGCCCTAAGTGATTCCGACAGAATTGGTCTGAGGATTTGTCATCATCCTAGGGGGGTTGTTCTCCCCGTGCCGTATTGCACATGAAGCCCACTGAGCTGAATGGGATCTAATGAGAAGGGAAAGATGACTCTGCATTTAGAATGAAAATTGAATGACTCCGGTGCCTTTTTCAAGTGAGAACAGTCTCTGACAGCTCGAGGCCGTAGTCAGTGTCCTTACGAATCATCCTCAGAGGGGCCTGCTGGCCGAGCCCAAAGTGTGAGCGCCCGTCACGGGTCAGCCCCAGCCGCTCACTGCCCACACTGCCAGCTGGAGAGGCCGGGATTCACAGATCACAGAGCCAGGTGACACTGCCTACCATGGCCTTCTGTGTAAGAGGAGCAAGAGGTGCCTATCCAGGCCCCTGTTACTGAATTAAAACCCAAAGCAGCCGTGCACACCTCCCCTGGCACGCAGTCCCTTTTCCAGCAGCACGTCTCTCCTGGGAACACGGGGGGACTCGCACCGGCGTGGGGTGACCAGAGCTCACACCAGCCCCACGCTCCTCCAGAGGGAAGGCAGCAGGCAGCAGCTTTTTCATTTTTAACCTCAAGGGAACCAGAGAGATAATACCAGCTATTTGTTCACGTAGTGACACATATTTCGTTTTCTTTGTGTGCCTGTGTGCAAATACGGGTGTTTAATAATATATCAATATACACAAAATATGTGTGTACTCAGTCATAGGCACACAGAGAGAATATTATTTCAATGGGTTTAGATCTGCCTACACACCAAAAGGTCACTCGGTGATAACTGCTATTATACTTATTTTCCAGAAGGAGCTCTAAAATCATTGCCGAGGAAAGGGCCCACAGAATATTTTTATATAAATACATTCAGCATAAACACACACAACAAAAACTGTTGAATTAAGAGTTTTAGGTCTACAAAATATTTGGAGCATTCTGGCAGCAGCTTTAAAGAAAAGGAATTTGGATAGCATTTTGAAGTTTTCTGTTTCAGTTTCTTGTGTTCATATGCAAACTGCATTTGCACGATGGTAGGAAAGTCATTACTGATTTTTTTTTAATCATCTTATGTATTATGTATATATATATTATATATAGAATAGGTAGGTAGATAGATAGATTGTACGTAGGTATGGTGATGAACTCCAAATCATTCTGTCTAGTATTGACGCACACAGTAAGGCTTCTGGAAGCATCTGCTTGCTGTAGGACCCACGTCTCCCTTCAAAAGGAATCTAGGCTTTCCAGATTCCCTCTGATCAGCAGGCAGACCCCTAAATAATTTAATCATTCTTCAAAATAGAGCTGAATTCTTATAAAATGCTTTTCACTTCTGGCTGAGTTTGCCCCTGCAATCCAGATCCTCACGTTAACAGCAAAGGGAGAAGTCTACAGAGACCGTCACTATTTTAGTACTTCCCCAGTGGGGTTCATTGAATAAAGGCACTACAAAGAAAACAATTTTGTGTAGTTAGAGTAACCACCCTGCCTTTCTCCTAACTCGCCACCGGTACGGCTGGTAAATAGGGCCAGCGTGTGACGCTGACACGTGAGGGGTGCCTAAAGCCTTTCTTTGACTCTCTCCCTGCCTCTTGGTCCGCAGGAGCTCTCCTCAGCTCTGAGATGTTTGTCATCCTCATGCTCTACCTCTGGCTCGGGATCGGACTGGCCTGCGCCGGCTTCTGCTGCCACCAGATGCTGCTGATCGTACGGGGGCAGACGCGATACCAGGTGCGGAAAGGGGTGGTGGTGAGAGCCCGGCCCTGGAGGGAGAACCTGCGGGAGGTCTTCGGCAAGAGGTGGCTGCTAGGACTTCTCATCCCCGTGCTGAATGTGGGAAGCGACTACCGTAGGCAGAAGGGGAAATAACCCTGCATGCACGCACCCCAGGTGCAGGGCGACACCTCCCCTGCTCTCCCCCTGCCTGTGGGATCGCCGAGGAGCTGGGCCACCCCATCCCTCGGCACTGCGGCCTCCGTGGGAGGAAGGGGCTGGCAATCAGGCAGAATCAGCTCAGTGTATTAACACAGAGATCACAAACCACGTAGATGAAGAGATACCGCAGCTTAGTAGCCCCATCACTGCACCTGCGAACGCGGCAACAGGCTTTGAACTCGCAGAGAAGCCGGCCAGGCCCCCCCGCGGCTCCCCAGCCCCCTCAGCCACCATGTGTGCCCCCCGACAGGCCGTAAGGGAGCTTTCAGAGGGCCTGGGCTGCTGTGGGAGCTGTGCAAACAGCCTCTGCTCCTCGGGACGGGCTTGCAGGGTGCCTTCGGCTCTGCCAAACTTGAGGTAACTTCCCAGCACTGAGAAGCCTTTCCTGACAGAGCTGCGGTGCGGTCGAGCCACCACAGGAGCAGGTGAGGCACCAGGCTATGGCAGCATGAAAACCTTCTCTCCACAGGCTAGGAAAGCAGGAGGAAAACAGAGAAATCCAGTATTTCTCCACTTCTGCCTCGACCTGCTCCCTGCACAGCCTGCGCCAGGACTGCAGCTCTGCTGCCTGCTGTCAGCACTCCTGTGCCTGGGGACACGGCCCAGGCCAGGCTGCCCTCCTGGCAGGGAGCAGCGAGCAGATAAATCAGCCTCAGGCAGAGAGGTGCAGGGAGAGGAAACCGCCAAGGTGAAAAGAAAGGCAGTGTCTGAGAAGCCGTATGTATCATCAGGCTGTGTGTGTGAGGAAGAAAGGGAACCGCACGCCTGCTGAGGTGCCAGGGTGCCAGGAGCCGTCCGGGTGCGCCTGAGCCCCCTGAACCATTAGTGCTGTGAGGAGCTCAACATCCCAGAGGACAGGGAGGTTTTCCAGCTGATCAGCATGCTTCACCTTGCACTAAAACAAAAAAAAGAAAAAATTTACCTCAGACATCCCTGCCACACCGTATTTACCGGCTCTCCAGGGCAATTCTCTCGCATTGCTGCAGAGGGGTAAATTCATCCATGTTATAACTCCATTAAGGAGGTTAATGGAATTACTACAGGGATTAATCAGCCTAATGTGTCAGTTGTTTTCCAGCTGCAGCAACAGCCCCCGAGATCAGTGCTGAGATCCTATGCTAATAGGTGCCTTAAGAAAGGATGCCACGACTCCTCCACCAGGATCGTAGTGCTGGACTGACTGCGCAGCAGCTGCAACAAGAAGCCACTGTTTTGGTAAAACCCATCAAGTTATGTGGGCTGGGTAGGAATATATTGCTTCTCTTTAATAAGCTGGGGAGTATGCTGATAAGCCGTGAAAAATGTGTTTTCCTTCCTCCAAAATGCTCTCAATGCATCCCAGATAGAGGAGCGCACCTGCTCGTGTTCCTGCATTTCTCACGAGCCACAGCAGAGGCACGCAGCCCTATAGGCTTTGTAACCTTCCTTCACTGCTTCGCACTTGCATACACGTCCGGATCAATAACAAACAAAGTCTGTTGTGATGAACAGAATAACCATGAAAATATACTGAAAAAAAAAACAAAAAACCCTAGCTGGGTAATTAAAACTTGTAGTATATAAGCCCTTCCACACTGTGTGTTCGCATGAATGCACCGTTGTTTCCATGTGTAATATGCTG
Organism: Anas acuta; assembly: GCF_963932015.1. Lineage (NCBI taxonomy): Eukaryota > Metazoa > Chordata > Aves > Anseriformes > Anatidae > Anas > Anas acuta. Next base: position 23,168,510 of record NC_088983.1, read on the forward strand.
TATTTTCACTAACAGTGAACAATAAAAAGCGTTTTGACTTTTTATGGTAGCTGTATCGTGCTTTTTAACAGTTCATTAGATGTCTTTGTACATGGCAGTAGCTACGTTTGTCACCACATACACAAACGCTTTGAAGGAAAAAAGTCAGGATTTTCTTATTGGTTTGCCAATAATTCATCATATGATTTTAGACAAGTCCTTTCATCCTTTCTACTTTAATGTAATGACCCAATCTAAAAATGCATCTAACAAGCAACTTGGAGACCCATTCTAATTGCTATTTATAAATTACACTACAAACCTCAATGGAAAGCTACAGGAAAATTAAGGTATTATCGTTGCCCACAAACAGCATCTCTAAGTAAATTATTCCTTATTGGTAAGGTGGCATCAAGGTGAGCAGACAGTCACCTTGTCGCTGGAAGCTGAGCCAGCACTTGGTGCCACGCACCTCGCCTTGGACAGCCTCCAGGATTATTCTCGTTCCCCAGACCGGTTGATGCAACTTCTTTTTCAGATATTTCTCAAGGCAACAGGCTCCCAAGATTTCAGCCAGCAGCTTCCTCCCATCAGCACAAATTATGTTTTGACATCCTTGCCCTCTGCTGTTGGCCCTTGATTGATGCTGCAGTTTGGGCAGCTTGTGGCACTCGGAGCTGCTGCCTCGGGGGGAGAGGGGGGTGAGCTATTTGGGGGCTGCACGCTAAGACCAGCTCACGGTTTTGGTGGGACACCTGCAAGGACAGCCCCCATGCAGGCAACAGTGTTAGCTGTCCGTGAAGCCCGCTGCCTCTTCACACCAGTACTGGGTTAGAGCTGTCTGCCCTCACCGCAAAGTCTCGCTCCTTGCTGAAGCCCAGAGGGATCCCAATTCAGCAGCCACAGCACGGTTCTCTGAAATTATTCTTCACCCAATTATGCTTCCCCAGGAATATTCAGACACCTGTGCTCCTGACTGCAAATCAGCGTCGCCATTTCGTGCAGCTGAACACTTCCTCTGCAGCAGGCAGCTGGGTTTCAGCAGCAGCGGTGGGACTTGCCAATGTATGCAACCTTTACAGTTATGATCCTCTGGGATGAAATAGCTATAAAAATATAACCTTACGGTGACCCTGCGTATTGGCTTATTTGTCTGTTCATTCCTAGCTGTGTGCACTGCCCTGTTTGGGGCAGAGCAGTAGTTCTGCAGGAACAGCTGAAAGAAAGCAGCTCTTTATCTATCCAGCTGCCCTGACATCCCTTCCCACTCATACATGTGCATTCTCTTGTAGAAATCCTTGGGAAGAAAATGTAACAGCTCAACAGCTCCAAACAGAACCTTTGCTCTTAGCTATGAATTAGTAAATGAAGGTTTAGCTTGATGGCAATGTCACAAATTCTTGGCTAAATATGCTTGATGGCTCTAAAGTTTTGCAAGGGTAAAAAATACGTTTCCCATTTTCTGTGCTTAGAGACACGTTACTTATCATTTGCATTTTATTAAATAGCAGCTGCAATAGCAAAAATATTTCAGAACATGATTTTTTGTGACAATGCCTAAATGCTTCTAACATTTTTTAAAATAAAACATTTCATGATTTTCTGGGCTTTGGAAAATCAGGTGAACATCAGTTCTTCTCTGGTAATGCTAACTGTTGAAGGAAAAGCTCCCTGTTGCCTAAGTCCTTGCCCCAGAAACTTATGCTGAAAGGCTTGTCTATTTTAAGTGTGGCTATTTGAAAAAAGAAGTGCCACCTCTAAGGCCTCAGGATCCTTTGCAATGACAATGTAAAGCAAACTGAGGAATGAAAATGTGAAGTTAACCAGTAAAAGGCTGTTCTTACATACAGTGAGAATCTCATACAAAATAAGAAGTAGGCAGCGCTCCTTTTCATACCACAGTACTGGGCAGTCCTCAAGGCCTGCATGCAAAAAGGCTTCGTTGGATATATTCAGAGAGTACAGAGTTAAAATATGAAGAGTCCCAAGTAATAAGGCACAGGAAAGATATGAGAAAAGGTGGTGTGAAACAGCATTTATCATCTTTAAGAAATAGCAAACTCAAGGGAGATGATCACAGTCTAAAAATACTTGCAAGGAGACAGAATAAATGAATGAAGAGACTCATTAGCTGTAAGAAGATAGCTGGAGGAGGACGGACAGTCCTGGAGTGAGGGAAAGAAAAGCCAAGGTCAGAGATGAGGGCAGCTATCTTTGTAACAGCCGGTGGAGAGCAATCAGAGAAAGTGGCCCCAGCGAGAGCAGAAGTGATTTTGTGTTGGTAGGGAAGATGCACTGACGTCCAGGAGGTGGTAGGAGGTATGGCAACACAATTCAAGTTACCTTCATTGACTGTTGACTGAAAGGACGCAGAGAAAGCCCAGCCTGAGAAATCTAATTTTTAATCACTTTTATGAAATGAACAAACAAACAAACAACAACAAAACAAAACTCAAAGCCCTAGCAGAGCTGAAAGAGCTTTTCTCAGTTGAATGACAAATGATGCTACGAGCATGTGCCCAATGGGTAGAAGTCATAAGTAGCAAGGGGAGAATCTATGCACTAGCAGTTCTCTTCAAGTTATTTAGAGACTGGTTGGAGTAGAGCAATGACTTGTTCAATATAAATAAAGGGAGAAGAAAACATAACACATACATGGAATCTCTGTGCCCTTCTAGATATTTAAATTGATTGGATCACAATGTCAAGCAACACATTCACAAACAGCAAGATCTTCTCTAATAGCTGTGTCCCTAAATGTGGGTTCTCTGCTTTTCAACTTCTTTTCCAGAGAGCCAGGGGAATAAAGAGCCCTTGGAGTTTATACCAGAAGTCAGCAAATACAGACCAGTGAGTGCTTCTGACCTCTTATGGAATTGTCCAGCCAGCTTCCTCATCTTCACTACACAATGCAGGGGTTGGATTTTGGATTTGGGTGTTGTAGGGGCTTAACCCAGCACCATGCAGCCATTCGCTCACCCCACAATGGGATAGGGGAGAGAATTGGGGGAGGAAAAAAAAAAAAAAAAAGGTAAAAACTCAAAGGAAAACAATGATAAAAGAATATCCAAAGCAAGTGATTCACAATGCAATTAGTCACCACATGCTGACCAACGCCCAGCCAAACCACAATCAGCAACACACACAACAACCCCACCACCAACCTGCCTCCCACACCTTCATTGTTCAGCATGACGCCTTATGGTGTAGGACATCCTCATGGCCAGTCTGAGCCTCCTGTCCTGTTTGTGTCCCCTCCACCTCCTTGTGCACCCCCAGCCTCCCCACTGGCAGGGTGGTGTGAGAAGCCAAAAAGCCCTTGGCTCTGCGTGAGCACTGCTCTGCAAGAACTAAAACATCGGCGTGTTATCAACATTATTCTCATCCTAAATCCAAAACACAGCACCATGCCAGCTACTAGGAATAAAATTAACTCTAGCTGAGCCAAAACCAGGACAGGTGCCCTTTGGGATCTAACTGCAAGCAACACTGGCACTTGTGCAGGCCGGTCCCATGTCCTTTAAGACCTTTGGAGTCAGTATCTCGTAGTCTCCCCTCACATTTATAAATAAAAAATACAAGTTCTCAAGTACCAGTGTCAAGCACTTTGCACAGGGCCTCATTTAACATGTTGGCAGGCACCTTAACAGTAGTTCCAGAGCCGATATAAATTAAAACCACGAGGAGCAGACTGCATCCGCTTACTTTAAAAGGGGCAAAGGGGTGGATGGCAGCAGTCAGCTCAGCGTGTACAAGAAAAGACTCACCTTCTGATCAACGAGGATGGGAAAGTTTCATTCATCTGCTACTGATTTTCTTGACACTGCTGTTGATCTACCTTAATCTTGAATAGTTATCAACCTGAATTTCCCATGATTGGTGTGTATTCAAAGGCTATTGGGAAAGCACAGCTTCTGACATATGATTCAGTTGTTTTGCTCAGCCTCTCTGCCACCAGTCATTCCCAGATTCAGGTTATTATCATGCCTGGCTGGAAGGTTTCCATTAGATGTCAGGTCAGTCTTTCAGCTGCTTATGTTAGATAAGTGGTGAAGACTTGAACCTACCTATTATCAGACTGCTGAAAATGCATCGATTGATTTGCCATCATGGTGCCATTAAAAATCTGATATCTGCACGGGGGTTAACACAGTGGACCCCAAGTGAGTGTCCTGCGAGTTAATCAAATGCTGAATGCAGCCCTGTGATGGAGGCTGTTATCAAGGAACGATGTTATTTGTCATCCAAAACTGCTGGAGACCACAGAGGAGCCTTAGGATCTGTGACAGAAAAACAAGGGACAAACCCAGCATCATCAGACAGGACTCCTGATGGTTTATGATTGCTGGGAGGAAACTGTTGGCCAAAAAAAAAGTCAAGCAGGTCCAGATGCTAAGAAAGGTGCTTTGAGAAAAAGTCAAAGACTACTGAGCACTTGTTGCTAAGATTGATGTTTTGAGCAATGGAAGTTCCTTCAAGACTTGGAAAACTGTGGCTACCAGCTATATAGTTCATGGAGATCTAGCATCTCTTGTAAAACCTCTGGAAACAAAGCTCCATTAACTTCTGGATAAAAACAACAAAAAAGCTCTTACATTTCTAATGCCATAAGGAGAGGTGAAATTTCAAATCAAACTATAAGATCCAGTTTCTGGTTCCCAGAACTGGAGCATATTCCAGGTGCATGATTTCAGCCTAACACCACCTCGGAGCACCCCATTACTTCAGGTAAGTCGCGCAATCTGTAGAGGTTTCAGAAATTTGTCAGTGCAAACAATGCAGCTGGCAGGCACAGTCAGCCTGGGCAAGCTACTGTCCTGCAGCAAGAGATGCCATCAGCTTAGGAGTTTCACTGTCTGGGCTGTCAACTGCACACTGCAAGCCTCTTAGCTCAGGCAAGGATCTTCCATGTATCTCAGAAGCTTTCTGTCAGATCCAGGTTTGGCATAGAAGAACTTCTGTAGTCAGTTCGGAGGCAAATAGCTCTCCCCTTGACAATCTCTCCTTGGCTCTGTGTACTGACTACTCATTTTGAACTAATTTGGTGAAAACTGGTCCAGCATTTCAGAAAACATATGAAGATGATCTTAAAACAAACAAAAAAATACAATAAACCTTTTCCATGGTGCTCTGATGCAGTGAAGACATGGAATACTATATTCAGCTCTGCCCTCACTAGTCAAACCAGATGGTGTTCACAGAAAAGCCATAAACGATTAAGAAGCTGAGAAATAGATTTGCAAGAGGAAAAAAGGGGTTATATTTGCCTAGCTTTGCGTAACTATGGCCAAAGTGGATGTGAGGAAAATGTGGCAACCATCCATCCATCCTGGAGGGTTGGAGAAATAGTTCTTGTGGGATAAACAGACACTACCTAGAAACAGAGTTCAACTCAGTAAAAGGAAATGACTTTAACATTTCAGGAAATATTTCCAAACAGCAGTTCTTCCACTGCTAACCTTTAGAAAAAGCTTATGTTGGAGAAGATGGACTCTGTGTCTAGGGAGCTGCGGAATTGAACAGGATTAAAAAAGGCACAATGAAAAGAGAAAAACCTGCTGCTGCAAAATAGTGATGAAAAAAGAGAAAGAGAAACTCCCACTTTTTACCCAGACAGTAGCTCAAGCCTAAGTCAAGAGGGGCTCGGTACTGATCATAGTCACCTGGGATTCATTTATATTATTATGACCCTTTTCTGTTCTGGGTAGTGCTTCTTGCCATCTCAGCTGGGTTCCAAATATTTATTAGTACCAGAGTGCTTTACTCAATTGAAGTAACATGAAATACAAATAGTTGTGCAAATAATTATATATAAGTGGGATGTGTTGAAAGAAGCACAAAACAGGATTTTGGTCTTTTCGTAAACATGGGATTAAAGCACGTGATTCCCATATGGCTTCTGTTTGTAAATACTACGACTGACAGGCAGCAGCGAACTTCACCATTTTATAACCCTAAAGTTGTTATCTGTACAGTGATGATCTTCCTCAGCATTTCATTAGGACTAAAAGAACCCAAACTGCTTGTTTTTAGCCTCTCATACTCATCATTTTAGGATATTCTTTCCTCCTTTTTACCCTTGCTCCATCTTCTTCTCCCCTAATATAGGGAAATATTTTTCATAAAGCAGGTCACCTGAAAAAGATTTATGTGGAAGAACTGGGAGACCATCACAGTGTCTGGGAAATATTAAAGAGGTGAAAGTAGATAATTCATTATCTGAGCTATTATTATTTGTGAAGCTGCTGGAATGACCTTTTATACTCATTTGATAAAATTTACTCACTGAAAGCTCAGTAGAAATGTAGCCAATACATAATTTAAATTTACAACAACAACAACAACTAAATTAAGGTTTATGCTGAAGTCAAAGCATTAAGAGGCTCCACATGTTTTCACTCCCCATAAGAAATCCCTGAGGCACCAGCAGCACTACTCTGGTGGTCAGAAATCTCCAGTGCTACATCAGAAGAGTCTATCCTTTTGCAGTTAACTTTCCAAATGTTAGGTCTTGTAACAGATGTGAATTTTGGAAGAAACTCCATCACTTGGGTAACATAGTTGCAGAAATAGCAAGTCTGTGTCCCAAAAGTTCCCTCAAGGCATACAAAACTTCCCCTCATTACTACAAATTACAACACCATCTGAGAGAATTATAAATATTTAAGCTGTCTCAAAAGTCAAACCCTTATAAAAATAAATCCTATGCCCTGGTCTTTTTTACCTTGGACTTTGATAAATCCCGACGCCTCTGCAAGAAAATTGTACAAACTATACAAATAGGCATAAAGAAGCAGGAAAGAACGCCAGTGGATGAAAAGACAATGACAATACTCAGTCCTGCCAGCTGCAGAGCAGCTCAGTTCAGGAGAAAAGATTTAAGCATATGTTTAGCTTCTAACATAGACATAGTCCTGTAACTACAGATGAACTGCTCACATCCTTCATTTCAGTCCCTTGCTTCTAAGTTCTGTTGGTTAGGCTGCAGTACTCAATGTCTTCCAGGACTGAGTTTCAACATATTTTTCTGATTTCCAATATTGTAACTTTTTAGATAAGAAAATGTAACATCTGATAAGCCTCCAGGCTTTTGACCCCAGTTTCACATGTTGCATTGCTACAGTTTATTGAACAGGTTTACATGCTGTGGAGGAAAATGACATGCGTGGGCACAAATTAATACACGTGTGGGCAAGAGATGTCTGCTTAAACCACAGAAGTTTTTTTTTTCCTGTTTCTGCAACATAGCAAGCTAGCTCTCTCACCATTCCCCTAGCCTTGTCAACCTGGAGATATTAACAACAACTTTCCTGGGTAGACACAGAATCAGAGATTTCAGTGCCCTTTATTCCTTCCATTCAGTTTCCCAAACCAAAAAGAACAAGTCTCTATATTCACTTGTTGCAGTTGCACTAGGGGGAATTAACCCAAAAACCATATAGTTTAAATAAAATTAAAATGAAACAAAATGTAAGTTAGTATAACCATATAGATGTTGATCCTTTGGAAAATCCAGCACCAAAACCATGGCAGTCCACAGCCGTGACTTGCAATAAATACAAATACTGAAGTTCTTATATGAGAAGTTTAAAGCGATTTATAATAAGGGACGACCATTGATTTTCCTCGTTTTATGGCTGAGAATATTCAAGTGCCTCGTCTGAGGTAAAACAAGGAACAACCTCAGACCACCTCAGTTTAAAAAATAAAAATGGTTGGAATTATTTCGTGCAGCAGTAGATGTGGTAATGCCAGGTGCTTTTGAGCTGGGTGTGATTTGCAGGATTAAGCCACGAACCTAAGCCTACAGCATACTTTGAGCTAGAGAGAAGAGGAGGGGAGAACAGCAAGCACTCAGTGATAGCAGCGAGTTCATCTCCACCATCAAAATACATTTCAGCTTATACATCTAGATCAAATGGGAAAAGTAATCTTTGTGGTTAAAAATACAGAGCTCAGATTGTTAATACGAAATGTGAAAAACAGTTTTAGGACAGTGTGTGTGGACGGTTACCTTAAAATCTCTTTTCAGACACCCTCATAATGTTGCTGTTTAGTATTCTTTTCCTTTCTGGTTTTGTTCTTCATCTTCACTAACAGCTGCCACCTACTTATGGTATAAATTTTGTGGAATTTACTTCATCTTTTTCCACTTTCCTCCCCTCAAACTGCTGAGATTTTAGGCGTCAGCCATATGGCGACCAGTTCCTCACTCAAAGTCCTCTTATTTTATCTTCTACCTGATGCGATTTCTTCGACTATGGAAAAGGAATGGAAAATTACAGTGCATTGAGAGCAGCGTTTGATTCAAAACAAACATTTTGTCACGCTAAGAAAATACTGCACATCCATACTGATCACCAAAATGAGATTGAGCACTGATATCACACATCATAAACATCTACACCAAGATCTTCTTTGTGATAGAGACCAGGGCAAATTAAAAAAAAAAAAAAGAAAAAGGAAAAGGGAAAAGTCCCAAAGCATATGTTAGATATGTCGGTGCTAATGGTACTGCCTGTTGGCCATTAAGTGCGAACATAATTGCCAATATCAATTTCACGTTGTTATGAGTGCTCGGGTTAAAGCAGCTCTGACTTGCAGCCTGGGTGCCATGGAAATGCACAAGAAGAGTTCAAAATGAATTGAGTGCAGCTATATTTGGTTTCATTCCAAACAGAAACAATTCCAGGCAAATACAGACCTATTTTCAGTCATATTTATATTTTAAAAGCAGTCATCTATTTACTGAAAACGGATGTGCTAAGGACTGGTCTTGCATCAGAACAGGGTACAATAAGGGAATTATGGAAGCACACCCAAAGTTAAATTAAGCTTTGGGGAACACCAGGGTGTTTTCCTCCCTTCCCTGTACTAATAATGACATGCAGACAGTGGCCTGTTACTGTCATTATTTTTGAAGAGGTAATAGAGATACTTTGCAGGATTACTGAGTGCTTGAACCAACTGCCACTACAGCTAAATAATCTTGCAGGTGCTCCTCTGAGGCGTTCATCCGTGCATAAACAGATGTTATAATGACACAGAAAAGGAAAAGTTATACCGGGGAGCAACCTCACCCCCAGGAATGCAGGGTCTTTATAGGCATTCATCTGCTTCACTCACCCACCCGAGCACATCGATAAACCGACTGCTTTTACAGGGGCTGGCTGCAGTCTCTGGTTGGTATTTGTTAAGGTGCTGGAGAAGCAGTGGGATTTGAAATACAGAAAACCCTAGAAGCTGCAGTGATGTTTCCCATAAGTTTGCTGGCTCCAGGATCAGGCAGAGGCAGTGCATCATTCTGCTTTGCCTAACATCACTGCCTTAAGTTTGGCAGTAGAAAAACATGAGCAGGGTAACATTTATAACGTGCAAGCAATCGTTATCTTTGAATCTCAGCCTTTCAAAGAAATCAACCACTTGGCTTTGGCTGTGAGGAGTATCTCCTGAATGCTCAGCTTCATTCTGAACTGCTAGAAACTCACCAGGGCCACTGGTGCATCTATGCACCAACACACCACTCCGAACAGCATCGCCTCTTTAACTACGACAGTCTCTACAGTTGCACTGCCACTGCAGACCTCGAACACAACAGCCACAGACCCTCACCTGCAGGTCACTGCTCTGCTCCTGTCCCAGTTTGGACTGGCTGCAGCTCCTATTACACATTTGGAGGCTTTTCAGTATTCAGATGACTGTCATCAAGCTCAGGCTTGCCTTACTTGTGCAATTAGCGCTGAAAGACGTTTGGGAGTTCTTTTTGGCCCTCCCTCATGTAACTTAGGTCAGCCACCCACCTTCAGAGCGTTCTCAGACAGCATTACTGTGCAGATATGCTGCATGGTCAGCCGTAGGCTGTTACATAGTGAGATGGGGAGCCAAGTTCAGTGTGGTGAAGACTCCTTTCCTGAATTCCAAGTGTGTTTGGGCATGCTGCATAGGACTGTCATTTGCATGGGAGACAACTCTCAGCAAAAATACAAGTTTCAAAAGATCAAGCACTTCTAAGGACTGGGATGCTAGCGGGCACCTTGGATAAGACTGAGACTTTAAAACTTTGCAGTATTTAATGTGGTGATATATATATGTCCAGCAGATAGTGCTGACAGCATACTGGTATCAGACTGCTGCCTTCTTACCTGGAACATCATGGCTCCAGTCATGACCATCTTCTCCATGGCAAGAAACCTTCTAATCCTTGTAGGCTGTTCTGGTGCGTCATGACCACAACACCCTCCCTTTCAAGTGAGATGCTGCTGTCGTGACAACATTGCAGAAAAAATGGTATTTGTATTCACCGAGCTACAAATTTTCTCAAGAAGAGCTGTTTTATTTTCACTTAATCAGAAGCTGCCTGTTACTGTCCTCCTGTACCTCAGATGATTGGACAAGTTTGGCCGTCTCTACAAGATTTTGCTTCTTCAGCATGAGGTGATGGAGCTACACTTTAAAGCTTGGATCCCGTTTCCTGTACAGGCAACCCAGGAGAAGAGGATGAAGGTTAAGGGAAATAACATCTGCCCCCACCCACACTGCCCAGAGCATTTCCACACTGCTTGAAATTCACCGAAAAGTGAGTGCTGTGACTAATGCTGCAAAACACCAAGCTTCCAGACAAAATACATTTTCATTTCCAATAAAAACATGGGAGTTTTCCATTGAAAGCACATTAATTTTTCAAGCGGTCCTATCTATTAAAAAACAATAAGCATTGGTTTTCTGTCTGCTACTGGATTTCTTAGCCCTCATAAATTTAAGTGGTCTAAATATCCCCTACTACTGCTATGGGAAAAAAGTGAAATTGCCTAAGTGGGCATGGTAAGAGGCATTCCAGTTCCATTAAACTAACTCAATTAATTTAATCACCAGAAGAACAAGAAGAAAACGATGAAGAAGTTGATGAAACTCCCCTTTTGGCCCTGAAAAGCCCCACACTTCCTCTATTTCTTAAAATGTATGAGATGCAGAAGAAATCTTTATGCTGGCACTGCTCCATTGCAAGATGGAAATTATATTGCTGCAGTGCAGAATGGCAGAAGCTTTTCAGAAGAATTTCTGTTGAGCGCTTAGAAAAAAGCCAGATGTATTCCTCCCATATCATAACAGCTTGATTTCCATTTTCAAAAAGTAATTCAGGACATTTTAAAAAATGTTTAATAGCCGTTGTTTAAGTCAGCAAGTCTGAATAAGTTGTGATTGAAAATTTAACAGGAGATATGCAAGAAGATCTCCGGACCATCAGTACTACTTCAGTGAATTTCAGACCACTAGGCAAAATTTCAGTGGTCTAAGGAGAGGGAAAAAACTAACAAAGCATCAGCTTTTCAGAGGGTTAAGTAGACTGATCTGAATGAACATCAGCTGGGTAATGGGGAGAAAACAATGGAATAACCTCTAGTTTTGTATTAATCGAGTATATAAACAGAAAGTAAAAGTAATTGAAATTCATGACTCAAAAGAAACAGAGTTGGTCAAAAAATCGCTGTCTTGTTTTGATGAAGTGGAATTAAAAATTGACTGAGGCCAAAACAAGAATATACTCATACTTCTGGTGGATATTTAACAGTTTCTCATATGACACACTGAAACCAGAATTACATGAAATTAGCTGGATGTTGTGAAACGTATTACAAGTGTAATTTCCTATTTGTATAGAGAGATCTGTCAAACGTCTGTTAAAATGAAAACAATATGAAATTTGTTCTTGACTGACGGTATTTAATATTGTCTTCAGTAATTCGACTACAAATTAGAGGTAACAATGAAGGTGGAAGAGTTCGGAAGTAGAGGTAAATAATGTGTGAGACTGTTCTGCCTTCTGGCTGCTTGGAGTATGGAAGGAGCACGGAAACACAAGTGAGGGACAGGAATTCACTAACCTTAGGAGCAACAGGTCCAGAGATGATTTAGACTTTGAGCCTGATGCCATGGCTGCTGTAAAGATGAGACAGTAGCAGTATGGAAGGTTGACATGGTAGAACACATCTTACAATCCTGTTTTGCTTTCAGTGCTTCATTTAAAAATGTATTTAAATAAATTTAAGGGATCCAAAGAAGATGGACACAGGTGAACAACAGACTGAAAAGATTTGAGAGCTTATTCAGTTACTTTAACAAAGAAAGCTGAGAAAAAGCTAAGGAATGACTTGTTCAGTTCATAAATGCCTACAGAGAACACAGCAATGTCACAGCATGTACTTCAGCTTAGCAGACAAAAGGTAGAAGATCTGACAGCTGGATACCGAAAGACAACACATTCAAATTCAATATAAAAGGCACATTTTTAACAGTAAGTAATTACCTTCTGAACAATTTGGGTGGATCTTCATTGCTAGGCACTTTCAAATCAAGGCTGGATGCTTCTTCTAAAAACACACGTTAGCTCAAATGAGAATTTGAAGAAGTCTTGGAAACTGTGCTCCAACAGAAAGGAGGCCAGAACTCCTGGTGTTTCCTACTGCCTTCTGATTCAGATTACAGGAATTTACACTCAACATTAACATCATCTCATGGACTTACCCCAAAACACACAGATTTAGAGAGAAGTCTCACGCACTTTCAACACTCTGGACCATATAATACAGTGGGGGGCTGTATGACTACATTATACCCAAAAAGCAGCAAGATACAGCTAGAGTGTAAAACCGTGCAGGCAGGGGCCCCTATTTCTGTCCCAGGAATCATGAGTAAGCAAGCAGTAACAGCAAGCTACAATCAGCCTAGTGGGTGCCAGAAATTTTGCATGCCAGGAGATTCCTCAGCCCAAGCCCATGGAGACCTCTGCTCCTTTTAGGCTGTTTGTGTTACAAGAAAAAGATAGATACAGCGCACCAAAAAGAAGCAACTGACTTTTTTGGTCTCTGTGAAATAAAGGTCTGACACCCTGCAGATAAAACTTTGCAGTTTAAAGAAAAACCTATCTAGAGGAGACGTAAACACAATTCTGGTGAAACATTTTCTGCTTGAATTGCACCCATACCCGTCAGGAGTACCAGGGTTGCAAATACTGAGTTTGCATTCTCGGGGAATAAAAGCACCTCGATTGATGTCACTCCTCCTTGGATGCAAAGCAACAAGGTTCAAGGTATGGCTCTGTCTGGTTCAAGTGAGAACTTGAACCAGAATCTCTTTACCTCACAACAGCACCTCAAGCCACAAGGCTGCTGGGTGTTGCAGGAACAACTGCTCAGTTCTCGCTGGAAGTTTGATCTCTGAACAAAGGAAAAAATGTAAGGATGGCCACATTTTGAAAAATGTGTTTTATTGAAAAGTTGGCATACAGATTCAGATGAAGAACATTTCTTCAAGAGAGAGAGTAAAATTTCACTCAAGTAATTCTTTCAGCAGCCAAGATACCCACACCCACACTTCACAATTCAGAATTTCTGCATATCTGGCTGACAGGATGGCGATAGTGTAGGAGTTCACCCCGCACAGACGGTGAGCATTATGTACAGTCATCACATGGAGATAACAGTTAAGAGATTCAAAAATTCTTCCAGGTTTTTCATGACAGATCTATGGCAATGGTCACCCACTGCAATGTATTTTTAGTGTTCTGTACAGCCCACTTTTACCCATGCTCCTCCCAGAAACCCTTTAATTCATACATACTGGTAAAGCTCACGTGATGCCCTTCGGAGAGGAACCATAGTATCACTTCTGTGATCTGCACTTTCCCACATGGGAAACGTGCTCCTGTGGAACTATGTAAAGCATGCTTTGGAATTAAGGACTTTGCAGTTCAACAGCATTAGGCTAACCCATAGACTTGTCAAGTATATACTTTATTTGATTCATATTTCACAGTCTGTTTCTATAAAGATTTAACAAAAAGGTCATGTTCTGTAACAGAGTTCTTAGGCTACTTTATTCAAAGCTGGCAATGGAGACTTAAAAGTACAGAAAATGTTTACATTCCAACTAGAGCAGTAGAACTTCAAAAATACATAGCAAAAGTAACCAAAAATGCCAACATTTATTAAAACTTAATAGAAAAAACGGCAGTCTGTCTGAGCCATCAAGCTACCATGCATGCATGTCAGCAGCACCCGAAGCCCCAGCAGACCGTCTCGCTGACTTTTCAGACTGGGACAGCTGTCTTCAGGCAAAGTTGTTAATGCAAAGCCTTACTCCTTCAAACACCACAAAGCTGTAAGTTCAGTGCTTACAGGTTTCCAATCAGAGGCTAATGTTTCTGCTCATCTCTACTGGACCAATTCCAGACCCTGTCCAGAATCAAGATCTATTCTGGTCCTAATACAGTCAACTAATTTTCTCAAAACATCTCCAAGCTAACCTATTTTATTAAATTGCAGCCAAGAAAGGAAAGCTCTTACTGTTTAAAGCTTTACCAGGGCTTCCAAGAATAAAGGCAGCTATAAGAAACTGAATAGAAAGGTATTTCAGGATGGATTTATTATTAGGGGCCTTCAACAACCTTTTTTATAACTGAAAATCTTGATGAAACATTTATCTAGGGATATAGTTCCTTCCTATGGAGCCCCAGATTTAAATATAATAGTTCTAGAATAGATTTTTCTAGTTCAGCAAATACCGTAAGTCTGGCCTGGTGGCTAGTAGATTTCTAACCAGCTGCTGGAATTTATTCACAGATTTACTGAGATAGATGCTAATATAAATTACGCCAGCTGAGATGCCCATTATCTATAAACACACACTTCAGCCCACCCTCGGTGCAGTGTGGACTGAGAGTTTTCTCAGCTATGGTCTCCCTAAGTCAAAGGGCATCACCCTGCAAGGCCAGTTTTTCCCTTCCTTTTACTCCATCAGAGCAGTGGAACTAGGATGGAGAAGAGACTCAATACTAAGAAAAATTTCTGTACTGTGAGGATGGTCAAACACTGGAACAGGCTTCCTAGGGAAGCCTGACTCCATCACTGTGTTTTGTAGAACAATCGCTTCCTAAAAATATACACATTCTGAACTTCCTGTTCCCCTCTGTAATTGATAGGTAGAGTCTTATGAAAAATAGAAAAGATATCCTATGCACTTTCCCACACCTCACCTTTATGCTTATTACAGGTATCAGATGAATGGAACTACTCCTTCCTCTCCTTCTAAGAAGCTCAGAAGAAACAGTCTTATCTTCTGGGATTCTTTGTGCAAATGGCCCAAGGCACCATCACATCTATGCCCCCAGATGTGGGGATATCACACTTAGTTCCAGAAGCGTTGGATGTGTTCTACATTATTACTCAGAATAACGCTACCTTCAGTTTTGCTGGAGTTTGGATATTGCTGTGCTGAGAGTTATGAGATGTACTATTACACACAATCATTGCAGTTATATTTAGACAAAAAAAAACATGATAGAACACAGCCTATGAGATTTTTCTCTTAATGAATTCCCACGTACTGCACTAGCGCCTTCAGCAGGCGGGCAGGATACCAGAAAAGGCATTGCTATGAGTTTGTTACAGTTCAAGAAGGGCTCTAGGGTGAATCCTGCCACAAAATTTCTCTTTAAACCTATATGTAGTACAAGCTCGACTCACATTTCTCCTCTTCTTGAGGCGTGTACAGAGTTTCTTTTCATCACTCTAAAAAGGGGGAAACCCCTTCGAGAGGGAAGCCCCTTTCACTTTCTCTCATGCATGTATTTTAGGAAGACTACAAAAACATTCTTCAGCCTTCTGCAATCTCGATTCTGGGAGGCATCTTCAGAAAATGAAGAGGTCTAATCAAAATTAGCATGAGATCTGCTCTACTTTCAAGTTCCTCTTCTAAAAATCTAAAGCAGCTGATACAAGTGATCAGAGCATCAAAATACCCAGTGACCTAGACAACAATTTTTTGAAAGCATTTTCAAGTGGAAATGAACACACCATAAACAATCCAGATTTCTTACCCTTCTTAGGAAAAGACATTCTTAGCTCTCTTACGCAGCCTGTCTCTGGAAAAAAAAAAAACCTCCACACTGGAGGGACTGACACAGTTAAGTGCCTAGAGAAGCTGAAATGAAATAAGCATCCATAGAACAGCTTTTGCAACGTGACTACTGTGGATGTCTACTAATAAGGCCTAACATCTTATGCACAGTGTAACTATATTTCAAGGCAAGCAGGCTATGAATGATAAATTGATGTGGAAGCAAGTAGTTTTGGTGTTTGTTTTATTTCTTTAAGTTCAAACTCAAGTAGGTCAAGTTTTTAGGAAGATTATCCAAGCTGACACTTCTTTTATAATGGATATATTCATCTGACTTCTCTCACTAACAAAAGGGAGGGGAGATGGGAGGACTTATTACACCACAGGCCATCATGCTCTTTTTCCTTTCACCTCTTTTTTTCCTATTTGGCAATCTAATTTCACAGCAAAAGAGTTCAGTCTTGTAAGTTAGATACACAGATAAAATGGTAAGCAACCAGTCTCCCTATGTTAACCCTGGTGAATGAATATCTTCCTTATACCATATTCAAAACAGCCTCTGCAGCCTGCCAAGAAAACCCAAAGCCACTTGCCTTGTGCACTTCTTAGCTATTAATGGGTAGTGCAAATAAACACGGCTTTAGAACAAACACTTCCAGTACAAGCCTTGCAATTTTTACTCATCTTCACAGACCAAAATTGAAAATACACTCATCCAAACAAGTCATTCCACTAACGTGCTAAGACACTCTTCACTTTGGTCAAAGATTGCAATGAACACAGAATGCTGCTGCAGCACAAGGAAATCTCCACTAGTTCAAATGTGTTACAACCCCAAAAGCAAGACTCTGCTACAAGAAAAAAAAAAGACAGTGACGGTCTAAACTTACGACCCCACAAACCTAAGCTTCCTCTCCTCACGCCAGCTCCCTTCATCTACTTGCAACTGCTGATGGCCCAATACTGGGGCCTGTTCTGCTGTTCCATTCTCAGAACTACCTGAAGATGGAAATAGGAACAGGAATGCTAGCAGAATACTGCAACTGACTGCCTCCTCACAGCAAGAATGAGAACATGCCAGCAGAGCACATCCAAACTTCTCAAGTCCAAGTAACTACAGAGTTAGCATGGAGTTCAAGGGCACGTTGAAACAGTAAGTACCCATCCTGTCAAGATCCCACGGTGCTGTTCCAGTCCCACAACCGGCACTGAAGACAAGTTGTTAATGGCATGCCACTTTGCAAGTCTTGGACTCGGAGAAGGCTCAAGCAGAAGCCTGAGACTGGAAATAGGAGGCACAAAAATAACTTAACAGCTATGTACCTTTTTACTACATGTTTGGATAAGCGGAGTCTTCAAGGTTGCTATTAGTTTTCTCTGATCCTGTTAGAGATGCTTCTAGCTCTGCCCATGACTGCGGAGCGTTGTTCTTTATTGCCTCTATGAACAGTTGTGTTTGGTGCTTCAGCCTGTCCAGCTCAGCCTGAGTCACCTGGTTCTGATGAATGAGCTCCTTGGTTTTTAAAGTGATCTCCAGCAATCCCGACCTGCGTAGCACGACAAGTGTGTTCTGAAAACGTCTGCACTTGCTTTGCTGTTGCAACAGCAGCTCAGGGGTAGTGCAAGTCTCTTCAGGTATCAATGGGGGGCTCCACACTGCAGACTGCATTGGAGTCTGTGCTGCACTCTCATTCTCATGAGGGGTGCACTTTGCTGCCTGCAGAGTTCCAAAAGGCAAAAGGGGAGCCAGACCTGGGAGTTTCTGAGCATCAGCAGAAACACGATGGAAACCAGAAAGAGCTGACACTTTCCCACTTGTCACTAAAGTTGAAGGATTTTGCTGATTAGAAGAATCCTGAGGGGTCTTAAAGCTAACTGGTAGGTGGGCAAAAGGACTAGTAGGCAAACCTGTGCTCCTTGATACAGGAGAAGTCTCCATCTTGGGTGCTTCTGTGCAGAGTCGTTTATGGCAACTGGTTTCCTGACGATCCTCTAGATCAAAGGAGTGATCTCTTTTGCAAGGCTGTGGTGCTATTTTGGGATAAGAGTTCAGGATGGGCAGGTAGTTAGTGGAGTCATTTCTCTTTTTCCCAGCAGGGTGAGGGTTAATGGGAGGTGGGATTGATGGGTGAAGAAACACTAGCTGCGGCTGAGCTGGAATCACTTCAAAGGATGGCTGGACCGTCCAAGACTGGAGCTGGGAAGAACTGCCCTGAGAAGCATAAATGGGGAAAAACAGAATTCTTACAACAATGCTGTAGAAAAGGACCAAAAACCCTTCAGCGAAACAGATGGACTGTGCCATTTCTTCATAATACTTGATATATACTATTCACTCTAACACATTGTGAGCAGCCTTCCATCAAAATCATCCTTCTCTGCCAAAAGAACATAACACTAGAATAGAAGCTGTAATCCATAATCCTTTTATTATGGAATAGCAAATATTTAAAAACAATTCCGTCTGAATTTATACATTCCTATTTAGGGAAGTTATTTAGGAAAGCATTACAGTGCATGTCTTTATTGTAAAATGCCAGTGTAAAATTATTACTGACTTGAGGCTAAAGAAGAAGCATACAGAAAACTTGAAATATAATTAAGCATTGCAGTTACGAAATATTCTAAAATAGTCAAAGACTGCTCAGATATTTGAGGAATAATTTAGACACCCTCTTTGTCGAAACGCAGCAACTACAATCCTGTCATTTCTATTCTTATAGGAAGCTCTTGAAATGGTTATTTAACGTAGACGACAGCTGTTCAGTAAGTCTTCCAATCTTAAGTACAATACATGGTTTCAATAAATTTAAAACCATGAAGTTGGGGAAAAAATGCTGAATATCAATCAATTCAAGGAAAACTGTCTGTTGTAAGCCCCAAGCAGTTGAATTCCACACCTCTGATGAAATGGTGCGCACTGAAGCCTTAAAACCATTATATTTCAGGAAAGATGTTCAAGTTTTATTCCCTCCCACAAGTTATATTCTTCGGTGCAGGGAGGGAGAATACATCAATTTCACAAGACATTACTACCTCTTCCTTCTCAAATCCACTACCAGGGATCCTTATGAGATCTCCTGGCCAGAAAGCATGCCTGCGTTTCTGTAAACATATCAAATGGTCTAGTAAGAGATGTTGTTTCTGGGGAAAAAACAAACAAACAAAAAACACCACCACCACCCACCTCATTTCCCATATATTTAAGTCATCACCATTACACATACACGAATACAATATACTGTCAAGCTGCTCTTCCAATTCCTAAAGCTTACAACTCGGAATGTTGCTGGCAGGCCTGCCAAGGGCACAGTTTTTAGCTAGCACTAAGACATTCTATTATTTTTGGAACTGACTCATCTGAAATCCATCTCCTTTACATCAGTCTCATAACGTTTAAACTGGCAAATGATAATGTGTTTTGCTGAAGTCCATTCCCCCCAGCAGAGGACTTTTAACTCATCAAAAGCAGGTACCATCCACTGATTTGGACACTAAAACTCAGAGATGAGATTTGATTACCAACTGTGACACAGAATCCTTTTCATTCAGTAGGTGAGAAGTTTATGTAACAGGGGTGCAGAACAACTACCTCTAAAAGTTAACATTATGTCCTTATTTCACAGAAGAAAGAACACATTCACAAGCAAGGTATCTGGAAATACGAGTGGTGAAGTCTATATAAAAGACCACAAGGAGTGGCGGCTGAGGGAACTGGGGTTGTTTAGTCTGGAGAAGAGAAATCAGGAGAAACTTCTCAGAATGAGCAGTCAGGCATTGGAATTGGTTGCCAGGGAGGTGGTGGAGTCACTGTCCCTGGGGGTTTTTAAGGAAAGGTTGGACCTGGTGCTTAGGGACATAGTTTAGTGGGTGACATTGTGGTAGGGGGATGGTTGGACCAGATGATCTTGGAGGTCTCTTCTGACCTTAATGACTCTATTATTCCATGATTCTAACACCAGGTAGAAGATGCAGCCTTAGGAAGCAAGGCTTTGAGGTCGGAAGTTGTCATTTACTGTACATTTGTACAATACCTAGCACACCGGAGACCCAAATTCATTAAGGCCAAGAGAACTGTGGTAACTGTTCACCTTGCTCGTTTTTTTTCTTAACTCTGCTATTCCCTTTCTTGTCCTTTCCACTTCTATAAAGTTCTGCTCTTGTTCTCCTACACAAAATCTAACTTGCATTAGAGGAAACGTTTATTTTTACTAATTCTGCAGTTGTGTTTTTTTTTTTTGGTTGTTTCTTTTAAATAAAGGCTAATGTCTTGCAAATATCAGCACCACTCATCTAGAAAGCTTTCCTGCTTATTAAGGACTTTGACCAGCCTTATTACAGAAGCCTTGCCACAGCAGCACTGTGTTTCAGGGAATTAAGCCCTGCCTGATTTTTTGTAATGCTGTTAGCTGTTTACACTCTGAAACCAGGACAGCAGGTAAACATCACCACGCAGGATCAGAGCGGATCTAGACAGGAGGATGATTCTGACTGAAACTGGAACAAATAAACTGCAGTAACTGGGGATGCTGAGTTATTTTTTTGATCCAGTGAGCCCAACTGAGCACTTTGTTGAAAAGACCATCTTAATAAGATGACCACCATCGCTACCTGAGGTAACTAGGCCTAGTGGAAAGAACCAGAAAGATGCTTCATCATTCTTACCTCGACTTGTTGCTTTTGTTTACTGAAATAAACATTTTCCAATTTAATGTGATTGTCCTTAGCCATACACAATTAGATTTGAACATTATTATGCACTGCTCAAAAGAATCGGGTCTGTTAATTTTATCTACCTCTTCCTCCCCACTTTTCCCATTTGCTACACTACCAACTTTTATGTTATATGTATTATTTAGTTACTTTTCCTATCTGTTTGTGACATGACCAAGATTTTAACATGAAACTACCACTACAATTACAGTTTAATTTTTGAGCCCCAGGCCAACAGCCTTTGGTGAAGCTTGCCTCTTTTGTACTACATGAAAACTTCAGCATTTGTTTAGACGGTACTTGTTCCGTGCACCTAGGGACATGACTATAAAGCAAAATTGTTTCTTGTCAAGATAAAGCACAATGCTCAGATCAGAATTAACTCCTCCACAAATGGATAATCTGCCAAATACCAACAGAACATCTCTGTGCTAGCACTGACACAGCATCCAAGTTGAACAGGTTTTGCTTGTTTTCAGAACAGATTCCATAGAAAAAGAATCAGGATCTAAACTTTCCCCCCTTCTCACTGTATTCTCAGAAGTATTCTTCAACCCTTTTTTTATGATTAGAACTTTTCTTCTGCTAAGAAAACATGAGTAGAAGCAAGAAATCTAGTAGTATGGCAATACTTTGAACTTTAAGCTCTTGCACCTTCTGTTACAATGCAGAACTTTTCAATGTCTCACAGAACTGTTGGAGGAAAAACACATGATGTGATACTGGAAGGTATCAACAGAGAATATAATTGTTGCAGTGAGAGCCATCACACATAATTAACAGAAATAACTGTTGAAGTAAACGTACCATGGCTAACTTTAGGTACAGGTTTAATTTGTTCATCTATGACATTCTGGATTAGGGTTTCACATCACATATAAAGCACCTTTAGGACCTAAGAATTATCAAGCAAAAGCAATCATCCTACCGTACTGTCTAAATTGAAAGACAAAGAAAAATTCCAAAAGGAAAAACACTTTTTTTTTTTTGTTCAGTCTTTGGTGCTATTTACATAACATTCATGAAGATCTGTTTTTCGCAGATTCATTTGAGACAGAGAGCAAATGTAGCAGAGCCTTTATATTCCACATTTTTCTCCTCTTAGTGATTTCAGCTGCACCTCAAAAGAACAGGCTGTCACTAACAAAACTTTTCAGGCTACTCGTTGCTTTCCAGGCTGTAATAACCTCCTACAAATTTTTTTTTGAAAGGAAAACAGTTTAAAATAAAAATGTGCAATATTTTCCAATATATTACTTCTTCCTTACCTGCTTAACAAGAACGTTTTTCATTACGACCATGGGAGAAAGCGCAGGAAAGGAGTTGCTTGTGGTCACTGGGCATGGCCAAGGCCCATCCTCTGCGTTCCAACACAACGCGTTCAGCACGTCCTCCGAGTCAGTCTGCTCCATCGCACTCAGGCACTCTGAACTTCCATCTGCCAGAGGTGGAATTCAGCTGTCAGTTGTTTCATATCTAGCGCACTTGCTACCTCCTTTCTGTTCCACTATTCTGCTTCCTTTCAACTGAGCCACAATGAATAATAAAGTTTAATTCTGGAATACCAATAAAATTAGAGCTGTTGTGACAGCTATTGAATGGCCTTTATTAAAAGGCTTCATATTTCAGGACAGTTCTCATGCAAGTATTGTCTCCCCCCAAAAACTATTACTTTTTGTTCTTTTGTATTTAGTCTCCAAGGAACTACATGCTATTATGAAGACAGCTCCAAAGCTTGGTGCAGGAAAGAACTACAAGCTCCAGCACTGCCACAGCTGCAGTCTGTGCTGCAGTCATTTTGTGTCTTGACATCTATCTACAAATCCAGTCATGCAGGTCTCTCTCATTAAAGTTAAAGCATTAAATTAAGCATTTTTAACATTTAAAGCAAATCTTCGCACAATTTTGTGGATTATTAAAACATAACACCATCTACATTTTACTGATGTTATAAAAGGCACTCTTTTATTAGGCACCACTGACAATCTAGTCAAATTGTAAGAGATATTAGATGGAATGATGCAATAGTTCACTGATCACTGGCAAAGAACAAAAATTAATATTTCCATTCCTACTTCTAGACTATGACGTCTAAGATTCTTCCATTCATTTCTTTATTAGGCACATTTTAAATTCCCAGGCCACTGAAATTCACAGAATGAATATAAAGCTCCACTCCCAAATAGGATTGATGGTAAGATGATTTTTCAACCTGTCCCAGACACAAAGACCTTACAGGCAACCAGACACACAACGTCAGAGGCTAGAATCAGATTTGTGTAAAAACACCAACAAACACACGCAGAAAAAAAAAAAAGAAAAGAGAAAAAAAAGTAATGTCGTCTTTTTCTAAACCTGAATATCCAGAGTCCTTGTCAGATTCGGTTGCCGCCATGCTGAAGTGATGGTTCAAGCTCTTCATTGCCATCAGTTTGCCCAATAGTTTCTTGAGGGTCTCAGTACACAGCTATTTTGTCTCCATGCTTCCACAGTGCTGGAGGCACTTTTCAACACCTTGTCCATTGAGGAACTACAAAAACAGTTAAAACAAAATAGAGACTTCCTCTGAATCTAATGAAAATTCCAACAATATAAATCAACAAAGGCGGCTACTATATCCTTAGAGAAATCTGGTTACCTAAGGTTTGAGGCATTTGTTAAGCAATCTGTAGAATTCAGCAGAATTCCCAGCCTCATATTTGCTCTGTTTATCACCCAGTTAGGTTAGCAAAGACCTCCCAGTAAAACCAGTTTATGCCCTGCAAAATACTGTCAACTATGCATGTTTAACAATGCATTACAGAACAGAAAAAATAAGCAACATTTTTTTTGCTTCAACAAACGCATTACTTTGTAGAACTTAATAGAACTTTCGGGACTCAAGTCTTCCCTCTGCCTCAGGAATCAGGATGAAACACCCCACAATCCAATCTTTCAGTCCCCTGCACCAACTGCAAGGGAACAATACCATAGTAGACATGGCTTTTGGGTCCTTTAGCATAGATTAAATGATGCCAAAAAGTCTAAGGCATAGGAAGAAATTCACTGTGACAGAAATGCAGTATGGATTTTTTAAATTTATTTTTTTTTAAACGCATGTTTGCTGTGAGCACCATCAGTTAATTGAAAGAATTTTAGAAGAACTACAGACACTGATGCAGTGGAAAGGGCAGAATGAGCCTGAGCTATTCATCTCCTTCCTTCAGCAGCTGAGCAAATCAAGCATAGAGTACAAGTCAGCCAGTTTTACTGAACTACCTGAAGTAGAGTTGTTTCATATTTAAAATTACTGAGTAAGTACATGGTAGGTTCATCTGGAAAGGACACTGCTGAAGTTATTTCTAACTCTGTTACGATTTCTGTCAGACAAGGCAATAATCCATTACTGTGCACAGCAAGTTAGGAAATAGGAATGCAATTTCTTGAACTGCCAGAAGTGCAATGCGCAATTCTAGACTGCTCTGAAGTTCAGCACCATGGGTAACCAAGATAAAATAGAAGATATCTTGTGTATGGTTGTTATCTGTAATTAAATCAAGACTCTCTGAGTGAAGTGGCATAGCTGTGCATCTCTTTCCACACTGCCAGTAAATTAAGTGGGGACTTCCAGAACAGAAGTACCTCGCATGAGTCAAAGAACCAAATGTAGATAGAAAATTAACACATTAAAGCCAATTCTTCACCCATAAAGGCAAAACAAGCTAAAAGCTGTTCAGAAACATTTTTCAAGAATTAAAGTTGTTCAGTCCGCACCTATCTTACAAGCAGCTTCCCCAGGCACCAAACCCCTAACAAAGTCAGCTGTGCTGGGTGAAGCCCTGAGAACAAACAGTGCTGAACCTCCAAAGCTGTGGTTTTGTTATTACAGCCTGCTTCACTCTCAGAGTGAGGTAAGTCTTGTGATCAGAGAACATGCTGGGGATGAAGAAATCCATACTGCTGAAGGTGCAACACATACTATACCTGCAATCACTCCTGGTGGAGTCTTGGCCTTAGAAATGCCTCCTCACACCCTTTCAAAACAAGAACTCTGGAAGGCTGAAACTAAAATCAACAAAACCCAGAAAAATGTAGTTATGTTATGACCTTCTATACCCCATACTCATTGAAGCGTTCAGCTGCTTTCTAAAGGTAGGCAGGCTTTATTAAGTCAAAAAGTTCCTGCTTCTCATAAAAGGAAGCTGAGACTGGCTAACAGAAAAGCAACAGGATGAAATGCAGAAATTGTCTAATAATATCTGTAGAAATTATGTTCCTATGAAGCAACCCTTTCAAGTTGTGTCTCACATTAGAGCTGTGTATTTAAAATCACAAATACAGGAACTCAGGAGACCACATCGTGGTCAGATCAGCAGCCCATTAACTGCAGTATCCAGCGATAGCTATGTCAAATGACGCTGCAGCAGATGCATTCTGGAACAAACTATGCTGAAACGCAGATTTCACCTTAAATCCTGACACCTGGTTGTCAGAATTCTGCTCTAAGTTCTTGATCCTGGGCACCTCCAGTGATGAACTCTGTACATTAGGTAACTGCTGAGATGCTGGGGTGACCACCTACAAAACTACAAACAAGACAGAAAAATGCTCAACAGAACAGAACTTCTTCAGTAGCCTTCTGCCTCATCTTTCTGTCTTCAGTCCCACCTGCTGACCTGCTAACAGATAGAGGACAGACATAACTACATAAAAGCAACCCAGATACCATCCCTCCTCTGGGACCCTTAACAGAATCTTCTAATGAAGTCTTGTCAAGGGATTCTGATTGGGTAACCCAGTAAGAAAAGCATGTATTTTTACCATAGAGAAAAAATGCTGGCACTTCAATGTAAATACCAGTATTTGTCTTAATCTGTACGAATTTTAAAAGATATTAAGCATAAATCCTGCTCCACTGTCTCTTCCACTAACAGAACAGCTCAGCTGAGTGCTCATGGCACAAACAAGTTTAAAGGGAAGATGAGAGTTAAGTCCTGGCCCACTCTCCTATTGCTTACCCCCTCCAAAACAAAAGCATTTCTCTTAAGGAAGCGATATGTGAGGATGTTAATCTCCAAAAACCAGAACTGGACACGGAACGAGGGCTAGGCACGAGCTTAATGCGCACACCCCAGCTGCTGGCCTCACATCACAGGGTCACTGAGCACCCTGAGCAGGCAGGGACCGCAGGGCTCACTGCCCCAACCCCTGTGCCACAGAGGAGCACCCACACATCGGGCCCTGCCCCTGACGCTCAGGGACCTCCTGCCCGACCCGCCCTGGGGCCTGTCCCAGCGCCCGACCAGTGCGGACCCTCTCCCCAACACCCGGCCCTGCCCCGTCCCGGCTCCACACCGCTCCCCCGGCACCCAGCACGGCAAGAGCCGGCGCATTTATTTCTCCTCCCTTCCTGAGAGCCTCCCCCGGGGCCCTCCATCGCCGCCAGCCCCTCAGAGCCCCTCAGGGCCCCCCCCGATCCCCGCGGCCGCCCCCGGGCCGCGCCGCCCCTCACCTGCCCGCGGGCCGCCTCAGCGCCGCCCGCTCCGCGCATGCGCGGCACCTCCACCATGGCGCTCCCGCCGCCCCGCCGCGCGCCTGCGCAGCGCCGCTGCCTGCCCCCCGCTAATGGCGGGAGGTGTCATGGCGGCGACACCTGAGGGGAGAAGGCGGGAAGGCGCGAAGGGTGCGGCTGTAGGGGCACAGACGGCCCTCGGGTCTGTCATAGGAAGGGCTAGCCCGATCTGAAAGTCTTGTGGGGAGCCGCCTCACCGTCAGGGAGGTGGCGGGGAACTTCAGCTGGCTCTGTGCTTAGGGGGGCAGGCAGGTGAGCAGGGTGAGGAATTTGGGGTGCTGCTGGAGTTCCCAAGTGCTGTGTAAAAAGTTCAGGTCAATGCCCTCACAGGTGTCCAGGCTGCTCTAGAACCTGTCATACCTCAGGAGTGGGAGGGTAACAAAAGCCACGTGCTCACAGCCACGAACAAAGTGAGGGAGGCAGCATCAAAGGTCCAAAGGCTTTAAGCTTGTCATCTCCAAGAGGAAAAACAGCAAATGGAGGAGCTGTCACGAGCAAATGGGGAGTAAAGGATACCCTTATTCTTCTACACAATCGGTAAATACAAGATAGTGAAAGGAGTGTTTGGATCTACTTTCCATGAACTGCAGAAAAGCAAGGGCAAATAAATAGGTGGAAATGGATCTTTTGGATCAACGAACACAGCAAGAATAGCTATTCTTGTTCTAAGAACTCCATAAACACTGCCAGCACCCAGAAGTCTGTCAGAATGTTTTGCGTTTGGAGATGAAAAGCAACTTCATGAGAGAAAACGTAAAAGGGGTGTGTAGAAGGGCTGAGCAGTGACAATGATGTCCCTGAATAGAATCAGAGAATCAGAATACCCCAAGTTGGAAGGGACCCACAAGGATCATCGAGTCCGACTCCTGGCACCATACAGGTATACCCAAAAATTCAGACCATATGACTAAGTCCACAGCCCAAATGCTACTTAAACTCTGACAGGCTTGGTGCTGTGACTGTGTCCCTGGAGAGCTTGTTCCAGTGTGCAACAACCCTCAGTGAAGAACCTTCTCTTGATATCCAGCCTGAACCTCCCCTGTCACAGCTTTACACCATTCCTATGGGCCCCATTGCTGGTCACTAAAGAGAATAGATCAGTGCCTGCCCCTCCGCTCCCCCTCGTGAAGAAGCTGTAGACCACGATGAGGTCTCTCCTCAGCCTCCTCTTCTCCAGGCTGAACAGGCCCAGTGCCCTCAGCCACTCCAGCTACCATCTTAGTAGCCCTTCTCTGGACACTCTCCAGCAGTTTCATGTCCTTTTTGTACTGTGGTACCCAGAACTTCACACAGTGCTCGAGGTGAGGCCGCACCAGAGCAGAGCAGGACAATCACCTCCCTCGACTGACTAGCAATGCTGTGCTTGATGCACCCCAGGGTACAGTTGGCCCTCCTGGCTGCCAGTCCACACTGGTGGAATAAGCAGGTGAAAGTGGATCTTCTGCATCAATGAATACAGCAAGAATGGCTGTTCATGTTCTAAGAACTCCATAAACACTGCCAGCACCCAAAAGTCTGTCAGAATGTTTTGCATTTGGAGATGAAATGCAGTTTCATGAGAGAAAACAGAAAAGGGATGTATAGAAGGGCTGAACAACAACAATGATTTCCCTGAAAAGCAATATATGAGAGAAATACTTTGTTACAATGGTCTTGTTTAAAAAAAAAAAGCAAACGTGCTTCTTTCAAAGATCAACATGATCTAATAATCACTGATTGGAAAAGAAAAGGACCTTTAATCTCAGCACAGCCTCGCAAATAACGTGTCACATACAAATCAAATAAAAATGGCTGGGACGACATGAAATGACATTGCCATTTTGAAAAAGTGACAGAATGGGTTCTAGTCCTACTAATTCAAAGTGCTGTGAGAGAATGGTAGTTACACATACTTCTAGAATGCATTTTTAAGTATTTAAACACCAGAGCTGTCTCTGAGTCTCTGAGTACATCTGAACAGGACTGTGAGATGTATGATATCTAGGCTGCAGATTTGGATCCCTTACAGTTTCAGATGTTTGGGTTCTGAGGAAAAGCATGTTAAGAATGCTGTTGCATCATGGTGTTTGCTCAGGCATGGTCCTGATTGCCGTATCCCCAGAAACAACCCTCACTGATGTCCACAGAGACCAGATTTCTCAGAATATGGAGTGCCCGTGGGTGCTCACTGAAAACAGCTCATCGGAGAGCAACCTGTATATGGGAAAGACACTTCACTTCAGGTGAATTCGCCCGTCACTTCAGGTGACTGAGAACAGACCTGGACTGTGTGAAATCAGGCCTTCATCCGAGACAACAGGTAGGAGAACTGAACTACAGTCTTCTTCATAGATAATTTTTCTCAAGATAGTCAAGGTAAACTACTGTTTTAAATAAATCTTATCATCTGAATTCTTCCTGAATTCAGTTGAGTCAAACCTTAGGTTTATATTGAGTGCTATTGCCTGAATTCTTCCTGCTGTAAAACATGACCTTTTTGTGGTTTTAATAATATATGTCATTTTCCCTTTCATTTCATTCTTCATTGGTACAAAGTCCCATTTACTGTGTGCTTTCAGAGCTCACTGTCAGTGACAACAGGATGTTTTCTTTTTTTCGTATGCTGCACTGTGGTTTGTTTGTTTATCCTAAAGGTGAGCATTTTGGCAAATGAATGTTAACTTTTCATTCACTTCCTTGTTTATTTTGGTAATGCAACAGGAAAAGAGTGAAAAGAACGTGGGTAAAGTATGAGCACATGTTTACTCAGTTTAGGTGTTTCAACATTTTAGTTTTTTAAAAGAGGTGTTAAATCTCTTCTTCCAGGAAAAGATGTAGAAATAATCTTTGATGACTTAAGAGGGACAAAAGCGAGTATTTATCCAATGAAGCAGTTAAATAATAGGTCTTAAGTGTTAACTGAATAATTAAAGATGATGATGCATGGACTTCATATACATGCTTATAGAACAAAGAATCTTTTGTCCTAACTCAGCAGCAGAAATAAATGTTTGGCACACTGTGGAAGTAAAGCATAATCAGGTCAGAAGAACATAGTTTCAAAATACATTGTCTGAGATGGAGAGGTTAGGTGTTTGAAAACAGCAAGTACTCAGTCTGTTTTCTTTATACCTTCGCTGATTTCTTTTGCTGTCACTAACAAAATACATTGCAGTAGATACTGCATTGAGTTAGCCTGCAAATAAATAGCTTTATACATCTCACTTAATAGAACCAAAGTCCAACTTCTGTATTTGATACAGATATCTTGGTTGCTTTTATTATTCATTTCTTCCATTTTAATACATTAATAGGAGAATATTGTTCAAATGATGCCTTTAAGATTTTGTCAGTCTTAACCAAAGAGTGAATAGATACAGATACAAGGATTTGCTTCACATTTCAGCAGAGGGGCGCTAGATCTCAAACATGTTTCCTTTCACATAGTGTTAGCTGGGTTGCTGTACATTAAAGCAATATTTAACTTACAAATCTGTTTAAAAAGACTCCACATACAAATGTGTGTTGTTGATTTTTTTTTAATAATTAATATCTTATTTAACAAGTATTAAAGCATGAAAGAGATATTTTGTGATCACCTATGCTGACCTAAAGTTTTCACAGGTAATAGAGTTTCACCCAGCTTTTATTTAACAAGATTTTTCTCTAGAGAAGTATTTTAGCACTGACTTGTTTTTCTTCTACATTTCAAGTTTACCTAGCAATGCTTCCTTTTCAAAGTACACATCTTTCAGATTAAGGTATCTATCTGCAACTACGTCTTTACCGTAAATGTCTCCAAATTAAGGAAAAGCAGAGTAGAAGCTATTTAACAACAATGGATGAATAGCAAAGATGGCACACCACATGTAAAACAAGCATCTTCAATGCTTTTGACTCTCTTCTTTGTTGCGTTATGTTAGAGGACAACGAAGGTAGCTTTAATACCACCTTTGGCACTCCTAAACTCTTTGCTAACTCAGTTTTGAGTTAACTTGAAAGTTATTTGGGTTTGGGTTTAAGTGTTGGTGGTTGCTTTGGGTTGTTTGTGTAACAAATGTTGAGTCTGTTAAGGTCATCTTTACTGGCTGTTTAATACGCAGTGTAACTTGTCCAAATGTCTTCGTTTTTCTAGTTTCATCTTAATTTTGTGAACCTGAGAATGGGGATAAGTACCTTTGAACTCTCTATGGCTGTCAGCATTCCTGCATTATTTCTAATAACCACTGGGTGTCGCGTGGCTCTTTGGATTGCTTAGATGGAGAAGGTCAAACTCGGTCCAATCAAGGACTGTGGACATTTTTTTTTCGGAATGAAAAGGGCTTTATTTAATTTACATAAAATAACAATAAATAGTCCTAAATCTTCCTTTAAAACAACATTATTTATATAGCAAGGACAGCAAGTACAACAGCCTAATTCTCTACAGGGGTTTGATTTATTCCCAATGCCATTTTCCCGGAATGACACATAGATTGGTGGAAAAAAACTAAGATGTCAGTAGGTAATTAAAGATAGTCTGATAGCACAAATGCATAATGTAGCAGAATTAAGGCTGCACTGGCAATCTCAAATCTGTAATTTCCTAATTGATGAGAAGAGCACAGAACTGTATTTGAGAATATTATTGTGATAAGGATTTTGGCCTGTTACTTCCTATCATTTTTAAAAGCCAAATGAAAAGGCAAGAATTCATTACGTTATGTGCAAGTCTAACAAATGTACCTCATGCAGAAGAGAATTTGGACTTTGACCCTTCAGTACAGACGTCTGCTACTAAGGATTAAAGGAATAGCCATGTTAGTTGCACATAGAAGGATTAAGTTTTCTACAAACTAGTCTGTAAAGAGATCATATGATGCAGTGATGTTGATGCAGCTGCGTGCTGTGCCTCATAACACAGATAGCACGGAGCCCAGGGTATGGACAGGACGTAGGCTTCCCCAAAAGCTTGGGTGCCATTCGTGACTCACTTTCCCTGTAGGTTTTTTACTGTAGATGGCTGAATTCATCTCTGGGTCCTCTTACAGTGCTTGGGGCTTTGCTTGTTAATATGTCAGTGAAACATGCAGAATTACTAGAGCCATATGTAGATCTGGCTTCTGATTCCCAGGGTAAAGTATGATCCCCTGTGATATAGAGGATCCCCTGGGATATAAAGGGATCCATTTTACCTTTGGCTTGGAAATCTACGCTGCACAGATAGCCACCGAACAGTTTATGTCCAAGGCTACGAGAGTTGTGAGGGCTTTCTTGTAGGAGCAGATGGAACTGAGGGCTGATTTTTCCAACAACCTATCTATACTGAAGCCAAAAGCGAATGGATTTTTATGAGACTGGTAGAAGGCAGCACCTTGATTGCAGTCCTCACAGATCTTCAGACCAGCTACTGAGTGTAGCAGCTCTGCTGAAGAGGTCTGGTTCTGCAGGAGGATGTTGATATCAACTGGAACATGCTTTTGGTCTGGAGTTGTTTCTGGGTCTCGCTGAGCCTAATGAGTATGTTTGCCAGCCTCTCTTCAGGGAGAAACTAGGAAACAGTTCTGGTTTCAAGGGAGGTAGCAGAATGGACAGGAGATACCAATTAGATTCCTAAACAACACGCAGGGCTGATTTCTCTTCTGCTGAATTCAGGAGGAGCTACTGAGGGCTAGCCAGTCTTAAAAATGGGGCCACTAATTTGCATGTTTTGGGGAAAATTAATGGCTGCTTGGAATTTTTCTGGCAATATTTGTCTTACAGATTGTATTGATTTAACAGGAGTAAAGCCTTTAGGACAAATGTGTCAGTATTGCTGAAACACTCACTGAAAAAATACCTAAATGTTTTCTTTTGACTTTTACAGTACTAAATGCAATGTTAATCACTACAGTGCAAAGCTAAAAAGAAATAAAATAGAAAGTAAATTGGGTGATGTTCCATGTTGCTGTTTCAAATTGAAATGAGGTCACTGGTTTGGGTCAAAACTTTTGAAATCTTGGAACGTCCTGGAAAGTGGAAATGCTCTTTCATTAAATACTTCTTTTATTAAAATGAATATGACCCCTAAAATGTATAGCCTGCTGGAACTGTTTTTTTTTTTTTTTTCCAAATTCCTCAAGTGCTATTGTTGTGGTGGTCAGATAAAATGGAGGATTGCAGAGAGGGAACAGCAATGCCCGAAGAATGTGAATTTCTGATCCTACAATAATATATATAACCGGATTTGTAATCCCCTTCTGTAATACTGTTTTCATTCGTCTTGTTGCTTCATGGAGTGAAATAGCACTGCTACAAGATGTTTGTGTGCTCCTGCAGCCGGTGGAAAGCAACCTGTAATGGGATATCAGAAATGGCAGGCATACCCGCGCTGCGACCGGCGCTGCTCTGCCAACAAACACTGCTTCTGCAGGGCAAAAGCAAAGTATACTAAGGGTGGTAGAATATTTAGCAGATGTTTATGGCATTTGTGGCTCCAGGGCTAGCCCTTTGCAGATGTAAGCCTGAATTAGATGTCTCAGTTTGCCAAGGGCAGGAAAAATGATATCCAGCCAGGGAAGACAGTTTTTCATTTTAGTAGGAAATTCTCCACATGATGGCAGTAAAAAACCTCTGGAATTCAGAGGTGGTTTATGTTTCACCTTCAAAAGCCAAAGCGAAAAAACAACCCGAGATGAAGAATAACTGAGTATGTGCCTGGGCTTTTAGATTTCCCATTTTTCTCTCGGTAGTCCTGAAATTCCCCAGATAGTTTTCCAGACAGCGAGGCTACGCGCAGCCTGGCACAAGGAGAATAGGTCACCCGTCACATTATACTGGGGCACGGTGTCACTCGCAGGCACGACTTCAAAAGATATTTTTGGTTTCTTGTGCCGTGTATTAACGTGCAGAGGGAGATGATAAGGGGGAAAGAGGTTGTTTTTAGTCCCCGTCCAAAAACTTGTTCCTGCCCAAAGAATGCGGAGACTGTAGCTCATCACTGAAAGCCAAATAACAGAGGCCGCCAAAGGGCACTTGGATAAGGACCCGGTTTGCCCAACTGGGCATTTGACCAGCCTGGGTTGAGTGCTGAAGCAGTGCCAGACAGAGATTAGCTGTGGAATGAGCTTGCAGTTGAGACTCAGCCTGTCTAGAGCGCTCGGATGGCTTGGTGTATGGAAGCACTTAGAGGGGAGTGTATTTAAAGAACCCAGAGGCAGCTGTGTGGCTAAAATTAAAATGTGTTTTTCTTGTATTGTTTTTGCTTGGTTTCCTGTTGCACACTCTGGTCCTGTCTTGTGAGAGCAAATGGGCAAAGGAAGGGGATGAGTCAAAGGGGTGAAATTGATCCTAGAAATTCCTGCTTTGCTTTTTACAGCCTGGGTGCACCAGATATTTGACATGAAAAGGCCTGTGGCTAAAACAGTCTTTGAAAGTCTCCTCTTCGTATTCATGTGCCTTTCATTCCATTCTTCATTCATTCAGCCCAGAGATTGTCTTTCTGTGCGTGTGCAGGGATTGCTGCTCTGTACCTTTCCTCCCATCTTTCCTCTGCAGAACATCAGAGGTTTAATTCTGCAGTGCTTAGCACCAGAAGTAGTCACCTATAGGCGATCAAAACGTGTAAAAATATCGAATATATGTGGCAGAAAATTACCAGCGTATAAATGAATGCAGAAAGTACAGTGTACAGACAGATCAGACCAGCATCTCTGATGAAGCAGAAAGTTAAAAATACAAACAAGGTTACTTTATAATCATTAGAGCAATTGCCACTTTAGCAGAAAGATCATTTTCTTTGGAAGATTATATTACTTGCAAGTTTTAGCATTAAATTCATTTTGCAATGAATTTATACCCAGGCCCTTCCGACCTGGGGAATTATTAACCCCAAATAGCACATGGGGAACTAGAAGATAAATTTAAAAACTTGGTCAAGGTCATATAGGAAGTCTGTGGCAGAGTCAAAAAAACGGGAGGAAGATAAGGGCAGTTCCTGTTCACCATTTCCCTCTCTGATCATGTGCCTTAGAGGGGTTGTAGAGCCTCGCTGTAAGGCTGGGAACTTGCTTGGTCTGCTGCCCTAAAAGCTGCTTTGGAGAGAGATACAAAGCTTAAGTCATGGGCAGTTTGGGAACTGATTCCATATGATCTTTTATCAAAGGAAAACCACGTTTTTCTCTATGTATGTAATGTCGAAGGGGCTGTTAAAAAAACGCAGCCCCCCCTACCACCACCAGCAGCGTGCTGCCTCCATCTGCTTAAAATGTTCTTTCCTAATCGATTTCTTTTCTCGCAGACTTTAAAACCCCACAACAACTCACACATCTCCGTCAGGCTGTGCCGCGTTCCTAAGGAGCAGGAGCCCTGTTCAGGGGTGAGCTGGAGCGACCTGCCTACCGAGGCCCCGATGAATAGGAAAGTAGAATTCAGGGTCGTTAACTCCCAGGTTTTGAAACCCAAGGTCGATCAGAAGTAATAATCAGCATTTTATGTAAATCGCCCTTCCCTGGCACGGCAAAACATCATTTTCAAAAGGGATTAGGCTCTTTGTGTAATGCAGCGCTCCTGTTCCCGACAAGGCGGGTTGCACACTACAGCCTGAACCCCCAAGTGAGCAGCACTGAAAGGGTCACATTAGCAGTTTGAACTCTGGCCATGTCAAGGGTACTCTAGAAACAATGAAACCAGAAACTAGAGGGTAGTCAACAGGCTCTGAATAAAACAACCAAACTGAAACGGCTACACTTCTATATCAGCCTTTTGCATCAGCGATCATTTTGGCCAGTATTTTGGGTATTCTGCTGAAATCTCTCAGGGGTGAAAGATTCAGGAACAGTAGCCCCATTAAAGACTGCTAAAGACTGAGGCTTTCACAAGTACCAACTCCTCACTCTCTTTCTCTTTTTTTTTTTTTTTTTGTCCTACAAATAATGCAGCTCTGGGATCCCTGTACATTCTCTACAAGAAGAAAGGATGGTGATTAGATTTTCTGGTTTGTTTTTCTTCTTCAGAAATAGCTCGGTTGTGAATGACCCTGTGTGATGCGTAAGAGAAGTTCAGCATGCTGTTTTGGTGTTACAAAAGGGCCTGTTGGTAATTTCAATGCATGTTTCCCAAGTCCTCAGAAAGGTCACTGGGGGTCTCCATTACGTGCAGTCTAGAGCCTGCTACAATTTTCTCATACAATTTAATCTGCTGCCTGGACGGCCTCCAGTGTACAAGCAACTGACAATCTACAGTCTTTGGAATTGATTTCCTGGAATCGTGGAAGGCCTGCTTGGCCTCCAGATGACAGATGTGTGCTGGAGCTCTCAGTGCAGCAAGATGCTTTGCAGAGATGAGAGAAAATTTGCCTCATTTCAGCATTTTCTGTAAGCTGTTAAATCTTCTTCTAGTGATTTTCGGGATAAAGTTATCACCGAGATACAAGCACCGTTCTGAGTGGGCATTATTAATAATCATCCTTTGCTTTCTGTAGCACTTATCTTATGAGCATCTTAATGGGTTTATAAATATTCTTTAAGACAAACACCCCACTTATGATGTAGATAACTATTATTATAGTCATTTTACAGCTGGGGAACCAAAAATTAAAGGGTGGAGAAATGATGTGCCAAAGTTCACGTTCCTGGGGTGATGTCTTCACCAGGGGGAAAAAAAAGGTTTTAATCTGAGTATCTTTCAACCTGTTTGTGTGAACCTGTGCTGTAACTCTGTCTTCACTTGGGTTATAGCCACACTTACATAATGCACAAGGAAAGTACCCGTTCTTCAATATCCACCTAGGCAGAAGAGAAAAATTAGACAATACCCAATTAGGTAGTAGAGCAGAGAAAAAAAAACTTAAAATTTCTCACTCATTTCCAATTTTAAGCCCAAATGTTCCTCCCCTTTTTCTTTTATATATAGCAAATGCTACTAAACCTGAACTATAGGTGCCATTCCTTCCTCTGATGGTATCTAGCAGCAAAAAACACATCTCAGACTGAGGGTCACTGAAAGAAACCCTAGTGCTGAATGCATGTCAGGAAAAGATTTGTCTGTTTGTTTTTCATTGAAAAATATGAATAAACACCGTTCCAGGAGAACGGGTGGTAATTGTTTCCCTGATGACAGACTAAGCAGGCGGTCAAAAGTCCAAATGTCCTTCCATATCTAGAAATTAAAATAGAAATCAAGTATATGAAAAGAAACAGAAATTCTGAATGCAAAACTCCAACTCAGCTGGTTTAGTAATGGCTAAAACAGGCACAGGTTGCCAGAGAGGTTGGGGAAGATCTTTTGAAGATCTCCTCCTTGGAGAGAACATGGTCCTGGGTGGCCCTGCTTGTGCAGGGGGTTGGACCAGGTATCCTCATGAGGTCCCTGCCAACCTCAGCCACTCTGGTTCTGTGATTTGGTTTTGGTAGGAATCTGGGTACAGAAAGTAGAGGAGGCAACAAGGGAGGTTAGAATACACACTAGAGCAGCCTTGTGCTAAATGGGATGTGGATGAGAATGTGAAGGTGGAAGAGAACCTGTGTGATGTGAAACAAAAGCATTGATCCTTTTGAAAGAAAGGAGGGAAAACTGAAAAAGTATTTTGAGAAACATCAACAAGCTCAGGATACTGGAAGGTACATCTCATGGAAGCAAAGTTTGAAGGAATAAAGGAACGAAGCATTTCCTGATGAAAAACAAGCCATTCAGAGTTTAACAATCCCAATGAAAGGAAAGAATAGCAAGTATAGTAAAAATCATCTGGCTAAATCGTATACATTGACCTCAAACACGTGAAAAAGTCATACAGGAAATGAAAATTATGTGAGATTACTAGGATTAGTATAAAGGAATGTATAAGTATGTGGGGACAGAAATAAAGAACAAGACACAGAAGACATTGTAAGGAACAAGAAGCCTTTTCCAATTGACCAGCTTAAAAATATCTTTTTTTTAAAAAAAAAAAAAGAACATTGAATTTTATGGCTGTTGGGTTTCTACTTGAATTCTGCAATGAATAAGATTGAACAACTATTCAATACTCAGTTGAGAGAGAAAAATAGTAATGTAAGATGTCGTAGACCAAAACATTTAATGCCTTTTTTGTTTCAGCATTCACTAAAAGTCTACTGCAATCACGTAGCTAATACAATTATTATCAAAACCAAAGGGGTATGATCTTACACCCTCTATAAAATGGACTCCAGTTTATTTAGAAAGCTGGCCAAAGGTATTTAAAGCTGTCAGCAGGCATCTCTGATAACCTGGAGATGTCTGCTAAGGCTGTAAGAGATTGAAAAAGGACAAATGTAGCACATAAAAGGTAAAAAGGAAGAGCCAGGGAATTTTATGGTAGTCGTTTTAACTTCAATTCCTAAAAAAATACTAGAGCAAATAATCAAATGAGTTATATGGAAACATCTGGAAGACAGAAAAGAAATGGCTAACAGGCAAAATGGATATGGTGAGAGCAGCCCATGTCAAATCAATCTGTTTTCCTCCTGGTTTGAGCTAATAGGGCTGTGAACAGGAGAGAAATAAGAGATGAATGGATGTTCAGTGTCATGATGCCAGCGAGGTCTCTGACAATGTTTACCTGACACAGACACACAGCACGTTCTTACAAGCAAAACGGGAAGACTTGGTATGAGCAGCGTGGTGGTAAGAGGAGTGCAGAATTATTCAGAAAGCATCCTCAAACAATAGTCAGCAATAGTAGTAGAAAAATAGCAGAAGCAATTAGCGCTGTCAGACTGGAAGGATCAATCAGCTGGGTCGTACAAGTGCCTCTCCTGTGTCTTGTGCTCCGTGGTATTTTCAGTAGTGGCTTGGAGATGGAATACAGAGCGTGTTTATTCTGTTTGCAGATGGCAGTGGGCTGGTCACAGCAAGCTAGAGGACAGAATTCACGTTCAGAATGGTCTTGGCCAGTTGGAGGAGCAATCTGGAAAATTGGATGCAGTTCAATAGGGAGAAATGAGAAGTTTCATATTTAGGTGGGAATAAGCAGCTTTAGCAGCTTGGAATAGGAAATAAAGGACTGGCCCTTTGGAACAGGATCTGGAGGATAGAGTAGATCTCCCTTGGATGCAAAACCAAAAATATAGCCTGAAAGGCATATGAAATTACAGTACTCAGTACCAGTAAGCTCTGACCTAGATTATTGTAGTTAGCATCTAGCATTACACTTTGCAAAGGAAGTGGGTTAATGAGTGAATCCAAAGAAGAACAACAAGAATGATCAGGACCTAACATATGATTTACGAGGAAAGTTTGAAGAACTGGTGTTTAGTCTATAAGAAAAAAGTCTGAGGAGAGGCATGTCTTCAGATGTGGCTTCTGGGCTACCCCAGAAATAAAGGGAATGATTCTTCTCCACATTCAGCATAGATAGGGCAAGAAACATGAGGTTTCAAATGCAACAAGAGAAATTCAGATTAGATATTTTGAGGAATTTTCTAAAAGTAGGAGTAAAGAAGCATGGGAAGATACTGCCAAGAGGTGATATCCAGTCTCTGTTATGGGAGTTCTTTATGTTCAGACTACCTGTGCTCAGAAACGTTGTTGATATTTCTATGCTGCATTAGGACAGTAAATAGATGAGGTGAGCTTTCAAGGTCCTTTCCAGTGTCATCTTAGGTCAGTCTGTGTCAGACGCTTGCCCTTCTCCAAAGTTGTCTGCCCCAATGTTGTGAATATATCAAGCACTTCAGGCAACAG
The DNA here is from genome assembly GCF_963932015.1 of Anas acuta. Classification (NCBI taxonomy): domain Eukaryota; kingdom Metazoa; phylum Chordata; class Aves; order Anseriformes; family Anatidae; genus Anas; species Anas acuta. The sequence continues at coordinate 23,207,286 of NC_088983.1, forward strand.
TGATAGCAGCTGAACATTTTTCACCACTAATCGCTTAAAAAAAATTATAAGAAGGAAACAGGGATTTTGATTTGTATAATACAGCTGTTGGGAGGACTTCCTCTGTGTCTGTAAAATACCGTGCAGAGCAGGGGGCAGGACCTGTTAGACTTACATGTAGTAGATATTTAAACCAAAGCCAGCTTCCTCCTCTTCACTCTAAAAGTCACCATCATCTGTAATTCATCTTCATTTTTGCTTTCCCCCATGTCTTTCCTTCATTAGCTGTTTAAGGTACAGAGCTTTAAACTGGCTTCTAATTTAGTAAGAAAATCTTGGCTCCGCTGAACAAACTTCTGAAAATCATCACTAGTCCAGGGAGAAATTGCAATTTCAGTGGAAAGCATCTTCTGACCAAAGGAGATCACAATGCCTTAGCACTACACTCTACTTACAAAAAGAGATCTCCAAGCATTATTTTTATAGCCCAGTAGCATGGTGATAAGTCACAGCACTGTGAATGTTGAACTTTTAAAGGGAAAACAAGTTCCAGACCTCCAGTGACTTGGCAAAAGAGGTTTCTTTTTTAGCAAAGAAACTCCCAAATAATATACTCGTCCAGAAGTTGTCTCATTTCACTTGTATTCCTGCCTCCATTTTGTGCACGAAATCTTTGTCAAATACATATTTCAAAAGCACAAAATGCTTTTTATTTGTACCAAGCATTATCACAGGAACTGAACTGGAAGCATTACAGGGAATATGTGATAGTCTTAGTCATGGGAGAACAGGCAAGGAGCTAAATGAAAGATGTCGTGAAGGAGAGAATGGATATGAACATCAGGTAATGAGGGACGGATTTGATCTGCTAGAAACTAATGAAAGGTAAACCATTGGAGACCATGATTAGCACATCTTATTTTCATTCTTTACAGTGCTAAATCCAAGAAATGGTTATTTTTATGCTAATTACAGTAAATGTGAAAGCTTTTTTATTAATACCACAAATAGGTAATTTAGAAGTAGTTATTACTAAACTTCCATGTATATTAGGCTGGGTTGAGAAAGAGAATACTAAAAGACTTAGTGGGAAAAAGTGATTGCAAGGTCTGAAGTTAGGAAAACAGCTAATTTTTCTGAAGTGAAATGTAAGCATTGTCGAGAGTTGTTAAATCACAAGATAAAAAGAATTCACACTTATTTCAAAAAGAAAATTAGTTTCTTCAGATTCTCCACATCAAATGAATGAAGCTTTGTCTGTTGAAGTGGAAGAGAAAACATGGGTTTGATGATCTTCCAAGTGAGACATCTTCAGTGTCATTGAAAGTTAGCCACAATGAAAATGTAATTCTCTACTCCAGGTCTTCCAGCAGCTCTTCAGCAGCAACCTCCTTTCAGAGCATTCTCAGTTCATCTTTGAAAACCACAATATGACAGATCAATTGGCGACTGCACCTTAAAAAAAAAGGAAGAAAAGAAAGAAATGAAGGCAAAGGCTTGAACTTGATAGAAAGTTGCAACCTTCTTTTCTTCTAAAAACATCACCTTCAGTGTAGCACAAAATGAGCAATTTAAAAGTGATTGAAGCACTTTGCCCTGAATACACTCATTCAGACAGATTTAAATTTGTGGTTTCATATTAGATAGTGCAAGTGAAGAGACAGAAGAAAAAAAATTAAAGGAACAACTAAAAGAATCAACTTTGACGTTACAGCAGATGGTTCATTGCACATGAGAAATGATCCAATAATGGATACAAGTATCCATAGAGAAAAATGAGTTCCTACTGAATGCTATCGATTTTGTGTCTGAAAAGAAAAGCAAAGAATGTCGTGTCCAGGTTGGAATAGATATTGCCCACCAGTTCAAAAGAAAAACATGAAAGGGTTCTTTGCCTTTGTTATAATGATGGCAATAAAGAGATTAAAGCTATTTACATTTAAAATCACTTAAAATTTTTGCATGGTACATGTTCAATATTCTTCAAAAATAGAATTATGAAATTATGTAGCATCCAACTCTGTCATATGGCACATTTCAGAAGTTCAAATACTCACCTGCAGCCATCGGTCTCATATTTACTTGATTAAAAGTAGAGGATTGATGCTTCATCTTCCCAACAGCATTCAGATGAACTCCATGGAAAATGGTTGGCCTGATTTTCATTTACAGTAAGATGATGGCTTGCATTGCATCAAGTGACCTAAGCACACCTGGAAATCCATTTTACACCATCCAGGCAGAATTATGTCACCTTTTTGTCAAAGGAAAGAAGATCTAAAAGGTTTCTACACTTTCATCACAAATAACACAGGCATTCAAATTTGTATTGAGCCCAAAGGGAACTGTGATCAGAACACAACAGACATTACTGGTTTTGCTTTACAAAGACGGTATTCACAAAAGCTATTACATAGCATTTTTGAGGGATAAAAGGTTTATAAACATACAAGTCTACAGTTACAGGCACAGTGAAAAAATGGCTTGTCTAAATATAAGCTAGAATCACATGGAGAAAGAAGTGGCTTTTGATTGTTATTGTCTTTTATAATTAGAAATGTTATTTAGCCTGCATCACTTAGCCCGATTGCTAATACAAATGTCAGATTTTGGCCTAAATTAGAGAAAAGTAGCAGGAATTCGTTAAGTAGGCTCTAAGCCTATGTTTTTTCCTTTCTTTAACACTTACAGACTTTGTATGTGACATCTGGAAATAAATTATGTCACACTTTGTGAAGGTTGGGAGTGGAATCACGGTGGATAGATACTTAAATCTGGGAAGATGTCAGTTTTGCAAAGTATATGCAGTTCTGTTCAGCAAGCTTAGTATCCCTCTGTGGTAATTTAGATGAGCTTGGTTGAACTGTTAATCTCTGAAAATTACTGTTTTAAAATATTCTGGAACCGTTTGTCAGGATCTGGCAGCCAAGCCCGCTGAGCATTCTCTGTCTCTACTGATCTTCCTTCCCCCGTGTGGGTCTCCTCCCTAAATGGAGTGAGAATGGTCCATTTCCAAACCCTCTCTGACCACACTCCAACACGGCCCATGATTTTCCCAGACATTGTTCTTCTGGAGTGCTATGGCAGCAAAGAGGGAACTGGTAGACCTTTCTCCTTGTACCTTAAAACTACTTCTTGCTAAGAGGGGGAATGGAGGAGAGGGAGAGCAAAGTACCTGGAATGCAAAGGAATGAATAGGAAAGGACCATCAGGAGTCAGGTAGGGGCACAATATTTATTAACACATGAGAATAACAGCACAAACCAGAAGGAGCAAACAAAAAGGGAGAATAAGAAATTCTCTAAGTAACAGAACATATAACTAAACCTGAGACCCATTGTTATTCTGCTACCAAAATAGATTTAAAATCTAGTAGCAAAGTGCTTCTTCCTCACCTTTACCCTTTAGCCTACGTTGCATCATGACCAGTGCTTTTGTTAGTGCAGCCTGATTGACAGTGGCATGTAGTGTGAATTTTAAGGTTAGAACCCTATTATTACAGGGCCCAACCCCCTTTAACTTGGGATCAGTGGTCCCTTCCAAGCTAGACCATTCTGGGATTGTGGAGATCAACACAAGTCCATATGATGTCGTTTGCATTTGCCCTTAATTAATTATTTATTCCATGAAACTGGAAAAGTAATAAGGTAATTCTAGAAGGTAAGCAGACTGATGCAAGTAATTACAGATCTGTTAGCCTGGCATCAGTCCATGCCAAAATAATGGGAAATTACTGAGGACTGATTAAAAAAAGAAAGAATGGGAACATAATGAGTGCTGGTCAAAGTGGTTTTACAGAAAATCAGTATAACTGAAGAAATATGATTGACATTTATATGTTTACTAATTTATACAAGCAATATATACAGATTGTAAGTAGGTATTTGAATTGGTACTAAAAAAAAATCCTGATTCAAGAAAGAACCCTATACAGAGTAAAAAAGGCACACGGTGCTCTGGTTTAACAGCTTGAACTCAGAAACATAGCTGTCAACATGATTGGAGTCATCATGATTGGAGTTTACTTTGTGAATTGACTGGTACTAACGCTATCAGTAGGCTAGTGGAACTCTAATGCTATTCAAAATCTTCCTCATTATTTTAATAAATTAATAGTAAGAAACATACTTGGTAAAAATTGTGGGTAACATAAAGGTGGGAGAAACGGTTAATACTTACTGAAGCCAGGGTATTCCTACAGGATCGTGTGGACTGATTAAGTTGTGTGTGTTCAAAGTTTAATTTTAACGCTGCCAACAGCAAGATTGTATATTTAGGGACGGAGAACATACTGTCTGAGGGTCAGTTGGGAAGGGAATCGTTTCCTGGAAAACGATGATTCTAACAAGGTTTCAAAGTCACGGCGGACAAATGATTCAACATGAGTTCCCAGTGTAATGATTTGGCAAAGTCAGGTCATTTGAATGGGAAATAGACCACTTGAGAGGTTACTTAAATTTTGGATATGGAATTGGCACTGAAAGCTTGAAAATGGTTCTGGGGCCTGCGTTTTAAAAAGAACAGTGAGTGGATACAGAGCCACAGAAATAATTCTGGAGAAGCGGTTTGTAGTTTGAAAACCGAAAGGCCCAGTCTGCTTAGCTAATCAAAAATAAGAGAAATGGTTATGTGATTACAAGGTATAAATACTTCCCTATGGGAAAAATACCACATCCGAAAGGGCAGCTCATTTTAGGGAGATAGGTACAACTTCCTTTTGTGCTGGAGCCTGAGCCCAGGTAAAGTCACATTAGAAACAAAACTCAGATTGGTTGAAGGAGGGAACAACCTGCAGAACAAGATGGAGATTGTTTATCACCTAACAAAAAGGTTGAAAGTTTCTCTGAAGAATTGTGAATAACCTTCAAATCAAAACAGGATGTTTTTTTTGGAGGTACTTCTGTGAAAATAAGTTAGTACCTTAGCATAGAGTGAGATTTAATAGATTTTGATACGTCTGAGACCCATATAGAGGATTTAAAAGTCTATTATGACCCACACATTTATGGAAAAGTATATAATAATATCTTTTAAAAAATGTTAAAGTTCTAAGTTATGCATTCAAGAAAGGGAATAACAGAATGTAAGATTCCTGGGCAAACTTGACTGAAGCGCTTTATCTGTGCATTATGAAATAGTCCAATTACATGTTCTTAGATGTTGGAAGTTATGTAGAAAATGGATAAAAATGGTACAAAGGAGGGTAAAAGGCATCGTCTGGGTAGAGCAGTGGAATAGTACTATGGAAGTATTACGTGATCGTGTAATTATAAATTTATTCTAATGAATATGCATGAAAAAAAAGCTACTGCTGGCATTTACCAGCTTGTGAATGCTTGTCTCTGCAACATCTGTGATCCTTTAATGAGAGCAGCGAGATTGACGAGGAATGAGAAAGAGGCTAAGGCAGTCAAATAGAAAAAGGGAATCCTGAAGTCAAATCTCTCTGAGCAAGCTATAGAGTGCTTTAAAAATATTGTGAAAGAAAAATAGGGATAGTTTCTGCCTCCAAAAGAATTATTTAGAGCCAATTCTTCCCTTGCTTTGTCCCGCTGTAGATAACTTGGGACAAATCTGATAGGCTGTGATGGTTAACAGATCACCAGACTGCTTGGTGACCATGGCTGTCCAGGCGTGGTAGGTTGGCTGAGCAGACCTCGATGGAAGCCTGCAGATGCTGGAATGAAAGGGAAGAGCTGTAATTTCTGTACAGCTTGTATATGGTTCTCCATTCTGAGGGGTGATTGAAAACTACGATGAAAGAACTGTGAGAAGTCGATCTTTTATTTCACGTATCTGTGTGCTGAAAAGGCAGATAGAGAAAAAAGTCATAACTCTGAATAAAAAGAGAGCAAGAACGTATATTTAGTGGTTGCTCCTCGCTCTCAGCTGCATGTAATGGCATAGTGATGGCTTTTTCTGCCACATGCCACCTGAGGAAGAACTAAAATGTGCTCCTCGTGGACTAGTAATGGTAAAAAAACAAGCTATGCAGAGTAATAAGAAGCAAATGTAGCAAGCCAGTGAATTTCTATGTTATTCTGTTTATACACCAGACTTGTGTTTTGCAAAATAAACACTTTTTTGTTTTATAAAATCTCATTGCAAAAAATTGCTGATTCCTCTGATCTTCGTTTCCCTTCGCAACATCTTTCTTCTCATCCTCATCTCATGAAATAAGGAATTAAATCCCTGTAATAGGTTTGTCTTCTCACTAAGGGGAAAAATTGCAACAGCCTTGGTGCCTCCAGTAAGAAGTAGCAATGGGAATTATACCTCATTGTGAATGTGTTCTTCATTTCAGTGATGTTCTCCAAATGCTGAGAAGTGAGACAATGTTCACGGAGTTTCCTTTGTACTGGCTTATTCTGTGTGGCCTTGTTCTTATTTCACATCAACCGTAGCAGTACCAGGCATGCACTGCTGTTAGTTGGATGAACTACTGCACTTACGTATGAAAAGAGATTTTATAAGGAAGAAGTGTGATCTTCATGGTTTGTGAACGAGCTGAAGTTAAGGGTGATGACATACAAAGGTCAGTGGTAGTATACCCAATGGGAAGGGTGGTAGGTTACTAGAAATGGCCATCACCAACGTGGGAGCACACATCAAATATTGACTTCTTACTCTGAAGAAACAGAAAGACTGTATTGTGTGCCAGAAGGAGCTGCCACGTGAAATTGCCGCTCTGCTAGCGAGGGTTTGCAATTAATCTTTCAGTTCTGGAATGGTGCTGTGTGATTGGCAGGTGTCAAAAATCATTTCTGTTTCTATAGAAAGGAGGGAAAAGCTACAGGATTGTTATTTGGCCTTGGTGCTCTGCAAGGTGTTAGGTACGATTTGAAAGGTTGGAGTAATCAAGATCATGTAAACGTAGGTAAATGGAAAATGGGACAGAATGTGAGGTGGTTTTATCAAAAGTCAGACAAACCTCATATCTTTTTTGATGATATAATGCACATCTTTAAAAAAAAAGGGCAATGCAGTGGGCCTGATATATCTACATTTAAGCCAAACATTTGAAACAATTTTAATGGAAACCACTATTTAAGAGGAAGAGAACAGGAATTGAAATTAAAAAAAAATGGCTGAAGACGTGTATTTCGAAAGAGAGGCTGTGAAAATGTAGGGAGTTTGTTTATGGTGTTTTTCAAAGATTTGTCTTGGGACTGCTTCTGTTTAATATTTCCCATCAGTGACCTTGCTGCAAGGCGTGTGCATATGAAAGCTGCAGATAACCCAGAGCATAGAGGTGTAACTGATATTAAGGTGAATCTGCCTGTCCTCAGTGGTATCACAACAGCCTTCAGGTGGGAGCTAACTGTAAGAGCTTCTGCTGGGAGCTGGAGGCTCACAGCAGCTGACAGGGATGCAGAGGTCAGACCTCTGAGATTGTTCAGATAAATGCACGAATAGTATTTTTGGCTATGAGTGAGAGAACACTGCAAATGTTAAAAAGGCATTTTCTGTAGATATTGCAAAATCCTGATATGGTTAGGACGAAACGCTTTTAAGATCTTGTCTGGATTACTGATATCTGTCTGGCCATCTGTACTGGAAAAAGAGGTGAGTTTAAACTGGAACCCATAAAGAGGAGGTCTCCAAGGATCATTGGATTGATTTTTACCATTCTTTCAAAAAAGTCTTCTTAAAAGAAGATGGACTCCTTTGGCTGACCAAGATGAAAATTCAGAGAGAATATGAGTACTTTCTAGAAATACCTTTGGGAGTAGATAGGAAGGATATGAATTAATGAATAATACATTTAGACAGGAACTTATAAGAAATAACAGTCAAAAAATGAACTTCTGGAACCGTCTTCCAGACCGTAATGGCTGCAGGGAATCTGAAAGGCTTACAGGGTGAAGCTTGATACAAGCTAAGGGTAACCAAGAAGTTGGAAGGTAAAGGTTGTGAAGTGAGGCTTGTGAAATTGGTTTGCAGTCATTCCTAGAAGAGCACTGAAGGAAGATTTGCTCTCCATGTGTGGCGGTGTCAGAAAGTGTTCGGTGTCGAGTGTTTTGTGTGCTGTAAAACTAGTAGGTGGAAAGAGTGAAGCCGAAGAAGTTGGTAATGAGATACAATGGCACAGATACAGGGGAAGGCTAAGTATTGGCGTGGTTTCCGTCCTTCTGGCATTAGGCATGCCCATGGAAGCAGGCTTTTCAGGAACATGTTTCGGTGTGGGATACAAAGGATTCTGTGGCTGGTAAGTGCAAGGACAGAAGATGGGCCAGCACACCACAGCTCATTAGATTAGGTACTTCATCCTTTGCTGGATCATGAGCTTTATGTATTACTTGTTGCATTTAATTACGTATCACATACTTCAGAGACGCTGTTGATTGGAAAAATGGAGAAAGAACGCTTTCTTGGTTTCTTCTATCCCTTTGTTAGCATAATTTCTCTTCTGAGCTGTTTTGCATGCTCCCATCTTTCTCTGGTGAAATTGGCCACAGCTCTGATGGGATTTCAGATTTGGTTCATGACTTCAGGTCAAAAAGAAAATATTTTTACTGGTCAAGTTTTCATGATTTATCTCTTGAGGAGGATGGGGGAAAGGAAGCATTTCCCTATAGTTCGTAGAGTGGTTCATTTTAGGATCATTTAAGTTCATTTCACCTAACAAATCACCTGTCATTATGGGGGCCCAAGGCTTTGCAGACTTCCTTGATATCTTTCTGTGGAACTGTAGTTTCTGAGTAATGAAAATGCCTTTGAACTGTTGAAAGGTATTGGGGAGGGACTTTTGAAAGCAGGAAAGTATGAATGTTCTTGTGGGCCCTATTTGTTGCTTGTAGTGTCTTTCTAAGTTGTGTGTTTCAGGATTGAACTGATGCACGATCCTGATGCTAGAGGTATGATTCAGAAGGTACTGTTTTATTGATGAGGTATAAACCTGAGCTCTTCGCTGTTTGATTTTATTAAAGATTGGTAGCATCTTTCTCAAGAATTGAGGTGCTAACTACAGCTCTGTGATTAGTTTCCAGCTGACTGATTATATTCCCTCTGAAGTTTGAATGAGGTCTGATATCCTTCATCACTTCCCGAACTGGTGTGTAGTCGTGCTGCATACTTCTGTGCATTTGAGAGTTTCGATGCATTTAAATGATGGGACAGTTGAAATTTATAATCATCATCATGCCATCTTGCAGAGAGCCATTTCTAAGACACATTGTGCTGCAACATTAATATTTATCATCTTATGTTGTTATTAAATTATTATGACATATTTATACTTCTTTACTATTAAATATGTGATAAAGTTTAAAAGCATTCCCTACTTTAAAAGGGATTGTAATAATAAAACCACAAGCCAGACAAATAATAAAGGAAAGCATTAAGTAAAGTAGTTCACATGGTAATTCAAGTCAAATGAGTATTTTAACCTCCAGAAAAGGAAAATACTGCCCAAATGCAGCTAGTAAGGTATAAGGAAGAATTTAAGACATATGAGAAATTCTAATAGGAAAAAAAAGTAGTATCTTCTGTCAATTTTTAAGCTTTTACAGAGTTCTTGAAGGAGTTGAGCTGCTACTAAAATATTCAGTGTACTTTTAGAAATCTGAAATAAGTTACTGTGGTGTTTTAAATATTTGCATAGAGGTAGTACCTATTTATGAACGCTGCTGGGGAGGATACTGGATATACAACTTAAATTCAGTGAAAGCAATGAGTTTTTTAGGGCAGTTTCTACAAGCGGCACTAGAAATTGGTGTGCAGAATCACATCTTTCTCTTATAGAAGAAAGTAAGTTCTGAAATGTAAGTTATTTTTAAAAAATCTTAAAGGTAGGTGGGTGCAATATATTTTAAAGAGATTATTTTTTAGCAGGTTATAAAATTTGGGGCATTTTTAGGCTCTTTGGACTTTGCCCAAAATAGCTGATTCATTCTGAGTGTTTGTCATTCCAGGGCACAAAAATTGCCTTTATGCCTCTGAGAACCATGCTGTTATGGGGCATGGTGTTGAAAGCCCTTCCCTAAGGGGTCCAGAAGGGACACAGTTCTCAGCTTGAGAACTTAGACTTTCAAACCCTTCTGCTAAAACCTAAAAAACCAGACCATCTCCTAAAAGGTTGTCCTAAACATGGCACGTACAGCTTCTTTACATTTGATTTTTAACGGAGAAATTCTCTCTTAAAACCAGACTAGAAGAAGCTGTTGGGAAACTGTGGTAGCCTCCTTGGTTTATAGGTTTTCTTTAGTTTCTTTCTCCCCATGGAAGGAATGCACCTCCTTCTCCCATCTACCTCTGCTTTCTTATTTTATAGCCTCCCCTACTAAGAAGAGGGATTTCATCTCTTCTTTCTAGCAGGCTAACAAGTCACAGCTGTTGGTTCAAGCAGCATGTAGGAGCTACTTTCCTGTTTTCACACAGTGGGAGAATTTAAATGCAGAGTGAACCAGGAAGGAGTTTGTGTGTGTTATCCCTGACACAGAACTGCAAAGTGGGTTTCACTGGGTAAAGGTTTAGAGTTTGTCGGATAAATGAAGAAAAGCAGCTCCTGTAATATGAGCAAGGAGAGAGAGAGAAGGTGCTCCAAGAGCAAAAGGATCTGTTTAGTCACTGCTCTTGGATTCTATCTCAGGGATAAAAGCTTCTTGCATCTAGACTGATGGGATCACTCATCTATAGAAATGTGCTGCTCAAGTTGGCTTAGCCATGAACCATCACTCAGCATCGCTGCAGGTGCTTATGAAGGGAATGTCAGGTATTCAAACAGTTACTAATGCCAACACCATCTTCAGGGCACTTTTTTTTTTTTTTTTTTCTCCAGGATTAAATGACAGTCCATGAAAACAGATTAAACGAGCTCTTTGTGAAAGGAGAGTCGAAGTTCGAAGACAACTTTATGTCATCAGATATAGAAAATCTATAGATCCCGTCTTGCTGTCATGGATCTCTCGGTCAAGGGGCTGGTTTCATATTATTATTTTGAAACTCAGCTTTATGAAAGTCGTGGTTAAGCAAGAGAACACCTTTGAAACCATTGATCAGATGATAATTTATGTAGCCCTAGAGTTTACCCTCTAACTTGGATTTTCTTCCAAGCACAGGCTGTTGGTACTGCGGGTCTGCTCATCTGTCAGCAGGCTCTCTGGCAAGAAGTGTTATTCCTGTACCTGTCAGGGTAATATTCAGGCATCACTCTCTTTCACAGGAATTCTTCAGATAGTTTCAGAGTGGCTTGTTGCATGCCTTGCAAGTACTATTATATGCAAGTAGGCTTCCTTTGCAAGTGATCACTTAAAACCATTTTATTTATTCTTAGGGAAAGGAGAGGGAGGGGGAGGAAGCTAAGCAGGATCTTTATTTCACTTGGGTTTGATAATTCTACCAAAAGCCTTATAAAGTGGTTTTAAGTGTCCTTGCTGTAAACAAAGCAAAACAACAGCAAGAAAAGTGGAGGAGTGGAGAGAATTAGTTAGGTGGCATTGAGCTGGTGGTGCTGGATGCCAGTACTGGGTTGGTTTGTTTTCTTGTTTATTTTATAAAAGAAAAAAAAGAGATGCACGGGAAGAAAAAATAGCATGCAGGGTGAGAGTAGCTTTTCCATGTATCATAGCATGCTGATTCAGGAGTGGCAGGTCTAGCATTCTTCTTACACACTTGAAGACATTTCCTAGTTTTGATTTGTTTAAGGCACCTCTCTCTGGTCACTGGCTCATGGAGCACTATGCAAACTGGGGATCTTTGTGGCTGCCTGCGTCAAACCAAAAGACAGAAAAAAAACCTCAAGAAGATAGGAAAGACCAAAAAACAGTTTGTTGGAAAGCTTGCAACACCACTACTCTGGGGAAGAAAATGCTAATAGGAATCATAAGTTCATAGTCCAGATGTTACAGATTCAACTAAATGTGGTTGATACAGATATCACCCAGTACTGTCTCCTCACCCAACCACTTGTGTAGCCTTTCAGAGGCAATTAAAAATGGCCTTAAAGGAGAGATAACAGATACTAAACTGTGTGGGAGAAGAGAGGCAGGAAGCCATAGCAACTCTCATGATGAAACTTGTGCCTTTCCCTGTCTCTTGAGTCGTTCAGTCTGACAATCTTCCGGTCCACAAACCTAAGAATGTTGCCAAAGAGCTGCAGAAAAATAATTTCCAGAAAAGGGTGGCATCTGATTTATTTCCTACATCCTACCCTGTCTTGTTGTGGTTTTGGCTGCAAGACTACAAGTCTAAAACCAAGAGAAGTGTCATCGGCCCCTGGAGACTGTGTCCAAACAATTGAACATGTTTGAAGGAAAGGTTTATTCTTTGGCTCTCTCAATACTTGTAGCTGCCAATTATTGAGTAGTTATGGCCAGATGCAGACGCTCTGTTGTTCGTGGCTGGCTTCTGGGTTCAGAAATATCTGGAATTGTTCAAGAAAGGCTAAGGAGGTGTCCAAACATTTCCTCAAGGTTCCTTTGATATTTTGTGCTGCTGACGGTCTTTAGGCGTGAGGGGTTTCCTCAGGAGATATTATTGCCTCATATCTCAGAGATGGGACTAGTATAGGAACTTAAATAGAGAGGAGAGAATTCCTTTTCTGTTCATCTGAGAAACTGGACTCGCTGAGATCTCTTTAGCTGGAGGCCGGCAAGGTTTTGGAAGAGCTGAAAGCCACAGAGTTCATGGCCAGTTCTCAGGCCTTGAATCAAACTCTGCTTTTGCAAGGACATCTTTGCAGTTTTGTAAGCGACAGCAGTAGCAAGCCTCTTTTACACACTGGCTACCTGCAGTGACCACAAGAATCTGGCAGTCCAAATTAAAGGTGAATGCAAAACACAACATCCCTTTTTCCCTTCTCCCTCTTCTGTTCCCTTCAAAAAGAAATCCAAAGATAAAACCTAAGTTGAATCTAAATATCAATTACGAATATGGCTGAGAGATAAAAAGCCAGAGAGGAGATGTTTTTCTTTCTCTCCCTGTGATGATTCTTTGTCTTGCATTTTCTTTGGATCTTTAGGTTTGAAGGGCTCTGAAGGGTGATGATTCTGACTAGGAACACAACCAAGACCTCTAGGTCTTGTCTCCTTCCCTTCCAGGTATCTTCTCATGAAAATACAGCTGCAAAGTATTATTTGGTCACGGTGAAAAAGTGAATTGTAGAAGACATTACCAGGAGGAAGAATTGTTGTATTTTTTTTCTCTAACCACACACACACAAACTACATACTGGTTTTGGGTCTCTGCAATTTGGACAAATGCTTCAGTAAAAGGAAATTCTACGTGCTTTGCTTGGGGAGAATAATCCATCCTTTCAACATTTGGGATGGATTTAGGTCTCTATTATTTCAATCTAGATCTCAGTAAGACAAGAAAATACATCGTGTTCTTGGTGGGCTGTGACCATTGCCTTTCAAGTTGCTCTCCTTCAGATCTTCATTAGTCCTTAGGCTATCATTAAATGCTTGGCAATGGTTGTATCTTGTTCTTTGTTGTTCATGTCTGCAGGTGCATTAGTTATCTAGAGAACTTAATCATTAGAGATTTTTTACAGCGGGGTAGTCCATGCCTTCTGGGAAATTGACTACTTTAAGCATTCCTGTCAAAATAAGACTTTCATTTGCCCAGTTTCAGGTTCTTCCCTTAACAGAGGCCACCCGGTGTCTCAGGCAGGCTCTAGTTCTTGTGTTCTTGGACAGCTCCAAGAATGATATGCAGTCAGGTGACTAGTTGCATCCATGACAGAATAGCAGGTTATATTATTTTGTTAATTTTATACTAAGGAACGGTGTGCAGTCTGGATATGACCTATACCAGAGCAAGAAAGTTTAATATACAAAATAAGCACTTGAAGTGTGGACTTGGTGCACCACCAAATGAAAGACATGATGCAATACCTTGACAGAGATGCCCTTCTCTTATCCTGCTCCAAAAATTGTGAGTCTTCAATCCAGTAACAGAGGAATTCTGAAATATTTCCTTGGAGATAATGCTAGCACAGAGGAAACTTATCAGCAAGTACACTATAGCCTACCATTTAGCAGCTCTCTTTTCTGGCAGCCATGCTGTAATGCTCCTTTGTGCACCCCTTAAAGCTTCTTACAGCATCAGTTTCAAAGTGAAACACACTCGTTCTCGCAAAGAGTTTTTTACTTTAAAGAAGAAAACATGGGGAACATCTGATCCTATGCTTTAGGAATCAAGAATCAACAGAATAAGTTTATCCAGGAGGCATCCATGGTTTCAAAGCAGCCCACTTGCCAGGTTCCTAGAAGAGCCCCTAGAAATGGTGAGGTCTGAAGCATCTTTCCAACAGAAGGAGGAGGGGGATTCTACCCCAGCTCTGGTGTGTCAGTAGGTCATTGAAAGATACATATTTCTTCTGCTAGATCTGAGGTAAACATTCACATTAACAGAGTTCTTCCACATTCCTTGCCAGAAGGAAAGAAAATGCCGATTTTTCAAGAGAATCCTTGAATCGCAAGCTGGTTTTGCTTGCAAATCAGAGCAGGTAGAGCTTATTCTTCAGGAGCAAGAGAGACACAACTGAAGTGAAATGCAAATAACCGAGATGTCTCACCCCTTCTTATGTTCTAAACAGTGAAACCAACTCAGTTACAGGTAACCACGCAGTACAGGTAGAGCCTGACCTCTGCACGGCTGCTTGCTTACTCTGCTCATCCAAACCTTCATCCTTGTCTTCCCCTAGCTATAGCTGAGCTTCTTGCACAGAACTCTGCCAGGAACCCCCCAGCTGCTTGATGTTGTCACCTTCCCATCAGCTTTCTGTTCAGAGCATGAAGGGGTGCTACAGAGGAAGGGAGTCACACTTCACTAATCATTAATCTCACAAGCAAAGCTTCAGACAAAACTATTAAAGTTACCAAAGCTGTAAGTATGAGGTAATACTTGTATGAATTCGACACTGATTAAAAGGCAGAACTGTTAGATTTTCCACATGACAAAAGGTTAATAGCGGGGTGCCACAAGGTCCAGTACTAACTGCTAATTTTGTGTGTAATACATTGAGCAGTTATTTAAAAAATGGGTTGAACAATGAGATGGCAAATATTACAGGTGACATGAAAGCAAATAAGTGGCTGGAATTCAGATCCATGCCCAGCTCTCCTAAGAAATTCCCCTGCTCTGCTGCATTTGTTATCGCAGCAGATTCTGTTTGTCCTTTTCCCTGTATTCATGAATGTAACTTGCACAATACAATATCCCAGCAACCTTATGCTTTCCATTCTGCTGAGTGAGGTTTATAGCTTTTCATTTTCAGCCTTGGGCTGACTTGAAAGACTGAATCCATGTCCCAGCCTGCAGACTGGAAGCACTTAATTAGTATGCAGGGCAGGTACTGAGGGAGGCTGTCTCTATGCGACAGCTCTCAATCCACTCTGATTATTATGGCTCAGGCAAGACAGAGTGCAGGGGAAACTGAAAAGAGTGAAAGGGAAAAAAAAAGACTTTGCAGCCTTTTTGGATTAAAAATAAAAATGTATCGGTATAGAGTATCTGGAAATATTAGCCAGCATAATGTATCTGCATCTGTATTACCAGCCAGTCATTCCTGTAGTAAATGTAAAAGCAGGTATCTCTAAAAGATGGTCACAAGGAAAGTAGCCAAGCTTCAAATAATAATTACCTGTTGAATTTATTATTTCTGGACTCTTTTAAGGAAGAGTTTATGGCTTTAATACAAAAAGCATCACAGCATCAAGTAAAAATCTGCTCTGCTACTAATTTTCTTGTTTTCTGCTTGGGCAGATGGCTCCCTATCAAGATTGTAAAGCTAAGCCCGTTGTAAATGTGTGTGCTTGCTTGCAGGGGAAAGAACAAGGAAGATAGGGGAATGGAAGATATCATGATTTATCTGTTTTGTTTTAGCAAGGTGTAAAACTATGAGGGAAAAAATACTATCTTCGTCTGTTGTCATTCATCCTGAAGGATAGAAAAATGTGTTTCATAGATAATCAGATCCTCTCCCTTTTTCTTTTTCCAATTACGTGTATCCCAGGTGGCTGCTCATTCATGGCTAAAATACTGCCACTTCTGCGTTGAATCTAGTGGCTGTTTAACAATGGATTGTTACACTACACAGTACTTTGAGGAGAAAAAGTTACATAAGGAATTGTAACTATTTTTTCCTAAAATGAGGTTATGAGGATCACTTTTTATAAGGTGGTTACTTTACCTTATGCTACAGCTCTTGCCTCACCCTCCAAGCCAGTGCTGAGAGTGCTTACCAAGGAAGTCCTTGTGGTCCTGAGCTCGGTTTGATGGAGGAGGTTCAATTTGCCATCTTCTTCCTCCCTAGCAGGCTGCCCTAACAGTTTGCAGACTGGTTGAGGTAGGGGCAGCATTTATCTTCCTGTTGGCTCTGTGCTGAAAGGAGCAAAGGCTTCATGGTTCCAGAAGAATGGCAGACGAGAAGGGGCATGACTTGCTAGCCTGGTGCTCACCCTGAAAATGGGATTCCTGGGTTCAACAGCATTTCATATTTCCCTTCCTTTATGCATCTTTGCACAGCTCACCACTCATCCTTTTCACTTGTGTGATTGGGGCATCTCATTTTATTCTGACATGGTATAGAAAGTCAAGGTGCCTAATATTCTTGGGGTCAGGCAAATAAAATGAGCTGTTAAAGCCCCTGATTTTTTTTATCAGCAGCCTATAGGTTATTCCAAAGAGTCCCCATTTTATCAGAAGCAGAACCCAGGATTTTGATCTTGGAAAACTTACTGGGATATTCAATTGTTCCATAGCCTACCTTCTGTCTGGGGAGGGGACCAAATACTTGCATAACACAAAAATTATCAGTTATTACTAACTTTGATGCTGCAAAACACACCTAGAAACATGAACTCATCTTCTTTCTATTTGAGATAGAAAGAGGTCTGAATTCACCCATCACGAATGGTACGTGAATGGCTGATAAAACATCACTCATAAAACATTAACGTCACTGTCCTCATTTTAGGCTGTTTAGGGTTTTCTTCAGCACAACAACTAGGTATGTAGGTGCTCTCTGCCATGTACAGGGTGGTGCAACCGAGTTCCTGGGGCCTGCTTGTTAACCACAGTGCTCAGCCGGTGTGCTCTGTGTGCAACAAGAATGAATGAATGAAGATTTCAGGGCAATGTAAATTTTGGTATTTCAAATTTCGGAGTGTTTGACTTAGTATTATAATATTCCTCAGCCATAATATTCTTCTAGCGTAATCTCTTTATGTGTAATTTCCTGTGTTAATTCCATCACGCGGAACCACGTTAGCTCTCCCATGGATCATTAGGAGAGCTGGATCCTGGAGGTGCTTGTACAGACCTGTACGGCTTGAGCTAACTGACCTTACCAACAGGCTGCTGTCCTTTATGTGAACCAGCCTCTAAAGGCAAAATAAAACAACCACTTTGCGAAGGGATTTCATGGCTGTTTGCTGTCAATAGAGGAGTGACAGCCTCAGGAAGCCCCGTCCTGGTACCGTATGTGCAGTAATGACGAAAGATCCTCTGATCTTACTCTGCAGCCTGTCTCCTTCTGTATTGTAGAAAGAAAGTCCCTGTCAGCTCAGCTCAGCCTGTAGTAGGATGTGCTCAATACGGATGAAATAATAAACAAATGGACCTACTCGCCTCTTGTATGGCCTGAGTGTACCAGACAGCCACTGCAGACTTATAACCGGCATGAATTACCTAGGGAACAACAACAAAATGTTTCCCTCTGCACCCAGGGCTGCCCTAGCATATTGTCTGTGGTTCTGAAGCATCAAGGTATGGAGCCATCCAAAAACAAGTGTAAGAAGTGTTTATCATTGACAAAACAACATAACTTTCCATAAGTTATTCATCAGCAAAGACAGAGACATTTATACTGACATTATACAAAGTATCAGCCGGAGGCAGGCAGCACAGAAAATTTCAATTGAAATGATGAAAGTTTGGCAGTTACAAGTAACTAAAACAAGGCCACATAATGGCAAGTGCTTTGTAACTGTTCCTGTCCTGTACCTGCTCTTGATGAATGCCAAACTTCCTTAGGAAGATCTGAAACCTTAATGGAGGAGGTACATGTAGGGACACGGGACTCGCCAAGTGAACAACCCCAAAAGAGACCAGATTTGTTTCCCTGCCAGTGTTTAGGGAAATCAATAAACAAACAAACCAGCCTAATAGTTGAAAAATAACATTTTGAAGGGCTTTTGGATTCAATCTCACAGATTTTTGTTAGCAGGGGAGGTTCAAAAAATTATATTGATTATCTCTATTCAGCATTTTTAGTCAGTATAAACTGAGTTATGAAGACCGTGGTGTGAAATACAGGCCCCTGACAAAACAATTTGCTTATTTTGGTTGTTGGCTGGAAACAAAACCACGCAGGCCAAATATAAAATCAAATCATTTTATCTTGCAATTTCCATCAGTTTGTGTCTTCTGTAATTTACTAGCATTTGTGCAGTGCTGCTGATCATGAAGTGATTTATCATCGATGTATTCCAGGACGTTTTAATAACTGAATTTTAAAAATAGATATGTCCTCAGCTCTTTTTTGTCAAACAGCTAATTGGAATCGCTGCTGCAGTGCGTGGTGTTACTACCCATATTAGGTGGGATTTTCAAAAGTCCCAGCTTTTGAGCAGAAGAGCTGCCTTGGTTCATCCTGCTCCACCTGAGAACAAAACTCAAACTGACCGTGGTTGGCCCCGTTCCCACTAATATTGTTAGGAGTATGCTGATCGATTTTCTGGCTTCATCGACACTGGACTGTTTCAATCTGAAATCAATGATCTGCCAGTTCATGTGACAGCAGTTGGAAGAGGAAAATCTGGCCGTTTCTCAATGTTTTGTGGATGTACTGGCCTTAAACTTAGACCTTTCCTTGTGGGTTTATCCTTCCTGGTTTACCTGATGAAGGTAACAGCAAAGTTTATCCAACCCATTCTAAAACTGGAGCTGCTGTGCTGTGCTTGGCGTGTATCTGTACCATGCACCCATCTCACACTGGTGCCCCCATCCTAGGTTTTACTAAAGGGCAAACAAAACAGGCCTTGGGGTGTAAAATCTTGCTTCAATTTATAGGCAAACAGTACAAATCCAGCCTGTGCTTGACCTTTCCAATCACCCTGCGTGTCCCCAGAGATGTCTGGCCTTGCTAGGCCAGACGCTTCCCAGTGACCCTGGCATCCTGCTGGTGGACAGTGAGAAGCAGGACTTGACGGGAGAAGAGATGGCAAAGTGTGAAGGTATTAATGTCCCTTTTCATCACGTTAAGGTCTTTCTACACAACTCCCAAACCTTCTGCTGTATTCTTATTAGTGCCCCAATTGCTTTGTTTGCTGAGAATAGTTTTGTTGCTCTGTTCTGGGCTTTTTCCAAAAATAAGGAGCTAGTTGTGAAGTGAATAGGACAATAAGATAGTGGGGCTGGGACTTGGAGAGGAAGAATGCCCCCCAAGAGGCACTGCAGTTCAGAGAGGAGCTTTCCTGGAAGAACAGGGGAGGGCCCATATCAAGTGCATGTGACCCAGTGACTGGAAAGTGCTAACTAGCTTGGGCTTCTGAAGCCCATGGAGATTCCTGGGGAATAAGACATCTGGCATGAGGAACTGGAGGCTTGGGTCATGAGGGAAGAAAGAGTGGTGAAGGGAAATGGAGAATGGAGCACTGACAGTGGCCATTTACCCATGTTTGCATTTCTTCTTAGGCATCTCCCCAGCAAGGAGCCAGACCCACTGCCTATGCTGGTTCTAGCTTTTGAGAAGTTGTTATGAAGGCCTCTGCTTGCAGCATCTTTTCTGGGTGGAAGGGCTCTCAGGGACCCCAGTAAAAGCTTTGGAGGACGTGGTAGCCTTGTTCAGTTGATCAAAAGCTCGTTCATCCCCTGATGCTCGCAGGGCAGCTCTTGCTCTGCTGTTCTTACCTGCTCATCCACTATGTGCTCAGGGAGGATGGGCACAGCCCGACTCCTCCAAAGGTCCTCAGACTTGAATAGTGTGTGTAGCCCACATCACGGTGTAGTCACTGGAAATGGAAGCAGAGAAAATGAAATCCTAACTTAAAATAGCCTCTGCATGATGTATATTTTACTGCGTTTTTCAAGGTGGAAAACCAGGATAAAGAGAAATAATTACAAGTGGGGAGAATGCATTGCTGCATATGTGCATCTCCATGTGTGTTTGCTTGTGAGACAAACTGAGTCGTATTCAACATCTAATTACTCAGATTCGTTAATGTCATAATAAGATACAGCGATAGCAATTCCTGGGAATTGAGCAAAAAGAGGAACACAATCTCCGTGTCAGTTAGGATTACATCCTACAGCCTTAGTACTATTCCTTTCTCTCCCCTGGCCTGTGCTAGAGGCTTTGTGCTGCTAAAGGGAGGTCTTGTAAAGGGGGTCCTCCTTTATCCCAGCTGGGCTCTCCTAATGCATAAAGTTGAAAACCACATGGCAAAAAATACACAAGTAAAATTATAGCGAAGCAAAATCCCAATGATAAAAGCACGTCTTACACGTCTTTAATACATTTAAATAGGAAAAGGAAGGCATTCATATTAATGATGCTATTAGAAAACATCTTTAGTTCTAGATTTTATAAGGTACGCACAAAAATTCGGAATCCATCATTTTAGGAAACTCTTGTTATCTCCAAACACATCTTTACTTTGGCCCAGGTTCAGCAAAGCATTCGAATACGGACTTGAAATTATTTATATGCTAACTGACCTGATTTGATTGGGTCATAAAGGAGCAAAATGCTCACTGTTTATGGAAAGGACTTGGGAAACCATAACTTCCTGCATTGCATAAACTTCCAAATTCCAAAAAAATAGAAACTGAGACAGGTTTGGCTCATGTTCCTCCAGTATACGAGGTCTGTTAACGCAGAGCAATTGGCACAGGAGGACTGACTCCACTAGAGGCACAGTATGGGGCCGCTGGAAGTGCTTCTCCTGCAAGTGCAGGAGGTGCAGGGATGGTGGAGTCACCTGGAAGTAGGACCTGCAATGCTGGGGCTCCTGGCTGGCTGCATGGAGGTGGCCTGAGGCTGACTGGCCATCATGATCTGAGCAGCAAGTGTTGGTTTGGCTGAAAAAAACAGACTTCCATATTCTGGAAAGTTCCCTTCCTACTGTTCTGTGAGCTCTGTGTAGCTTTGCCAGCAGGAGCTGTGCAGACTCAGAAATTCCTCCTCTTTTTCTTTTGTTTCAGTACAGGAAGAATTAAAGTAGATTCAACGGGGACCAGCCTGCAAAACTGTCAAATCCAAATGAAACCTGCAACCTGGCAGACAACTGGCCCTAGCTGTAGTTAGTGTTGGTCCCAGGGTATGCTGCTGGAAGTGTGGTTATTAATTCTTACTGTCCTGGCCAAAATCCAATGTCATTATTTTCCACCTCCTTGCAGCTTTTCTCTGCACTTACAGCAATGTGTAGAAATTTTATTCATCCCCTAGCATAAGCTGGTGCGGTGTTGCTTGTGTGATGCCCGAGGAGATAACAAACTGATGGTAAGCAATCTGATTCCAATGTACACACCTGGGGGTGAGACTTACACCCCTGAGCCCCTGCACAGGGCGTACTTACAACTGCTATACTCAGAGCAGAAGGAGCTGAACAAGGTTAAAGCTGAAATGGTGTAGAGTGGACAAAAAAGGATACTGTGCAAGCAGATTTTTCTTCTGACTCAGCCTATGGGGCGGATCTAGCACACAAACGAGCACGTGTTACAGCATTTTAAGGAGTACAGCAAGGCCCATCTCTGCATTCCTGGGTGCCTCTGCTCGGTCCAAAGGGCAGACCTGCTTCAGCAGAGCCCATTGTTTGCTTTGGAATCTCAGGGATTAAAGGTGTCTGTAAGTGTCAGTAATTCTCTTGGTTATTGTTAAATATTTCCTTTTATTATCTCTATAATAGGAGGCAGAGCTTAGAAAAAACAAGGTGAGTTCTCAAGCGCACCCTGGCCGTTTCCTGGCTGCGAGCACAGGAATGTTCTGTGCGTGAGGAGCCTCCGACTCACACGTCCCAGGAGAGCGGCCTGACCACCAGGCTGCAGGCTGTTTTGAAGGCAGGCACTCTCCACCCTTCCTATTGAAACCGTGCCATGGTGCAGAAAATAATTTAAGTTCATTGGGCCAGAGAGAGAGAATGGGAGACACGGAGAGCGAAGACAACGTAAGAGAAAGCATGACTGTACTAGTTAAGGCACCCATCTGGCAGAGAGATTCTTAGATTCCCTTCCCAGCTTTCACAACTGTTTCTTAAATATTTCATATAAATAGTCACTGGATAAAATACAGAAACAGATGTTTTGGATACCATATTCAAAGGTGCCTAATTTTTCCCATGCTCTATATAGGAAATCTAGACAGAACACGAGGTTCTGAATTCCCCTCTAGGAGCCCCGTACCTTTCACTTTGGCTCTGCTAGGTGTAAGTCCTGGATAACTGAGCGCCTTATCGGACCCGATCCTCATGCTGACACCTCAAAAATCTATTTTAGAGATGTTCATTCTCCATCACATTTCCATTTCCACTGTATTTAGCACTGGCTTTTTCATATTCCTTCTTACAAGTGCCCCATTATTGCTTTGGCTCTCCCAGATAACTAAAATTAAAAGCTGCAAAAATCAGGTCAGATTTTATCTTCGACTAGGGTAAACTTTTTTTACTTTATATTTCACTTGCTAGAGAATGCAGCCATTTTCCCACTACAGAAGCTTGACTAAGCTTATTTCCAGATAACTTTAACAAGCTAGATTGAAGTTGTTTTTCTAATCAGAAATGCTTGTGATACAGTGCCGTGTTTACGTATTTCTCCAGAAGACAGCCTGGACTGAAATAAACATGCACCTTCCAGCTGAAGTTTTCGTTTATATTTGGAGAGAAACTGACTTTGGAAAACATTTGGGGAAAGTCACAGGACTTTTTTTCCTTTTTTTTTTTTTTTTTCTTTTTTGGAAAACCAGAGCATTTTCAATACGTTTGGCTTCTTGGGGAGTTCAGTTTCTGCTGTTGATCTGGAGCTTTGCAGTCATTCCCTTAAGCTCAACCAGTTCATCAGGGGGTGCTAGGAGGGGTTTGGTGACCGCAGGTAGCTTACGGGTATGAGGGATGTTTGAAGTGGGCTATCACAGCGATACATCAGTCACAGGGCAGCAGTGAGAGCCAGAAAGGAACTGATTTTCAAATGTAGTGTCTTATTTAAGAAGTGAGACTTTATTTCTGAGAAATTGAGGAATGGATGTAATAAAAAACAGTATTTATGGGTTGGATTGTCTGTTACCAGAGGCCAGGCTCTCTAACATCTCGAAATACCTTGACAGTCCTGCTTTTAAAACCAAGGAGAAATGGTGTGAGCTTGTGCTGTTATCAAGGTGATGATGAGTTTGTCCATTTCACCAGCTTTCAGGTCAAGAACTGTCTGCGTCTGGCGGGTTTGGAGACGAGAAGGCTTCTGGGTGAGATTAGCACATGGGAACAGGCGGTGAGACCAAACGTGCCATCTTACAGAGGTGTTCAGTGGGGAATTTCCATACAAAATCCACACGTCGTTCGATGTTCCTGATTTTCTCAGCGAGCTTTTTGGAGCCTTTTGGAATTCCCGTGCCCCGAGGTGGCTGCCTGGCCGCGTGCTGCCAGCCTCGAGCGGGGCTGTTCTCTGCTCACACGATGCTGTGAGGTGCCGGAGCCCAGCGGGTGCTGCCCTGGCTCTGCTGGTGGTGACCACAGCCGGGGCTGCTCTCCCAGGGAGCACTTATGGGGATGGTGAGGAGAAGAGCTGCTGTCACGGGAAGAACCAGCTGCAGAGGAGATCGCTGTAGGGCACAAAGAAGTATCTCTTTTGGCTGGGCCACAGCATCTCATCTGGTCTCCAGCCTTGCCAGGACAGAGAGGAAAGAATTTGACTGCAGCGGTTCAGAAATTGCGCAGGTGCCAGTATGTCCTTTCCAGTCCCTGTTCTGGAAGCAGCTCCTCCATCTCCAGTTACACACGAGCACTGTAACACGCTTTATTACTTTCTCAAGCTGCAGCTTATTTCCCAGGTTCATTTGTATCATTTTCCTGGATGAAAGCTGGTTCCAAACGTAACAGTGTGCTGGCTTTAACCCCATTCAGCATTCAGCTTGAGAAGAAATTATAGGCACAGGCAGTGGAAGGGGACAGGATGGGGCCTTGTTTTAATCTAGGCAAACAACCGAGCAGTTTTCTGCACATTTGTTCAATAAAAAAGTATGACTAGGGGAAAGGCAGCTCGCAATGGATGTGATTTCAGAGCTCTGAAATCCTGTCAGAGGGAAGGAAAGAAGGAGAGAGATGTTTCCAGGTGCATTTGAAAGCCTCAATTATCACACATGGATGGTGAAACTTTAATTGGAGATTTGAACATGCCTGGGGTCAGGAATAACTGGCATTCGGTGTATATATATATTTTTGTTTTGTTTTGTTTTTTTCATAGGAATGCAGGGGAACCAATATTTACAGCTTTACCAGGTAGACAAACGTTTATGTTGCTCCATCCCGAAACGTCAGAAGAAATCCTAATCTGAAGAAACGCAGCCAGTCTGTAGGAGGAGGCAGTAGCTGGGCAATTGCACTACAGATTAACGCCATAAAACAGCACAGAGACAAAAAACCTCCCCACATTCTGCGTGAGCACAAACAGTTTGAGAATAAAATCTAGTTAACTAGCTCTGAATTTTAGAAGGATGCTAAATTCGATACTTCTATATTTGTGGGGAATGCTGTGGGAACTCTAAAAAGGTCAGATATCCCTTCGGTTCGGTTCATTTCTCCTTCAGAGGGGTCCGCATCCAGCAGCAGGAGCACAACTCGGAGATTTCCATTGGAAGTGATGAATTTTAACAAGCCTGTCTGGACCCCAAGTTTCCCTTGGTCTTTGATAAAAGGGCTGACCAGGGTTTACGCTACTTAGCCTGTGAACCATAATAATAATAAATGGGGAAGATAGTCAGGATTTATATAGCCTTATATTTAATATGGGGAGTTTCTGGAAGGAGTCTGGAAGTAGGGACTGCTGCCCAGACCCCTCACTTTGGCCAAGCTGTTCTTGGCAGGTCTCAAAGAGGGTGGTGAAAGCGCAGCTTTAAGCCATCCTTGCATCATCCTGGGGTTGTCTCCCTGCCAGCGTGGTCCCTCGTGTGAACTGTAACACCACCAGCGCTACTGTATTTTGCACCGGCTACCAGTGGACCCAAGAAACCAGAATGGTAACTGGGGATCTGTGAGCGAGAGAGGGTCACTTCAGCCATTTCTAAACCCTGTTATGTCTTTCGCTAGGTCTTGGGCAATGAAGAGCCACTGCAGTCCTTACAGTGGCTGTAAAATAGCTGAGGCTTTTTTCCTTCTGCGCTGGTTGATCCGCAAGCAGCTGGCTGAACGGCCTTGCAGATAATGTGGCAAAAGGAGAGAAAAAAAAAAAAAAAGCAAAAGAAACAGCTCTCAGTGTCTGGAGGAGCTGGCCCAGATGCCTGTGTGCATATGCAGATGTTTGTGATCGCAGCGAACGTCCCCAGTTGCTGCAAAGGTCACTTTGTCTGAGATTTTTCACTTGCTTCAGAATAAAGGAACCTGGAGAATGTAATGAGGGAAATGAGGGCTGAAAATTGTTTCCTAACGTCCACGAATTGCAGCACCAAGCTAGAGGGAAAGCGTTCAAATCCCTCTCTGCCCTCTTGGATAGGATTCTGTTTGTAGCTCTGCAGTAATCAGCAGACATCAGTGTCTGCTACAACTGAGTATTTTTGGTATCTAATTGGCACTTAGATCCCAACGTGATATGAGCTTTAGAAATAGCTAAGGCAGATAAATATTGCTGCTTCTTTTCCTGTGTGTGTGTGTCTGTATCAGCCGTGTGAAGCTGTGGATTAATGTGAAAAATTCCCGGCTGGTTTTAATGGGATGCGTCTCTGTGCAGAGAACGTGCTTCATTCAAAGCTGCAGTAACGTATAGAAGGAATAATTTTTTTTTTCCTTGTGCTGCGAACATCTAGATCAAATTCCCAAAGTATTATTTGTGCAAAAGCTGTGAATGCTCCCAGCTTGCAAATGAAGTCAAAGCCTTGTTAATGTTTACAGTAAAACAGCTGTTCTCAGCATTTCTCCCCGAGCCTCAGCTACTTCAGCTCTGCCATACTCAGCCTTACATCATAGCAGCTGCAATAATAAGAGGCTGAAAGAGGTCAGAAGCAGCCAGTCCTGCTAAACCACACCTTTGTTTAAAAGAGATTTTGGATTGTAAAATGTCTCAACTGCTAAATTTTTCAGCCTGACTGGACTCCATACATGGGCTAGGTCTTCAAAGACCTAGCTCACCGAAGGCGCGCAGGCACCGCCGGCACGGAGTAAATCAGAACACAGGCTCTTTATACGTTTTCCCAGGAAACTTTCTATAGATCCAGCCTGGGAAAGGTTCCAAAGCTTTGCAGAACTAAAGATAACAGTAATAAAAAAAAAATGGACTAGAGCACGCTGACTTGTAGAAGAAATTGCTGAGCCTATTATATCTGCGTGGCAATGCCTCGGTAATTTGTGTGGCAAGGCTTTGCTAATTTCTCCTGATAACAGTAAGATCGCCTCAGATTACGGAATTTTTCCAATTAGCAGGTATGTAAACAAAAATCTAAGAAAAGAGAAAAGCATCGGTTGTGTAGGCTGCTTTCGAGGCTGTAATTTCTTTGTAAACATTTATGGTCGCTCAAGTAAGAAATGCTACTGGATATATCTTGTAAAAATAATTGGGTGTTAGCAGAATGTAACTCAGAGTATTCCACTGCTCAGCCTCTTTTGAGAGGAGAGAGGCCATCATTTTTCTGCTAGCAATGAAGCGTAGGATCTACCGAGGTTCTGCAGTTGTCTGCATTGTAGGAAAACATAAAAATAGTTTAGAGTCAATTTAAGACCATTTTAACATTAGATATCATACATGTGATTTACTGAAACCCTTTCTTCTGTTGCGTAGTGGTGGGAGCTATGTTTCTTAGCACATACGAGGAACTGTTCCTTGCTGATTTATTACACCATCTAGGAACTGACTAAAAGTTGTTATTTTTATTTTATTGAAAATGAACATTTGAAAATTGAAGTCGAAAGAAAGTGGGGTCTGTGTGGCTGAAAAGTTTCCAAGCAGGTTTATAGGCCCGTTATGCCTTGTACAAAGGCTTATTTTAGCAGAAGCTTCACAGCTAAAATCAAGTCTGAACATTGCAGTCACCTCCCAGATGAGACGCAGCCGCCTTCTGGGGCCTGGCAGTTCATGGGGTGATGTCACACCCTGCCAGGTGATGTCACGGCTGTCCTGGGCTGATGTCACACCCTGCCAGGTGATGTCACACCCTGCCAGACGATGTCACAGCTGGCCTGGGGCAGGGCAGTAGGCTGGGGCAGGGCAGTAGGCTGGGGCAGGGCAGGCTGTGGCAGCTGGAGTGCTCGCCGAGCTTTGCAGGCACCACAGCATGACTGACTGCAGCAGAAGGACTTAGAAAGAAATCCCAAATGTGCTTTTCAGTGAAAGAAAGAGAAGAAGAAAGCAAGAGAGGCCAAAGAAGAGACAGGAGAATTTGTAGATTCCATTAGTACAGCTATTTCTGCAAAGACAGTAGGTATATGGTGGAAATTATTGGGTCCAAATTGTAATAAAGCTGAATACAGTTTCGGTTATGACACAAGCTTGCAATGAAAGAATTCTTTGAGATCCTGATGATGTCAGGGTGTAGCTGGGTGAGGCATCAACCAGCACAGTAAAGCATGGACCCTTTCTTGAAGCGTGTAGAGGCTAAAGGTACAAGGCCCAGGCAAAGGCAGTGATGTGAAACAGAATGGTCCTGCAAATTGTTCAAAGTAACCATACATAAGGCAGCTCTGTACTCCTACCAAAAAATATCATGTCTGGGGGAACAGTCGCCAAAAAAAGAGTTTACGTACTTTGAGATCTCTCTCTATAATGTACACATACCCAGTAATTACGTGTGCGTTTTGTGTATGTAATCTAACGCTGAGCACTTTTAAAAATGCACACGTCAATGACATGAACCTTTTGTAACTCTACACCCCAGCTAAATATGACTTCGCAGTGTGCATTTTTCTCTGGGCTTCACGAGTACATTCAAAGCATGATCAGCTTGTTTCTTCTGGCATAAATTGTCAGCTGAAGCCCTGAATAAAAATATTGCTTCTTCTCTGTCATGTTGAGAGAACATATTCCAACTCGCTCACTCTAGGTACAAATGTGTCTGTCACGTTTGAAAAGGTAACAGTTAAATGCATGTTTCTGCTGTCAGAAATGCAGCAGTTAAACCCTAAATAATATCTATAGGATTAAGATCCAGGAACCTTACTAGAAATCTATATGTAGTTATCTTTCCACATTTCCTCCCTATCCCCTGTCACAGACCATGAAAGAAAATACAAGGAGTGCTCTAGCATGTATGCTTATCTCATTATCTCCATTTTCGGGTAAGTGGAGCGAACAGTTTCACCTCAGTAGGTTTGTAGCAAAATAATACACATTCCTCTGTGCTGGAGGAATGACAAAAGCAGGATTGAGCCCAGAACGGGGGCAGGAGGGGAGAGACGGGAAGGTTTTTTAAAAGAGTTTCCTGAATAATCAGGAAATCCAGTGAGACAAACAGAATGTGTGGAGAGCAAGCCAGAATTATCAAATTACCATGACAACCGTAGGCAAGAACCCAGGGAGAATCAGGTAAAGAAATTACAGTAGAATTACAGTTAACTTCATATTTATTTATTTAAAAAGAAAAAAAAAAAAGCCCAGGCAGTCGAGAAGAAATATTTCCTTTGGCCTAGCTCGGGCTGGTGCAGGGGCTCGTGAAACGCAGCCTTGTTTGCGATTTTGGAATTGCTTTGCAAATGTGTACAAGTAGCTTTTAGCTGGATTTGCATATGCAGAGTGTTTTAACCAGCAGGGCTTGATGGCAGATACAGAACTCCGAATGACAGATGCCTTAATTTGTTTGGAAACAGAAACTGAAGGAGGATGCAAAAAAGGTGAAGAGTTTGTGTGTGTGCGCGCAAACCTGGGCGGTTGTGTTATTTCTGCAACTCCCTCATCTGACATCTCCCCCGTGCGTTTTTCGAGTGGCCACTTTCTTCAGTCCAAACTCAGCTTAACACGATCACAACCAAGCGCCTCGTGAGCAAGGAATCCACCGAAGAACAAGTGAAACTAAAGCGAAGTGAAACTAAAATAAGTGAGAGTGGCGGCGCTCATTGAAAAAGCTGCAGGTTAACCATCAACTGGCGAAGCAGATTATCTGTCGGGTTTCACTTGAAAGCTCGTGGGGTGGAGGTTGACTTCCTTCTGTTTGTTCAGCTTTCATGTGCCGTTCCACGTAATACCGCTCACATATATTGGAGAGGCGAAAGTATACGGTTTGAAGGGCAGACATCCGTGTTTAGAAAAGAAAAGGGGAATTTGTTCATTGGGGGGGGCTGTTGATTTTTCCCAGTTTTAAACAAAGCCCTCGAAACCGATAACGTTCCAACAGATAAACAAAAATCCCTCGAGGCTTTATCTTTCTTGGGTTTTGCTTATAAATGCTTATTGCTTTCATATCTGCTCCGAGGACACGGCTGTGTGCCCGCCTCCACCTCTTGCAGCGCTCGCAGGGCAGGGATGCGCCCGTTGTGTCCGCCCTGCTGGCGTGCCCAGGCTTCGCCTCGTCACAGCGGTGCTCCTCTGCAGCAAGGGGTCTTCAGGGAACCCAGAGTTATTGCTGTAGTGCCAACAGGGAGAAAGGACATGTGGAAAAGAGAAAGAGGAAAGCAAGTATGAATCCTGGCTAAAATATTTGCCACCTGTGTTTTTATCTGTGCTTGTTCAGAAGTAGATGTGCACGCTCATTTCTGTGCTCAGTCAGGCTGTGCATAGCTCACGGCTGCGTTTATTTTAATCTAGGGGATGGGAACAAGCTGAGATTCACTCTCAGGACTTGCATTGTCACCGAGATCTCTTTTAGACATGCAGTTTTATGTCACACAGCTCGTTCCCTTTACTCCCATTAGCCACACACGGAGCCCACATAATGCGTCTAATCCCGCTAGCTGTCCAGCGCCCTTAATGAGAGCTAAAGGCACCGGGCATGGCGCAAGAGCCCGTGGCAAATTAATTCCTTGCCACCATCTGAAAACTGTGCGTGGGGCTACTGCGGGGAGGAAAGGGGGAGGGCCCTGTGATTATGCTGGGAGATCCTGAACTGGGAGGGAATTCTGCAGAGACCTGGCAGGGAGAAGGTCTCTCCTCCTCCTCCTCCTTCTCCTCCTCCTCTTCCTCTTCATCCTCCCTCCTGGCCTGGCTCCCCCGCTGCACAGGTACGTGCTCATCTCCTTCCCAGCTCTCTGGGGGAGCCACGCACAGAGGCTCGCCCTGTCCTTTCAAACCAGCGCTTCCTGCCCGGCCTTCAAGAGTTAACCTTTTCTAGAACATTTATTTCACCATCTCAGGGAAAGGAAAAAAAAAAAAAAGGAAAAAAAAACCCTGCAGAGCTGAGAGGCTGCAGATCACAAGGCCATTCTGATAGCCTCCTGTCCCCATGGCAACAGCAACGGCATTTATCAGTTCCTTATGAGAGCAGGCACAGCAAATCTGCATTGCACATGGCAGCCTTCCAGCCTTTCAAATGAAAGAGCACTTTGAACTGCTGCCAAGTGTGGAAGGAGCAGAGCTGTCAGGACTGCTTAATGCTGGCAGTTTGTACTTGGGAGCCGTTCAGTTCCCAGAATCCCTGGGCCGTGGCAGCCCGCCAGGTACTTAGCGGAAGCTCCAAACTCACCCCCCGACCATTCACTGCGGCGCACTCAAAATTTTCCACATGTACCATGTCACAAGTGCAGACTGTACAATGAAAGCAAACGCCTTCTGCTCGGGATCCTAATTTTATTAATAATCTAGGAAAAAGCAATCGGAGCGGAGTTGGCTGACAGCAGTACAGTGTAGCCACTGTTTATAACTCCGGGTGCGTGTGTCAAATGCGGATTTCATCCTTCAGAAATAAAATTAGCTCTGACAACAGGGGCTGCGCAGCCCCGGATTTGCATGCAGAGCCCGAGAGCAGGGCGATCGGTGGCAGCAGAAGGGAGAGCGTGGTAATTTACAGTGGAATATTTTTTAGCAGGCATCATCAAATGCATAGCAGCGAGGCGTGGAATAGAAAAAGAAGACGGTATTGCTGGCTGGTAAATATTTTCTGCCCTTACCCTCTGCGTTTTGCTGACATTGTGAGAATCTCGGAAGCTGGCTGATGAATGTAGCAGAGATACATGGCTCTTGGTGGGTTTCCTTTCAATGGAGAGTTTTCATGTGAACTTTTTATTGTTCTGCATTACCCAAAGCACAAGGGCTTCTATTGGCAGAGGAAACAAATTGGCACAGTTCTGCCTTTTTTTTTTTTTTTTTAATCTGCACTGAGATCAAGGGCAAGGGCTTCATTTTCCAGCACTAGTCATAAGCCTTTAGCACAAATAGAATGAAAATTGTCTGTCGCTCAGGCAGTTGGACAGGGTTCAGGAAAACTATGTCTGGCACTAATTCCAAAGGGAAGGTTTGGTTCAATCCAGCATCATTAATTTCAGTAAACTGTTTTCACTAGTCTATATCCCACTGTTCAAGAGCTGTTTATTATCTTTTACTAAATAATGCCTTTTGGAGGACGGAGTCATGAAAAATACCTTACACGACGTGTGTGTACGGATACCCTAGGATGTACGTATCCGTATAAATAGATACAGTACACATGGATGCACCTCTATTTTTTAACTTTTCCTGTTTTTCTTAACAATTGCTTGTTTCTTACCTTGCCTTCCCGTTGCAAAACACATCTATAATGCCAAACAGAAAATAGTAAAAATAGCCCAGGAGGGGAGAGAGAGAGAGATGAAAAACCCTGGAGCAAAGACAATCTCCACAAATTTGTGAGATTCACCACAAAACAAGGAAATGTAGTGCCTCTTTTTCAGCTCGCAGCTATCTTTGTCTGCTGCTTAAAGACTTGACTTAATTCACCCAGGCAGTAGTGTCTAAAAGTAATACGCCAAGACAGTTAATTTTGGCACTTAGTCTCCCTTAGGAATTTTACCAACAGTCTTTGCAAAGAAAGTAAATGATCTTTTTTTTCCTCCCCGTTTCCCCCCATAGCTCATCTTGATATGTCCTAATAAAAGGACATATTAGGACATGCCTTCCCCTCCCTTCTGTTCTCACCCTCGTCCTGCGGCCGTAACGTACTGCGGTCAGTAGCAATGGCAAGCAGCATTTATAACGTGCTCCTGGAGAAAAAGTGGCTCAGGTCTTTTCAGATGGCCTAGTTACAGAGGAAAAGCAGGTTGTGCCCTGTGAAATAACTTTGCAGGCTTTGGCTTCTCCTCCTCCCTTCCTCCCTCTCTTCCTTCCTTCCTTCTTTCCTTCCTTTCCTTTTTCTTTCTTTTCCTTTTCTCTCTCTCTCTCTCTCTCTTTCTCTCTCTCCTTCTCTCTTTCATTCTCTTTTTCTTTTTTCTTCTGTTCTTTCTTCCCTTCTTTCTTCCCTTCTTTCTTTCTTTCTTTCTTGCTTTTCTTCCTCTTTCTTTATCTTTCTCTCTCTCTCTCTCTCTCCCCCCCACCTTCTTCTCTCTTTTAATTTGCTTCCCCTCCTTCCCACCTCCCCCATTTTTGGAAAACACAGTAAAGTTTTGTTCAGTTCTCAAGTGTTATTAATCACTGGTGGAGGCCAAAAGCAGGGATATTTTTCTTGGCAGCACGTTTTGATAAACAATCTGTGTATGGGGTGAAGGGAGGGGGGAGCCTGTCTTGCTGGTAACTAAGCTAATGTTTGGCAGATTCTTAACTGTCACGAAAGTGCAAGTGGCTCTCAGTGGGAATAGCTTTAAAAAAATGTACTGATTCGCTTGATTCATTATTGTTGATTGTTTACTACGTCCACAGGATGTAAGATGAAAACAGTCCAGGGATAAAGTAAAAATAACAACAGCGGAGGACCCAGCCTCTACGTATCCAGGCACAAAACATGCTACCCAGTCCTTAGTCCCTCGTGGAGCCAGCAGAATTCATTATAGGTGTCTTACTTTGCACTGTAAGATTTGGCAAAGGTTAACATGCAGAAATCTGGGCTCGCAGACAGGTTTTAAAACCATAGAGACAGCTGTACGAACATCCACTTGGGCTGGGTATCAAGGAGAAGCCATAACTGCTTTCTGGGGCAAAAATGGGGCATTTGGGTGGCTGTGG
Organism: Anas acuta; assembly: GCF_963932015.1. NCBI lineage: Eukaryota > Metazoa > Chordata > Aves > Anseriformes > Anatidae > Anas > Anas acuta. The sequence goes on from NC_088983.1 coordinate 23,240,463, forward strand.
GGTTGCGAAGTTACCTCGGTGTGCAGCCGCAGGGCAGGCACGCCGGGAAGAGTGGAAAGCAAAATTGTGGCAACAGCCACAGCAAAACTGGATGGTACGGCAGGCAGCGTCCTTTGAGAAGTGTGTTGGTGCTGCAGAGCGAAGAGAGAGTAAGGAAGGATGGAAGGAATGAAGGGAGAAAAAGAAGGAGGAATGGAGAAAGGAAGGAAGGAAGGGATTGAGGTTAGGAGGAAGGGAGGGAGGGAGGAAGGAAGGAAGGAGGAATTCCTAGGTAGGCAAGCGATCGGCTCTGTGTATGTCAACAAGGCTCACTACCTGAAGAATGGTAGGAAAAAACAGAATTATAATGAGACGAGAACTGAAACGATAAACAGAAACACGTAATTACACTCCTATTCTTTGTAACTAGGTGTTTTGACACTTGCTGGCAGCTCCTGGTAGAAGACAATGTTGTTTAACTTTTAATTTGACAAAATTCTGCAACTCCTTCCTGAAGTGTTTGTGTTTTCATTTGCTGAACACACTCCCTTTACCACCAAGTGCTCTGCTCATTGCTAATCTCTGCGTTGTTTTGAAGCCAGTAATTTGATTGTGACGGATTTTATTTTATTTGCTGTACTGAGGTAAATCCATGTAAATCACACTCTTGGGAGTGCTCTTCCCTTCTGGTTCTTGCATTTTTTTCCAGCCGTAGCTGCTGCTTTGACCAAAGCTGCTGGGGAAGGAGCCGTTTCTGTAGGTGAGCGCCTCCAGACGGAGCAGCTGCTGTGCCCGCTGCCCCCATCAGCGCCGCAGGCACGCAGGAAGGAGTTAAGCCGGGAGCATTCAGGGCAAGGCCCAAACTGCCCAGATCATGGACTCCTAATTATTTCTGCTTGAGCACTTCAGGCCTGTCCTATATTCCGCGTAATTAACACTGGGCTGCAGATCGATAGCCAGCAATACTCTCGCATCGAGGTCAATGGTGATCCCAGCGTTTCGGGACGCTCGTGCGCGGTGGCACGGAGCAGAGCCTGGCAGACCTGGGGTTTGGCCAGGCCCGTGGATTTTGGCCCTTTTTCCTTCACGGTGCATTGCACCCTCTGCTAGTTGGACTACAAAAGGTGCTGGCCAGCTTACATGCTCCATGTTTCTATGATCATTCCGACTCCTTCGCTCAAATCCAAGCTTCACCTGCTGCCCTAACGTTACGCAGACGCTCGTGCCCGTTTGTAATACAGTGGGTGAGAGGAATCAAGGGAAAGGGGTTATTGGGTGGCAGTCTATATCCTAGCACCAAAAGGAAGGAGTTAGTAGGTGTTACTTCTGATAGCGAAAATTAGATTCTGGGTCCAGTGGGACTCCTGGCAGGTCGTAAACTTCGGGCACTCCGCGCGGGATCGCCATGCAAAGTGCTGACTCGCCTTTCTGTGCAAAGAGCAATACGTACGCATCAATTGTTCGCTGCTCCAGCTCCAGCTCTCCTTGTGCTTCCTCCCTCTTATTAAACAAGCAACTGTCTTTTTTTTTTTTCTTTTTCCCCTTTCTCCCCCCTCCCATGCTATTTTTTGTTTGCCCGCTTCTTTCTTTCATTTAGCCAGATCAGGCACCTGAATGGCTTCATTGTTCGGGCTTCCTCTTTCCCTCCTCCAAACGTAATTTTAATTCCTGGATTATTTCAGAGCTAAATCAACACCAGCCACGTTCGGTATAAATCCAGCGAGACTGATCTGGATTGCCCCTGCCCCGCCGCCGGCGTGGTGAAGGACGGGGAAGAGGGAAGGTGAGCAGCAGAGCGTGCCGCTACCCCGCAGGAGCCGCGCTGCCGTGGGTTTTAGCTCCGTCACGTTGCCACCGTTCAATCTATTTTCCCCTAACAGATGAGATTGATCCTGACAACTCGTTCCCTGTGAAGGTGCCACGGCGTGGCATTTATTTGCATTTACATTGCACTTCTCTTCATCAATCAGCTCGCAGAGATCGCCGCCGCTGCTAGCCGTATTGTTGCCGTGCTGACACTTCAGCCTTAAGTGCTGCTTGCGTAATGGCACGGTACGTGCCCGGGACCAAAGTTTAAATCGAGGTTTAATCATTACGGAAAAACAAACATATTTCCACGACTGTGTATCCTGCAAGTAAAAGTAAAGGCAGCTTGGTCGGGTCACAGATGCTAATCTCTGCTCTTTCTCTATTCACAAACTATAAAGGGAGTTGACAGCACCTGTAAATGGTTTGCTGAGGCTAGATTATATCTAAGGTGATTATTATTTACACCCACTATAAAGACTGCTCTTGTGAGCCAAGAAGTCTGTTCCTGGGAGGTGAGTGTTACCAAAAAAGGCCTTTCTTGCAGGAGGACTCAGTGGAGCGAGGAGCCAGGGCGAGGGGCGGCCGGAGCACACCGAGCTCCTTGTTGTTTGCTGGGTTTGAGGAACCCAACGGAGCGAAAGGCAGGCGGGATGTTCTGCGAGCCCGCAATCCTGGCGTTCAGGACGCAGCCCCGGCTCTCGCAACCTGAGTTTTTAGCGCAGGGCCGACCTTTTCCACAGCCCACTTCTGCTTCTCCCATGCAGCTCGAGGCGGGGCAGTGCGAGGAGCTGACCGCAGCGAGCATGTGCCCGCTCGCTCAGCTCAGCAACCCCACGGCCGCGGCTGGGGCGCAGCGGCTGGCAGCGAAGGCGTTTCCTTGCCCGGAGGCGCCTCCGCGATGCCCGCAGCCGTGGCGGCGCTGCGAAATCCCCCCCTCCGCTCCTCTTCCTCCCCCAGGGCTCGCTCCCAGCCCGCTCTCCCCCTGCTCGCCGCTTCCCCTGCAACCTTCGGGGGTTTCGCCATCCCCCGGGGGTGCTGCGGGGCCGCCACCGCCGGAGCCCCCCGGGGGGCGCCGCAGCCGGCAGCGGGGGCGCGGCGCAGGCGCTGCGCTGGGGAGGAGGCGGCGGCGGCGGCGGCGCGCACACGGCGTGCACGGAGCGCGCGGCCCCGCGGCAGCTCGGGGGCGCGCCCGTGACGCAAAGGCAGCCCCGTGCCAAGCCGGGCCGCCCCGCAGGGCGGCGGCTGCGGCTGTTGAGGGGGGGGGGGGGGAGGAAGAGGAGGAGGGGGAGGAAGGCTGCGCCTTTTGTTTTTGGAGCGGGGCTGCCGGGGGGGGGGGGGGTTAAAGGAGCCATTTAAAGGAGGAGGAGTGGGGGAAGGAAGGGAGGAAGGCGTGTGCGCGCACAGCGCCGGGGAAACCCAGTGTCCCCCCGCCGCTCAGACACACCCCGCCCGGCCGGGGGGGGGACACCAACACCCCCCCCCCCGCATACACACACACACACACAGCACGCCGCCGGGCCGTGCACGTGCTGCCCGGGCACGGAGAGGCGGGGGCGCGCCCGGCGGGCACGCGCCCCGCGCAACAAGTGGGGCCGGGGGGGAAGGGAGCGGGGGGGAAGGGAGCGGGGGGCGGGCGCTCGGCGCTGACGCGGGGGGCCCCGCCCGGGTTCAGCCGAGCCGAGCCGAGCCGGGAGAGCGGCGGGGAGGAGGAGGAGGAGGAGGAGGAGGAGGAGGAGGAGAAGGAAGGGGGGAGGAGGAGGAGGAGGAGGAGGGCGGCGCGGGGGGAGCGCGGCGCGGAGGAGGGGGCGCGCAGGGCAGGCACACGCGGCGGCGCGCAGCAGCAGCACCCCGCGCTCGGACCGCGAGCAGCGGCGAGGATGTGAGTGCGGAGCAGGCGGCGCCGCCCGGCACGCTGCTGCCGCCGCTGCCCCCCGGCCGCCCCCGCTCCGGGTCGCCGCTCAGGACCAGGAGGAGCCGCCCCAGCCCCGCCGAGCCGCAGCAGAAGCAGCAGCAGCAGCAGCGGCGGCGGCGCTCGGCAGCCGGCGGACCGCGAGCGAGCCGGGCAGCCGCGGCGGGTGGAAGGTGACCCCCCCCCGCCTCCCTCCGCCTCCTCCCGGAGGAGGAGCAGCGGCGGCGGAGAGCTAGAGAGCGCAGGGAAGCGGCTGCTCGGAGGAAGAAGGCGCCCCCCAGCCCAGCCCGGCCCCCCGGAGGAGCCGGCCGAGCCCTTCCCCAGCCCGGCGGCGGGACCCGGCGGGAGAAGCCGAGCGCGGCGGCGGCGGGAGCCGCTTCAGGAGCGGGCGAGCCCCCCGCCGCCCCTCGCAGCGCCGCCGGGGGCACCGGGAGCAGGTACGGAGCCCCCCCCCTCCCGCCGCAGCAGCCCGGGGGGGACGAGCCAGCCAGCCCCTTCGCCGGCGGCAGCGGCAGCAGCGCCCCGGCCAGCGGCACCATGTCCGCCGCGCAGGTGTCGTCGTCCCGGCGGCAGTCGTGCTACCTGTGCGACCTGCCCCGCATGCCCTGGGCCATGATCTGGGACTTCACCGAGCCCGTGTGCCGGGGCTGCGTCAACTACGAGGGCGCCGATCGCATCGAGTTCGTCATCGAGACGGCCCGGCAGCTCAAGCGGGCGCACGGCTGCTTCCAGGACGGGCGCTCCCCGGGGCCCCCGCCGCCGGTGGGCGTCAAGGCAGTGCCCCTCTCCGCCAAGGAAGCGGCGGCGGCGGCGGCCCAGCAGCAGCTCAACCATGTGGACGCCTCCTCCAAGGCGGCCTCTGCGGGGCTCGCCCAGTCCAGCCTGGATCGCTACGGGCTCAGCGCCGCGGCGGCCGAGCAGCGCAGCCGCTTCGAGTACCCGCCGCCACCCGGCAGCCTGGGCGGCAGCCACGGAGCCCGGCTGCCCAACGGGCTGGGGGGCCCCAATGGCTTCCCCAAACCTCCCGAGGACGGGCCCCCGGAGCTCAACAGGCAAAGCCCCAACTCCTCGTCGTCATCCTCCTCCTCCCGCCGCGGCACGCACGGCGGGCTGGTGTCCGGCCTGCCCCCGGGGGCTGCGGGTGCCCAGCTGAACGTGCCCCCCAACCTGCTGCCGCAGACCCTGCTCAACGGGCCCGCCGCCTCCGGCGTGGCACTGCCCCCGCCGCACGGGGGTCTGGGTGGCCGTGGTGGCGGCGGGCCCCCAGCCCCCTCCGCTTCCTCCCAAGGGGGCACCTGCGGCGGGGGCGGCGGCGGTGCCGGGGGTGGCGGTGGCTCCTCGTCGGAGGCCTGTGGCAAGCGGCCGGGCTCGGTGTCCAGCAGCGACCAAGAGCGGGAGCTGAAGGAGAAGCAGCGCAACGCCGAGGCACTGGCTGAGCTGAGCGAGAGCCTGAGGAACCGGGCTGAGGAGTGGGCCAGCAAGCCCAAGATCGTGCGGGACACGCTGCTGACGCTGGCCGGCTGCACCCCCTACGAGGTGCGCTTCAAGAAGGATCACGCCCTGCTCGGCCGCGTCTTCGCCTTCGACGCCGTCTCCAAGCCAGGCATGGACTATGAGCTGAAGCTCTTCATCGAGTACCCCAGCGGCTCCGGCACCGTCTTCTCCAGTGCTTCTGGCGTGGCCAAGCAGATGTACCAGGACTGCATGAAGGACTTCGGCCGCGGCCTCTCCTCGGGCTTCAAGTACCTGGAGTACGAGAAGAAGCACGGCTCTGGAGACTGGCGGCTGCTGGGGGACCTGCTGCCCGAGTCGGTGCGCTTCTTCAAGGAGCTGGTGGGCGCAGACATGCTGCCGCAGCCCTACCTGGACGCCAGCTGCCCCATGCTGCCCACGGCCCTGGTGAGCCTCCCGCGACCGGGGACTGGGGCCGGTGGGGCTCAGGGCACAGCTGCCGCCTCCAGGGGCCCTGGTGGCGGCGGCGGCGGTGGCGGCGGGGCCATGCGCAAGAGGAAGGCGTCTCCTGAGCCCTCGGACTCGGCCGAGGGGGCCCTGAAGCTGAGCGACGAGCAGCAGCGGCAGCAGTGGATGGCCAGCCAGAGCGAAGCGCTCAAGCTCACCATGTCGGCCGGGGGCTTCGGGGCGGTGCACGGCGGGGGCCCCCCGCCGCCCCCGCCGCCGCCCCTCGGGCCCCACTCCAACCGGACCACGCCGCCCGAGTCCGCCCCCCAGAACGGACAGTCCCCCATGGCCGCGCTCATGTCGGTGGCCGACACGCTGGGCAATGCCCACTCGCCCAAGGACGGCAGCTCGGTGCACTCCACCACGTCCACCCGCAGGAACAGCAGCAGCCCCGTGTCGCCGGCCTCGGTGCCGGGCCAGCGCCGCCTGGCCTCCCGCAACGGGGACATGAACCTGCAAGTGGCCCCTCCTCCCCCCAGCGCCCACCCCGCCATGGACCAAGTGCACCCCCAAAACATTCCGGACTCCCCCATGGCCAACAGCGGGCCCCTGTGCTGCACCATTTGCCACGAACGCTTGGAGGACACCCACTTTGTTCAGTGCCCCTCTGTGCCCAGCCACAAGTTCTGCTTCCCTTGTTCCAGAGAGAGCATCAAGGCCCAAGGGGCGACGGGCGAGGTCTACTGCCCCAGCGGAGAGAAATGCCCCCTGGTAGGTTCCAATGTGCCTTGGGCCTTCATGCAGGGCGAGATCGCTACCATTTTAGCTGGGGACGTTAAAGTGAAAAAGGAGAGAGACCCTTGAATAGGAAATCCAATCCCTTCAGACTCCTGAAGATGTAGAATTGTGAATATAACAAACTGCAAAAGTTAGTCTTATGTATAGACATTATTTTCGTCGTATGTTTCTATATTTTGAAACAAAGGTATGTACTCTTCTTCATTTGAAGGATAGAGCTGGTTTTTGTTAAACAGAATATAATATTGTTTGGTTACTACATAATACCTGTTCTCATTTCTTTGGCAGTGTGTTGGCTAGGTACAAAGTTAATAGCCCTTAGCGATTACCTGCTGCTGGTGTGTATTTTTGTAAATGTATGCACTTCTCTGAAAGAAGAAGAAAAACACAAAAAAAAAATACAAAAAAAAATTTTTTTTTTTTTGCCAAGGCCAGTGTTGATGCCTAAAAAAATTGCTACAAAAAATGGTGACAGCTTATGTTTTACAAGCCCTGAGTGTTAGTCTCTCACTTTATTTTTTTTGTTTTCGTTTTTTGTTTGCAAAACGGTGGGGTGGCTCTGGGGGGAGGGTGTTTTTTGTTGCAAGTTTGTAAGGAAAATGTTTCAGTTTGTTTCTATTGATCTGAACGTTTTTAATCTTCATGTGTTTTTTGTTTTTGCTTTTATTGATGCACGGATGCTTTTGAACAGTAGAGCAAAATGCTGTACATGAGAAACATGCTCTGTTTGTCCTTTATACATTTCTGTAGTTAACAGAACACTGTAATGTGCCTTGGAGCTTAGTAAATTGTAATAAATTCAATTGATATTAATACTTCTCGAGTAGCAAGCTTTATTTTTCCCGGAGCTCCGGCAGCGTGAGCGTGCCCTGCTGCCTTTTTAAAAGTCTCCATTATCTTGAGAGCCTTTGGTTCCTTGTGATAATTGTGGCACTGGTACGCACACTTTCACATACGTGTAGTGAGCCGATGATGTTGATGGTGTTATCAAACTTATCTAAATCTTGGCACGGTGCCTATTTGCATTTCACCTTTAATGTTGCAGTAACAGTTGCTGACTAAGCATTTTCTATTTACTGTTTCTGCATCTCATTTCCTCCTCCCTTCTCTCCCCCCCCACTCCCAGCTCTCCAGCTGCAAGCAGCCTTTGCAATGCAGCCTGCGTCTATTGCCTGTGCCCTTCGGTAAGGCTCGAGATTTGAAACGAAGCCCTCTTCCCCCCCCAAAAAAAAAGGCAAAAGAAAAAAGCCCAGCATCACGTGGTTAATACTTTGAGCTGATTTTTACAAGTGGCTGTCGAAGCTCGACGCTGGCCGGAGGCTTGGCGAGGCAGGGCTGTAGCCGAGCAGGGCGCAAAAAGGGGCAGTGGGGAGCTGCCCTGCCTGGGAACTGGCTTTTGCTTTGGGGGACTGGGTTGGTGATCTGAGCTGTTGTGTGCTGTGTTTTCAGGTGAGAAAGCTTCCTGTAAAGCGCTGAATTGAAATGCTTTCCCTCTGGCGAGGCTCGTTTGTGATTCCTGGTGTAATTAACTGTTTGATGTGACACTGGCGTTTTGTGGGGACTGGGGAGCAGCGCCATACCTGTGAGGTGATCAACAGGCAAAGTAAATACGCGGGCCTCACACTAGCTAGAAAAGGCAAACAAACCTAATGTGAACTTTGTCCTTTCCAATGACTCAAATGGAGGAGAGATTTTTTAAAAACAAAAAACAACAACAACCTCGGAACAATCCCAGCAGCTCTGCTTTGCAGTTTGACCAGCAGAACGCAGGGATTTCCAGCTGTAAGAGTGTCAGAGGGATCAGCTCTGAGTTTTACTGAACAGTAAGGATTCCTCCACCCTCCAAAAATTAGATATAGATGCACAAAGAGGTACTTTTCAAAAGTCTGGATGGCGTTTGGTATCCAGTTGCTCTTTCTTCATTTGTATTCCTGCTGGAAAGGCTAACTGCAATGGCAGAAGCCTTGAGAACTGTATGCTTAGTGTGCATCTGGCTCTTGGCTTTCTTCTGTAGCTGCATACTCCTGTGTTTGGGGGTTATGTTCTCAGATTAATTCTTATACATCACAAAATTTGTTATTTCAGCCCATACCTTTGTATATACATGCCATTTTCCCCCCCTAGTGATATGCTGCTGTTTAAAAATCTCAGAACATCCTGTTCTTATGTAGTGAGTGTAGGTGAATAATGCAGAGCAAGACTGTTTTGAGCTAATTATTGCATCCAACCTATACCTTAGATAGAGTATGGATTTGTACTGATCCTGCTTTACATTATTTTTAGGCATGCAGTTACCAGCCAGCAGTTTATGACCAAACCAAGCGATAGGGGGATTTACGTTGTGGGTTAAGGACTGGCAGAGGAAAAAAAAAAATCGTAGACATGCAAGAGATTTGACTTTAAACCTAACAAGGAGAGAAGCAATATTCATGTGTGAATTGCAACTGCTATCAAGAGGGAAAAACTACTGGCTGTTCAACATTAAATCCTGTCACAGGAGCCTGAATACCCTGATCTGTACAAACAGAGCCACTCTGGTAGTGTGGAAATCGGTCATCAGGAGTGAGAGGTAGGCAGAGCCCAGCCTGGTGGATTTCTTTAATTGAAGAGCAGTCTGGAGAAGCTTTTCTCAGACGGGATTTCTGAAGCGTCAGGCCACTTAGGAGCCCCATCGGTTTGTTTTTTAGCAGGCAAAGGAAAGGTAAGGGGCAGTGGACAAAGGTGGCAAATAAGCTTGAAGAGAATTGTAATTCTGCAGTTAATTAAAGTTAACCATAGCTACGGGGCATTTGTTGTAGGGAGGTTTTTGGAGCCATGTGACCTTTTCTTTTACTCTGGCTCATTAGGCAGCCAGTCTGGGCATATTAGCCAGCGTCTCTTTGAACCCACTCCATAGGTTTTTCACTTTCCGCAGACGTCCCCAGCTGACAAACAGGCTGGAACCGTGTTTCGAGGCGGGGGAAAGGGGAGAGCCGCCAGGCCAGGCTCACGTGCAGCCATTCGGCCGGTGCCTGCATTTCACGGCAGCGCTCCCCTCCCCCAGCTTTGCCAGTTATTTAAGGTAAAGCCCAGTGTTTGCCTGAATAAACGTGAATTTATTTGTCCAGGTGGCCATTTGTTGAGCTCTCACCGCTTCTTGTAAAGGGGAAGTCTTTAAATGGTTTATTTTCCCAAAGTTTTTTTTTTTTCCTTTTTTTTTTTTTTTCCAGTGAGATTATTCTTGACGTTTCTTTTAATAGCCTCGCAGCCTTATTTTCTAAGAAATGGGCTAGAACATGTGTGTCACTGGATGTTTGTTTTTTAAGCGTTGGCAGCTCTGCGCCAGTTGGAGATGGAAGTGTTTGTGCAGCGAGGAGATGTTATGTCCATTTGGGGGAAATACTACACAGCTCCATCAGGAGCCTCCTTCCCTACAAATCCTGTTATCTTTCCTATTTGCTTAGCAATGTTGTGCACATAAGCACGCTCTTCCTCTTCCCTCCCCCCCTCCTCCTTCAGCATTTGAGCTCCAAACTAGTCAGGGCTAACATTGTTTTGAAACTGCAATCTCTTCGCATCGGCTGCCTGCCAGCAGAGCTTTGCGAAGCTGCAGTAGTCACTGGAAAAAGGGCTGGCTTTGCTGCCTTACGTGTCTTGCGAGCTGAGTTTTTCTTCCCCTCAAGGGAAAGGGCTTTGTCTCCTCCGAGCTCTCAGGTTCCCAGCTTACTATGCAGTAGTTGCTTTGCAGCCTCCCTGTCCTCCCGTTCTTGCCATTTTCTTTTCTTTCTCTCTTTCTTTCTTTCTTTTTTTTTTTTTTTGTTTTGTGGTATGCGGCCATTCTCCATTCATAGTCGGGTGGTTTGTGTTGTGCGTTAGCAGCCTCTTTCTCTGCCAAAGTGACACATCCTGTAGATTTGCAGCAGAGTACTGAACTGTCACTGTAATGCTGACTCTTGTAAGGCTATTCTTGAAGCAGAACAGCTTCCCCCTTGGCGTTCAGCCACCAGAATCCATTACAGCATGCATTTTCTACCAAAAACACAGCTCTGTACCCACATCGCTGCCCTTCCAATCCTCCCCTGGAAGACGCAGAGGGCACGGCTACACCCTGCCCGTGCAGAAACAGGCACCGCGTGAAACGGCTGGGTTTATTTTCCTAGCGTCTCGAAAGCGTGTCCTGAGCTTTTGTTCTTTCGCTCCCTGCCTTAAAACCCGTAACACAGCCTGGGAACGGCACTGCCTCGCTGATGGGCTGATAGGGAAGGCGCTGTGTGCCGGCGGAGCGGGGCCCGTTTCAGCTTTGCCACCATCCCCAGCTCCTTCCAGCCACGCGGGGAACCGGCGAGGGAGAAGCAGCAGCAGCCAGACGAGCAAACGGGGCCGGGGAGGATGCTTGCACCGGTCTGGCCGGCCAGTACGGCCCCCCAACTGGTTAAACTGGCCGGGCTGCTGGGGCTGGGTGGGTTCGGCGTGGCACAGCCCCGCTGCCCGGGCGCTGCGGGCCCTGCGCTGGTGGCGGTGCCGCTGCGTGCGCACGCCCCGCGCACATGGCCCTGCCTGCTGATGGCCGCATTCCCCTGCTGACAGGCGGCCGGCCTGGCCGATCCGCCCTTGTAGGGCTGTTTGGAGGAGGTGGGAGCAGGGCTGGAGGTGAGGAAGGTCAAGCTTCTTAGGTTTCAGCTGATTTGGCATCCGCTCGCAGCCCTTCCCCCTGGAGCCCGCCCGGCCATATGCGCTGTGCTGCTGCTTTTATGACCCTTTGCAAAGCAATCCCAGAGCTGTGAGCTGCTGCTGGCCACGGAGAACAGCTTACTTTCAGGAAAACAACCCCTTCCCACACCGGGCGGCCCTACGGCAAGAAGGCTGTGGTTTCCCCCTTCCCCAAACCACAAAACCGATCCTAGGGAGCTGCCGCTGCTCTCGGGGCACACATTGGGCATAGCGGGGCAAGCACTGCCTCTAAGCTGGCTTTACTGGGGGGAACCCATTTTTTTATTATTATTTTTGCCAACGTGACGGCCCGCTGCTTTGTTGGGTGCCCTGGGAGTGAGGGCTGAGGCTGGCAGTGCCGGGCCTGAGCCGTGCCGTGCCGTGCGCTCCCCGCCCGCCTGCCTGGGCGCTGGGGCTGGGAACGGGGACACGAAACATGTCTGTGCAGCTTCAAGGAGCCGAGCAGAATTCCCCACTGTCATCATCCTCCTCCCCTCCCTCGCTGCGGGCTGCCAGAGGGGAGGGCTGCTCACAGCGCTGCCATTGTTCAAGTAACCTACAAATGGATTTGCATGGAGGCAGGTTGGGAGGGGCGGAGGGGTGGGATTTATTAGCAGCGGCTGAATTCGTCGGGATTACTACTAGGCTGAGAGCTTCTCAATGGGCATGATCCCTGGGTGAGCGGTGGGGCGGAGGGAGGGCCTGGAAAGCTCCTGAGCTGCCCATGGGTGACGGGGCGGCCGAGCAGGGGAGGCAGGCAGGGCGCAGCCGGCTGCTTCACCTCGGCTTCAACCGCAGCCCTGTATGCCGAGCACGCAGCTCCTGGCAGCGCCGCTCATACCAGAGCCTTGACTCAGGGTTATCTGCATGCTGGGTAACGAGCGGCGTCACCAGAGGAATGTGCAGAGAAAGCAGCCATGCTGCTGCTGCAAGCCTCCGCTCGCTCCTCGGGCCGGCCGCGGCCGCCTGCCTCTGCCTCCCGGCCACTGCTGAGTGGCACGAGGTGGGGGCTTCGCCCCGGGGCCAGCCCCGAGCCCACGTCGAAGCCACAATGATGTTTTGCCCTTCTGTGAGTAAGTGCTCGGTGCTGAGAGCCGGACAGGGCTCTGCTAGCCGTAACAGGGCTGCAGCAAGGAGAGGCAACGCCACTCTCCCCGGCGCTCTGTTTGTCCCTCTCCCAGCCGGGCAAGCTGCAGCGTTTCAGCCAAATCACCTGTCAGAGCGAGGGCGACGGCGGCCTCTGGTTCCTGCCCCAGCTGCCGCTCTCCTTTCCCCTGGGATAACAGGGCCTGGCACTAACAACTGCGCACAGCTGAACCCCAAGGCGCCTGTGCGACACGGGTGTCCGGGAGCAGCTCCCAGCGCCACGCCACGTGCCCGCAGCCTCCGTCCTTCCCCCAGACAGCTCCGAGGCTGCAGCCGGTCCTGCTGATGCAACCCCGCGAGGGCCGGGGTGAAGGAGAGTGCAGAGCTGTGTGTCAGAGGTAGGAGCTCCCCTTTGGCGATGATGGAAAGCACGGCGCGCTCAAATCAAAGGCAGGACGGGGGCTGCTTTGAATCGCTGTGTTCCAGAGCTATCTGAGGCAATCTCCCTCTTCCCTGCACGCAGCGAGGGAAAAGATCAGAGCGCAGCCCAGGTTTTCATGTGAACATGTCCAGGCTGGCACGCAGCTGGGGTAAGGACAAGGTGCTTCTGTAGGGCTGATTCGTGTCAGAGCTGGGGGCAGAACTAGGGAGGGAGTGGGAAGCCTGAATATCTGGTCTGCTGCTGGAAAATACAGGCCACTGGGTAAGATGGGGCAGGCTCGTTTGATCTAGCTTGATATGCTTGTGCCTAGAACTCTCTTTCCCAGTGTCTGCTGCTTATTCCTGTAAAAGGCAAAAAAAGAAGGTACAAAACATACAGGATTAAAACAAGTGAAAGCTCTCACCTTCCTGCAGGAGTAAATTTCTGAGCATTTCTTATTACTCGCTCAGCGTTGCTGATATGCCTGACTCTGTGCTACATGTAAAGATAATCCCTCCATGAAGAACTCAGACTGCAGTGATAAGAGAGGCCAGTTGGTGCATCTCTTTTCTCCCACCTCCTTCGGTGCAAGATTATTCCCTGTATCTTATCAAAAGGAAGCAGCCTTTCAAGAGCTGTACCTTGGTAAGTGTCCATACTCAATTTTGGCAAGCATTTATTGTGGCTGCGAGTGGTTGCTCTCCCCTCCTCCCCCCTTTGCAGTCAGCTCTTCTCCCGCCCGTGGCTGTGCTCGCTCAGCTGTGCTCATTGCATCACTTGTGCTGGAGGGGAGGCAGCAAGAGAGAACCGCCAGGGACAGCAGCGCTCCCTGATCCACGGCCATCTCCTCACAGTGCCCTGACCAGGACCTGCAGCCTAAGGTAGATCCATTACTCAGCATCCTCCATGGGGTGCCTGGTGCCTCGTGTGACAGTTAAGTGCCAGGAAATGGCACGGAAATGCTCGTGCTCTCGTGTACCTGCCTGTTCCTCACGCTAGAAGAGACGCCAGCGTTCCCTGAGAACTGCAGTGCCCGTGCAGAGGACAAAGAGCAGCTCCTTCTGGCTTTTTGCATGATTAGCTGCAGCTCTCCGCCTCGGTCTTCCTTGTGCCGATGGTTTGATTTGTACAGCAGTGCGCTGTGCATATTTTGCAAGTTACAGCTTGAAACTTCCTCCTCGCAGCAGGCTCTGTCATTTGAAGGAACCCCACCCTGCTCTCCCTTGAAGATGTGCAATCCCAGCCCGTGTCGGAGCATGCCTGGGGAGGCAGGTGCAGCCTGGCTGGATCCTCCACACTGCCTACAAATAAACACTACTTAAACAAATTGGACTAATAACATTCAGGACTCAAGTAACAAGCAGGGCAGTTTCTGCTCTGTAGTCTTTATTCCGTGTTTCTCCCATCCCCTCTCCCTCTGCTTTATAATCTAGAATTTGTGCCACTATCACAGCGCCGGGGCAATTAATTACAGCACAACTTCATGGCACTGGGTAACAATCACAGTAGATAGCATGTAGCACCTTTGTTGAAAGCAACAACACCAGATTAAAGTAGCTTTTTTAAAAAAAAACACATTTCCTTCCTGCCATTGCAAATAAGGAGTTACATGAAATTAAGTATTTATTTTCTAATATTTTAAGGGGGGAAAAATCTTTTGGCACACAGCCTGTAAATACACTTGTGTAGCTGTCAGGTCCTTCCTCCAGCCCCGAACAGATGACAAATGCTTAAAAGCAGTAAGAGTTCTTCAGCCTAGACCCAAACGACAGGAGCAGAGCCAGGCTGTTCCTCCAGCAAAGCAAGCCCTTTGTGCTCAGCTCGGTCTGGTGCTGTGGGAACTACGGTGTCATCTGCTCCACGGTTTCCTCCTCAGGTGAGCTCTTTGCAGGATCACCCAATTTTGGTGCTTTCCAGCACCATATTATTTGCTGCAAGCATTTAAGGATCAGTTGCCAGCAGCACACACGCAGTTACCCTCAGGGTCTCGTCCAGATGAGTTCTGCAGTTGGGTGGGACCCATCTCATGACCACACGGGCTTCTCCGTGATGTTCTTTTCGAGACTGTCAGGTCTGCAGGCTGAGCCACCAGCTTTCCTTCATGCTTAAGGATGGCTGGGCCTGGGTAGCTATTTCTGCTAAGCTTCTTAAGCCTTTCTGGCTGTTGTTCCCTAAGGAAGCCCGGCGATGTAGCCACCAGACTTCTCCTGATTTTTTGTTTGAGCAACGGTGGAGATCCTGTACAATTTGAGACAATTTGGTCTCAATTCAAGCTTTTACCCCTCATTCTCCACTCGAGACTTTCTCTGGCTGCCTGGTCCAGAAAGCCTCTTCGTGTTGCATGGAAACCTCCACCTGTGGCTCAAGTGGCACGTGGCAGAGATTCGCTCCGGCGAGCAATCCCTTCATGTGCACATGGTTGCGTGCCAGCCACGTATTACTAGAATTTCCCTGCTCTCAGGAGGACCTTCTGTAAGCTGATGCAGGACTAAAATATTCTTCTAAAGCTTGTTGGCAAGCTGCAAGTCTTCCTTGCTTTTTTGTAGCAGAATGCTCCAGTCTGTCACATGAATTCATTCCCTCCACCTCTGTTTCCTCCATCACTTCACTTGCAGAGGAGTGCCCGGAATGGCAATCAGTTCCAGCGCCGTAGCAGACCCTGCAGACGTCACTCCGAGGCTACGCTTCTCGCCTCTGAACACATGGCTGGTGATGTTCCCGGGCTGTGTGCTTGCTGTAAACGAGCACGCTCCCCGCCGTGCAGCTCGGCCCAGATGCAGTGACTGCGCCTCTGGAGCCAGGCTCAGCGTGGGCAGGAGAAGAGCCAAGGAGCTCGGCGCTCCGTGCCGCGTCGCCCCTCTCGCTGGGGAGCTGCTCTGCAGCTCCTCAGTGTTAACCCAGCAGCACTCGGCACCCAGAGATGCAGATGGATGTTGGAGGGTGATTTTCAGCTCCGTCGGCGTGGGGCTGAGCCTGCCCCAAGTACCCTGTACAGCCCAGCAGCACTCCCCAGCCCGCGGGTCAGCAAGCGCTGCAGGAATCTCTCCTGCTGAGGTGCGAGCTGCAGTTCCTGTTGCTTTTATTGACTCTGCAGGAGGAGTGCCTGCTCTGCTGCTGTGTTTTTTCAGCATCAGACAGACAGCATGTTTGTCTATCCTCCTCACAGCAGAAGAATCCATGGAGATGTATCTAACCATTGGCTTTGCCGCTATCTCTGTAGCTGCTCCAGTTTTCTCTCAGTCCGTTTGCCTGTCAACGTGCTTCATGCTTCACAGGCTTCTGGTTTACTTTCCCCAAGGATTATTCTGTCTCAGCATCCCAAATCCATTCCGACAGCAGTTTGTCCTCCTTTGAGCACCAGGCTAGAGGGGCAGAAGCCAGAGGGGCCTGTTTGCTCCAGCAGGACAAACCGTACAAGCTCACCTATTTCATTTGCTGCCACTGCTAAGTCCTTCCTGTAATTCCCCTGCCTCCTTCCCTGCTGGGACCGATAATCTCACCTGGCTGCCTTGCTCCACATCTCCTTAAAGAGGTCCTTAAAGAGGCAGGTCACGAGTACCACTTTGTTTACAAATACCTCAAGGCAGACTGGTATATGGTGTAAGCACAGGATCTCCTACCAAAGCACCTTTTTCCTGTTTGGGAATTCGTGAGGGTAAACGAGGTATGTGCGAAGAGCGAACTGCAAGGCCCCGAGTCCTCTCTAAATCTCACTGTTTATTTGGAAGCGCGATAGATGTTGGGATCAGAGTGGAGTACACGTTACCTGTGTACGTGTTACAGAGGAGCCACTGTCATTTTTCACCTTCATAGTTTGAAATATACATCACCGACAGACGTCCTTATATCCTTGGCCTGCGTGGTGCTCCAGTGCCTCTTAGGAATTCTTGAGCGTACCAAGGCGGTGTGACTGGCCCTGGTATTTATTTCCTTAATAAAAGTGAAATTGCTGACTGTGGGAAGGGGGTGGCTTCTGGCAGGAAAGAGCAAGAAATAGAAAGGTGCCTCGGTGGGGACACGCGTCAAGGTGTTCCAGAGTCAGCCTGAAACAGAGGCTGGGGGAAGAACAAGTGCCAGAGGCAAAGACAAGAAAGGAAAACTCAGCGAGCTCTGTCCTTCAGCAGGCAGGTTTCTGTTTTTAAATGCCAGGGAGATACTCAGAAACTGTTGTGACGGGGGGCATTTATAAACCTGGACAGATAAATAAGAGTCAGATGGTCGCAGCAGGACTTTACAGAGCAGCAAAGCTCCGCGAGTGCCGTCCGTGAGATAGCTGGCAGCAGGTCGTGTGCTGAAGAGTCCCTCATAACCAGTCCATCCGTGAGTAAGAAATAATGAGAGCTCCTGAAGTGAGAGGCAGCAGATAATCAAAGGCAACGCTGTCACTAGGTGACGGCCCTTAAATGTTGAGCTTGCAAATATCTCAATGGTGGTAATTGTTATTTCCTCATCAGCTGAAGATGTGCAACAGAGCTTTTAGAAGACAAAGACGCGGTCTTCTCCCAGATGCTTGCAATTTAAATATTAAGGGAGAAAGAACAAAAAGGGATGTTGAAAAGTTGGAAAGCACTGTTTGAGCAGGAAAAAAAAATCAAAATAGCAGGACTTGGCACGCTGGGTGGTGATAGGTGAAGGAGCCAGGTGAAATTTAGGGCACAAGCACTTGCTCACATTTTGCGTAGCTGAAATTAAATATACCAAAATATTTGGGGGAAGACCTGGCTGTCACTGGGTAACTTACTGGAAGCTCACCTCTGTAAAAAATTTGGATCAGAAAACAACCTCAGGATGTGTAATGAGTGGAAGCTCCTTGTAGAGCCATGGTACGGAGCTGTGTAACGCCGTGAGAGCAACCAAAGGTCTGCCCTCCTCTGGAAGAGCATGGCTGACCCCATCTTAAAAATGGTGATGAACCATTTCTGGGTGACCCCATCTTAAAAACGGTAACAAAGCGTTTCAAGAGGTTTGGAGACAAGCCCGTGAGAACAGTTGGAGACATGCAAAACGTCTCTGCGCCCCAGCAGCAGTGCAGTGACTGTTTATTTATTCCACAGCTAAAGCGCCTCAGTGTGCACAAGGCTTCGCAGACAAATCGGACAGGTCTGTGCCTGAGGAGCCTGCCTTCCCAGCAAGACAGGGCACAGCCAAGGGAGGCCGAGCGAAGGCAGTGCGCCAGTGCCCGTGCAGAGCAGCAGAGGCAGCGATGGGTAGGTCAGGGTCAGGGGTGGCACCGGAGCCCTCCCAGGGTGTGCACTCACCTTCCAGGAAGCCAGGCCCCCTCCGGTGCTGGCGTGCCGAGGGAGAGCTTCTGGTTTCATTCTCTCTGAGGTGTGACGTGTCTACTTACGGCTAGGCTCCTGCGGGAAATATCCTGCAGACTCCACAGGCTGGGTTTCCACCGGCTTCTTTTCCGACGCGTGCAGCTGGCTTTACGAGCAAACTGCGTGTTTGGATGCACGGCAAAGCAGCTGGGGTGCACACACAGCAGCAACAAAAACCTCAGCGAGGGTCTGAATGCAAAAGCAAATTCGGGGGGCATCCGTGCTGTGCTGCTTCAACACGCATACGCTCAACGTGTAGTTGTGCAAATGGATTTTAGGATGAACTCTAACCATAAAAAAGGTGGAATCGCACATTTTGTTGTAAAATTCAGGACTGGTTACCAAACGTGGCACAAACCCGGTGTCATTTGGTATAATTAGCTCGTCATCAGCAGACCTAGGGATGTTCATCAACTGGGCTCGTCATTTGGGGCCGTGGAAAACTTGGTAAATCCTATTCCAGTTGCTGATAATTTCAGAACAGAAGAAAATAATATTAATAGAATATGTTTTTGTTGCATATTACTTGCTCGGTTCTCGCATTATGTATGCAAATCGGGTAATTTTGTACCTAATTGCCTGATTTGCATGCATAAATGTAGGTTGCACATGTGCAAATGATTTTATTCAAATTTAGTATATGCCTAATGTGTAGAGCGGCTGAAAACTCGACTCTGTGTATGGTTTGAATCACTCCTCATTTTCACTCAAGGAAAAAGCAAAATTTATCGCTGGTTTTGGAGGTCAGATGAAATGCAGATGAGCTTCTGTGGGTGGTTTCGCAGGGGCAGGAACCCTGGGGCTGTGCACTTGTCCCGAGAAATTAGCAGTGGTGTGAATGCCCAGGGAGATCCGTCCCTGAGAGGGATCCTGGTGCTTTAAAAGCCAGCAGAAAATCGCAGGAAAATGTGACACTCGCCAAGTGGAAAAAGGCAGAATCACTCGGAGAGAAATGGAGGTTTCGAAGTCGAAGGTGGCTCAGCAGACAATGAAACCTAAGACGAGGAGTGTAAAAATACCTCCCTAAAATCCGAGCGCATTAAAAATTCCTTCAGATGATTTCCTGGCTAGGGAAGGAAGGGGACTGACAGGTCTTGTGAATGAAGCTATCTAACCTCAGCAGAAGGAGACGGTGGGCAAGGGATGTGAAAGCCCCGTTTGTTCTGCCGTCTCATGTGCTTCACCTCCAGGGGAGGAAGACCTGGGGGATGACTGGAGAAGGAGCAGCTCGGGCTGCTTGCTGCTGGGTCCCTGGGAGTTCCTGGCGCGGGGATGAGCGGCGATGCGCTGTCACCGGCGGTTTTGTAACCGTGTGGAAGGGCAGGAAGCGTCCGGGGGGAAGTGAGCTGAAATCTCCCAACAGCATTTTTCTCTGCGGTGTCAGCTGCAGCCTAATAAACAACGCGAGGCTGTTTTCTCCCTATTACTCAGAACTCCTCTGCAAGCTTTATTTGCATACGCACGGGTGACAAATCCCACTAAAATAAGCAGGGAGCAAAATTAGCAGCGATTTGGAGGCAGATCTGGACACCCAGTACCAAATTCTCCTTTAGGCATGAAGCACAAGGGGGTCACATAGGTGCGATGGACGCCCCTGCTGCCCTCCCTCTGTGCTGGCAAGACCTGTGCAGTAAGTGCACTGGGTGGAAGGCAGGATTTGGCACAAAATCCCTTTGTGTCCACCCCAGGCCGGGTCTGTCACAGCTCTGCGGACACGGCTACGGTGTCAGATCACCTCTGAGCAGCGTAGCCTCGCTAGTAAGGAGCCCTAGCACGGATGTGTTTGGAATGGCAAACCTGTGCTTGTCTTGGAACAGGTTCTTTCCCTTCAGCCAGGGAGGCAAGCTGCAGGGAATGGTACTTTCCATAGGAGGACAGAGCTGCAGCTGGAGGAGAGGAGGGGAGGGGAGGGGGCTGTGTGGCACCGCTGCCGCGCGTGGATGGAGCCCCTGCTCCGCGTGGGGAGCGTGGCACAGCCTCAGCTCCTTCTCTCCACACCCCGGAGCCCGCCCTGCTACTGCAAAAGCTTCACTGTGCGAGCCCTGCCTGCATCTGCAGCGCTTCACCAGGTTACCTGCCCTAGAGCACTGCTCCCTGATGCAGATTTGACTTTGAGCTGCCTTTTTTTTTTTTTTTTTCTCTCCCAGGAGAACAAAACAGTTTTGATGTAAATGAGACTCAAGCTCACCTTCTTTTTCCTACTGTTCTATCACCGAGAGAGATAATACGACTTGACTAACACCGCGTCTTGCCTCTTTGTTTGTGTGCTACCCTCATCAGAGCAGCACACGCAGAGCTCTGTACAAAATAAATAAACCAAAACCCTGGGCTCTATTCCCAACTCGCTATCTGAGTGTTTAGCTAAAGCACAACTTCTGCTCTATTGGAGGGATGCTCTGTTATTTGACTCAATACTGTTATTTCTTCTTATTTTTATTTCATCATCGAGTAAAAAGACACTTCCCATTTTCCAATTTTTCAGTAGGAGTGAAAAACACTGCCTGATGGTTGTGGAGATTGAAGGTTTCTTGTTTTTCTCAGAATGTGTATAGCTTGGGTAGTATTAACTTCCTACTCTCTGCAGCTTCCCGTTCCTCCCCAGTTCAGTGCTCGGGATTGATTCCACTCCTGATCTCTTCGCCCAGCCTTTTACCCAGGGTGTTTTCTGCAATTTGGGCAATTACTGCCTGCTGCAATGGAGGCTGGTGTGGTGGGCGGCACTTCTGGGAAAATGAACTGAAACTACAAGCCCATCTCGCAGCGCAGAGCATGCAGAACAGGCAGCGTGCTTCAGCGGCCGTCGGCCCAGAGAATTCAGATCTGGGGCCGGGGAGAGAGCCTGCCTAACACATACGTGGTGAGCAGCACAATCACTCATCCCAAAGCAAAAACCCCATGAAGGGGAGGACGCCGTAACCACACCATGGCCAAGCTGGCACCAGCATCCCAGCCTCTTGGCATTGTCGCTGCGGAGGTCACTGCAGTTCCTTGCCTCAGACCTTACATTGTTCCACCCTGCATTTGTGCAGAGGGCACAGCTTGCTCCTGGTCGCCTTTTTTTCCTCTTTTTGTAATCCCTGGTTGACGACTGGAGGGTCTGACATTTCTGCGCGACCGATAAGAGAAAGGATTGCCAAAGAGCGAATTCTTTCTGGAGCACATCCCTCCCCTTGGGTTAAATATAGGTTGCAGCATCCCCGTGTAATGAAAAGATCAGAAAGCATTTACGCGCTGGTGTAGTTTATGCCTTGTAATAATTGAGTAAAAATTCACCATTGTGAAAATCATACCTGCAAAGACACGCTTAGTCACTCTCTGGCTAATGAGTCTGTATTTTCAGTCAGCCTCTCCCTTACTGTATTCGGTCCGTGCACTGAAATACTTCCCATATAAACCAAATCCTTCAGCCTTTGTGTTTTATTGCCTTGTGATTTGCTGTTGGCCGCAGCACCCTGGTTTATTATCTTACCATGTGCACTGCGGTACTCGCAGTGGTGTCGTGCTGCAGGATTGCACAGCGTGCCGGACCGGGGATGTCCAATCCTTTTGATTATAAAAAATGAAAGCTAATCTGGAGAGGTTTTACCACTGTGTAAAACTAGATCAGTATTGTATTGCTGTCACCACAGACGCACAATTTAGAACACATTTACAGTTGCCATAAACTCTTTGCTTTGTAACCTGAAATCATCCGTAATGCCGGGCTGAAAATCGGTAGGTTCAGCAAGGGGCTGAAAGCCGAGCCGCCCGACAAACCCTGCGAAACATTCAGCCCTTCTAATTGCAAGGCAATCTCCATATCTTTTCTCCATACGCACATGTATGCACATGCATGCCAATCCTGCATATACATTGGCGAGCTCACACGTTCGCAAGCTCGCACACACATTCGCAGGCTCTCGCACCCGGGGAACGTGCTCTGCAATAGAGATGGGACGCGGGGTATTTTTGAAGGCAGAACAAGATGACTGTAAATCGACACTTCCACCCACTAATGAAAAAAAGCCAAGAAAACCTCAGCAGAGAATGAGTTTTATAATTAATGCTGAACAATTTTCATTGACAAAGCAAAAAGAAGCAAGTGGATGGCTGATTTAAATGTTGAATGATTAATGCACGGCGAGGCGGCTGAGGAAAAAGACAAATTCAGGAGCAGCTATGGAAATTTATGTATGAGGGAGTCAGCACCATATTCTGATCTCAGTTACACAGTTGTAAATCTGTTATCTTAATGGAAGTATTCAGCTTTGCCATTTGCATACCATAAGTGAAAATAGAATTTAACCCAGAATGTGTTTGCAGCCGTGTGTTTGCGGCACTGAAAGGGAAGAGCTGTGTATGTTTGCGTGCGATAAACTGCAAATGCAGGAGACTTTTTGTATCTCGCAGGGAGAAACGGAGAGCCAGAATGCATGTGTGAGTGTGTACGTGCGTGCCAGCTGTGGGGCTGTCTGACAGGGAGTGGGAGGGTGAGAACGTGTTTGTTCCTAGACTCCCTGGTCGAGTGAAAATGGCTCCTGGAAATGCCGCTTCAGATTAGAGAGTGACGGCTGGAGAGGTGGAGATTTCATTACCTTCCTCTTTGTGCGATGCTTTGGACTTGGTAATGTAAAAGCAGAGCTATAAATAATCCAGTCACAGCTGTGGTGTCCTCGAGATTTATAGTGCCCGCTAATGCCAGAATCTTTGGGGTGTTTCACTACGTGTGGCAAAATGAGGAATAATCGCCCCCCGAACAGCACGGACCCCACCTGGCATTTCTCACGTGCCAGGCGAGGAGAAATTCTCCATCCCCCCAGGCAGCCGTGCGTGTTCCTATGTTTGTGTGCGGTGCCCATCGCCACGCACCCATCGTGCTGCCTCTCCCCTTTGCCTCGAGGGCTGAGGCTGAGCCCCACCGCCCTCCGTGCCCGTGAGGAGGGTGCGGAGGTCACAAGCAGCAGGCTGCCGTGCGCAGGCTTTTGAGAAGCAGGCACGGTATTTTTAGCTGCTCCAGATTCTCTCATGGCTGGGAGATGATGCTGAGGAGTTTATTGCCGTAAGGATGTGCCTGGAATACCAGGCAGCCTCAGAAATGCACTGTGCCGCAGAGCCCTGACTCAGTGCCGCGCCGTGACTTTCCTGTGTTGCTTCCACGTTCGAAAGGGAGAAAAAATGGTTCCTTGTGCTCCCGGCGCTGGAGGGATGCTGCTGTGATTGACTGAGGAGCCCCGTTGTGGGGAAGGACAGCGGCTGGAGCTCTGGCCAAACAGAGGCCTGACCAGTGAAGCTGCCCTCGGATTTCTTCTCAAATATTGCTCTACATTTCTGGCCAAACAGCAGGGCTAAACACGTGCTGCTTCCTTAGTGTGTTTCCCAAGCACGCCCGCAGTGCCCCTCCAAGGAGCATTCCCGCAGCGATGCACACCCAGCAAAACCTGCAGGGCCGTGCCACGGGGTGGTTCTCCGAGTGGCCTTTCGGGGCAGGTGAGGGGCGAGTGCCCACTGAGCGTGGCCAGGAGGAGGTGGGCAGCCAGCACCCGAAGCAAGAGGGATGGGAGCTGCCTCGGGGCACTGCCTGCAGCGAATCCTGCAGGAAATGAAGTGGAATTTGGGGTTCTCCTGCCCATGGTGCAGGTGCACCCGCAGGCTGGTTTCTACCCAAAACCCCACTTGAGTTGTGCGAACCAGTATAACTGCAAAGTCAGTTCCTCTGTGTAGAAGTTGTGGATGCTTTCCTGACCATTTAAATCCCACAGAAGGCAGCTTGCCCCTTCCGAGGCAAGTGAAACAACAGCAGTGCTGGCTGAGGAGAGGAGATCCGTATCCTAAGATTATTTGGGGACGAGCGCGAGGCAGACCGCAGGGACCCGGTAGGACACAGACAGGCTGCTGGAGAGGCACTGAAGTCTCCGTGTGTCCTCCCGGCCTTTGGCTGTATCAGACTCCTCAAGGAATGGATTTTCCTCCATCACTGCCTAGGGGAGGCTGTAATAAAGAGGCTGAACCCCGGCAGCTCCTGCCCGAGTCCGAGGGCGCAGCGAGGCTCCCTGCTGCCCCCTTGTTGCTGCAAGTGACAGTGGAAGCACCGCGGGCTCCTGCTTCCTCCCTGGGCTGTGAGCTTGACTGATGTCCTCGCATTTGGGGGAAAGTCGTAGACCTCGCACAGGAATGTCTGCCTCATTGCTGTGGTATCCGGAATAATAAATAGAGCAATTACAGCTGCAATGCCGAGCATTTGCCTGGGCTGCTGCGTCCTGGGAAGCGCGCATGTGAACCGGGGGCAAGTTCTGGGGAGGGAGGTTTGCAGGCAGAGGCAGGAGCTGCTTTCGACTTTTAATTCTTGCACAATACAGATGAGCTTTCAGACGTATGTACACGCTCGCCCTGCACAAGCTCACTTTCCTTGCATGCTTAGGTCACCGCAGCTCCAAAAACACCCTGCTCTTAGCAATGCTCGAGAAGAAGGCTGCAACAGCAGCAGTATTTCCTTTCCAAAGTGGCCCTGCGTAACACACACAGCACGGAGCAGCCCCGTGTGGGTACAGGATATGCCACATTTCAGTTTTGTGTTACTCATTCTAAGCTTTCCTTGGGTCAGCAGCGCTCAGAAAGCCGCTGCCATCCATGTCGCGGGGAGGAAACCCATTTGGAGTTATGCGAGTGGATCGCAGCTCAGTTCCTGCTTGGTCTGTTGGTTGGTTTCTCTTCTGAAAAAAATAATCAAATCAGATTTTAAATTCCTCCTCGTTTGCAAAGGCCGGCAGCTATGAATGGGATACGGAGAATGAACTCTCCTCTGTCCAGCCATGAATGGTAGCCAGGTCAGGACTGAGCCGCATTGGCAGGAGGCAGCGATGTGGGAAGCGTGCCCTGCCATTATCTATTCTGGAGACGAGCAGCAGATTTAATTCTCTGAGGATCTCAAGCCTATAATAACATCTCAATGGGAATACAAAGTCCTGACCCAGAAGGCAGTGGCGTGTTCTCCTCGCCCTCCCTAGTCGTGACTGCGAGCGCGGCTGCGCACCGAGGGAGCCGGGCGGCGCCCCGCTGGCGGAGGACACCCACCCGTGTCCTGCTCAGCCCCCGGGCAGCACGGCACACACTGGAAACCAGAAGGAAAAGGCTGAGCGCCTCGTGTAATCTGCAGGAAGAAATACACATTTGCATGTCTGCGTTAAGCAAGAAGCCCTTGCTGCTGGAACAGCGCTGTGCGTGCTTTCTCCCTCTTCCTGCTGCTCCCTGGGCCCACGGCCACAGGCGAGCACAGAAAACCCGCAATTCTCCCTGAGCTGGCATCGCCGGGTGACCTCATGCACCTTCTTGTCACCTCAGCAGCTCCAGCTTCGGTGTTCCTCCTTAGATTCATTACGAAAATATGTAACATGGGAAGAAAGGAAGGCGCCCCGTGGCCCGCGAGGCCTCTCCTGCTGCTCCCCACAGCCACGTTGGTGTCCTCCCGACGTGGTGAGGACACCGAGGGTGTGAGGGTGAGCTCAGGGCACTCCTGCCTCTTGGAAACACGAGGAAAGGCTCACAAGGTGACAAAACCCACCCGTGGTGGCCTTCCGCATCTGAGGATGTTTAGAAGGATCTTGGCGAGGTGATTCACTTACAGTAATAATCTTGATTTCTCACAAGCCAGGGCTTTTAGAGGACTGTGGGATGCTTTCTGTCTCATTTTTGGTTTTGTTCTGCTTTGTTTTTTTAATTCTACAAATCTCCTTTTAACCACACATGCACAAGGTCGTCACTGGAAAAGCTGCGGGGGTCCCCTGCACCTTTTAGCACCGATGCTGCATGTGGCTATTTTTTGTGTATTTATAAAAGAAACCAAAATCGAAGCTTTCATCCAAAGGGTGCTTTCCTCACAGCATCGAGGCAGGGCACTGCTCAAGCCCCCCAACACAAAACACCAGCCACACGCTGCCTCCTCCACGCCAGCTCCCGACCTTGCCGCTGAGCGCCTGAGCCGAGCCGAGTGCCCCGGCCTCCATCTCGCTGCCTGCGGGATGCAGCCTCACCCCCGGCCCTCCGTCCAGCCCTGCAGCAGCCAGCCCCCTGCCTGCAGCCCCCCCAGGGACGCTGACATCTCATCTTTTACACCCTCTTCTCCCGGAAAAGCCAGGAGGGGGATTTCAACAGCACCGGGGGGCCTGGAGCCGGGGAGCTGCGGCGGCTGCCTGAGGAATGCTCCGGTGGGGAAGTGGGGTTTCTCTTGGCCCTATTGCCAGGCCAAGGTGGGCAGCACCATCTCGCTGTGCCTGTGCAAAGCCGAGCGCCCTGGTACCGTGCATCCTCTGGCTTTTCTTCCCTGACTCTCCCGCAAAGGGAAAAAGGCAGCGAGAGCCGCAGCGGGGGCTGCTTGGGGCCGCTGGGGCTCAGCCCCTGCACAAAATGGGGCTGGGAGGGATGGTGGAGGAGGGGCTGCGGAGCGTGCTGCTGACCTGCTGAATTATGACTTTAATGCAGTCGCTTTAATAACTTGCTGGAGCTCCAACCACCAGATGCAATTTATGGCGAAGCAGGCGCCCAAGCATTTTTCTTTCTATGAAGACTAAGCAGATCTCTGATTACCGCCCCCTCCCCCCAGCCCATTACCTTCCCCCGCTTGCTCTGCTAATGGAAAAATGTTATGTGTCTGTGTGCTTTTTCCCCAAGCCCTGTTTTCAGGAAATGGTGGAGAATGAGAAACTAACACACGCGCGCGCACGCGTTTGAAGGAAAGATGGCTTTTATTCTCCCTCCTTCAACCACACAAAATTCCTCCCGCTAGCACAATAGCTGCTTCTCTTCCTAAAACCGTACAACCTCAGCCAGAAGCAAGGCAAAATCCATGATTTATTTGCAGGGAAAAAGAAAGGCATTCCCTCCCCCCCCTTCCATCTGACCAAAATCATCTGAAGTCTGACTGTTTTCCCTGCACAATGCAGAGCCCGCTGCCGCTCGGAAGTCTCCCTCCTGCAACAAAGGCTCGAACACAACCTCGGAGCAAACCGACAAAAAAGCCGAACCTGGGACTGATGGATGGACGAGCTGAATTGAAGTTTTAATTTTTTATTTGATGCTTGTATACAACAGCGATGGCTGCATTAAAAAAGCAATCCATAGATAGGCAGACTGATACCCCGCCAGTGCTCCTATTTTAAAGACCCATTCATTTTGCGTCTGAAGGATGAATTCTGCCTCCCACTCTCCTCCTCTCGCTCCTTTTCTGCGATTTGTGTGATCGTTTGCTACATATATTATGAATTACTGTTTATCTTAGTCCGGGGCTTCAAAGCGATTTCCCAAATAAATTTCACCGGATCAATAAACGCAGATTCTGTTTTCTTTTCTAAATCGAGGGAAGGGGAAATAATAAGAAAAAGTAAATGTTTTCTTTTTAGCCAGATGGAACAAAAATCTGAGTTAAACAGCTGTGCCATTTCTGAGTTCTGGTGGTTCGCACAGAAGCCCTGTGATTCAACTGTTTTGTATCTTATTTTTGCTTTCCCTTTCCAAAAAAGTGCACATTTGGAGCCCTGAAAAATGGCGTGCGCTGCTCTGAAGCCATTGAAAGGGTGCCCATACAAGGCGTCACAGATTCCTCCTTTGTGACTGTTAAATATTTATCAGCAAGGCAAATTCCTCCTGGGTTACAGCAAGTACAGTTTGCAGTGACCTGCCTTTGTACTTTCAAAACTAAGCAGCAGACTCCTGCAAAATGTTCAGCGTCGCGTTCAGCTGGTGCTCCCCTCCCGAGCTGTGAGATAGCTAGATTAATAGGGAGCAACACTGCGGATTTCTCAGTGAAGTAGCAGCATATGGGAGCATTCAGGATGCAGAAAGACGGATGTAGTTGGACATTTCCATGTGAATTCGGCCCTACGTGTTTGTCTTGCTCTGTTTACAGCCAACTGTCCTCAGCCCGTAGCAGGATCACGTTTCTGGCCTCAGGACAGCGAGATGCACCTGCATGCAGGCACTCAGCCGGGCAGGTAGTTCTTTTAGGTGTGATAAATTGTCTTTGAGCAACTGGATTTATCTCTGCTGACTACAGAGGGAGCCGGGGCCAGATTCCTGACTTTCAGAGGGTTAGAGTTAGGTGAAATGAATCCTCGCTCAAGCATTCAACCACAGCTCCTTGGCTTGTGCCGTTAGCTTCCTGAATTCCCAGATGATCTCCCCACACCGTTTAGCCGGGCCTGGAACTGCTTATTTGCCTTATTTTCCTTATTTTCTCAGCAGCGACGGGGTGAGCCGCCGCGAGTGCAGCGCAGCCCTGGGCAGCTCAGCATTGCGCGGGGCCACGCGGATGCGCTGCCTGGGTTTGCACCCGACGCCGTGAACTAAAGCACCCTGCTCTAGTCACGACCACTAAAAAAATATGGTTTGAGTGTTTCAGGACAAAAAACCATACGGACAGGCCACGGGGAGAGAGGCTGCAGGCCCCGGGTGGCTGCAGGCCCTGGGCAACGTGGCCACAGGCTGGGGACCTGGTGTGGAATGGGGACAGCGGGGGGACACAGGTATGCTTCGCCCTAGGATGGCTCAATCCGAAGGCTCCTCTGATCCCGCAGTGTTTTTCTGTTTTGAGCCGGTCCTTTGATTAAAAACGCCTTGCTTCCAGCTCGCCTTGCCTTTTAAATGGCTCTGCAAAGCCCTCTCGCGGTTCCCAGCTCACATCAGAAGCGGGAGCTGGAAGTGTTTCACTGCAGAATAAACATATGGGCTGTAAATCCTGTGATTCAGAAGATTCGCCTGCAATATTCCTCTCTGCTGTTGCCATAGGTAACCGGGCTCTGCAAAACACCATTTACCCTGGAATGCAGGGAGACATGGAGCTCAGCAAGGGCACTCTGCTTAACCCTTTCCTACCAAAAAAACCCATCTGCTGATTCCAAACCGCGCTGTTCCTCGCTCTCAGGCTCCTAGATTTGCACACAAATAAACCCCCGGCCATATAAATGAAGGCAGGCTGCCCAAAGCTTCTCATGAGCCCCAGGCACACGCACACGCACCCTGTGAGAGCGGTGGGTTTCCCCTCGTACCCCCAGAGCTGGGACATGGCACACACGGCAGGGTGCTGCTGTAGCGGCTGCTGACTCAGTGGGGCTGTGGGCTCCCTGCCCTCTGCCCTGAGCTCCAGGGAATGGGTTAAAATCCTCCGCTGGAAGCGGATAAAGGAAGGAACAGAGTCCGGCTGGCCTGCTCGGGACTCCAAAACCAAGGTTCGTGGAGCAGTATTTGGCAAATTACTTGTTGTTAGTAAGACAGGAGCTTACAGAGGAAGGCTTTTGATTTCCCAGCCACCACAGAGCCTTTTTTAATTCCGTAGCTGACAGGGGATGCTTAAGGTTTACAGGGATTTGCCACATAATGGAGACCCATCAAGCCATACACTGAATGTAAGCTTGATGCTGCTGCTTCCTGTGCCCCTGTTTTGCAGCCAAGGATCTCTTAACACCTCCTAATGGCACCAGCACCTGAGGCAACCCACCATCAGTATTACCTCCATGGGCTGCCCTCCATGCAGGAGCTGTGCTTCAGCCAGAGGCCGTGCAGGCTGGTGCTTTGTGCTCCAAGCAGCCTTTCTCTGCTCCCAGCTTGAGTTCTTCCTATGTTATGGACCCAGGCACCCTCAGAGAAGATGCCTGGACGTACCTGTGTTATTTAATGGAACCACAGCCGTGCTCAGTGCACATGTATCACCCGTGTGGAAATACCCCTGCAAGCACCTGACCCGTACAGCTGTGTCACCAGAGCGGGTGGTGCACAGCGCCCCGGATTCAGCCATTAGCTACAGCCGTATAAATGCCACTCTCCGACAAATTAAACAGACGGGACCAGAGTTCAGGATGAGCTCAATTTGCATTTGCTGCAGCTTAGGAAAACAGCAGGAATTGGCTCCCAATTTGCTTTTGTGTTCCTCCGATTCTCACCTGAGGGCTGAGGCAGACCCCGGCGGAACTGAAGGAGCCCAGGGGCTGTACCGCACCTGAGCAGCGTCTGGTGCTGCTGTCCTCTTTTCAGGATTTCTTATAAAGGGAAATCTTTCTTATAAATCTTATATTTCTTCCTTCTTCTTTAGGATTTCTTGTAAAAATCCCAAAGATGCTGTATTTCAAATCACCGTTGTCTTCCTCTTCACACTCCCCTCTGTAATTCAATGCACACACACATACACACCACCAAATTATCAATTCCTTTATAACATATAGGATTGCCTTGGGGTCCCCTACAGAGAGAGGAAATGCCGAGTTCCTGCCCCAAAGGGTTAACCGCCGAGCTAGTTACTGTTACAGCAAAGGTCAGATGGGAATGCAGGAAAGTCAGGAAATGTGGATAAGGCTGAAATTACATTCATAAAAGGTCTTGCAGTGGTTGGGAATCGCAGCCCATGCATGGACAAGCCTGCATTGAGGCTGCTGTAATCCCCGAGTGAAACAGGGGGGAGTGAAGGAGAGGTCAGTGCTCTTTGTGGGATTCTCTGGCATTACTGGGGCAAGGCGAGTTAGTCCCTCTCTGTTATTTGAACAGTGAACAAGTATTTTTTTAGGACCTTTTATAAGATGCCAGAGTAAAAAGGAATAGGCAAGAGAAAATGACCCCAGACCATTAGGGGATTGCTGACTGTGGAAAAGTGCAAATACAGCTTCAAATTGTTTTCCTGCAGAACCCTTTTTTTTTTTTTTTTGTGGCTTGTTTCCATGCCACCACGGAGAAGAATGGCGAAGGAGAGGGCTGATGTACACGCCAGAGAGGCTTTTAAAGATTCCCAAGAGCTGCTGAATGGGTGCTGCCCGCTCCAGCCCTCCCGGTCGCTGTTCCCCCTCTCTGCCTTGTGCAGAGAAACCATCACCGAGCCCCAAAGCCACGGAGCGATGCGTGGAAGCACAGCGACATTTACACCTGCCCTGACCTTTCCAGGTTTGTAGGGGATGGCAGGTGAAGGCTGCCTGGTGCTCTGCCCCCCGCTCCCCTGGCAGCAGCCGGAGGCGGGCGCGCTGGGCAGGCAGGGCTTGGAGCCCTCCTTCCCTCAAGGCTCCCCAGCTGCCTTGAGACAAGGCTGTTTAAATGTCAGGCTTTAGGCAGTGCCTACATTTACTCCGGTTTGAGCGTCTGTAGCAGGAGGTCCGTGTCCTTGCACACTCCCAGCTGTGGATTTGCATGAGAAATGCCAAGGCTTTCTTCGGGGCTTGTGTTTTTCCACGGCGGAGGTGGCACGCTCCCCCCATGGTTAACCTTGTCCCGCCAGAGCCGCTGCGATTTATTCCTTTTGGAAAGGAAATATGGGAGCCCGGGCAGGCCCCAAGCGATTTGCTTTGGAGGCTGCGTTGGCCGGGGCTGCGGGAGGGGTGACAAAGGGGACATTGTGGGGACGGGCTCACCCGCAGCCGAGGCAGGGAGGGGTTACCGCTCGCAGCTTTCCGCCCCAGCTCCGGGGCCAGACCCGGCGAAACGGAGCCGTGCTCTCAGCCTCACGCTGCCTCCATCCCCAGCGCTCCCATCGGCCACGGCAAGGCCAGCCCTGCTCCCATTTCCTGACCCTTTCGGCTTAAAACACGTGGAGTTAAATCAAATAGACGCTCGGCACCACAAATAGACCGACGGGAACCCGGCTGCAGCTTTTGCCACCCGGCACACGGGCCCTGTGTCAGCGCTGTGACCGAGGGACGCGTGGGCAGAGCCAAAAGCCTTTGTGCACCGCCGGCCGGCCGGCAGCGGGGCCCGAGCAGCGAGGCTGGGGGAAGGGGAGCTGGAACACAGCGTGCACATGAGGCCGAGGGGGTGATTTCAGCCTTTTAGCTGCACACAAAACTTGCTGAGGTTTCAGCGCCGTGGGAGAAGTTCCCACAGCGGGGCTGGGGACGGTGCCGGGAGGATGGGCTGGTAGCAGGCACCCTCGGAGGAGGATTTGGCTGCTGCCCTTATTCATGGTGCTGGCAGGGGGCCCGCAGCACGCACATGTGTGTGTCCTGGAGGGTTTTTTTCACCCCTGTGTGCACTGCCTGAGACTGTCCACCCACACGGATCTGTCTCCATATTTATCTGTCAGCCCGGGCCCGCATTGCTCAGTCTTTTTCCCTTTTAAGTGCACGGGTTGCATTTCTTTCTGTGCCCAGATGGATTTTCCTTTACTATACACCGAGGGGAAAGGCAAAGTGAGGGTAGCAGACATTGCATTTATGTCTTGCTCGAAAAGGGGCTCCACAATTTAGAACTATAAATGAAGAAGAAAATGAGAATACTTCTCCTTCTTCCTCCCTTTTGTCTGCAGTCTTCCCCTGTCTTCTCTCCCAGCCTTTTCCCTGCCTCTTCCCCCATCAGACTGTAAATTCTTGCTCAAATAAAAATGTTTCAAACATGATCTCTTCTGCCCGTACGTGGATTCAGGCTCCTTTTCACAGACTGCTTCCTGGGCCCTCTTCTCATCCCTTTCTTATTTCTCTTAGCTCACAGCGGACCTCGACACTGCAGATGTTGAGCTGTGGGCTGTTTGGTTCCGTGTCTCCCCCCTTCATTGGGCCCCTGCCTGTAGTGCTCAAAATCTTGGAGAGCACAACACAGGGAAGCAGAACAAAAAGAAGCCCCCCGAAATCTGTAGTTCCCCAGCAGCTCCCAAGGGTCTCGGAGGAGGGTTCAGCCAGGAAAATCCTAATCGGGCGCCTGGAGAGGTGAGGCCAAATGGTTAATGTAGGATAAAAACTGCAAACCTCTTAATTCTCTTAGTGTTTGGCTTAACCTTGCCTTGACTCTGAAGAGATGGCGGTAAGTAAGGATGAGCTTGTATTAGAAACAGGATTCGCTCTGCCCAGCCCTCGCTGTGCCAGTTCCAGCATCGGCGGTACGGACCTCTGCTGCCAAGCTGCTGCTTTGGAGCCCCCTCACTTCCCAATTCATATAATCAAGGCCCAGACCCCGGCATCCTTCCCCAAATTTTCTTTTCCTTTTCCATTTTATTCTCATCTGTGTGCTGAGATGACTCTGCCTGCTCCGCGACGCAGCCGCTCAGCCCCTGTGAGGCAGGGGACACCGAAAAGCAGCGGGGAGAAGCGGAGCCAGCCCGCGGCGAGGCCCCCGTGTGTGTCACCCTGGCACAAAAAGGAAGCTGCCTCCCGTGGCGGCCACTTCGCGGGAGGCAAGCAGGCAAGCTGAAGTGGTAACGTGCATAATGTCTGCCACCCAGGTATCTCAGAGCGTATCACAGGCTGTAATTAAGTCATTAACCAGAAGAGCTTCAAAGGGGTCTGTCTGTGCAGACGGAGGATCTACACGCAGGAAACCTGCGGTCCTTTTCCACCTTGGTACCTGATCTGCCCCTGGTATCTCTGCCTTAAACCAGTCGCTCCACGCTGTTCTTTAATTTCCCCAGCAGCAGCACCAGGGGTTAATAACACTGAAGTGCCTCTCACCGGGTTGTTTTGGAGGAAATGGGGACTTTATTGAAGGAGCTCTGTGCGAAGGCTCTTTTGGTAGGAACTTGCCTGCCTGCCTCAGGATCTTCAGGAGCAGAAGGGAGGAAGTGTGTGCGGGGAGATCAGCACCGTGCTCCTCAGAGCCATAAAGCCTGAGGGTCTGTAAGCACCTGGGGAAACACAATGGTAAGGACAAGAGCCCTGCAAAGCTTCCGTGGACACTAAGCCAGGCTGCTGGACCTAGGAAGCGTGTTAGGTGTGTGGTCTGGGGCATGCAGCATGCTGATGATCTGTTCTTGGTGCTTAATGAATCCATTCTTGTCCTGACTTCATGCAAAAAGGTGATGAAATAGATGAGAGCAGAGGCTGCCCCATCTCTTGCAGTGAACACCTGACAAGGCACCAGAAAGGTGGAGAAGGTGTCCCAGGTTCCGCTGCTCTGGCTAGGAGCGTTATTTGGGTGAGGAGCTTTCCTTTTTCCAAAAGAAACCAAGCGGGTTCCCGGTGCTTATGGCCACACATGGACCTAACGTGGCTCCCTCGTGAAAAAGTGCCCAGCAGTCATGCTGGGAGAGGGGCAGAGGCAGAGGGGAAGCTGCAAGTCACATCCTCCTGACCGCCTTCCCCTTGCGGTGCAGGGGTCACGCTGCCTGCAGGAGCCCTTTGGGGAGCATCGTGACCATCTCAAGCAAGTGTGAGCTGTCATTTACGGCGAAGATAAGACAAGGGTGGCAGCAGGAGCAGGGCTGCTGAGGTGTCCGGTGTGCTTCAGCGCCGGGCAGGAGTGCTGCTGCTTAGCAGACGGATTTATTAAGATTATTGGTAAGTGTTATTTGGAGGTGACTGAAATCGCTGGGTGAACTCCAGCAGATTAGCTTTCCAAAGATAGCAAATGCAAAAAAAAAAAAGCAACCCCAAACAAACAAGCCAGCAGCACCAGTGGTGTTTCTTGAATAAAGTCTCTGCACAGGATTAGCTCGCAAGCGTTTGCTCGGGTTTTGTGGCTGGAGATAGGGGGGAGGGGGAGGAGGAACCATCTTAGCGTGTAATTCCCCGAGCACAAGCAAAGCTGCGGCACGGCGCCTGGCCCAGCTCGTGGAGGAGGTGCCGGGTGGGCAGAGGAGGAATCACCTCGTCCTGGATCACAGCCGGTTTCGGGAGCCCAGCATGCAGCAACCGTGCTGCAAAAATAACCCGTGCGAGGAAGCTCTGCCCCTGTCCCTGCAGAAAGGGCACTGACCCCAGATGGAGCGGTGGCCTGGGGGGAAAAGAGCAGCGCTGGAAACGGGCAGCTCCTGTCCTCCAGCAAGAAGGTCCACCAGATGGGAAGACAAGAAGAGGGGAAGGCAAAATCTGCAGGAAGAAGTCGCCCAAAATCTGGAGGAAAGAGCTGTAGGGACCAACGCAGCCCATGTTTGAGTGTTGTTTTCCTGCCCAGGTACTGTTCCTGGAGGAGTTCCTCCCAAACGCTGCTGGGCTGTGGCACAGAGCAGAGGGGGCCCCATGGGAGCTCCACGCTGGCCCTCGGCCTTCCCCAGGGCTGCACAGCCACAGGAAGGGTCACCCAGAGGAGAAGTGGCTTGTGCTGCTCTCCGGTGATTCACCAGGGCCCCTTTGGGAAGTGGCAGGAGAGGCTGAGGGACTGTCTGGGCAAGCCAAGGTAACGAGAGTGGGTAAGATGAGGAGAAGGGGACCACGAAAGCCTGCGCCCTTGCAGTTTCCAGTGAAATCGCTTGTTTTCTTTGATGGGAAGCTGCTTTCTTACCTCCTAAATCCACGTTCCTTTTCTGAAGGACAGAAAGTTTCCTTATGCAGAGCTGGGATCTCATTCCTCAGCCAGGGGAAGGGCACAAGGCACTAAACTCTTTGGGGATAAGCTGTCACACGTAGCAGAAGGATCAGGGGAATCCTGCAGCTCACACAAGTGCAAGAGAATGGGTGGGAAGCCAGTGGTGCAGGTTGATGCCGAGCGGACAGGTCTGGCTGGTAACCCGTGGGCTTAATCCCGTGCAGAGACTGAAGGATATGTCAGCAGGAACTGAAATAGAAGCTAAGTGGGAGGTACAGAGCCCTGGATCCGGAGGAGCTTTTACAGGAGATGTCTTTGGTGCTAAATTTTGTATCACTAAAATTGTTGATTCCCACAAAAGAGAAAGTACAGGAATATTGGACTAAGGAGAGCAAAAGAGAAAAAAAAAAAGAAGAAAAAAGAAAGGGAGAATGAGAGAGAGATTGCAGAAATTCAGGGTCATGTCCTCATCTCTTTCTGTTGGGCTCCGGCTTCTTGATAGCAGTCATAATTTCCACATGAGAAGCTGACAGCTGAAGAGGCTGTTTTGTTTCATAGGTAAAATGAAAGTATCCACACTAAAATAAAAGAAGCAGGGCTTTCCTTTTCTGTGACTTCTCCCTGCACTAAGAGAAACATCCTCAGGTCTTGGGACACAAAAGCTAACGCTTCTGTACGGAACTGGAAGGCGCTTTGCAGTGGGAATAAAACCACATCCTGAGGAGGGGAAGCAGAGAGGGGAGGCTCCGATTTCTTCTCCCTGGTCGCCAACGGCAGGATGCGTGGGCACAGCACCCAGCTGAGCCAGGGGGTGCAGACTGGGCATCAGGAAACGTTTCCTTACCAGGAGAGTGGCCAAACACTGCGACAGGCTGCCTAGAGGTGGTGGATGCCCTCAGGAATCTGCTTGAACTTCTGGCCAGCCCTGAAGCGGTCAGGCAGCTGGAGGAGGTGATTTTGGAGGTCCCTTCCAACTGAGCTGTGCTCTTCTGCTCTGTTCTGTCCCATGGTCTGGGTCTGGCCTGCTCAAACCCTCCATTTCCTCTCAGGAGCTTACTGCTTTCGTTCTCCGAAGCTGGTCGAGCAGGTGCAGGTCGCAATCCTGTGGCAATGAATGTACGGGGCCCGAGTCTAAGCCCTAGACTGACTGCTGGAGGATCTCACAGGACAGAGAGAAATGCTGTGTATGTCTGCTGCCAGGCTGTGTATGCCCATTAATCTGCCAGGAAGAGGAAAGCAGGTAAAGGGCCTTGATTCCATATCCCTGTGTGGGACTGATTCATGACATCTCCAGAAATAATCTAGCCCCATTAGCGAGGATCACTGGGGAGCTCTAATTTACATCCCAGAACCCAGTTCCACTGGTGACACCAAAGGTGCTTTGAGGCCACCTCTGTCCTTGGGCTTACCACGTACACAGAACACAGCCAAGATTAAGGGTCTGCCTCTCTCCGTGATAAATATCCACTTTTATGGGACTGCGGCCACGAGTCCAATTTAACACTATAAAGTAATTTTCTGTGACAATTCATATTCCAGCATCGTCACTCTCATCTTCCTCTCTATCTGATGTTTTTTAGTGTTTGGTATCATGCCTAATACAGAGAGATTGCAACGAGCTGGATGAGACATTTAATAAAGGAGATGTCTGGAAAATGAGAAGGGTTTTTATCTCTGAAAAAGTCTTCCCGTGATTTGTTGGAACATCCTATTTCCGAATGGGATTGGCTTCGAAGGGCCGCAGTTGTATGATTTGTCCTCGATAGAAATTAGAGCCTCTCCGTATTTTTATGAGGCTGAATGATTAGGTTTTGAGTTATTCATTATGGACTGCCGAACCTCTCAGGACTCCGCGAGCTCTTTATGAGCCATACGAAAGGATGCAGACTCTCTAGCAGAGACGAGCAGTTCCCAGGAGAAGAGAGATTTGGAACAAGAGTGAGATGGACAGAAAGAGATGGAGAAGGCAAATGTCTAAGGCCTGGAACCAAAGCAGGTTCTTTAACAGCCAGACAACTACTGGGACTCCAGCAAGCGAGGAGCAGAGCAGGCTGTGCCGAGAGTGTTTAGAAGAAAGCACAAGATTATCCTGCAGAGTTTTATTTAGTATCTGATTTGAAAGGCTTTATGTCAGCAGGAGAAGCCTGGATGGTTTGTCTTCTAGGGCTTTCTCCAGCCAGTGACCCTGAAAGAAATACGCCTGCTACCTTCAGTGGACCCGCGCATGTTAGTGACTCGCAGGACACTCTCCAAAAGGAGCCGTTTGTTCCAAATAGCCTGTTTACAGCCAGCAGGACATACAGATCGAACTGAAAAAAGCACAAAATCTCTCTTTCTGCAAAGCTGCAAAACAATGAATTCAAAGAAACACACAAACAGAAACTGCACATCCTGGAACTGCCTCGGTACGTGCCTGGGTCTCTCCATAAACACCTTTAGGATTTCCAGAACGGTTGGAAAGGCATTGCATAGCAAAGCTCTTTTTACAGAGAGACAATTTCATAAGTGCCACCTGCTGATTGGGAACTTGGCTGAAACTTCCCGGGCTCCACGTGTCTCACAGGAGGCAGCTTATTTCCCTACCTGGGAGCAATGTCTGGTGGAGCTGCACGTCAAACGGGATGGAACAGGGCCAAGGCTGGCTAAATGATGGGAATGTATTTGTGAATATTTATTCAGGGAAAACATTGCCAAACTTCACAATATTATTGATAATGAATTATTTAACCGGCTCCAGCAGGATCCCTGGCTGTGCCGATGTGCCAGTGAGCATCACGCACACCAAGCGCTTGCTAAGTGAGGAAATTGTGCGTATTTCGGGCAGCTTTAGGGCCGGTTGCTCCAGACAGAGCCTGCTTTTTGAGCTCACTTGCCTTTCTTCCACATAATGCACACAGCTCGGGTCAGCCCTCTCCTCTCGGCCCTGGCCTGCTTGTGCAGAGGCCGCTTCCAGCCCAGCTCATGCGCTCCCCCCTCTCCCTCCCAGCACCGCCAAGCCCGTTCCTTCCACGCGGGTTTCGGGTTTAATGAGAGGCCCACCACGGCCAGCAGAGCCCTGCAGTCCCCGCCGAAGCCAAGGTCAAGCCCGGGGCAGGAATTATCCACAAATACAGACACCAGAGCGAGGGGAAGGGAAGAACAATGAGAGGCATTTACTTGCAATGCACTCGAGTGCTTGGGAGAAGCTGTCCCCCCAGATTGCTGAGTCAGCAGCGGCTGACAAATTAGTCAACAGGATGACTGGGCCTCAGCTCCTGGCAATTAGCATCGACAAAGCTTTGTGTGCGCCTCTGTGTTTTCCCATTAGCTGTGGCTTGCACGCCCGCCGAGGGAGGAGGGCCTGGGGAAGGAAATGGCTTGCTTTGACTTCGCAAACACATGGAATTTGCATTCCCAAGGTCGCGCAGCAGTCATTTGGCTTCCTGTTTCGGCATCTTTGCAGGCTGGAGCCGTTGTGAATCACGCCTGCGAGGAGGGAGGTGCATCCACACAGCTGGAGGAAGGGTGGGCCCTGCATGGCAGCGGCAGCGGCGCTGGCGATTGGGGAGGGTGTAGTTGAACTGACCTGCTTGGCTGGCAAAACCAGGGAATGTCGGCAACGCTCGGCTCGAGGAGTTTGCTGGGGAGAACGGGGTGGCCAATGCCCACGTTCGGTGTTCGATAAGAAGGGTGTCACGGGTCCAGAGCGAGCGGATTTGGCGGAGCTCAGTGATGAAACGATAGATGGAGACAGAGGGGGATCAGGGCTGGAATAAAAAGGGATTCCGCAGGTCAGGAGTTCAGCGCCTTGTCAAAGGGATTCGGGAAGCTGGGGGCTAAAAGGTGGAGCTGCAGGTCAGGATTAAGCCGAACCTAAGAGCTGAATTCTGTCACTGCTTGGCAGAGGTCACTGCCTCCAAAGCAGGCTGCAGGGGTCACGGCCCACGCTGCGAACAATGACATTTCCTGGATCCAGCTCCCCTGGAACTACAAACACACTTTGTTGTTAAAATCCTGTGAATCTCCTCTTGCCTCTCCTATCTCCCATGCCAGGTCACCACTGCTCTCAGACAGGGTGTGAGTTAAAAGTACTCAGAAGGCCCCGGAGGAGAGGTCAAGTCCATCTGCTTTTTTAACCTCCCCTTCATCCGCTGCTTTTCCCTCTCCCTGGAAGGCCCAGCTCTGCCGTGCCACCGTCCCCATTCCCAGTGGGTTGGTCACTGCGGCTTAGGCAAAGTCCAGCTGTGCTCCCAGCTCCGAAAGGCCCAGCTTTGAGCTAGCAGGGGTTGGTGAGCATCTTTCTGGGTGCTGGGAGGCCTGCCGGGCTGCACTGAGGCTCTCTCAAAAGCT
Organism: Anas acuta; assembly: GCF_963932015.1. Taxonomy (NCBI): domain Eukaryota; kingdom Metazoa; phylum Chordata; class Aves; order Anseriformes; family Anatidae; genus Anas; species Anas acuta. Next base: position 23,279,875 of record NC_088983.1, read on the forward strand.
GGAATGGCGGGGCTGCGAGCCCTGCTGCTGAGAGCCCGGCAGCACCTGGAGGGACCCGCTTCAGCTTTTAGGGATGGGGCACCGGGGGTGAAATTTGCTTGGCGTGTTTTATTTTCTGAGTTCGTTGGGTTTCTCTCTAGGAACCGTAATGCACCGTTTGTAGGCCTTTGTATGCAGAGCCGGGCAGAGCCGCGTCCCTTTACACTCCCATGTACCGAGTTTGAGCTTTAAAACCATCCCTGTGCCTTTCGCCACCCCGCCAGCCCACAGGAAGCAAATCCACTTCGTGCAGGGCTCGAAGCACTGCAGGCACACGGGAAGGACGGGGAATTGCGTGGGCTCGGAGTTCTGCAGGACCAAGAAACATCACACAGGCCTTGTTGCTGTGGCCTTGCACCTTGTAAAAAAATAAATCAGGGCTATCTAACCCTGTTCACGCATGTGATTTGTCAGACAGGGATGGCACGAGGAACCATGGGCAAAGATGGGCTGAGTTCTCTCTCGTTTAACCTTCCCGGTGAATGTCAAGAAGTGGCTTATCACCTCATGACAGTTCAAGGCAGATCCACTGCCAATTCAGGCCCTCAGTTTTCATTATACCATTGTGCAACTCTTACGTCTGCTCTTTCAACAACAGATCTCAGGGATGGCCTTGTCTGGTGGCAGGACGGCACAGGAGGAGAGGGGCTGGGTGTTTCTAGGACATGCCGCTATTTGCATTCTGGGGCGCTGCTTCGTGGGAAACCTGCTTACCTCTTCTCAGCATCGGGCTTTGGATCTAGCTGCCAGAGCCAGTGCCATTTCTGGGGGAGAAGCATCCAGGTCTCGGGGTGAGCGGTCCCACAGTGCTGCTTCTCCTTGCTCTAAGCAGTGCCCACGTTCCCACCAGAAACAGAAGAAGAAATGACATACCCGATGATAATAAATCTGAGATGCTCTGCTTCCCATGGGCCTTGTGGCTGTGCTGCCAGAGCCCCCAGCCAACCCAGCCACCGAGCTCTGGGGGAACACAGTTTCGACCGCTCTGCTTTTTCTCCCCAACTTCGGAGTACCAGAACCACGCGGATCTTCTCAGCGCTGCCAAAATTTGTTGTTTAAAACATCCAGACATCTTCACGGGAGGTACATGTGTAACTGCGGCAAGATCCAGAGTTACTGCAGCGTTTGAAAGAACAGCTGAAGGGCTGCCTCATCAGGACATCATAAGGAAAAATACATCAAAGACCAGGCAGTGCTCAGGTGTCATAAGGAGGACAAGGGTATCTAAGATCCTATAACTTTGGGAGCTGTGCTGCCTCTGTCTGGCTGTGTTTTATTCCAAATGAGCTATGCTTCATGCAGGGAACAAGCTAGGGATGGGTACAGTGCCAGGGTACAGAACAATTTTAGTAATGCTGAGTTATGGCAGATTTTTACTAGCAGTAATTCACGGTGCTGTCCCGAGGCATGCTCCTGCTTTCAGGAAATGGCCTCCAAATAACACTCGCCCTGTCTGCCTGGTGCCCACTCTCTCTCCTCTGCTCTTCAAAGTGAATAGTTTTCTGGTGGAAAGCGCTGAGTTAATTTTGGAGTCTAAAAGGTACATGCAGGACAGGGCAAGCTGCTTTAACATAGCCCTGACATTATTCCTCCTGCCCTCCTGGAAGCACTGTGTCTGAGGAATGCAATGGCCTCTTTTCGGAGCTGGCAAGCGGTGCCATTCCTGGTGTTGATACTTGTCCCAGTGGGACTCAGGCTGAGAATTTTCCATCCTTCCCTTGCCCGGTTCATTTTGTCCAGAGTGCCAAAAAGCTGTCAAATGGCATTTTTCTAACGATCAATCCAGACTGGGCTGGACCTGGTGACGCGGAGGTGAAAGGATCTGGAGTCTGTTTTCCTGTCCTGCCGAGCTAGCCAATATCTCCTTGTGCTGCGTCGGGGGGTTAGCTCTGATAATGTCCGTCCGAATATTTTGCTGCCATTTAGCTAATAGCTACATTTCCTGTTGCAAAATCATGTAAAGGGAAATAAGGGGAAAAAGAGCTGCCTTGCCAGGAGCCAGAGGCACAGCTCTGCCTGCGTTAAGGTGAGCTCCTGCCATAGCCCGGCTCCTCTTTAATGTCAGGTCTGACACGAGGCTGTCTGACTGCGTCAAACAGATGTGTCCCTGAGAAATATGTTTCCACAAACCAAATCCTTGAGATTTCCATTTCACCATTTTTGTCCAGCTGTTTTCTGCTCTGGGATGCCATTCGCAGAGCAGATCCAACTCAAAAGGAACAGGAGGACTGTAGCATCTCAGCGAGAAGCAGTTAACCCCCCTAATATCACTGGTAAAAATAATTAAGTCTTTCTACTTCTCTAGTGTGTTCCATCTGAGGGTCTCAAAGCATTTTAACAAGCATTAATTAATTACACTTTTCATCTCCTCCCTGAGGCTTTTTCTGTGCTGGAGGTGGTTCAGTCCAGTCTGGTAGATGTGGCTGTTGAAATCACGACTGATTCTCTAACCAGCAGTTAAAAACTGCCTCCAGAAATCTTCCTTTCTTACAACTGCTGCCCTTTCATCCCACGAGCATGCAGCCCAGGCTTAGTTTGCCGGATGATTTCTCTTTCCCCGGCCTGTGCAGGCTCACATCTGCAGGTCCCATCTCCTCGCCGTGCCCTGTGCTGGCTGGGCTGTGACCCTGGCATGATGCCCAGTGACCAAAGTGACCCGAGCCCCGAGCCACTGAATGGTAAAGAAGCTTAAAGCCACTTCTGGCTTCCACAGCCTCCCCCCAGCCCCAGTTTGACTGGCAGATCTGGGCTAGGAAGAAATGGAAAGAGAAGGGATAAGGATCACTCCGTGCAACTATTTGAAAAGTAAATATTTGGGCGAGCATTTTAATTTGGAATATGCCAAGTGTTTATGAAGAAAACACAGAAATCGCTTCTCCCGTTGCTGAAATCCGGTCGTTCTTAGAGCTGAGTAGGACAAATGTTGAACAGCACAGGGCAGCACTTGCACCATCCTCTAAGGAAGGGAGGAATCGGGTTATATCCAGCTGAAACTGGACGGGAAATAAAAGAAAGTCGAAATTTGCTGTCCAAACGGGAAGGCGGTCATTGGGATTCATTTCCTATTTTAATGGAAATGCATCAAATAATCTTTAATCATAATCAATATGCCGTATTATTTGACTTTTTAGAAGCAGGGACAATAAAAATAGTAAAAGTAATAAATAAACAACTATGCTCAGTGTGCAGCAAGCCTTGGGGCTTTTGTTGGCAAGGGAAACTGTTGAAATACTTCTGAATTGATATTTATGTAACATCTTTTGTCTTGGGGATCCCAAACTATATCACCAACTGCAGCATTGAAAAGCTCGCGAACAAGGCGAGCCATATGTTGTTTTGTTAACAATATCGTTTTGGAAATCATCTGTAGCATTTCTAATTAGAAGTGTGTAGTGGAAAGTATTTGATTTCATTAAATAGGGTTCAATACTGTGCATTCCTCACGTAGAAACCAAAGCAACTGGCACGTTACAAATATGCTGGCATATAGAATAATAGGGTGAATTAATAATTGAGTAACGTGTGCTGCTAACTGTGCATCATATGCTTCTTCCAGAGCAAAGTACTTCACAAAGGCTGGTGGTGATAAAGAACGATCCTTTCAGTTAATTAGAAATGTATGCTTTGTTCCTCAGATACACAATTAGCCGTCGTCGAATCCTACAGTTTCTCTGTGTTTAATGCATTTACTGTCTGCATCTTCCAGGTAACGTACCAAATAAATTCAGCTGTACGCACTCAGAGGCAACTCAGGGACAAATTCAAGTCTCTCGATCCTGTCCCTCAGTACTGGAAACAGTGCTCCTCTCCGGACAAGGAACACAGGGCTGGAAGGAAGGCTCATATAGGATGACCTTCGGGGTCATCCTCTCCTGTCCCCTGCCATCAGGGGAAACGTGTCCTATCGTGGCTTTTGTGGCCGTGACAAAGGAAGCATGAGTCACACTTCCCTGCTGGACACCGGGCTGCTCATTGATACGGCTCGGGTCGCCTTGGAGAAAAAAGGAAAGGGTGGGCTCTTGATGTGGTTTGCAGTGGGAAAAGGCTGGCGTGGTTTGTGCTCTGGGATTAGGGGAGAATGGCAGCCTTCCAGGCTCAGGTGCTGGGAGTTTAAAGTCCCGTTGCTGCTGAGTAGGGTTTTGCTCACAGACTTGGCTCCAGCTCTGCGCTTCCCGGCCATGTCAAACAGTACTTTGTGAGGGCTAGAAGATGCCCCGTGTACACAGGAGAAGGTAAATTCAGCAAACATCTCGTAAGAGCATTGTGCAGATCATATTAGTGGGTATGCAAGGCCGCCTTTGAGGGCTGGGCAGTCTCCTCGGTTTGTACCAACTCCCCGTGCAGATGTTTTCCTGCATGATGGCGCAGAGCTCAGCAGGCAGCCAGCACACAGAAAGGAATCGATTCTCGAGGCACTTTTATTCCTTCTCGTTTTACCGTCGAGGGGATGGGAATACATAAAAATGGTGAGGATCTCACCCCCTTCTCACTGCCCACTGCAGAGCTGCTATCTACTAATCTATTTTCTCTTCGTCTTATAAATAGCTACAGAGCTAAAGCTCCCCAAAGCTTGAAATGAATCACAGCGTGTAGCAGCATCGCCGATCGTGCCTCTCATCGCTTTCGCTTCGATCCTCCCCACCTGGGTTCCTGGCTGCAGCCTTGCAGAGCACGGGAGGAGCCGGAGCTGGATGGCAGGGACAGGACAGAAGAGGGGGCAGCAGGGATGGGGAAGCGGCTGAGTGACAGCAGAAGGATTATAGGGACGCTGATGAAGCTGGGAAAAGCACACGCAGTCACAGAAGCACTCTCCTATGGAATCTGGATGAGAATAATTATTTCTGCATACCGACATTTCTCAGCTGTCAGCTTACAGCTGTGAGATCCATCGGCGAGGTGTGCGTCACTGCTCGTCTCCAGCAGGACGAGCATCTGAAAAAACATCCAGCCTCCTAATGGTGCTAAAGCCCTTGTCCATGAGCTTAGGCTAAGGAATGCGAGTGAAGCGTTGTGTTGCTGCACACACATTCCTCACATCTTCATTTTGGAGTGCTGGCCCCTGCAATATTTATATTTTAATGCAGGTTTTTAAAATGCTGTTTGTAAGAGGTGCTGGAGTGAGTGATGTTACGCCGTTTCCCAGGCACGCTGGGAGCAGCTGCCCCTGCTTTGTGCTGCCCCACGCGAGCTGCTGAAACTCTCACTCACCCAAGTGAGCGGTTCGGGCGGTCAAAGCACATCGAGCCTTTCTCTTCCCTTCTGAAGTCAGATCTTATCAAACATCAGGAGTGATGTCATGGTGCTGTGATCTTCCTCGCTTCAGCCCTGCGTGGACTCAGACGCAGATGGAGCCCCGAGGGGCTGCCCGAGCCCTGAGCTGGGTCTGTCCTGGGGCCCCAGGAGGGTTCCCCGGCTGAAGATACTTGACCGAAAGAGGCTGGAGGGGATATTCGGGCACTAACCTCTCCTCCTCCCATCCCTCTGCTTGGCCAGCCATGGGAACTAATAGGCCTTTTCCTGCCTAACCTCTCTGATTCACAAAACTTTCTGCGGCGGGCGGATGCGGTGCCAGGAGGCGGAGGGGTTATTCTGGGGCAGATTCCTTTTCATTTGTTTTGTTTTCCTCTTTCTATAGCAGTGTGGCAATCCCGGTCCTGGCAGCAGCGATGCCCCGAGGGCAGGGAGAGGAGCGGCTGCAGAGGCCAGAGAGGATTCATCTGGCTGAGCGTCCTCTCCGGCTGCGCACCAGCTGGGGCCGGGGCAGGAGAAGTGCCTCCGGCTGGTTCAGAGTTGACCCACGGTTATTTTTAGCTCCTTAATGCTCTTTCCAAGCCCCCCGGAGCTTATTTCTCTCCGCCTAGCAAATGGCACTTGGTGAGCGGCTCAGCCACAGGTTAGAAAGCGCTTTAAAAAAGAGTCAGAGGGCAGGCGGCGGAGGTACTCCGAGGAGAGAGATGCTTGAGAGGTCAGGAAATGCCTGGGACGGGGCAGGAGCAGCTCTCAGCTGTAGAAAGAGAATCAAGGCAGCCAGCGTGGGGAGGCTTTCCTGGGGAGCTGCACACAACCTGGGCTGGCTCCAGCCTGGGAGAGCATCAGCTGAGGTCTTAAACTGGGACCAAATCCTAGGGATATGGCCAAAACAGGAGCTTAGGATCTAAGATGGCCCGTGCCATCTCTGCCTGCACGTGTGCACTTGTGGGTTTGGCACTTTCACCTGCTGGGTTTGAGCTTTTGGAGCCATACAGAGCATATCCTCAGCGTGCCCCAGGAGCAGGGGTTGTGCCTCGCCGTCCTCCTCCTTCCCCAGCTGGGGAACCGACCTGCTGCTGTGTGAGGCACGGGGAGCCCTTCCCCATCGCCTTTCCGTGGGGTGAGGAACCTGCCGGCACCTCCCCTCTCTCGGGGGGACCCGGAGAGGTGCATTTGGGTGGCTCTGTTGGTTTCTGTGGCAGCCTGGATGCCGTGCTGGTGCCAGGGCAGAAATAACCTGCCCGAAATAACACGGCTCCCTCTCAGCACCGTCCCCACCTCCTCCCCGGAGCTGCTCTTTACAGTAGCTCCTTCTCAGCTTTCCGAAGCCCCAGCTGCGGGTGCCCGTCTCAGGCAGGGGAAGCGGGTTGCCTGGATACAGGCCCTTTGATGAGCAGTGCAGTCCCCCTGGAAATCAGGCTGCAGCCCGCCCTCCCCCTCCCTTCCCTTCCCCAGCGCTGCTGCTGAGTGTGGAAGATGGATTTGGGTCCCTCGAGGGCTTTCGGGTGCAAAAAAAAGGGAGAGGGGGAAAGAAGGCGAAGCGGGGAGAATGTCAGCAATCCCCCTCCGCAAAAAGGAACAGAAGGAGGGCCGGGAAGCTGCCCTGCCCTGTGCTGGAGCTTGGAAGCATGAAGCTGGTGCGATCCCGTGGAAGTGGATCCCACACCTGAACCGAGCCAAGAAGCCACTCGGAAACGTGCGTCACGGGCAGTGACGTTGCTCTAATTGCCACAGTCCAGCAAGGGCAAGCCCAGTGAGGTTACCCAGCTGTCAGGGTAATCACCGCTCTGAAAATGAAGTTGCACAGAGAGGGGCAGAGTCGGGACGGGATAAAATGATTCCCATTCCTCCTGGCCCGTCTTGCTGCACAGTTTCACAATTACACAGCTTCCTCCGCAGCAGACAGCTTCCTTTGGCTGGTGCTGCTAGAAAAATTGGCTAATGGGGAAAGGCACCGCGATGTGCCTACAGGTGTCTGAGCCACGAGCACCACAGGGAAGTGCTCAGATTGCTTCAGAGGGTCCAACCAGGACAAATGTGAGAAAGATGAAAGAACATTTGCTGTCAAAATCAGAAGAAATATCGATGTCAGGCTTTTTTGCTTGTTTTATTCCCTGGTTTTCTCAATGCAAAAGGCCACGCTTGTTCCATTTCTGGATAACAGTGAAAATCCTTGCAAAGGGTAATTCTTTAGCAACGTTACAACATTACAAAGGACAATTCTGCAATTGAAAGCTGGATTACAAAAAGCGTTCTCATACTCAACCCGTCTGCCCACCTTCCCCGTAAGCATCCGACAGGAGCCAATTCCAGAGGAAGGTAACAGATGAAAAGTAAAATACAAACGTTAATTCAGAACCAGAGGGAGAAAACTGAATCCCTGCAGTAGGGCTCGTTTTCTGGGGATGCCCTGCGAGGAGCTCCCTGTCCCCTCCCTCGGGCAGGAGGCGCGGTGGCGGTGCCGCTGCGGGGTCTCGGTGTGCGGTGGGTGTCTCTCGGTCACACAAACCTCACCCAGGGCTCTGTGGAACCAAAGGAGCATTTTGCATTCCCCAAGAGAAGCAGTGGCCACCCAGCAGCTTGGCTGGCACTGGCAGCTCCCAGTGAGAAAGTCTCTTTCACTGGCAGTCATCTGCATTCTGCGCTGCTTGCGGCTTCCTGCCGCACTCAGAGCACGGCCCCTGGTGCAGAGCTTTGGGGCGAGCAGGGCACGGCACAAGGCACGGATGACAGCAGGGCTTGCTGCTCCGAGAGGGGTGGCTGCAACCTTTCAGCCACGTTAAGAGAGAAAAATGCATTCCTGGACACCATCACACCGTGGTAATCTAAAGCCATCCTGGGCTGTGCTGTGACAGCTTCCCTGTGGTGCGAGCTGCTGTGGCAGTGAGAACAGGTCCCAGGCATCGGGGAGCCTTCTGTCAGGCCTGCCATCTCCCAGGTCGCTCCCTTCAGCCCCTCACCAGCACCTCGGTTTTCTCTCGATGCAGTGCTGGAGAGTCACAGGAGGGCAACTGTGGGTTAAGGCGTTCAGCTGCATCATGCAAGGCAAAAAAAGATGAACCACAAAGCCGGGATTCATCCCTGTATAACAAATGCCGCAAGCCATGCCTTCTTGCTCGTCCTTCTATTAATCCCATATGAATACCAAGGAATGAAAGTGGCAAGGCAGAACTTCACAGCACCCAGCAAGTGAAAAGCCCCGGAGCAATTGCCACTGAGATCTCTAGGATGCTCCTAGGATATGTGGGGAGGCTTCTCGGGGCAAAAGTCCTGAGGGAAGGGAAGAGAAGGCAAGGCAAGGCAAAAAGGAGATAGCACAGATCTCTGTCAGGGGCAAAGAGGATACGTAGATGGGCGTTCCTTTCTTTAATTTCAGAAATTAGGATTAATCAGCGCATAGCTGGATGGTACCGATGGGACTTTTTACCGCTGACATCTCCTCTGCTTCATTTTCCTCTGCATCAGACACTGAAGTCGAGAGAGCAGATAGAGATCTTGTAGAGAACGGGGGGCTGACTGAGGAGGGGAAAGGCAAAGGAGAGAGAGGAGTCTAATCACACGTTCCTTTTTTGCATTTTTCTCTCGTTCCTATTTCAAAGACAGAGAAAAAGAGAAAGACACAGAGAGAGAAAGAGAGCGTGAATCATTTAACATGAATTTTGCCTGAATGAGGACTGACATAAGTGTGTGAAACGGGAAGGAAATGTATGAATAATGCAGAGCAAGGCTCCGTGCAGACGGAAGCCTGTTATTGTGTCCCTGTTTACAGCTTCTGAAAGCACAATCAAACAGATACGGCGAGAGTGCAAAAAGCCTGCGTGGTCACCCCACGTTGAAAAGGTGTGAAAATCCATCGCAGATCACGAAATAGCACCTTTCAATCACCGCACCGCATTCGCTTCCCTGCTCACAAAGGGGAGACAAAGGAGAAGAGCTGGCGTGCCTGGAAGCCGGCAGCGATGGGCACTTGGCTTTGTTCCCTGCGCAGGTTGGGCTCCTCTCCCCCTGCCCGGGCTGCTGGCGGGGGCTGACGCAGGATCCCGGACCGCAGGGGGAGATCGTACCCCGAGCAGCTCTGCCTGGGAGAAGGGTTGCCAAAAGTAGGGCAAGCAGATAAATCTCTCTATATATATTTAATGAGGGGGACCCCTGCAATGGTTCATAGCTGCCCTCCCGCTCCTTTACGCGGTGCAGTCGGTGCGAGGAGCAGGGCTGGGTTTTTTCTGCCTTTTATGGGAGGAAGCGTGGCCAGAAACTAGCGCGCTCTCCCGGGACGCTGGGGACAGCTGCTTTCCATTTGTGGTCCTGCCACTGGCTGGTTTTGGCCAAGCGTCGTCATTTCTGTGCCACTGGTGAAGCGTTTTGAAACCTAACAAAAAGCAGCATGTAAGAGCTGGGTATTAGTGCTGATTATTCTAAGAAGCCCATCATCGTACCGTGTGGTCCCTTGCATTCTGTAATTAAGGCACACTTCTGCCCTAAGGAGGGCATTCTTATTCCTTCCCATGCTGTAGACCACTTCTGGGTGGAATTTGCAATAATTTCCGAGGTAGCCTGCTGGATCTCCTCCCTGTGCTTGGTGCTTGTCCAAATCCCAGCCCGTGAGTTCATCTACGCGGCGATGGGAGATGCTGCCTGTGCCCTGGGCCTCCAGAATTCGGTAGCAGCACAACTCACGCAGTCGCCCATAGCTGCTGGAGGTTTCCCAAAAAGCTTTAAGGAAAAAGGCTGACCTACTGAATGACTCTGCCTCTAATTTATTGCTCTATTAGACGAGCCAGAGATATAATACGGCATTACGTGGGTTGTGGAGGTGACTGAGCTTGGAGGATGTTCAGATGCTTGGACAAAAGACAGAAGCTTACCTGGAGGTCTAAGGAAGGGCATTGTAAAGAAGGCATCTGGGGAGAGATAGAAAGGACACTGGGCACTGGGGAATAAAGAAAGGGAGATTCAGAAAGCCTAATGTTAAAATTAGAATTAAAAAAAAAAAAAGAGGGAAGAGGCAGGGTATTTGAGGACAAGAATGTAAGAGACACGAGAGGGCTTGGAACAGAACGAAACTCTTTGTGGAATTAACCTATTTGTCATAGAAATACTCGGCGTGCAAATAGGCATTCTCGTATTCAGCCTATCTAGCTGGCTGACCCAGTAGGATGGAAAAGGCAGCCTGTGAAAAGCCCCACTTGACACAGAGACACGCACAGCGCTCAGCGCCGCGCTGCAGGCAGCCAGCGTGGAGAAGTAGCGATGCAGACACGCTGCAGCCATGAAAATAAATGTGCCTGCAGCTTCGGGGATGGAAAATGCACACTCCACCTCCCGCCTCCCTGAAATCTGCTGCAGGCTTTCATCAGTGGGGCTGAGTCGGAACCTGGCTGCTTTGGGTTCCTCACCTCACCCTCACCCATTTCCCCTGGGTGTGCAGGGAGAAGGAGGGGGCAGCAGGGACGGCCGTATTTTCAACGCGGTGTGTTCCAGTGGTGTTATTAAAGCCTCCTCCGTTTGCTTTTTGTCTTTTCACCTTGAAACGGGAGCTGCAGGTGCTGTGTGCCGTGCAGCTGCTGCACATGATGGGAAGTGACAGGGCAGCTCCGTCGCTGGGGTCCTTTCAGTCCACGGGCTCCCCGCTGAGAAACCCAGCCAGGTGGGCACTAGGGCTGAGGTTTTTCCCTAAGTTGTTCTGACATTTCTCCCCCAGGAAACCTGCCGGTGCCCCCTAACGCGTATCATGCATCCCCCCTGGCTGCATCGAGTAGCATTTACTTCTGGTCACTGATAATCTGAGCTGCAAACAAATCAGGAGCCAAAATAAAGGCTCCCTGCCGCGGTCTGCGCAGCTCTCCCGGCAGGCCTGAGGAGGTGGGTGGTTAGCAGGTGACGAGAAAACAGGCCGTGCACTTTTCAGCTGGGCTTTGAGCTCTTTGCAGGGAGAATGGTAGGAAAAAATGGCACTTAGTGTCTGCTGGAGAGAAAGACAGCAAGATTTAGGCCTGAATTAGCAGCTGTAAAATGCAGTGAGATCAGCTGCTTGCACAGAGACCGTGCGCTGCTGCACAGACAAATCACGCCAGCAGCAGCCTTTGTGTAAAAATCACTTAGGAGCCTCTTGCCATCTTCCCCTTGCTTCATACCTATCTACTCAATTCCTCTGCTTCACTGCGCTCCGAGGAGCTGTAGAGCAGCACTTCCCTCCCTGACATTGAGTTAGACTGCCCTAAGGTGGGCCTGGAATACATCACGGCCATTTCTCTACTCGGAAAATTAATTTACAGTTCACATTAGCTACCTATAAAAGAAGATGAGGAACAGGGAATCCGGCTTTTGCAAATGAAGAACATCACCGAATGTACCTCTGCATAAATGAAGAACTATCTTGAGACCGTCTCCTGGAAAGGAAGATATATTACACTGAGTCCAGGCTCCCACGTGCTTTAATGGAGCCGAATTGTATCGAAGCTGCCCCTGACTTTCCAGGCCTGACACCAAGCAGCTGGTGAGCCACACGGTGCCCAAGCCTCGTACACATGAAGGCTGTCACTGAATCACCACGTACGGGGCGAGCCAGGTCCAGTCAGTCTGCTCTCCATGAAGGTGAGCCTTATTCAGTCCAACACAGCACCCGTTTTAATGAAGGCTGAGGTATTGATCTCCCCAGTAAATCAAGGTGAGATCTGTAGATTCCTCCCAATAAATGATGGTGGCTGTATCGATTCCCTCCTTCCCACCCCCCATAAGTGAAAGCAAGACATATTAGTTCCTCCCCTTTAAATGAAAGCGAACTGTATTGAGGCCGCCCCCATAAATAAAAGGTGGGCCATGCTGACTTAGACCTTAACCACATAAATGGAGGTGAAATGTATTGATTCCATCTTCTGTAATTGAAGCAGAGCTGTATTATGGTCCTCCTTCCAACATAACGGATGGCAAAGCATATTGATTCCATCATTCTGAAGCGAAAGGTTAGTTTTGTTGAATATCCCCAAAATATCTGAGGGAAAGCCACACAGAACTTGGCACCTTATCCAGAAATTTCTCAGGATCTGTTGGTTACGCATTGAGGCTGCAGCTGGATGGCAGAGTGTTTTACTGCTCGAAAGCTCTGGGCACAAGATGCAGTGACGAGACACCAGGGTTTCTGCGGAGGGACGCGATGGCTGAGCAGAAGGTTTCCTAATTCCAGCGCCTGCGTTTGTGTGGCCAACTTGCATTTGGGCAGGTTCCCCATCCTTCCCCTGCCTCTGCTCAGTAAGGATAATGATCTTCCTCTGGCATGAGGTGGTAGAATAGATTTATTCGTGCCGGTCTACAATGTTCTCTCTGCTAATGGGACCAAATAAGTCCTGGAGACAGCGGTGGAAGTGGATGGAGTGCTATAGGGCAAAATGCTTCAAAAATAAGGTGCGCTGTCCGTGCCCTGTGACATAGGAGAGGCTCGGCCTACACGCGGCAGATAAATAATTAGCAGTAGCTGCCTGGAGCCTGCGGTGGTCTTTGCTCTTAATTATTCCTGCTCCTTCCTACTCCTCTCTACTAACAGCACTGCTTTTAATTGGTCTTTGCTGATGGGAGAGATACCAAAGGTGCCTCACCTCGGAGCCATGCAGTGGGTCAGGAATTCGGTGGTTCAGGTAGCGACTGTTTTACAGGAAGGCAGCAGGGATGGCGCACGTCTGCAGGGCAAAACAGCCGGGCTCCGCTGCACCCCCCTAGCAGATCACATCCAGCCCAGCACAGTGACGAAAACCAGGACAGGGCAGGGCTGGCGGCTGGTGATATGAAATCCAGGGGACAACTCCTTGTTTCCCCAAGGAAATGCTCTCATTTTCTCCACAGTACTCCACTGCACAGTTGTTGTCTTTTGGTATCTGTTGTGAACGCCGTAGTCCTTGGGGAAGCTGCTGGAGACAACGGCAGAGGACGGGGCTGGCCGAGCCTCGCACAGCAGCCTCTCTGTGTCTGCCTTTCCCACCCGGCCCAGCAGCGGCAACAAGACCAAAGAGAGAGAAACAAACAAGAAGACAAAGAGCAAAGCGCAGCCTGGCACACGTAGATGACACGAGGGAGCTAGATTCAAGAATACAGGCAGTAGACAGCCCACAAAACAAATCACACGACTGCGCGGTGCCACTGGGAAGGAATACCCCTCCGGTACCACGCTGCGTGACACGCGGGCTGAGTCAGGGCTTCTTGAGGCTTGTGGCTCAGCTGTTTTGTTGTGCCAGGGCCTGGCACTGCACCTCCTCCTCCTCCTCTTCCTCCTCATCCACCTCTTCCTCCCCCTCCTCCTCCTCCTCAGCTGGGTGGGTATGTGTGTGGATAGGGTGATGGGAGGCAGACAGCGTGGAAAATCACACAATGACAGGGAATATCCATCCTTCCGATAGCCCAGCACACGGCCACGCGGAACGCAAGCTCTGGGCTGTGCTCCGGGCTGAAATACCTACATGTAGGTGTATCTCACTGTGCATTTCCTACCAGATCACAATTTCCCCGAAGATCTTACAGAAAATGTGTTAGTTTTTACATGAATTAGCTGTTCCTGGCAGATCTCGTGTTCTTGCCACATGGGTGATTTCTAAGGGGTATTTCCAAGCGTACTGCTTTGCCCAGAACAGCCTCTGAAAATGCCAGGCAAGTGCCAGTCCACCCCCAAGCCCAATTTCTTTGCAGCTCTCTCACATCACCAGCTGTCTAAAACCCTCTCCGAGAGGATTTAGATTGGATTTTGTGCTGATTTTATACAGTTGTCTTATGTCTTCCCCAGGAGTGGTGAAAGAGATTTGTTCCGTGCAGCATTGGGGATGCAAATATCATTCCTGTCTGGCTGCATCCTTTGAAAGGAGGACCAGACAGTTGCCATGGCAGCAGCACATCTGAGCCAGCTGTAGTTGCCTTGGCAACAGAAACGATGGGAGCCAGGAAAAAATAGTCCCAGAGGACAAACCATTTGAACACACACGCACAAAAATTCCCTTAAACTGAAATCAAATCTTGCTTTGAAATTCTAGGGCTTCAGAAACAAGGGGCAAAGCAGGGGGAGAATACAAACAGCCTCTCACGGTCCTTCCGCTTTCCTTCCTTGCATTTCTTCGGAGAGACAAAGGAGAAGGAGTTGGAAGTAATCCAGTGATGGCTGGAAAGTAAACTCCACGATACCTTTGGCCTGGTCCGCTGGCCCTGCGGGAACGCGCTGCGCTGATAACTCTGCGCCAGGAAGGCACAAATCAGTACTCGAGTCAGGTAGCCCTCTGGTCCACAGCAGGCTCCACGCACCCGTTCCCCTACAAGTGCTTGCAAATAATGAGATCACAGCTTCGGAGCCTCCTCAGGCCCTGCAAGGGGTGCAGTTTTTATTATGAAGCAGGGGGCAAGAGGCGCTGGTGGAGATGTGCAGGGCTGGAGCTCCAGCAACTGCTGCCTGCGCCCTGCTCTGCAGGCAGGGCCAGTCTGTCTGATGTGTGCCCAGGAGAGGAACCCACAGCACCCTGCATCCCATCAGGTGTTTTGTTAGTGCTTACCGTAACTCTTTTCTTAGCTTTAATGTTAGGGATAAGCAGAGAACAACTGAAATAGAGAAAGAAGTGATGCTGTAGAAGGGAGGGAGGCAAACAGCTTCAGCATCCGCACAGAGATGGAAAGATTTGGGGGTCTCTTGAGAACGCAGTAAGTCAAACATGAAGTTTGAGGTTGGGAGTGGGGGGGGGGGAGAAAAGAGCAGATGGAGGCAGAAGCTGTGGGGAATAGTTGGAGTGGTAGCGGAAACCTCAAATTGGGAAATGGTGGGGCAGAGAGTGGGTGCTGGAGCCCAGTGTGTGTGGGGAAATGCAAAGCAGTGAGAAGGCAGGCAGGGAGCAGGCAAAGCCTGAAGCAGAGGACGAGGACAGAAGCAGGCAGAGATGCGAGGAGAAATGGGAGCAGGGTGGCAGACCGTGGGAGACGAGGGCACGGCGGCACGGGGCGGCACAGGGAGGGGCACGAAGCCTGGCTCACCAAGTACAGGGCAAGGAGAGTCACAGAAAGCAGGAGGGCTGGAGGCCAGATAAAGTACACAATGCTTTGCAGAACAACATACTTTGTGTCCCTGTTTGTCATTTTGCCATATTTCAGCACATTTCCCCGACTCTTCGAGGATCATTGCATGCGTAAATGGCTTTGTTAGCGCGTTCGCTCATCTCACTGCTGCGAGGGCTGCTTCCTCCAATATAGCAATGCATTTAATATCAATGCATTTACATTTTCCTAGGATTTCTTTCCTCTGTATCAACAGCTAACGGTGTCCAATTTTTCTATGCTTTCAGGGCACAGATCTTCATTATTTTCTTACTAAAACAGGCGTAGAAAAACAGTTCAACATCTCAGGTGCCTTTGAATTGTCACCCTATCTTCTGCCTTCTCATTTTGTGATCGCCGTTCCTGCCCTTTTGTCTCAGCCTCACCCCTCTCTTTCTGTCTAAAAGCCGGGAGGCTGGTGCTGCAGGCTGCACACACCTGTAATTTCTGTCGAAGCCCAGGGAAGCTGCATGGAACTAATGGGACTGCAGAACTGGGCTAAAGATTCCTGTTTAAAGGAATAATAAACTGCTCACGTTTACTGAGAAGGAGAAAGAAAAAAGTCTTTATTCAAAATGTAAATCTCTTCCTGCTGAGGAGCGAACCCAAAAGTCAGCCTTCAGGATATAAATATTTATGCCTTTTGCATAAACAGCAGATGTAACATTTCCAATTAACTGTCGATCTTTCCATTTCTCTGGCTGCTGCTGCTTTCCCTCACAATATCGGAATGAAATATGGATAGTGGTCCGCTTGATTTGCCTGAGCTCAGATCTGTCACACACTTCCACAGTCAGTAAGATGAAATTGTTCCTGAAAATGTTTATTTCTTGGAGCCTAACGATTTCCCTGTATTTTTTTTTTCCTTGCATTCAATGTCAAACGAATTCTGCTGCAAGATGTGAGATTCTCAGCCCCGATAAGAGGACGGCAGAGAAGGAGTAGAAGCAGGCACAGGTGAGAGCGTGCCCTCAGCCACTGCAGCACGCTTCAGCCCAGCCGTAGAAAAACCCCTGGGGACATCAGAGACTTCACTCTCTGTGACCCATTTGGCCCCTGGCCTTTCCACCGAGGCTGCCAGGCTGGGGCCAGTTAGCATCAAGTGTACGAGGTTTTATGATGTAGCCACCTGTTTGCTAGGAACTGCCTCCATCACTTCTTCGGTGTCAGCTTTCTCAGGTGTCTGACATTCAATCCTGCTAATGGCAGCCTCTCACTTCTTTCTCTCTGGGAGAAGGTGTGAATCGTGCAAGTGAGAAAGTGAACCCTACAGGAGCTGGTAAACATCAGCCTGCACTGGCATCGTGCCTACAAAGCAGAAGATTTTGCTGGAGCACAAAAAGGAGGGTGAGAACAAAAATCAGCAGCAGAGAAGCTGTAGCAGGTAAAGAGATGAGGCAGAAAGCAGGCACAAGGGGAAGGAAAAGCACTTGCTCAGTGATATGTCAGAGGTATATCTCTGCACCCTTCTGCTGAGGATGCTTGCTGGCCCTTTCACCTGTCCTGCCAGGCACTGAGGTTTAGCTCAGCCTCTCTCTTCTTCCCTTGGGCATCCAAAAATAGACTGGGGCATTGCTGCAGAGCAGGAGCTGCTTTTCCACTGATCCATCTCTCACAGAGGGCTCAGGTGAAGGGAGCTCTGCCCTTCTGCTTAAGGAGGGAGCCCAGGCTGGGGGCTGCACAGCTGCTCTGGGACAGGGGCTTTGTGCTGCTGCTGGAGGGGCTGGGGCAGGCAGCCAGCTTGGCTCCTCTCCTCCCCTCCGCAGGAGCTGCATCCCAACCCTCAGCTCTGCCAGGTGCTGCTGCTATGGGAACTGGAGCTGCTTTAAAGCCATCCCTGTGGCACCGCGGGCATTGAGGCAGCTGCAGTCCTCACTGCTTAGGGGTGTACCCTCCCCACAGGCTTCTGCTGCCTGGCTCCTGCTTTTCCCCAGCCTCCTCCTGCTTTGAGCTGCTTTTCTTTGTCTTCTCCCCAGGCTCTTCTGCCTGCCACGTTGCTAGTGCGAGCAGTTGGCCTCTCACACAGCATGAGAAATCATCCTTGTCACTAACCTGGAAAAAAAAAAAAGGGTCCAAATTCACAAGTGACTGGAAGCCTAATTGTTTAATCAGCACATTTTTCACTTTCTGCTCTGCTATGCCCCCAAAGCCCATACAGCAGTTCTTGTCTATATTCAAGTATAGTCTCGACTCAACCATCTGTGACCACTGATGAGGTTATCTGCGCTGTAAAGCCCCAAATAATCACCAGCATTCACTGCAGGTGAGCTAACTGAAGTGCACTTTGATTACAAGCAGCTAACTCTGCTTAGCTCAGCACAAATCCTTGCATGCGTGGGATTACATCGATGGCAGAGCAAGTACACTAATATGTGGCTAAGCTGGAGCTACTGCTGGCTGCGTGCTACCTTCCTCTTCCTTATATTCACCTGGCTGTTTGATCAGTTGTATCTAAATGAACCCGAGGCAGTGTCAGCAAAATGTCCAGGCTTTGCTTTCCTGCCAGGAACAGGAGGCAGGTTAGCACCAGTGGTGGGGCACAGAGACCCCAGTGGTGCCCTGTCCCTGCTTGAGCTTGCTCAGCTCCTCCTGCTTGGGGAGCTGCACAGGCACGAGGCAGCCCTGCGAGCTTTCTGAAAGCAGATCAATGTGGATTAACAATTTAGGATGGAGCAATCTCAAAAGGAGACTGAAAGTCAGATTTCTTAAACCACAAGCATTTATTTCTCTTCTTGGTTCAGCCCCCTTGACTGTGGCTGCCTCTGGTATTTCTCCTGAGTTTTCACTGCTGGATGGAGAGGCTTTCTGGTTTAATGGCATTCATTAATCATAAAACAATGCATCATTGCAGCACCAGAGTTTAGGATTTAAATTATATTGCTGATAGGCATTGGCCTGGGCTCTCAGGTTAAAGGTGCTCTAAGGTCAAGCCGGTGACTGGAGGCTGTGTGCGTTTTGTTGTAAAGGAGGACTCCCAGGATGAGGTGGCTGCTTGTTCTGGCACGGGAACAGGCCTTCTGCTGGGCGTGCTGAGTACTCACAGGTCACCCCTGGGGCTGAATTAAGCCGCTGTCACAATTCCTAGATTTGGTTTTGATTTTGGGAGTGGCAGCGACCCTCCCAAGCGTTGTCCTGATTTGTATGAATCCTAGCAGGTCCTTGCAAAGCCCAGAATCAGTCTCGCCTGCCCACTGGCTGCTCTTGCAGAAGCAGATCTTCCTCTGCACTCTTTGTTCTCTGTGTTTTCCCTAGAATATTTTCTCAGGTTATTAAGGTATCCAGTTTTTCCAGTGCTAAAGGACTTAATGTGGGTACAGCATTGGCGTGCCCTGTGGATGCTGTGATGACCAGCAGGCACAGGCAGAAGCAAGCTTCCCGTCTGTCCTCCCACCTCCTTGCTGGACACAAAAGCAATTGCAGAGCCTGTGGCTAGAGAAATGCACTAACAAATGGCTTTCAAGGGCTTCCTGAATCACCTTTCCCAGCTCCTGTGTTGCAAAGATGGTGTTCAAAGGAAATTGTCAAAGTGTGGTCCCAGCCCACAGATTGCCAGTCAGACAACTCGGTTAAACACTCCCAGATTTGCCTCATGACCCCTGTTTTGAGGCCTTAGGTAAGCATTACGGTATGCGCTGCAGAACTGAAGCACTCCTAGTGTAGGACTGCAGTTGTTTTTCTTGCTTTTTAGGATTCAGGAGCCCTTGTGTTATCAACATCTTGTGCTTTACTATTGATAGAGTTAACCCTACTGCTCTTGCTTTCCGAAGGCGTCAGTTCCCTGCCAGGAACGCTTCTGGGCAAATTCCTAGAAAGTGGCATTTTGGTAGGCAACCAGACATTTAAAGGGACCCTGTTTTCGAGGCCTGTGCATACAGCTGTGAAAGTGCACCAGGGCAGAGGCAGGGGAGGTGCCCTCCTCCAGCTCCCACGTAGCCCAGGAGAGACCTTCAAGGCCCCTTTCAAGAAAGACGTGGGCTGTTTGTGCATTGCATCATTCCCCTTGCTATATGCTCCCAGCACTTTTGGATTACCTCATTCTTGCCAGAATGCAGACTATGTTTCAGTGGGCAGGCCCCTGACTTTGCTCTCTAGCCAGCCAGACTCGCCGAGCCGACTCTCTGGGATTGTACCGACGCGTAAGAGACCCATCCCGCCCTTCCCGTGTCTTCCCCCTTTCTTTGCTCAGCCGTGTTGTGCAGAGAGCTTCAGCAACCAGTTCTTGCTGGCAGGTAGCCCAGGCATTTAGCTTGATAGCAATGTAGAATAATATATGTCCTTTTATTTATTTTGCCTGAGCACAAATTTGACGACAGGCTGTTTCATTGCTTGTTTAATATTTTGTCCAATCTTCCGGCTTCCTTCTTGAGAGGAAACAGTCTGCAGGTGCAGCAAACACTTTTTGTTCCTTTATGACTAGAAGATACTGCTATTCCTCTAAGGCTTTTCGTCTGACTTGATTCTGGCTCACCCACCTGCCTGCTCTCTCTGGAGGTGAACGTTTTCAATAATTTACTTTAGAGCTGTTCTATCATCTTGCTATTTATTTCTGCCATAAATTATGCCCAGAGGTTAGGAAGCTCTTATCTTCCCACTCACAAAGGAACTGAAGGAAAATATTCTACAGGGCACAGAGGCATCTCTGGGTGGTTTGTAAATATTTCCAGCGGCAGACGTACTGGGGAATGAAAAGAGCTGCAGTCCCCACGCTGTTAGCATCGCCCGATGTAGCCTGCATCTTGCAGGTTATGCAATGGGGAGCAGTTGTGCACACGCAGCCCCCCTCCTCCCACTGTGATTTATATCCAGCTTCCGTGAGATACACCTGCTAGCGCTTCAAAGCATGAAAAGGAAATAACAATAATAAAAAGAAAAGCATCGAGAGATGGCAGTTTACTCCTCACGCAGTAGTTTGACTCACTAAAATTGGTGGAGAGATTTTCAGTGACTTCTCTGGGATTTGGATCAGACCCGAAAAGCACAAGCCCTGAGAGCTGGATTGCTGCCAGCTAGCTTAAGAGATGCCGAATTCCAAGCAAATGAGTTTTCATTTTTAATTCAGAAGCTAAATAAAATTGCATTTGCAGAGCATTTGGATGGGATAGCTCCAAGAAAAATCGAGAGAACTGAAGGAAGTGATACTTCTGGTGTGCCTCTTCTTAGCAGTACCCTAAGGGGCTCATTGCTCCACAAAGCAGTACCAATTATCCAGCAGTGTTTGCTACTACCCTTATTATTACCATAGTGCCTAAATGCTCATTGTAGACCAGGACTCCAGCAAGCCGGACAATAGACGAGCGCAGAACAAACAGATGGTCCCTGCCACCCAGAGCATCTCGGAGTGGAGATGGAGCGCGCTGTGCCGACGGGCGTCGCGCCACACAGAGGGGCAGCGCTTTGTTCCTGCTAAAGTCAATTAGGTTCCTGGCGCCCCGGGGAGGTGACGGGGAGTCTTGGGCTGCTTGTTTTGATAGAAGATAGAAAACACAAGTCCTGTTTTTACCACCCAAATTCCACTCTGTTTTGTTGGGAAATGCCTGCAGAAGCTTAATCAGCATGAGGGTGAGCTTGGTTTATTGTACGGGCTTGTTTATAAATGCAGCACTGCCTGCCTGAAGGTCAGGCGGGGGCTTTGCGCCAGGGCTCTGTGCCCAGTGTCTAGGTAGAAGGGGAGAATCAGCCTCCGCTATCTCAGTGCTTCACAAGTACACGCCTTTCTCTTTTTCTGCATCCTCCTGTTTTTTTGCGTGTGTTTTTGAAAAAATATTTTTATTTATGTTATTTTTTCCTCTCAGCATGCCCTGATTTTCCTCTCTTTCCTCTGCTACACCTCCCTCTGATGTTGGTGGGTTGTTTTTTTTCCATCTGTGATAGCATCACCTGGTCACGTTCAGCAGCTAACTCCTCTGCACAATGGCAGACCTACAAGAAAGACAGTTGTGCATCTCTGCCTGTACCTCACCTGGTCTGCCAAGTGCAGAAATAGAACAATTTGATTTCTTTGGGGTCTACTGGTAGAGCTCGGGTAGACCATCCCTGGAGGAGCTGTACGTAAGTGCTCCCCCCAGGCAGAAAAGGAAGCTCTAGAAATCCCTTAAGAAAATATGTCCTTGTTTCCAGCTTCCCCTGTTGAAATCTCTGCCGGTGTGCAATTAGCAAACCAACAGGACCAAAGGAAGGACGGGAGAGGGACACTGACTGAGAAACTGGAGGGCGGCGCTGGCTCTGCTCCAGCTGTGCTCTCCTTTGACAGGTCCAGCGAGAAAGCCGACTGAGGAGGGGATCTTGAGCAAACAAACAAATCAACTAAATGAACACACCGGCCGATAAAGCGGAGCTGCAGCTCAGTAGCTAACGAACACCCCTCTGTCTTCGCGTTGCTCTCGGCTGGCAGGCCGGGAGTCAATTCCAACAAGCTATCGATCGGGCCGCTGCCGGGCATCGAATCCGCGGCCCTGTCTGCCCCGCGTGCGGCTCTTTGATTTTCTCCCCCTCCGTAGCTGCACGTGGATGGGAGCCAGATGAGGCAGCGCAGGCCTATCGATCCGCCCGCAGCCCTCCTCCTCCTCCTCCTCTTCCTCACCCCGGTCGCCATGACAACCCGGCTGCGGCGGCGGCGGCAGCGCTGTGTACCTGGCCCCTTGATTTCCCTGTTCGATATCTCCGCCTTCCCCCCGCCGCTCTCACCTTGGCATGATATTGGCAAAGCACTCAGCAGTTGTAAAAGAGCTGGGTTTTTATGGCTCTGAGGAGGACAAAGCAGCTCTCTGCTCTGCTTTATCGCCCGCTCAGTTCATTTGGTTGATTTGTTTGTGAGGAGCCGGAGCCTGTAAACAACGGATAGCTCAGGCACCGACCAGGCCGTGCTCCAGCAGGGCCCGTCGCCCCAAAAGACAGGTCTGCTGCCTATGCCTAAGCGTGCCTGTAGTAAAACCCACATTCTTCGTATATATTGCCCTAGAGAGGTGATACAGAACTGACGGCAGCCCTGTCATCATTTCCCAGCTGTTCATTTCACACAGCCCCTGAGGCAGCACATATGGTGGACTGGACTTTCTTTAGGGTCTTCAGTCCCTCATAACTTCTGTTGGGGTCGTGGTGCCCAACGGGGGCCAGCTGCTGTGACAGGAGCAGTGGGGCAGGCCCAGTGCCACCTCCCATAGAAGGCCTTTGTGGTGTGTTCACCACGGCCTCCAGCTGCATGTCCTGAGCGGTTCCTGGCTTCGCCCAGCTATGGCGAGCTTTCCGTTTTCCCTGCAGCCTTCCCAGGTGCTGATGTATCCATGTCCCTTCTCTTCCCTCGTGCTGAGATAGCGGAGATAGCGGAGGCTGATTCTCCCCTTCTACCTAGACACTGGGCACAGAGTCTTCCCGTTCCTCAGCAGGATGACGGGCGTGCTTCCAAGACCAAGCAGTAGATATATGAACGATGTTTAAGGAGAAGCCCATCTCTGCCCTCCTGAATGGCTCGTTTGTTGTACCAAATCATCCATCTGCAGCTTCTCAGTGTAGGATTCACTGCTGAAATACAAGACATAAAGGGCTTGTGCAGGGATATGGGGTATAAGATACATAAATAAAAGATATCTCTTAAAATATAATGCAGGTGTCCACCTTGTCTTAAAGGTCTTCCTGGCTTCCTTTTAATTGAAATTCCTCACCCAAGTCTCACATTCCTGATTCTTTCCACAGCAAAGCCATCAAACCCTTCCAGGAGGCTCCTAGTTTTCCTTGCAATTCAATATGATTGATACAGGATGTGAAAGATCACTCGATGTTATCCACTACAGATTCTCTCCTTGAAGCAGCAAGCTGCAGGATAAATTGTGGAATTTGCTACTGCACAGTGTTATTGAAGAAACTATTATATTTTGAAGAAGAAACAGATTCTGTAAGAAAGATAAAGGTACTGTAACCACTGCAGGAAAGTTTCCTGCTGTGAGGCCCATGAGGACTGGGGTCAGTGCGGGTTCTTGCTTCATCCTACTATTTTGCCTGTCCCATAATAGTGCGATGCTGGGAGTATTGCAGAGCCCTCATCCCTTGACAAGTCTCACTTCGTCACACGTGTTACTGAGCTGCATTAGCCAGTCCAGCAGGAGCTCAGATACTGGAGAGGGTAAACTAAGGATGCATTTAGAAGGAGAAAATCTTAGACAGATTGTGTGAAATGAGACTGGGATGGTGGGGCTGACCACTTCCAGACACCAGGCCCTGGCCTCGCTGCACTGACAATTAATTCAGGGCACCAAGAGAAAGGGTGTTTGAAAGAGATTGTTTTGAGAAAATGTTTGACTGGCTGGAGCAGTGGTCTGATGTGACATGCAGGAAGCATGATACTAATGCAAATTGTTAGTACTTATTAACTAATTAAATTGTTGTAATGCCCGTAAGGCACTTAACACTTTCCAGGCACAGAAGAGAGACCGGTCCCTGCCCTTAGGAGTAGAAGGTCTAAAAAGGCAAATATGGAGGAACGGTGGAAGAAAAACAATTAACACAGAGCACAAGGGGTGTAATGAGCAGAAGCACAGGGCTTTGCAGTTACAATTTATGTCTGCTTTTGCAAAGAAAGAAGTCTTATGTGATTACAAGATCCTTGTGTATGGGGGAGCATGTGTGTATGATAACATATGTCTGTCTGATACGTGTGTAATTTTCAACTTCAAGCAAATTCAAGCTGTCTGAGAAATAATTGTTAAAATATGAAGCCAAATGAAAAGAAAACCCTTTTCTTCAGCTCAGGAGAAGGTTGCAGTAGGAGGAGCTCATATATTCTCAGACTTCAGAGAATTTGCATGGGCTACAGCTCTTAAAAATACCCAGAGGGAAGGCTTTCCATGTTGCTTAGATTTGATGAAGCACAAACCTGGAGGAAATCAGACTACCTTAGCTGCAGAGAGCTGACCCAGGCAGAGATGTTGCTGCAGAAAGTGGAGCAAAAGGAGGTGTGTAGCGGGGAGGTGGCAGGAAAGAAGGTGAGGAGACTGACAGGGCAGGCAAGGACTTAGCTTGTTAGCGGAGGAGACAGGCAGAAACACACTGGAAAAGATGGATGAGCAGTCTTGCGCAGGTGACCTTCGATATAACAAGTTCCTTAAGCTCAAAGTTAAGAAGCAAGCAGTGGATAAATTCAAGAGAGGAATGAGTTGATACGGTGTGCTGCAGCGATGACCTTTGCGGCTGCATGCACTGTGTCCTGGCAGGGAGGAGAAGTGTGCATCAGACCTGGGAAGTGAATGTTATAATACTAGAGAGGAGAGCTGCAGAGGCCATGCATGGGATGGCTGTAGGAGAAAGATCTTGTGACTGCTGAGGGTGAAGAAAAATTAAAACCTTGGCACAGGTGGGATGGATGGAGTAAGAAAGACTGAGGAGCTGCAATGTCTGAGCCACACAGAGGCTGGCCGTGGAGCCTGCTGTAAGAAAAAGGAGGGCAGTGAGAAACGAGCAGAAAGGAAGATTAAGATTTCATTTTTACCCAGAATTTTTAATTAATGGCAAGAAGTGCAAGAGGGAGCATGCATTCAAGACACCAAATGACAGTCTGACCCAGCCAAGCCCGTCTACTCTGTGAGGCATCAGAGTTTCAGTGAAAACACATTGCTCTGTTGTTTCATCAGTCACACCACTGTTGTGTATCATATGATATGGCAGCCGTTCAGCCAGGCTCCGAGCCGCGCAGGCTATAATTTCCTGGTCATATGTAACAGGGTGGGGAAGCGGCTGCGTCCTGGGGGTGAGTAATGCTGGAATCGCACCATGTGGCAGGGCGCTCCTCGCTGCGCGGGGCGGTTCAGGTGCTGCTGGGATAGTCGGGCAGACATTCCCCAGGGCATCTGAACGCTCGGATGCCCTCCTACACTTAAAACACCCTCCTCTAACCCGTTTTGCTGGGCACCCGGATCGCTTTCCCACGTTCCCAGCGCTT
Organism: Anas acuta; assembly: GCF_963932015.1. Lineage (NCBI taxonomy): Eukaryota > Metazoa > Chordata > Aves > Anseriformes > Anatidae > Anas > Anas acuta. The sequence continues at coordinate 23,305,145 of NC_088983.1, forward strand.
TGTTGAGGCTCCCTGCTCGGAAGAGCGTGGATTTTAGGCAGCAGGAGGCCCCGGCCACACTTTCTTTGCAGCACCACCACCACCAGCAGGCTGCTGCGACAGCGCCAAGCCCCCACAGGCACTCATCGGGACCCTCCCTCGCCCCCCAGCTGGGGCAATAAACGTGCCACGGGACATTTATTTTAAATACACTCGGGGCAATTCGCTGCAAGGAGAGGGCCTTGCCCGGACAGCTGTGGGGGCCTGCGCGGGGAGCCGCGCTGCGTCCGGGCCCGCTCATGGCCCCCCTCCCGCTGGCCGCCTTCCCCTTCCTGAGGTATTTTCCTGCGCCTGTGATCTGTGTTCCCCCTCTGGAGCCGGTGTCCTCGCTGGGTTTTGTCAAGCCCCGGGCTGCCAGCCCCAGCTCTGGGGTGGGGAGCGGAGAGGGGAGGGGGACAGGGCTCCCGCTGGGCTCCCCAGACAGGGAAACGCACGTCTCCTCTCGCACAACATGAGCTGTAATTTCCGGCAGACATTTGAGGTCCCCGACATCTGCATAATGTGTGCCAGTCTCCTAGCAACCCCAACAGCTGTCTGGCATTTCCAAGATTAAACTGTAACGAGAGGCGGCCATTGCCAGGGAGCGGGGGAGCGAAGCGGCCCCTCCTGGCTCCTTCCAAGCCATTTATGTTTTACTCATTTCCTGCTCCGAGTAATGAGGCCAGCGATGCCGGGGTGGTGGCGGTGCTGCTGAGAAGGCAGATTGTTACACACACATGCATGTTTTTGTTTCAGGGCGAATTTTTAGTGCTCGTGAAAGGGAGGGACCAGCAGAGCTCGCCGGAGCCTGGCAGCCGACCAGCAAGCTTCCCGGCAGCCCTTTGCCAAAAAAAACCAGACATGCAGCCCCTGCTCCCGCCGCCCCTCCTCGCCCGCCCTCTCCCCCCAGAACTCAGGCAGGGGCCTCATGCCGCTGGCAGCCCGGCCCACAGCCCCTCGCCAGCCCCTCAGTGTCCCCTCAGTGTCCCCTCGCTGTCCCCTCGCCATGTTTTCCTCCTGCTGCTCACAGACACGCCGTGTTCCCGACCCACAACTCTTTTTAATCCCCATCTCCCTCCATGTCCACCCCGGGGAGGTAGGACGGGAGCGTGGGGAGGCTGCGCGGCGCAAACCTATTTTCCTCGGAGGCAAAAACAACTCGAGGCCAAACAGATTCGTTGCACCAGTGGCTGAAACTAGGTGAAATGTCAGCGCAGTTACTCAACCTCGCATTCCCAAACTCTCGTTACATAAAAAAACAAGCCTTCGAGTGATGCTCGGGGCAGCCTGAAGCCCAGCCCCAAGCCCACCCCTCGGTGTTGCTCTGCGAGGGGCGGCAGGGACGCGGCTCTCCTGGCTTGCAGCCATCTTCCCCTACGCAGCTGAGCTCTGCCATTTGCCTCCGTTATAACTCACTAGCGGGGATTCTGTGGGGCTCTTTCTTTTCTTTTTTCTTTTTAAATTTGTTGTTAAAGAAAAAAAAAAGAGAACAAAAACTTTTTTTTTTTTTTTTTTGGCTGCAGCTCTCGGCTCATTTTTGGTTGCTTTCTAACGCCAAGGCCAGCAGCAGGATCCAGGAATTCATCCGCTGGTGCCAGCGAGAAAGCACTGACCCAAACAAGGGAGCCAGGGCTCGGGGCTGCCGTCCTTGCCAGGGATCAGCGAGAGGCCAGAGAGCCCATGCTGCTGAGTCATCAGCGCTCCAGCTGCTGCAAGCCTTTTCTGGGGACGCGGCTGTTGCTAAGATTCCTGGGAGCTGACTGATTGCTCCTTCTATAGTCATGTAACACACACACACACACACACACACACTCACACGCACACGTCAAAGGAGCGGGGAACAGCGGCTGGTCCAGCTCAGACCAAGAACACAGCCTGCTGGCCGCGAGCAGCCAGGCTGGGCGGCTGTGCCGTGCACGGGGCGGCCAAAGCGCCTGGTCCCATGGGATGAGCTCCAGCAGGAGCTGCTCTCCGCGTCTCTGTGTTTGCAACACTAAAGCCGCCTCGCTGCTGGGAAGCTGCTCCTGTCACCCACTCATGGATGCGTTCCTTACAGCAAGCCCTGACGGTGGTTGTGTACAGGGTTTTCTGGTTGTGCTTGCACATTTCATCCCATTTTTTTCCCGATCTGAGAGACATTAGGAAGTCAGAGCATGCCTAAACTCTAGCTGCTGCATTCCTCGCAGGGCTAGTCTTGGATCGTGCCCTTCGAACAGTAAATAAATGTGCTCAAACAGCAGTCTCGAGCAATTTCCGTTTCTGAGGCCCAGGACTACCTGAAATTAAGGACATTTCTAATTAGGCCCCGTCACGTCTGAGACTGCTCTGCAGCCTGCCAGACTGCAGAGGGAGGGACTGCTGCTTCGTGTGCATCCTGTGTTTTCCTTCGCCCAATTTTTATCTATTAAATCTTTTTATTCTCCTGCCTTTTATCTGCCTTAGGTACTCGCCTCCCACAGATGCTGCAGTTACCCTTGTTTCCTGCTCCGTGTTTGACACTTAACAAACTAGATGTACTCAGGCTTTCAGATCTCCCTGCTCAGATCTAGGTTGTTAGAGCCTTAGGGTATGGGACCTGTCTTCTCCCTCCTACATTAAACACATCTCTGATTCCAAAGGAATAACTAGTCATACCAGAATTTAACAATGAAATCAGGAAGTCCAGAGTCCAGGGTCCTTACTCCTCTTTCTTTGGTGTCTGTTGGGATGCAAAGCTCGGAGTTACAAATTGCCAAATGAGGCTTTAGAGCACTTGAGTAGCACCGCGACTTGTTTCCTAGTAGCACCTCAGAGTCCTAACCAGGGACTAAGATCACAGAATACCGTGGTACTGAAAAAGGGTTTCTGCCCCAAAGTGCTTGTGGTCTAAGTCTAAGAGAAGAGACAAGCAATGGGCAGAGATAGAGGGGGGAGGTCCAGGAGGCAGTGAAGTGGTTTTGGCTAGCGTGGCAGAAGGTGGTCTTCACAAACAAGCAACCTCATGGAATTTTAGGGCAGATTCAGGCCAGGAAGGAGGGATTCTTTGACATCCTCGAAAAGACAGTTTTCAACTCAGTAAGACCTTTTCCAGAGAGAGACCATTTCCCCAAAGTCTTAAGCAGTGTAAGATCAGTAGCACATTTAAATCCAATCCTGTCCAAGTGAGCACAGAAACATTCTCTCAGCATATGAAGTCCATTCATGTAGACAAATGTAGGTAGAGTCAAATACAGATATGGATAAACACGTGTTAAATGTTTTGAGAAAGCAGATAAGAATGCCCATGTTCACCAATGGAGAAATAAGTACATTTTAAATTGCCCAGAGTGGATGGGGTTATTCTCCATCACACCACGTGTAAGCAAAGCCAGAAGGACACAACGAACGTGCTACTGGAAAAGTGCTTGGAGGCTTCACTGCAAGAAGCCACTGTACTGGCTGTAAAGGGACAGATTTAAGTGGGATCAAGTAAAATTTTTCTAACTTTAATTTATAGTGTTTTAGGTACTGTAGAAAACAGAGGGAAAAAAAGCACTGCACACATGAAGTTTCCTAATTACTTGCATATGCAGACTTGGAAGCTGCAGTTGGCTTGCTGTAAGGCATTATAGTGCTCTGACAGTGTGCCTGCATGGATGCTGAAAGCCGTCTATGGTGATGGATGATCCCATCCACTACTTTCAGCTACAGGCATGCTGTCCTTAAAAATACTGAGTTACAACATCCGAATCATGCTTTTTGGTTAATCAAGAGTATTTTTATGCCCCTAGAGTGAGTTGTTCTTCATACTACGGGGAAATTCACTGGGTATTTCTTGTGAAAGCATTGTGAAGAAAGTACACCCTGTGAAGAAAGTACACACTGAACTGAAGATGCTGTGCAGCATCCCCCCATTCTCCAATTTAAGGCATTTTGGTATCACAGAACCACTAAGACGTGTTGTAAAGCACCAGTCACCACCTGTAAATCAGGCCCACGTGTGCTATGGTTGGTAAGGGAAGCCTGGTAGCGGCTGCAGCTGGCCAGAGATGTTAGCAGTGCCTTTGAAGAGGTCAAACTTTGTTCTGCTCTGTGCAGTGCTGTTGTTCAGCCAGTCCGACCGATACCACCTCTGGAGGGACCAGACCTTCCAAGCCACTGCTTGCTGTCAAACCTCCCGTACACAAACAAGGTGGCAGCGTGGCCCACAAAGAATTGCTTCTCCTGCACCTCCCCATCACTGCGATCTCAGGCGTGGTTGTTGGATGGAGGTGCTGGCAGCGCAGACACACGGCCTCCTCCAAACCCGCAGACAGGGAGAGGACCTCTGTGTTCATCCTTCTGGAGCTGGCTGCGGTGTTTGCTACAACTCGCCTCAGCGGAACTTTCTGAGCTCAGACACCAGTGATATTTCGAGAGCCTTTGAAATGAATCCTTTCTGTTGGTAAAAATGGTTGTTCACATGAAATGGTCAAGGATTGCTGCTTCCTCAGCCTTCAAAGAAGTCATCTGAAGAGGCCCAAAAGGCTTCAGCCTTCCCCCCAGTACTTTCTACATCAATTCTAGGTCTTGACATTTATTTTCAAGGCCTTCTGTGAAAGTGTCCAAGAATGTCTTAGAAAAGCCTCTTTCTTTGCATGTTGATAGCACTGTTCCTCTGAACCCTGGGATAATGAAAGACAAGGTGTTCTCCACTGCAGGGTCATGGCTTCACAGATCACTCTGCTTGAAGATCCAAATCTCCTTTCTCTGGCTTTTCTGAAGACAGATCTGAAAACAGCAAAGAAAAAGCAAGAAGGTGCAAAGAAAAAAAAAAAAAAAGATAAAAAGAAAGCACGAGTGAAAAGAGCTAAAGCAGTGAGAGAGAGGGAGTGAGGAAAGAAACAGCTTGAAAATGACAATTAAATCAGTTGTTATGAAGAAAAAAAATTACCTTTCCTGAGACATGGAAAATAAAATCAGGCTGCGATGCATTGCTCTGCTCTCAGATACTCTGCTGGGAGAGTTTATGAGCACATGGAAAAAGGAAGAGCAGTGCAGTACAGCCAGAGATGCTTATATAGGCAATGTCCCTGCTTATACAGCTCCGTCTAGCTTTGTGCAGGCTTCCCACCCGATACATGAGCAAAATAAAACCCTGTGCTGCAGGGTTCACAGCTGTTTTCTAATGGCATTCAAAAGAACATTTGACTCGATGGCAGCAGTGATCCATGTGGCATCACACCCCAAATCACGAGACTTTCATGTCATGTCATCTTTAGCCTTTCTCGTGTTTCCATCTGGCAACTTTAAAAGGAGGTTTTCTCCGGTGCACTGGGGTGGTGTTCTCACTCCAAGGGCATGCCACAGCTCCCAGGGTACCAGCAGGAACAGTACCGCTATCTGCAGATCCCAGGCAGATCCCAGGGCCACTGTGAGCCTAGGAGCAAGGAGAGCAATATCTCCGCTTCCTTGCACAACCTTTTGAAGCCCCACAAACCTTTTGTCCAAGGGGCTTAATAGGATTGTAACAGGACTGTAATTCCTGGAAGTGTCGTGGCACTGCTTTAGTGTCAGTGTCATAAAGGTTTTTAAAAGCGTAGTTAATCATTAATTGGTTCATGATACTAGAAAACTGTGTAGATTAAAATTAAGACATAAAAATCTAAATAAAGCATACATTGCAACCAGCATTTTGCAGTGCCAGCCATTAAATAGTAGCTCAGTGACTGCTCAGCCTTCTTGCCCAGCTTGCTTCCAACACAGTGCCAGCCAGGCAGTGCCATCTGCAGCACTTCAGACTTACCAGTGGACAAAATAATTCTCTAAATTTTCTTTGCATAAACTGTTAGTGGGTTTTATTTCACCTGTGGTAGGACCACCTGTTTTTATTTTTGCTATACCGCGTTAGAATCCACCTCAAACTTCTTCCCCTGTTCCGTGCGTGAGGTCTAATGAAGATTTGCAAAATCGTGGTGTGCCCCCATTCCTCGTCAGGGATTCGACTGAAAAATGCTTTGGTGAATTTTCGTGTTAGCAAGATCCAGTTTCACAGGCTGTATTGCTCTACACTTGGAGAGCGCTTTGAAGCAGTGAAATCGCGTCTGCAAGCTGTATGCTCTGCAGAAGTGAAATAAGAAACTAAATCTTAACTATTGTTCTGAAATAAATGAGCAAAAGCTGTTTTGGAAGGCATGGCAATTCACGGCACTCAGTAATGCACAAAAGGCCTCTACGTCAGGAATGGATTGACAAGGGATGCCTCACAGGGAGTATGAGACACTGGTTGATCGCAGCATCACTGCTGAGCAAAGTGCTTAATCACCTGCTCGGTATATACAGGCGTGAAGAGGTTAAAGAGAATTAATAGAGGGCAGGGAAGCACCCAGCTTAAAAAGGGGCAAAAGCTGCCTTTGACATTGTAAGCAAGTCAGATAGCTCGAGTATCTGAAAGAATACCAGAATAAATTATCAAATAATCAATTCACGAGCACCTAGAGGGTATCAAGGTAATCTAGGACAGCCTGAGTTCATTTGTTAAGAACAAATAATGTCAAAGCAATTTAAATCCTTTTATGACAATGTAACTGCCTAGCAGTGAATGGCAAAATAATAGGTGTTTATGTCTGGGTTTCTGTAGGATTTCAACAATGTCTCATCTGACCTTCGTCTAGGCATATGGCAGGAAAGCAATGTAAATTAAATCATTATGAAATAGGAGCATAATTTGTGGAAAATACATTTTTAAGGAGGAGTTCTCAGTCAGTAGTTTGCTGTTGGATGGGTGGCTAGCATTTCAAAAGGAGCCTCCATGCAGGTCTGTGCTGGTCCTATTCAAAGACGAGAATTTGGAAGGTTCTGATTAACAGAGAAATGGCCAAAAACTGAGTCAGTAGAGGCAAGCAGCATCCTTTTCTTTAGTGCTTTTTTTGTTTCAGCATAGATTAGACAGAGCTCTCTGAGCACAAGGTAAGATATACTGCCTTAGAACAAGAGCAATTTCTTAGAGTCCTTCCAGCCCTACAATCTTTACCTTCTATTTACTTAACTATTTGACCGAGATGAGATTTTTCTGCTTGATGTTCTTATTAAACAGCAGTTTTGTAAGGCTGTTTTCTTTCCAGTAGCCCTATATAACATTTCTTACAATCTTAGTGTAGGTGTACATGAATAGGTTAAGCTGGGGCTGTTAAGTTGTTTCTCAAGATGATGTAGCCCTTCTCCTCCACTGACCAGAGGTGACTTTCTCCTGCTTTCATGTGGACGGGGTCAGGACAGAGCCTGCTCAGGCTTCCAAATTCCTGAGCTGCCCACTTGTGTGCAGCTGCTGTGCTGAGATTTGTGCATCAAGCTTTGCCTTTCCAACACTGTGGAAAGAAAGATGATCAAGAAAATGTTTAATACATTATACATGTATATAGGAACCGATATGCAAATATAATATTTCTGGAGGAGGAAATATATTGTTGCCTATGGCACCAGATTTTTAATCTGACCTTTGTGTGTATCAGCAGACACGAAGATAAGGCAGGAGTCTGTGCAGCTGAAGGGAAGATGGGTCAAGAAAGTTTTCAGGGGAAAAAGGATTAAGCACTCCTGAAGCAGCAGCTATCAGGTTTTCTGCTGCAGCCAGTCTTAGGGATGGAAGATTGATTCTCGCCTTGGTGTGTGTTCCAGTTCTTGTTGGCAAAACGTGTAGCCACGAACTTATCATTTTGAGTGGCATGTGTCACACCGACAGTGGAGACTAAACTGAAGTGTGTGCGCTGGAGCTTGCGACATCAACAGCAATAACAACTTAAAAAAAAAAGCAAACCCGTATCAAAGCCCAGAATCAGAATAATGCAATGATGAATTTATTTCAAAGGGCTGCTCAGTGCCTGACTTGGGGTCATTTCAAATCAGCAGTCACAGCTGTCACAGTCAGCTTCTATAAAATATAAAAGGAGAAGAAATCCCTGCATACACACACACGCACACACTTCATGTCCTGTGCTCATTGGGTATTCAGAGAGGAAAGAGAGATACACAGTATATGCAAATATTTTCCCCTGGACACAAGGGAAGAAATGCTAACACCCTTAAAAGCAAGCAGACACACACCAACATAGAGAGGTACTTTCAAGTATTCCAATTTTATTATTGGCGTGCGGCATGGCTATGAAAGGGTAATGCTCAGCCCTAAGATATGGGTCATTATTTGCTTACCCCAGAAACTCTTGTTGAAAGACTCAGAAACATGCTCAATTTTTTTTCTCTCTTCTGAACATGGAGTTGGTCTGAGTGACTTTCCTGATGCACATAGCTGCCAGCTCTGACCAGCCAGCACAGGTGAGGGAATGGGCTGGGTGTTGCCCATCACATCCATGGCAGCTGGGTTGGGGTCGTGGTTCAAGATAGATGGTGCTTAATCAGGCTGGGCAGAGGTTGTGTGGTGAAGCCCAAGAAGGGAGAGGGAAATCAGTCTGTTTTCTGGCCATTACTCCTCGTTTAGTGAATTGGCAGCATGAGGACACTTGGCTCCTACCCATCTCCCCAAGTCCTGTAGCACTAACTACTGTCCCGCTGCTGGCCAGCTGAAGAAAATGAAGGTTGCAGAGGACATTTTGTGCTGAGTGTAACACAAACCATTGATCCTCACCAGGTGTTCCCGGATCAGTCATGCAACAGATAATCCAGGGTTGAGGGAAAGCATATTTTTAAGTTCTTCTGAGTTAAAGGACAGCAGAAAATCTGCTGCAGCCTAGACAAGAAAATTGATCTCACTGTTAAACTCTTTTTGTGTTTTTATCTAAACCTGCCTAGTGCCTGATTCAAACCACCAAATATTGTTATGCCTTTTTCTTACAAATGATATAGTCAAGTACCATCAAAACTTTCCTATATGCCCCCTTAGAGACTGCAATCAAGTTACCCCAAATAAATACATTAACCGTCCCAATCTGTCCTGGAGGGATGTGTTTTACAGCTCTCACGTTATTCCTGTGTTATGCTTCAGAAATCTTTCCAGCTGATCAACATCCTTCCTGAAATGTGTGTATTTGGTTACCTCTCGTAATCTCTAAATATTTTTCCAGGTCCCTGGATTCCTGGAGGCTGTCCCATTTTGGAAGTTCTTGTGCAAGCTGTATGACTTTGCACATGACTGTAGCCAGACACCCATTCAGAGCTTACCAAGCTGTCCAAATGGAACTACCATGTCCCGTTGTTATTTACTTCTCTGACAATTCTTCTGTCACACACGTTGATTCTGTTTTTCTTTTAGTTAATTGATAGATATTGCGTAGTTTTATGCCCAAACCAGATTTCTTAGGTGCTCAGTAGAATGACTTACATAAGATGATGATTCCTTATTTACAATTACTTTTTTTAATGATATACCAGCTGAGTGGGAATTGAATTTGTTTAGTAAGGGCAACATTGATTTGTGTAGTGCTATTATACATTTTTTAATCTTATGCCAGAAAGTCAGCTACCTGACAGAAACCAAAGTATATAATATCAGTACCAGTTACTTTATCAGCCATATCTGTAAGCTCATCAAAAACAATGTTCTTAGATGAGACATTCTGTGTTGTCGTGTTGTTTGATATCAATTGTGCCACCGTCTTTTCATATTTCATTGACTGATTCCCAATTTGCCCAGAACTAACATGAGGCTGAGCAGCCACACAGCATGCCACCTAGCCTTGTCAATATTTGCCCACGCAGCCTTATTTTCTCCTGTGTGCTGGACTTTTTGTGGTGTTTTCAAGATTATTAAACAGAAATCAAAATTAAAAACGCAGAGTGGCATACATCTCACTTGGCATCAGCTTTCCCTTTTTCCAGCTTTGCCTGTTTCTAAGCTACTTTCTGAGGTAGGTGAGGTGAAACGCCTTAGGATTAAATGTCCTTTGGGATGCCATTCTGTTTCTTTGAATCTGAAGTGCTTTAGGTGTGCAGTTTAGTTCATCTTTTGATGTCAGTCAGTCAAGGTGCTTGCCAGCCTCAGAAAGTTCCTCATTCCTTCTTTTAATAGTCCTGTTCCCAGAGATGCACAATCATTTCTACTCATATGACCATGCAGGCTCTAAATACCTCTTTATCTAGGCATCCAGCTTTGATTTTTATCCCATAAACTGACTCAGATACACAGATCTACATACCACTGCTGAGGTAGTTTGGTGTCCAGGCTCGACAGTTAATCACTTAGGGACAGAGCCTGCAGCCTTTGACTAAGAGAAGGAAATTATATGGCCCGTCATTTGGGACCATTCAGACGGAGACGGGCTGCAGACCTGTGGTCTGGATTCATTACACACCATGTAGTACCTGTGTTATGGCCAAAAAGACATATCCTTTCATCTGTATGTGAAGTTCCCTCTGTTAAACAAATCCAGTAGCAATGAATTTAATAAATATAAGGGATTTTACTCTCTTCCCAAACTATGTAAAAGTATAGGCAATGTCCTACGGGGTCAGACCAATGGTCCAGCTAACTTAGTTATCCTGCTTCCAGCAGTGCCAAGTAGAGATTGTATTTAGGGAGAGAACATCAGCATTTGATTAAAAAAAAAAATTAAAAAAAAGTATCATACAAATCAGCATTGCTCTTATTAAATAAATCTGGTTCCTTTTGGGCTACTGTGGAGGGAGCTACCAAGACAGGAGCACTCCTCGCTGCTGTTGGGTTATCTCCCCGTGGTCATGTTGGAAGGCACAGTGTAGTCTCTTTTTGTGCAGGTCTTCAAGCCATTGATCCTGAAGTCATGAGACTTTCAGGATTCATTAAGTGAACACACTTAGATCCTCATGACAGCAGATAAAAGCCGAGGAAAAAAAAATTGACCCCCGAACAATTTCAGAAATCCAACTGAGAAAACCGACAGCAATGTCAGTGTTTAAAAATGTCTCATTACTTCAAGCCTTAACTTTCGGAGCATGAACACTTAGCTAAGGAACATTATGGGCAGTCCCTCCGTGTTTCCACCTCCTGGCTGTAGAATGGGGAGTGTAAAATTTGCCTACTTCATAGGGTGTTGACATCATAAGTACTTTAAAGATTATGAGGTGTTCAGATACTGAGGAATAGACTTTCTCCAATGACCTGATATAGAGAGATGTAAAATAAAGAGATTTCCAAGAAGTGGCCAGAACCTCTTCTTAAAGAGGGAACAAATCACTGTCCGAGGAGGTTGTTAGGGCACTGGGAAAGTAAGCAAAATATACATTTGCCATTCCAAGATAAAAATATTGAGAGATCAGAAGGATTAAAAGGCAGCTTTAAGCAGGACTTCTGCACGGATGTGGTTAGAAGGGAATCACATGAGAGCCGGGGAGCTCTGCCCAGTGCCAGAAGACCCAGCGTCGTTGGGTCATGTCGTTTTTGCTTTCAAGTTGCAGTGCCACTGCTGGCCGTGTGGCTTGGGGTGAGTCTCACTGTGTTTGAGACATCATCCTCCCCGCTGGTGATACAGCCTCACACCACTTCTGGGGCCATCGGAGGATGCGTAGTTCTTCCTGGCCACTGACAAACCAAAGAGAACAGCACCAAGCCCTGCCAGAGGAGCTTCAGACTGGACATCGGGAAAAAAATATTTACCACAAAGGTGTTCAAACACTGGGACAGGCTGCCTAGGGCTGGTTGATGCCCCACACCTGCTCACGAGGCATTTGGAGAATGCCCTTGGTAATTTGCTTTAACTTCTGGCCAGCCCTGAAGTGGTCGGGCAGCTGGAGGAGATGATCTCTGGAGGCCCCTTCCAACTGAATTATTTTAATTTCAAATGTCTAATTGCTAGTTTGGTCAGTCTTCAGTCGCTCCTTGGGGAGCAAGTAGTGCCAGGTGACTTTTGGAACATGGGAACAACGGGGGCTAGCAGGGTGCCTGCACTGTCCAGACATTAACTAGCCCTTTTTCCAGGTGGAGACATCTCCCTGAATAACTTAATGTGTCTTTGGCTGATGTGCTTCAAGAGACAGCCTGCGGATATGTAGCACTGGTACGAACCACCTCAATTAAGATATTTAGGCAACCCTGGCTGTTGGCAGACAATTCAGTAGCTGCCCTGGTGATACACAGCAATTGCTCTGGGTTCCTTTGCCTGTGACACTCTTGCTTCTTTGTTCCCTCCATTCCCATTGTTGCCATCTCGTGTTTAATATTTAAGCTCTGCATTCCCTGGGCAGGGCCCATTCTTTTCATCTGTGTTTGCACACTGGCTAAGATGCTGGGGTACTGGTCCATGACCAGGACTACTGGGTACTTTGCTAATGATTATAATGGCAGTAATTAATAACGCTTTGTTCTTTGATCTCCGGGCTTGCCGAGGCAGTCGCTGCTGCAATTGTTCTTCGCCCTCGGGCTAAGTATGCAGCCAGGTTGTTTTTTTGGCTATCTGGTGGTTTGATCTCTGTGCCCCCACCTGTATGCTGACCCTGCCTTCAGACTGGCAGACTGGAGACTCCAAAGATGATTTTGAGGGCAGTTGGCAAGGCTGCCTTTGGATCCGCTCCTTCCTTTGGGACTAGCTTGTATTCCCCTGAGTGCTCCGCTCTTCTCAGTACTCCACAGCAGGGCATCCAAATTTCTCTGCTCTGCTGCTGCCCTGTCATGACACAGCAGTGTTTTTTACACCGGTAAACATATGGATTGTTTGCGGGTCACTTTAGCTTCCAAGTCCTTATATCCACACACAGCTTCTGTTGGTTGACTGGAGATTTAAAGAAGAGAAATCAGAAGCAAGAGATCTTTTAAAATATGAATGACTAACCTGAGCATCTCAGGAGAGCCGAGTAAGAAATCTGAGAGGATAAAACAATGGATTCGTGTACTGTGTCATAAATCATACATGTCAGGGTATTGGGTTTGCATGCACAGCCAGGGAAAGCTGTGTATCAGTCCTGGAAAGGTTGACAGAGATGGCATGAGCTCCTTGTGCAGACATGAGGGGCAGAGAGACATTCCCCAAACCCTGAGCACATCACTTCTCTGTTTATGCCTTGTTTCCCCAACAGCAGAAGTCATGAAAACAGTAACTGCAATGAGAATGAGTGGATTATTTGCCTTTTTCCCCTGTGTTTCAAGGTCATTCTAAGGCTGGTCCCCCAACTGTTGAAAAGGCTCTTACCTCACAAACCTGGCAGGTAGCTGTGGGCTCGGAGTCACTGGGACAAGACACTGTGGTTATCTGAGGCCCTAAAGAGAGGCTCGACATAGCTGGCCTCTTCTCCCTAGCAATACCTCTAACACTTTCTTGTACCATCATCCTGGGAGATTTCTGCAGCTGTGATCCTGTTCAGATTCCCTTACACCAGAGTGATGCTGGGGGGCAGACTGAGGAGGTAAGAGTCTGAAAAAACAGGAACTGCCCCCCCTGGCCCTTATTGCAGGCTCCGTCAGAATCGTTTCCAAGCCACCCAGAGCAGCCTATGTACTGCATGGGTCTGATATCTAAAGGGAAAACTAAAACAGGCACTCTGCGAGGGTTGGACTAAAGCAGCAAAGTTGGAAACTTCATCCCCTCGCTGAGGCCACAGGAGGCCAGGGGATGGCCTGGGCAGACAGGATTAGAAACACAAGGGTGTTAGAGAATACAGCAGGAGAGCTAACCCAGCTTTTGGTGACCTGCCTAAACAAACAGCTTCAACAGAGAGCTCAGAAATGTGATATTTGTGCTTGTGTGAGAACCAGCTCAGTGGTGTGGTTATTATCATCTGCTGAGTTGGACAGAGCACGGTGGAAAGTCAGGACTGATCTCTTCTAGCCGGAGCGTGTGACCTACCTAAAAATGATTGATTATTCCTGAGCATTTGCTGAGTTTTCCAGGTTACTCAACATCACTTCAGCTGCAGCAGTGGAGAGGACAAAAGCGCTATTGCAGCAAACCCATCTGTTTGCCTTGGTGTCAGATCTGACACCGAGCTTCCATTTTCTTGTGGGGTCTTTTGAAGCATTTGCAAGTACTTTGTTGCACCAGGTCCCAATTTTGCTCGAGGAAAATGTTTCATGCAATGAAGACAATCGAAGGTTTCCTCTCTGGATTCTCGCAGTCCCATCCCCTCCTCTTGGCCAAGCAATCAGTACCTCTAGCGATGGGTTCAGCCCTTTGCTTTGCTTTGCAGATGAACTGTGGGAAGAGAGCTGAGGCCCAAACATCTCACCCTGCCAGATCCTTCCTGGCTGGGCTCCTTCAGTCTACAAAAGGAGGAAGATCAACATAAAACATCTGAAAAGCAGAACTTGGAACAGTCAATTTCATCTGAACACTAAACTCCAGAGAGTTTCTTTTCCAAGCAAGATGGGGCAGCGCAGGGACGAGCCAGAAATCTGAAGTTCCATTTTATTAGTGTATTAGCAAGAATCATCCATTAGCTCATTCTCATCTTGCTGCTTCACTTAATGGCTTTCAGACGCACTCTGATGTCTACCCTGAGACTAACTCTGACCCTTTCTGATCCCTTGCCTGTCCTCCAGATCCGCTCCTTGCAACTAGGATAAGAGCGAGGTCTTCCTGCTGGCTTGGAAGAAGTGAAGTATCCGAGCGCATTCAAATGCTAGCAGGGAAATGTCAAAAAAGGGCAGAGTAGTCCCCGATGCAGGGTTACACCACCGTATGTAGAGCTGTTCCTTCTTGTGCTGCATTGATATTTCACTCCCATTTTCTTTTGTTTAATGAAGGGTTCACAATCCTTCCCTTTTCATAAAGGGACTGCGGTATTTGTTATGAACCCTCGGACTCCCTGCTCAGGGGGCAGTTAATGAGCACGTAGTAAACGAGCAAGAGCCTGTGTAAGCAAGAAATGAAGATAATTCTTTATTCACCTCAACCACAGAGCCCCGAGTCTCAGAAATCTTGGCAACCCCCAGACTCCGAGTTCCTCCCTCCGCCGGGATGAGACATTAGCTAGTGTATCAAGCAATTACATAGGGTATTTTTTTCTGCAGAGCTGTGACATCATGCCTGGCAGCTCCCCAAGGCACCAGATCCAATTACCTGAGTCACCAGCAAAGGGAAATTGCCAAGGGGCTGTCACTGAATTCAGCTCTGGTGAATGCAAGAGCAGAAAAAGCCAAGTGAAATGGCTGACAGCAGACAAGGGGGAGGGAGAGGGGAGGGAAGGAGCAGCAGCGGCAGCTCCTCGTCAGAGGGATGGAAGGAGAAATCGGTACGGAAAGGGAAAAAGAAATCCAGGGAGAAGCTGCAAAGAAAGAACCATAGGGGAAACTGTGCGAGGGGAATTTCCAAGTCTTCCCCGTGTCCCACATAGGAGATGATCAGGGCCACCAGGCTGATATAGGTCAAATGCTTTCCGAGGGTTTTGTTTGGCGTGTGATTTAAAAATTAATCACTGTAGATGGAGCTGATGCCCTTTTCTTTCGCGATCCCATCTGGAACCTGGTTCTCTAATTTGCTGCGTGTTCCAGCTTTCTGCTAAAGCTGTTTTCAAGGACTGAGAACCCGACCTCGGTGCTCGCCATTCCCTGCCCTGGGTTGTTTCCCTTTGCAGCTGCAATATCTTCCTTGCCTGGAGGAGTTTGCAAGGAGTACAAGGCTCCTCTGAAGCAGGCACGTGGAGCCTTGTTTTCATAACCGGGCCTCTGGAGGCTCCTGTTAATTACTTCACCAGAATTCTTATATATAGCAGCAAAATGAAATTCCCCCAGCACGGGGATGAAATATGGGCCTCCGTTGCCTAAGGAGCCAGCACCGAAGCGGTGGCTTTAACTCCCAGACAAGCGTAGAGGCCGATCCCATACCAAAACTCCGGCACACAGAGATGCTGAACACAGGATGCATTTGCAAAACCGGAGATACTCGCAGGGAGGATTTCACTTGTGTGTGGCATAAACGGTTACAGACACAGAAGGAGGTTTTATGTGCTGAGCACAGAAAACAGACCGAGAAACACGAGAGGATGCAGATACACTGGGTAAGAGGAGTGAGTGGAGCCCATGAAGCTCAGAAATACCCACTGCACCCCACTGCATGTACAAGTACTGTGCACACACAAAAGCTATTAAGATGTAGATGCAGCCTCATTAATCTGGGCTGTTTTACAAACTGTATTCCCTAGCTTTCATAGGGGATTTAGGTGATAAATGAGGCCATTTTGAAATCTGGCAAAATGCCGCCTTTCCTCCGAGCATACTAGGGAATAAAATTCTTCCCTAATGCGCAAAGCACAAGGGGGAGGGGGCGCCACCGGGAGGGAACGCGCCTGGGCAAGTGTCGCATGGAAACCCTCAGCTTTTGCTCCGCCGCCCCGCGGTTCTGCAAGTCTTCGGCGTGCCTGTGCCGGGGGGGTGTGGATGCACTGCTGAGGCCACCTGAACGTCTTCGTACGTCAGGCAGGAAGGAGAGGGACCCCTGAACGTGGCCCTCTTACCTGCCCCCAGCCCCAGGTTGGGAACCTTGAAAAGGGCGACCTTCAGGGTCTGCTCCAAAGGTTATGGGTTAAGCGGGAATAAGGGCCTTCATTTATCACGGGGGGGTTGGGGAGTTGTCTAGCAATCAAGATACCCTGTCAGCATCATGACCTTTGCTTTGTTTTTGTGAACTTCTGCTGCCGGTACCCCAGAGGGTTAGCAGAAATGTAAGGTATGAGCAGATACAGGGCTATGTGCATTATATCGCTGGTGTGGTCATTAACGGCAGAGCCGTGTGCTCAAAACATTTACATACAGCTTCTCCTTCCCCTCCCTGCAGTAATTTTCAGGAAGGTGCCACTGACGAAGGATCTTCCATAAGCAAGTGGTGCTTGGTTTCCCAGGGACTTCTCCCCAAACTGGGCAGTAGCCCTGTTACCTGCACACCTCCATAACACCCCATTTGGGTAGGGAATGGCACATACTGCAAGCTGCCAGTGTGCAGTTCATTTCATGAAATGCATTACTTGAGATTTTGCCCAAAATTTCATTGCTCGTGAATGCTGCAAATTGGACTGCAACTCGTCACGGGGTTCAGAAGGTGTCAAGGGAGAGGTGTGTAGGTAGCAGAATTGCCTCAGCTTTCGTTCCTTGGGAGAGCAGTCTGAAGAAGAATATTTATTCCTCTCACCAAGCAGGATTTACCTGGCCTAAGACTGCAGTGAGGCAAGAATCAGACCTGAATCAATGCAGTGTTAGAGTCTGGTATCTCCCTGCGGAGTAAAAATCCGACAGCTTTATCCCACTGGAAAGCTATCGCCAAGGAATTACGGCGGGGGAGAGGGCTGATTTATTTCGGTAAGATTACTTGCCCCCACCCCGCTTTCTGGTAATCACTTCCATGTCCGCACTAAGTGACCTGTGTAACAGCACCGTGTGCCTCTCCCCAGGTTTCTCCGGGCACGCTAGCCGAGCTGGATTTGTGGAGTGCATTTGCAGAACACGGAGGCACACCCCAGCTCGCTTTCCCTGGGTGAATCCAGGTTATCTGGGGCTGCTAGAGAAACGCGATCCATAGGTAGCTGCCCGAACAACCACCCGCTTCCCAGGAATTCACGCTGCCCCTGCAGAAACCCATCTGGCAGAAACCCGGGAGCGAGGTTACCGGCAGGGCTCCTGCATTTCTGCCACGCAGCAACGCGCAGCCCACCTCACAGGGATTTGCTGTGCCTGGTTTGTCACATTTCGGGGTGCTTGTGTTGCACATTAGGCGGTGTTCGGCACACGTCTCTTCATTTGAATTCCGCGTCCCCGGCATAATGGCAGCTGGAGCCTGAATAGGTCCTTGAGGTGTCGCTACTGCAACAATAATGCCAATACCGATGATAACAGCAAAGGGGAGATCACAAGTGCAGCTCAAAGTACGTGCTTCTAGCCTCCACACGGATCAATACTCTGACCTTCAAAGTCAAGGCATATTTATCTACTGAAGATCTTTTAAATACCGATTTGGAATTTTAATGCATTTTCATACCGCCCCTCTGCAGCTTTAGCAATTAGCTTTGTGGCACCCGGGTATCCGCCTGGTTTGGCAAGCAGAGGGATTCAAACCAGCCGCTGTAAGAGGCTTTGGGAAGCTTCTCCCTCTTTCTAAAATGGCTGCTCTGTAGCATACATAGCACGGAGGGGACAAACAGTGCTAGGTGGCTACAGAGGTGTCTGCAGCGGCCTGTGTGATCCATTAACAGGGGTGTGAGAGGCTGCACAGCCGGCAGAAGGAAAGGCTCGGCCTGTGTGGGACCCTGCTGGTCCCAGAGCACTGTGCCATCCCCAGCCCGAGCCTGCTGAAGCCCCAGCACCCAGCTGTGCATCCTCAGGAGGCACAGAGCCAGCCCTAAGCTGCAGCACACAGCACGGCTGTGTGTGTAAGGCCAGGGAGGGAGCAGAGCACGGGGAAAAATCCCCTTCCTGCCATGCAAAACCTGTCCCCCTTCCTCCTCCCTCCCCGTCCTCCCCCCCCTTCCCTCATATTTTGATTTCTCCACATCTGTGCAGAATTTCAGGCACTCGGGGCTCCCAGGAGATAGCGTCATTTTTTGTGTTCAGGACGCTTATTGGGTTTGACAAACGATGATTTATGACAGGGCAACCCGCACGGGGCGCAGTGAGGAATCTCAGCTCCTCGTCACGGCCCGGGAATCTGTTTCGTTCCCGTCTCAGCTCCTCGCCCGCCTCTCGTTGGAGCTCGGAGCAGATCAGACGCGACAGACGCCGGGGATGCGTGGCTTTGCTGAGAGAGGGAGAGGCAGGAACAAAGAGAGCGGAGCCAGGGGCTGATCTCCCGGTGTCTCTCCCTGCAACCCGCAACCACACCTCCAACACCTAGCGGGACACTCACAGAAATAACTTAGCTGTAACTGGCTCGGAAGCCTGGGTCTGAATCCAGCTTCGTTGAATTTTCTGCGCAGTCACGACAGCCTCAAATCAGGTTTCAGGCCTCGTTTGCTGACCTCTGGGCCAGCTGCGGGCTGGATGCAGTTTCTCCAGCTCTGCAGCAGCCCCTCCTTGCTACTGTCCCCGGCTAGTCCACTTCCATGGTGCAAAGACACCCGAGAGTTTTTGCACAAATCCTGCTGGATCCGGCAGGGCCCGTTAAGCCCAGCTTAGCACCGACCTGGCCAGGCCAAGCAGGTGTCTTCCCCCCGTGCTGTGAGTGCTGCGAGGCTCTCCTAGCCCCAGCACTGTTGAAAGAAAGCTCACATTGGCACAGCCCCAAGCTAATAAACCCTCCCAAACCCAGAGTGCTGGGCCGTGCGATGCGGAGACACTCGCGTGGTCCTGTTGGGAAGCAGCCCAGGGCTGATGCTGCACCAGAGCTAGGAATCCCTGCTGGCCTCTGGCTGGGCTCGTGCAGAAGGGCTGGGTGTCCCTGCATTGCGTTCCCCGTGCACCCCACATTAATGGGGCTTTTCACTCCCCGAGGTCTACCCCAGTCCCTTCTCTTGGGTCAGGGAGACCCGAGGCGGTGCGTGCACCAGTCCTCCCAGTGACAGCAGCAGGCGAGGCGGGAGGGTGGGAAGGTCTGGAGGGAGACACTCCTCTGCTGGCAGGGACCCCAGCGCAGCCAGGGGGAGGCTGGGCAGCACATGGCTGCTCCAGATGGAAGCCATTAGCCAGGAATGTCTGTGATGTGGTCTGGAGCAGTGTAAACAAGAGCCATGAATTATCCAGCACCTTGTAAGCAGGGCTGGAAAGGATCCCCTGCCATCCTCGCCTTCCCTCCCTCTTTTCCTATCTCCCTCCTTCCTTTCACCTCCTTTCCCTCGATTCCCCTCATTACTGTAGACGTTGCTTTATTTCCATGTGTGGCTAAGCAGGGCTGCGCTTTCTTCGGTCCTGCTGCTTTCAACCCGTGATGCAATTCGGGAAGGCTGGAGCTGGAGAGGGGCCAAGGCCTCCTGTACCACCTCGGAGCTACAGCAGCCCTAGGGCGAGCGAGCACCCTCACCTCCTTGCCACGTGCATCCACCTCCCCAGACACCCTGCCAGCAGCTCTGGCTGTTCTCCTCGCCTCCCTGATGGTCCAGAGGCTGACTCCAGGTGAAGGGGGACATCAGCAGCCAGCCGAAGGGCTAAAACAACTCGGTGCTCAGTCATGGGATCTAAAACACAGCTTACAACAGTGCTAACAAAGTACTCTGTCTTCTTCAGGCTCCAAAATTCTGTCTCACAGGCTGTGTGAGTGCAAAGACCTGCAGAAAGGGCAGAGGAGACAGTGGTTGGGCAGAAAGCTCCTTTTTCTGGTAGGTAATGGTGGAGTGGCTAAACTGGCCGTACTGGATGCTACTCCCTATTAACTGCTTCTTCTCCAGACAGCAAAATCAAGCCATAGATTCATGCTTATCTATCCCAGCGATCCCAAGGTGAAGCTCCAGAAGCTATAAATACTGGTATCTCTTCACTTGCTATTGAAATGGAGCTATTTCTGGCAAGGAAGGAGGAAGTTATTTACCAGAGCATAGCAACGCTGCGCAGCCTTTGGGGTAGCGGGATGCTGCATCCAGCCATGTGTGATACGGAAAATTCAGGAAGCAAAGTGAAATTGCTCAATTTGGAGTATAAATTAACACCACGGTTCTCCAGCAGGGCCACGCGTTCTTTCAGGACCAGGAAGGGAATTTCCATTTTTAAAACACGATGAGTCTCCTAGCTATGCCACGTGCCCCGGCTTGTGGGCTCATGGCCCACCACCTGCTGAACGCTCAGCACCCCATCCTGCAGCATCTCCTCACCTCGCCATCCTCTGAGCAGGTGCCACCCCTCAGCCAGCCCTGTCTGAGCTCTGATGGGGACACTGCCTGCAGTTAGACAGCTTCACAGCAAATGTCACCAGTGACTCCGTTTCTAATCCAGTTAGAGCAAATTATGAGTTTTTTTTTTCACTTTAACCAGCCAAATGCAGCTTATCTCTGAGACGGGGGAGACCTCTCATGCTTCTCAACAAAGGCTCTGTAACTCCCTGTCTCTTGTTGGGGTGGATGTCATCTCTCCAGGATGTTGGATGGGGCATGGTGGTCTGACCCCCGCAGTGACACACGTCCCAGGAAGCGATGCAGCTTGGTGGCAAAATGGCTTTTGACGGAATCTAATGTGGATGGCAGTACCTCTGCAAGCAGATGTCACGAGGAATAAGCCCCGGCCAGCTGGACTGGCGCATGAGTTAGACAGCAGCCTAATGTCTGCTCCTCACCACCTCCAGGAGGGTGTCTCTGCTAATAGGGCTTCTTCCTGTCAACAGCCCTTCTCCGTTTCTTGAGCAGTAATGAAGCAAAACTGCTTTGGGGAAAAAAAAATGTAGAGGAGAGCGGGCAACCATCCAGACCTTTCCCAGGGCTCTGGTGAGCACATCTAGAAGGCTGTGCATCTACATCTGCTCCATGGGATAACCCAGCACATGGCTCTTCTGGAAACCCCACAGCCTAACCTTTATTTGTGGGGTTACTGTGTGCACTTTGTGAACCCCTGTCCTGCTGCTCGCTGTAATGTTACAATTCTGGTGATTTCTGGGGTTCTGACTAGGATGTACCATTTTATACCAGGATTGAAACTGGATCTGGTAATTAAGTCTGAGCTGTGAAATGGTTTGGATGACCTCTGATCACTAACGATATTTAATGGGAAAGCAGTGATGATATGGTGAACACAGAGCACAACTAAAACAGGTAGGAGTTTGATGTTTTAGGGTCACTCCCCTGGTTCAAGAAAATCCCTGCAGTGTGCTCTGCCAGGTGGGTTACCTGGGATCCTCCTGGCCCCTGAGGCTTCACCAGGTGGGCAGTCAGGGCTGGACTTCACGGACAGATATTCCCCCTCCATCTGGTAACCCTGTGCTCATGTTTTCCGAAATTTTAAGGACACAGTAGATCATCTTCTGTACCTTTTTACATAATGCAAGCCCTGATTTTTATTCAGCTGGGATACACCCTGTTCATTTTCACTTTCAAAGATAATAAGGATAAAGTATGTCTTTGCACAGTCCTAGTATTTGGAGCTGGAGAAGCCCTAATTGGTCTCATTTCATGTGTCTCCTGGGGACCGGCAGCGGATCGTTTCCTTACAAAGTAAGCGAGAAGTTCTAAATGATTCAAAAGATGGCATTTCCGCTGCTTTCCTGGAAAAAAAACACCCTTCTGCATCAAGGTCTGGCTTAGTTTCTCCACTATTCCTAGTGTTAGCCCTGTAAACACCACCATTAAAACCTCTGAAAATGGTTTCACCTCAGTAGCGGCCACCAGCTTCCTTCGCCCAGACTCTTGGCATTTGGTGCGGCTTTTGTGCACCTCCAAATTCACCTCAGTCTGCCTTTCCCATATATTTCTGGGACCCAAATCCTAAACCCAGACCCTTGTGTCCATCACTGCCTCGTTCCTTGGCCGACCCGGCACATCCTGGCCCCGCTGAGCGCCGTGGTTCAGCGCCCGTGAGGCAGCGAGGAGCCGGCACAGGCCCAGGCCTTGGCACGGCGGCAGCCAGAGGCTGCTGCCACCCGCTGGGCCCATCGGAGCTGGAGATACGGTCTCCATGGCGACGTGGGCTTCTTGTTTTTCTGGTGAACAGTCGCAAAGAAGAGGCAGAGCACATCTGGAGCTGCAGTATCCCTCTGCCCCCCCCCTCCCCAGCCTGATGGAGCCAGCAGGCTGAGGGCCAGGAGACAGGAGAGAGGTGCAGTGCTGCGGGGGGTGCTATTTACCGGTGTGCTACCCTACTAATGTCACACGAAGGGCTTCGCAATGGGAATACCTAAACCTCATCAGCCTATGTTCTCTGCCTGCTATATGCCTTGGTGAACATTAAAAGGACAAAATTTTTCTGTCCATCATTTGTAAAGCCAGAGTTTCTACGTGCCCCTAGCTCAGCTGCAAATCTGAGAGGGAACAGAGCGATCACCTCACCCTTTCTGGTCAGTGCTTTGAAGAGGTTCTTTATGTATGTCACAGTTTTATTTTTCAGTGTCTAGAGCTAGCAGCAAGTGCCTTGCTGCTGTTGCTCATTAAGCACTAAAGCCTCTCGTTGCAGCACTTCAGGCTTATGAGATACCGTGTAGGAGAGCTGCTTCTGCCATGGGGCTGTGCATAACACATTCTGGGCTCTACTTGCTTTCTTTAGCTTCTTTCATTCCTCCCAGCATCTTCTGTCAGGTAATTGTTGGCTCTGCTCTCGGAAAGCAGAGCAGATGATGCTGTTCCTGCTCCGTCCCGTTCCAGCTGTTGCACGCAGCCATTTCAGCCGACAGTTTACAAAGGAGGTGATACTGGCTGCAGGCATCCGTCGCAGGAAGAGGCAGAGGGATCAGGCTGCATGCCATCAACCTCTAACTTCAGCAGGCGGGATGTGGGAAAAAGCAAAGCCCAACCCCAGCCAAATAAAGCTGGCCTGCAAAAGACCTTCATTCCTGAGGAATTTTTGAATTAAATACTGGCTAGAGCCGGCCAGATTCCATTGAAAATGACTATGTCAACTGGTTTTAAATAACAGTCTTTCATGTATATGTTTTTTATGTTGCTTCCCATTGTCTGTTGATTTCCCTGTAGACACTGGGAAATTAAATCTTTTGCTCAACACATTTTTGTTCCTTCTTGCTTGGCAAACGCAACGTCCTGAGCTGGACTTGGAGCACGCTGGCTGGCCGGGCACTGCTCCCAGCCGGCGGCCCGAGCAGTCAGCAGGAGGAGATGGCACCTGGCCTTCCTGGGCATCCCACACCACTGGTGCCTCTCTCCCTTTTTGGGGATGCCCGCGGCTGGTTGCTGCAGCAGCCCATGGCACCACTCCTGCTGTGCTAGTGGAACTGCTGGGGGGGGCCCTGCTGTGCTTCCCGTGGGGCGGACCGGTCCTGACTTCACCACACTTCCTTTGTAAACAGAGGGTCATTGCTTAGCCTGCTCCTAAAAAATGCCATCTCCAGTGTGCACCGGTAGCCCCAGATTGCAGAAGTGTTTTGGTAACTTACCTACTTCAAGCACTGGGCCAGGAAATGAGAATTAGTCCCTCCTGGGGACACAGTGCCCTTATTACACTGTTAAAAGAACTCAAATTTCTTTAAAAAAAAAAGAAAAAAAAAAAAAGAACAACTAAAGCCACCTGAATCCCTCTGTCTGGAAGAAAGCCTGACAGAGACTTGGACAGGGTAGCTGCAGTATTCCTTGAAATTACTGAAAGCAAATGGTAATGAGGAGCAGCTGGAAGGAACGAAACCTTCCACATGGCTCTATGTGCCATCCATACTGACCCAGATTGTATGGCTGTGGCCAGAAAGTAAAAACAGATCCCTTACAAGCCCCCTGCATTCTGTACAGTTGTTACACTGGGGATTTATTTTTAATGGTACTCAGAAGTGCCACGAGAAGCACAAAAGACTGCCTCTATACAGCGAGTCTGTTGCTATTGATGTTACTGCAGCACTTAAGAGACCTGGAGCAGACTCCTCCTGCTCCTGGAGCAGACTTCTCAGGGTCTCTAGCACATGATGCTGCTGTTAAGCCATTTCTCTGATACTGGAGGCCTTGAATATGGTTGGTTGTCTTCTGTCTGTGTCACTGCTTTGATATGTAACATTAGGTGAGCAGCACGTCCCCCTAGATGTGGCTGGCAAAGCTAAAATCATCTTCCTCAGCTCAGCTTGGGATGGGAGCATCTACAGGGCAAATCTGAAGCCCCCCTGCAGCCCAGCACAGCCTCTGGTTAGCAGTCTTGGCCATGGACCAACTTCGCTTGGTGAAAGCACCACAGTTGTGACCTACTGTTTGAGCTGATGATTCATTTCGGCAACTTGGACTGAAGTGAGCAAGACGGGAGGAAAGAGCCAGAGCCCATCCCACCACCCACACCAGAAGCAGGGCAGCTGGGGTCAGCTACAGCAGCCCCAGCCCCAGGCACTGGGCACCTCCATGGGGACAGGGATGGTGACGAAACAAGGGCAAGGCTGTGGGAGCTGGAGACCAGCGTCCTACAGCATTGCTGGGGCAGAGACTGATGGCCCTGGGGGCTGAAATGGGGTTCTGGGCCATGGGCAGGGTGGGGGGATTCCCAGGTGAGGGATCAGGGACCCAACAGTCAGGACGAAAGCACCACGAGCCGTTTATAACCTCATCAGGATCCTTTGCCTGGTGTGGGGGTGTCAAGTGCCTGAGACTGGAGCTGGGTTCACTGACAATGCTCCCACTCTTCCTTTATGCTGAGTGAGTTTGGTCTGACTTAGCTGATTGCATTTAAATCTTTTATGCACCAGCTTTGTGTAACTTCTTTGTAAATCCAGAAGGAATTTAGCCTCTTCTAAGTGATTGCCATCCATACCCAAAACGTGCTGCTGGCACCCTTCCAGCGGAGAAAGCCACTGGTGATGCCTGGGTAGCACCGAGCAGTATCATCCAGAGATGTTCAAATTAGACAGGAGAGCCAATTTGGGTCAGAAAGAAATGTACCAATGCCGGGTGCGTGCGTTTAAAAGTGAGGGTAATTAGTCCAGTGAGAGAGCTACATGAAGGCAGCTATATTGCTTTGGGTACTAAGGCTGATTTAGATGCCTCTTAACTGCACGATACGGCGAACGCCCCTCAGAGGCTTCAGTTTACTCTCCTGGCTGCATACCCCCCTAGGGTGCTGTGAAGTGCTTCTGGCACAGAAGAAATATTCCCTTCTGAGTCACCCCTTTCACTTCCACAGGGCCACAACCTCGAGCCCTGCGTGGGGACACCGGGGACTAGCGCAGACTTTTCAGCAGCAGCCCCCCAGTGAATCATTCCTGTGGAAATAGCCAGAAATTGCGTGTGACATTTGCAGAGCTTCAGAAGATGCATCCTGAACTATATTGGGCATGCACAGATCTGAGTTTGCCACGCTCTTCTGCCCGGGGTGCCATGTCTGTGAAACTGGGCAGCCTCTTGTTTTGACTGGAGGAGGCTTAGCCAGCTGAAAAGTAAAAATTGCCAAAATTTAACTGTCAGTATTAAAAAATATATATATATGTATAAAAAAATAACTGCTAGTAGAAGAATATAAAAAATGGAGCATGTCAGTAAAATATTTTGGCATTTCATTGGTACAAATACCCAGACTCCCTAAGCACTTTCAATACATAACGTAGATTTACTGCCTTTTTGAGATGGCTGAAGTGGTAGATTCTTTAAAGCTTGACATGACTGACCATAAGCATGAATTGTACAAATCCAGAGTTACAATTTTACAGCCTGTGTGAACACTTTTAGCCATGTGCTTTTGAGATTTATTGAGGTTCTCAATGTTTGAAGTGCTTTTGTGAAGAAAATTAGAATGTCAGTTAAAAATGTGAAAATGACCCATAAATCCTCGTTGGTTTTGGGAGGTCGAAGGAAAAAACCTGTTGGTTTGTATCTGAAAGAAAGGAAGAAAGGAAGAAAGGAAGAAAGGAAGAAAGGAAAAAAGGAAGAAAGGAAGAAAGGAAAAAAGGAGGAAAGGAAGAAAGGAAAAAAGGAAGAAAGGAAGAAAGGAAGAAAGAAAAAAGCCCCCCTCAAAGGAAGATTATTTTTCCCCTCATCTTCTCTCCTGTTTTTTAAAGTTGATTCACGTGATGAAGCTTACCAGGCCAAGAAGTTGAGACCTGGAGGATGAAAAATGCCTACGCTTCACGCAGCCAGGAAAATGCAAGTAGCAGCAGGACAGGCTTCCCGTGCGCGCTGCTCCCCAGCCAGGGCATTGTGGCTTTCATTCATGCAACGCTCAGCTTCCTAGGCTGCTACCTGAAAATAGCCAGCAGCTGGATGGAAACCCTGCAGCTGATGGCAAGAGCCACGGTGTGTCACGAAGACCTGAACCGGTGGCTTAAATGGAAGCCACGTCTACATCCTTCCAGTGCAAGGAGCCGTATTTCAGACCTGACTCAGCTCATCACTTCCCACCCTCTTTGTCTCGGATTCCTGCTGAGGCTGACTGCAGTATTATGCAAACAGCAAGACAAGGCATTTCGTGTTGTATTTCTGATATGTGAGGGAAAGCAAAGAATGAGAAATGTCAGGAGTAAAGCCAGCCTTAGGAGATATCCTCTTCCCAGACAAAAGAGATTTGGAACTACAACCACCTTTATTTTAATGCTTTTCTGAATAAAACCTCTGAATCTCTTGATGCACGGGCCATCACTAATGTGATCAAATCATATTCAGTCTGTCTGTGGATTTCTAAAGCACCTATCACTGTCGTAGCTGGGTGACAGATTACGAGAATTAGAAGAGACATCACTGCGGTTCCATTTATACCCTATTCTCTGTCCCCCCTAAGGCATTTTGAGATAGATTCTCTGGTCTCTGCTAAATTTGCTTTGCAGTGCTTATGGAGCATAGAGAGAACTCAAACAGGCAGGAGATTCCCACAGGAAAACTCCCCCAATACAAGGGAGATTTGTGCCACTTGTATAGCTGCCTCGTCTCTGCAGGCTGTCCCTCATCCTTCTTCTCCCAGCAGGAACAGGATGAAACAAAGCGCTATATTACAACACGTCTTTCTCTGGTATAAGGTCCATTACCTTGTTTATGCTGCTGGTGTGAACCGGAGCCTGTGATTTATTGTTACAGCTTCCAGTTGGATAAGGCGGATAGGATTTGGACGTCTGCCTCTCTGGCATGCCTTAGTCAAGGGTCAAGGTCTCCCACTCTGGCTGTTTTGCAGGACAGCCACGGGGAAAGACACCCACTGCCTGTGTGACACCGGCTTTACAGGGAAGGATTCCTGTGTGCAGGGTACCAATACAGGTCTCAGCCCGAGGTCAGGCCGAGCTGTTATTCCACCGGAGAACACGACAAGACGTTCCCATGGCTGCTCTTCCTGGCTCAAGAAATCTTCTTGCCTCTGAGGATGGCAGAAGAGACCTGTGGGCTTCCCAGCCTCAACCTGCTTGCAGCGAAACCAATCATCAATTCTTTTCTTCTTTTCCCTTGTGTACGGCTTCACGCAAACCGATCACAGACTCTTCCAGACTGTTGTTGATATTCTCCTCCTGCCCCCACAACCCTCCCTAAGCGAAGGCAGCCTGCATGGCCATCGGAGACGGGTTAGTTTCAGGCCCCAGCTTGACCTGGATTGATAATCTGCCCCAAATACAATGAAGATTTGGTTTAAATTTCCCAGGTTTATTAATCTTCCAGTTCTTCCCCACCTTGCTGGCTTTGGTTAGCCAAAACTCCTGCACTTGGAGCAGCCCGCAGAACCTCGGGGCATTCCCCTGGGCTTCTGGTCCAGCTCCTTGCTCGCCCAGGCAGCCATATCCTACAATCATTGCAGTAAATGTGTCTGACTCTTAAAGTCAGCATGGTTTTTGGCCTCCCTAAACCCATTGGGAGGCCTTCACAGAGCTTCAGTGCTCTGAGCACTAGAAACCTGACAATCCTCAGCCTAAATGTATGCATGGCTAGTTTACACCCATTTGTTCCTATGCCAGCATTGTCCTTTATCTTTAAATAGCTCTTTCCTCCTCCCCATGTGTTCACCCCCTGAAGTATTTATTTATAGATAGCAATTACATCCCCCTTTGCTAGGCTAAACAAGCCAGGCTCCTTCGTTAATTAAGCTCTGGTGAATGATGCAAGGCCAAGCATCATGGATGCCCCAAATCTGCCTCAGTCAGGGCTGCGCAAACAGATCGGCGGGAGCCAAAAGGGACACGCCTAATTTTACAGGAGCTGAATCGAACTGCCCTCCTACTTCATGCGAGGCTTCTTAGTTCAAGCTGCGATCAAGGCCTCGCTGGCTCGTCCTCCGTTTTGTCTTTAAGGTAAGGCAGGTGTGGGGCTGCCTTTGGTGCACTCTGTTCCGTCCCGCTTGACATTCCCAAGCAGCTGGGTAGCCCGTACTACATTAACATCACATCAGGCGTTATTTTTAAAGCAGAATTAAGAAGTGGAAAAATTGGGAACCTTGGTTGCTTGCTTGTTCAAAACACGCCCAGACAGAAACAGAGGAAATGTGTGAGAGGCAACAGTCCTGCATCAGCTCCGGGAGATGGGCTGGAGGAGTTAACGGGGCTTTTCCATCCCCAGCCTGTAGCACTGCTGCAATTCATCACTTCTATGGCGCCATAAATTAGGTGGCACTCTGCAAACACAGAGGCAGTTCTTGCTTCCCCGAAATCTATAGCAGGACTCTCAGGATGGGGTGCCTGGCTGAGGCCCGCACTTCCCCAGAAAGGCTTCCACTGTGAATACTGTGCCTACGGGACTGCGACAATGCCGTGCCATTGTCCCCTTTGGAGTGGGAGTAAAAAGGCTGGGGAAGGCAGAGAGCTTTTTTCCCAACTCCCCCATATCACAGCTGGACTTCTTGTCTCTCCGTGGCCTGTTTTAGCATTGCCCGGATGGAGAATAGGCTGCTTGGGGCTTTGATTCAGCCTGGCTGTCCTCCAGCAATATCCACAGTGCTCCCTCCCCTCCCATATGCTCTCCATTAACATCCTCCTGTCTGCTGAATAAGGCAAGAAGAACTCTCCCAGCCCCAGCCAGAGCCCCTGAGCCAGGGGAGTTCATCAGTCAGACTGGTTTCTCCTGAACCCAGAATAGGCCTCGTTAATGGGCCAGGAGGGGATTTTATTTTGCCTTTCAGCTAGTGGCTGCCCTGCGCCAGGAGCAGAGTCAAGTTACTGTGTCCGGGAATCTCAGCTATTCCAAGAGTAGGAGCAAGTGAGCTGCTGACTCAGGAGGTTTCCTCGTATTTTTAAGCAGGGCTCAGGCCTGTCAGAGTGAACTGAACCGTCAGTCTTACTTTCTTCTAGCCCCAGGACTGGAATTAGTAAAAGTCACAGCTTATGGGAACAGGCTGGGGAATGGACCTGGAGCAGGACTCTGCATCACACCCTTTTCTGGCATGGACACAAGTCCTTGCAAGGACACAAACTAGTCCTTTACCCTTTTTAACTTCTCTCCTGGGAGTGCTCTACAGTATAGCACAGACATTCACAAGCTCCGAGGCAGCTCAGCTTTATTTGCACCATTTTCTGAAGGCAAGGAAAAAAATAAGAGGGAGAAACAGACTTGCTAGACAAAATGTTCCCTTGTTAATCAGTGTCAAGAGGGAGGCTGCTGTTCAGAAATCCCTGCCTCTCTGCACACTGACATCAGCCAGGGACCACCCTGCTTCCATTTTGTGCAGGGATACAGACGGGTACCTTCTGTACAGCTCAATCTTCATTCTGGGGCTTTCCAGAGCCTGGAACAGAGTCACAGGCTGTGTTTGGGACAAGCAGTTAGAAGTCATACTGAGTTCAGGAGTCTCATCCTCATTTCAGGTCTGCCTATGTGCTCTTGTCTCTTCAGCAGGATCCAATTGCTAGAGGTTAGCAGAGAAGACGAGGTTACTAAAGCAGTCCTCGGTGCTCACCGCATGTGAAGCAGCTCGTACTGCTTTTCACGGAGGGTGAAGTCACCGGAGAGCATATGCTTGCACGTTAGCACCCCTCCATCTCCCAGCACTGCTATGACTCCATTCAGCCTGTTATAACGTGTCTCCTCTCAGCCCCTACAAACTTCTGTCACCAGAGACAGCCCCAGCTCTCTTCTTCCAAGTCCTGTTAGTCCTTTCTTCTTTGCTGCCCCATCTGTGGGCTGTTTTCTCTTGCCATCTTTGTCCCGTCCTCAAACTCACCCCAGCAATGAATAACCAGCCCAGTAGGGAATGGGCAACTGGATTCAAGCTGATATTTATAAAACAGGAGGTTTCTGTCTGCCTGCTGATATTTCCAGCCATATCCACTGATACTAGGGCCTGATATAGGGGCAAAGACGGGTGAAAGCTTCTCTTACTTTCCTTCACTCTTGAAGACATGAAGGTCCCTGGTCTGAACAGCTCTTGGCCTGTGGCCCAAATGCCACCTGTCCCTGCAGCATGGCCAGATGGGTAGGATGCCTCTCTTAGCTTAGCATCTTACAGAGATTTCCCTATGTAAGGGGAATTTTCAGCTACCTTTGTGAAGCACTTAATATCCCTTTAGAGATGCCTGTCATTGCGAAGGCGACAAGCTGCAGGCTGGCTCTGGCCCACATACCTTTGGCATGCTGCGTGCTTTAGATCATGAGCCCTGCAGAGGTCCACAGATGGTGCCCAGGAGTTGTGACGAGCGCAGGGAAGCAGCAGGGGAGGAAGGGCACGGGCTGGGACATTTTCTTTTCTGGGGAGCTGACAAGTGCTGATATTTCGCCATCCCCTCTTCACACGCTATTTGGCTCGGGGAGTCTTGTCTACAGAGTTTGTCCATTAACAATGACCCCACAAAGTCCAGGTGTTGTCCTCCAAAATCTTTCAGCTAGGGGGACTGGACAGTTTTGTTTCAGCTATTTGGACGTGAATTAACCCTGTGGGTCTGGGATAGAGTGAAAACTAGCAGGAGAGAGCAATCCTTATGGGGAAAGATTTCATTTGACCCGTGTGCCACCTGTGAGACAGGGTTCACTGCAAAAAGGGCAGGAGAAACCTGCTCTTAAAAACTTGACGAGGAAAAAGAACTTGTTACTTGGTTTGTCATCTAGTTCAGTGAGTCACGTGTTGTATCTCTAGAATGTCACCCCAAAGTCATTAACTTAGCATAATACATGTTTACCTGAAGTTTTGTTTCATATTAACAGCAACTCCAACTAGGTTTGCATGACAGTAAAGTGAAGGGGGCAATTACCAACAGGTGCCTGAGAACAGAGCACTAATAACCCCTTTGTATCCAAGATGTCTAGGAAAAAGTCAGAGCCTTTGTATTTGTATCAAGGGCTTATATTCCAAAAAGTGATAGAGATGTGAGAAAGAAGACACCATGTTAGATCGTATTGGTTGAAATAGCAGCAATCCAGGCTGAGGGCAAAGGATGTGCACAGACTATGGGGGTGCCCTGAGCAGGATGGCTCCTATCTGGGGACAACGTTCAAAAAACGGGATGATGCAGTGAGCTCCAACTCTCCAGCTTCAGAGACAAAGGCTGTCTTGAGGGTGTCTGGATAAACACAGCTAAGCTATCAAGATGCTTTATCTCCTCAGAGGGAGGGAGTCCAAATGCTGCAGTGTTGCAGGCAGCCAGAATAACATGTGCTGTGTGACGTGAAATATTTAAGCACACATGGGCTTTGTGGTGGCTCCTGCCAATCTGCAGAGTATCAGCGACTTGTACTGCAAGGAGCTGTGTTAAGGAGATGAGTTCCGTGCATAACCTACAGCCGTCCTACAAGGGGCATGTGGCTAAAAGGCCCAATTTGGCTATGGGGAGACCCTGAAGTGGGTCTCTGTCCCTTCCAAAAACATAAAAGTATCTGCCCCATTCACAGAGTCCTGGTCCTTCTCCTCCAGGTGCACACCTGAGGAAACAGAAACGCCTGGGCTGTGCAGAGCCGTGGCTGTGACAGGGAGGAGTACAGCAGGTTGGGGCTGTGTCCTGCGCCGAGTCCCTGCCCTTCCCTCTGGATGACTTCTCCCCCACGCACAGAGGTGAGTCCCGGCTCGGCAGCCCTCCAGCTGCCTCCGGTGATGCACATGTGCTCGCTTGACTCTCTCCTGGAAAACCTCACGCCTTCTTTAAGGGTTGCTCACACCCATCCATATACATACACATGTAAACAACACGATACCACATTAACACAGTCGAGACCTATGATAATGGCAAAGAAACATGAAAGTTTCTCCCCTCTGCTTTGTTTTTCTGGTTTGAAAGAAAGGTGCAGGTCCTGCTGTGGGATGGGAGCGAGGTAGGCTCTGCTGCTGCCCACCTAGCGGCCCTGCTCCAGCACTGCCCGGCCCAGCGCTGCCATGGCAGCTGCACTGCTACTGCTGGCGTGCCAGCAGGAGCTTCAGGACACTTCTGACCTGGGGTGGTGTTTGGTGTCCCTGGTAATCGTTGCTTCCTTACACAAAGCAAACACAAAGCCCTGCTGCACCAGCACGATCACCTGCTGTGGTTTACCCAGGGGGCAAGGAGTGGGTCCCACGGGCTGGCTGATGCAAGAAGAGTGCCGCACGCTGCTCCTCCGTGCCATTTGGGGAGATTAGTGACATCCAAAGCCTTTCACAGCCTGCGTCAGCCCAGCTTTCCTCTCCCATATGTGCACACCCCACCCTAAACATGGGAACCGTCTCCCTGCCGCAGTGCTGGGGGGCTTGGAGCACAGCAGAGGGGTGCTGAGCCCTCTCCCCTGGGCAAACCGGGGGGCGGCTGGAAGGGGCTGGCTTGGGTAGGGAAGCCAGGGGAGCCGACCACCCCCTGAAGGTGAGCAGGCACCACTTGGTGGCTCCTTCTCCTCCCAGCCCCGGGATCTGCTGCAGCGGGAGGTGGCTGCCATTTGCCGAGCAGCCGGGGTTTGGGGTTTGGTGGCCTGGTTTCAGCAGGGCCAGCTGCCGCAGCCACCCTGCCACCGAAACCTGAGCCCGCCAGCAGTTGTGCTGGGGAGGGCTCAGCTCTCACGTTTCTGTTTTGTTTTGGAGCCTCCGATAAGTAGTGGGCTTGCTTTTTTATTTTTTATTTTTTCTCCCTTTCTTTTCTTTCTTTCCCTCACCCTCCCTCCCTCCCTCTCTCTTTTTTTTTTTTTTTCTTTTTTTCTGAACGTATTTCCACAGCCTCAGGGAAGGAATTTAAAAAAAAAAAAAAAAAAAAAAAAAAAGGGTTCTGGAATGGGAACAAGTATGTTTCAAATTACAGAAAGGATGTTAAAGGTTCAAGAATTTGCGATCTGACTCCGCCTGTGTCTGTCTCCACCCCCCCAGAGAGCCGCTCGCCCCGTGGCTTCTCCACAGCGCTGCGGGGGCCGGGGGCGACGGGGGAGGGGGGGGACCCTGTCGCGACAGGGGCCCAGTCGGGATCGGGGCCCTGTCGCGACAGCGGCCTTCAAGGCCTGCGCCGTGCCCGGCCGCCGCCCCCCGGGGCTGAGGCGCCCTCAGCAGCCTGCTGCCTGGCGGCATTTCCAAGGGGTTCAGGGCAGCTTTCCTCAGCGCGCAGTTTGTTTTCGTCTTTTTATTTTTTATTTTTATTATTTTTTTTTGTCTCGGTGTGTGTGTGTGTGTGTGCGCGTGTGCGGGACTTTTTTCCTTCCAGCGGTTGGGCTCCGTCCCGGGAATGTGCTGGGCGGCCACTGCTGAGGGCGCAGCGCCCTCTGCTCGGTGGAAGCGGGGGAAGAGGCGGCGAGGTGCCCCAGCAGTTCAAAACCGCCTCTCCTTGTCCTGGCACTCCACCCCCTGACAAAATGTCCCTCCCCAGCTTTCCTGGAGGCCACCTTTAGGGACTGGAAGGCCACTATGAGGTCCCCCCAAAGCCAGGCTGAACAACTCCAGCTCACTCAGCCTGCCCTCATAGCAGAGGTGCTCCAGCCCCTTGATCATCCTCACAGCCCTCCGCTGATCCCATTCTAATAAGTCTGTGTCTTTCTTATTCTGAGGGCCCCAGAGAATCACCTCCCTCACCCTGCAGGCCATACTTCTTTTCATGCAGCCCAGGATACGGTTGCCTTTCTGGGCTGCAGGTACATGTTGCTGGCTAATGTCGAGCTTCTCGTCAACCAACACCCCCAGGTCCTTCTCCTCAGGGCTGCTCTCAATCCATTCTCTACCCAGCCTGTATTTGTGCTTGGGATTGCCCCAACTCAGATGCAGGACCTTGTTGAACCTCATGAGGTTCGCACAGGCCCACCTCAAGCCTGTCCAGGTCTGTCTGGATAGCATCCCTTCCCTCCACCATGTCGACTGCACCGCACGACTTGGGGTCATCAGCAAACTTGCTGAGGGTGCACTCAATCCCGCTGTCCGTGTCGCTGACAAAGATGTTAAACAGCTGATCCCAGCACGCTGCTTGTATTTCTCGGCACACGTGTACCTGATGTAACCAGCTCCATCATCTCTTCAGATTCTGTAAAGTTGCTGTGATATGTCCAGTTGGGGATTTAGTCAGTGAGTAGACGGGGAGTGTAAGCATCTCAGTCACACGGTCCACTGCAGTGTGCACTGCATGCTTCCAGTCCCGTGATGCTGGATGTTGTGCACAGCTGCAGGACACCCCTCTGCACAAGGCTTATCTCCACTGATAAATGCAGAACATCTTTTGATATACTCATTATATGGATGGGAGGCCTTTGGAACAAAGAACTATTGATGCAAGCTTAAAGATGAAGACTGGTATCAGTGTACACACTTCTGCAGCTTGTGAGATTTCTTCTTTGAAAGAAAAGCCAAAACCCTTTTGGCCAGCTCAGCTAGACAGATCAAAGATCTTAAACATGAACAAGCTGAGATAACTGCATATAGCGTTAGATTTTGTAGTCACTCTGAGATTTCCAGAGATTCTGATTAGCCGTGTTTTTTTTTTGTTGTTGTTTTTTTTTTTTAATGCAATGCTGTGTTGTCATAGTTGTTGCAGTGGCAGTAAGAAATCAATCCGAATTGGGCCTCATTCTGCTGTGTGAAATCCGTAACAGAAATATGATTTTCCCTGTGAGATCCAGAGATTCATCTAAACTAGCTAGCACATTAAATACCATGGTGTGCATGCTGTGTTTTCAAAACATGTTACTTAATGGTAGTTATTTGCTTTCTAATATCAAAGAGATCTGAAAATGTTACTCAGCTG
The DNA here is from genome assembly GCF_963932015.1 of Anas acuta. NCBI lineage: Eukaryota > Metazoa > Chordata > Aves > Anseriformes > Anatidae > Anas > Anas acuta. The sequence continues at coordinate 23,340,553 of NC_088983.1, forward strand.
TGTCACTCTCTCAGCCCGTGGAATATGCAGAGATTTTGTTTTGCCAGCTTTCCACACTGCCCAATTTTGTGCTGGCAGGCTGAATTCCTGAAGTATGTTAGATGAGTCTCAGAGCTGCCTGAATTTATGGCAGCCAAAACATTTCCTTCTGCACCATTTCACAGGTGTGGGATCAACCGAGCAATTCATGTTCCACTCCCAGACCATCCCTGCTCAGCACCTACCTCAGTTCATCCCTGAAATGCCAGCACGGGGACAAATGCTGCCACCAAGCTTAAAAAAGCTTTATTGATCCGAGAGTGTTCAGAGAGACTCTGCAACACTGCAACCACATCCCTCCTCTGCACTGCTTGCTTGCATGTGAGTTTGGAGAATTAAAATTTTCACTGGCACTTACAGTTTTTTGCTATTTTAGTTGCATCGAGCCACACAAAAGGGCATAAGGTTTCACCTACATCCTCCAGAGAGATTCATTTTCTTTAGATTTTGTGCATTTGGTGAAGTAGATAATTTTAACTTATCTAAACCCTTCTGGAGATAGAAATTTAGGCACAAATTCATCAGCTTTCTCTTTCTCTCTTTCCGTGAAAGAAACCATCCAGTCTTCCTGGAGGTTTTCCGTGGTGTAAAGGTACAATCTAGGTGCCACATCATTGTTGAATCTGGAGTTTAAGTGGACACTCGAATAAATAAAAGTCACACCTGCCGCCGGCCAGTACCCATCTATATTTGATTATGTTGTTTTCTTACAGAAGACTGTGTTTTTGATGGCTGTAGCTAATCTAGAATCTCAAGGGTGATAATTGGACAAATCAGTTTAGTTGGGCAGCCAGTTCTGTGCAAACCTAAGCAGAATAGTAATGCATGACTAATACACAACAGCACTGTGCATGAGATAAAGATTCATGTGTAACATATGCAAGACAAACCCAAGATGCTGCACGAATAAAAGATGAAGATATTTCCTGGTATATACGTGCTACTCCCTGCTCAGAAGTGCAGCCCTGAGCTGCAGAACAAACACGGTGCTCTCTGGACAGTGGAGCACAGCCCTCACTCTCTGCTGTCAGTACCCAGAAAGCAAACCTTAGTCTTTTTTTTTCCACACGAGTCTAGAAACGGTGAGAAACTTCTCACCTCTGATCCAGCTTAACTGACTCATAGAGCATCTGCGTGCCGGTAAGCCAAGAGGTTCATTTTGGAAGAAAATCTGGGTTTTCCTAAATCATCATCATCTCTGTGAGGTAACAATGGTTGCCAGTCATGAAAAACAAAAACAGAAACCCACTATTTTTTGTACAAATACAAATCGTTAGCTGGTCCCAAAGATCTGATAGCCTCCAGCCTTAGTTCTCAGCCTGCACGTTTTGGTGTTTGTAATGTACGCCTCTGAGGCTGAAAAAGAGACTCAAAATGGGAGTTTTTGGGGTTGCAGGGAAACGAGCCACATAGACATTTTACACTGGCAGTGAATGGTGACCACTTGGTCAACAAGCTTGGTGCTGCTGGAGAAGGGCTGAGAAATGACCTGTGAGTTTTAAAGAGCAGCCCCTCCAGAAATGCTGGGCAAGCGCACCCGGGCCTGTGGGCACCTGCAGCAGCCGCAGCGGGGCCGAGAGGGACCCAAACTGCCCTGCAGCGGGGACACCTCCCCGTGCACACCCCAAAGGTGGGCCCCGAGAGACACCAGGGCGTGAAATTTGGCATTATTTTAGGGCAGAAGGCAGGGAGCCGTTTCCAGAAGAGGGGCTGAAAATGGCCTCCGGCCGCTGGGTCTCGGGGCCTGGCGCCTGCAGGGCGGGGAGGCCCCGGGCCGCGCTCCCCGCCCCAGCGCTGGTGCTGAGGGGACATCTGGTGGCCGGCGCCGGCAGTCGCAGAGCCCTGCAGCAGGAGCGGTGTCTCAGCAGCTCTGCCTTAGGAAGAAGAAAGTGCTCTTGATTGTAAAATGGCAGGCACGCCGCCCCTCGCCCTGCTTGTCACGTAGGAAAGGGTGGGCTCCACGGTGGGCCGCGGTATTCAGGAGGAAGATCCTGCAGGGCTGGTGTGTGGTGCTGTGGAAGCACGCCTCAGTGCTCAGTAACAGCTGAGGAAAGCTAACAGCATGCTAGGAGTGATTAGGAAAGGAAAAGAGAACAACAACAAACCCCGCAGTGTTATGTCTGTGCAAACTCCCCAGTGTCCTGAATGCTTTTTGCATTTCTTATTCCCATATATTCCATCTGGGAACGGTTCAGAGAAGGGAAACAAGGACCAGCAGAGTCTGTCCTCTGAGGAGTGATTGAACGGGTGGCATTCTTCTGCTTGGAAGAAAGACAAATGTGTGTGTACAATAAATGTCCATAGACTTGTGAGTAGCTGAGGGATTGTCACAGACAGCAGAGGACACAGACTGGCTGGGGTAATGAGATAAAGGCTAGGAGTCTGTCGTGTATTGGAGATGACTACTGAGCAGCCATAGCAGCACCCTCATGTCAGCAGTCAGGCTGGCTTCTCAGGAGACACTGGAGCCACCTGAACTCTAATGGAAGATTTTTTCCAGTTGAGAATTCATAGAATGAATCATAGGATGGCTGGAAGGGACCTTAGATGTCATCTAGTGAATGGATGGAGATTGAAAAGGGTGTAATGAATGGGTAGTGAAAGGAGTTCTTCTGTTTCCTCTCTTCTTGCTGGCCAACATGTCTCAGTTCTCCTAGTTTTTTTGTGGTATAGTCTATGTTGGAAGTTGCTCACATGGCAAAATGTACTTCCTGTGGATCTGCTCATCTGCACATGTGTATACTGGCCAACCTGATCTGGTGGGTGGCATCCCTGTCTATGGCAGGGGGTTGGAGTTAGATGATCTTTAAGGTCCCTTCCAACCTGAGCCATTCCATGATTCTCTGATGATATTTTTTATCATTTATTTGTAAATATTAGTATATGCAAGGCTTTCATTACTTCTTAAGGGTTGGTGAAATCTTTCTTTGTTAGCTTTTTATGTTGATTTAAAAAAAGCAGTTCAGTATCTGAGCCATTTAAAATCAGTTATGGATTCCACCCTTCTAGCATATCTTTTCCCATGGAGCTATTTAATAAAATTCCTATTACCCGTAACTTTTTAAAGCAGCATTAGCTGTAGTTTCACATTAATTTAGTTCTTCTTGCAAAGGTCTCTGCATCAAAGCAGCTAAGTCTGGTAGGGGCTGTCTGCAGGGCACTTGCTCCAGTCTTTCGCCATGTCCTTTCCTTCTAAATGGGATAACAACAATATATGAATTTTCTTGGTTTCCCCATTCCAGCTTTTGCGCGCTGTTTCTGAAAATAAGTTCAGCTTTGTCAGCATGCAGAATGATTTGGTAACCAGCCAGTCTGTTCTGCTCCCAAACAAAAGGACCAGACCTGCTGTGCAGTGGAACACCAACTTTATTTCCACAGTCAATGACTTACACTATCAGAGCTCTCCAGCATCAGACCTCCCCAAGCCCAGGGCCAATCTTAGCTTTCAGTGTTTTAGAGTCAGTGTTTCTCCTACTACCTTTCACTGGGTGACACCTCCTTGCTTCATTTTTACTTATCTTCCTTCTCTTCTTCCTTCATTTTCCCTTCCACAGGGTTCTGTGCTGGCTTCTGCTCTTTTAGGTGACTGATTCAAAAGAAAAAGATGAAAAAATATTAATCTAGTAAAGTGAATCTTGCGTGTCAGATTCTTTAAGCTGTTGATAGGACCCTGAGGAACCAGTCTGAGGTGGGCACAGTAAGGACAACAAAGGTCACAACTCTTCTGACTCATCTACAAAGTGAATATTACCACTAACACACATGCTACAGTGCTAAAATGCACATAAGGAGTAGATATCCCTATTTTTTTCCCCTACATATCAGCTCAGCAGCATTAATGGCACCGAATGAAGTCTTTGTCGTCCACTGGGTTTCAACAGTTCCTGGTTTGCTTACTGCTCAGCCACAGTTCTGTAGTTTGTGCCTAAAGTAACTGGGAACCCCATGTAACCTCTGATTCAAGATTAACCAGGCTAAGGCCCATGTAGTGCCTGAGAACAGATGCTTCTAGCACAGCACCAACAGACGCAAAGGAATAAAGACTGGATCTAACAAAGTCATTCGCTTCTCAGCTGCTCTTTGAAGACGTTAGGAGGCTAAGAGGTGAAAAGATTTGCAAAGCTGACCCATTGCTTCTAGCCTTAAAACTAGACTGCAGCACACATTTAAACCCATCAGTATGTAGTGAGGGATGGGAATATTTGGCCACGGTTAACAGGGCTTTCAGATGATGAGTCACATGTCAGAGCTGACTGCAAATCTAAGGGGAAATTTGTGGTCCAATGACAAACGGCTTAGCCTGCAGCGACTGACAACCTCCAAGGAGTTTGCTGCTGACTGCTCAGACTCTCAGAACTTGGACATGATTGCTACAGGCACTAAGAAAGATGCACTTTCAAGAGATTGAAAAGTTCTGTAGTTTGAAGGTGGGTTTCCAGGGAAAACTAGATCTCCTAAGAAGAAGGATCAGAGAGAAGGAAAAAATAGGAGTCCCTGAGGATGGAGGAAAAGGTCTGAAGGCACAGATATGCTGTCTTTGCAAATCGTACTGTAGCTTCAGGGGGAGAACAGTGTTGAACTGATGCTTCTCACACAGGCTTATGAGCGTGAATGAAAATGCCATTCAGCTCTGAGATCCGTGCGCTTGCACAGCAAGTTTATAGAACAGAAAAGTAATACTGACTTCTAGCTTGACCCAGTAGGGCTTCTAAGCATACAAGGTGTCGTGTGATCTGCCTTCCACTTAGGTCACGTTGCAGGACAGGCCAAAAACACATGTCCCTTCACCTCCTAAAGTGAGTGAGGATGTGTTTACTTGGTATTGTGCCAAAGCAGAAAGGAAACACAGGACAGGACAGCAAGTGGAGTCACTCACTCACCTGTAGTCCACAATCCCTGTCTGATTCCGGTCCAGTTGGTGCACTAGTTCCCTAATTTGGACTCGATCCAGTGGAATGCTTGATTGCTAAGAGAAGAGGAGAAATGCTAGCAAACCTGGGTACGTTAAAGCAGAAAAATCCTCCATGTCAGACTGGGACCTGGTCGTCTTATTAAAAGGAGGAGATAGACTCCTTCATAGAAAAAAACGGGATGTAAAAATCCAGAGTGATGCTGGGGAGGATAAAAATAGCTTTTTTTCTTCTTTTTTTTTTCTTTTTTTTTTTTTTCTTTTTGGTAAGGATGTAAAATAACATCATGGCAAGCTGACCAGTACTACTGATCCAAGCACCATAGTGGTTTTGGCAGGAAGAAACTTGTTTACTCAGTGTGTAGAGGCATGGATTTAAATGTCTCTTATTCACTTTCCCATAGCTGCAAGACATAATTATCTTTCAAGATCCTGTAGGTATATCCTATACAAACATCTGAGCTCTGTTGTTACAAGGCTTTTGTGATATTCTAGAGGTGATCCATAATCACTGATGCCCTCTGCAGTATTTACTGGATGTCACAGCATTTCTGTTGGGTCTTGCTGAGGGCTCAACTTTGCAGTGGGTAAATTTGTGAATTTAGCCTTCTAGTTGGAACATCACCAGCAGGGCTGACTGGTGGCTGTGGTGCTGCAGAGGGGTTTCCCCAGAGCAGTACCCTGTCAGGAGAGCCTCCTGGCCATGCTTTCAGGGGCACACCTGTATCATGGCTCTCCGGAAGGCTGTCACAGGGATCTTCATATTTCCATCCTTGTCAATTTTCTGAAAAAAGTCCCAGAGTCGCAGGTTGTGCTCATTCAAATATTTCTAAGAGAAGCAGAGAGAAAACACAGGCACAACCATGAGCTGAGACAGCTGCTGATGGGTGACACAAGCTCTCCTCTTATTCCTCCGCCTGTCACCCTGCCTTTACTCAGCCCATCCCTGATATAAATGAGTCCTTAACTCCTTATGCGGGCACCGTCAGAAGAAAATACATTTACTCAGGCTAATCCCATTCTTCTCAGTTATACCCTCTCCCTCGAAATGGGTCACAGCAGTAAACCTATATCCAAGCTTATTTGGTCCTCATCCCACCAGCACCACTTGGCTAGGCTGTCCAACCTATGGACAGTCCTTCCCTGATCACTTTCGTGCTCTTCTCTAATTCCTGTCTGCCCAAAGGAGAACACGTCTGAGTGCCATAACTATTAAAAACTGCAAAGCATGCTAGTGTGTCACTAGCCATGAATGACAGAGGCACTGTTTGATGTGAACTAACAGCCCAAACTTTTACTTAATTTCAGCTGAAGCCATGTCTACAGCAACGTCTCACCCAATTAGCTGAAAATCTGCACAGCAGCTAGAAAAGCACAATGAAGCTGGTAAAGCAGAAGTGTTAGGAACTCAGCGGTGCTCCAGTGCCTTCCAGCAAGGAGGACAGCACCATCTGCTGCTCTCCGTAAAAATTACAGGCCTTAAAAAGCCGAGCCATTTCAGTTTAGAACAGGTTTTGTTTATATTACCATAGCCTATTTTTACGAAGCGCATTCATTCTGATGCTAAATCACAACTGTCAGGAAGGGGTCTGTGAGAGTCAGCTGTTGTGGTGGGCTGGGTGAGCAGCATGCACGCTCCTTTGGGTCAAACCCGAAATCCACCAGTTTGTTTTCCGCAGCTAGCAAACATCTACTCAGACAGAAATGGCAGACAATGCTTTTCAGTGATTACAGCACTTAGGGCTTGCTTATATTTTCATCTTTGCCATTGCTTTTTGAAAACTGTCAAACTGTACAGCTCCTCTTTGTATTCTCAGCTGTAGAAGAAATAATTTGGATGCGCATTTTAAAGGGAACTGTGTGGATGAATGATGTCATACAAAGGTATGGGATGATTATTGCTAAATCACAACTATGCTAATCAAAAACCACTTTTTTTTTTTAGACCAGTTCCCTCAGATCCCAAGGCATTCGTCTTCTGAAAATCAAAGGATTTGCTTATCAATCTGCATGGAATAAGATAAATGAACATGCAATAGTGATTACGAATATACTTTTCTGAAGGAATTTGACTGAATTTCCCACTTGGAAGAAAGCTTACCCCTTCCAACCTCCCTCCCTCCAGGTGCTTGGGGCTTGTGTACTGTGCACAGGGGAGCTGCGGCCAAAGTTCAGTAGCTCACCTGAATCAGTTTCATAGGACTTGGGTGTTGCTTGGGGATCTTGGAGATACGGCCTTCAACTTCACCATAGATGACATCTAGTTCAGGACGTATTTGACATACAAAATCCAGCAACTTGATAAAATTTTCATTCACCAACACATTCTGGTTCATAGGAGGAAGGAGATTGCAGTCAGCGTGTATGCCCAGAGAATGACAAACACTTGCTTTCATTAACAAATCCATCTACAGTCAACAGTAAGCATTCTCTCCTAAGGGTGCTGCCATTTCCCATTTCTACTCTTCACTTTGAGGAATCCCACAGAAGCCCAACCCTAAATAACTGTTCTCCTTCCTTCTCTTTTCTCATGTTTGAGTTAGAAAAGGATCTAATAATTTATGTAGAAATTAATTTGATGCAAGGTAGATGTACATTAGGTAAATGTCTCCACTGAAGACCTCTTATGTTGGGTGATTCTTGTTCACCCCTGATACCCCTATAAGACCTCAGACTCAGTTTTCTGTTTTAGTACTTATAGAATGGGCAGCAGCACAGTGTCCTGTTGTAGGGTTTTGTGAAGTTGGAAAGTAAGCTAGCAGTAAAATATTGTTGCCACTATAATTTATTCTTCCAAATTCCTTAAATTATAACAAATTTACACTCATCTTGACTGATATTTTGAAAACATAGCTTAGATTTTGTTCATATCTGTGATGGTAGGAAAATATAATTGTTCATATATTATGTTAGTTACATATTTAATTGTGGGAAATTTCAAGGCAGTTCTGTATCAGGAAAGTCATGAAAGCTTCTCTTTTCTGACACTGTAGGAAGTTCCCATGGCATCAAGCACAGTATTTTCCCCTGAAGTATGTTTATAATGTATCCCAATGAATTCTTACAGCGTCTTTTTAGCTGAAGATTTCTACATTGCAGTGAGGTCTTGATTGCAATTGCTTGAGGACAGTCTTGAACTAGTCTGGGTCTGGCTGGGCTTACTGGCTTTCATTCAGAATCAACTCTTATGGGTGCAGAGTGGCTCATTGATGAGCTCCCTGCAGAGTGCAGGGTAAGAGGGCATCTCAGTCCTGGGAGCCCAGCACAAGCTCTGCCTGCAGCCAGCTTTCTCCAAGGCTTGCCAGCCTGGCCAAGACCCCAGCAGAAAACCAGCAGACGTCCAGTGTGAGCTCAGAAGATGCACATAACAGCAATGTGCCTGGCCTGACAAACCTTGCTGGGGTCACCTGGAGGGAGCCAGGTGGTGTATTTCTGCATCTTTGACACAGTCAGCCAACAGCTTGGAAAAAACAACGCATGGGCAGCCGCTAAGTAATGGCATTTTCTTTTGTACTACGGTGGGGAAGATGGGTATGTTAGCTGCTTTGATTCATGCCTCCCATAAAATATTTGATAGCCAGTAACTGCAAGCTGAAGCTCTATAAAGAGTAGATTATGGAAGGATTGTGGGGAACAGTTGTGCTTAGAAATGTTGTCAGAAACAATAAACTACATCATTAAAAATGCGCCTTTCTATCGCTTCACCTTTGCTAACGCTGTCAAACCCATGCAGAAGTTTCTAGATACGATCCTTATTTGAAATTCTTCTTACAGACACACTAATTATTCATTCTTTGAAAGTCAAGATAAACTTTTATCACTGGGAAAAGGGGCAGAAAAGGCTTTTGTTTATGTCTTCCCTTAAGTTTCCTGTTAAAGATTACAACCTTTGCTAAATTCTTAAAGGTTTAAGACAGCAGCAGATCTTTGGAGATGTGTATTTGCAGATATTCTGAACTGAAATGCAAAACTTCCTGCATCACAGCTGGAAGCAAGTCTGCCAGAGAGATGAGGCATTTACCTACAAACATTTGATTGGGATCCTGTAATGTCATCATCAGTTCATGCCATCGACTTTTTATCTTAAGAAATGCCAGGTAATTTAGACTTTTTGAGGGGTAAGGACACAAAACCATCACTTAACCCTGAAAAGCAGAAATACATCAGTGAGATTTTAGTTGTATTTAGGACTCGTAATGTTAATCAACTCCTTGCCTCAAAATTTCTCAGGTGGCTCCTTTTAAATAAATGCATTTCAATAATTTGATTGCTCAGAATTTAACCAAAATATCTTACTCTTTCCAAGTTGATGAATTGTTTAGATTATTAGTAACTTAACTAACAGAACCATGGATACTATAATGAAGTCGTTTATCCACACACAGCCTGTTTTAGTTTTCTTACGTAAAATGAGGCCTGACTCCTTGCAGACTTGGCAAATAATTCTCTTTGATGTTAATTTATGCAGAAAAAAATGTCTGCCCTAGAGGAATACCCACTCTTCACTCTTTCTGTGTCTGTCATTTTGGAAGCAGCACATGAGGTTCCGACAATATGTCACACCACCACCATCCAGCTCCAGAGGGAAATGCATACTAAGATTTGGCCTCTCTGATTTTTTTTTTTTCATTCCACATTAGCTTCTATTTATTTATTTATTTATAATAAAATCACTTTGCTTTCAATGCATCTTTCTGCTCCTCTACATCGTGACAGAATATCAAAGCACTTTATGGTATCTACCATCTCAGATTACCCTGGAGGGAGACAGAATTCATCCTCCACTGTGAATTCATTTCTTGCTTTTGCTCTGCTACTGCAAAATGGGAGTGGAACATGGTGGTACTAGAGGTACATCTCTTCAGAGCTAGGCTAGAGTCCTATAATTTCCATGTGGTTCCCAGAAGGGCTGCCGTTTTTATCAATGGCTGTGCATAAATGAAGCAGGCAGCAAGTCTCAGAACAGTTTTGGAAGGGGGCAGCTCTGGGATTCCTGTAGTTCCTAAAAATGTATAGTGTATGGACTTTGAGGCTTTCCAGCACATAAGCTCTTACTGAGATGTTGATCTCCTCCATCATGGAATTGGGGTTCTTTCTGACTGATATAACTAGCGCAGTGGCACCCTCCACGGTCAGGGGATTATTGGCCATCTGTGGGAGAAGAGATGTAGACAGGCATAGTAAGAGTGAGGATTTCATGCAGGAGGCATGCTGTACCCTTATCAGTGACTCTTTCTTCCTGTCCTTCAGTAGGTCTGTAGAATAACTCTGGTCCCTTGTGATGGGTTTGTTCTTTATTTCATGACCTCGTCTCTGTCACCCAAAACTCTGCACTGCAGCCTCCCAGTGGAGTTGCCTTCTCAGCCTCCATCTGCCTCCACGTGTGAAGTTTGCCATGTCAGGTCCCTTACATCTGTTGCAGGGGCGTATTGATGTGGGTTGTGCTCAGCCATGTGATGGGGAGAGGCTGAGGCAATGGACTGCATTTGAAGATGTGCTTGCTATTAAAGTTCATCTGAATGGGGAGTTTGCAAGGATGGTGATGTTAAATTTGGCTGAGAATCCAGCTCATAAGCAAGCTGACTTTTCTGAGCTGAATTCCTACAGAATGATTTTGGATTGAGAAGACGTACTAGCTTTCAAGCTTAACCTTTCAAGCTAGTTTGGCTGTTCATTCAGCTTTGCCCCATTTCAGGATTATTGATCCCTAGCTTACTAGGAGGCAATTTTGGCTTTCTTCTTCCAGGACTTGATAATACTCCTTGGGGATAATACTACCAGTACCTCAAGGTAGTGCTGTGGCATTGCTCTGGTGAGGCAGTGGAAGTTATATATGAAGAAATATATGAAAAAGCCCTGCCTGGGCTTTGTTTTACCTTCAGGACTTCGAGTTTTCCATTGACTTCAAGGCCCCTGCAGAGCTTCTTGGCTCCCTCATTGTTGATCTGGTTGTTGCTGATGTCCAGGTGAACCAAAGTGCTGTTGACTTTGAGAGCTTCTCCCAGGGCCTGTGCTCCCTCATTCCCAATGCTGTTCCAAGAGAGGTTGAGGATTTTCAGTGCACCATTGCCCTCCAGGAAGAGAAGAAAGATCTCAGCTGCTTCATGCCCACCATGTGTACCACTCTACCCTTTCTTGCCTGGATGAGACAGAAGCATCTCTGAAGTCACACCCAGCCCAGCCCCAGTGAACCCAACGGCTCTGCAATGTCACCAGGGTCTCTCCATCCATGTGAGTCACCCGTCCTACTCACTGCTTTAGTTCTTCTCCTGGCACTGACTCCTGCTGTCAGTAGGATGAGCCTTGCTAGAGCTACTGAACCCTGCTCAGACCTCAGGGATGTGCATTCCCAGTCATTTTTTCAACCAGGGTGTCACAAAACAGGAGTGTTCCTACCCTGAGACCTGTGCCAAGTGCCACTGTCCCCTTCCTCTTCAGGTGGTTCCAGCTCAGGTCCAGAATCTCCAGTGCCGTGTTGTTGGCTAAGAGAGAGAAATGGAGGTGTTAGCTCCTGAAGAGTGGTCTGGACACAAATGCTGACCCATAGTTAGGGGCAGAGAAAGTTTGCTGGGGATTCAGCCTTGGCCTTCATTAATTGATGTAAGAGGAACCTGTACCTACAGAGTCTTCCCTTCCACTGCATCCACAGAACAGAGAGTGGCTGCTGGTCACAAGCGGAGAGGGAAGACAGCCTTTTCTGACTTAATCACAGAATGAATTATGAAGTAGGGAGGGAGGAAGAGAGTGGAAGGATTTCTTCCACCAGTAGACACTGTCTGTGTTTCCCACTGTGAAAAACGTCTGGATTCTCCTTGCCACATCTAAAATACCAAGACTTGCTCTGCCTGTGTTTGATTAGCAGAGGAGAGGAATTCAGCTTCCTCTAGTAGCTGTGCCCAGCTGTATATGTGCCGGTGCCAATTCACATGCAGAGCACACCTCGCAGTGTAAATTCCACTTAGAGCAGGGTATGTGCGAATTCATTCGGGCCTGCTGTGACACTGGGAGGGGTAGGACTTGCTGCCAACGCTTCTCATTCTCAGACAGAATTTCTCATCCAGATTTTCCATGGATGGGAGGATGGACGGAGGCAGATGGTGAATTTAGCTGGCTTAAAAATATTCCCTTAAAAGAAAAAGGAACACAGAAAAGTAACAGATTCTGCAATAATCTTCGCAGCTCCTGCCTCAAGTGAGCTGGAGGGAATGAAAGAAGGGGCGTAAGGCCTTCTGGTTTGGAGATGCATTTTTCTGGGCTGGGAAGGTCACGAGGTTTAGCACTGATGCTTCAGTGCCCTGCAGGCTTGTCCAGGGCAGGAGCACAGTGCCTTGTGTCCCTCACTGCAGATTCATCTTTTAAAGACACTGACTGCAGTTAGAAGCAGGTTCATGTCAGTGGGAGAAGGAAAGTGCTGATTAATCTGAAGGCTTTGTATTACTGGAATGCGTAAGGCACACAGCATGCTCTGGTCACAGGCTTGTGGCTGTTACAATAGCAGGTGTGTTGGGAACACTGAGGGAAGAAATACCATCAGATATTCCTGCAAGGCCTTCCCAGTGCACTAACAGCACCTGAGATTCCTGAAAGATTTTTACTGTTATTTTTGCTTTCCCTCTCCAGGGCTACTACACGCTCTGGAACTTAACTTTGACCAGCTAAATAAGGCAACTTTATTTTATTTCTTTCTAACCTGTTTCCCTTGCTGCTTGCTGTACAATGACTCAAGCCATTAGGGTTTGGGCTATAAAAAAAAATAAAATATCTTCTGATATAGAAATCAAACGTAGTTGCTAGTCACCTGTGCTGATGAGGGTGAGCAGGGGGACCAGCCAGGAAGCCCTAAGTCCAGTATTTTGCACTACCCACCAGGTCATGGCATGGGACATTTTGCTGGAGGAGGAAATACGTGTTCACTGTGCTGACCCCATCGTGTCCCCCAGTAAGCGTGCTGGCAATCCTGCCTCTGGGGGAGTAATGGATTAAGTTACCGAGCATCTGTCCCAGGAGCTGTCCTCCCTTCTCAGAGAACTCATTGTGGCTGAGATCCAGCTTCTTCACTTGGTAATTGCCCTGAAGAGACAAATGTGCAGGGAGAATGAGATCTTCCAGCCAGCTGCAGCCAGCTGCCATGCTGAGGCCCCCACATGAGGATGAAACAGAAGGGTATCTAACACATTGACATCTCCAGCACATGGGGGTTCATCAGCATGGAGATGGCAGCACTGTGTACCCCGAGACAGAGCTTTGTCAGGCATATAACATCACAGCGAGTATCTTTCCAAGACAGCAAAAGCAATGGGGCTTTGTGTTGTGCAAACTTCCCTTACACAGCTCATGTCTGGTCTGCAGCACATCCTGCAGCTGTTCTGCCCTCCCCCCTATTTCACTCTCACCACTGCATCCCAACCAAGAGCACTTCCTGTTATCAGTCCAAAGCTTCATGGCAGCTTCTGGTGGTGCCAATGGTACTTTGAAACAGGAACTAAGAAGAGAAGTCAAGCTTCTTTTTGCTGAAGAATTTCAAAATGTTGTGAAGCTGGGCTACTTATGTGTCTCAAAAATTTGGTATCACCCAGATGTTCTTCTGTTGTTGTTACACAGCCCTGAAGGTTTGTTTCTCAGCCAGACTCACGCAGCTGTCCTGAGGAAATGTTAATTCAGTCTATCCTTCCCTCTGTCCTCCCAGCTTCCCTCATTTCTGAATTAAGCAAGAGGCACTTAGCAGAATTATGCCAGGAAATCATACAGGCATTGCCACGTGAAATCATGCCAAGTTCAAGCAACTTCAGGACAAGGAGTCTTCTACACAGCCAGGGCTGCAAATGACCTTGGATTGCAGGTAACTCACCATCAATGCCTCAGCAAGGCATGATGCAGCCTCCTCTCCAAAGTTGTTTCCTGGTGAGGAAAATCTGTGTTAACAACGTGCTGAAATTTCCCTTGGCGTTGAGTTGGGGTTTGCAGGAGACTGAGCTTTTAGGTGGAGCATCCAGTTAATCATGGCCCATATCAGGCTTTGATAAGTTAGTCATTACTCCAAACCACAGAGGAAAATTATCCCAAGATGTAAGAGAGACACAGCAATTGTCTAAATTTCTCACACAAGACTGGTTTTCAGAGGTGCTGGAGGTTTAGCTGGCCAAATATTTATTTTGATCACATCACAAAAATCTAGATTTCCACACTGTCACTCTAGGTTACTGTCAGAGCCATAACTGAGAGTCTGACTAATGTTCTTGGGATGAGAGACTGAAATGAAACCCACGGTATTTCACTTCCACTGCTACCCCTGGGTGCGTGCAGCCCACCTGAGAGCTGAAGAGCATAGAGATAGGATGCGTTGTCCAAAAGCAAACTGGCAATGGCTTCAGCTCCTTCTGTGCCTAGGTGGTTATTGGATATGTTCTGGGAGGAAACAAGGAAGGATAAGGAGGATGAGCCCAGAGAATGAATTAGCCTTATTGTGTCTATAATGCCCAAGATATTAAGGGAATAATGCAAGATCAGCAAAAAAAGAAGTGCCAGCCAGGCAGTAATTAATAAAAGTTACAGGTGTGTTTGATCCCTGATCCTTCCTAGCAGGAATGAAGTCCTAGAGCCATCAGTTTCACATGGATCATTGTCTTCAGTGAACCAAGAGGCATTTGGCCAAGTATCTTTTTTTCCAATGCAACACATCCCATGGCCTAGTAAAATGCATTTTGCATACCCCAGATTCAGAGTGAAGGAACATTCCTAAGGATTTATATCTGAAAGTTTTGCATTACTCCCTTAATCTATTTACAAAACTTTCCCCATATCATGCTGGAGAATAAAAGTTCCTGACCGTAACATATTTTCCATTGGCTAAGTATGACCTAGAAAGACCCAGTTCTGGTAATTATTGTCACATCTGCTAATGAAAAGAACAGTTCCAGGCTCCCAGGCTCTGGGAGCCTCACCAGGCTCATCACGTGCATGCTTCCTCTTTTCAGAAACTTGCACATTTTAAAACTCCATGAGCATAAAATATGACTTTCAGAATGTGAATCTTTTTGCATGGACGCAACGGTTATTTGGTTCAAACTTGGAATGGAATGAATTGGGTTTCTTTCATGAGATTCCTCAGATGATTGAACTTGGTGAGCAATACATTTGGCTAAACACTACGTCAGGTTGGGTACCAGTTCCTGAAGGGAGCAATTCTCTCGTAGCATCTCTGCCATGTATATGGCTCCTTCTGCCAGAATGCCGTTATCTTCCAGCTCTAGGTGGGTGACAGTTGCATTGGACTGGGAAGACACAAAGGTAAAAAGAGACACACAAAAGACACATTAAAAGTGACTGAAGTGGGTAGTTTCCTTAGTTCAACAGACACTGGACATTTCCTCCAAACCCCTCAAGGCGTTGCAGGTCCTGAGCAGGACAGTGGTCAGGAGACATGGCATAGCTAGAGCAGTGGAAGATGGCATACAAAAGAGGGACCCTTTTTTGGAGAGGCTTTGAGTAGGTAGGGCTTTCCATTGCTTTTTGCCAGCCTGGAGAGCCAGGTTCAGATCCAAGCTCAAATTGCCCAGACAGGCACCCTGGGCCTGTCCATTGAGCAAAACTTGGGGTAACTCCAGCAAAGGCTGGCAGTTGCCACACAAAGCTTTCCTGTGCAGAGGATTAGAAATATAATGGAGGCTCGGGGTTCCCTTGTGGAAGGTAGGACTTTTTCTCCTACACTGTGTATTCAGTTGTGGCTTCCAAGGCTGAGAGAAGCCTAAAATGTCTATTGTCATCAGCAGCAATGGTCCCAATCTTACTAGCTACTCACCACCAGAGCAATAGCAATGGCTTTGACACCTTTGGGTCCTAGACCATGATGGTTCAGGTTTATATAAGGCTTGGCCAAGTTCTGAGTGAAGTGCGAGACAGGCACCACCTCCATCAGCCTGCATGCTTCCAGATACAGCTCTGCACCCGTAACACCTGCAAAGGTTCTCCCAGGATCTACAGAGAAAAAATATATATTGATGAGTGGGGCACTCAGTGCTTGCCCTCCGTATTCTGAGATTTCTCCCAGGCACTTGACGCCCTCTGGGTTCAGAGGGTCCCCTGCACAAGGAACAGCTGACGAGTATGAGGCAATAATTCCCCAAAGCAATCACTCTCACACAGGTTTCTTGGCATTTTTGTGCTAAGCACAGGACTTGCCCCAATATCTGTAACACTTCCTGATGCTGGAAAGTTGAAATGAGGAGCAGAGATGTTCTTACCTCAGCATCCACGACAACGTGGGAGATGGGGATAGCCTGCCAGTGGTCTGCAGAGAACTAAGCAGCCACCTCAACTGAACTCTTACTCTTGGCCTTCACGAGAACCTTATTTTTTGGGTCTTGATTCATGACTCAAACTGAACTATCAACAAGCTGTGCCAGACTCATTGCTTCAGGCCCTAGGTAAAGTTTTACATGGTGGAGCCAAATTAAGTAACACTATGCAACAACAGAAGGGTTTCACTCTTTGAAAGTTATCTTCCCTCTGCTTCTCCACATCCCTTCATCCCACACCTCCGTGAGTTAATGTATTCTCCTTGCTTCTCCATTTGGCATCTCTAGCTTCTCATCAGTCTGCAATATGACTAAACCTTTCTTGGTGTAATTGAGAATTTCTGACATCAGGCAAAAACATTTTCATCATTTTTTTTTTTTCTTTTAAATTTTAATTGAAGCATACCGCTGATATTGCCAGCAGAGCTAGGGCAGCTCAGAACATCTTGGCTTACGAACAGCAGAAAGAATCCCAGCATTCGCAGCTTGGCCACTGGGTGTTGTTGACACAGCTGCAGTGAGACATATCAATGCAGCTGGCGGCTGCCTTTCCATAAAAACCTGTCATTTGGAATTCCTTCATCAAACCCCATACTTAGAGCTCATATTTCTCCATGTTGTTATATGCTTCCAATGGTCTGACCTCAAGACAAATTCTCTTCTCGTCAAAACCATTTTTCCAGTTCAAACTAAGGCCTCTCACAAAAGTTTTTTTCCTTGCATTCTTATTTTATTTTTTTAATTTTCCTTCCATTTATAACAAATCAGCAAGCACTCATCCTAAATTATAGGCAAGTCCTACTGTGACAAAAATGAGTGCAAGACTTGTTTAGCCAGAGGACTGACTTCACTGGGCAGCAGATAAGAGCAACCAGCACAGTCTAGGACAATCGTGGCAAATCTGTGGCATGCAGACCACAGCTGGCACGCAGCATTTCATCAGGAGCACACAAACAGGGCCTGAGGCCCAGCCCTGGCTTCAGCTAGCTGGTCTGGTAATGCTGGTTATTAAGGACTAGAGGAGGGAGGAAGGCACAAAGGAACAGGCCTATATGCAGGAGTTGAAGGAAGATGCTTGGTGTCAAAAGGAGAGCTCCTAGAGGGAAATTCATCCCCCCTGCCTTTCTCAATGGCCAGATAAGGAGCGGATGTCAGGACCCTGCTGGGGTCATTTGTGTCTGTGCCCTTCACTTCTGATACATACCTGTTGGTAGGTGCAGCACTGACTGCGAGGGGAAAAGCTAGTGAGGACAGATGAATAGAAAATATTCACCTTTGACTTCTAGGTCAATGTCAGAGCCTTGTGTGGCCTTCTCTGCTGGGGCTTCGGGCGGCGACAGAGGCTCTGGAGTCTCACTGGTGTCTGATATCTCCTCATTCTGATCTGCTGTGAAACCAAGCAGATTCGTTTTGTCAGTGCCAGCACATTTGTGACTCCCAGCACGTGACAGAACTTCCTGCAGCTCCCACTGCACCCCTCTTCAACAAGCTGCAAACGAGCTCCTTCCCCAGTACGGCTTTGTGCCCACCGCTCCCCGTGCTGCGTACCCACATGGTGCTGGCCCTGGCGTGGGGACGGGCTCATGTCTTCACTCCCCATTGAGCTGCCTTCCTCCCCTTCTGCAGTTTTGGAGTCTGTCAGACAACAGCAAATTTCTCCTCTCCATCCCACTTTCCCACAAACCTACAAGCCAAAGCCCTGCCAGCTCCTTTCAGCTCTCCTGAACTGCCTCACGCTTCCCCAGGCCCTGGCAGGACACTTGGCTGCCTGTGCTATCAGGCTGGGAATGCTTTGTTGTACTCCTCAAGCAGGGCAGAAGTGTTTGAATGCTATTGTACGTTGGGATTGAGTGTAACCAGACCCACTGGAAGTGGTACAGCTGCTCTTGCCTACAGGTCATAATTTATTTTACACTGAGAGAGAAGGAGAATTCGGAAAATTCCTCTTTACGAGGAATAAATGCATACCAGAATCAGGAATGGTTTTGCCAAAATCATTCCTGGTGAATAACTACACTTTTTCTTTCTTCCCCTACTCTTAATCTTTACTTGATTCCCTGTCACTGCTTTTACCACCTTCTTCCCTTACTCCTTACTTCCCTTTAGAGCTCCAGGCTGTTGACCTGTCGGTTTGTGCCCTTCTGGGTGTCATTTAGGATTGATGTATGACATGGAGCTTGCAGTTTGGCTGTTCACTCAGACCTGCTTGAGGGAAAAAACTGGCCAGCTGGCACCCACATCACAGCATTTCAACCAGCCCTGCAGCTCCTTCATTAAGGCCTTTTCCTTCTGCCAGACTTTATTTGTTCAAAGAAAGGGGTTTACTTTAGCATGAGAAATGCAAAAGAAAAGGTAAAAATAGGTCTAAATCCCATGTAAAGAACTCACCCAGATTTGGAATACTATGATAGTACCCACAGATCCTTTTTCCTCAAAGACCCTACAATGCTGGCCATCCACAAACTTCCTAATCTGAGGGGCAGACAGCCTGTTTGTAGGCTATGCAAAACCCATCCAGATTTTATTATCTGATAACTGGGCTGTCCTGTGTCCAGCCAACCCTGCACTGCATGGACTGAGCCTTGCAAGGCAGATCCAAAAGTGGTCCCCCCATCCTTGTGGAGCTGTAGGAATTAACACTGATTCAGATATTTATACTGGTAGGGTGTTATTCAGGCAGATATTCAAAAAGCATTGACTCTCAATCATCATTGTTAGAGTAAACGCAGAGAAAAGAGGCAGGGCTGGAGATTATCACCCTCTCCTTTTCTGAGGCGTTGGGGCCTCCTGGTCAGCCTTCTTCAGGCACAGCTTTGACCAGCCATGAACCAGGAGCTAGGAGGGGAGGTCACTCCATGGTTTGATGCAAGACTGATACGGGATGCATCCAGATACCTGCAAAACCCTTCTGGTATGCTGGGCTACCAATGCCTATTCTCTGGGCACGTTATTTTATTTCATTCCCTCTTGTGTTGTACAAATATGTGATAAATCCCAGTGGCAGCTTATGCTGTGATAGCAAAGCTCTTTGTTGAACATCAGGCAGACAAATACATCAGAATAATAACTCAGCAGGAGCAACGAAAAATGGAGCATAGCATTTTGCAGCATGCAGACAAGATGATACGAATGTAAATGCTTAGATTGAAGCAACTTTTTACATTCATTAAGTGCTGTGTCACACTATATGGCTAGACACTAAACTAGGAGTATAAAGTGTTGAAGGAATCTATGAAGAAACTGCTACAAGATGCATGTGATTTTGTATGTAAGCAAGTTTTAAGCAAAGTATTTAGGAGCCAATCTTCTAAAAGTTATCGGCTATTGAAGAATGAGTAATGAGGCTTGTGTCCTGGTTTGGTCATCTAGCCAAGGTTATCAACTTTTTGTCTCCTATTTTAGGTCATGCCAATGTGGATATCAGAAGATTTCTAGATAAGTTATAAACAAATGTTAGATACTTGTGGGAAAATATAGATTTTTTTTTCCTAGTGTGAATAGTTTAGGCCGCCACCACCACCAAAAGATGCAAAGCAAAACAACCAGAAATTTTGACAATGTTTTGCCTATGGAATATGGCAGGATTAATAATTATACCAATCTCTTCATGGCTTCTATCAGTCAGATTCAGCCAGCATTTTACCCAGAATTATTAAATGCCATATGTAAGGAAAAACAGCAGCCAACTGTTAATTGACCAGATATTTCCTAATAATATTTTTGAAATTAATACTGTCCAAAAAAACCCAGAAGAAATATTAACTTTAATATAATCACTTGGGCTTGATAGCAGGTCACTAATTATGTCAGACTCCATTTACAGAGTAAAAACTTCAGGAGTTTATAGCCAAGAACAGAAGCCTGGTTTGCAGAAAAGCTATCTAAAAGGGCCTAATCCCACACATACAGTAAATTACTATTGCTGAATCCAAAAAAAAACACCAAACAGATTATCTTTATGGAAAAAGAAGAACAGATATTTAGTCAAATGCCATTCTGAAACAATGGAAGACATCCTGAGAAAGGATCTCATCTATTAGAGCAACCATCAAGGAAAATGACTACATAACACTTGAAAAATTGTTTTATGCTCTATTTAAATACAAGAAAACAAGAGCCAAAGAGATTTGTCTCATAAATTTGATTATTTTAAATTGTATTATGAAGGAAAATAAGAAATTAACTTGTAACGACTAAGTGACAACACAAAAAAGGCGTTAAACTTTGAGAAGAACTTGCTGGTAGCATTGGCAGCACGGTAATTACTGGAAGCAGATATGTAATATCTGTTTTAAAAAAGTCCTGTAGTATTAGTGAACACTCAGACCAGCCTATACAATGGATGAGCATTCCCACATATACTGGTACTGAGAAGTTTTGCTTTGAGATTTGAGAAATATAATTACTTATGCAATTAAGACAAAAGACTTATTAAGGCAATTACTGATATTTCAATGAAGAGTTTGTATTTATTAATAAGGAAAATGCTTAGCACTAGCATAACTAGTAACTCTTGGTGCATGCTAAGAAGATCTCAATTGCTTTTCAGTATTTCTTTGCTTTACTTCAATAAATTAACTGTACCTTGAAAGTTATCAGGGCAAAAAGCCAGTTCCCCTCACACTGCGACTAAGTCAGCCAAGTATAAAATTTGATGAGGGAGCAGTACAGGAATAGTCACATTAAACTAGAAAGTCATGCCAAAATACTACAGACCCAGACCTTAACTCTAGTTAGCACATTCACAAAATCATCTTGCCACCTTCAAAAGTCTGCCCATCCTTCTAGGCAAGGGAGGGTTGAAATAGGATCTCACCTCACATGGTGCTGAGCTCTGACATCTGTGGAAATTAAAGGAAATTAAGGGCAGCTAGCCATACTTGCTGGGAAGCTGGTACTGGGCAGCTTGCTTAGGGCGCATTTTGTTCTCCAAGCAAGGTGCCAGCCTGGTTGTTACCAGCCAGCTCCCAGATGGCAGCTGTAATCTTTGGGCATTGGTACCTTGGGTCCCTGCTCACCCCATTTCTCTGTGGTGGTGCCTCCCTGCTGCCTTCCCCCCCTTGGATCCTGCTGGTCCACCTTTGCCTACTTCGGACTATTTCTGAAATGACTTAGCAGGTAAGTAAGCACCACACCTGTGTCCTTCTCAGACTCATTCTCCATGGGTACGTTTCCTTGCCAGCACCAGTGAGCTGAGGGTTTATTTGCTTTTTCTGTTCTGTCAGCAAGGGGTTTGCAGCCACCTCCTAGACCCTACCATTCCCTCTAAGGTGTGCACACAAAGCACAGCTGCTCGGCTACTACTGACAAGCCTCCAAGAGCAATGGTGCTAGTTGTAAGGTTGACGCTCTTGATTTATACTGCTCACAAGGATGTTTTGTGTTGGCAGGGGCTGGCTGGATGTTAAGAGAACCCTGGTGAGCTCTTCTGTGACCTCACCTCTGCATCCTGACTGCAGGTTCTGGGTGCCTTGGGAACCAGCGCTGCTTGGGCTCGGATCGCATCAACACCCGGTAACGGAGAAGAGAGCGGATGAGGTTTTGGCTGTGAGACCCCCAGGCATATCGAGAGTGGTGCCAGGCTTCTGGTGAGAGCTCTCCCTCCCCCTGGGTTAGCACTGCGGTTCGTACAGCTTCACATGAGAAAGTCAGGCTGCTGCACATGCAGTCTTAAAGGAGCTAAGGGTAAAATGAGTGTATTAGCCTCTTCGTCTTGAATGGATTCAGGCTTCTCTGCTGACAAGTTCCCCATATACACTGTAACAGTGTGGCTTGTAAACATGTCAGCACTTAACGGAGCCTCAAATCATGTATTCGTTCATCCCACCAGCTGATGTTGGTGCTAAATTTGCTCAACACTTATTATTTTGCATAACTGATACTGAGGTCTCTGTAGCCTTTCCATTTTGGCTAGAACCAAAATTGTAACACAAGAGGCTTTCTGATAAAGGTTGAGCAGAACTGGTAGATACATTTAGTCCGTTTCCCTAGAGATGGGGTATTTTTAGTGTTTTTGTTTCCCTAGGTTCTACATAAACCCCCCAACTAGTCCAGTCCTTAGAGGCCATGATAGGGTTATTTTATATATAGAACAAAGCATGCTGCATAAATCAGTGGAAGGTTTGACCCCAAAGCAAACGACCGCTGTCAGCTTTGATTTTATTGCCAAAGTTTGTAAATATTTTTCTCTAGCATAGGCCAAACAACAGTGGCTGTCGAGATGCTTGTCTGTGGTTCTGGCCAGTGTTCTTCTCCCATTCCAGTCCAATTAGGCTGATGTGGGCTGGGCTGGACCTTCAGATGCTTTCTTTGATCTTTCCTCTCCCAGAACAGCCTTGTTTTAAATGCTCTGGTCACTAGCCCTTGCTGCCGCATATCTTTCCTCTGGTGAACATTGTCTGCTCTAGGCAGACATCAGTGATGGTTTCCAGAGGTTTGCTTCCCACAGCAGGATATGGGAGACCACAGTCCAGTGCTGTGCTTTGCCAGAGACATCTGTGGAGTTTGGGACATGTCACTGCTTCTGTGCCTCAATTTCCCCCTCAATGACACATTTGGTCCTAACTCAAAGAAGCAGAAATAAGAAAGCACTCTGATGCCACTGCACGGTGATCCATGTAAAACTCTGGTTGCAGGTATTGGAAATATTGCTTTGCCTATTTGAAAAAGACACTGTATTGCCTTTTCGCTTTGAAAATACCCCACAGAGCAGAGCACCGCATTGCAGTAGTCAGTGTGCTTCTTGCTAACAACGATCTGTGGGGTTTTGTATCTGCAGATTTTAGAACGAATTGGCTGGATTATTATTTATGTCCTTAGTTACATCAGCTCAGGTCCTAGCTGTGGGCGCCCTTTGTACCGATCAGAATACACAAATAGGGTTAGAGACAGAAACTGTTTGAGGATAACGGCAGAGACAACAGCAGGTGACCATCGAGGGCACGGTTTGGCAACACTGGTCGGCACAGCAGGCAGGGCTGATGGATGTTTTGTTGAATTTAGTGCAAGAGCCCATTGATAAGAGAGTTTGGAAGAAGATCTCTGGTGAGATCACCCTCCAGAGGTGTGCTGTGTGACTTTCCCAAGCAGAAGGGGAAACACCAGAGGCAGCACAAAGGTTTTGTCTGAAAATATTAGAAGGATTAACCTGAAGCAGAAATCAGCCTCTAAGTAAGAGGTATAAGAGGTAAGAGGTATAAAAGCATTACAGGTATAGGATTGAAATGCTCCCTAGCAGGTGACAAGTGTGATTTTTAAAGGTAATTGTAGTTCAGCTGAATTAGCTTTCACCATTTTGTACATTAATATAACACATTAAATATATGTGTTTGGTGCGAAGAGCTGACAGGGCGCTCAGTTTACCCGTTTGCCTTTAGACATTGCGCAGAGCAAAATGCGGAAAGAAGCAAAATACGAGGAAGGTGCACTTGAGGTGGGACCTCTCCTTTCCCTGAAACTGCCCCGTTTCAACGTGTGGCAGGCTCAGCTTTTAAGGTCTGTGAGGGCGAAACCTTTCGCTTAAAAACCCGCCCCCGGGCCTGCGGGGTGAGGCGGCCGCCGCCTCCCGGCCCCAACGCCGCCACCCCCGGCCCGGGCCAGGCCCCAGCGCGTCCCGGTGCGGGGGACCGAGGGGCCGGGGCGGGCACGGTGAGTGCCGGGGCCGAGCCGTGAGGCCGGGGCTGAGGCGAGACCGGGGCTGAGGCGGGGCCGAGCCGCGGCGTCGCCTCAGCGGGGCCGTGCGGGCGGGCGGGCGCTATGATCGGCACGGTGCTGTGCTACGTGCTGCTGCCGGCCGCGCGGCTCCTCCGGGCCCTGCGAGGTAACGCGGCCCCGGGCGGGCGGGGGGCGGCGTTGTGGAGGCCCCGGGGGCTCCCCGCAGCCGCCCCGCGGTGTCGGGGCCTGCCCCTGGGGCGCGGGGCGGGGGTGGGGGAGCTGGGGGCGGCCTCCTCGGGAGCCTTCCCGGCCCTCAGCCGCCCCGCGGGGCCTGGCCTGGCAGCACGGAGGTGCTGCTGGCCCCCTGGTGTGACCGCTCCGAGGGGCGGTTGCAGGGGAACCTCAGCGAAAAAGCCGTGTGGAGGAGCAGGGAGTTGCTCGTCTGCAGCAGGGAGCAGTGTTTGTGTGTAATTCGGGAGCAGTGTTTGTGTGTCATTCGTAGCAAGAGAGCAGTGCGTCATCTGCGATGGCCATACAGGTGAAAGGAGCCCCCGGCTCTTTCTGTTGTGCACCACTCATATCAGCATATCCAAAAGTGTTACATGAACAGCAGGGATTTTTTTTTTTTTTAAATCATAAATCAATCATCAGGTGTTTTTAAATCCTTATCAGGATTCCTTCTGTGCCTATATTCTCTCTGATAAGGCCTTCAGTTGTTCACATCTGTCCCTCTGCTTCTTTATTTTTCACCTCTTAATTACGGAACAGTATTTTAGCACATTCATATTTTAAAAAACTACTTCAAGGCTTCTTACCTTACCGTTTTTACTGAATCCCTGGAAAGAAACTTGCTCCAAGTGGTCAGCTACAAGCACTTGGCTTCGTAACCCACATACCCCATCAGCTAACTTCTACAGACTGCGCCTTCATGTGTTGTTGAGAGCAAGTACAATTTCCACAGCACCTTTTAACCCAGCTGGCTGTGGCACTGCCTGAGTTAGAACTGTGCTGTGTGGCGTTGGTAAAGCCATTGTTGTGCTGTACAATTTCAGTGACTTTAACTAATATAACTAGAATTGGACTGTGGCCTAGCATTAAGAGGCAGGGTAAGTTATTTAGGTTGTATCTACTTTTCTTCAGGGAAGTCACTTGTTTGGGTTGTCATGCGGAATGGTTGTATTGCACTGAGCTACAGCAAATGCACTGGGGAAAAAAAAAAAGTGAGAAAGGCTTTTCATCTGTATTATGTTAATTAATTTATTTTCTTAATGGCAGATGCTTTCTTTACCTGTCGAAAGAATGTGCTTCTGGCGAAGAGCACGTCCACCCAGATAGAAGGCATCTTTGCTGCAACCAGAGGAAATTCGGTCCAGGAAGAGCAGGAAGCCCTACTCCAGCAGTGGCTGGAAGAAGGAGCAGGGAATCTGCCAGCCAGTGAGAGTGCTCCAGCAGTGGGGAAAGCATCAGCAACGCTCACTAGTGACTGGTTAGAAGGTTCAGAGCTATTGATGAGTAGCCTTAGCGACCTGAATTCGGCTCCAGAAGTCACGTGGTGTGCCGGTCAGCAGCTCACGGAGCTATGTGCCTTGGCTTCTTCAGAACCACAAGACCATGCAGTGACTAAACTGGAAAAATTACCAACAGAGAAGACAGTGGCTGTAGTGGGCAGCGCTCCGTGGGCAGCTGTGGTGCCACAGACGGATCACCAGATGGTTGGCTGTGCCCCTATCGGTGTGGGAGGGCAGCACGAAGACCCGGCCGTGCTGGCATGGAGCTTAGCAGGTGGTGCAGAGATGGTGCCAACAGAGCCCCCTGCCTGGCCTGTTCAGGATGCTGTACAATTTTGTCCCCTCCTGGAGGAGGTACCCTACCACGGTCAGTGGCAACAGCTCTGAATCTAATGCTTAGTTGGGAATTTGTTGGGAACCTGGTTAGGTTGTTGTGTCTGGGTGAGGTGAATGGGTCTGGGCTTCCTGTCTGTACCACAATGATTGTATCAGTTTGTATAGAATTGACAAGATCTGCTACTGAAAGCTACAAAGTAAGTTTTTGCTGAGGCAGGGCTGTTTTCAGCTAGTAATCTCAGTGCTTCTAGATTGTCTGGATATTGATATGTTAATTTCCCAGGAACTGTGCCTGAAAAATACAGAAAGAACCCAAAAGTTGGTAGAATTTTTCAGTATGCTCAGTCTGGTCTTCTGTTAACCCTTCCTCATTGACGTATACACAAATGAATCCAAACAAAGCACCCAAAACCCAAAGTGGGTGAGGGTTTGCTCAAGCCTAGAGAATGTGATTGACTATATTCTGGGTCTCAGGGAAACAAAAGTATCAGGGGGGAACCCAACATGGCTGTAATTTGGCTTTTCTGTCTCTTGCATATAGAAATTCTATGGAGAGACTGGGAGGATCTTTCTGTCCAGCCTTGTGAGCTAGAGCAGGCTTCAAAAACTCCTCCTCTCTTTGAATTTCGAGTCATGTCTTACAACATCCTGGCCCAGGACCTGGTGGAACAGGGCCATGATCTTTACATACACTGTCATCCGGACATCCTGAACTGGGACTACTGCCTTCCGAACATTTTACAGGAGATACAGCACTGGGATCCTGATGTGAGTATGACTGAGCCCCTTCCACATTGGTATCGCCAGAATTTTAACTTCTTATTTGATCTAACAGCTTGTTTGTTTGTTTAATAGGGGTGGGGGAAGTTCTGGGAAGATGCTACTTGGTAACTCAGTGCTGATTCCTCTGAGACTAATTGAGGCTTCAAGTATACATTTTTTGGGTGCCTATTTTGTTTGGACTGTGTTTCTGTAGCAATTAGTAATACTTTGATAGCAGGGGTTAACTTAGTAAACAGCAGAAGTGGAAGAAGAGGTAATGCATTTTTGGGAGGGAAGGGCCAGGCTTGCAGGGCAGCATAGGAGAGGATTTTGTGACTCTTTTGGTGTGATGAAGGATCTTTCACCTCATCACTGGATAACTGAGTGATAAGTTAATGTGACCCAGAAAGTTGTCATTCTCTGGCTGGGAAGTACAGGACAGAGGTGCAGTGATGGCCTTTTTGTTTGCAGGGTTAGTATGTGAGTGCACTTTTGCACTTCCTTCCTTCCCCAAAACAAGGTAACTGGCAAATGCTGGTGGAGCGAGTGAGGTCTCTGCCTTCCTTCCAGGTTCTGTGTCTCCAGGAGGTGCAAGAGAACCATTACTGGGAGCAGCTGGAGCCAACGTTCAAGAAGATGGGTACGTCCTCTGTTTGTGTGTCTGTACCTCCAACTCATGGGACTGGTCAAGCAGTTCTTCCTGCTTAACGTCTTCAAAGCACTCAGTCTTCATAGAACTCTTCTTCCTTTTTCTCTGAGCAGCTGCTGGCCCTGCTTCTGGGCTGTCTGCCTAGGGCTTCACCCTTTCTTTTCTAACTGATCTTTCTCCTATTTGACAGATCAGAGTAACAAAATTGAGAGGGTCCTAGAAGGACAAAGAGAGAGAGAACAGACTCACGATTGTGAATAATAAACTATGATTACTGGGACAGAATTGTGTATAACGCTGTGCCCAGGGCATTACAAAAGGAGCAATTGTATTGTACAAAATGTTGTACCCAAAGGAGCAGAGGTTGGAGTCCATGCCTCCCAAGTAATGAATCCTGTTATGTGCCCCAACATTGCTTATAGCTAGTGGGATCTGAGACCTTAAGGAATGCTGACAGGGAATGTAAAATGTTATGTAACTAAGCAACCAGGTTTTCACAAGTAGGGTTGCTTTATTGGGCAGTGATGGATGACTTTTGTAGTTAAGCCAAGTTCTGTTTTAGAAAACAGTGTGAAAATTAGCAAGATAGGATTGCGTAGGGATTGGAGAAATCATCCTTCTGGACAGGTCTCCCAGATTGAATTGCATTCTGCCAAAATTGTAGTGGGAGCCTCTTCTACTGCACAGGCTTGCTGAACTCTCCGGTGATGGAGGGAGAGCCTAAGGTAGTGGCCAGATCAGCTTTTAATGCATGATGGTTTCTTTCCAGGCTTTGCTTGCTTCTATAAACGGAGGACTGGGAGAAAGACCGACGGCTGTGCGGTGTGCTTTAAGGACAGCAGGTTCCAGCTGATCAGCGTCAGCCCCATAGAGTATTTCCGTCCTGGCCTGGACGTCCTCAATCGGGATAACGTGGGCTTGGTGTTGCTGCTACAGCCTCTGCTCCCAGAGTGTCTGGATCTGAAGGCAGTCAGTCCTCTCTGCGTGGCCAACACTCATGTGCTGTTCAATCCCCGGCGGGGAGATATCAAACTTGCCCAGATGGCCTTGCTCCTAGCAGAGATTGACAAGATTGCAAAAACTCCTGAAGGCAGCTACTATCCTGTCATCTTGTGTGGAGACCTGAACTCTGTGCCTGATTCTCCACTTTACAAATTCATCCGGAATGGTCAGCTTTCCTATCATGGGATGCCAGCCTGGAAGGTAGGTGCCAGCCAGAGCTCGGACTGTGTAGCTTCTTGCTGTGTGCTGCTGAAGAAATGCATGGCTGTATTTCTTTCCCTCATGAGGAAATAGTCCCGATACTAAATTTAGTTACTCAGGACTCATCCTCAATGCCTCAAGCACTGCCGAGGAAAGAAGCAGACAAATGTATGTGTGCTGTTTCCAACTCACCTATTTTGGTTTCTCTAGAGGCAAACCAGCGATAACAGACACTCTAATTTCAGGTCCTGGTTCTCCCTTGCTATGGGATTTTTGTGCCTAGGTCCACCGAGACATACTGAAATTTTATGTAGATGTTTGATATGAAAACAGTTTTGCTCGTGAAATGGGCACATATGCTAGACTCCTGTGGGCATTTGTTAATGTGTATCCGCACTCAAATGTGTTAATGTGTTACTGGCTTTCGAGCTAAATCTTCAGCTCAGTAATGGATGTCCACAAAATATATTCAGTCATGAGAATTTTAGTTAACTGTATCCATCTTGCAGAGCTGAAGGTTTATAATGTCTGCACTACATTCTAAATGGCTTATTTTACATCTTTCCATGAGGGCATTCTCCGGTTTTGCTCCTGGTGAGTGTGTATACATGTATTGTCTACAGCTTGCAACTTGCAAAAGTTCTGTTACATGTTACTGACATTTCCCCTCCTGTTCCTTGCCTCCTTGCAGGTGTCCGGTCAGGAAGATTTTTCCCAGCAGTTGCATTCACGGAAACTGGTGGCCCCTCTGTGGCCGTGTTCACTGGGTGTAACAGACAACTGCCAATATGTTACACGGTGCCAGCCAAAGAAACAGGGTGAGCTCCGGTGTGAACTGAGAACATGAGTTTGCTGAGGCTGTGGAGTCTGTGGGCATTGCTGACTCTCTGAGTAGCCGAGGCATGCGTTGCATGAGGCAGTCAGCAATGATTCTCTTCTATCCTTTTCCTTGATATGTGAATTAAATTTAATTTTTATGGAGTCTAACACTGCAGCCCAGTTTCTGGCATCTTTCCCTCGTCAACAGCTGAATGGTCACTTACAAGTAACAGTTGCCCTGCATACCTCTTTTTTAGTCCCACATCTTAGCTTTTGTGCAATTGGAAATGATCTTCAGCAGCCACAGCTTTTAGCTGCATGTGTTTGTATGAGCAGTTTTGGGCAGTGTTTGCACACTATTATTAAGAAATCACCAAGAGCCTGCTTTAAATCAATGTGTTCCTGACTGTTTCTATCGAGGATTCAAAAAAACTGAGCCCATGCTAAACAGCTTTTGTTGGAAGCTTGAATATGAAACTTGCATTCATCCTGATCTGCAGAACCGTGCTTTCTTTTTAGGCAGACTTGAGTTTTCTCAAGTTGCAAGCTAGCCAATCTGCATAAAAGTCCTTTGAACTTAGGATCTAGAGTTTCAGAAAGGACATCCTTAATTTGTCTAATCAAGGTGCTGACCATGATGGATGCATTAGCTAAATGCTCTGTTCTTCTACACAGATCTATCTGCTGTGTTGTGTGTTTAGATTAAGTGATTCCCACTCTCATGGCATAAGGGTGCTTGGGCTTGAAAATCTTGAACTAAAGAGGTCTCAGTAGTATGTAGATGTGACTTTGCTGCAGACGTTTTATTCCCTTCAATTATATTTTTGTCTGCAGGCAGACGTAAGTACAGCCGGGACTTCCTGCTCCAGTTCCATTTTTGCGATATTGCCTGTGAACGACCACCACAACTAGTCCTCTTGGAAGGTGTGACAGATGCTAAACCAGGTATTAATGCAATATTTTTCAGCTCATGACTCTCCTAGCTGGATTTTAATGAAAAACTGAGTTGGTGGTGATGCCTGGTGAGAAAAGGTGAAGACGGAAGGGTAGCATTTTGTGGCTGTGTGTTTATTAATGGATTCCACAAGAACTCAGAGGACTGTATTACTGTCCTCATATACTGAGTCTTGCAATGTTGTGTTCCTTGAGATGCACAGAGGTTCAGGCCCTTTAGGAGGCTGTTTCTGACAAAGGCATTTTTTTCACCACCTTAAGGTTTTTGTTGCAGTAGAACAAACCTGAAGACCATCACATCACAATGGCTGCAACACAGATGTCTCTGGATGCTGGTACCCAGTAGGCACTGTTGCATCCCTGGGCTTTGTGGCATAGCTGTTCCTGCTCTCCATTTCTGTTCAGCCTTTCTTAGTTGCCCTTTGTGTAAGCTGTAGGCTAAGGCAAATGAACTTGAGATTAAAGGTAAAACTACCCTGGGCTTTGATAGTATTAAATGCTTTAGGGACACGTCCTTACCTTCATAGGACAGAATATGACTTTTCAGTTGTTTGCAGCAATTTGCTCTCAGGATGTTCCTGTTAGTCTTAGACTGGGATTTCCTTTGAATATTTTTTCTGTATGGTGCATTTGACTAGAAGCTATTGCTCTTCTTGGGCAAAAGAATTTGTTTGGTCTCAGGAGAAACTTCTCAGACTTGGGATGAGCAGCCTCTTCCAGTATTTATGTAGGTTTGTCTGGAATCTCTCTGCTCTCTTGCAGACCGCCCTGCATACTGGCCCAAGCACGCTGCTGTAGTGAATGACCCCGAACTCCAGCCACTCATCCCAAGGTAATTGAGTGCACCTTCAGTGGTACTGCTCTTCAAACCCTGTCTCATTTTCCTCAGTGCTGAAAATCTGACTAAAGTAAAGACTGAAATAAAAGTGAGGGTGGAAGAGAGTAAGCAGGGCTGTCTGGAACAGCCAGATCCACCTCCCCCCAGGGTTGTGCCAGTAACTGGGCACTGTCCTGTCAGCATTGGGTCAGTGAGGCCAAGAATGAAGGGCATAGACAGGACAGGGTATTGGAGACAAGGTAAGTTCCTAGTCTGCTCTGTCTTCAGTGCAAGGGGAGTGAATAATTTAGGAAGGCTGTCTCTCTGTATGTATTCTTAAACACACAGATGGTTTGGAGGGTTGCATCAGCAAAGGAACATCCAACTTCAGCTGTGACTGCTACACTGAATGCTGCATTGTCCTCTTTCCTTTCTTGGTAAATTCTGGCTGTTCATGTGCAGGTCTTCAGGTGTTATCCAGCATGGCCTCAACCTGACCTCTGTCTACAGCCACTACCTGCCACAGAGGGGACGCTCAGAGGTCACAACCATGCCCATGGGACTCGGTGCCACCGTTGATTATATCTTCTACTCGGCAGAGCCTGTGGAAAATGGGAGAAGAGGGGGTGAGTGTGGCAATGCAGGGGTTATCCCTGCGGCACTGGGAGAGGGCTGTGAGGTATAACAGCGCAGCTCTGTGCTGGGCAGAACATTTCATTGGTCTGGGGTAGATCCTACAGGGCGTGACTTTGAAGTGATGCACAAAGGGGAAGCAATATCTCTTCAGGTATCTAAGAAGACAGTATTTGGTGCGGAAAAACTGAGGCTGCTCAGAGGAGGTTCATGTAGACTTCTGAGGAAGCCAGAACAGAACGCATTCTGTTTCCTTTGTCTATCTATCTACTTGTGCTCCTGGTAACAGGCAGTGCTGAGTCCTAAGTTCAAGGCTCGGACTTCAAGTCTGACTGAGACCACACACTGTCCTTAGAAGGAGGTGACTCTTCTTACAGTGACAGTACCTCTCTACTACCTGACACAACAGCTAGTCTAATGAAAGACTACATGTAAATGCATCCAGGAACTGCCCCTGA
Source organism: Anas acuta (assembly GCF_963932015.1). Lineage (NCBI taxonomy): Eukaryota > Metazoa > Chordata > Aves > Anseriformes > Anatidae > Anas > Anas acuta. Next base: position 23,372,586 of record NC_088983.1, read on the forward strand.
CACGGTTTGCGTTATGTCAGAGTCAACTTTGAGGAGGAGGTGAGGAGTGAAGGGGAAAATTTCCTCCTCAGGGGAAAATTTGAAGCTATCTCTAGGATTTATAGGAAGCTCTTTTCATTCCACTGTAAGCAACTGCCTGCTGAATTTAACATATTCTTGATAAGCATACGAAACCATTGAATTGCAGTATTACAGGTTGCTCACTGCTTTCACATCTAGACCCAAAGGTGCATGCAATGTTTGTGCAGAATGTCTTCCTTTATCGGGAAAAGGATCAGAAACCATTGACAAGCATCCCTCTGAGAGTCTGTGGAGCTAATGTACAGCACCAGCCTTCAGCTGATGTTTCTTTCCACTTTGTCAGGTCGCAGGCTGTACCGGGATGGAGTCCTGAAGCTACTTGGCCGCCTTTCCCTTCTCTCTGAAGATGTCTTGTTGATGGCAAATGGCTTACCAAATCCTTTTTGTTCATCTGATCATCTCTGCCTGCTGGCTAGCTTTGGCTTGGAGGTCTCCAGCCTCAGAGAGGGTTAGTGATGGTCCCCTTTCCCTAAAGAAAAGCTGTTTTGAACGCAGCGGTTTGAGGCTCTGGATGCACAACCTGCTTGCAAGAAAACTCTTATTTTTGTCATGCCCTCAGAGTCCTTTTCTCCCGTTACACCCTCATAAAAACAAGGGATGAAAGAGTTGGAGCCCTTCCTGTGTTGGTATTTTGTGGGTCTCTGCAAACCTGAACTCTGCTTCCAGTGGGCTTCTGGTTATGTTCAGGCATTGTCATCTCTTAAAGGGATCCATGTTCCACAGCTTCATTTAACAGATGTGTTAGTGCTGCAGGAACCAACCTCACTCCCGTGTTTATTTGTCCTGTGACAAGATCTTCAGGGACTGGGGAAATAGGCAATGCTGTCCACTTCTGTTTGGTTCATTGCTACCAAGCAGTAGGGCATGTATACACCAATATTTTTTTCACACCAAAACAATGTTTCTTTTAATTTCTGGGTGATAGGTTATGGAGCATGGTCCTTTGGGAACTAGTGGTGTTGCCTTTGGGAGCAGCGGTTCTGCTAACTGCTTAGAAATTGCTTTTACTTAATAATTATTAAGGGCTGCATTGCCGGCAGTAAAATTTGTATAATTGACCCCTTCCATCAAGAAGCTTGTCTAGTGGTCCAGGGAAGGGGATTGCTTGGAATGGAGGCAGGGATTCTACAGAGCCACCCACAGGAGCTCTAGATCCACAGCAAGAGCCTAGAGGCCTTGGGAAAGGCTTCCTTCCTTTCTGGCAGTCTTGGAGTGGTTCCTAGGAAACTTGTAGGGAGAAGCTCATCCCAGTGAATGTCAGATGAAGAAAACTGTCCTGTAAGGTGTAACGACCCCAGGAGTCTACAGCTCCCAAAAGGGAGATGAAAATGGAACGTGTAAAGACGAAACAGCCATCGAATGGAAGAGCTGAAGAGATTCTCACTTGCCCTTCTTTTTCTGTGTTCTCCCTGTTCTGTTTTGCCTTTCGGGACAGAAAACCAACCTATGGCATCCTCCTGGGCCAGGCTCCCAGCTTTCTGAGCTAGCCATGCTTAGGTAGAACCCATAAGACTGACTCCTGTCTCGTGACAGACGTTGGGAGGGAGGGAAGGCTGTGTCCTTGGAGGCAGTCACTTGGATCCCAGTGTACCTTTGATGTCCTGTTAGTGTAGTTTTCTCATCAGTGTCCTGGACAGCACGAATACAACAGAACTGTACCTGTTCCTGGGGCAGATTCCCTAGTTCAGCATGACTTCTGGTGCTCAGTTTTGCTGTAAGAGAAGGGAGCAATATTGACAGAAACATTTCTAACATCCTGTTCACAAATGGGGCTGGGAAATCCCGTCCTGCCTCAGTCGGATTTTTGTGAGAGCGTACAAAAAGACTTTAAATACCATTTCCTCTTTTTGTGTCACACTGGGGAGTTTCATATTTTAAATGTTACTTTCTTTATTGAAAAATAAAATATTTCTAACTTAAGAAAAAACAAACACAAAGTAACTGCAGCAGCTTGTGCTCCTGGTAGCTAAACTCTTTGAAGACTTGCTCAACAAGGCGCTTCTGGCTAGGATATGAAAGAGGAGAACATGAATTAGCTACACAAGACAGTAATGATGGGTGATGAGAGGGAAGAAGTGGCTTTAGCTGTTGTCTCCTATTGCATCCTCAGATCCCAGAGGTGGTCTATTTAGCCTCAGCGGTTATCTTGCAAAATGGGTTGCATTCAAGAACTGTTCCTTCTTCCAAAAAAAAAACCAAATGCTGCTGATTTCTGTAAGTCACAGGAACGAGGGGTGGGGGCTGTGTTCTGTCCCCATATGACTGTATACGAACTGCATATCCTTGCCCCTGCCACATGGTGTGGCATTTGCTTGGTGACGTGTGGATGGCTTTGGCTGTACCAGCTGGGATAACGTGTAGGAATCTGTATAAGTGAACAGAAATCTGGGGTGAGTATGTTTGCAGCTTTATTTGCCCCAAGTTTCACAGGTAATGGCTCTCGTCTAACACCGGTGTGCTTGTGCCTGGGGAGGGATGCAGAGCTGTGTGTTTCTGTGGATGGTTTGTTTTGAGAGCTGCACTAATTTGCGTAGGTATTTTAACTTGGATTTTGTTATTGGTTTTATTTGTGAAAGGAGGGGAGGAAAGGGAAATCTGTGCAACTAGGAACTTTATTTTTCTGCCAGGCTGTTTGCAGGTTGCCAGAAAGCAGCCTGGTAGCAGATAACTCCCACCAGCTGGTAACATTGGAAAGGGAAACTGGGAAGACCCTGAAGGTTTAAAAACAACCTATCAAAAGCAAAACAAAAAAACACTGTGACACATAGTGCTGCCACTTGAAATGTTAACCTTCTGCTTTGGTTGTAACTGCTGACCTGCTCTGATGGTCAGGTAATGAAGGGTGGGAGGGGTGTGTGTGTGTGTGTGACAGGCCTGCTGCCCCTCTGCCCCACATGCACAGTATGCTGTCAGATGAGCTGGTTGCCCAAGCACCCTGCCAGTTTTGTGATGTGGCTGAGGCACAGGAACTGTGCTTGAGCATCACAAGTTGCTTCTTCCATTACATTTAGACCAAAGACTTGACTTTTCTTCTGTGTATCTTGCATGAAGGCATCTGTCGTGAGGCTTTAAGGTTCCAGATATATTTTGTTGGAAAATCTGTTTCACAGGTCAGCCTAACACTTTTTTTTTTTTTTTTTTCAATACATGAAATTGTATGGTATGTACTTGGAATGGTTAAGCTGCTGAACACTGTGGATATAGAGCCATATGCTTAAAAACCCCAGGACAATGCCTGCAAATCTTCCATTTCTTCTTTCTGAGGATTAGAAAGGTCAATCTTGTAGCTCCCAAAGCCTTGGCTCACGTATGTTTCCTTGGGCATTCATATGTTTCCTTGGGCATTTGTGGGTGAAACTTGCAGAAATGCAGGACCATTACAGTTGATTGCTGTGGTTGTTTTGATTACTGTCCCTGTAGCTCTGCTGTAGACCCTACAGGCTTGCCCTGTTTCAGGAAAGAAGAATAGCTGCTCTAGAGCAATTCAGAGTTGGGAGACCTGTGAGTGCCTATGGCTACAGACTATAGGGGGAGTTTGTGGGTGGGATGGATAGAAATAGTCCCTGCCACCAACATGGCAGCTATTACATAGTTGTAGGGAGAAAATAATGCTTTTTTTTTTTTTTTTTCAAAATCAAAGCTCTGATGCTTTGAGAATATCACATAGTGATATAATAACAAACTGTGGTAATGAGCAACTGGAGGTGGGAAGCAGAATTAAGAGATTCCAGACTCTTAACACTGTTTCTTGACCTAAATGTCTGAGTATTTGCAATTAACATGGCTTTCTGATAAATTACAGAGAGGCATGTAAACAGTTATGAACTAGAATATTTACAATCAGAAAGAGGTGTTACAGAGGTAGGTTCTACCTCATATTCTCAGTAGTGATGTAGAGAGAGCTCAGGGAGACTGATACTTAGGGAAAGGGATGCCAGAGACCACTGGCAGCATGCATACCTACCCTATAATCAGTCTCCTAAGCTGCAGGGACATGCAGCTGTAGAGGCAAACACAGATTTGACAAAGTATCTTAGCTAGACAACAGCTTAAATTGCACCACAGCTGCTAGGCTGTAATTAATTACACCATTTAGATGGAAGTCCAACTTCTTTAGCTTTCTCAGAGTCATAAGTTCATCACTTCACGAGGATGCCCTTTATAATCAGTTCCCCAAAATATATGGGATGGGGGAGTGGTAAACAGTGTAATTGCTCTAATTTCTGTCCTTTTGTCAATAAATGAACCTTGGCTGCTGCTTGAGGTCTTCTTTCTCTATGCCTTTTCCTTATGAGGTGTCTTTCTGGCAGCTGTTTTCCCATGACTGCCAGATCCAATTATCTTTCTAAGTTACTGGTGTTTATTTATTTCTTCATTTAGAAGCTATGGGTGAATTCTTTAGGGGTAAGTTATAATATAAACTCAAACATTTTAACAGTGTTAAGCCATAAGATAGTGAGTTCCCCATCCCTCATCTCTGAAGAGTGAAGTGGGAGGGATGGGAGCTCTGAAACCAACACTTAGATAGGAGTAACTCTTGTTAAATAAAAACAAAAACAATCAAGAAATCAAGATTTGCTGTTAGTACCCTTCGTGCCACCTGCTTTGTGAAGCACAGGAGATCAAAGGACCGTAGTTCCTCTTCTCTAGAGTCTGCTAGATGCTCCAAGAAAAATTGTGCATCTCAGAGATGCTCTTTCAAGAGCAGATCAAGGTACTTGTTGGGCCCCTAATGATTTTTGAAAGTGATTATCTGAGCAAACAGTCTGCAGGTCAGGGCTCTGCTAGACTGCAATTTTTCCTCCCATTGTTACCACCTTACTAATGAAGGTTTGCTGAATGTACCGCTGGACTGTGCAAACATTTAGGGTTCATCCAAATGCAGATGAAGCCTTTTTGTGGCTCATCTAAAGGAGGAGCGTACAAGCCTTTGTGGGATACCATCTCCTTTCAGTAGGCTTCCCGTGGTGCAAGTTAATTGAATTGCTGTCTGTGACCTCTTCCCTACCAGACTGTAGCTGCCTGGGTTGGTTGTAGTGCTTTTTTGTGTCTCGGTCACATAGAGATGCACAAGCTGGCCGATCATTGCCATCAGAGGTACTGCATCATGTTTCAAAGCGTGATGCTGAGTTTCTGCAGCGAACTTGCCTGCTGTAATGCTAACATAGATGCGTGTTATGCCTCAAGCTCCTTCCTTTTGTCAGTTGTACAAGTTTGGCTTCTCCTGTTATGGTAAGTTATCTGCCAGCTTCCACTGAAAATTCATTCTAGTCTTGAAGCTCTTTTCCCTTTTATTTATTTACTTCAGTTCAAGCCTGCACGTTCTTGTTCTCTAAGGGAATAGGAATGCTGTATAGTGGAGCTGGAAAACTCTTCTTAACTTTGGTTAGACACACAGAGCAACTTCCAAGGTGCTGAGGTGACAAATGGGTAAAAGACTAGGCTAGAAGCTGGCATGTGCTACAACAAAAGATGCATTTGTTCCATGCAGTCTTTCCTTTTATACACAAAAAAAAAAGACTTTACATCAAGCCTTAGCAATGTTACTTACTTATTTTTTTTTTTAGTCCGCATTGATTTTTCTCTTTGTGGATGAAAAGCTTTCTACAGCAGCCTTAAGTTTATTCAGTTACTGTGCACTTTCAGGTGTTGCTCCTGCACTGGGAGTCAAATGCAGTTGTTATCCTAAAGCTATTCTCCTTCCCTGGCCCTCAAAAAAAAAAAAAAAAAAGAGGTTGGAGTTAGGGTAGAAACCACTCTGCCAAAATAAAAATATAAATCAGGAAAGCCAACTCAACTATTTTAATTAAGTCTCTAATGGACTGCTAGCTACAGCATGTCATGCTCCTTTGCTTTCCATACTCCTGCAGTCCCTGCATGGATAGTGCTCTTAAGGCATAGTTCCACCTTCTCACAAATGGATTTCTATATGCTTCTATGCATGTGAGATCTTTAAGTTTTGCAGTCTTGGGTTTCTCAGCATAGTAGCTGACTTTTTTTTTTTTTTTTATTAAATTACTGCTTAACTGAGTTGTGTATCTTTTCCCCAACAAACGTTTTTCATTTAGGTCCCATTAGTGTAATCTCTGACTTAAAAACCTAGAATTGCAGGAACTGTCAGTATCAGGGGGAAAGTTTGACCTAAGAGTGAGCAGAAAGTCTCATTTTAATCCCAGCTGTATCCAACTTCTGCCTCTTTCACTCCTTTGTCTAGCCAGCAACCTGACCCATATGTCTACAGAGATTTCAAGAGTTACCCAATTTTTAATGAAATCTGTAAGACACGGGGCAGAGGGTATTTTCAAACAAGCATTTGAAATAGGTTTATAGAAATTGCACCACTTCAGTCTTCAAGCATTTATTAAATGCTTAAAGATCAGTAACAGGAGAACGTGGAGCAAGAAGCCACCTTCTGTTTCTGTATTATCTTCTGGGCCTGAGCACAGACCTCAAAGTCTTATGATGTGGTTACTTTCTTTGTCCCTTCATACCGCCTACTAGGTACTGTGCAATTACTTTCCCTCAAGACAGAGGCTGCTTGTATAATTAACTTGGCTAAGAGGGAATACTGCATGTGCCTTACTCTGCGGAGTGACAGGGTAGGGGATGTTTATTCCTCTCCTCTACAGTTGCATATGCTGTAAGCTTGCCTACATCCTGGCCCCAGTCCCAGCTATTACTCACTTCCCTCGAGGGAAGGGGTATGCTATGCCTGAAAGATGATAGCCTGAATAAAGTTGGATCCCCCTTGCTGGGGGAATACACTGAGTCTTGCAGCTGACTGTCCTTTATTAACCCAGCGTTTGTCTGAGGAGTCCTGGTGAGGTCATTAGTCTGGAAGGTCACTAAACTACAGTGCTTAAGCACAATTGCTTTTTTGGCCAGGAAAGGAGGCTGGATCATATGCTGAAGAATAAGTAGATAGTGGAAGGAGAGGCTCTTGTTAACCCTTAGGAGTATCAACTCAAGACAGACATTTATGTTGTTTCATCCACTGGCTTTTTTCCATGCAGCCTGGCAGATGGCTGCCGAGGAGGAAAAGATGAGTTTTACCCTTTGCTGCACAGCCACATAAATGCTTCTTACTCTCTGGCAACTGCTGTGTTGTGTGTATGGACATGCTTACCTGGTCACATGCTTGATGGACAATGAGGGTTCTTCCATGTCCTTTTTCCATAATGCTGCAGAAGTACAGGACGTCTATACTTAATCTGTCTGATACCATCACGCAAGGCTGTGCTTTTGCCTTCTCAGCTGACCAAGGGAAAGTTTAAATCAGAAAGAAAGACAGTACAGACATCTTGTTTTCTCTGCACAAGCTGAGAGCAGTACAGAGGGAATTTTATTGTCTAAGTGTCAAAGGAAGCAGGAAGAAGTATCAACATGAGGGCTATGGGGAGTGCAGTAAGAACTAATTCTAAATAAGGGTTCTGTGCTGGCTACATAAAGACACAGAACCACACTGATTAATTACAAAAAGACACACATGATATAACTTTAAAAGAAAGAAACCTTCCATTTCTTAAGTTAGTTCTGAGCTGTACCAGTGATAAAGATGTCAATGGTTTGGAGCACCCTATCAGTGCTAGAGTAGAATACTGATGTGCATGGAAGGGGACCGCTCGGGTCCCACTAGCACCATCTCAACCCTGACCTGGAGGGAAACTCTGCTCTGCAGAGATCACAGGGGATTCAGTAGCCTTCTGGGCCTAAATTGAGTTGCTTTTGAGCAGGCAGGGCCAGGGCATCACTGAAGGAGAGTGGTTGTGATACAGGTAAACACCTGCTCAGAAAACAGACACAAATAGTAAATTCCCTAAGGAGTTCAGCTTGGCTGCAGAGGGACCATCTCCACCTTGCTCTGGCAGAGCGAAAACCAAGCTAGAATAGCACTTGCTTTCTTAGGTTAAGTTATAAACTCCATAATGAAGATCTTAATGTTGACAGGACAACAGTGTAAGACCACTAGGATACACGGTGTTATTTCAGCTACTTACACACAGTACGCATGGGACACAGGGCACGCCCTGCTCCTATCTGGCACCTCATCACTGGGACTGCTTTAAACACTTGACTTAGAAGGAGCAAGTGGTTACAGCAACCACCTAAAGTAATTAGCCAGAACCACTTGAGCAGGGTAAAGCCCATCTAATCCAGACTCGTGCCCTTTGGCAACCATAGGATTCTTCTGTTCATTATGGTTTCTTAAAATCTGCAATTTTAAGGACAGTCATGTTTCAGTCTATACAACACCACACGTGAGCCCACCTTAAGGGGCAGGCACCTGGTTAAGGCTTTCACCTGAAATACTTAAAAAATAATTAAAAAAAAAAATCATGTTAAACAGGCAACAGCAACACAGCTACTGTATGAACACAAACTATGTTTCAACCACAGTTCTGGAGTCATTTATTCCAGTAGGCATTCAAGCATACTCTGTACTGACCCATACAGTGGCACACAGGTGAAACAGTCATAGTCAACTGAATAAAAGCACTCCACTCCCAGCTAAAACACTTGCTAACATACCTTAACTTCCTAAAGATTCATTTAGCTCATCACAATAGAATTAAAAAAAAAGCTAGCGTGTCACAGGCTGATGGAGTCTTGATCCTACTCCACAGTATATATTGATGCCAGTGTGACACCATAGCAGAAAGTTCTTGGTTTTGCTCACTGATGCTTTTATCCATTCAAAAAACTGCAATTGGCCAGCTATCGAGGGACCTGTCTACATAAAATATAAAGAGAAGTTATTTATTTCAAGTTTTATATTACATTTAAAATAGTTTTGCTAGTAGTAGGCCAGCATTTGTTGAAGTTGGGTCTTTCAAAGCTGACCTAGACTTCACGTACAACATAGGCAGTGTGGATCCATTCTCAGTGTATGGTCATTATGCCCTTGCAAGGGGTTCAGAAGGGCTTGTACTGCAGAACAGATACCAGATGAGACCTACTGAATAGTGGAAGTTTACAGGCCAGAGCTATGTGAGCAGTCATGTTAATATTTAACATTAAATAATTAATAGGACTCCTCAAGAGCCATCTTTTTTTGTCCTGCTGGCACTATGGAGTACAAGATACACCCTGCTTCCTTATTTTCATTCCTTCTCTGTAGCTCTCAAGACTGCAAAAGTGAGAAGGACATGCCTTCAGCCTTTCTTCTTATGGTTAAATGCAGACAGACCAGAAGCCAGGCTAGCTGGATGAGGGCGCTGAAGTGCAAAAGCAGGGTTCATTTTTCTTTGTACCCACAAGTTTCTTAGGGCAAAAAAATGGATTGCACTAACTCTGTGTCACGGGGGAATACTGTCTTGTTCATTAGCAAGGAAGCTAAGCTTTGTATTGAGGCTATTCATCTCATTACAGAGATAGGGGGTAGAGCAAGAGCAAGGAGGGGAAAACTGGTCATCTTCCATTTCTTTGCACCATCTGTTAAACTGGGGATACTGAGACAGTAAGGGGCAGAACTTCTTCCACACAGAGAAACAGAATAATGCTTGAAATAGTAACCCTAGCAGAGGGCTGTCTGCTCCTGTGTCCATTTTAAGAAGTCAATACCAGATGCGTAAGAAGAATTAAATGCCTCCTAATGTACACAATTGTGCAACTACATCTCAAAAGAGGATATTCTTGTCTGGCTACAGGTGGTGACTGCTGAGGATGTAGATTAAGAAACCTTGAACTCTACCTGTCATTCATTCCTTAAACATCCACTTCCTTTGGTTTTCTAAACTATTGGCCTCAGTTACATCCTGCAGGAAAGTGCTTAATTACCAGGCCAAACAAAGCATTTTGTTTTAAGCCATTCTGCCCTGCTGATCCAACACTGTTCAACATCCCTTTTGCCCTGCTCTTAAAAAAGCATCATTAACATGCTGCTGACCCCTCAACACACTTCTCCTCTGCAGATAAAAAGACATAGGTCTGTCCAGCTATTGAACGTGCTCTGTACAAAGCTACTGATTATTCTCAAGAGTTTTCCAATTGCTCTGATTTAACTAACCAAAGTCATGGTGAGGATGCATCCCAGTTTCATGTAAGTGACTATTACATTTTTTCCCCATCTAGATTTCATCCACTTTAATACAGCCTGACTTGCAGTCTCCTTTGCTGCTTGCATTTTTTATATGATTCACAGTGGCACCTGAACTTTCAGTCTGCTGCATAGCAAACAGTACACAAAGGCAGTTTTTGGCTTCCAAGTCACCGATATTATTTAAAGTTAGCTGCGGTACCATTACAGCTAACATCATTGTTAGTACCCAGACACTAAATATGTTCATCTACAGCCACAAAATTGATCAGAGGATGCATTCAAATGGCTGCTTGGCTTGCTACGCTACTGACATCTAATTTCAAATTATTGCATGTAGCTGGAGTGCAAGGGAGGGGACAGGTGTTGTACTGCACTGTGGAAACAGGCTTCTTCTTTTGCAACTACCTTATCTTAGGTAGCCAAACTTGCTGTTGATCTCCCTTTGGATTGTCCTCCTAGTCATGTAGCATCACCAAAAACTAAAGATAATTAAGAGAGCTTGAAAGGACAGACTGCATGGCATGGATGTAGCCCCATGGATATGACAATTAAGGATTTACAATTAAGAACTTGTAAGGCCTCATTTAAATCGCTTGTGGGTGGTGCTTCAGTGATTAATACTGCTTTAACTCTACAGAAGAGATGATTTGTGTGGGGATAGGAGCCCATTCTCCGCCACCAAAATAGCACTGCTTATATGAGTATGGCACAGCTATACCACAACAAAAAGTACTGATGGAGCTAAGCTCCATCATGTTTCTAACAAGTCCACAAGAAAGCATAAGCCCAGTTCTAAGAAAATTAAATACTTAGTATTTCAGAAAGTTCAGCTCCTCGTCAGTGTTGTTATAAAACAAGACAGTTTCTTTCCAGGACACCAACTCCCAGGCTCAGTTTTTGCATCCCCTGGATCCATGTGTCCAGATCACTTTGAGGCCACACTGCTCTGATTTCTGGCAACCCCAGTGTCCAAGCCCTAGGCCTCAAAAGAGAGGCCTGACAACACTCCAGATTTCTGACAAGCATTACACAGCTTAATCAGTAGTACAACACTCCCGTGAAAAGAAGGGTAGGAAGAATCAAGGCTGTAACCAGGCAGAGAAGCCCGTCCCAGCCCTTTGGGGAAGGCTAGTGTAAGTGGTGCTGTTAAATACCGCGCAGTTGGAAGAGCCAGAACACAAGCACAGCTCTGGGACTGGGAGGGGGAATAACTTTCAGGAGGCTCCAAGCTGAAGTGGTAGGAAGGCAATCTCCTTGAGCAGGGCTTCCCACCAACAGGTGCCTGTAACTCTAGCACTAGCATCAGTGAGAGAGGAGAAAGACCCTTGTGGAAAGGAAAAATGCTTGTAAAACCTGTTCAGATCTTCAAATCCTTATTAGCTATTCACTCTTAAAACCTACACCTTGGTGACTGAAATGTCTTCCACGAGCTTTCACAGTAGCAATCACTAGAAGTTAATAGAAGACCGATGAAGGGGTGACTCGAAGTTCAGGCTACCGACCATCCCCTGCCTCCCTCTGCCTCCACTGCTGAGACGATTGATGTCTCTGTGCCTGTTTTCACATGGCAATGGCATGGGCATATCCTGACCCACTTTACCACAAAAGGACATATTGCAACAGCTCCTCAGCATCACAATGGGTGGAGAGGATTGTCATCCCACCATCTACCACCTCAGAGTCAATGAAATGCATTGAAATAAGCAGGATCAAACATACAAGATATGATTACCCCAGATGAGAGGCCCTTGCATGATCAATACATCAGGCTGAGCAAATTCTGCCTCCTCACAAGAGCAATGCTAAACAAAGTGTGCAGAATGACAAAACCAGGAATTTTTGCACAAGACGCAGGGGCCATCCCATTCCAGCATCACTCCTCCCTCAGCCCTGTGGGCCTTGCATGGGCTCGAGACTTCTGTGCAGACAGGGAAGAAGTACTGTTGACGAGATGCTTCATCTATGTGCTGTCAACCCAAAAGATTTGATAACAAGTCCGCTGATCCCACTCACTTCCTATTCTCCCTGCAGCACACTCCCACGAATGTACAGATCTTTTTATTTCTTTTTAAAAAAATACTTGTTTCAGTGAATTAAGATGGACACCTCTCCCAGAAACAGGCAGGTGAACCCTATGGGACCCATGGGATCCAGCTCTGGGACTGGCCCACTCGAAGTACCTGGGAAGACCAGCACTCTGTTCCATTCCTGCTCCCCTATCCCCTTTGTCAGAATTGCTGCAGGTGCAGGTCCCAATTGTGGCCAGCAAGAAGTCTGTGGAGCCAGGCACACAAGGCACAGCTCTCTTCACACCCGGATTTGGTACCCGTTGAGGTCTGGCATGGCTTTGGAATCAGTAGGCTTCTTCTCACCAGACGGCCTGCAAGCAAAGAGGTTAAGAACTATTAATAAACTGTGCTCCCAGTCAGAAGAGCCTGCACGTAGAGAAGCCAGCACAGCAGAAGCAAGCAGAAAAGCTTCAGACTTATCCTGTGCTACTGAAGGCAGGATTATTCTGTAACATTCAGTAACTCTCCCAGCAGTCTCCACAGGAAGAAAACATAGGTCAGGGAGAATAGTAAGTCCACACCGATACCCCAGACCATTTTCAAGAAAACAGTCTAATTTGTGGAATCTCACAGGTCTGTGAGATATCTAAACTCAGACCCCTAGGCAAGGTTAAATACCAGGTACCGTGATCACTGTTTATTTAAGCAGCCTTTCTCCTCCCCACTTAAACAAAACAACCACCAAACACACACACAAACACAGATAAACAACAGCAAAAAAGAAACAACAGCCACACAAGCAGTGATAAACTCAGAAAGACACAGATTGGGGAAAAATGCTAATGCAGGTCTGCGAAGTCTTCCCTGTTATAAAGAGCCCCGGTAAGTCATCAGAAAGATCCCCGAAAAAACAAACCAAAACAAACCAGAAAACCCAACAAGGCAGTCTATCAAATAACAAAACAAAACAAAGAAAGCCACCAAAAAGCAGATGCTCTGGGTAAGTCTCCCAACCAGCAGCCCCACTCACCGTCGGTCCCCGCGGCTGTTGCGCCGATGCGGACTGGCCTGACCTCTTTGCGGGGAGGAGACATCTTTCTTTCTGTCCTTGGTAGGAGATGGTGGCCCTGTTCCTTTGCCAATCTACCAAAGAAAAAAAAGAGTACAGTAAGCAGAAAAACAATACTAGTAGTAACTGGAAAACATAAAGCCTAACAGATGTTATATATATTTATATGGGAATAAAAGACAAAAAAGCAAGGCAAGTGAATCAAAAATTTAGAAGCCAAAAAGCCAGAAAATAGAGAACAAGCTACAATCACAGCTATGGCTCCAAGGAGCCTATACAGTGCAAGGTATCACAACAGCACTACTGCATGTGTGCCCATTAGTTAACCAGCCTGAAAACAAAGCAGAAGAGCCTCCAATTCACCCTCTGCTCCACCACCTGCCACTGCCCCCTGCCACTTGCTCCGCCAGCATGCCACAGGCCAGGCAATACAGCGGATGCTGCAGCGAATTACTGCTCCACCCTCGCCGCTCACCTTCAGCCTCATGTCGCGGGCATGCCTCTCAAGGTCTTTGCGGAAGTCTTCCCGGCTTAGTTTGTCCAGATCCAGGATGGAGTGCTTCCACTCGATCTGCTCCACGCTGTGCGGGTCGTGGGACACACAGTGGCCCAGCTTCACCTTTTTGAGCGTGTGCCAGCAGCGGCGATACGCCTCCTCGAAGTCAAAGATGAGTTCGCTTAGTGTGCGGAAGACGGGTGCTTTGTACATGAGCTCCTCACGTCGGCTGATGCCCAGTGCCCCATAGCGGCCCCCAAAGTTCACCCCCAGCACAATGTGTCGGAAGTAGTTCCCTGAGAAGTGGGTTTTGAAGCTGATGGGGAAACGGTCCAGCGTGGTCATGTTGTTGGTGAGGTAACTGCCAGCAGCCACTGCTCAGGAAACAACCAGCGATACTGTTTGTGTGGCAAGAGATTTCCTGCCTGCTCCAAACCCTGCCGGCCTGCTCAGCACACTCACCACCGATTCAGGCATCACATTGACAGGGTTTGTTCTCCAAATCAACAGTCCAGCTCATTGCAAGCTGTCCTACTTTCATGGGGAAATGAGGCACTCAGCAATGGGGAGTTAATTTCCAGGCAATTTTGTGACACAGAAGTTGCAATACTAACACCTTGAGTGTGCTATATTCCCTAGTCACCTAGCTGCAATACCGTAGCATTATTCATCAGTTTGTTTTAATCTGTTTTACTAGCTGTTATTTCAAATAGAGACTGAGGAACCTCCAGGACAAAGTACTCATCAGACCACTCTTCTGAACCATTCGCCATCTGTGCCCCTCCCGGTGGTTTTGCCAATGTGCACCAACAAACCAGCCCAAGTGACGCAGGTAATGCCTAGAAGGTAGCTGGGAAAGACATATTCTTTAAGAAGGCACAAGCCAAGAACTAATAAAAGTATTGCCTAAGCTGACAGGCAAGAAACCTGCATGTTGGACATAATACTGAAGTGACATACACCATAATTAGATGTTGGGGAGGATCCCTAATTTATCTTAGTGTAGAACACGTGCAGGCAACACTGCAGTAAGGGAACGATGTTATCCACAGAGGACCTCCTGACCTAACTCTAGCTAGTATTCTTGCCCCCTTTACGTGTTCCTTAGATCCTTTCTTTCTCTTTTACTTGCTTCCAGAGTTTTCCAGAGCAGCACCACCCTTCTTAGGGAGGGAAGAACAACTCTGAAGAACTAGTTTGGCTATTTCAGGGGATTGCTTGGATTTGGATTTTATTGGCAGTGGTTTTAGGGAGACCTCAGGAGGGAAAACGGATGTGGGGTTTGGAGACATTATCAGCAGTCTCAAAGCATGATAAGAGAACAGAGGAGAAAACGCAGGGATGGGCAGGCATGCACATTTCCAGGAGGAAAGGATACATTCCCAGGATCACAGCTTCCAGGCATTTGATTGGCAGGGCCTCTTTGGTCATTTCTTTGGCCAGATCCATCAGCCTGTGGAGTGGGACAAGGGAAAGACGAGGAGAGTTAGGAGGCTTGCACTATGCAAACACGGCCAGTTCGGCCCTTTTGCATATATGCAAGGTGGGTTTCCAGGAGAGGCAAAGGCCCATCGAGGACAGGGAACAGGTGTGTATCTTCCTTAGGAAGCTGTGAAATCCAAACCTGCTCTCCACCACTTATTGTCACCACTTACAAGTTGCTCCTTCAGTAAGTTGCAACAAAAAAGCTGCCTATATGGCCATCCTTGTTCACAGGGAGTCAGCAGCTCTCAGCTTATTAAGTTCTGGGTGGACCCCCAGGTGACCACAAGCAGCTCAAAGGACCAAGGGCCAACAACATTTGCCTCACAAGGCTCAAGGGCAGTGAATGCCTCTTCTCTGGCGTCAAACAACCCTGCTCTTCATTCAGAAAGTACTGTGGGGGAGACATTGCACTGACTACAACACAAAACATCTGGGGTTACATAAACCTAGGGACTAGACCAAGAGTAAGAAGCCAGTCTTGGGAGAGTCTCAATATGCTGGCTGATAAAACCAATGAACATCTGGTGCTTATCTCCAGGAGCTTATCATGTGCAGTTCTCTGAAGTCTGCGGTCAGAACTCCCCTCCTCCTTCAAAGTATAAACTCTTCGGTTTATACAGGAGTTTTGCAAGTCTGGATACTGCAAAGGCACTCACAAGTACTACGAAGTTAGCCCTGTAAAGATGCTTGGCTTTTACAAGGCTCATTTAGGGCAGGACCTAGCTTCAGAATCCATCAAGTTCATGTAGTTACACAGCAATTAAAAGCAGGCAGGATCTGTACATCTTTGAAATACAATTCTGTCATTTTACTGGATTTACTGATTCACGACAACAAAACCTACCCTTGTCCTTGAGACAGGCCAGACGCAGCTCTGTCCAGCCATACCCCAGGCAACAGACAGTGAAGTCAGCTACAGCAGGATAGAGCTGCAGCACTGAAAGCACTGACTGTCAGCTAACCTTGGCCAGTGGGTACAGCAGGGCCCTACCATTTTAAAGCAAGGATTAAATGTGGCAGAGGCTGCCAGCACTTACCCAGTCAGAGGTCTGCTCTTCTTAATCTCAAAGAATTGTGTCCCAGTGTGATTGTACCTGGAGGCAAGACGTTAAGGGCTTGACAGCTTGGAAAGGAGAGTTTGAAGAAAACCTTTCTGAAGAACTTTATTTATTTACTATTCTCACAGCAGTCAGGATGCTACAAATACAACACCAAAGCAAGACAATTCCTTCCTCGCTGTCCTGCGTTTCTCCCATTTATAGTCCCTCCTTACTCCTGTATTTCTTTCTTGTCTGTTTTTCTCTCCCTCCTCACTGTATACAGGTTTCCACTCCGTTTCCCAAAAGTCCATGGTGACAGCCCACACAGAGGGGTTGGATGCCACAGATGCACAAAAGCAGGGTTGCCAACTTGCCTTTAAGACAGCTACAGAGACAAGTGCTCGAGTAGGATGACCCGAGAGGAAGTTTTCCCTCCACCACAGCTCACCTATGCCTTAACAGTGAGATGACATGCTGCAGTCCCTCTGAGACTCGGCTCTCAGCGTCTCAGTTATGTAGTAAGGTAACAGTAAAGGATACTGAAGCTCCCTGATGTAGCGCTGTACAGCTTCCAGGCGCTCAGGGATGGGGGTGGACGGCTGGAACGCAGGCACACTCGGTATGGGAATCTGAAACGGGGAGCAGAACATCAATCACTGCTTCCAAACCTCTCCTGCTTCTCGCTGAACTCAGTGTCATGTAGTTACACAGAGCATGTTCCTCTAAAACCAGCCCCTTTTTGCTGCCTGAAGTGGCCACACCAGGTAGCTTTCTGTCCCCATCCTGATAACTGGGCATGGATTCAGAAACTGGCAACACCACTGAGCTGTCAGAGAAACCACGTGAAAGGGTCCGGCTCTTCGGCAGCATCACCAGGGAAGAATTAGATCAATTAAGTGACAAGGCAAAATGTCAGACAGCAAGGCCATCAGCCAAGAGAGCTCGGGCTCGTTTGAGTATGCAAACCGGAAGGCACAACACAAAAACAAGACGGAGACAGAGGGAGGCAAAAGTTGAGAATGAATTTCCCCAAAGCCACTGGAGCACGGAACAGGCTTGTGAGCAAGGGCTTACAAGTCCCGTACTGCCTCCTGGCACCTCGGGTGACTTGGCACTGACTAAGACACAGGCTTGACAGCATAATGACTCCCCACCTTCAGTGTCTGTTGTCTTGAATTACGTAGTCAGAGAATGACTTCCGAAAGTTCCCCATTCAGGCTGCTGTCCTATTCTGAGGCCTCAGCCTTATGGGCCCAGTCCAATTTTCCTCTCCATTTGCTCCACATGGGATAACTGCAGCTTTGTCGGCAGCTGAGAAAATGTGTCTAAGGAAGGAGAACAGTCCTGTCTGCTCAGCTACAGTGGACAGGCAAGCTTGGATGGCAGACAGCCCTGACGACACATCCATTCAACAAATATAATGGAAAAGGCACAAATTTGGTGCTACTGACGGGCTTGGAGAAAGAAGCCGGCACCTTCCCTCTGAAGGATAGCTCCTGCCTTTCCCACACCCATCTGATACCAGGCTGCAGCTTTCCCCAGCACTTGGCTTTTGAGCATTTCAGTTCCTGCTCAGACTTCCCCCAGAGATGGGCTATCCCCCACCTAAGAAAGAGTGAGTCAGAGCCAGCTCGTCCCTTGGGGCCTTCCACGCCGCTCTGCACTAACTGTTAGCTGCAGACGTGTAGCCAGCAGCACTGCTAAGCCACTCATCACCTTCCACATGTATTTCTGTGGCCACTCATTTCCGTAGCGTCTTCCCCCGCCCTGGGTTGGCGGAGGTGGCCAGTGAACCAGCTGAAAGCCGAGCCAGCGCGCGTGGCTAGGTTTCAGTGCGAGCTGTTCCCTGACCCGCTTTGCCACATGGCCACACGCTGCTTGTGCCAGCGCAGCACAGGGGCTGGCCCTGCCTCTGGAAACTAGCTTGAAAAAACACTTACAGGTTATCTCCAAACACCATCAGCGAGTAAACATTGAGTGTTCAGCCTCTATCTATTTTTTCTCCCCTATGTTTTTAACCCTTCTTTTCTTTTTTTGGGGAAAAGAAAATAGCATCATTTGGCTACTGGTACCCATTTCCCCAGCACTTTACCTGTTATTTCCAGTGCCTTATTTCCATGCCCTGTCTGGAGCAAGGGGAGGCGTTTGCAGAAAACGGCACAAGAGCAGGGGCAGATATGAAACTGGGTTTGTTCAGCCACAGCAGGAGCAGGGAAGGCTCCAGAGAGCAGAGCAGGGATGGAGCCGTCTCTGGAACTGTGCGAGCTGAGTCAGTTTGGATGCTGTGAGCTGATACACTGAGTCATAGGAAATCATTTCCAGGCAGAAACAATGAGAGAGGTATCAAGCAGGACAGCCTAACTATTTAACTTTGTTTCATTTCTTCATGGTGGAGTCTCTCATGCTTTTTGGGTGGAAGCAGACTGATGAAGTGCATGTTGTCAGCACAGACTAATGACTCTGGCCAGGTACTCCTCCTTTCACTACTGCAGCCCCCCAGATCCCCTGTTCCTCAGAGGACCACGTAGCACTGACACAGCGAACTGGCAACCAGTTCAGCAGGGGACTAGTTAATGCAGAAGAGCCGCCTGCACCTCAAGTAATTAAACTGATGAAAGTACAGCGTGCTCACTCTCTCTCTCCCAGATCTGGGCCTGCAGCCCAGACTGGGCTACAGTTTCTTTTGCATCAGGTCTACAGCATTTTACTGGGGCAAGAGAGGAGAGGAATAAAGTCTCCATCCCTCAAACCCACACAGATGGGATTGGACACGCTAGCACATTATTCTTGCCCAGCACCATCCACTGCATATCTCAGAAGGGCTATAAATATTAGGCAGTCCTCACAATCCTCCAGAAATCAAAGAATTAATTTGGAAGAGAAACGAGGGAAAATCACATCTATTTTGCTTTCCCTTTAGTTGCACTGAAAGCTGGAGAGAGAGCTAGGAAGAGAGCCCAGACTTCCCAGAGCACATACCTCTGCCAGGCTTAGCAGACTGCTTGAACGTGTCCTTGGTCCCTCATCACTTGCGTGGAGGGGCTGCATCACCCCACTCCTAGGTTCATGCACGCGGACAGGCTGGCTGCATGTGTAAGACTGGGACTCTAATTTCAGAAAGGGGATCCAGAGAACAAGGGATTTTCCTGTACTAAATGGGACACACTGTACATGAGAAAAGGCAGATAGGAGAGAGGAAAGAAGCTCCACCCTTATCCCTATCACAGAGGTATGTTTTTGGCCAGCCTAGTTTAGCAACAGCTTCTGTTATGGTGCTTTTATGTATCTGAACTCCTCCCTCATTTCCCTTTTGTAAGCCACATGGGAACAATACCAATCCCAGTTGTTAGCCTGACTAAAGAACTTGTATTTTTTGCTTCTCCATCTATACCCATTAGATGCAACACTTCCTGTCTTTGCCCTCCTAACTACCACACTTAAAATCCTGCCTTTCTTAATGAGACGAGTGCGCATCGTTTTGTGTTTCCATTGTGCAGCTCCAAGCAAAGCAACACCACACCTTGTAGCTATAAAGGAAACAACCTACGAGAGGCTGGCACTCAAAAGCTGTGCATGCACAGCCAATCGACTGCATCCTGCCAACCTGTCTCAGCTTGTTTGGTGGGTACCCCAAACCTACCAGAAGGATACCTTGGACCCCTGAGGAGATTTCTGAGCTCTCAACAACTCAGTGAAAGACACAACCCCTGCAGCTGATCTGTGAACACTTCCATGTCTGATCACAGCCTCGTGCCGTCATCATTTTATGGCAGTAAGTTTAATTTATGGACAACTCTTTTAAAGAGTTATTTTCCCCAACAGCCAATACTGGCCGCTCTTCAAGGCAAAAATTTGGAAATAGGCAAACCACAGTCTGACTCCAACACCTAAAGACATATTTGCCTTCTAGCATATGGACAGCGTTCAGCCTTCCAGAGGAGCTGGCCCTGCAGAGTACACTCACTGCTCTAATTCTCATCTGTTGCATCAGCCATGCAAAGAAACTTAGTGGCACAGAGATGCACAGTGATATAAGCAAACCTCAAAGGTAAAAATACACCCCTAGAGGGGGAAAGGAGCTAGGATAACAGCTCGTTCATCCTAGCCGTTTCCTGCATCCCAGCATCCTCTCATCTGTACGCCTGGTGAGCTCGGGCATGGCATCTCAGATTGCAGAGCACCGACTAGAGTTTATAGATCTGTTTCCCAGGGGTGCTAGCAGACACACACACACAAATGGACAGACTAATGTCATGTTATTCCAGAGGAGCTCGTACTGCTTATGTCCCCTAACCGTAACCATCTGGCACTAAGACTGTATAAGACAGCTACGTGAGAACAAAAGCAGAAGTACTTCACATTAAAACCCAAGGCAGAGACTGAGCACAGTACTTCCCTCCCCTCATGCACCATTCTGTTGCTTGTGAGCTTCTTTCTTCCCTTTCCCCTACCAAACCAGCCCCTTTGGTCAGGAAATTAAGAACTGCATGTTCTGACTGATCAGAAACATGCTTTCAGCCTTCGCCCAGGCTCAGGACAGTCCGAGGAGAAGAAGGAAATGTGAAAGGGAAAGCAAAGTCTTGTGGGGTTAGAAGAGGGACCATAATCAGGATTCAGGATTTGTTCTGGGTGCTGCCACATAACTGCACGGCACAAAGGAGCTCAGATCACACACTGCTCCAGAGTTCCTCGTGGAGAGTGGTGCTGATTGCCTGTGCGCTGTATAACACCACGGTTTCGCTTACTTCAATTTTCCATCCCAAGGAATTAAGTCCTTGCAATAGGAAGCCTGAGCAGAAAACCCTTCATCCTTTTGTATTTGAATTTCCCCTAACAGCATGATGGGAACACTCCCCTAGTTGGTCAACGGAGTGACACACCAAGTGTTTGCAGTGCCTTTTGTTCACAGGATGCCAAAGGAAAGGGGAGCTTTTTCTCCAGCTGAGGTGCAACAGCAGACAGCAGCTATGGCCAGGGTTCACATGTGAATGATTCAGTCCGGCACAAGGTTAAGCGAAACGATCATCGGTTCCTCTTTCCACAGAGCGCTCTGCAGCAAGGCCAGGGATGCACTCAGAAACCCCAGCTGGCCCTACACCAGCAACAGGCTCTGTGTTAGATAACTCCTCTTACAACTCCTGGGCATCAGGGGTCCCTTCTCCCACCGGCACAGCTCTGTGCAAGAATCCCGCCTGCAGACGGTCCCCAAACCCAGGTGAGGCTTCAGCGCCTCACCTGGCTTCCCACCCCAACTCTCTGGCCTCCAGCCTCACTCCCTCACCCCCCATCACCTCCCCGGCCCCCCGGGGCCGTGCCCCGAGCCTCCGCTCCCTCTGTGCACCCTGCGGGGCCCGGGCCGGGCCGGGCAGCGCCTTGTGGGGGGGGTCCCCGCGGGCTCTCACCTTGGGCAGGTCGGAGGCACCGCGGATCCTCTGCGCCACCCGCTCGCCCTCGGGGTGGATCCTGGCCACATGCCGCCACATCCGCTCCCAGGTGGGCTCGTCCACCGGCAGCCCGCCGCGGTTGACGAAGAAGGGCACGCCGCCGTCGCGCAGATCCTCCTCGCCTTCCTCCTCCTGCTCCTCCTCCCGAGCCGGAGCCGGAGCCGGAGCCGCCGCCGCCGCCGCTTCGCCGCCCGGGGGGCGCCTGGCGGCGGCCCCGCCGCCCCCCGGCATCGGCATCGCCGCCCGCTCTCAGCGCCCGCCGCCCGCCGCCGGGCCCCCGGGGGCCTCGCCCCGCATGGCCCGGCCGCGGAACCGGGGCCGGCAGCTCCCCCGGGGCAGCCTCACGCCGAGGGGGCTCGCATCGGGCCGCAACGGGGCTGGGGGCGGAGGGGGCCGGGCCTGCCGCCGGGGCTGCCCCCGCCGCGCCGCCTCCCGAGCGCTCCGCGGGGCGGGCGGAGACAGCGGCCGCCCCCCCGGCCGGGGCTGCTGCTGCTGCCGCTGCTGCTGCTGCTGCATGCGGGGTAACAAAGCCGCCGCGCCCCGGAGGGGCCGGGCAGGGACCGGCCCCGCTCCGCCCAGCCCCGCTCCGCCCAGCCCCGGCGGCTTGCGGGGCCCGCCGGGCTTCTGCTGCTGCTGCTGCCTCCCGGGGTGATAAGGCCGGGCCCGGCTGGGCCGGGAGATAACGGGCGGCGATGGAGCAAGCAAAAAGAAAACAAAACAGGTGTTTTGGTCTGCTTTCACAGCCTGGTTGCAGCCCTCCCGCGGTGTGGCAAAACATAGCTCAGAGTGGGCTCAGCAAAATGCAGGTCTGGGAGCCCCTCCGCACCCCGCGTGCTGCCAGCACCACGCTGGCCTCTCACAGACCCCATGGGCACGGGCAGGGCTGCTGGCCATGTTTCCCCCCCGCCCATGTCATATGAGCGTCCCACATGTCATTAATGCGTTTATGGGAGCTCTAGCATAAAGGTGTTTTGTAACTTGGACGCCAAGTGAAAGAGGCACATACCCAGCAACGTGTCAGCTGTTGAGGAACCTGCTAAAGGGCATCCTGAAATGTTGCCTTCAGCAAGCCACACAAAGGGCTGTTGTTTGGCAGCAGGGCAGGAGATGAAGGAAACACATCCTGGGGATGGTTGCTGTGGGATCTGCAGTCCTGAGAACTGGGAATAACCTTTGTGGAGACTGCCAGAGGATTTCGGAGTGAAATGCCACTTTTCCTGTAACGTTCTGCAGGCAGATGTTCACATGAGATTATTTCTGAGGGCACAATACTTGAATGCAGCATCTGTTTTGAACTCAACATTGCCCAAATTGCCAAAAAGTGAATTTTCTCTCAGGAAAATTAAGCTAAATGCATGCCCCTTCTTCTTCCTTTCCCCAGCCTCCAAAACAGGCTACCAGTAGTGCTTCATGCCTCCTACATTGACTTCCATAATACTTAGCCCATACTTCTCTGAGTGAGGATTTTCTATTGTGTGGGGACTTTGAGCAGTGCTGATCAATCATTTCTGTAAGATTTCTAGTGTCACAGTTGTCTTTGCCTCTTACCTGTGTGCAAGTGGGGACTGGTGGAAGTTGACTCCTTATATTGAGAGGCAGCAGAGCCTGTGGCAGCAGCCACTACAGCCCCTGAGCAGACATGGTTGGTCCAACCAGTTCACCATGCCCGTTCCACCATCCCTTCCTCCCCTAGCTCCTCTCCAAACGCAGGACCAGAAGTGTGCCCAGCATGAGATGGCGGCTTAGTGCCATACTGGGGGACAGCACCGTTTTTTTTCGTGGAGTGGCAGGTGTAGTTGCAGTGACAGCACGAGGGAAAGGACAATGCAAAGCTTTTAAATGCTTCTGTTGGAGCTGGATTGCCTCCCTGGCTTAAATTTAAGTACAGCTGCCATAGAAGCAAGGATGTTGGCTTCAGTTTTGAACTTCGTCACTAATTCATGGTTGGTCATTCTCATTGCCTTCTGTGCTTCAGCTTTTCCCTCTGTCAGAGGGAAATGCTAATAACCCTGACTTGCATCCATAGATATATATATTTTTAAGATTAGTTAGCATTTGTGGCCCATTAAGAATTATTCTTTTCTAAGAATTAAAATGATGTGCTATAATAGAAGTGAAATACTATCCATGTATCTTTAATGCCTTGAAATGCACACTCAGAGGAAATGTAGCTGATAATCTCCAGCAAGCCTCAAAATAAGGCTGATCAGGGGATTCTTTGTTTCGGTTTGTCTGAGTTAATTATTAGGCAGCGTCCCTCCCTTCTGGCCATCACTTAAATAACGTTGCGACAGCAGGAGATCAGTATTTTAAGGTAATAACACAGCACAATGTTTTGTTTAGTTGGGAAAGACCAGAGCAAACAGAGCCCGGCTGTGCTGAGCGAGCTGGTCCCTGCAGCGTGGACTGACCGTGCGTGGGGTGACAGCAGAGACAGAGATGTCACCGCCTTGTCTCCGCAGCTGGCATTTCCTTGTCTGTGAATGTTGTTACCTGTGGCACAGGCTGTGTAATGGATGGCAAACGCTGCCTCTCGTTGCTGGCAGCAGATTACTGTGGCTGCGACAAGCAGGGACTGGAAGGGGGAGGTGATTCTCCCACCTCTGCTCGGCTGTCATGAGAAGCCACCAAGAGCACTGCCTTCAGCTCTGGGCCCCCAGCACCAGAAGGACATTGCCCTGTCAGAATGAGTCTAGAGGAGGGCCGTGAGGATGGTCAAGGGGCTGGAGCACCTCTCCTATAAAAAGAGGCTGAGGAAGTTGGGTTTGTTCAGCCTGGAGAAGAGAGGGCTCCAGGGAGACCTCATTGCAGCCTTCCAGTACCTGAAGAGGGCCTACAGGAAAGCTGGGGAGGGACTCTGTCAGGGAGTGGAATGGTAGGACAAGGAGTAATGGCTTTAAACTGAAAAAGGGTAGATTTAAATTGGATGTTAGAAAGAAATTATGTACTCGGAGGACTGTGAGATGCTGGAAGAGATTGCCCTGAGGAGCTGTGGATGCCCCATCCCTGGAGGTGCTCAAGGCCAGGCTGGATGGGGCTTTGAGCAGCCTGGGCTGGTGGGAGGTGGGGATTGGAACTGGATGATCTTTAAGGTCCCACCCAACCCAGACCATTCCATGATTCTATGAAGATGGTTCAATTTTCTTTAATAATAATTATATAGAGCTTTCTTTTGTCTATCCTCTGTAGGGTAAGGCTGTGCAGGCACTCTCTGTGAATCACAACTGAGGAAGGTTTGAAAGGGTGAAGTCTTTTTATCACAGGGAGTTTGAGACTTGCCATTAGTGAAAGAATAAAAACATTGATATAGAAAGGCTTGAAATCAAGTCAGAACTTCTTTGAATAAGATTGTTCAGGAGATACAAAATAAGTGATGAATGTCTTCAAGTAGTGTAGAGAGCAAAAAAAAAATCTTGCCTTTGCTGTTACAGGCAATTGGGATTTTCATCTTTGTTAAAAGGGCTCCAAAATTTGTTTCTGTAAACACGGACAGTAGTGACTGATAAT
This sequence comes from Anas acuta, assembly GCF_963932015.1. Classification (NCBI taxonomy): domain Eukaryota; kingdom Metazoa; phylum Chordata; class Aves; order Anseriformes; family Anatidae; genus Anas; species Anas acuta. The sequence goes on from NC_088983.1 coordinate 23,397,756, forward strand.
GCTTTCTGTTTTGTAATGTCTTTTACATTTTGATTAATATTTTATCTTTTGATTTCTGCCAATCATTTCTGTTTATGCTGTCATTTATTTATTTTCTTATTTTAAATATTCAACAGCATCAGGCTGTTATTTAAGCAGTGTCGCCATGAACTTGCATAACAGCAATTAAAACACCTACCAGAAATTTCTAGTTCTTGGTGGCAATTTTAGGTCACTGTTTCCATGGTTTAATTAGCATATGCAGTTTCTTAGCGTGAACTGGAGCCTTTCTTGTAGCATTGTGTTGCTTATAACATGGACAGGGGTTGTGCTGTCTTGGCCTCTTTGTGATTTGAACTTCTCTGTGCTGCTCAGTTCCTTTTTTGAAACCTTCAGAGTGGGTTCCCTTTTCTACATGCCTCAAGAGTTCAGTGAACAGCCTCTTGTGACAAATCAGCATCTCTCTTAACCTATTTCCTGGAGTTGATGCGGCTCTAAAGCTGTTATCAGAAAACATTCAATTTCCTTGGGTGTTTTTTTAAGAAATATTCTGTTTATTTGCGTGTGTGTTCAGAATGCTTGTTTCAGAGGCACCTGTAAGTTTGTTTGAGCAGATTTCTCCACTGGCCTGAGTCACCCAGAGCCTCTGTATGACACCAGGCAGCCTGCAGCATACTTGGTGAGGCTTCTTCCCCCGAGAGCTGTGCTCCGATGCACCACAGTTCCCCTTGCACCCACAGGAAAACTGTGGGGCATTCCTGGAGATTCAGGCTTGACTTGATTCAGGTTTTCTTCCAGGCTTGACTCTGGTGGCAGTTGTGAGAGGAAGTGAGTGGCCGGAGGGCAGGAAGCGAGGTTTGGCCAGCTGGGGTTTGGTGGGCTGCGAGGGATGTGAGGGGTTAGCAGAGCTCTGTGCTCCGTGAAGGGGTGGGGAGGAAACCTCTGCAGCTTCTTAGTTGCAGATTTTCTAAGCAAAATAATTACGTAAGGTATGGTATTATTTGTATTCACTCTTCTGTGAATGCATTTATGTGACTCTCAGTTTATCGTGTGGAATAAAGGGGGGAGCTGACTTTGTTTAATTTATGGGAAGAGAAGTCTGGGAGGGTACAGTCTTTAGGTACGGAAAAGGCCACTGAAAATAGGTGTGTTCTGCACTTCCATGATACACAGAACAAGAAGGGATGTAAGTTTAAAATGTAATGGGAGGGTTAGAAATTAGAAAAACTTTCCACAAGGACAATGGAAAACTGGAACGAGCGGTCTAAGCAGAATATGGAGTCCGTATCACTGAGAAGTTTCAAGCACTGTTCATCAGCTTTCAGTCAGGAATGGTTTAGTTAGAGTTGATCCTGCTTTTGGGAGGAGGGAGGAGGACCTGTGTGACCTGGTAAAATGCCTTTATGGCCCTTTCTTCTCTGACTGAAAATCAATAGCCTAATGTATTGTTCTCTGAAGAGGGGGAGGGTTTTTGCTGATTTGAAGGGCTCTCTTGGTGGTAAAGTAAGCTAAACTCTGACCCTTGTTCATACAAACAGCCTCATGGCTTCCAGTCACTGCACTTAAATGAGAGAAATGGTGTATATCAGGCTGGAACATCAGAGCAGAGTGGTTTAATGGAAATTTTCTTACTAATATTGTTTTCACAGATTATGCAAACTACCTCTTTAGTTTGATTTTTTTTTTTTTTTTTTTTTTTTTTTTGAAGCTACTTTCAGTTAAAGATAGAGATTTGCAAGTCATGTTTTAAGTGGTGGTTTATGTTTGTGTGTTGTTCCCTTTATCTGTGTTTAGGTTTCTTCAGCTTGCAACTGTACTGCCTTGAGCCTGATTATACAAATTGTCTTTATCTAGTGCAATGAAATTGTCTGGTGTGCAGGAAACCCTTGTGAGGTCCGTGTATTATGCATATGTTGCAGTAGATCTTTGCTCGTAGCAGGAATTCCACCTTTGCCCCTAATTCTGCTTTTGCTGCAGGTCTATTCAGGAAGATCTCTACAGATAACAGCAAAGGTTCTGCTATTTGATTGCGAGGCCGATGTAACCTTTAGTCTGTCTGGGCAATTGACTGGCATAACAGTGCCAGAACAGCCCTTGTTTTGTGGGCAGCTAAGAATGACTTCATCAGTGGCCAATACAGCGAGTGCACATGTTTTCCTGTTCAGGTGCAGTTATACTGATTACTTTCCCTATGTAGGTCAGATCTAAGAGGAAAGAGGCATGGATCCAATCAACTACTGAAATGTCAGCAAATACTTGTGAAACTCGTGCATTTATCTTCCTTTATCATTGGCCTGTTGAGCTATAGCACAACCGACTGACCTTGCCATGTCACATAACCCAGCACGTTGTCACGTGGCACCCCTCATCCCATCCGTCACACAGTGAATAACACACCAGCCACACATCTTCCTGCATGTAGGGATCTAGACAGCAGGGCACAAGAAGGCTGGAAGGATAGGACTCACTGGGACGAGGCAAAGACTGTACATGGTGATCAGAACTTTACAATGGGTTTGTTTTATTTGGAGTTTCTCATTTGTTCTTAATAATAACCCTGTTGATGAAAGGGACTTAGACGGGGCTTGGCTGTGGCATTTCAGGGTTGGGACAAACGTCTTGCTTCTGTGCCACCCCAGCTTAGAGGCAGGGTGTGAGACCAGAAGCTAGAATTTTGAGTTGTGTGCAGAAGTGGCATCTGAGGATTAGTTAATCCGGAGAAGGAACAGAAAAAGCACCTTGATACCTGGGGGCCTGGTGCAAGAATGGTAAGAGTAGATGCTTGCTGAATTTCAGCTGTTTCCTTCGGAGAAAGAACATAGATTGAAATGGTTTTACATCAAATTTCTGTGAAAGGAGATTGAATAGATAACAGGTATTAAGTGTTCTACCTAGCTGGGAAGGAAAAAGGCTTGGTTTTCTGAAGATGAGTGGCAAACTCCAGATTTAGGAGTCCCAAGACAGTTAATAGAGATTTCTTGTTCTATAGGAATGCTAAACAGACATAACAAAGTTAGAGTCTGAAGATACACTAGATAAAAAACAAACAAACACCCCCAACACAAACAAACAAAAAAACCCATCAAAACAAAAACACATCGAAAACAAAATCCGAACACCTGGGTAGCATAAATTGGAAATAAGTTTACCTGATTCCAAAGTTCATTACCTTCTCTGGTGAGCTTTTAGAAAAAAAACTAGAAGGTTCTTTTATCATAAAATTCTTATTTTCTTTTCTCTCTATCTGATATTTTCTCTAGAGGTGGGGAGGAAATGGGCTACTCCCATAAGACCCTTTTTCCTGTTCTGCACCGGTACCAAAACCAGACACCTCTGGAAGGTTTAACTAGAACCAGAATAACAAATGCATGAACATTCAGGCTATGTATTTGGTTTGTTGGAGGAACAACATTCAAATTCCACCAGTGCTTCATGTGGAATAGAGATTTGAGCATACATTTCTCACATCCAAGTAGGTGTAGTGACCTTGGACTGCAATGCCAGGCTCTCTTCTATGGGCGAAAGCGAGCGTTCAACTATACACATAAAAGACACTTCTCCCAGGCTAGCCACAGGCGCAGTAGGTCAAGAGCTTATGTGGAACCTTAGGTTCAATTCCCTGTGCCAAGTCCCAGTGTGCATGCGATTTGAACTTCAGTCTCTCCTATCTTTGACCCTACAGATTGTCAGGACATGCTGGAACTGGCATCTCTCCCTTTCGGTTTGATCAGAAAATTCTCCCTGAACCCAACCAACCTTTCTTAGCAGAAATTTGTTTTTCTTCAGCCAATTTCAATAAACTGATGTTTTGCAAGAACGGGGGTGTTTTCTCAAGATTTTTTTGATTAATTCTAAATATTTTCTCAGTAAAATTGGTCCTAAGCAGTTTGCTGTTTACAGCTTGATCCTTAGCGTTACCAGTTTTATCTGTGTGGTTCAGTAGTAAGAGATGCTTTGTTTCCTGAAGCCTAGGATAAAGTTACTGCACCAAAGAAACTTTGAAGTGCTCCAGGGGCTTCAGAGATCTGTGTTGCATTCTGTTCTCCTCCTCTCTGGTACTGTGCTGTCTCCATGCTTCACCTGTTTTCTTGATGGTATACCTACAGCATCTTTGCAAAACATGAGAGTACTGTTCTTCCCATTCCACAAATGGAGAAAAGAGATAGAGAACCTGAGCACGTGCTTTTACTGAAGATGAAAAGCCACCTGAGCTGTCTGTGTGATCATTGACCTCCAACAGTTCGCGCAGTGGAGTGAGCCAGTGGAGTAGTTCAGAACCACCTCCACGCAACGGTATCTGAACATACCAGTGCTGGCCCTGGCCCGTGTTGGTAGAGCAGTGCCATGCTATGTACATTCCTGATTTGGGAACAAACTTGGCTGCACTCTCTGCTGTGAGGTGTAAACTTGTCCTGAGTGACTTGGCCAAGATCACACAGGAAGATTTTGGCAGAGCAGAGATTTGAGGGGGCCACAAACCAGCCGTCTTTTGTTTCTAGGCAACATAAATGGCAAGGGAATGAAAATTCTGTCCCTCTGGAAAGTCTTCTCTGCAATATTTTTTGGAAAGTAGGTTAATTCCTATAACAAGATGAATCTTGGGGACTGGAGAGAATTACTTGGAATGGGATTAGTTATGCTAAGGAAGTGCTTAGTTTGTTTTTACTGCTGGAAATGCAAATTAAATTTTGATGGACCAGACTTCCATCTTTCCTTTATTGAAGTTAGAGCAGCAATACATCGTTTTGCACTATTATATCATAAACTGAAAGGAATTGTTCTACACTGAGGATTTTATTAGAAGAATATTAGTAAAACGTTTCATTCAAAAACTAGGTTTAATAAATTAATGTACCATTAATAAAAGGTACATTCTTCTTGTCAGTGTTAATCTCCTGGCTCCTGATGTGCTTTTTTATTATTATTTATTTTATTTTTTTCTCCACACTGTTACTAATTTATTCATGGCCCTATTACGCCAAACTTACTGACAAGAATGTGAAGATGGTGTTATTTCTTGGTGATGTCTGCAGAGTGGAAGCACTGATTTGGACAACGTATTAGACATTCACTGTAGAGTAAGTCAGCAACATTCTCTCCCATCTTGACAAGCATGGGAAATGTGAGGGAACTGGAATGTGAGTGGATACTCCTTGCAGTGTGTTCCTGATGATCCCCATTCAAAGAGTCAAAAAGTCTTTGGAAAGTGTTGTAGGAGTCACAGCATTTCCTTCTTCGAACAGAACCTCTGCAAACTCTTGAGTCATAGCATAAGAAAAGGACCAGAGGGACTGCTCTGGTGTCTTAGTTTGCACTTGGGTTCAGAGTGATCTCAATTTTCTCCAGTTTAGTTCCCAGAAATATAACATATAGGCCCTTAGGAAAAGAAAATGCACTTCCCAATATGAAAGCCATCTAGAATATAGCTCTGCTTATATTTTACTAATGGATCAGTTTTTCTTCATTCCTTCTTTGCAGTATATATCTCCTTCCTTAGAGGAAAGCTGGCACATTAGGATGCCAAAGGAGGACCTGAAAACAACACACAAGTAGTTTGAAGAGAGTCCCAGCCAAACTACAACAAACCCAGTCCTATCCTTAAATAAATGTACAGCACAGTTCTTCCTTATTACCCTGGTTTGCTGAAAATTGCTACTCTCCTGGCAATGATACTTATACATTAACTAATGTATTGTATCTTTTGTAGGTACCCTGTTGAATGTGCTTTATGCTACCCAGTGACACCTGTATTCCTGCAGAGGAGAGAATTTGTGGCTGCAAATTTCTGAGGTAGGATGGGGTTTACATGGGAGTTAAGGTGTAGAGCAAAGAGCACTGGTTCCTCGATGCTGTCACATTGAGATGTATTAGAGGGAAGCCACTTTCTGGCTGTGGGCTAAAAAGATAAATTTACTGAGGGAATATTGTATAAGTAATATACTGCAGGGCCTAATACCTATATACTGGGGGTATGAGCATTGAGCCTGCAAAGGCTCAAGAGGTGTTGCCTTCTGCCCAGGTTGTTAATTTTGTTAGTGTTGGAACTCAAAATTCATTGAACGGTTAATAAGTCTGTGTTTATAACTATGGATATTATACTTTTCACCCTCTCCAACTGGAGGTGGTGCTGAATCTCAGCTCCAAAACACCTTGACCCATGAGTATTTGCCCTCTAGATTTTTTTCTTCAGGCTTACAAAGAAGCTGTGTTTGTGTAGGCTTTGTGCCATATTTGATCATTTGTAATCACTATCGTGATTATTAAGCAGTTTTTTAGGGGAATAGAAATCTTGCATATTGTAGACATGAGAAAAAATGGGAAGAGTGACATCTAGTGGTTTAGTAATGAAAATGTGCGTAACTTTTTTTTCCTCGGGAAAATTACAAATAATGCTATTCCTAATAATTGACATATGATTCACCTAGAAATTATAAAACTTGAAATTATACACCAGTTTAGACATAAGTTTGATGATTGATGCCAAGGAGTGAGTTTGATGTCTGATGCCAAAGTCTGGCTATTCTCAATGTGTTCTAATGACATCCTGTTTTTATTTTCTATTTCACAGTTTGTTTCTTCTTTGGAATATTTTTACATAGCTATCCATTTCCCACAGCCAGAACGACTTTAGGATCATATGGCTGTATGATTTTACTTAGGGGTTGGAAGAAGGTCATCTTATGAATTGCTCAGTTGTGAGGAAAAATTATTTGAAAAGAAACTGATCTTGGCAAAAATCAACTATTTTCTTCTGCTGAGGACCTAACTTTCTTGTTTATTGCTCTTGGTGTTAGAAGAGTTGACACTGCTCCAGAATCTTACACTGGGAAGGATTCTAGTGTAGGACAGGACTTTTGTCACCCAGCCCTGTTCTCTGCTAGCTCAGCAACCTTGTCAAATGGGTTCTGCCTAATGATACAGTGCATTATGCCCACATCATGCCAGGTAAAGAAATTGGGTAGTTTTAATAAGTTCTTTCCTGATTTAATTTCTGAGCACTCAGTTTCTACTCTATCGGACCAATGTAACTAATCCTGCTACCAACTACTTAACAGACAAATTCCAGCTGTCCAGTTCCCATTGAAGCATGAGCTAGATGAAATTTCTACTGCTGCTTGGCAGTGCTTGGCTTCTTCTGTTATACAACACTATGATTTCAGGTTAAACTTGGAACGCCAAGAAATGAGCTAGTGTATGGACATATTTTCTAGATCTAGGTAACAAAAAATGTGTGTCCTCACTGGCCTGGCTGCCTTCAGAAAGAATGGAAACAGACATTTCCCTTAGACTTGAGAAATGAGTGGGTTCCACTGTGATAAGATGGAGTCTCTCTCTCTTACCTTTCTTCCCAGGGAGTCACAAGCAATCCCCCTGCCCATCCATTACAGTACGAAGTTGGTTAAGTTTGTTGTGTCAATTTTTCTTCTATTTGTAGAGCACTGGCCATTGCAGTTGGGTCAGTAGTTAAAGTAATACAGCACATCCTGTGCTCCAGAAGGCTTTGGGGATGCATAGCATATAAATGCACATGTAGCTGTGGAGAATTCTGGAAAAAGAGGTATTTAACACCTAGAAGGAGCAGTAACTTTGTTAGGTCTCATGAGTCTTTGGTGGGGCCTTGGATACATCCAGATGGCTGCTGCCCAGCTTTGTTTCCTTTCAGTTCTTCAGGGCTGCAGAAATGGAGAGAGGAAGGTAAGAGGATGCGTGGTGCAGGTGCTGTGTGTTTCAGTAACGTGTCTGTCACAGCTGTGGGGGCTGAATGGAGAAGGAAGGAAGCAGGTGAGCTTTGTTGTGCTCAGAGGAAGTCAGCATGTGTCGGGATGCTAGCAAATGACAGAATTTTCTCTTGAAGATCTGTGTTCTCATACTGTGAGAAAGGGACAGGCTTTTCATTGCTAGGTCATTGTTAGGTGCCTCTCGTATGAAGTTATAAGGCAAGCTTATTTGGATGCAAGTTTGGTGGAGAAGTCCCTACTACAACAGGCACAAAAAAAACCAAAACAGTTCATTTGCATCAGGGAGTGTTATGGACAGAAACTGCATATAGGGGAAAACAAAACAAAGGAGTGTTTTTTTTTTTTTTTTTTGTTTGTTTGTTTGTTTTTTTCCCCAACAGTGCAGTAGTTCCAGCTAGCGGGATATAACAGAAACCATTCTGAATTTAGCTTCTGTACTCCAATGGGCAACAGACCTCCAAAATTTGTGCTATCACCTTTGAACTTCTACACGTATTTTCAAGTATGTTATTGGGTATGACAGCAATTACAGGGTGCTGTAATTTTGATTGCTAGACTAGCTGCTTTTCCTACAGGGAGGCAGGGTTCTTAGGCCTGTGGTGTCAATGACCTTTCCCCAGCCATGGTTTCAAGCATGAAAGTGTTACAAGTGCCTTACTGTGCCAAACCTATGGCACATCTAGGCTAGTATATCTACCTCTGGCAGTAACAGCAGGCAATTGTGTTTGGGGCTAAGACATGATCCTGAACGCTTCCTGTTGTGCATTCCCCTCATTCTTCCCTAACATCCACAGTCATTGGATTTAGGGTAATAATGAGGTACACATGTGCCTGTTTCCATACCTGTTTTGAAGCTGTTGCCCATAAATTAATCCTCTTTGTACAGTCTGCTCTTTTCATCAAGCCTGCTGATATTATTGTTCTGCTCAATCTTGTGTGACAGCACATTCCACAAATTCATTACTTGCTCTGTTCATAAAGAAAAGTTATTTACTTTGTCTGCTTTAGCTATCTTGCACATAGTTTGAGAGAGTGCCCCTGCTTCTAATATTACAAAGTTTGGTGAGTAACAGTTCTGCTCTTTCTCCACCACCTTCAAGATTTTGTAATTCTCACTTATAACCCCCCCAGCCTGCATGTCTCCAAATAAAGGAGAGAAATCTCTCCTCATAATGCAGCTGCTATATCCCCTAAATTCCTGTTGTATAGTTCATGTGCCTGCATGAAACACGAGTGCTTAAATGTGGATACAGATCAGACTCTCACTGTCTGTATGTCCCAGCTGTCTGTCACAACACAGAGTTAGCTGCCCAAGTAAAGCAGCCAGAGCGATTGCAGCATAAATATTTTTTGGAGCACCTTCTATTTGACCTCTTCTAAAGCTGTAGTGAGCAGATTCCAAGAACACTTGTGGGTTGAACTGCAGCAGTTTTCTGTGTTTGTGGATGGAAACTGGCCAATTCACAGCCATCCCTATGGATGCCTAGCTTATTCTTGGACTGAGACCAGCTGTTACAAAGGGCCAGAGCCTCGCCAGTTGTATGTTTCTGGTCATTTGGGTTACAGTGATGGCCAATTTGTACTTTTGTTCAAATAGGTGGTTGCTGCCTGTCTCAGAGCTGAGTGTATGGAGTCCTGTTTTACTTCTTGGTAGTCAGTACCCTTGCTGCATGCACCAGGATACCCACTGTGAGTGCGTGGCCGATAAAGGTAGCAGCCACACTTGTAGGCATTCTCACTCTGCTGAGGAACTGATGCCTTCTGTCTTGAAAAGTGGCTCTTTAAAGAAAGTTGATGCTGCAGACAACATCTATCAATTCTTTGGTCTCTAAAAAGTGGAGGTTGCTTTCATATAATGTGGTTACGATAAATCTGGTTCTTATATGTTGCTGTTCTGGAGTTCTGGCAATTTATTGCAGATTAAGTGGTCTTGTTTATTGAAAGTAATCCAGGTGTTGCTTTTAATCATAAATCATGTAGTAACTTCTTTCACAGATGACTGAGTAGCTCTTATTGGGTTCCATTCTGAGCAAGGGTTCTTTACTCTTTTTTAAGTCATACGTTTTGTTCACCTTTTATCTCTCATGTCTTATTCTCAAGAGAATCTTTCAAAACACTTTCTACAAACAATCTTAGGAACTAAAAACCATAACCCTAAATGTTATCATAAACTATGGACTCTCTGAAGATACTGTTTTTGTAGCAAATTATAGTGCTGCTTCCCACAGCTCTCACTGTTCCTGTGGTGGTTTTACCCTGCTGGGCAGCTAAACTCCACCACAACTGCTCTCTCACTCCCCCTCCTCAAGAGAAAAGGGGGGGGAAAGAAAGCATGATGAAAAGAAAAAAAGTGACTCAGGGCAGCTGCTCCCTCTGCTGTGCAAACCTGCTGCCAGAAGCTTTGCACTTGCAGTTTTCATTTAGCTTTGTTTTTCCTGTGACACAGTTATGTTGCTGGGTGTTGTTGATTCCTTGTGCATACTAAGACTTTTGAGAAACCCTCAATTCCTGGGCTCACAACATAACACTGATTTCTTGAGTCACACTGGTGAAACAGAATCATGTTTTTATGTTTATAAGCAGTACTATAAAAATAAAATTTCATAACAGTGTAACAACTGTAAATTATTTAAAATTCTATGAGATCTCACATTTATGCATCTTTATTTAAAGTCTTTCTAGGATTTTGGTTTTGTGAAGCAATACTACACCAGGAAAATTTTGATTGGGATGAAGAAGGTAACATCTACTGTTTTCGGGAGTTTTTCATATGCCGTAAATACACTGCTACTTAAGCAGGTCAAGGAAGGATGTAGCTAACTGGGTTGTCCTAGGGGAATACACCTTCAGAATGCTTCAAAGATGGATATTAATTCTTCAGTCTAGTTGGGACTTGATCCACAAATAAACATCAGCTGCAATTCCTTTACTTTGATGCTTTGTTTCTGAACAGTTGTGTGCTTTTAAATCAGGTCTGGTTGCCCTTGTTAACTGCACACTCTTACAGAATCATTTTACAGGATAATTCAGGTATGTGTGAACCACATATGAAATCATTTGGAAAAAATGGAACCAAAAGCTCTGATTCCAGGTATGCATGAGATACATCCAACCCACACGAAGCCGCAGAAGTCTGAAACAAAGATCGCGTCTCACTACTGTGAAGCGCTTCAGCATGTCCTGAACATTCCAGATAACCTTTGAGGGTTCAGTGAGTTCAGAATTGACATGAACTATGCTAGATATCAACATTACATGGATATTTCCTGACTTGCCAGTTGGGGAGTATGAGATTGTGATTGCTCAGAAAGTTGGATCTCGGACACTGCTGAATGCTTACGTGCATCAGCCAGAATACACAAATCTAGAGAACAATACGTGGCCACTGAATAAAGTTATGATGAAATAGTGTGTTCTAGGAAGTACCTCCTATGTATCATCTCCTCAACCCACATCATGGAGATTGCTGCCTACTAGAAGTAATAAATCTCGAGCTAAAGTTCAGAATAGGCTCACAGAATCACAGAAATGTTGAGGAGCCCCTGGAGATCATATAGTCCCAAGTCTGTTCAAAACTAAAGCAGGTTATTCAAGGCCATGTCCAGTCACATTTTTGAATAGTCTCCAAGGATTATCTGCAAAACCTCTCTAGAAAAACTATTCCAATGTTTGGACAGTCACTCTGAAAAAGTTTGTTCTTATACTTAAATGTAATTTCCTGTATCTCAGTTTGTACCCACTGCTTCTTGACATGTCACTAGATGCCCCTAAGAAGAATCTAGTTCCATCTTCTTTATTTTCTGCCATCAGGGATTTGTACACATTAATAAGATACCCCCTGAGCTGCCTTTTCTCCAGGGTAAACAACTCTACCTCTCTCACCTTCTCCTTATATGACAGGAGCTTCAGTCCTTTAATCATCTTTGTGACTCTTCAACGAGCTTGCTCCAGTTTCTTTACGTCCTTCATTTTGGGGAGCCCAGTACTGGACACATCATTCAGGTAGGATTTCACCAGTGCTGAGCAAAGTGGAGGGATCACCACTCTCAAACCACCGACAGTACTGTCCCTCATCCAGCACAGGAGGCCTTCTTTGCCACAAGGGTTCATTGCTGGTTCATGTTCAACCAGAATCCCTATGTCCCTTTCTTCAGGGCTGCTTTCCAGCTGGTCAGCCTGCAGCCTGTACAGGTGTATGGGGTTATTCCACTCTAGGTGCAGGATTGACTACACCTGTTGGCCTACTTCTTCAGACTTGCAGGGTCCTTCTGGATGGCAACACAACCATCTGGTGTGTCAGCTATTCCTCCCAATTTTGTATCAGCTGCAAAATTGCTAAGGGTGTGCTCTGTCCCTTTGTCTAGACAATTAATTAAGATGTTAAATAATATTGGCCCCAGTATCACCCCTGGTGTGTACCATTAGTGATTGGCCTCCAGCTGGACTTTGTGACAAAGATCACAACCTTTTGAGTCTGACAGTTCAGCAAGTTTGCAGTCTACCTCACAGTCCGTTTATCCAACCCATGCTTCATCAGATTCTGAGGGATTTCAAAGACTTAGTAAATAAATGATATGTATGAATAGAAAAGTGAATCCTCCTTCTTTTAAGATCTATAATATGCTTATTGGATGGAGTGTAACAAACTGCTCCTGCTTAATTAGTTTGATTTTCAGTTTGCAGAAAAAATCCACAATTCCCAGTTTGCTATTTCTGCATGGATGAGGGTGATATCTGGTTTATTTTGTCATGAAGAGGGACTTGATCAATGTCACTGCACAGCTGTCAGTGAACAAGGGAATTCTACAGTCATATAAAATATTTGGCTATTTGTATTTCATGTAACTAGGCCATCTCTAGAAAACTGTGCGAACAATGGTCATAAAATCAACTATGTGAGTTTTTTTCCTATCTTTTTAATACTTTTTAATACTGTTTTTGAACAATTGAACTGCCTGTTTTTTTGCCAGCTCAGATCATGAATGAGTTCATGTGAATGAACTCATATTACTGCATCACCCCGAGGGCAGAGAGTTTTGTATGAGATCTCTGTGCAGAATAAATAGCAAAAACTGTGTCAGTGCAAGGTCCTGAATCTTTCTGTACTTTGCTTAGTACCCTAATAATCTGCATGGGGGAAATGCAGAGCTGTTTCTGTGAGCTAACTGAACAACAACTGGATCTGAAAGAACTATCTCCTTCAAAATGTGCAGGGACTGTCCACACACTTTGATGCTTTCCAAGTGGATTTGTCACTGCCTCTCCTGTCCCAGTTGATGGGATTGTGCAGGCTGTCTTCTGAAGGATGTCACTACTGATTGTTAAAGTATTCTGAGAGTTAAGTACACTGAAATGGAGCGTTTCTTTGCTTTTCCTGGATTGAGCATGCTAAGTGTCTGGGCTTGAGGAATCAGCACCTCAGACCCACTAAATTCTTCTACATACTCAGCAAATACTTCCCTCCCTTTGATGAGTAATGCCCAAGAAAACAAATTCCCGAACCAGGAAGAACATCATTCTTTTTGGTTTAATGTCCATTTATTTGTCTCTAAGCCTTTCTGACTCCTTTTCTACATGCCAATATTATCCTGAGGATCTGACACCCCTCCAACAATTCCTGAGACACCAGTCTTCTCTCAGGTCTAGAAAACATCATCACATTTATCTTTGTTTTAATTAACCATCTTTATTCTTCCAAAGGATCTTGTCAAGCAGACTCTCTGTCATTCATTTCTCCTTTTGTTTATGTAGCATTATACAGCAGGGAGAAGTTCAGAGGGAAGTTGTGACTCTCTCAGCCATCCAGAATTTATGTTTTCGTTGGAACATAAAATACATGCATGAAGTTGTTCCAGCATCGAAACAGAGGTAAAAAGGTCATTTCTCAGAGGAGATCTCTTACATAATCTTCTGCTGCAGTTTGAGAAGCTACAAGTTAATTGTCTGCTTATTGAAGAGAGACAGAGCAGTGGGAGTAGGCCTGGTGAGACTCTCTGGGGGGATACTAGCAAGGAACTGGTAGGAGCTTTGCAGGGCTGGTTCAGGTAGAAAAGCAGAGATGAAAATTTCACTTGGAAGAAGACTTTTACTACCAAATGAGTTAATCTACTTCCCTGGATCAAAACTGAGCAGGACAGAAAACATTTTGTATTTAAGTGTAAGGTAATTTTCCTAGCTACAAGCTCAGCTCAGTTGTGATGGCCAAACAGAGTGTGCAAAGCTGGGAAGGGCAGTGATAAACAGGACAGTAGATGCTAAAAGATAGGGTCACTAGTCATGGCTTCCTTTAAGGTTGTAAAGTTGCTTAATGTCTTTCTAATTCCATTAAAGTCAAATAGGTGGTAGCCAGCTGGCAGGGTATCAAGCTAATGAATTTAAATGCCAACATTGTTAACATATGTGGGGTAGAGCCTGGGATGCAGGAGTTAACTCAATCTTTGGCCATTTGTACACAGTCTGTGTCTGTATGGTTCATGGAAATTAATTTGTAAATTCATGAATTTGAATGAAAATGTCATCTTCATCCTGTATCAGATGTTAAACTAGTTTGTGCCTAGGCCAACCTAAGTGGTCAGGAAAGCAGGGAGCCTCACTCAACCCAATAGGTTTTGCCTCTGACCAAAGAACTGGTGCAGTGCTGGGCCATGGGAAGGGCTCATCTCCCGGAGAAGCTGAGCTGCTGACAAAGACAGCAAGAGGCACGTGCTGCTGACACTGGTCTCACCGTGTGGCTAGCGAAGCAGATGTCTGCACTCACTTTGCCCCAGTCTTCTGGCATCACCATTTATTTTTCACAGTTCAGGCTGAGAGCATCTCCTTCCTCACCTCTCCCCAAACACAGTGCTCAATCTGTGTTAAACTGTGCACGTAAAACCTGGCTGCGGGCACTTCACCTAGCCCTGGCCCAGTTATCATCTGCTTGTTGTAAGAAGCCCATCTGTGATGTAGTGGGGAGAAGACAGGGACAGACCTTTTCGGCGCTTTTAAAGGGCTTCTGTGTTCTTTTTTTTTTTTTTTTTTTGCTACCGAAGTGAGATTAAAGGTGGGGACTCTCTCGACTCTCTCTGCCATCTAGTGGCAATTCAGTACCCCCGTCTCAGCAAGAATTTGATTCCAAAATTACAGGATTTTTGGCTAAAGAGCAGAAGTAAGATTATTTCTTATACAAAACACATGTAAGAACTAGTTGTACATAGGCTCCAGATCAAGAATATTCACACAGATTATTCAGTGGATGGCTTTATTTGAATAAAAGTTGATGACAAGGGAAGGGGGTGAGCTATCAGATGCGGGGAGACAATTCACTACAGTTAATAAAAAAGCACTTGAGCAACATTACCTTTGTTTTACCATTATAGTTAGATGTTTCCCTAAGAAAAAAGATCCATATGCACTGTGAACAATTCAATTTGTAGCTTTTACTCTAATTTTGGTAGGTCTCCTTTTGGTTGGCTTTCCTTGATCTACTGCAAATGGCAGGACAGCTCATATGATCCTGCCTCATAGCTCTGTTTTTCTGCAGAAGTGCCAAAAACTCCTGTGTGTGTGTGTGTGTTGTAAAGGCTCCTTCTGAGGGAGTGGGTTCTGCAAGCATTTAATGGATGTGGGGTGGAAATGGGCACCAGAAGACAGCAAGTGAAAGAAGGGAAAAGTATATGCTGAGAGGTCGCTTCTGAAAGCCTCCCAAAAACTGATAAGGTCCGGAGTCTAGCAGTGCTATCAAACCTACAAGCATTGATAAATTAGCATCAGAGTCAGCCAAATCTGTCAAAGGCCACCAGCAAACAACAGGATCAACAGCGGGCAGCGTGACTCATACCACATCTGAGGCTGTGGTAGCTGATATCTGCAGACAGGGACCACAGGTAAATATATACAGCAGCAGCAACAAGGGACCCCTTGTCACGCTCTCCGAGCACCTGCCTGGAAGCCACTGAGAGCACAATCCTCCGCTTGTGAGGTGACAGCTGGGGTTGGCCTCCCAGCTGCTGCTCCAGCCAGAAACTGCAAGTTAGTTGGTGTGCAAAGGAGTGAGCTGTGTGAAGGGAATGCCTTGTGTGTAGTTATCTGCTGTTATAAGTCACAGCTTAATTCTACTAACAATAACTTTATTAATCAAAACGTGTTTTTGAAAATAGGGGTTGTGATCTCTGTCCCCTGTCAGGGAAATGAACATTTTCAACATATATACTAAGTGATCCAGACACACCGATAAATCCATGTGAATTCCTGAATGATTCCTGGCAGGTAAAGAGGCCACAACCAGCATGGGGGTCAGGGAACTTGTGCTGGAGTGAACAGGGTCTGGATGTCATGGATTGAGCCTGCCAGTAGTTCTCTTCATACACACTTCTAAAATTGACAATATAGGCTAAATTTTTGACTAGTCAGGTTATTGTAATGGGTGCCATGTTTCTTAGGTGCTAAGTTGTCTGTGTGAGGGATTGAATTTTGCAAGCTGCATTTCGGATAAAAAATAGATTTATTAGCAATTTGCTGTAAAGTATTAAATATTTATTAAAGTACCTGAAATATGCTAGGCACAGGGTTTATTAAGGTCAAGAGCTCTGCATTTGGAAACTTTTTAATTTTATTTTATGAAAATATAAAAATTTTATTAGTACTTGGAAATTTGATTATCAGATACCTAAACTTTGAAGACCGGAAGCAAGAATGAGGTACAGGAGGACAGAAAGTTTTATATGAAACGAGAAAAGCTACCAACTGGTGCCAATAATGCTGCAACATGTAGGGGAACAGACTGGAAGTCCTAGGCCCAAGTTTGCTATATTTTGGCAGTGGTAGATGTCATTCCAGGGCTTTTACGTGTAACCGAAAACAGGAATGTATGTTTCCTAGGAATATATGTTTTCTTCTTTCTTAGTTCCTGGCTGAGTTTCAGTGGTCATTTAATTAATATGCATATGAAGAAAATCTCTCGTCACTCTCTAGGTAGCAAAAATTATACTTATGAAGGTATAATTTTTTGTATAACGAAAGCTGAAAATACTAGGAGAGTGGAAAGAGAAGTTTTTGCTCTGTTGTGAAAACTGAAACTATATGCATCATGAAGGATGATGTTTTATAGAAATGAAAGACTATTATGTAAATTTGTATTTGTCAGAGCTGCAAAATGGAGAGTAAGTACCAACTATACTGGCAGTGTAGCACAGAGCTTTGATTATGAAAGGCTGAATTCTGTAGAGCACATCAGTGCACAAGAGACAGGCTGGTTAGAGGAAAAACATAAGACTTCTATTTAGCTGCAAAGGCAGTTCATTCAAAGAGGTGTTCATCCTGCTGGGAATATCTATTTTACCCTAGGCAGGCTTTTACTGTGTGCTTCACATAGGGCATAGTTTTAGCAGTCCCCTGAAAAAAATTAAATTAGCATGAAACATGAAATAAGGCACAGTCTTGCAATGATGGTAGAATGGCTTTTGGGAGATCACAGAGCAGCTTTTAATATTCAAGTGCTGTCTGCATCTGCCAAAAAAAAAAAAAAAAAAAAAAAAAAAAAAAGCGGTGAAATCATTAGCCTTAAATTTTCATGGAAAAAGTAAAAATTGTTAGTTCTTCAGATTTTTACTGCAAGATTTCCGTTGACTTTGAGGCAAGGACTTGGCTCAGTAATAAAACTAATAACTGATTCAGTCTTTACAGTTATTACCTGTTTGTTTTTTACAGAAAGGTGATCTAGCAAAGTGGAACATGCCTCTTTACAATTCTCAGTATGATGCTTATAAGGAGCCATTTATGGGTTACCCTGAAATTTCATAGAAAAGACAATACTATTTTGTCAGCTAAACATTTAGCTTTCTTTTACTATTACCAGTGTAAATGCAAACACCTTAAAATTGTTGAAATTCTTCCTGGTTTACAAAGCTACATAAGACAGAGGAAAAGCTAATTTTTTTATGATCTGTTTCTGTCTTGCTTCACCCTCATGTGAACTTACCTAACACCAGACATCAAAGCATCAGGTGTGATGTTAGCTGGTGGGGAATGTTATCTTCCTCATATTGCTTACCAGCTGAAATCTTCAATAAAAACAAAGTAATAGAATCTAGTCCTCAAGACAGAGCCTTTCACAGACAGAGAACATTATTTGAGGATCTCCCAGTCTGTGTTCAAGCACTGTTGAGACTAAGAAGGGGTAAGAAGCGCAGTGCTGCAGACTGCACAGTAAGGAAGGAACTGGGTGAACAGTTCCAGTGTTCCTCAGCTCAAAGACATTCATATGGGGCAGAAATGTGAGGAGAGAGTTGGGTTGGAAGGCACTTTAAAGACCACTTAATTCCAAACCCCTGCCATAGGCAGACATCCCTCCCACTAGACCAGGTTGCCCAATGCCCCATCCAACCTGGGCTTGAACACCTCTGGGGATGGGGCATCCACAGGTTCTCTGAGCAACCTAATCCTGTTCTTCACCATCCTCATAGTGAAGAAAAATCACTTTTATTAACTAATATAAAATTAAACTTAAAAAAATCTGTATAACCTATTTGAGACCTAAAGATCTAAAATATGGTGTTTAGTAGAAGTACTAAACCCATGTTTTTCCAACATTTGTAACTGGATCCAACTTTCCCATCTTCCAGGCTTGCAGTTTGAGTGTGCTATTCCAAGAAATACAAGATGAGCACAGGGGAGTGTTGTGGTTTAGCCCTGTCAGGCAGCTAAGTGCCACCCAGCCAGTCATGCACTCTCTCCAGGTGGGGTGGGGGAGAGGATCAGAGAGGTTAAAGTGTGAGAACTCATGGATTGAGATGAAGACAGCTCACTACGTAAAGCAATAGCAGAATGCACAAGCAAAGCAAAACAGGGAATTCATTTGCTACTTCCCATCGACAAGCAGGTGTTCAGCCACATCCAGGAAAGCAGGGCTCATCATGCATAATGCCATCACTCCAAATGTCCCCCCTTCTTCTTTCTTTACTTCCTTTCTTCTTTACTATCATGCTCAGCATGTGCCATATGGTGTGGGACATCCCCTCGCTCAGTCTCCTGTCCTGGCTGTGTCCCCTCCCAGCTCCTGGTGCACCCCCAGCCTCCTTGCTGGCTGGGCAGCATGAGAAGCAGAAAATTTCTTGGCTCTGGCAAACACTGCTCTTCAACAACTAAAAACATCAGTATGTTATCACCACTATTTTTGTTAAAAAATCCAAAACACAGCATTGTGTGAGCCTCTACAAAGAAAATTAACTCTGTCCCAGTCAAAACCATGACAGGGAGGAAGGACAGAACTGTTGAAACCAAAATCACAGATTTACTCTCTGTGAAATACTCTCTGAGAGTAAATCACAGATTTCCTCTCTAGAGCTGTAAGATCATCTAGTTCAACATTTAACCCACATGAAGCATTCTTTGTTGGTGCACTTGGTCCTTTCAGCTTCTCACCTGTAAGACTGTGTCCCCCAAGATAGACTGGATCATTGGTGCTGTGCATGTCCTTGTGAATAAAAAGACCAGCTTCGTGGGGTTTAACCTGCTTGTACTTACGGGAGACATTGATGCAATTCTGTCTTAGGCTTCTCCCCTATTTTTCTCACATGGATGTGCTTTGAGACTGGAGACATGCTCATGACAAGCTGTGGAGGGTGGGAATTTAGCGACACATGATTTTGAATATCTTCTGCTGTTGTGCAGGTCTTTAAAGAGAGAAAATCTCAGCAGAGCATGCTGGTAAGTAGCAAGGTGAAGTTTGGATAGGGTGATAGGGCCTTTCCAAGTCTTGTGGTACCTGTCTGTCTGAATTAAATGACACCTAACCTTGGTCAGGCCTGGAAGGACACTTTTTGTTCAAAAAGAGAAAAAAATGTACACGGTGATAAGACCATTTCCTTTCTCACAGCGTCTCCTTTAATGTCAGGCCTGAAATATGAAGTCATTAGGGGATATTAAAACAGTGCTGACAAACTAATTAACAAAAGACATTACGCCGGATGGGCTCAATTTATCCTTTTTAATGGTTCTTATAAATGGGTGCCGCCAATTAAAATTAATAAAGATTTACCAGCGATTGCCCAGCATACACTGTTAAGGAGCTCCACTGAAGGTCGCCTTAAAGTCAGCCTTGTCAAAGCTGCAAGTTCAGCTCCCGATACCAAGCCGTGCTGAGTTGCTCTCAGTTATTTTTTTCCAGGCAGTTTCTCCCTCTTTGTATTTGGCTGAAATCTATGTATTTCTGTCTCTGTCTCTCTAAAAACCCATCCATTTGTATGTTGACTCTGTTAAAAAATATCCACCCCATGCACTATAAGATTTGTCACAGTTTCACAAAGGAGAATTTCAACAATCATTATTATGAGGACTTTGTCCCAAATCTGTCCATTAGGATGAAAATCGTGACATAAAGCTTTCTTTTTAGACCGATCTCTATTTTCTTGCTGTCAAATTAATGTACAACAACGTCCCTGCTTAGGGGCACAGTACAGACAGTCAAGAATGCCTTGTGTGGTTGTAGCTTTGTTCAGCCTAGGCCCTACTAAATACCATCAGGCCATGCTCTTCTGGCTGCCGGGGTTCCACCGTGATTGTTGCTTATGTTGCATGAACAAGGAGGTTTGGAAATTCATCCTTATATTTGGATGACAATGAGAGCACTCATATTGAAAGAGTTTCAGCCAGCAATGTTGGAACTTAAAACAAAGGCTGGTCTAAGCGATGAGGCAGGCATTACAAATATGATTTAGGAATGGGTCATGGGAAAAGTCTGTTAATACCCCAGTGACTAAAAAATTATTACAACAACTTCTTTGCCACTGGGTCGCTCACAGCAAAACAGCTAGAAAGATTACCTTGCAGCCCTAACTTGACCATCTTTGAGGCTCTGCCCACAATTTCCATTTTGCGAGGCAGTTGGGCAAGTAAACTGGCTGAATGCCATTCCTTTCTCCCTTCCCTTGAAACAAATGCTGGCAGAAAGACTGCTCTAAGTGGCCAGATGGAGTTGTGCTGGTCTCTGTTGGCAGGTCTGTGCTGATCTGTGTCATGGGAATGTATTGACCACAATGGGCAGGAGACAGACTGTGGGAGAAGGTGGAAATGTCTGCTTGAAGGGATGAACTGTTTGGCACAATCTTTTTGTTTCGCTGCTGTTAAGGATGCCCCAGAGGGCAGTACTGAGGGTCACCTGCTGTTATCTTCTCATGCACATTTAGAAGGAGCCCCAGTGCAAGGTGGCAAGAACATGGTCATCTGTTGGAAAGTAGCAAACAAGCTGAAGTTTCATTAGTCCGCAGGACTCGGTAAATGACTGCTGTATGCTGGAAAGAGGAGACCAGAAATGGTATCCTCTGTTCTGTTTTATCATTTCTTTGTAAAAATACTGATGATTAGGAAGCACAGTACATTAACAGTTCAAAAAAGGAAAGAGACCCATGGGAACAACGGTGAAGTCAGTTCTATGTGAGAGAGGGAAACAACTCAACTGATTTTGTGGGAAACCGTATCAAATAGCCACAACCAGGGCAAAGTGACCCTGCTGGGTCAGCTGATGGAACTCCAGGGAAATGGGAAGGATTGCAGCTGTGAGAACATCAAGAGAGTTGAAGTTTCATGTAGCTTCTTACTTCCCTTGCTATTGCTACCTCACATCCCCACTCTTGAGTATGCTAAGCACATATAGAAGATCTATACAATATAGTCCAGGATTGAACGTGTCCTTCCTGTGCAGCTTAAAGGACAGGATAACAGAAAAGATCTTCAGATTTGTTGGAGATGAAGCAAGAGAGGGGATAGGAAAGGAAGGGAGGAGAAAGAAAAGAAGTAAGATATAAAGATGAAGTAGAGAGGAAAGAAAACAGAAATGTTTTTACTGAGTAGAGTCTCAACCATGGTGTGAAATATTAGTAACTCCTCTAGATGAATATGGATTGAGTATTTTTTCACTTACAAGTAATATTCTTCAACTGCAAGGTACATGATTTTTCCTGATTACAAGTATGACAGACTGGGAGTAGGAGAGAGTCTGGATTTTGGAATCAAGCTTGCTGTATTGAAACAAGTTAACTGCAAGATCAGGCGTAGAAATGTGAGTCCATGCAGGCTTTTTCAAGAATGCCTTGTGGATCCACCCTGTATCAACTTTATTCCTATTATATTTGCTGTGTGAAAGACATCGGACACAGGTCTAGAGCACAGAAAAGATGCAGCAGTATGGCAGCTGACAGAATCTGTGAAGCCACGTATTCTCAGTGGAGGAGGACTAAATCTGTTTCTAGGCTTTCCGTAGAATAAATTTCACATCTATGATTAAACCTGATCATTTAAAAATATATCTCATTACATAGCCCTCAGAATTTCTCTTGAGCTGTCTGAATACCTAAAAACCTTAATAACAGCAACACCTATGTGAGACCAGTTGCCCAAAGCAAGTTCCCTGTTGGCTTGCCAGGTAAGTTGATGACAAGACAGTATTTGCACACTACTTCAGCACTGATTTTAACAGTGGGCAGAGTCTGGACTCTTCCTATTACTTTTGGCTAAAGTCTCATTTTCAGTAGTGTTGAAAGTATCCTGGAAATAAGTCTTTGGATAAGTCCATATCCTACTTTGTGTCCTGTTCCATTTAATGTCACAGGTCAATTGTTTACTGTCCCACGGTAACATTTTGGCACAGACATTTCTGGCACAGCTCTTCATCTTTGCAAATCTCCTTAAATGTCTTCTTCTGTGCCAGCCTGTTGGATGATAGAAAACCTGTGACCTGTGTGTTTATCATAATGTGTAATGTTTAAGTTTATTGCTTTGTAATGTTTAAGTGTATTGCTTTTTTTTTTTTTTTTTTTTTTTTTTTTTTTTTTGACTTCTTGTTTATTTTGCTAAAGAAGCCAAAAGCTTTTAGGCTCATGTCGCCTAACAGCAGAGTTTAGAACAAAGATTGTTTCTCTCTGGATTGTTGATTTTGTCTCTTCATTTTCTCCCTATTACTGATACAAATGTAAGAGCTTTGCGGTGTCCCTGCAAGCTGTTCCACGTTTGGTATTCAGTTTCATGGGACTCTGAAGAAAACAAACTGGCTAGAACATGGCAGCCCTTCTGTAGCCCAAAGCAAGACCATGCGGCAGTTAGAAAATATCTGCAAAATATTTCTCAGCATCCTGCTAAGCAGCAGAATAATATTGGAGAGACAGTGTAGGTATGAAGACTAAAAGCAGGAGTCTGGTGTTACTCTGCTTTGTCTGTTGCCAAAGGGACTACGTGTCCTGAGTTTTGGCTTATAACTTCCTTGGTAAATAGTACTAAGCCCAGTGGAGCAGGGGGGTTCTGCTTGCAAGATGGGACATATCATCAGTATCTCTACTGATCTACTGCCACCTCTTTTGCATGCCTACAGTTTTATTTATTTATTTATTTTCAAAACCTACTTCCAAATGCCTCTTTTAATTGAAGATAGTGGTAAGCTCCTAGGTGCACCACTGAGATTTTAAAGTCTGGTACAACTCGGATCCTACCATATGCAGTGACTGCTACTCCGGTTTACACAGGATGTGTTAAAGGGGAATTTTAGGGGGTATGTGCTACAACCTGGTTCCAGGCTACTAAGCTTTGCAGCTTCCTCAAACAACCCTGCACGGAGGGATCACCAGCTCTTGCCTGTACTCTTGATGTACAGTACATTAATCGTGCCCTCCCTAATTCCTGCTTCAAGATAAATCTCTTGCGCTCCCATTATTTGGCTAATTGCTGTGGATTATATGGCAGTCGGGTGCTCTTTGGCAGGGAAAGATTAATGGAGGACATTTCCTTTGTTTTGATTTCATTTGCTAATTGCTGTGTGGAGAAGTGGTTATGTTAATTCATCCTCTCACTCTGTTAGATAGCAAGGATTTGTTTAGTGTGTGCTGGGAAGGGAGTAGTTTGCCAGGAATCCTAAATGTTTCTGTGCCTGTGTTTTGCTCGGTGGATTTAGGAGGGGGGGAAGTCTTCAGGCAGTGGGTTGGCTTTATCATTGGGTAGATGGATTACTCGTGCGTATGTGCTTTTGTATGTTTCCATGTACAGGAACTGTTACAGGTGCACAAAATGAGAGACAAAAAATTGCTGCATTTTTTTTCCTAAAAGGTTGAATCATCTGTTTGTTGACTATTTGGTCTCTTTGTACCTATGTCAGACTCCTGGTAGAAAGCCAGAACCCTGTTGTAAAATGTGGGTCTTCTAACTTAGCAGGTACATCACCAGTCTGGCCACTGGACAAGACGCAGGTCGGAGCCTGTGAGCAGTTAGTTAAGTATCCCTGCTCTCCCATTGAACTTGATGGGAATTGGGGGATGTTGCTAACCCTGTTTATATTACATCATTTTAAAAACAATTTTCATCAAATATGCACTTCTCTTAGATAGATGCTTTAGATAGATGCAGAAGTCTGAGGGAACTGGCCAGATAATTGAGCCATTCACAGTTGCTAGCCAGAAAAGAGTCCAAGCTGGTCACTGGAGACTGAAAATTGCTGCCATCTGTTGCCTGTTCTCTGGCTTTTGCAAAACGTCTTGAATGTCAGTCTTTCCTGCTGAGACAGATGTTCCCATTGCACATCTACAGTCAGGGATTTGTACTAATTGCCCCTTTCCATTGACAGGTTCATCCACAGCCATAAAAAAATCCACCTTCATCCCAACAGAAATGCCTCAGAACAAGGATTTTATTGGTGTAACATCTGAAAGGCATATTTGGGAGGAATGTGCCCTGTGCCTTCTGTAATTTAATTGTTCTGTGAATAAATGAGACACCTCAGTCTCCAGAGTTATCAGCTTGACAGTTTTTACTAGAACAAAATTCTTTTGGTTCAGTGGCTGCAGCTATTAATTTCAAGACCCAGACATAAAGACTTTATCATGGAAGACTGCCAGTCTTTCTACCAAGCAGGCTGTCAGTCAGTCCTCTTAGAAAGTCTGGTGAAGATGAACAAGCTGGGTGTCTGTAGGTCTGGTTGTTTCAAAGAACTTTACGTTGAGAGCAAAAAAATCAACCCCGGACAGTAATAGAACTAGTTGTGCTAAGCTGTTTATGTTTCTGATATTTCACAGTAAAGTGGGAGGCAGGGGGTTGTTTTCAGATTGATGAACTCTACTTATTATACTTTTTTTTTTAATTACTGTTTTCAATTTATGAGAGTATAGACAGGAGCGTACTTAACTGATCTAGACAGTTCATTATTTTTCTATTGCTATGAGAGAATCTTTTGTCTCTTTGGTAAACTTCTTGCCAGGATGCTTTAAGATGCTGTCCTGTTTCAGGTCTCCCTGATATTTGAACAGGCTCAGTTCTGCTTTGTCTTAAGTGGCTCCATTTGGAGCACTTGGAACTCCACCCGTGTCAGGTTGGCAGACTTTGGCCCCATGCATGATTCTTGGTGTAAAGCTGTCATTGTCTGGTGTAAGAAATGTGGTCTCTGGAATCTCTTTATAGCTACTGAGAGTTTTACGAGTTATTGCTCATGTCTAGCAAGGAAATCTGCTTTCTTTTTGCCATATGTGTTACTGCAAGAATGTTCCTGTAGTTGTGGCTGAGGGTGGTGCAAACACGAAACATTATCGGGTATTTCATGCTGGAAATTGTTTTGAGATAGTTTGTTACTATAAGGGTGTTTTATAATAGCTGTCGGGCCCTACTATGAGAGAGAAGGCCGACTGTCAACCAAGTCATGTGGAAATGATTCCAAAACACTTAACGTATTTTGCAATTCATAGTACTTATTATCCATGACTCTCAAAGCACTTTCAAGAAAGGTTAATGTTGTGAGAAGTCTTTAACATTGGGGGCTAGTGGTTTGCATGGAATAAGCTCACAGAATCACAGAGCAGGATATCGAATTGGGCAAGGTGACTGGGAAATCCAGAGAGGAAAGTTTGTCAGGGAAAGGAAGAGGCTCAGATCCTCAGAACAGCAAGGGGAACTTATTGCTTCCAGCAAGGTGTTGGAGCTTTGCCTCGGGAGTCCTAGTTCTTAATTCATGCCAAAGCCCATGCCTACTGCTCCCTGACGTGATAACATCAATGAAACAATTGCAAGGCTAGATATAGGATGCATTGTTAGTTTGTGGGAGCAACAGCATCAGCAGAAGTAATCCAGAGCCTCTCCAACACTATCCAAGCGTTAAAACAACTGGAGGCTCACATGGTCTCCTTTATGGCACCAGCAACAGACAACGCTGCCATCACAATGCTGAAGCCATGCAGTCTAAACATCAAGTATCTAGTGTTGCCTTGAAAATGAAAAGAAACAACATGTCATGGGTTAATATGTTATTGCCAATCAGTGACCCAGCAATTGGATGCAGAGGCCTTCATCATGCATGTGTATGTGCCACTGAAGAACGAACTGAGATTGTAATTGAGTTAGGGAGGATGAAGATTGCTGCTGGCAACATGGGCTTGCATACAGCAGTCATTTGGAAAGCAGTTCTTGATGAAACATCATTAGCAGCATATTCACTGGGAGAGTAGAAATGAATTTTGTAGGCCAGAGAAGCAAAACCAATCATGCTTAGTGTTGTGTCCAGTCCCTTACTGCCCCTTCTGATGAACTTGGAGGCTGTGTAGACAGAAGGAGTTAGGACATTTTGTCATATGTGCCTGCCACTTTGTCAGCTGTTGTTACTGCTAGTAATAACTGATTCCTCAGGGTGACTTTCCTGATCTCCTAATCTTTTAATTAGTGGGAACTGATAAAAAGGAGGTGACCTCCACAGACAGGGCAATGGGAAAGATATCGAATCCCAAACAGAGGGAAGATTCTTACTGTATTTTAGAACTGAATACTATTATTTAGCAAATTTTCCATACTTCAAAGTTGTTCAAGGGAACAGAGAAGGATAACCGCTGCACACCCACAATACTAGCTATTTTATTTCTCCCCTGAGCAGGAGAAATACTGTCCATGGTGATGGAGGGATAGAGTTGATGTGATCCATCAGGCTCTTGGCAAAGTCTGCTAACAGCACTGGATGTTTGGACTTCCTTTGTTTGCCTTCCAGATTCTAAATTCTACTTATTCATTGTATGTAGAGATGACTCCCAGCAGTTACTGAGATGTTGCTGGCAGCTAAGCTTATGCCTTTAGTCAGGCTGTTGTTAGTTACCTAAAGATAAATATGTCTCATCCATAATGCTCTGGACTGCCTTATCTTTCAAGCCTGCTTGGAAATAATTTGTGCTGTAGAAGCAGAGGACTCATTCTCCTGTTGCTTGGCCCTTCTGACTTCCAGATAGTTAGAAGATGTCTACAGAACTTGCATTGTGTTGTTTTACTTCTGCTCTCTCTTGAGTGTTTTCCTTCTTTTCAAGAGGTGTCAGTCTGCCTGAGGCTGAGTTTCCTTCATTCCATGCGTGGCATGTAAGTGTGTGTGGTTGCTCCAAGTAGTATCTATTCCTCATCAGGCCAGAAGCAGAGAACATATTGGAGGCTTCTTTGTGTGTTAGGGCACTACACCTTCCAAGGAGGGTTGTTGAGCAGGAAGAAGGCAGACGGGGAGCATGGTGGTGGGTCTTTCATGGCAGGATGTGAAGGATGCTGGGATGTCTTGACATTCTGAAGTGGATCCATGGAACTGCCATTCCTATGAACATCTCTCTGTCTTAAACATTTTTAAGGCTGTGTTTCTGGCTTGTTTTCAGAAGAAAAAGCTAATTCTTCATCCTCCATCCACTTGGGTTATACACACTCAGTCAAGTGGAAATATGTTTGTGTATTATTCTTTGGATATACTTCCTTCAGTAGAGGAGGTAAAATCACAGGGCTGAACCAGGACCCCATAGTTCTATACACTGCAGAATCACTGAAGATATTGACCCCTGTCCTGAAAAATGTTACAGTTTGTTTGTACCTGAGTTGACTTCTGTGTGAAAAGGATGATTTGTTACCTAATTTTAAAAGCACTTGAAGATCCTTCCAGCCCTGTAAAAATATATGGAATTATCAACAGAGAATATGATGTCCAGCTGTGCAAAGTCCTGGTGATTAATAGGGCCTGACTGTGAGAAATGATTTAGAACATGGC
The DNA here is from genome assembly GCF_963932015.1 of Anas acuta. Classification (NCBI taxonomy): domain Eukaryota; kingdom Metazoa; phylum Chordata; class Aves; order Anseriformes; family Anatidae; genus Anas; species Anas acuta. Next base: position 23,425,476 of record NC_088983.1, read on the forward strand.
AGATCAGCTTGAGATTCCCAAAGGAGAATAAGCAAAGCAGTCCCATGATTCCCCAGAGACTCAGAAGGAATACCATTAAAAAATTAACCTTATTGGAAAATAGAATTTAAAATGCAGAATGCAGCCAGGTAGTGTCCTTAACAGAGGCCAGAAAGGTCATAGTCATTGATTTTTATTTTTCTTCACGGGATGTTGCCATCTGAGAATGCTGTCATGTCCCAGGTTGAATTCTGACAGAGGGAGTTTGCAAATGCATTTAATCAATCTGTAATTATTGATTTGGTTTCAGAGAGGAGAGTAAAGTATGGTTAGTGAAATGACAGGCAGGCTGTACTTTCCATTCTCTTTCCAGGACTTGAGGAAAGACCATGCTAGTCCAGGATTATTGCCTGACTCTGTCCCAGGCAGTCTTTTTTCAATGGCTCCCATATCTTTGATGATTCCTGCATTACAGTAAGGGACAAAAGTGATCTCTTGTTGTCATACATGTTCTTGTTCACCCTCAGAGAGAAAATTCTTCCAGTATAGCAGCTGGCAGGTCTCTGAAATGGAGTACAGCCAGAACTTCCACCCCAAGACAGCATCTGTTCTTTCTTGGAAACAGCAAATGCACATCAATCAGAAGAACACATGCAAAAGTCAGCCCATAAAATGTTAGTAGACCTGACCACAGCTGAAGTTTTCTGGCCTTGCAGCAAATCTAACTAAATCACGCAAAGTCAGTTCTTGAACTTCCAACTCAAAATGACTGACAAACTTGTCTTGGGTAGATGTACCTCTTCCAACTTTATAACAGGACAAATCCTACCGTTCTTAAACTGCTAACTCTTAGCCGTTCTTAAACTGTTTATGGATACTTTCTGTGACAGATCCATGTTCCTGTCATCTATTCAATGGAACTGGTTTGACAAAATAAAAATATGTGGATGGAAAAAAATTTAGTGATGGCACTGTGAGTGGAACTACCAAGTCATTTGCAAGTGAGTCAAGAGAATCCTGCTGACCTGTAGAATTAAGACTGGATGGATCAGTCACCCCTGAGAGAAGAGAGTGCAAAAGAGCACAAAGCACAAAAGACCCATCCACTGCTCACAGACTTTTGGCTTAAAATTAAGGAAAATCTGCTGAAATGTAGAGAAAAACAAAAACAAAAACAAAACAAAACAACAACAACAACAAAAAAAACACAACAACTCTTGTACACGTACAGAGTTGTGGTAAAGAGCTGATGGAAAACGATTTCTCTTGTACTGTAAGAGGGTTAAAATGGTAAGAAACGAGAGTATTCAATAGATCAGAAGAGTTGGCTGAGGGTACCAGTTCATCTAGTCAGTTTTTTGACTCACTTGGACAAAACATCAAAGAGAGAAAAACTTTTTAAAAGACTACAAACATGAGATCAGTCTTCAGAAGGGTCAGAGGAGAGCTTCCAGCAACCACACTCTCAATGCAATTACTACTGAAGTAGCACAAACAAATGTATTTAGGCTTTTGTTGAATATTGGCTTGTGTTTGTACATAGATAGAATGGATAAAGGGGTCCCTAGGTGAAGAATCTGTCTGCAGTAAAGGTAAATGGGTCCAATAGGGATGCTGAGTGGCTGAGTCTATTTTTGTAGAGCAGTCATCTCCAGTGTGTTTTGACTGCACATCCATACCAGTAAAAAAAGTTTGAGAATGCTCATCCACTTGCATCTGAATCTGCTGGGCTCTGAAGAAGTTGCCTGATTTTCTGAGCTCTTGTGCTCCCCTTGTTCCCATTAGTTTCAGCTGGAACATTCTCCAGGATGGACGACTCTCTGCTGAAAGTACCATAGAGCCTGGCATGCACCACTGCAACTAAACATTTCATTGTCATGAACTGAAAGAATGGCATAAAATCTCGTATGTCTGAAAAAGAGCTACTATATTGTATTGTTTCCCAAGCACATTGATGCTCTTGTCTTAGAACTATCCCAAGGAGAGATTTCTGTTATCTCTAGTGCTGACAGGGTGTGTGGCATTGCACAAGGCAGTGTTGTGTGCTCTGCCTTAAGGTGTATATGCTGCAGGCCCTGGAGAAGGTAGTGGGAACTTTTCTGCTTATTTCAATAGATTGAAAATGCAGCTTTTTGTCCAAAGACAAAGCAGATAAAACACCAGGGAATGAGATGAGTAAACTAATAAGATTGATGTCTTCAGAGAAAATCAAACTTTTGGTGCTTAGATACCTTCTACTTGATTTGATCCTAGATGTCCCCTATATTCCTTAGAGAAGATGTTTGTTAGGAAGTCTTTTCCCTTTTGTTTGAGTCTGTGGAGAAATGAAAATGTTTTCTGCTAAAAACCAACAGTTTGAATACAAAAATAACAATTCTTTGAAAGTAATATTTCCATCTGGTTGTAAATGAGGTATTGAACCTTTCACTAGAACAGTATCTTTGATCTAAAATCTTAAATCCAGAGCCGAGCTACAATAGCAGTACTCAGCCAGTTGACTCGTAAAGGTTTGACAATTTAGGGTTCAGAATCAAGAAATCTTTGGAAGCTGGAAGTTCTCTTCTCTACCCTGTTCTAGTCTTACAAGTATATATATAATTTATAAGTTTTCAGTGTGATTTGAAAAATGCAGTACCTCTTTTTATTTGCTCAATTAAAATCTCATCTTTTTGAGTTGTGTGAAGGTATTTTTTAATGTTTAGCAACACCATGGTTTCTTTTTAAATGGCAGCTATCTGAAAACTGCATTTGAGTGATTTCAGGGAATCCTTTCAAGCTGTAGTAGTCTGGGTGATCAGTCTGCCAGGTAGGAGAGACCTCTTTTCCAGTATGTTCATGTGCATAGACCTAAGGCCAAAAATATTTCCCTGTCTCTCATATGTGCCATTGATCAGGAAGAATGGTGGCACTTAGTAAGGTTTCTCAACTGCCTGGAGTAAGGAAAGGGGAAGGCTTCAGGTTTGCTTTTCTAGCTAAACTTCTGTTTTCATAAGGAAGAGTTTAAGTCAAAGGAAAATCCATTGCAAATCAAGAATTTTCTCACTGTTGAGCACCATGTAACTCGAGGAAGATTAAAGTAATCCATCAGAATCATTATCCTGTCCTTTGGATTAACAAATTCAGTTAAAATCCAATTTCTTTGTCCAATTTTATTTCCATTACAGGATTTTGCAAGGGTATATGTATTCAGATCAAAGACTTATATTAGAAACAGGAAATGTGATTTTTAATCTATTTTAATCTTGTCATACAATGTTACATTTTAAATTGCTGAGGAATTGCTAATTTTATTTTGGTGATCATCAAGTCCCTCTTTTTTTGGTAAATACATAAAGGTCAGTATGCTAAGTATACTACTACTCCTGACCAGAGAGATGTACTATGTCTATCTGTATCGGCTTGAGTTAAGCAAGGATGTAGTTTCCTAATTTTTACATTTTATTATACTAGAAAATCATGGGTTCATTTTTATCAGAAGATTAATTTGTGTCAAGATCTAATTGGACTGAAATTGGAATTCAATTACAATGGAAAATCAGCTTAACATTTTTATTAGTTATCTATCCAGACTGTTGAAGGTAGTCTTACTTAAAACTTAAGAAAATATTTAATTGGTTAAATCTGATTCTAAAAAAAACCCACCCATCTACTTTGGGAATTGAACAGATTATTTCTGTTTGTTGATGCATTTCGGTATTTGAAACTAACTTGATATACAGTCTCATGCCTTATTTTTCTTAATGTTTTATAAAAGAAAAGTAAGCCTTTCTGGTTTTCAACTCCCAGTTGTTTTATCAGCTTTCAGTGAGCAAGTCTTTGAACTAAACTAGTCAAATAAACCTAAACATCTTTTTGTACGAAGAAAAAAGGCTCTTCTTATCAAAATAAGGTTTATTGTTTTAACAAGCAACAAATCTAGGTGTTTGGACAGTTAGTTACATGATTTTAGTGGTTCAACATAAAGTGTGAGCAGAGAACACCTGTACAGCTTGCCCTTTTCAAGCTGAATTTTAAACAGATCACTTTTTAGAACGTCAATAGGGAATATGTCTCTGCACTTTAGCAGCTGTATTTTACACTCACACATAAGTTTAAACTGCTGGTACTTGTGGCTTGTACTCAATATATCCTGTTCTGTATGTCCTGCAACAGCATCAGTGCCTGTTGGCTTCTGAGAGGGGCAGGTATCTGAGTGTCTCAAACTGTTGAAGCAAAGACATCATAGCTGCTTGTTAGAGGGCTCTTGGAGGGGGGTTGTGTGTAGTCACCCCATGGGATGAGCTGGTCCCGTGCTGTGGATTAAAATTGTTGAAGATTGTGATCTGGTGTAAAGTACTTCTGAGTAGTTCTGTGTTCTGAGTAGATTATATTGTTGCATATTGCACTGAAAACAGGAAAAAAGTAATCTCCATCCCACTGTTGCTGAAAGCTAGGCATTCATAATTTCATCATCTTTCTGCCTGGAGGGGAGTGTTTTTTGCTAAGTTAATTCTGTCTTCTGTCTTTTCTTTTTTTTTTTTTCCCTTCTTTTCTTTTCTCCCCTGCAGAACATGAAAATAAGACTTAGGAAGCCCATTTCATGTTAGAAATCTTCTTTTGGCCAAAAATTAGACTAGAAATAGTGTGCAAGGATTCAAGTGATAAAGGGTAAAAATGCTGCAGAACCTTAGTTTGAAAAACCAGCCCAGGACTCTTTTCTCCAGAATCCCTTCATCTTCAGCCATTCATAAAGATGATTAAACAGATTCATACCAAGGGAGACAGCCTGCCCAGGTTTTCTTAATATGCAGCATGCATTCTCCTTTGCTTTGTGTCACCATCTCTTGTCCCTGCCAGGTCATTCCCTTCTGTTGTCATTGCTGAATTTAGCCTGAATTTCTCTGTCTCTATAAATCAGTACCGTCAAACTGTTGCCATTCTGCAGTTGGTACCGGGTCCCATTTCTCTTTCATGGAGAAATGCCAGGATGGTTACCCCTCTGCTTCACACTGAAATGTCTGTACCCTCATACACTGGGTGCCTGTATCATACTGTGAGCCCCAATTTACTTCCTTGTGCTCTCAGCTTTTGTCCAGACAGTGGCCTGCTGCTTCCAGGCTGGGTACCCCCAGTGAATGTGTATTGCTGGTGTCTTTTTTTCCCCCTAACTCTCTTTGAATTGTCTCAGTTAATGCCTGGAGCTCTTTTCAGTCAGCTGTTCAGTCAGCAAAATGTGTCTTTATGTGCTGTTTGCCCTTAAGTTTTTTCCCAATGTGTGTTTAAAGAGGGGTGTGTAGGAAATCACTCTGGTGGCTCTCGCTGTTTTTCTGATGAACAAATGCCCCCCACTGACAGAAGCGGGCTCCCTCCCTCCCCAAGGCGAAAGGCGGCTTCCCTCGGGTGGGCTCTTTGGGCCAGTCAAGCAGAGTTTGGGAGCTTCCTTCACCAGTAATGAAAGGCAGCGCTGTTGAAACCTTTTCTCCTGAAAAATCCTTATTAATCTTTATTCCAATTTTTATCCAATCACGTTTTGAAACAGAATACACTTTCAGCTCTGTACTGCTGCTCCTGGGGAGAAACAGGAGGGGCCGAAGCCATCAGGCCCGCGTTGGCCCCCGAGGCCGAGCAGGCCGGGCCCTGCTGTTCTCGGCCGCCGCCACAGAGGGGCACCAAAACCTCACGCTTCGGGCCGGGGCCGGGGCCGGGGCCGGGGCCGGGGCCGGGGCCGGGGCCGGGGCCGGGGCCGGGGCCGGGGCCGGGGCCGGGGCCGGGGCCGGGGCCGGGGCCGGGGCCGGGGCCGGGGCCGGGGCCGGGGCCGGGGCCGGGGCCGGGGCCGGGGCCGGGGCCGGGGCCGGGGCCGGGCAGGCTGTGACATCAGGCTTCTTATAGGTGCCACCCGATGACACGAATTTTTATAGTCTTGAAGCCCTCTGAAACTGGAGGAAGTTGAGGAACATTGGGAGAGCTGAAATCTAGAGTACAGGTCAGTGTACAGGGGATGAATCTGGCACCAAACTCCTTGGCTGTCTGCTGCATGAGCACCAATATGCTGCAGTCCTGTAGTACCTTCCTCAGAGCTCCCCAAAGCACTTATCTGTGTTGCCAAATGTCCCACTGTCCTATAAGGCTGTTCAGAGACTTAAGTCCTGAACTGACTGATGGCCCCCCCATGCACAGAACTGGGTTATGTGACTGTTGCAAGGTCACACTAGGTCGTCAACTCCTGTTTGCTAGTGTAAAACTTTAAAGGTTTTACAAAGCTTCAGAACTGAAATCCCTTTTCAGTTCTCTAGCTCTGTGATTTTCCCCTTCACTTTTTAATGTAAACCAATTAATTCTCTTAAGGGAAGGTTTCTCTGTTTGTAGAAGATCACCTAATCTAGCCCAAGGTAGGAAGAGATTTCCAAACCTGTAAATGCTAGACAAAAACCCTGCAGAGTTCTGTGTAGTTTATTTAACCTTTGCAGAACCAGACATGTGAAAAATATATTTTTGCCTTATATTTGTGAAGAACAACATGCTTGTGTATCATGTGAGGATCCAGAAGCCTCCCCAGTCCATTGGTTACCACAGAAGAGTATTAAAAAAACTCAAAACTGAGAAAATACTTCAAAATGAGCGAGGCAGTGTCTTTAGGAAATCTTTGAATTACTGACACTAGCTTTTGTTCCATTTGGGGATTTCTTTTGTATTTCAAGGACTATGATATCACCTGGAGAGGGTTCACCTTGGGTATGGAACAGAAACCAGCTGAGGGCTGTGATTTCCTATTTGTACTGTTTGGTGGTACCTTTGGGAGGAACTACATCACCACACATCTCTTCTGAAATTTTCCCATTCCATTCCCAATCATGCTATGGCTTCATCCTGCCCTGATTTTGTATGCCAGAAGTAAAAAAAAATAATAAAAAAATAACAAAGAAGCAATGGAAAATCTGATAGGAAAGTCAGTTGCTAAAGAAAATGAATAAAATTCATGTCATTCAACATAGCTTTATGGAAACTAGGTCTTGTCAAACAAACTTGATCTTAAGAATGTAATCTCAAAAAAATGGATTGTTAAAGGCAATTGTGTAAACGTAATGTACTTAGACTTTAAAAAAGCATTTACCTTAATGATAGTCTGGCTAAAAATTTAGCATTACACGATATCAGTGAAGTGTCTGTTGAATGGCTTAAGAGCTGGTTAGCTAAGAGAGCTCAAAGGCATCATTTGTAGGAAGTATCACTGAATGAGAGAGTATCCAGGGGATTCAGCAAGAACTGATAGCAAGTTCAATGCTATTCAACAGGTTCATCCATGACTGGGAAATAACTATAAACCACATCTGAGCTTTAGTATTTGCAATGTCACAAGAGTGATATGGTGATAAATAAGAGAAAAACTTTATATGAAGTGATTATCCTCACAAGGAAAGTCTAATTCTAAGAAAATATATATTAGCATTAGCAGTCATATACAAAGTAATACACTTGGGAGTAAGTACTGTATCTTGCAATCCTCCATTTTGTAGCTATATGTTGAGGAAAGGTTATTGCATTCCTTAGATCTGACCATAGGAGCAGTTAGTAGGAGTGATTTTTAATCTATATGAACAGCATTGGCGTATTTACAAGTAGCATATAGCACATAGCTCAAGTATCAGAGATTTTCAAAGGAGGAAAAAAACTGAAGAGAGTGCAGCAGAGGCACCAAGATGACTTGGAATGAGCATGGAAAACTCTGTTTAGTGTCTCAAAAAATATTGAGAAGTGACTTACATGTTGCAGATATACCGTCATGAAGAAAAAATACCAGGCGTACTTTTTCAACACCATGATCAGAGGGCCCTTTTAAAATAATAGGAACAAGCATCTGGAAACCAGAGCAGTTTACACGATTAATAAGGTAAATTCTTTTAGTAAGAATTATTGGAAACACTAGCAAAGATGTTTTTCATTTCGGGTATCCCCTGTGCCATCCAGTGCCTTAATGAAAGAGTCATTCTAACTTATCACCATTATGCTCAAAGCATAGTTCTGTGGCCTGAAGTATAAAGGAGATCATCCACATAGTCTTGTTGCCCTTAATTATAACTCTATGAAGCTAACAACATGCTGAAGAGATTCCTGTTGTCTTTGTCCTTGAGTTATACTAAGGTCATAGACAACCCTGCGGTGTCTCTCTGTGCCAGTATTCAAAAAGAGCAAACCAGGTGACCAAGTGATGTCTTGCATATAACTTGCAGGAACATTCTTCCGTCTTGTGCTCCCCAGCCATGAGTGTGTTTATGGTCGCAAGAAGAAAGCTTCTGTTAACAGCTTACACTTTATTCCCAACCAGCCAATTTCAGTCAGCTGGCCAACTTTAGCCAACCTGCTGTATTTCAATCTCATTTTCCAGCCCCTCAATCTACACCAAGAGCTTTGGTTGACTATTCTTAAGAATTCGCTTGATCCACACTGCTCTAGATCCCTCTTCCTCAACCCAGAGTGCAAGTAAGCTATTTTTGGCCTTCCCTGCTGACTACTTGATGGGAGTCAATATGGGGACATAGGGGAAATGAAGAGTGCTAAGGAAGTCTCAGTAGGTCCAAGTAATAAAAAGGTCTGTTGTTTCTGCCTCTTTGCTCCTGTGGGTTTGCAGATCCAAGGGAGGAGAAAGACTGGAAGTATTCAGAGGCTTTGGATGAAAATGAATTAACTTGGAGAACAGAAAAACAGACGCAAGAAGATATGAGATACATGGAGGAGAAAGAAAGAACAGTATGCGGAAGCTGAGGGGAGGTCTTTATAGTAAGATTTTCCATTAGATTTCAGGTGACTAGGCAAAACCCATTTGCAGCTGCTTTGGCAACAGCTTTGCTGTTTGAACAGCCAGAGATTTGTGTGTGGCCCTCACCAAAGAACTGCAGCACCATCCTGTTTCTTTCTCATTATGGACGGGGGTTTATGTCCCCTACTCTGTTTTTGTGCGTCCAATGGATTTGGCTTCACACAGAGCTGAGGCCACAGCTGATCCTATTGTAAATACCAGTGCTGCTTTCCTGGCAGTAGCCCTGTATTCCCACAGTGGTTATGACTGGGGTCAGTGACCCTTGCAACGACTTTGTGCCCTTTACCCTCGCCTTCTTTCTGCTGTAATGGCACGGCCAATGATTTAATAGCATTAATGTTGTAAGGCTTTCTCAGATCATTCTACTCCCATTGGCCTTCCTTTTTCATCTTAATTTGGCTGGAACAAATGGCAGCTCTTTCTTGCTGTTTGCTAATGAACCTGGAGTAAGCAAGAAGAATGGCCTTATAACGACCTCTGTAATCTCAGTTCAGAGCAGGACTTGACTAGAACAACTTTACAGTTGGCCAGGAAAGTAATGTGTCTGTGGCAGACATCGAAGTCTACCAGAGTCTCTGTGGACCGTACTTTTTCTCGGTATGTTTCATTTTCTCAAATCCAACAAATTATTTTGTGATAAATATATATATATATATTTTCTGTTCCATGTGATTAAACCAGGACTCTGTGAAACTTTGTCAGAGGGGAAGAAAAATTTTATAGGATAACCATTACCCAAGTTGTCAATATTCTTATGTGGGATACTGCAAATATTTACTGGAGCAGACAGAGATTTGATCTGGGATCTTCCACAGCCTAGTACTGTAGCAACTGTAGGACTGAGTCCTTGCCAAAGAAGCACTTATTAATTCATTCAGAGTGAAAGAGTTCCAACAGGAGAGACTGTTCCCAGAAGAAATTACACCAATCAAGTCATTTAGCTATGCTGGGGGAGAGCCAAGTTCAAGTCTCTGGTCCAGAAAAGCAGACTAGAAACCTGAACCGAAATCTCTCATATAGATGTAGGTCTCCTTCTACATGAAGGCTTCTGTATTGTCCACTGGGAATTAAGGTTGCAAAGGTTGACTCAGGGCAGTATTGTCCCGCAAAACATTTCGATTTCAACAAAAGGAGTATTTCCCAACAAAAGTGGCTATGCCAAAGAGCAAGACAAAACAAAACAAACAAACAACCAAAAAACAACCAAGAGTGGTTCTATGAATAAGGTGCTGACAAGGTAGAGAGGGAGGTGTTCAGGAGATAATTAGATAGTTGCCCAAGCATGGGCAGACTTGTGACAGCTGCTTAAGCCATGTTTTGAGTTCTGTTTTGAGTTCTTGCAAGCATCTGCCTTACTTGGACTGCAGTGTGTGGCAAATGAAGGATCATAGAGGGGATTGGCAGGTTTGCATCATTCTCTCCTGAATGCAGTGCGTGCCTGCAAAAGACCACACACCCTTTCCTTTGCATGTTTCCTTTCTGCGTGAGGGAGGAGTGGAGCTGTTGATTGATGTCTGGTGCTTTCATGTATAGACGTGAGCTTCAGGATTTTGGCCTGTGTGGAAGCAAGTCATGCCATTACATTTGCTCTGCTTTTTCTGTTTTCAGTTTCATTGTTTTGGAGCAGCTCCTAGAGCTTTTTGTTTCAGACACATGGCCACTTCCCCTCTCTGCTCGTGTGGACCAGGGCTGCCAATCAGTGCTATCAAAAGAGATCTGACTAGATTGCTGGTTCACCTCATTCCACTTCCTAGAATTATTGTAGTGTTTGTTTGTAACTGGAAGGATTTGTTCCTTCCAGACACTTGGTATTGCTTTGTGTGAGTTCAAGACCACTTCTACAGCACTGGTTTTCATCCAGCTCCACTACTGCTTGGAAAGCATTCTCAAATAGCTGTTTGGCCTTTGGAGTAGGTTTGTCCTAGTGTATTACCGGTGGGCATCTGGGTCAGAATCATGGCTGGCATTGACTGGTCTCCTTGACAGTAGTCTGGGCAAAGAAGCCAGGGCTTGATCAGACCCTTAGGTAATTAGAAACTACTGCAGTGATGTATACTCAGAGTCTATAGAAATGGATGCAAAAACTTTTCTTGCACTCCTAGAGGTAATATCTCTAAAGGAGTAAGACCAACTTTGAAAAAAAAATAATTCCTTTACCTGGAGCGACACCCCTGGCTGTGTATTGCAGGATTTTACTGAGTTTCCTGAGCACCTGCTTTGTGCTCCTGGTGGCACTTGCAATGCCAAGAGGCCTACAAAGAGGGGCCCGAATCTTTCTGTGGCTTGTTATCCATATAATAGCTACATGCTACCGCTGCACAATCTTCTATTACTGGCTGAGGAAACAGAGGGAAAGTAGCCAGATTCCCAGAATGTAGACAGGATGAAGGGACTGGCAGTTGTGGTTGGTATCCGTGACTTTCGAATATGAGGTCAGTCAATGTCAGTTGCATGGTGCAGTTTTTGTAAAGCAACTCTGCAGAACTTTTGGAAAATTTTTGAGTTTTGAGCTCCTGACTCCAGCTTTAGATCATTCAGAATAGAATAGGACAGAACAGGACACAGAACAGGACAACTCAGTTGGAAGGGACCTCCAAAGATCACTGAGTCCAACTGCCTGACCACTTCAGGGCTGACCAAAAGTTAAAGCAGATTACTGAGGGCATTCTCCAAATGCCTTTTGAACACTGACAGGTGCGGGGCATCAACCATCGCCTTAGGAAGCCTGTTCCAGTGTTTGACCACCCTCACAGTAAAGAAAATTTTCCTAATATCCCATCCAAAGCTCCCTTGACACAACTTTGTGCCATTCCCTTGAGTCCTGCCAGAGGTTATTGGGGAGCAGAGACTGGCACCTCTCTCTCCACTTGTTGTCCTCAGGATGGGGATTCTAGTTTCAAAGCTGAAGTTGAAATTTCAGTTCTGTTCTCACTTGGGTGAATTACGAGGTGATAAATGTTAAGAACAAGAGCCTTTCTGTGCCAAGATGGGCAGTAGGTGCTTGGTAATGCTTGTTCAGATGAGGCTGTCTGGTGGCTACCCTTTGAGGAGATTCTTCTACAAACAGCAGGTACTGGCAGTGTAGGGGAGGACAGGGAACTGGAAGGAACATGGCTATTACTCAGTTTAATAGTTTATGTAAGGACAAACTTCTAGTCTCATCTTCCTCCTTTTGGTGAGAAGGGAGGACAGGCAGTACTCTAAGCTGAATGCAGGCTATTGCTGCAAGGTGTATGCAGAGAAGGAATTAAATCCCAAACTGTACCTTAAGAAATCGACTCATCCCTCCACAAAAATGAGCAATGGCACACTAGTACATTTTCTTCCCAGAGACACTAAAATTAATTTCATGTTTTTGTTTTAAAAAGAGTTCTTGTTCTTTCCTTCATGCTACATCGGTCACCTAGAACTAGCTGTTAGCTTTGTCCTATGGTGTGACCATCAGATAGCATCTACACTGTTTAGATCCTACTGTTGTTGTTCTTGTTAGAGGACTATATTGTAATCTCCTTGTCTTTAATGGAAAAGAAATTTACTTAAAAATGTGAGAAATAGTGCTGACATAAGTATGGCCTTAGGACACTTCTATTCAGAAAAGAGAAATATAGCAATGAAAAGCATCTTTTTTTTTTTTTTTTTTTTTTTTTTTTTTTTTCCTGCTGTGGATCAGTGTGTCTGCAGTCTTTGGCTACGTGTCTATTAAGCTAGGCATTGGCTGTAGAAGTGGAGTAGCACCTTGTCACTATAGCTGTTCTGCCTGTTCTGCCTTTCACAGGGGTTGCCAAGAAGGTGGTAATTATCTGGTGACACATGAGCATCAGGTCAGTTCTCTGGAAGGGGATGTTTCGAAACATTGCTTATTGGTTCACTTCATCAATTGAAAAACATTTAGTGTTTGGCTGACACCAGCTGTACGATACACTTTGGTAGCTCCTGATCATTCCTCCAAACATGGAATGTCTCTGATAATCTTTTTGTTATTATGTCCTCATGTCCTCAACATTCTGTCCCGTGCAGACAATTTCATTGTCCTGTTCCCTTTCAGCCCCTCCTCAATTTCCAAATACTTGTGCCATTCCACACAGTGTGCTGGAAATGCTCTTTCTGAACTTCTTTATGAAGCTCCTTTAAATGTTTATGATGGTAAAATGGTTAAAATGATCTACAAATCATACATTATGTGGAGTCTTCATCAGTTATATGTTTTATTAACACCCACAGCCCCTAATTTGCTCTCAGATTTATACAGAGCCCACAAATGATACACAGAAGATACAAAGGATGGGGTTGGTCTTGAAATGTTCTATCTATAACTCACTTCTTGTTAGTTTTAGGGGTTCCTAATGCTTGAAGTATGATAATTAATACCATCACCTCCTCCTGTTTGATGTCTAACTGTTGTGGCAGCAGTTTGCAGTGTAGTTTTCTGCCTGTATCAGTCCTGTACTACATTTATTTCCTTTGCTGATGATTTTGACTGAAATAGAAACTCTTAATGGATTTCTCCAAAGGGAAGACTGCACACTCCACATAATCACCTCCCAGAATGAATATAACTTTTGTTGTTACGGTGACCTATGATAGTAACATTATTTTCACTTTAATTGGAGGTCTATGACAAGACTTAAACAGATTTTGGAACTGTAGTTCAAACAGGTAATTGAATGATGGAAATCCAGTGGGAAACTCTGACCTTTGGTAAGCTCTTGGGGAAAAGTCATTGTTGGTATAACTTGCCTTCAGCACTCAGAGGACCACAGTGCCAGAGCTTGCAGGATCTCAGGTTTACAGTTTAGAGAAAATATGGAACTGCATGTGGGAGCAGTGGTGTGTCTAAATCAACCTCGTAAGGCAAAGGAGTTCATGGTGCTGGCCTGAGGTCACACAGAAAGGCAGTATCAGAGCTGCAGGAGTACTGCAACTGCAGGCTCTTGCTCAGGCTGTGTGCATCCAGTATAGAACTGTACAAACCGTTCAGTCTGTGGGGCAGAATTAATATGACTAGGGAATGCCACAGAGCTCTTAGCAAACTGCTAGTGGTAACCTTTAACTAGGTAAAATCTGTATCACCCAACCCTACGGAAGCTAACGGCAAGCCGAAAGATTTGATGATCATATTGTTACCTATGTTATATTCCACCATGCTGAGGATAAAAATATTATCTTAATGCACCTGATCCTCAGAAGTACTACCAGGAATTTGAGCAACATCATTCTTTGTGCATGTAGCTTTTTTCCTCACACAGATCTTGCTGGATTTCCCCTCATTCTCGATTGTCTCTACTGATTGTCACATATCATTTCAAGAGCTAACCCCATCTCTGACTGCAGCTATTCGTTATCAGTCCCTTTGCCTTTACCACTTCCATTTGTAATTTAAACACCCTAATTTAATAGGTTTGTCTCATTATTTTGATTAATCATATTAACTCATATTAATTAAGAGATGGATTTAGGTAATGACAGAGGTTAATGGAGTCAGTTTTCACTTTCCCCTGGTTTTTCAAGGGAGGGGGGACACAGGGGTAGGAGGAGAAAATAAAAAGAGAGTAGGAAGAGAAAAAAAGAGAAACTGTTGGGGGGGAAATCTCAGTTAGCAATCAGAAATTCCCTGCTAATTGAATGTCTGATTTTATTAATGATGAAATTTATAAAGGTCCTTAAGAAAAGAAAAGAATTTAGCCAGTTCAGCAGTTAAGTGTGAATATTAACTAACTCTGAGATAAAAGTTAAAATATCCATTTTCTTTTCTTTTCTCTACTTCTTTAAATGAAAAGCTCTCTTTGACACTTCATCCCATTAGAGCTTTACCTTCCTTTGCCATCCATTTCTAAATGGCTGGAGACTGTGCAGAGAATGTAATGTCTTGGATGGTTTAAGAAATGCTGACCTTGGAGGGCAGGAAGTTAATACGTGGATCATCATAGTGCTTATTTTCTTTGATGCTTGCTTTCCGATGATGCTTTGATAAATGGAAGAAGGATTCCAGCTCTGCCCTATGCTCTGCCTCTGCTCAATCGCACTTGTTTCCCTGAGGCTCAAGAAAACCCAACTGCAAACAGAGTGTCAGATGCAGAGTGAACTTTGTGTTGGAGCTGTGGGCTGCATTTCCATCTCAACAAAGGAATGGTGAATCCTTTGCTCACTAAAGTTCCTCCATGACGGGTCTCATGGTTATCACTCCTGGGCATGTCCAGCAGCAGACTGCTCCTAATTTGTCTCTTTTTCCTTACCTGGGCCAGTGCTATATAAGTGTAAAATCCCATTTGAGGAAGGGAGCTTTTTATAGCCCCACTCATGCAAATAACAGCATGAGGGCAAGTCAGTGGAAAGCTCTTTCATCCTGTGCTCCATGGTACTTCAACTGACTTGCTTGAATGAACACTTGAATAGAAAGATGGTTTTTTGCTGAAGCTGGCAGATAGTGAATTGTGGGATAAGTGTGCAAGACCCCCAAGCAAGCAGTTATCTTTTCTTCTTAGCAGAAAATACGTTAATTCAACAGAATAAGCTGCCTATGAAAGGACACATCATACCTCTCAACTATCCCAATTTCTTGACTGCAGTACACTTACTTGCTTTCATCTACTTTAAGCTAAAGTTTCCTACAGTCTGATGTTAGTTTTTAATTTCATCCAACTAGACTCTAACACCTAACCCGACTGCCACTCAGATGAAATTTTAATATGAATTCCAGAAGTTGATTACTTTTTGGTGATCTGTGATTAAAATAGCGGAAGTCTAAAGCAGAATTTTTCCATAATCAGTATTTCAGAGTGAATGAATGAAACAAATTTCAGTTTAAAGGGCACTAGAACAGTTGAAACCTGATCAGACTGACTGACCTTTTTATGACTTTGATGAGAACATCCAAAAACAATTTTGCTTTTGCAATTATGTTTTATAACAAGTGAAAATACACCATGTTTCAAGACTGTTGGCAACTTTAGAATGTTGGCAGTCTGCTTTAAGATGTTAACAGATGCTATAAAATCAACATCCCTCTTTGTTTGTTTGCTTTACCTTTGCTTAATGTAAGCATAAGTTAACTAGGCAATGGTTTCTGTGCAAAATCAGTTGACCAAATGGTTTCTGTGCAAAATCACGGTGGAGAACCATGAGTTGGAAAGATCCAGATGGCATTTCCAACCTGGTATCTTTTGGCCTACACATAAAAGTAAGAGCATATACGATGTGCATTTGAAAAATACAAGGTTCAGAAGGAAGAGAAATCTGGGCATTTAACATTAAGAGACTTCACAAATAGATGACTAGGAGAAACAAAATGCAGCCTGAGATTGTAAAGTGACCCAATGAAATCGCACTAAATTGGGAACTGGAACAAAATGACTGGCAGTGTGTTTTTGTTCAGAGAACTAAAGTCTTTATCAAGCAAGAAAACCTCTCAGGCAGACTTTGTCGCTGTGGAGTCTCCCTGCGCAGTTACTGACACATCACAGCTGCCCCTTTACCTCGAGTATTCCTAAAACTACAGCCTTTGAAGTCCTGCTTTTTGAAATACCCTCAACTTTTTTTATTAAAAGCATGCAAAGCTTCCACCTGTACTGGATTTTACATTCTGTTGTTCCCAGGTTTTCAATACAGGTGAAACAACAGAATGTAAAATCCAGAAAATGTAAAAAACAGATAGGAAATTCATATATATGTATGTATATATATATATATTTAAAAGAGAACAATACTTCGTGATATTTTAACAATACTTCGTGATAAGACAGTTTGGGGATTATTTTGGAACCTGACTCAATTCTGAAATCTTGCATTTTGCAAACCTGTTGATTTCAGTGAGGGTTCAGATGGACAGAAGACACCAAACACACTATTTTCATTGCAGGATTGGGAAGGCTGGACTTCTCTTTTTATGAGACTTTTAGTGGATACTCTTTGAATTCACATGTGTGTAAAGGGCAAATCTGAGTAAACGAGCTTGAATTTACTGTTTACGTTTTTTTTTTCCATATTCCTCCACTTAAGTTCGCAGTACAGATTTTTTTTTAAATTAACAGTAGATGCACAACTAGGGATTTGCAAACTGCTAGGAAATACTAAACAGGCAAAATCAGAATATAATTCTAGCCTCTGACTAAAAATGAAGGCTAAAAAAAAAAAAGGAATAACAGAAAAAAAAAGTGTGGAATTGATATCTTTCTCAAAAAAAAAAAAAAATCACTGTAGTTTAATTCTGATTTTACCTCTGTTGAATTTATACCAGACAAAAGTCAGTGGTGTTGCTTCATAGTGTACAGTAGCATGAGGTTAAGACTGGGTCTTGTATGTTAAAACATCGGCTGTAAGTATATACATACTTCTTTGTGGTTGCACTGTATCTCTTTGTCTATGCATATTCAAGTGTA
The DNA here is from genome assembly GCF_963932015.1 of Anas acuta. Taxonomy (NCBI): domain Eukaryota; kingdom Metazoa; phylum Chordata; class Aves; order Anseriformes; family Anatidae; genus Anas; species Anas acuta. Next base: position 23,442,624 of record NC_088983.1, read on the forward strand.
TATATTTCACAGCTGCTGTCTGCATCATTCACTTCCAAAAGCAGCATGCATTCATTTTCATAACTTTTTGTTCTATTACAATATTAATGGGACTATCAATGGGAAAGGACAAGAGAAGCATTTTTAATGTTTATCTGACAGTTGCAAATTTCACTTGAGGTTGTTTACTGGGATCTGATTGTTGGCAAAGAGGAGTGGGGAAGGCAGCAAGATGAATGAGATCACAGGGAGAAGAGATGTATTTATGGGTCCTCTTTGCACCATCTAAGAGTAATAAAAAGTCCTGTCTTACCCCTCCTTTACCAAGTCTTAAGTTTTAAACAGCAAAAAATGAGGGATTGTTTTAATTAACTTCTATCTAATCCAGGCAGCCTGTTCAAAGTGAAACATGTTGCATTTAGATATGTGAAAATTAAGTGAAGTTCTTCATTCGTTCTCATCCAGTGTATTTTCCCCTAACAGGGAAAATGCCTGGAAGTAAGAAAGAGTTTGTGGACTTGCAGATGAACCTGCATGTGATATCAAACTGTGGGTGTAGCTTGTATTTTTGACCTTCAGTTCTAGGATTGAGAGGGGCTTATTTGTTGTGGGGAGAGCTGAACCTTTTCCCAGTTTTACTTCCCAGTTTTCATTGCTGTAAACAAATCTTCAGACAAAACCAAACCAAAACAAACAAAACCCAACAACCAACAGTCTTGGGGTTCTGCTTCTTTGTCTTTTTAGTTTTTAGTTTAAAATATCTACTTTAAGTCTCAGTTTTTAGACTAGAAATGAAGGAAGACTAACTTTCCTTCTTGATATTTCTATGAAAATTTACACAAAGCTGCACAGCTCTACCAACCAGTGTTTAAGAGTGGAATCGTATATTGATAGACTACAGATAACACAAAATTCTATCACAGATGACTGCAGAAACAGAAGCATTTCAGACCTAGGTAGCTGGATGAATTGTTTGGAAATCCAAAATAACTACTATGTAGATTTAACTATTTAACTATTAACTGCTGCTTTCTGGGAATTACAGCACAATTGTGCTTGTTTTCCTATTTTTTCTCAACAGGCTTGACTCTCCTGGTGAATTACATCTTTGATGTGCCCAGCTGAGAAGCCTTGGTGAGGACTGACCGGAGCGCTGTGGCAGATCTTTTGAATCTTTCTAAATGAAAAATACGAAGTTCCCACAAGAAGCTGATATGTTCCCCAATACTGTAATGTAAAAGGTAACTAATTTTGGGAAGAGCTGCAAGAACTTTCAGTTTTGAGAAGGAAAAAGAAAATAATTGTCATGGGGCAAGAATTCTTACTGTGTTTTGAAATACCAGAGTACGGAAAAAATAAATTTGGAAAATGGCACATTCAAAACCCTTGGATAGTAAATCAAATGGCAAAGTGGGGGTCTTAGCTTCTGACGTTTGCTGTGCTTTTGGCAAAGCAATTCTCAGTCAGAGCTAGACTGGCTTGTCCTGTGCTGAAATACTGTGTTAGAAAAACATGTTTCACAGCCAGTGCACAGAAAATACAGCTTGGGTGGGTAAAGAAGAAATTTGGCAGTGAACCAGTCAAACAAACCAGAGACCTCTCCAAGATGCTTTTGTGAGCCTGCTTGCTCTGTGAGCATTTGGATGGGATGGTTTTGGTATCACAGAATGGTTGGGGTTGGAAGGGACCTCTGGAGGTCATCTGGTCTGACCCCTCTGCACAAACAGGGCCAACTGGGGCAGGGTGCCCAGGACAATGTCCAGACGGCTTTTGAATGTGTCCAAGGAGGGAGACTCCTCTGGCAGGGGCTTTCTCCTCTGGCATGCAGCCCTGCTGCCTCTGGATCCCTCTCTTCCCCCTTCCTTGGGTTGGAGAGAGCCATGTAGGCAGACAGCATATAGCCATGCATGCCACCCAGCGGTTCTGAAAGACTGTCTTGTGTGAGGGAGGGAGAGAGGGAAAAAGGGACGGACAGAGGAGGTGAGAAACTGCTTCATTACTACTCATTCAGGGGGATCCCTGAGAGAGGGAGAGACATTGGTGGAGTCCACACATCACAGGCTGGTAACTCCACTCACTGTTTATCAATTACCAGGACTAATTTCTATTCCATGTTAGGTTTGGTTTAATTACAGTTAGGTTCCTTTCAAGAGTTAGTTTAATTACAGTTGGGTATTCCTTGTTGTCACTGCCCCCAGAAGAGGAGCCTGACACTGGCCTGTTTACTTCCTGCAAAATCCAAATTCAAGCTGGGACTAAGGAATCTGGACCTTTATTAAAAAGCCAATGTAGCATTAGCCTCATTGAACATATTTTCATTGCCTAAGGCTCCCCTGACACTTTTAACCAAAGGAATCTAGGTTGGGGGCATCCCTGCCCATGTGTCTATGCTATGCATTGTACAGAACAGGCAGTACAGGCTTAGCTATTCACTTACCTCTGGGATCCACATGCACTTCTCCTCCTACAGAGCCACTGTGGGCAGTGTCTGCCTTCAAAGCTGGAATCTCTGCAGGTAAAGAACAGTTCTACCCTTTCATTTAATACCAAAACTGTTGGGCAATATCATCTCGCTTATTAACCAACTGCTGGGGCCAAAACCATTGTGATTTCTCCCAAAGTTGCTGCTGATTGAGCTTTGAACTCTGGTTCTTCACAGAGTGACAGCCTCAGCAAGCTACCACCATGAAAGTAGCACCAGCAGGGCCTTTATCTCTGGCATCCAACTTGCTACATCCTCAGTCCCTAATCATTGTGTCTTTCCAAGGTGAATCCTCTAGGAAGGGGCTAGTGTGTCTTCTGGACACTAAGATGGCCACGTGCACAGAATATAGCCTTATCTATTGGGCTAACCATTAAACTGAAAGCCCAGCACCTGTGTGTTTAGACACCCCTTTCAGTGTAGTCAAGCCACTTAACATCATAGTCCCAGCTTCTTCCTCTGGGAAGATGAATTCTGCATCCTTTTGCAAGGCAAAGAAGTAATGGGTATGGCTGATGGAGTTGCAGAGAAAGAGGTAACAAGGGAGCCTTGTTTCTCCCTTCTGGCTGCATGTGATGTTATTCGGTACCCTTGTAGTAAAAAGTGTCCCCAGACAGAAAAAAGATCTCTCACAAAGAAGGCGGAAAATTTGTGTGTTCAAAGAGGCATGAAGCAAATTTCTGGACAGCAGGCTCCTTAAATGGGTCCTAAAGAGAGCACAAGGAGATGGTGTTGTGCTTCACAGCTCTGAAGGAAGAGAGATGCTGGCAGAGTAGCGTTTAGAAGAGGTGGTATGTGACTCTGCTTACCTACCTTTGTTTTGTAGTGTTGCTGTCTTTCAAAACAGTGACATAAAACTGGCAGTGACAGGACTAAATGGGAGGTGTCCTGAGGACAGGATTCCAGAAGGACTTGTGATCCTACTGGCCTGCACAGGTTCAAAGTGAAGACAAATACCTCTTCTGGCCTTAAGATGGTTGTAGCACCCAGTAGGTTGTTTCCCCAGGGTGATGCTGAGTGAAATGTTATTATTTGTGTGCTGAAATTCTCCTTAGCATATCCCAAGTTGGCTGGTGGATGAAACCAGACACACATCAATAGCATACCTCTGTGGAAAAGTATTTTCAGCAGTGTTCTATGTTCTCAAAGCCGAGAGCGTGTTATGTGGCTCAGGAAGTTAAAGGCAGACCTCATGCTTTCTACATCTGCTGCTCTTAAAAAGTCCCTTTAGCAATAAAGCATTGATGTGCAATTGGCTCTGCTGAGCTTGCTGACAGCAGTGGTTCCCCACTGAGTGACATGGTTACAGATGGCACCTACTCATACTGCATACTTGACCTGGAAGCTTGCTTCACAGGATTATCCCAAGGTATTGAGAAAAGCTGTGTTGTTACAGATGGGAGGGGAGAGTTATTACAGTGACTTTTTTAGGCATATATGGTACTGAAAGTCACATGCCATCTGCCTGTGTGAAGCCCTGCTCTAAGCTGACTTGGTTCCATCTCCAGGTCAAATGCTGAATTGGTAGAGTTGCTTACTGTATTTTTTCTTTGCACAACTGTATCTTTTAGTTGTATTCATCTTTTATCAGAATGACCTTTGGTAAGAACAGTACAGGAATTTGGGAAATTACATTTAACGTATTTATGGTTACCTTTATTCATGTTCATAAAATACTTTGCAGGCATTTATAGTGTAACTTCAGATCATATTCTGAAAGTAAGAAAGAGTTATGTCTATCTTGAAGGTAGGGAAGTAAAAGTAAAAGGAGGCAAATGGATTTTCCCAAGTCTGCAAATAGAGTCAATGGGGACTGGCATCTCAAGTCTGGTTCCTGCTGTTGTGCCCTAAAAACGTGACTACATTGCTGATGGACTGGAAGATCGCTGAATAATAATTTTGCTATTCTGTGCAGTAAAAAAATAACTTTCATCTCTACCTGTTGGGAGGACAGCATTGGAGAGAGGTGTGTGCAGAATGGAAAATGGTTGGTTAGTTTTGATAGAGGCCTACAAAGTTGTAGAAACCAGTGAGAAAGACTCTAGGTTTCATTGGGTGCTGTGTGGAAACCAGATGAAGGAAAAGCTCTAAGTATGCAGATGAATTTAACTCTAAGATTTATTCTCACTGGATTTTGTTGGGGACGAAGAATATAAATGGGATGAGATATTCAAGTCCATGGATAGCTAATGAACAGAATGGTCTAAATATAGCCTTTGGCTGTACAGACTCCTGAAAGGAATGGGTGCTGGAAGAGTATAACTGGAGAAGGTACACTCTGTCACAAGCAGCTGATGCTAGCTGCTGGTGAGGCAGGATGTTGGGCTTGATGGACCATTGGTCTGTCTGTTCCTGTGACCTTGATCATGCACATTTTGTTGTGATGGGAGATGTAGACTCAAATCTTCAGAATAATGGGTACTGAGTAAGGCAAGAGCTATGACAAGATCCTAAAGCAACTCTTCCACTCCAGTCTTCCTTGCTCTGTCCTTGTAGCACTGTGCAAAAGTCCAGTTCCCTGCATTCTAACAAGCTAACAAGCGTTAGGATGGACGTGGGAAACCCAGGTCCTCCACTCAGCATTGCTCCAACTATTTTGAACTCCAACTATCCTGTGCTTGTGGGATTGCAATCCTACAGAGACAGTTCAAGACTGAGGTCCTGTTGTGCAGATGCAATAGCTGAGGTTAATGTTGTTATAGAATTTGACAGATGTGTTAATTATATTCTGTGGTCTGTAAGTGCTGTTACTGCAAGATTGTTCACTTTCTGTCCTGACTGTTGCTGCCTGACTTGTGAAATAACCTGCCATATTTCCTGTTTAGAAGTGACAGTGTTTTAAGAGGAGGTGAGATGATTGCTACTCTGAGGTCTTTTTGAAATGAAACACTACATGTCGCTAGCAGAAGATAATAAGCCTTCCTTCAAATTCCATTTGAGCAACAAATCTGCAGTCATCCTAGGGTTTTGTATACATTAGTGAACCCAAACACTATTTAGAAAAAACAAGTATCCCATATCAAAATTGTAAGACATGAAAAGAAGCAACTACAGGGGAAACACCACCACTACACCTTTACTATTTTTGAAAATTCTAAACAAGTTTAAGCTTAAAATCTGGGGTTCACTGATGACCTAGGCTGGTAGTATTCAGACTTGCTCCTATGATGTGCATGGATGGGAAAGGAAGAAGTTTTGGAGCATAGCGAAGTTTTTCCAGAAATCACAAGCTTCTTTTGCCTGTCTGCCTGGGGAGAATGTAAATGTGAGTGTGTTTTCTGGTGATTGTCCAGGTGATAGCCTCTTCGGCATTCCACTGAACGGCCACCTGTCCGCCTGTAATAAATGATGGCTATAAAGGGAAGTGATCGCAGCTGTGATACAGCCAGAGGCATTTGTTTATATTCTTATAATATGTATCAGATTGAATAGAAATTATCACTTACAATTGACAAATGGAGAGTGGAGATAGTTGGTGGGTATCAGGAAGCTCAGCCAGAGCTGGGCCAGCTGCAAACTTTCTTCAGTGAAGGCTGTCTGCAGAATGCAGGTGTTGAGCCAGCCAGTGATTAATGGTGAGGCTGGATGCTCACTTTTGTTAATGATCCACATGTCTTTGGATAGCAGCACACAGTCAGGAAAGCTTGTTTCTCCTCAGAAAGAATCCCTATGGGTAGAGGCTGCCATTTCAGGGGTTGAGTGTGCAAGTAAGTAAATGGGGGGCAAATTAGAGGGTTATTCCTGGGTATTTCTCCAGCAGAAGAGTATTGCTGTGTGCTGCTGCCTCTCTAAGTAGTGTACAAGACCAGGATTGCTGAATCTAAACAGAGCACACCTGGTGGAATGGGGAAGTGTTATTATATACTACTGCAACAACAATACTGTTGTGTGAGCAGGGGGAAGGACTGATTCTTGGATCTCTTTCTGATCAAAAGAGTCTTCCTTATGTGAATTATTTTCCCGAATGGCTGTGAATGTCTCTTCCTCTTGTCTCTGTGTAGACACAGAACTTCCTCATCTAGGTCAAGAAGGTGAGTGTGCCCAAGAGAAAAGCTTCAGAACTGATCAGGGGCTGGAGAGACGGCCAAGTACATTCAATTCACAAACGAGCTGAATGTTTCAGGCTCCCACTACTATTTGATCCTTTTGCCAAGTCTTGGGAGGGTTACTGGAGCTAAAGAAAAATCTTGGACCAAAGATAGAAAAACAATTTCCCAAGACAAGTGATACCATCTCTGCTGCTTGGCATAAATTTAAAACTAGACTGGACAAATCTGTAGAAACTATGCAGCTGGTAGAAGGGGTGAACTATGTGCCCTTTACAAACAATTTCTTAGGAGATCTTTTTGAAGTCTGCATGTGAAGACCTATTTCTGCAGATATCTGTAGTGATCTTCCATGTTCTTATTTGTTGTCTGAAGCTACTTGGAGGTGGATATGTTGAAAGAAATCCAGTAGGTGTGGCTAAGGAACAAACTTACCGGCAAGAGTGTTGCAGTTCAGGTCACTTCCATCCATTGTACGTCTCCCCTTTTGGTATGAAAGAATAAAGACAGCATCATCATCTATAGACATTTTGTAAAAGAAAAAATTATGGGACATGGAGCAAGCTGTAGCATAGAACTTAATGTCCTCTCACCCACCTATTCACCTCTGAAAAATGCACATTCAGCCACCAAAAGTGTTAATCTGTGAGTTTATGGGATGCAGAGCTGACTTGAGAGAAAGCTCCATATGAGAGAGGCCAGTCATATAGCTACTGCCAGGAGTAGGCATAGCTGTGTAGTAGGCATAGGTAGTAAGCTGTCTTTGTGCTCTTCTTTCTGTTTACTAAAGTGCTGCTGAGTGCCTGATAAGGGGGGCTGTCCTCTAATTCTTGGAGTCTTGCCCTAAATCTGTCTTTTCAGTTTGGTAGAAAACATGTCCCAAATCTCTGAGAACTCAAAACTCCTGCTGGTTGACAAGTTCAGGGAGAACTGCCAGTCAGTCCTGAGCAAGGACTTTCAGCTTGGAAAGGAATACTCTCTTAATTTGCTGCTCAGAGACTGAATGCTATTAGGGGGTGGGTTAAGCATAAGTTGGGTAGTTCAAAACAATACTACACAAAAATAAAATATTTGAAAGAAGTATCAGTTTCCTCTAATGCGTTAGCTCCAGTGATGGCTCTTACGTTGGGTTTCCCCACCAGCAGAGGAAGCTGTTGGATACAAATGAACTCTCATTTTTCTTATACGGCTAATAGCTAAAAGGCAAATGGTGCTTTGTCTGGCTTGCATGGGACAACGAACTGTTCTGACTGCAGACCCACTGGCTTTGGCTTCCTTCCCTGGCTTAAATTTCATTCACATCTCATGTTTGTGCAGCGAGAAGGCTTCTTTCCAGAGATCTGGCTTAGATAGAACGTGCTACTCTGCTCACTGCTGTCTGGTCTTGCTAGGACAGACAGTTCCTTACAGAAGTTCATAAATCACATAATGCATGATGTGATCAATACATCCCTTCTGTATTGAAATTCCAATAATCAGCTTGCCCCAGCAAGCAGGAGGCTGAGCTGGGTACATGCAAGCACCTCAAATCCTTCTATGTCTATCAGCACATTGCTTTTAGGGATTTTGTCACAGATGCTGGCACTGTAAATTCTCTAGAGCAGTAATTATGATATGTTTCTGCTTGTGAAGCATCATTCAACGATAGGACATTATTTTTATCCTATTGTTCAGAATTATGTGCCTACTTTAGCTGTGGGTGACCCACAGTCACAGCTGTGGGTTTGTATTCCTGGTTTGTTCTCTGTGCTGTAGTTTTTGGTGGGACAGTAATACCTTAATCTGAAACCATTCCAAAGTCTTCAGGCAAGAAGAACTACATAAACAATGTTTTGTGAGTGAAACTGCTAGTGTTAATGATAAAAGAGAAACTCAAAAATCTCTTTCCTGGTTTCTTAATATCATTTTGTTTGGAAAAATTAATCTGTTCCTGTAAAGCTTATGAAAGCATAACTTTGACACTTGTTTTAAACATGAAGGTTTTAGTAAGAAAAACTTTCTTACTAAGTAAGAAAAAGTTTATAAAAAAGTTTATTACTGTAGTTTTACCACACTTTATCTGTTACACTGACCTGTTTTTCTCCTCTTTTAATCTAAATAAATCCTGTTCCTTGGGGGAACGTAAAGCAGTCTACATTTGTCCACTAGTGTCTGGTGGTGAATGAATAAAGTGCTCATAACTTTGGTTAGACAAATACCACTTTAGCATGATATCAAAAATAAAGTCTGCAATAAGTTAATTTTCTGCAGCTTCAGTATAGCCATACTTACCTGCTATAAAGTTTAGCTGAGTATTACTTTGCATGTTCTTACTTTGTCCTCTTCTTGTAACTGAAGTTGAAAGTGTCTAATGTCATGTTCATTTGGGAACACTGTCTTTCATTCAGAGATACATATGAGCTACAGAAAAGCATTCAAAATGAAGTAGAAATAGATAACAGGTAGTGACAACATATCTTGACAGTATATAGTGCTAAATTCATGAACTCATACTAGTAAAATTATGGAAGACACAAACGAGTGTGATATATTGATTATGTAGCTGCAACATGGGTATTTTCATAGCTGCAAAGGCTTTCCCCCTAACATAAACTGCTCTCTATTGGGTGTGGGTTTTCTTTCTAGAACAGGAGTTCTAGGCATAGAATCCTGAGTCTGACTGCAGGCTGGAAAGTCCTCCCTATTTCATCAGCATAGACGTATGAGAAAAGCTGTGGAGAATGAGAGAAACTGAAAAGGATCAATATAGTGTGTAAAAGGTAGTGAGTGAATCTACAAGTAAGTGTGAGCTGGTAAAAGCTGTTGCAATGCTAGGTGGAAACAAGGAGCACGGTTCCTCAGCATGCTTCCTAGAGGGGAGTATCTCACCTCTGCTTTTGGCTGTTGAAACTTTCAGTCCTTGTGTCTCTTTTTTAATTGACAGAATCCATGGAAACTGTAGCAGTGTGAAGCAGCTGTAAAAGTTTGAACAGAAATTCAGGTAGTGTGGTATGCTGTTTGGTAATGGCCCTATTGCATACTTCTGGGAAGAACAGCAGTGTTTGGTAATCCAGCAGTTTAGAGGCTTCCAGAGCCAAATGTTTCGTTCTAACTACTGTGATGAAAGGTCCTCACAAAGACCTTTGCAAGCGTAGGCTGAACTTTGTTTAGCAAGGCAAGACAGGTAGTAGTATGAATGATATCCTCTCTTGATCCCTGAAATATGCACAAAAGCATAATCCAAATACCTTCAGCAAGCTCCAGAGTAGCTTGTAGGGTATTAGTGCCCTGACTGTTTTGATGAACTTATTAAAACGCAAAGCTCATCTTTAAAATATGTGGAAAGGAGTTCAGTGGAACCCTGTGACCTGGACCAGAAGATGCCATCTGTATGGCATTGTTTCAGACCAGAAGAGCTCTTGTTTGTTTAGAATAGGATTAGAATCACAGGGGGAACTTGTCTTCACCCCGTAAATGAGCGATTACTTGTGTTGCTGTTACAGAGAACAAACGTAGCCTTGTTAATAATGTTGCAAAGGGAACTGCAGTCATTATCATCAGAAGTTTGGATTGAATTATACCATTAACCCTCCAAATTTTACAGCTTTCTCAGAGCCCATGGCACTCATAGTTCCTGTACGAATTATGACTGATTGTAGCTACCTGCCTTCCCTACTCAGTACAGGGCAATGAAGCTTGGAGTAAGAAGGAACATTTGTATGTGAGACTGGTCTGAAGAGGTACAGTGGACAGAGGATAATGCCTTAAATGTGGTACAGGAGCCTGCAGATTGGTCTTGGCTGTGTATGTTATAACCCCAAAGAACAGCTGGTTGTGCACAGTCGAACAGACTCTCAGCAGGCTCAACCACAGGTTCCTGGCAAGCTGATGCTATTTAGAGAGAACATTGGCAGCTCTTTTGAAGGAGGTGAGGGGGAAGGAGAGAAGAAGTATCAGAAAGTCATTACTTGCTACACAAAGTGATAAAAGCCATAACAGAGTGTAGGGGTTTTCCTCCTTCTTATGGGTTTACTGTCTACTGTCTGCCTTCTCCCTTTTAAGAAGAGTCTGGGTTTTGAGTTTTTTGTGGAATTTTGCATGTGTGTTTTTGACTTTTTCTTGCGTTTTCCCCACCTGATGGTTTATCTTCTCTGTGTCTGGCTCTTCCAAGCTGATATATGCCTGCAGCATGAATGCAAAAGCTTCTGGCATAAGGCCATCCTCTTTCCCCCTCTTTGCCCCCATAGCATTTGCCAAATATGTTAAGAATCAGTCAAGAGGACTGCTACAAAAATAATAGCATTGATGTTATCTCTGTTCCTCCTACTGCCCTAGGTCCTTGTGCATCATTCATGCATTGCTGCTAACAGGATGGTGCTCCTACTTCCCTCCACGGTTCTTGGAAAAATGGTCCTCCTAAGTGATGTTAGGCTTATATCTCACTCCTGAGGGTTTTCGTTTGTTTGTTTCTCTTTCTCCTGTCTCAGTTGTGTATTGTCTTTAATTCCAGTCTAGAAGGTGACCTCTGCATTTTTCCCTGTCGTGGTTGGTAGGGAACAAGAGGGCCTTGTAGCACTGGCGTTCTCTTTCTCTTCTTTCCCCAGAGATCCTGCATGCAGGTGGCTCTTCATCCTGTATAGGTGTGATGGCAGTTCCCTCCAGAGTAAATCAGGGCTGACCCTACTCTGCATTGCGGGATAGGAATGAGAGATGTAGTATCTCTGGTCCTTCTGTAACAGTTTTGCCCCGTGTGAGGGATGTATCCCATGGCAGTACAACTCAACATATCCTCAGTGCGCAGTCATGCTCTGGAGCTGACTTTTAACAGTGATAATTGCCTTCCCTGTAGTTTTCCACTAAGGACCGGCCACATGCTTTGCATGGGTTAATGAATTAAGTACTCCATGTGACACTGATCTCTCTCATTATGCTTGTTCTAGGGGGACGAAGGAAACTAAGCATTATGATAAGAATTGACAACAACTAGTTGGAGCTACATGCAGACCAGCCCCCTCTGTCCACTAAACAAAAGTGTAATTTACTCGGAGCTGGGTAGCTTTTGGGACATGACTTGCAACCACCAGCTCCTGCCACTAGGCAATGCTTCCTGTTCTCCCTACCTCTTTCCTTTTCACTTTGGCTTTTCCTTCTGCTCTCCTGAACCAATTCCAGGAGGAGAGAGCTAACAACACAAAAACTCAGGATGGGAATTTTCCCCTGCATCCTCACTCCCCCCACCCTCCCCTCCTGTCCATACAAGATTGATAATGAAACCAATACCTTTCACCGGCGTAATTTTCATATTTAATGAGCGTGACTCAGAAACTATTACATTAATTAGTCAAATCCCACAAACCGTTAATGGTGCACGCGGTAATTAATATTGTATTCAATTAAAAGCTGACCTGTTTCAGGTGCCTTCCCCTGGTTTGGGGGGCTCTTCAGAGACAACGTATGTTCCAGTGCCTGAGGCCAAGCCTTTTATTTTGTTCCAGTGGTGGGCAAGGGAGATATTCTTCTTTTCTGTTTTGCTTTTATGTTTTTTTCCTCCATGAACATATGCTGGTTTCTCCCCCCCTCTCCATCTCCAAACGTGGCTGCTCTCACTATACAGACAACCTGCTTGCTGTGATTTATGGGTTAGCACAGTGCGGGGCTCACAGACTGGAAAATTTCCAGTTTACACAAGAATTCCCTGAAAAATGAGCTTGGTTAATTTATTTCTTTCATTAACGAGTTCGAACTGTGAGATAATCTTTCTGAAACCCACTACCCTCCCCTTCACAAACCCTGAGAAGCTCAAAGTGCCCCTGTTCTGCTTCCGGAGGGCTCAAGTTCACCCCTCAACTAGTTGTGAGCAAAAGTATGTTTGCTGAAATCTCTGTAAAGAGTTTTTGTTTGTTTGTTTGCTTGCTTGCTTACTTGAAAGTGAAGGGTGGAGGTCCTAGATCCCAATGTTAATATTTCAGACCTGTTTATCTGAGTGGTCTTGCTGCTGTGTACTGCTGAAGCCCGTGGGTTTGCTGCTCATTGCTTCTATGGGAGCAGGGTGCAGGGATGATTTTATCACAAATGCTTTTTTAACATGTATCAGAAGACAACTTTTGTGAGACAGATGGGTGATAATAACTCCTCTTTATTCAACATTAGTGTGAAGGTTTAAGGCTGTATTCAGTATTGGTCCCTCGCATGGCAGAGCACAGGAAAATTGGAGAGAGTCAAAACAATGTCTTTGAACCTGCTGAAGGGATTAGCCAGTATATTCCAACCCACAGAGCATGGAATTGAGACACAGCAGAGCACTTAGAAGCAGATCATAATTGTAACCAGGAAAAAAATGCAAAGAGGAGTTGTTGATAATTCTGTTGAAATGTCCCAAACTGATTTCAAGCAACAGCTCCCAACAGCAAGGTCACTGCAGCCAGTGGTCTCCAGATCACATCAGCAGACAGGGGTGCCAGGACTAGACCTACGTACAACTCATCACCTCCTACTGAACAGGAGGAAACAGCACAGGAAACTGCTGGATATGCTCTGTGGATCTTGAGCAACCAGTGAACCACAGCTGAATAGGAGAGGGCAGCTGCAACAGAAGCTTAGCTATGCTTCAGAGCAGTTTGGTGTCTGCTCTGTCCAAAGGCTTTTCATCGGAATCTGTTGCCATAAGGAGTTATTTTCCCCTATAGATATATTGCTAGTATTTGTCTATACAAAGTTTCTGCAGAACAGGAGAAACAAAGATGCTCTTGTCCTGCAGATACGCTCTTGTTACAGGCAGTTTGAATAAGAAATACAAGAAATATCACTGGGATTTTTTCCTAAATAAATTTGGTCTTTTTTTTTTTTTTTTTTTTTTTTTTTTTTTTTTTTTTTTAAGGAAATAAGAAATGCCATGAAACAAATGTATAGATACTTTATAAATACCTATTATCCTCCTGTAAATCAATAGGATTTACCGAGAAGGAGTTTTACTTAGTGGCATTAAAGACTTTCATGGCAAGTTCTAGTTAACAGTATCCACATATTGATGCCTATTGCTTTTCATAGTTGCCGCTTGTGATTCTCTTACAAGTATTTCAAAGAAACCCAGAGATATACACATTGTGAGCTGTAAACCATTAGTGTGGATGATGTGGACATGCAGTTCTTTTCTATTGCTTTTTGATCCTTGTCAGGAATTATATGTACGGTATTAAAGATCTAAAATTTACCAGCTAGTTATCACTAATCCTTCTAACCTGCATGTGCTTCTGTTGGAAAGGCAGGCATCAGGTTGCCAGAGTGAGGATGACAATGCAAATGAACAGCTGACTTAAAGTGCTGGTATCACTACTCGTGGTAAGCCTCCGAGCCACTACCACCCCGTTTTCACTGAGTCCGGAAATTTTAGTGAGACCCACTCAACAAGAGTCAATGGGCTGTCTACTGCTCTGCAGATGCGGGTACACACTGTAGGTGTACCTCGGGGCTGGGGGAATACTGGAAAACATGGGATCTCCCACAGGGACACGGCAAACATCCTCTGATTGTGAGCTTGCAAAGGTCAGACATTTACTTGCACACTGCTTTTTATTTTTCTGTCATTACTGTGAGTTATGCAAACTGGAGATGGAGTGTTCAAAACAACTGAAGAGAAGATGAGTTGGGAATTGTTACCTAACTTCCTGAGGCAAATCACAGGGTAATGCTTGTGGAAAACTGATTGGACTCACTGGATTATTTAAATCAGTATAGGCTATATTCTTGTACCATTGCTGACAAGTACCTTGACAAGCATATAGCCAGGTACAAGTGCAATCCTCTGAAAAGCTGCAGATATAAGGGCTGCCCACACTCATACAAGCGGCAAAGGAAGAGCACGCTTGTTAATTCCTGAATACCTCTTCAATGTGACATAGGTATTTTGTGCACAGCTGGCTGGGTTGCTAGTTGGGTCCTCTATATTCTTTTCATTCAAGAGCAGTTTGGATTTTGCTGGCAAAACAAGCGAGACCTTCCTATATGTTTACATTCTGTAATGCAGTGATGATCTTCCCCACATAATCTGCAGCACCTTGTGTTAAACAGATAGGAAGATTTTTAACTTGGACAGTTGGCTTACCTAGCTTCCTTACATCATTATTCTAGGCCACGTGGTTAGGGGAAACCAAGAGAATTTTCTGTTACTTTCAGGAGCTGGAGTTTTCCCCGGAGGAATCGGTGATGTTCACTAAGGAAAGTCAGGCAGAGCAAAGTTGAGTGCATATTGAAGCTGAGCTCCTGTCTTTCCTCTAGAGACTAAAGTTAATGGGGTGGCATGTGGAATCCTCCTGGTGCACAGCTACATGGTCACTGACTATCTGGCAGTTGTTTTTCTCCCGTCATTAGGAACTTTATTGTGCCTAAATGAGGGAAAGAATGATTTTATTTTTTTTTTTTTGGGGGGGGGGGATATATATGAAAATGTACGTACTTCTAAAAAGGAAAACAGAAGAATTCTCTAACCCTTGGTCACTATACTTAAATAGTCTCCGTCTAAATGTAAGCTCTAAGATAGGAGGGCAAAATCCCATTGACTATGTTATGCTAAAGTATGCAAGACAAGGCAGCTAATCTGTGATGTGTATTGCTTGATAAACTTTGTGTGAAAGAAGAGAAAGGGTCCTTTGCATATGAGTTAGAAGGAAACCAAAAAACAAGTAGGAAAATGTTTCTTCTGCATCTGGTTCCTAGGACAGTCCCATTCCTTTAACATAATTTGCAAATGAGAACAAATTCAAGTAAAACTAATTGGCCATCTCCTGAGAGAATCAGAGAAATAAAATGTGATTCAGCTCATCTTCTGCCTGGAAGAAGTACACTTTTAGATCAAATGACATTAGGGCAGTACCTCTCTGCATTTTTTATTTCTTTCTCTGTGGAAACACCCTAGGTTAGTTTGCTAAAATACTGCCATGGCCAGCTGAGAACATTACTTCACTGAAGAACTCATTTAGAGGCTAGATGAAAACAATCTGGATGCATATACATTTTGTTATTTACAGTTTTTATCAACTGGTCAGCCACAAGTTACTGAAGTTGATATGTTTATAAAAAGAAGGAATGAAAAAAGGAATAAAAAATGTCCCCCTAGGGCATGGTACACACTAGAGCAACTGGCCATTGTATCTGTTTGCAAATATGATGCAATTTCTAGAAGCTCTATCACAAGTTCCTTCCAGAGGTTCCTACCAGGTGTTGTCCATATACAGTTCTAGTTTTCTGAGCTCATCCTTTGGAAAGGCAAATGAGTTTTAAAAGTAGTTCAGGTTTGAGTTTTTTTCTTCTGTCCTTTTCCTTAAATCTATTTGTTTTGACATTCCTTTTCTCTTCATACTAAGTTTTGCTTCTAAGTGGCTCGTACATCTTGCTCCTATATCTGCTGAGTTCTAGCTGGCCTGATGCTGGTAATTTTGTGCCCTTTTCAGTCAGCAAGTTTTTCAGAAACTTGTGCTTTCTCACTGGGTCTGACTGTAGGGAAGAGGGTGGTTTTCTCTGCCACAATAATATCATGCTGAGCCCATTGTAGTTGAGTTTTTGGGGCAATTTCATTGGCATAAGCAGTTCTGTAAACCTGTCTCTAATGTGTCCATATTGGCAGCATGTAAGTACAGATGTGACTGCTGAAATCTGGTTGTCCACAGCCATAAGGAGGCTGTCTGAGATCGTAATGCTTCTGCTGCAAGTTAGCTTTCTTCAGTGGAGTAACTCTACAGTTAAAGAACTTACTACTATCAACTCTTTGCCTTATCTTTTCTGTGCTGGCTTCAGCCATTTATTCCCTGGCTTCATATAAAGTATAGCTCATTTTATTAGGAGCTTCTTCATTGCTTCTGTAGCTTACAGCCCTTTGCCTGATGTCTGCTAAATCTTCTAGCCTTGAGCCCAGAGACCTCTCACTCACATTTATTTTTCTTTCCAGAGGCTGAATGAGTAACTCCTTGGCTAATGCCCAATTTGTTGCTACCCAGAAGCCCTCTGATTTGAGAGGCAATAGAGTACCTGTTTTATAGCATATCTACTTATCTTATTTCATATCTAATGTGGACAGGGGCATTGTCTTGGCTTTAAACCAAGATGCCTGCAGTCCATGTTCTGGGCTGATGGAAGACGCCTGAATGTGCTGTACCTGTGAACATCATCAAAGCACACCATGTATTTTTAAAGTTACTTTTCCCTTCTCTTCCAGTTGAGGCTCCTCAATCCTTCTTATCTCTGTAACACTTCCATCATGCCTTGGAGCTGCTGCTGTTGTTCTGTTATGCAGTCCTCTGGGACAGAAGCAGAACTCCTATTCTGCTTGGAATGGAAGTCACCTGGTTTGGGACTGAGCCACAGCTGTCTAGAAGAAAGTAGTAGTTGTAGTCCAAAGCATGTGTGGTTCTGTTAGTTCCAAGAGACTTTTTTCTTGTTTACAAAGAAAATCCATAAAGCTTTATTTCTTAAACACAGCAAGGGCAAACAATTTTTTTTTTTTTTTTTTTTAAATCCTGATAGTACTGGCTAAAGCCCAACCCAGATCACCTCTGTCTCTGTCTCCTGGACAAATCTTCCTTCAGGAGCCCTCCCACTTTACTTTCAGCTCCTGCTGTATACATGTTCACCAACTCATGTTGTTCCTATTGTGTTTCATTTCTCTAGGAGACCTATGCAAGAAGTAACTCAGACTCAAAAGGTTTCCCCTTGTTGCCCATCACCTTGGATGGAATATAAAGGTGGCAACTGCAGCAGCATCTAGGATTAGGCTCGTACACAGATGTTTATCAGCAGCCTCAAACACGATCTGATACATTATGATCTTTAACTTTCTAAGAACTGTTTTGATTCCCTAAAAATGATAATCTTTACATGATCCCCATTTAGTCAATGACAGTTGAATTAAAGAGCCTGATACTTGGCTCTCTGTACGTGGATATCTTTCAGAAAGCAGAGAACGCCTTTGCTTTTCAATTCACAGTGCTATGGAGCTGCTTGTGAGGATGGGTAGTACTCATGCACGAGGCAGGCAGTTGTGAACTCTGCATCTGTGTCTCTGTGTATATATGTGTGTGTGTCTCCATCCCCAGCACAGGGAGAAAATCCAACAATATTTCACCCAAATGAGAAATGTTATTCTGCAGATTAAAACCACGCAGTGCCTGGTTTTGTCTTTATTTATGCCTTTCTATTTCCTTCTCTGCTGACATGGGTGCACATGCCGGGAAGCACTGAAGGACATAATTGGCGTTGTGAAAAATTATTGGGAAGCCAGGACGTTCCCTTGCAGTGATCCCCCCCTTCTCTTTCCCATCTGTCACCATCTAATGTGACAAAGTTTTTATCGGGCATTGAGGCAGAGGAGATTAAAAGTAAATACTGCAATCAGGAAGCAGCTGGGGGGAAAATGTAACACATTTCACACTAAGCTGAACAGCTCATCAACTTAGCCTTGTATATCTACAGCGGATGAGAGGGAGGGAGGATTGCAGGGGGATGGTGTAGTGCAACATGCTCCTCCACACTGGAAGGCTGAAGAGGATCATGTGTTTTTCTGTACAAGTAGGATTCATGCTTTTTGGCACTTGCTTGCTTTGGGGAAAAACAAAACAAAACAAAAAATGACACAGGATCACAGTAGTTTTCCACTTGCTTTTGTAACAAGCTTCTGTAAAGTACTGTTTCCCCAGGCTCTGATTCACATGTTTTTGGACTCCCTTCCTACTTTAGCGATGATTGTAGGTACTGTCATGTCTTATTCAGCTATCAGGGCTTTACCAGACATGTAGCTCTGGCTACCGTACGTTCCTGTTGCACCATCTTTGGAGAGCTGCAGCATGGAAGGTTTGTTGGCTAAATGGTAAGGATTGTGTACAGGCAAATACAATGTTTTAAGCTTGTGAAGCTGAACAGTGAGATCTATGCTAAGCACTGCTACATTTTGTCCAAACTCATCTGCTTGCAAAGGCATGAAAACTTGAAAAATGTATGCCATATTTCTTAATTAGTATTATTTTTGTGTGTAAAAGTTAAGGTCATTGAGCACTACCTGTCACATTCTCTTCTTGCAAAGCTGTTAAAAGTCTTTGCTTTCATTTCCAATACTGCTGGCTGTGTTTTCTTCCTTTTTTGCAGTAATGATGTGACATGAGCTCAGCACTGGTGAACAAGGGTAGGTTGATGGTTGTGGAGGGCTGTCAGAATCTCCTCTTATCCTTGGGATAAATAAAGCCAGGAAAGTCAAGGCAGGCTTCCCTGGCATCTTTACCCCTCTGAATGTGACTTCTGCTATGGCTGGAAGGGATTCTTCTAGATCAGGAGGGTCTCCATCTCCAGCATTTGTTTGATCCTTGACTTTTCTGCTGAGTGCCAGTAAAAGTTCAATTTATGTCATTTATGATGGTATTTTGCGTGAAGTTAAAGGCTATTTTGCTAGGAAATAGACTCTGACCCTGTCACTTTAACTAATATGATGGGTTTTCCTTAATTTACAGTTACTTCCTGGCTTTCTTATCGCCTGTTCTTCAACTTACATAAGGTGTCCTGTGTCTGTTGGAAAGTTGTCCAAGAGCAAAAAAATCATAAAATCTTTTCAACTACTTGCTGAATAGTGAGATTGCACAGTGTCTTTTCACACAGGGTGAACTCCTTTTCTTGTGCTTGTTTTCCAGGGTGGCCCTCAGTCAACTGATGTAGGTTGGCGTTGTGTAGCTATTTGGTGCCCGGCTTTGGTGCTGTCACTCTGGGGTCATCCAGCCAGGAGAGCTGTGACTATGGAGAAAGTGTATCCCAGCATCAAGCAATAACTATGGGATGATTCTGTGGCTTCCCTAAATCTTCCAAATAACAGAATGTAAGAATTTCTTGGTATTCTACTGGTATGCCTGTTCCTCCTTGTAAATACTTGAGTTGACTTTGATCTAATGAGTTAATCATTCTTTGTTGATTGTAAAATCCACCAAACAGGACAGCTATGCAAGTCTGTGCTTTCTAAATGTTTGGTTGGTAAAAATGTGGAACCTGTAATTTCTGCTGGTGTTAACTTAAAACACAATATCCTGCCACTGGACTGCCAGCCATGGGTGCTTTGTCTGTATTAAGGCATTTACATTACTGGCTAAAGAACTCATGTGTCCATAGTATGGAGGGAGTGGGGTAAGGATTTAAAATATGGCAAAGGGTCATTATTATACTTTTCCCAATATCTCCTCATTATCAGAAATAGGCAGGTTATTGAGGATTTTTTTTTACTAGCTTATGAGTTATTTCTTAGTGTTTGATAGCTACATTCTGATAATGCTGTCTGCAACAAGCAAGCACTTGTCCTCATTATGGAAATACTCGTTTGTTCCCCTGTTGATTTTGTCATGTGTTTTATCTTAGGTTTGTAGGCCTTGATCTTGTCTTCTGTGTCGCTCTATCTCCAAATGTGTGAACACGAATATCATACAAGCCAGATCTGGAAGTCTCACCCTTAGTCTCACTTCACTCCTAGTGACACCAAAGCCAGATAGAGGAGAAGGAACCATGATGTCCTGCAGAACACAAGACATGAGAGGAATTAAATTGGTGAGGAAGGAGCTTAGGAAAACTGCTAGATGGAGTGTGTGCAGGGAGGATTGAGCTGGGCCTTGAAAACCTCCAGGGATGAAGATTCCAGAGCCTGTCTGGGTAACACATTCCACTGCTTAGCTATGGTAAAAAAAGGTTTTCCTTGTATTCAGTCAGAACGTCCCCTCTTGCAGTAGATGGCCACAGTCTATCATCCTTCTGCCATGTGCCTCCATGTAGATCCTGGTTGTATTTTAGTAACTTAGGATATGAGGAAATGGCCTCAATTTATACCAGGGAAGGTTTAGATTAGATGTCAGGAAGAATTTCTTCATGGAAAGGGTGTTCAGGAATTGGAACAGGCTGCCCAGGAACTGATGGAGTCATCATCCCTGGAGGTATTTAAGAGACGTGTGGATGTGGTGCTTAGGGACATGTTTTAATGGTGGACTTGGCAGCATTAGGTGATGTCTGGGCTTGATGATTTTATGGGTCTTTTCCAACCTAAATTATGCTATGATGCTATAACCTCCTTTTAGGTGTTCGAGTCAAACAGGCAGGTCATTCATAACGGGGAGAGAGAGGAGGACATCTCTGGCTACTGCCTCCTTAAAACCTCACTCATTGTCAAAGAGATTTTACTGGTACTGCACAAGCTGCTAGAGCTGGCCAAAATAGATGTGGAACATGTACAACTGAGGGACAGTCTGCAAGAATATTGGCCTGAACGTATTATGAAGCTGCTGGATAAATCCCCCCATGTTCCCTATGTGATCACCCCCCCCAGGAATTCATGTTACATGGGGGGTTTTCAGGCTGACACTGTCACTGTTGCTGTCATACCCATTTTTCAAAATACTCATGTCTTCAAGGAGGGATTTTATTCTGTCTTCTTCCTTTTTTGATCTGATGTTAATAAAGAATTTAGTACAGTCCATAATGTCATATGTCATATTGCCATATGTCATATGTAAATCTAGTACTAGGTTGGTACCTTTTACCTTCAGGTATCTGTGAGCTATTTCTTTTTGGATTCCCAGAGTGAACTATTTCATTTGGATTGAAATCCCTTAGGAGATGGGGCTTTCACACAAGCATTGGATAACTTGACATGACTTTATCTTTGGTCAGGCTAGAACCGTCCGTTTCAGTCCTGCAGCCATGACAGAAGTGATACAGTGAGGTAGAAAATGTATTTGGGATCTTGTACAGCTTATGCCCATAGCATACTGGTAGAAGCCACCATTGACATTTTATTGTCACCGGCACCATATTTATTTGAGAAATTTTGTTCCTTTTTATACAACTCCCTTACCTCTCTGCCAAAGTCATGGACATAGAGATGCTCTAGCTCCTTTACAACATCCTTTACAACATTACAAAATCCTGGGATGATTACCTCAGTCTCCATCATGAATTCACCACTTCACTCTGTATCCCTCATGCTTGGAAACTCTACGGACTACATTACAGGTTGGGAACTTCTTTTCCCCAGTCTTCAAGGTGGGGATAACAGCAGTTGCTGAAGCCAAAGACACACACTTGGTGCATTTCTTTCCCCAACCAAAGCTGAACAGAGAAGATGACTGGGTAATTTTCTTCAAAACATTAGTGCAGAGCATCATGCTGTGGCTAAATATCTGCTCATAATTATCACCAGGAAGTTTGCCTGAGTCTTCCTTATTCTTCTGTCTTCTGAATCCAGAAGAAACCCATGCAGTCTATATTTGTGCCTTCTAATGGTCAACTGATGGTAGCTTCCTGTTTAATAGTGTGTTTTTTTAAATGAGAAAGAACTGACTTTGAAGCAGCTACTGCCTCAGAGTGCAGTCACGTGAGAAGGCTGGCTCAGTCCTTGGAGATGTCCTCTCCAAGGAATGCATTGCTGCAAGAAGCCTGGCTGGTAGCACAGAAAGTAGTACTTCCTAAGGGTTAGGTGGATGCTTTGCTGGTAAAGATTCTGCCTTTTGGATAAAACATAAAACTGAGGTTCTGAACACTTGCATATTTTTATAAGTGCTCCCTGACTCTCTCCTAGGTGTATTATAAAGAGTGCTTGTGCTTTGTTTGGGCAATACCAAGTACCGTGATGAAGTGCAAGTAACTCAATGGGATTTATACGAGCTTATGAAGCGGAGAATAAACCCCATAGTTTGCACAGTAAATCAATTTGTAAAGCGCTTTGGGATCTTTCTGGATGAAAGGCGCTATATAAATGTAAGCCATGACCATTCATCATTATTGAATATGAAATAGAGATATACACTCTATCAAGCTAGCAGCAATAGGCTTGGGCTCATGATTGCTCACAGGGTCCAATCAATCATCAGATCACGACATAATGCAGCTAGAATAAAAAAAAAAAAAAAAAGAAAGAAAGAGAGAAAGAAAGAAAACCCACAGCAAATCATTCCAAGCAATGCAATTAATGGGCATCCAGTATAAATAGTGGTCTCAGTCAGAGAGACTGGGCTTTTCCTGAACTGTAGAGTCGATGCCAGAGCTATACAGTGTGAAAGAGAGAATTACTAATCTAGTGTTAGCAGGGAAAGGAAAGATTCCTCACAAGCAGTATACCATATAGACATTCACTACAGTTAGTCTAAAAAGACTTTGTGAATATGGTTTTCAGAATTGGCTTTATTTATTTATTTATTTGTTTTTATTTGGGAAATGGAAAAGAAAAATATTTTTGTATAGAAAACATTAGGCTTTGTTCTACATTGAGTCACAGAGGTGCTGTTCATTTTTGGCACTAAGCTGTAGCCCAGGCACCTAACCTATCACCTGTCACCTAGCCTTGGCTGCCATCTGTAGCATATGTGGCTCCTGCAATACAACGTGCACCGAAACACTGTCCTCATAGGATGCAAGGATTGGGAACAGACTGCCTTGCATGCCAGGGTGTATAATCTATTTTCTGTTGCTCATCCTTGGAGAGGCTGCCATGATGTGCTCTATTTTATACCAATTAAGATGGATGAAGTAGGGGTGCTCCAGTACCAGGCCTCAAGAGCCATGCAAACTGAGGGCTTTCTTCACTTGGTCAAGAGCTTTCTGTCTATATATATTTGCCTTATAAGAGAAGTCAATACCTGGTGTGAGGTTCCCTTCCTCCCCCCTTCAATTGTGCTGATGCATCTGTCTCTCAAACTGCTGTGATGCTATGGGATATAATATTCTGCTCTCATTTTCTGTTTGTTCGCTATTACCAAAGAGAGATTGAAATTTAATAAAATATAAGAGAGGGGAGTGAACATTGGAATAAGAAAGTGGGGGGAGGGGATCAACAATCCCATTACATAAAACCTGTCTTATCACAGGTCAGCTCGGGTAGACCAGGTAACCTGTCTGCTCTTCTACTGCTGTGATCACCACGCGGTAGCCTACAGATTACATACGGTCCATAGCACCTATATTGCAGCCTGCAGCTATCTTAATTTCCAGTTTAGCAGTGTAGCTTGACATATTCTGGAATCACTAGGTAGAGCAGATCTACAGGTATCCTTTCTGTGCAAGAGGTGCTGCAATTCACTATCCTGTCAGCAGGTTGACTGTAGGATTGGGAGATGGAGGATCCTGAACACTGAGCCCACAGGTCTTGGAAAAATTTTGCACAAGACTTGCTGGCAATGTGTTTTCACTCACACTTCCCCATAGCTTTCAAATTGTGTGTACTAATAGCAGGTGAAATTCTGCTACTGGTTGGCCTTGTCAGTGTGGGGCAAAAAAATATTAATAATAATAATAAAAAAAAAATCAACAATTTGAAAACTTGGATCAGAGAAGTTACAGAAATTAGCTGCAGTCTTGCTCTGTAACATGTATAGCTGCATGATGAGCTTGGTTTGTAAAGCAGTTCACATGGGAGCAAGAGGAAAAGAGTAAGAGGATTTCTAACCCACCTGCCCTCAGGAGAAATTACATTCCTGTCCCAAGATGTCTTTCCACATTTTGCGCCTTGGAGGAAACAGGAAGGGTGTCTGCGTTCCTTCCATTTTACCCCTGTTTGGGTGCATCTCTTGGTCTTCCCTGCTTCTGAAGTTTGTTACAGGATAACAGCAAAGCTCTTGCTAAGACTTAGACTGAATTGAGTCATAGGCATAGAGCGAGCAGCATGTACTGAGCAAGCCTTCCCATCACAGGTTAATTAATTGGTAAATACCCATTTTAGTTCTTATCTCAGTAGGTCTCTGAGAACCTATAATACATGCAGCATCTGATGCCAGGGCTAATAAATACAGTAAAAGTGTGTTTTCTCTTAATTTTTCCTAGCTTTTCTTCAGGGTGGGAATTTATTCCAAGACAGGATCTCAGCCATAACTTGGTCTTTTCCTTTTCAAACAACCCCTCATCCTTAGGTTTGGCAGTACAAATTCTAGCTCTTTTCTGGTTTCCCATGCCACAGACCTTAAGCATTTATCTCAAATCCATGCTCATGAAACCACATAGATCCGTGAACTATTATATCTAGCTCTGAAATTCTTATCTATGCACCACAACATTGCAATTGCATTGTTATTTCTAGCAACAATCGATATCCTTTCAGTCAGGCTTTTAATAGCTTCTTGATTAATTAATTAGTTAATGTAGCTAATTTTGTAGCTTCTTGATTAATTGATTAATCAAGTAATGTTTTTTGCAGTACTTCTACAGTAAAGTGTGGTGTAAGTACTATGTAATAGGATATTATTAATTATTGGTTTTGTTTTAATACTGTTTCAATTGGCCAAATCCTACCAAAAAGTTTATTTGGGCTCAGTGTTTTAATATTAGATCTGCCATGGAGTTCTCTTAGTTTGTGTGAGTTGGTGAGCTATATAAGATCAGAACAAACAAAATAGATACCGTAGATTTATTAAAATCTAAAACTGTTAAATTTTTCAACTCTCTGTTAAAACTCTGCAATATTTTAAGAACCTGTTGGCAGCATATGCCTCTCCAGTTACTGTGTCTGTTTGGCTTTTAGGCTATAGTTTCATATGGGCAGGGATACATCCTTACAGAATGCTGGTCCCCTTACAAGATAGCATCTGGCATATAAGACTGATATATTTAAATAAATAGGTTACCAAGTGAATTTCTGTAGTTGGTAGAGGTTTATTCCTTTCTTCAGCTGAGATTATACCTGGAAAGCTGTTCCATATGCTGGTGCCAGTTCCTAGCATCGCTGACTAACTGGTGAACTGGTGAACTAATATGGCAGCAGCAGTGTAGCTTAGCTTGACAGGGCTTGTAGCAGCCTCATCTTTTCACACTCAGCACAGTCCTGATGATAGTACTATGTTTGCTTTAGGAAGTTTGGGGAATGTGTTTGCATTTATGAAAATCACTGGGAAGGAAGGTAGTAAAAATACTCCCTAACTCTAAAATCAAGGAAGGGAAGATTCTCAGGCCGAGCAGATCCCTAGAAGCCATAATTGATGGCCAAGTGCATTGATATGAATAATTAAAGGAAGAATCACCGTGACAGAGAATTCCACAGTATTAAAAACATGAACTAATGCCCAGGGCAAAGGCAGGGAGTAAGAAGAACTGACCCAAACTATGCTGTGTTTTATATTACCACTTGGGAAAGTATTTTGGGTCACAACGTTGGATCTCTGGACACATCAGCCCAGTGCCCCAAGGACACAGTCTTCCTCTTCCTGCTCTGTTTCTGACCCTCTGTAAGTATCTGGCCATTGCCAGAGGTAATGTTCTAATGTTGATTGCAACCTTGCCTGACATAGCTACAGTGTTGGACAAAATGGATCTTAGTTTAGGAGATCATAATGCTTGGGCAGAATGGAAACTAGAACAGGTAGAAGGGAGAAAGCAGATTACCTGCGGAGTGTGAATGGGTCTTCTGATTTCATATGGGACGGAGATGATTTTCTTCATCATAGCTGGCATGCTGCTGTGTTTTAGGATATCAGTAACACACCAGTATTTTAGTTTTTGCAGAGCAGTGCTTACACTGGGTCAAGGACTTTTCTGCTTCTCTTGCTGCCCTGCCAGCAAGGAGGCTGGGGGTGCAGCAGGAGCTGGGAGGTGGCACATCAAGACAGCCAGGACAGACTGGCCAAAGAGATATCCCATATCATATGGTGTCTTCTTGCTCAGCAATAAAAACAAGAGTGCTTGGCCAGTGGGGCTGCTGTTGTTTGGGGACTGGCTGGGCATTGGTTGGCTAGGGTCAGCAAATGCATTATGCAGCACATTATTATTATTATTATTATTATTATTATTATTATTATTATTATTATTATTATTATTATTATTATTAATAATTATTATTATATTTGTATTTTCTTTCTTTCTTATTAAACTTCCCTAATCTCAACTAACAAGTTCTCACACTTTAGCTTTTTCACTTTTCTCTCCCATCCTATTTTGGGGGAAGTGAGTGAATAGCTGTGTGGTGCTTAGCTGTCTGCTGTTTTTTTAGATTCAGGACAAACGTAGATCTGTTTCCAGGACAGTGCTAACACATGTTCAAGGCATTCTGGTAGAAGAGTGCAGCTTGGTGAAAACCTAATAGGCTCCTGAATCACCTTTCACCAATCACTTTTCACCAATAGGCATTTCCTCGTAGAGGGTTACATGTGTATGAACCGCCCTCATACACCTAGCTAATGATGAGTTTCAGTGACATTAATAAGGATTAGAGGAGGTAAGTGTCCCCCTGTGAGCTTATTTGCACTTGATAACTACCTTGGAGAACTGAGCAGCAAAAACAGGGCCATAATCAGAGACTGAAGTCCCTGCTCTGTAAACTGCCCTACTGAATAGAGAATGCCACAGAAGCTGGGCTTGCAGTCAGACCTTGTTTAATGTCTTCTTGATTGTTTTCATGCAGCTTTATTCTGTCAGAGGGAGTATCAGACTACCATAATCTTTCTTCAGTTCTGCTGACTGAGAGAGCTTTTTAAAATAGAAGTCCTGAAGGAGTTCCTGCAGTTAGCGCTGAGTTTCAGGTAGCATAAGAAATGCATTTGTGTGCTGTTTTTGTGAGCCTGTTTCCAAATGTTGCATTTCTCATTTTATGCTTACCATTTTTAGAATAGTCCAGATAGGATGTCTGTCAGCTGTGCCCAGTAGCAGACAATGTGTCTTCGGATATTCAAATTAGGCGCAGGTAAAACTTCCTAGGAGACCTGTGCTGTGGTGAAACACGTTACCCAGAGATGTGGTGGAACTTCCATTCCTGGAAATTTCCAAGGCAAAGGCACAGTTGACATGTTCTAGGGGTGGCAATAGTCTCCTTTCATTAGTGGACTAGATATCCCCCAACAGGTCTTTCAAAATAACCTGGTGAGCTCACTGCTTCGGGACAGCTCCTCCTCTCTCACAATGCTCACAGGAACAGCAGGCCCATGCGCAAGTAGACAAATGTCCTGCACCAAACACTAACTGCCAGGACCTCCTTAGCTGAGAAAGGTAATTTATACTTCACCTTGGGGGCAGCCTAGGTTAGCCATAGCAGAAGCTGGTGACTTGGTTGCATCTCCATGTTATCATGTCTCCAGAGAAGTCAGAGTGAGGTGTATCAGTAATGATTGAACTGAACGGTGAGCATTGAAAGCTTGATAGGCGTGAAGCCTTCCTCTAGAAGAAAAAAAAATTCATGCATTGGTGGAGACACTGGAAAAACTGGTGAAGTGTTGACATGATTCTGTTGCAGGAAACAGGCACTGAGGCCTGCAGGCAGCAAAACAGTCAGATCCCCAAATCATGCTGTGCATGGAGACCATGAAGATGTCAAAAGCTGACATGAACAAGGGCTTCTTTCACATAGTACAGCCACTGAGATTTGATTCATATTGTTTGGGGTTATCCTGTCATGCTGTTACCAATGCAAATGTGTGTGCACCACTGTGCCAGCATGGCAGAGCTATGAAGAGATCAATTTGTGTTGAAATACATGTCATTTTCGCTAGATATGTAACTGCTTTTTGGAAACTCCTTCCAAGTAATCGGTCTGGAATAAATCACTACTTGTATGTCTTCATTCTACCTCCACCCCTCTGCTGGATCCGTTAGCCCATTTTAAGGGAAAAGGCATCTCTGACACTATGCACAGAAGCCAAAGCTACTCTGTGACATACAATATTTCTGTAACAATGAAGTTATTGGTCATAACTCAGGACCATTTCCATTTATGCCGTAGCTTTCCCAACATCAATAACAGAGAGAGCTTTATGTCTGCTTAGGCGTATTCCTTGGGCATACCTTGAACGATTCCAGAAACAAAGTTGCAGGACACACCATATTCTAACTGGCTGTGTGGACCGCTCCAGGATCTTGTCCACCCCTGGGCTTTTGGAACTTTATTCATTGACACCCTCTTGTCCTTTTTCACAAGTTAGTCAGGGGTGCTGGTAGGGTCTGTTCTTGGTGAGCTTTCAGTTTGGTTGTGCACAGAAGAGGCAGACACACCCAATACCTTGCCTTCCGCTCTGTCCCTCTGAGATTGGAAAATCCTAATTATATACAGGAAAGAGAGATATATACAGGGAAGCCAAGACTACATGGATATCTCAGAACATCCTACTTTAACCCACTTTCCAGGGGCACTTCACCATTGTGAAATATTTTGAATTTGTTTTTGTTTCCTGTGTCAAATTCATCTGACTTTTAAAAGAACTTTATTTTCCTGTCATACTGTCACAAGAGGGCAGAATCAGGGCTTGTACATTCAGTAGCATTTAGTACAGCCGAACAAATTGCTGTGTATCTGCTGAGCTGTGCTAACAGAGTTGTGTGCACAACTAGCCTGCAGCTGACATGGGGTAATTCCACTTAATGCTGTCCTCTCCTAGGTTAAGTCAAATGACCTTGCATTTATCACATGCCAGGAGCATGCATGCGTTCAATTACCAGGCTAAGATTATATGCCATGACTTCTTAAGCCTCAGTAACTTAATCCTCTATCTGAGCCCTGAAGGCTGTTAGTAGACCTTGAATAGGTATCTTCCCTAGGTATTTTTATAAAGCCAGACTGCAGTGATAGTCAGAGCAGCACATTGTGTCTTCTGCAATGCCGTGAAGAACCTGTAGCTCATTCCCTTGCTAGAGAGCTGCTGTTGGAAACCTGGGTCTCTGTGAGAGCAGTCCCTGTCCAAGTGAGGATATCTTCACCTTGCTGAGAGCAGGAGCTACCTCCTCGTGCATGGCTACCTGAGACACCTCTGCCAATGCAACAGTCTAAATTTAAGGGTGACTGGAAATGTTGGCTTAAATCTGTCTGACTGCTAGCATAATTGCGTGGATTTCTTTTAAACAATTAGCTTGCAAATGCATCCTGCTTTGCTTAGATACTTAAAATGTCACATAATTTTAATTACTAGAGAAACTTTAAATACTTTCTATTTTTTCTTTCTATTTTTTTCCTTTCTCAAGGCTAAAAAGTCTGATAATAGAACTACG
The DNA here is from genome assembly GCF_963932015.1 of Anas acuta. Classification (NCBI taxonomy): domain Eukaryota; kingdom Metazoa; phylum Chordata; class Aves; order Anseriformes; family Anatidae; genus Anas; species Anas acuta. The sequence goes on from NC_088983.1 coordinate 23,472,066, forward strand.
TTTTTGAAGGATTCATTCATTGTCACTCAAAATAATTGTTGTGATTTGGTTTCCCATTGTCAATGAACTTTGAAACTATTTAATTTACAATGAAACCGATCACAGCTTTGAAATTAGTGAAGCACTCACTGCGAGAAGTGTCTGCTGAACTAGTCTGCATCAATTTGGCTGACTACCAAGTAATTTAAATTAAATGGATTCACATCTGTGTGTATGCAGACAAGGTCTCAGATATGGTAGGGTTAATTCCAGAACTAGTTCAAGAAAGTGGACAAATGCCAAAGAGACCAAAGGCCTCTCACATTCTAACTGACCCTGCTAAATTATCATCAGTGGCAGCACAGAATTTCATGTGCTTTGCTTGATAGGTGTCCGCTCTCTCAGACCAGAGAACCATGAGGATATAGTCCATGCAGACAGGACGTGAAATATGTCCTTTAAGATGGCTAAGTCTTTACCAATGGTGGTACAGTTTAATGTTTTCCTGCTAATTAATCCTCTGAAAACTAGTCATGAAAGGATAAACAAATCAAGAGACTAGAATCATAAACAGACTTCATGTCTGAGATTCCTGAGTGAATTGCACTATAACTGATCAAATAATGTTCTTCCCTAATTAACACCTCGACGTCTTGCTAAGCAGAACCTGTAAGACTCTCTAATATTGCTTATTGTCTTGAATGCTTCGACATTGCCACACACAACTACGACTGCAATCATCCCTATTAAAGATGCATCTATCTGGAGACTACAGGTCCCACAATGCAATGAGGAAAGCTTCTCAGATAGAGGTAACTTGCTGGGATTTGTAGTCTCTGGGACAGTACCACCGTACCGAAGAAGAGGATGTCAGAGAGTTTACTCCACTAGAGTGAATTAAGAGCTTGTTTAGAGCTCCCAGCAAATTGTTCTCATTCAGACAAAGTTCGGGTGACCTCAGCCTGGATCATGGAAATTGTTCCTCTGGTTTTCCATTTCCCCCAGCTGCTGCTTAACACTTGAAATGGCTCTGGCTTTTTATCTGCTTCCCTTTGTGGGGACAGAGGAACCTGTGCTCTGTGTGTGTGTGCATGCATGTGTGTGTGTCTGGCTGCCTGTCATTACAGCACTAATGGAAATACTGCACGGATCACAACTCTCAATTAGCTCCTCGGGAGATTGCTGTGACAGCCAGTTACTGAACAGCAAGGCCTGAAGGAATGAATTAATTTGTAGTACACGGCAGTTAGAGTCACAGTGTTAGCAATGGAATGAGACAGCAATAGACCCTTATTAGGCTCAACCTGTGTGATGCAAGGGACTGTTACCTGAGGGATGTCTTTCTTTCTTTTTTTTTTTTTTTCTCTACCACAACCCCCCAGGGTTAGGAAGGATCTTGGACCACGAGTGAATGAGTTTAGAGTTCTTAGTTTGGCTTGTGGAGTCACTGTCTGCCTGAGGCTGTTTGGCAGCTGGCACTGGGGCTTTCATTCAGCACAGACAAGGGCATGCTGCTCTCCTCCTGGCTTGGAGCCAGGCCAAAGCCACTAAGTGAGTGGTATTCAGGGAAGGTAAGGCTATCTTTCTGTCTGTCTTCAAACAACATCTCTCTTCCTTATTAGTTCAGATAAGTGTGTATCACGGAGGATATCCTAAAGCTGCTGCACCAGGGGATGCTAGTGCCTTGCCTTTGCAGTGCTACAGCTATACTGAGACAGAAGCAAAACCTGCTTCGTGAGGCATGAGCACTCAATCTTTGCAAAGTGTTCCTAGAAAAACTGGAGATCTTCACAGAGAGCCTGAAGTTTCCAAAGATTCAGCCTGCTAACAGCCACACATCCCTGTACCTTGAAGTACCATGCTATGGCCCACCAATACAACTTTTCACCCTCCTATTTTTCAGCTCTGCTGTTTAAAGATTTGTCATCTCTTAATCTGATATCTGCAAAGTTGAATACAAAGGCAAGTCTTGTCTTTTCTTGATCGTGCAATGACTTTTTCCTCAACCTCATTTTTAACCTGTTCTATAGATTTGGCTTCTTAGTGTGCCGAGTGGATTTTCCTGAGTGGACTACCAGCCTTTCTCTTCCTTTGAGGAAGACCATTCACCTGGCAAGATGCAACATGAAGCCAATGAAGTTTTGGGCATCCTGCTTGCACGATATAGTTCTGTTTGCTGATATATATCTGCCCTCCAGAACCATGTTACATGCAGAGTTGGGAAGAAGTAAGCTGAAAGCATAGGAATGTTCTTAGAGTAATCCTTGCAGAAGGTAAGAAACAAGAAAGGAAAATTTCCTATGGACTTTTAGAGAACTTGGTGCTTGAGAACAGAACCCTGCTGTGTTGCTTTGACAGCCTGAGGAAGATGTTAAATACCACATGGGAATAAATGGAGGAGAGTCTGTCGTAAGTTCTTTATGCT